>NW_025953248.1:2912628-4358900 GCF_022496945.1 Annulohypoxylon maeteangense | reverse complement strand
CTGAACTGATCGAACTGAACTGATCGAACTGAACTGATCGAACTGAACTGATCGAACTGAACTGATCGAACTGAACTGATCGAACTGAACTGACTACTAATTCTCCTTGATTATTAATACAAACCCTGTTACGTAAGCCCCCCGCGATCCCCGCGCTCTCTCATGGGGTGCATCCCCTTCAATTGATTACCTAATCTTCGATTTTACTGTTCTTTGATTGACCTACCTACCCACCTACCTACTTTTCTACCTACTTCTGAACTGACTATTGAACTGGCCGTTGAACTGATCGAGGGACTGGATCGGGAACTGATTTACTGACTTTCGGACCGATATAAGGACTGAATTTAGAATTGACTTACTAGTAGACGATTGAACTGATTTGCTGACTAATTTACTGACTTTTCTACTGATCGAACAACTGATCCAGTCCCTAGACTGATCCGACTAATCGTTGAACTGGTTCTTGAACTGACCTTTGAACTGATCGAATAACTGATTTAAGGACTGATTTACTAATCGATCTACTTACTGTTGAACCAACTTTTAAACTGACCTTTGAACAGGATTAGGGACTGGATTCAGGACTGATTGACTCACTATTGAACTGACTTTTGAACTGATCTAAGGACTGGATCAGGGACTGATGTATTGACTGTTGAACTGGCCGTTGAACTTATCGAAGAACTGAGCCAGGGACTAGATCCAGAACTGATTTACTGACTTTCGGACCGACCTTCGAACCGACTTTCGAACTGATCTAAGGACTGGATTTAGGATTGACTTACTTACTATTTGGTTTACTAATCACTGAACTGACTCTTGAACTGATCGAACAACTGATCTAGGAACTGGATCAGAGACAGGATCAAGGACTGATTTACTGACTATTGAACCGATCGAATATCTAATACAGGGACTGAATTAGGGACTGATTTACTAACTAATCAACTGACTGTTGAATTGATCCAGGGACTGATGTGACTAATATATACTGACAGTTTAACCGATCGAAGAACTATTCCAGGGATTGATTTACTGACTTTTAGACTGACCTTCGAACTGATCAAACAACTGATCTAGGGACTACTTTACTGACCTTTGAACGGATCTAGCGACTGACTTACTAATCGATCTACTGACTTTTGAACCGACTTTTGAACTGTTCGAACAACTGATCTAGGGACTGAATCAGGGACTGATCTGACTAATCACTGAATCGACTATTGGACTAATTCACGAACTGTTGAACTGACTGTTGGACTGATCGAAGGACTGATCGAAGGACTGATCAAAGGACTGATCGATGAACTGTTCCAGGAACTGGATTGGGGACTAGATCAGGGACCGATTTACTAACTGTTCAACTGATCTAGGGACTGGATGAAGTACTGATTTACTGACTTTCGAACCGACTTTTGGACTGATCGAACAGTTGATCTAGGGACTGAATTAGGATTGATTTAATGGCCGTTGATCTGATCTGACTAATCACTGAATAGACTGTTGAACTGATCGAACAATTGATCCAGGGACTAATTTACCGACTTTTGAACTGACTTTTGAACTGATTGAACTGATTGAACTGAACTGATCGATTACTTAATCAGTTTTTCAACAGCTAGAGCGTTTAAGGAAAGGATTACATAATCAGAGACTAAAGGATGCACCCAATCAAAGCACCGAGCGCTGAAGGATGCATCCAATAAAATGCTCTAGTAATTGGAGCTAGGGCGGCGCTAAAGTGATTTAGCGGCTTTTGAGGTGGTTAAAGCGACTTTATGAGCCAATTGGCAAGCTTGGAGCTCGGGATGTGTGTTCCCGGCACGGGGACCTCCTGTAACTTTAACCGTACGGCAAGAATTCTTGAAAAACACGGCAGCTTTTTAATTAAGATTAGTTATTAACTGCGACACCTTACTACTTAATTTCGCAGTGTTTTTATTGTATATTTTATTTTAACTTAATTTTACTAGTTTTATATCTTATAATTATTTTTTGATTTTTTCGATTTAATTATTTAATATATATAATTAATTTAATTAAATTTAATCGATTTATTTATTATATTAATTTATAATACGAAATTATATTAATTCGATTTATTAAAATTATATTTATTTAATTTTAAGTTTTAAAATAATAAAATAATTTCCGAAATTTCTTATATCGTTTTTACGATAATTTTAATTTTTAATATTTTTCTTCGAATTAAAATATTTACGATTTTTATTATTTTTATTTAAAAAATAATAACGTATTAATTATTTTTTCGAATATTAATTTAATATTATTTTATTACGTTATTTAAATTAAGTAAAATTATTTTATTTATTTAAATATTTATTATATTATTTAATTAAAAACGAGTTATTTAATAACGTAAAAACGTAACTTCGTACGATATTAATTAATTATTTAATTTATACGAAAATATTTTTAATACGTATATTAAATATATTTATTAATTAAAGTTTATTATAATTATTTTAAGTTTAAATAAAAATTAAAAACTTAATAAAAATAATTAATTATATACGAAATATATTATTTTAATATGTAATTATTATAGTAATTTAATAATAATTAAAAAATTAATTAAACGTTAATAATTTTTTCGTAAATATAATTATTTTTATAAAGTTTTAATTTCGTATTAAATTAAAACGAAAAAATAATTTATTAAAATTAAAATTTCGAATTATAATTATAATATTAATATTATTAAAATTAATATTACGTATCGTTAATAATAACGTTAAAACTTAAATATAAATATTATTATATTAAAATTATTACGAATTAATTTATTAATTAATAATTAAATTATTTTATATTTATTTAATGAATTTATATATATTAAATAAAATATAAATATAATTAATAATATAATTTATAATTTTAAAAATTTATTTAATATATAATTAATTAATTGCGAATTTATTTAAATTATACGTACGAATAAAATAATAATTATTTTATAAAATATATAAAACGTGAATATTTTATTTAAATAACGTATATAAAGAAATTTATTAAGTATTTAAATATTTTTAAAAAAATTAAAAAAATATAAAAAACGTTATAATATTAATTATTTCGTAAATATTAATAAAAAAATTAATAAAATAATAAAGTTATTTTAAATTTTTAAATAATATATTAAAATGTAAAAATAATATTTAAACGTATTATTATTTAATAATATATATTACGTAAGTTAATATATACGTTATTAAGTTTATATATATTTTATATATTAATTTTATAATATTTAAATTAATAAATTTAATATATTATTTTTTAATATAATAAAAATTATTATATTATATATTAATTTTTACGTGGTTTTTAGTTTATTTTTTAACGAATTAAAAGCTAATTTTTTATAACATTTAAAATATTTAAATAATTTACGGTAATAATATTAAATTTAACTTTTAACGGTTATATTAAATAATTTCGTTAAAAAATTTAAATTTATAATTAATTAAATTTTCGAAAATATATTTTAATAATTATATAAATAATATATATTTAAAAACGTTATTTATTACGTAAAATAAAAATAAATTAATTTAAATAAAACTTTTATTATTAAATTACGAAATATTAACGAAATGTAATTTTATAATATTTTTAAATATAATAAATTAAGAGCAATGCTAGCCGCGCAGTATGGGGTTCGGCTAAGTTCCCGCGCAGTAGCGCTAAAATAGCGCGTTCGAAAGAGTACCTTTTTGCCCATATAAATCGCCATACAACAGGTTGTACTCTCAAAATAAGCTTTTCGCGCTATCCCACGCTAGCGCAACTGAACTTGTACACCTTTCGAAAAGTCCACACCTCCCTTTTCTCTTGTATCGACCCATCTTCAGCGATCCCTTTTCGATTCAACTTTCGATTCTCAGTTTCGAAACTGGCTTAATCGAAAGCTGTTGGATTAATCTATTTATATTCTGAAGGGTTAATCATTTCGAGATTTCGTTCGATCTGAATCCCTGGATCGAAAGGGATGTCTACTTCCAGGTTCTGGCTGTTGATCCTGTTGCCCTTATTGCGATCCGACTTCGATTCAGCGATGCAACGGCCTTTTCAGTCCCGAATTCGATGCAACCAGGTTCATTCAATTCGCCCTTTCGATGCGATTACGTCAATCGTAATTATTAAAGATTTGACGTTGAGTTGATCGAGAAACAATTGATTCAAAGTTAGATTGGGGAAAAAAGTTACAAGTGTCAGAATAAGGTTCGAAGCTAAAACAGGTACATAAGACACCACCCAATTTGTATGGGACAAAATGTACACCGTTCGACGGCGTTTCTTTTATCCGATACTGCGCGGGAAATTAGCCGAACCCCATACTGCGCGGCTAGCATTGCTCTAAATTAAAATTAAACTTATTTATATATAAATTAATTAATTTAAAAAGTAACGGCGAAAATAATAATTTAAATAAAATTAAAAATAACGAATAAATTACGTAATTATTCGAAAAAATAAAAGTTTTAATTAAAGTTTAATATTAAAATTTAAATATTAAAAAATAATTAAATTTTTATAATAATTTTATAAAAGTTTAACGAAATTATATTTATACCGATAAAAAAAAAACGTTTTAACGTATTTAAAGATTATTTAAAAAAAAATTTTAACGATAAAAATGTACGTAATATAATTTTTTAATTTATAATTTATTTCTTTTTTTAATTAATTAAATTTTATATACGTTAAAATAAAATTTAATGGTTTAAGTTTTTTATTAATACGTAATATTTTTTTTCGTAATTATTTTATTAATTTTTTTATTTATAACGTTTTTAAATTATATAATTATTATTTATTTTTTTTAACGAATTAAATATTATTAATATATAATATTTTATATACGTAATTATAAAATTATTATAATTAATTAAATTAAAACGGCTTATAAACATTTAAAACGTTATTTAAAAAATAAATATTATAATTTAAATTTATTATATAATCGAATTTATAAAATATATATAAATTATAAAATTAATTATAAATAAATTATTAAAAAAATTAAGTTAAATTTTTTATTTAAATATAATTAAATAAAATTATTTAAATTAATTAAGTTTAAAATAATTTTATTTTTAATAAAAAAAATATAAAAATAATATTAATTTACGTATAAAAATTACGTAACTTAAAAAAATTAAAATATTAATTAATTATTTTATAAAAAATTATTTATTAAATAATAAAATTTATTTTATAAATACGTATTTTTTAAATTTTTACGAGTTAATTTTAATTAATTTTAATTTATAAAAATTTAAGTTTTAAAAATGGAAAATATTAATTATTATTAATAATTTATTAAAAATAAAAGCTTTATTTTAATTAATTAAAAATTATAAAAAAAAGTTATATTAAATTTTTTTCGTTTTTTTAAAAGTCGTTAACGTTATATAATTTATATAATAATACTTTTATTAGTTTTATAATAAAATAAAAAAAAATTAAATTTTTTAAACTTTAAAACGTACGAATTAAATCGTATAATATTAATTAATTAATTTTTAAAAAATAACGATTATAATAATCGTAAAATTTTATTATATAATAAGCTTTTTCGGTTATTTATTTAACGACGATTAAGTTATAAATTTAAAATATAAATTTAAAAATAAAAAATTAATAAAATATTTAAACGGTTAAAAAAACGTATATAAAATTTATAAAATTAATAAAATTAATAAAATTAATAAAAATCTTAACTTAAACCGTATTTTAAGCCGTATTTTATATTTATTATGTTATTTTTTATTAATTTTATACGGTTATTTTTATTATAAGTATATATATTTACTTTTTTTTTAATTTTTACGAAACTTTTAATAAAATTAATTAATATAAACGGTATATAAAAATATTAATAATTTTAATAATAATTATTAATGTTATAATCGTAAAATTTTTTAAATTAATTATATATAAATTAAATAAAATAATATTAAAATAATTAATATAATTAATTTAATTAATAATTTAATTTATAAATTTACGTGCGTTAAATTAAATGTTTATTTATAAATATTTAAATAAATAAAAATCGATTAAGTTTAATTAAATTAATTATATATATTAAATAATTAAGTTAAAAAAGTTAAAAAATAATTATAAAATGTAAAATTAATAAAATTAAATTAAAATAAAATATACGATAAAAATATTATAAAATTAAATAATAAAATGTTATAATTAATAATTAATTTTAATTAAAAAGTTACCGTATTTTTTAAAAATTTTTACTATACGGTTAAAATTATTATACTTTTAATATTATAATATAAATAAATCTTATGTATAATTGTATAATAAAATTTTGGTAAAGCTAACGAGTATTAAAGAAATATGTATGAGTATATGCAAATATAATAAGCTGATAATATTGGTATTGTTGGTATCATAATATCCATGCGATGCGATGCGATGCGATACTTAGAAGGTTTATCGCCAAACTGATGAGTAAAATGAAAACTCAAAAGGTGAAGTTGTGAAGTTTGCAGTACGGAAGCACGGAAGCACAGCCTTACAATAGTGGGGAGATATCAAGAGATCGGAAAGTCGGTAGGGGCCTCGAACATGCTCAATTCCCTGCACTTGCAGAAAAAAATGAGGTCTCCCATCCGGGGTTTTAACTTTTTGGAAGCCTGAATTGAATTGTCGGAACGGATGAGTAATTCGGTCAACTAAGCGCGCGTTACTGCCTAATCCTTTGTCTCAATTCGTTCAATCGCTCCGCTAAGACTTAGGTAATCGTAAATTGTGACGTAGCATTTTAGCGGCTTCAGCCACATTTGATATCCTGCTAGATCATAATTCGGGAAAGCGGCATCGACGGCAGTAATTACATAGGCTGGTGGGAGCGACCATATGCAAAGAAAGCAAGAGCTTCTATCGCGCGATGAATTCAATTTCTTTTCTTCCTCCTTCCGCTTACACCTTATTCTTCTCTACAATTGCTAAATAATTAGATAAATATTGGTGTTCGCCAACCTTCCGATTCCAATTGCCTTTCTAATTGATATCATACCAAGGTAGTTTTCTTTTGTTTACTAATTCTTCGAGTCCTACCTTTCCGACCTATCTCAACCACCCCTTGTGTGGAACCAAATAACCCACCACCAAAGCTGGGCATCTCCAAGACCAAGACCAAGACCAAGACTGCCCAAGAGCGCGCGCAAACCGCCGCCTTGGCATCCACCGTTGTCGTCTCCTTCGGACCTCCGAGTCGCAGCCAAGATATTAATAACTACAATACGAACAGGACGATCGCGCCTACTCCGCCTAGCATTTCGGGCGTAGTAAGGTAACGAACGGGCCGACAGGAATTGCCGCCTTTGACATCATCTAAAATTCCTGTTACGCGCCATGTCTGCTTCCATTGAAGGAGAGGCCAATTCCGCGCTCCGTGGCCAAGACCGGCCGTCGCAACCAGGGCCTGCTCACGATGTAAATAATGAGAAAATCAGCCAGCCGATCCCCGATGGCCACGAACCAATTCACCAAAACGAAGAGCATACACCCCCCAATGACACCAATGAGAAGCAAGCTGGCCCAATTGTTCGTCGCAGCACTCTGAAGGAGAAATTCAAACAGCAGAAAAAGAAGATCAAGGCCGTAGCTAAGCCTCCAGGAGGTTATGACTCAACACCGATCCCTGATGCCCCTCCAGGATTCACGGTGAAATTCATATTTCACAAAGCTGAAAATCTACCTGTTGCCGACATAAGCACTGGCACGTCAGATCCGTACCTGACTGCCACTATAACAACTCCGCTACCGAAACGACATAAAGAAGACCCAGACCTCGTTTACCGTACTCGCACGATTAGGAAGTCTCTAGAACCTCAATGGGAACAAGAGTGGGTTGTCGCCAATGTCCCGGCATCCGGGTTCAAGCTCAAGTGTCGTCTATATGACGAAGACTGGCCGGATCACGACGACAGGCTTGGGCATGTGTCCATCCAGGTTTATCATGTCGGCGAAGACTGGGCAGGCTTTCAAGCTCCCGACAACGAATTTGAGGTGAAGAAGCGTAGCGGTAGTAAGCGTGCGTATATCCTCAAGGCTTGTGAAACTGCCTTTATCAAGGATAAATCCATGACCCCGAGGCTGTTTGTGAGCATTATTGTGCTAGGCAAATCAGACCCGCCTTATGGTCAGATGTACACGGTTGGTCCGACCTACTACTTCAAACACTTCTCGCCCATGATTGGTCGGATGATAGGCGCGAAGGTCAACAGGGACGAGGCCGACGACCCAAGCAGCCAGGATGCAGATGGGGCTACGTCTACACCTCACACCAATGGCAAACAACCGGAGAAGAAGGCCCAAAAGTACGATTTCCAGGCCAACGAGTTCCAATTAGCTGGACCAGTACCACCGAAAATGTACCATAGGTTTGTTGAATTTCGGCCCATCATTGGCCTCTTATTTAGAGGTCGTGGACTGCGGGGCAGAATCTTGAACAAAGCTCTCCATCATCAACACAGGCGAATATACAACTTTGACAGGCACACCCTTTGGGGCACATTCGACGCATGCTCCGAAGATGCCGCTACTCAATTTTTGAAGATGGCACATTACGGAGAGGGTGGGCAGATATTCACATATATCATCACTCTGGATGGAATGATGAGATGGACGGCTACTGGAAAAGAAATTGGATTGGATTTGCTCTCGAAACATACGCTTCATTCCGATGCTGCGGCCTATATCGCTTGCTCGGGAGAATTCTTCCTTAGGAGGGTTAAAAGACCGGAATCAACTCAGGATGGTGAAGTTGAAGAACATTCCCCCAAAAAGCTACCTGTGGGTAAACCGGAGGATTATCAACTAATAATTGATAATGATAGCGGCACTTATCGGCCTGATAAATCAGTGCTGCCCGATTTGCACAGCTTGCTGGAGCGTAACTTGCCTGGTCTAAACATTTTGACGCTAGCCTGCGATGATCCGGAAGACCAGAGACTCAAGAAGGAGCAGACTAAGCTCAAGAAGGAAGGGCGCATCATCATGGTGATGAATCGCAGCCCGAGCCAAACCTCGTTCAGTTCCTCTGACATTAGCGACCTTGACGAGATGGAGCGAGCTGGAGACGCAGGTCACAAGAGTAAAAAAGAACGAGCATATGCTCTTCTTGAGGATCCGAGACGAATAAGAGGCGGGGTAGTAGATGGGCCGAGTGGAAGTGCTGCGGCGACCCACGCCACCTAACAAGTCGATCGCTATGTGTCTTGAAATTTCTTGAATGTTGTTTTTATGGGCTTCTGCAAGAGGTGATTCGCCCTTTTGGATGCGACGGGCGGCCGGGCTGTTTTTTGATCATGAACAAATCTCACTGGAGCTTCTTTCATGATGATCTTTATTGATTCCCCAATTGTATTTGCTTCTTCAGATGGAACGCGTCTCGCGACGCGGTGGATATCGTCTTACTATACCTCAGTGACTTTCTTTTATAATGATAGTAAAATAATCTAAGCTTAAACCAGTGCGAATTTTTGGGTCAGCAAGCTACCTATACTTCCATAACTTTCGATCTATCTATTAGATATTTTTTCATTTAAGATATTTTAAATGAGTAGTGTAGTAAAGTTACCTACTGTGTTAGATGGTATAGACTTTGTGTTTTCGGTTCTTAGGACGATAGATGGTCCGTCGTTAGTGAGGTATAGGGACAATTTCTAGGGGTGATATATTCGAATATTCGCATATTACACACTCCTAGGTACCTAGTAACATAGCATTACACTTAATAAATGCCCAGGTGCACTTCCAAAGAGAAGGTAGGTAATATGCGTAAACGATAAATATTATAAGTTCTAATAAATTCAGGAACTACTATGTTCAATGCAAAGCTATCATCTTCCCATTCACATTCTCCATCCGTAACTCGCGAGAGAGCATAAATCTACACGTCTCTAACCACTAACAGCATTCTCTAATCCCCTTTCTCTATATACATCGGTAGGTAGGACAACACATCCCCCTAAACTAAGACAGATTCGTGACGACAAAGTCGGGAGCACCGGTGTAGAAGGTCTCAAAGGTAGACCCGAAGTCCTTGAGGGGGAAGTCGGTAGCGGGCCACTCGTGGTACCCGGCGACCTTCTTCGGGGCGTCGTACGCATACGTCACCACGACGCGGTATTGGCCCTCGGTCCCCGGCCGCGAGGGGTCTTGCTTGAACTGCCACTCCACGGAGGCGTCGTTGCAGGGGCGTAGAGACACGGATGGCAGAGCGGAGACGGAGGATTGGTCCGAGTATGCGCAGGTGGTGTTTACGGTTGTGCCCGGGATCGCAATGTTGAAGGATATGAAGGCACCGGTTCCGTGCGGAAGTGTGTTGGCGCTGAAGCTGGTGATGTCAAATTCGCTCGGGGCGGCGGTGACTGGCGCAGCGGTGATGGTGCTGGCGCCGAGAAGGAGGAGGGAGGAGACGGTGGTGAAGGTCTTCATTTTGGCTGGTGGTATTGGTGTTGGTTTTATGTGGTTACACGGTGAGAAGTTTGTTTGGGTTGAGTGATGATGAGAGATGTTTGTTTTGCGGGATGGCGATGATGATCTTTTAATTTTCATGGAAGGAACGATGGGATGCGCTTATATATATACATTTTCGAATTTTAGATGCTCGCCTTCCTCTCAGCCTCCTCGTCGTATTCACCGCACCTATCGTGCTTACTGCTTGTTACCTGGGTGCTGCTTGCCAAGTAGTGAGACTGTGGTATGAAATCATGCCACAGACTCACGCATCGCAATCCCCTATTCCCATGTTTATTTCGGGGATTGCCAAGGAAATCTACCCAGGTAAGCCTCGTGTTTCGTTGTATTTCCATCCTGCTGGGACCGTGACACCCATAACTTTATCCATCGCTTCGTTGGTGTTGGTGAGTGGCAGGAGAGCTGACGATGCGCATTGGTCAGGTCGCTTCCTTCAGCTCGTCACCGCAGGTACGAAGTAGATCTAACATTATTCAGTCAAAATCCCAGCCTCTTCGATTGTTTTTAGCTAAGGTTCGTCGTTTAAGTTTATTAGAATTCGTTATTCCAATCAACGTTCTCAACGAGTAAAAGGACTTTACGTAAATGACGATATTTGACAGCGGTTGGATCCACGTATTTGTCGGCAGGTTCGAACTTTAATGATCCTTAGAGCTTAGAGCGGAAGCTATGGGCGAGCTGGCGGACAGGCGGGTTAGGCTAATTCAAAGCTAAAAGTTAAGCGAGCCGGCGAATTACAGAGGCTCGTCTCATAGGGCTGCAGCACGTGGCACTGACCAACAGAAGCTACAGGGCCAATGAAACTCCTTAAAGTCAGCATAAGACTGCTAAAAATAAGCGCTTCAGGACCTGTAAGCTCGTGTTGGTAGCCCTGGAAGGTTCCAAGATTCTCTAATTTCCTTCAGCCTCCAGCTTCATCACGATATTGTCAAAAAACCCCCATTACTAACGTTCTTCTAAAATGCTTACAGAATCCATCTATTTTCGATTACGAGGGCCAGTCACAAGTCTTCGATGCTTGGAATATTAAAGGTGGTGTTGTTTGCTTCTTGGCTTTCTTGGATGAAAAGCTTGTCTTCCCCACCTGTCACGGCATCGAGATCTCGGTTGTCGAGTACAAACTTTTAAAGAACCTTAAGACGCACGCCCATCTATCCCTCATCTTGTCGCGTCGCCTCTTAATTGAATCCTACATGGCTTTAGTCGATACCGACCATTCCTTTTCCACGATACTCTCCAACGATGAATCACGTCGCTCACGTTCGGGTTCAATTAAGGGATAAAAGTCCATGTGACTTGAAAAACATTTGAGTATTTTCGCCGGTGGCGCTGCTAGTGTAGAGCAAATGTTGGCAAACATTTGAGCTCACTTCTACGATTCTATCTTCTCGTCGATGGGACCATTGACTTAAACTGTCAGGCTTACATCTCGCCACGATGAAGGGACTTCATTTATTGAAAAATGAACCTGTCTCTCTCATGCATTGAGCGTTGCGATGAATATGACTGAGAGGACAATCACTTATGTACTTGACCAATAATCGCCTGAGCTCTCTATGGGTGAGATATTAGCGGAAGCCGATTGTTGACAAGCCAGAATCGGAATCGGGCCTTTATTTTTCTTCCGAAAGGTTCATGCAAAGTTTCATCCTAGCCGCATTTTTCATTGCCGGCCTAGATCTGACACTTCTTTATTCGGATATCCCTGGCTTGATAGAGGCTGGAACGTTGCGAATAGTTTCCCAGGTGACGGACGACGGTTTACAAACTACCTACTCTGATGAGCATGGTTGGGAATTCATCTCCCCCGCACGTTTCCGCTGTGTTGATGTGGCGCGGATTACGGCACGTCCGTCTCATCTCCTCATTGGTGATTACCGCCTATTCGGACATACTGACGGGATCTTACAATACCACTATATTATCGTGGCTGTCATGGGTGTAAGCTGCTATGGAATGCTATTCGGCCAATATTTAGAGCGTGTAACACAAAGCGTCTACAGTCCCTAAGACTAACTCTCGGTCCCATATCTCGGTCCCATAGGAGCCCAACAGCGGTGAGTGGATGGGGCTAGCCAAGGTGTGCCTTTGACTATGGTCACGATGGTGAACTTCTTCCCCGCGTTTGGAATTACCCCCGTCGGGTAGCTTACCACAATCCTTTGTTCCCCAGAGCTAGCCCATGCAAGGGTGCTTTTCTCCATATTCCCATTTGAGTCAGTCGAGGGCTTCCCCAAATTCCTCTTTTAATAATCTCATCTCCACACCTTATGCTGCGTTTCTCTCAAACTTCTTAGCGCGAAAGAGCTTGGTTATTCCCAATGGCAACCGAAAATATGCCTAGCGACGTGGAGAAGAACGCCGGCCCTATGGCCGAGGAGTTGGAGGGGAATAGTATCAAAGATGTACGTTCCCAAATGAACGAATTTCAACAATAATTATTTGCAGCTTCTAACTGTTATCAGCGGGCAATCAGTACTGTTCACGTCACTTCGCCGCAAGAGCGCAAATTGGTATGGAGGCAAGACAAACGTATCGTGCCGTTGTCGGCCGGTATCTACTTCCTCTGCTATTTGGATCGCTCGAACATCGGCAACGCGAAGATCCTCAATTCCTCAACACACAATGACATGCAGACCGAAACGGGAGCCTCGAACTACCAATTTAATATCGCATTGATGATATTCTTGGTTGGATACTTCTGTTTCGAAGTTCCTTCAAATATCTTACTAAAGAAGCTCCGCCCTTCTAGATGGCTCGCCTTTCTCATGGTCGCTTGGGGCGCGATCACAATCGGCTTAGGCGGTGTTAAGAATTATCCTCAGATGACGGGAGTTCGTTTTCTGTTGGGCGCCGTCGAAGCTGGTCTGTTTCCGGGGTTGATCTACTACCTAACGTTCTGGGTGAGTGCGAAAAACATAGCATTTCTTCTTTCCCCACATCCCTTTCCCTGATGGACGACGATGTTGAGGCTCAAGATGGGTCTTCGTAAAAGCTGGTTTTAAGTTGCAACCCCAGTCTTCAATTGCCGGTTATGATCCCTAGCTAGGTGGGCCAAATACGCTAGAAGCCCTAGAAGTTCTTAGTTTGGAGGTTACTAGTCTCATCTTCTAACTGAATTCTCCACATTTAGTACAAGAGCGACGAGAGAAGTGTGCGAGTAGCTTTCATTCTCGCAAGCGCTACCCTTGCCGGTGCTTTTGGCGGTGCTATCGCATATGGAATCGGTCATATGAACGGGATACAGCACCTCTCCGCCTGGAGATGGCTGTTCATGCTTGAAGGTATTCCTTCTTGTCTATCCGGCATTTTAGTGTGGTTCTTCCTACCAGACTGGCCCGAGAGCGCTTCATGGCTTTCGGAATCCGAAAAAGATTTAGCTGCGCAGCGATTATATCTCGAAGGCTCCAAAGGTTCAGCTTCGTCTATGACTTGGGATGATGTTAAATCTACGCTTACCGATTGGCGGTTGTATGGGCACTATGCTATTTACTTCGCTGTCTCGTTACCTTTCAGCTCGCTCTCGCTATTTTCCCCTTCGATTGTTGCCGGTCTAGGTTTCCATGATCTGCAGGCGCAATTACTTACCGTACCTCCTTGGGCTGCTGCTTACAGTAAGTTGGACATGTTTTTCTTTCTCGTAAAATCATGGATTTGAGAACATACAACTAATAAAAGCAGTTTTCCAAATTCTTATGTCATGGTCCGCCGATCATTTCAATGCTCGCGGCTATCACTGTGCAGCAGCAGCAGTAATTGGAGCAGCGGGTTTCCTAGCATCTGCTGTGCTACCAGCTGACGACTATCTCAGCCGCTATGGTTGCTTAATCGTCGGAACCGCCGGAGCCTTTGGATGCATTCCCCCCATGTTAGGTTGGCTCACGTCGAACATGTGGAGCACGGCGTCAATTGGGTTGGCGGTTGCTATCAACGTCAGTATCGGCGCCGGCCTTGGACAAATGCCGGGTGTCTGGATCTACAAGGCCGACGAGGCGGAGAAGGGTTACCCAACTGGGCACGGTGTGAACTGTGCCATGCTCTTCTTCGTAGCTATCGGCGCCCTTGTACTAAGATACTATTACGGACGAAAGAACCGGATCTTGCTGAATGCGGCTTCTGAAGGAATAACCCCTAGGTTGTACAAGTTATGATGATCTTTCACGATTGCTATTTGCTTTTTAGCATAGAAATCTCGAAGATAGGTACATAGCTACCTCGTACTTAATTTGTCCGTTGGTGGATATTGGTATGATAACGGTTGATATTTGGTATTTTAATCTGTAGATACCGGGCACCTGCTTTCTAGGTAGGCAATTCTTGTGTCGACCTTTTTACAACCCTTATCGAGAAAATTCGAGGGACATACGTAATCAAAAAGCCTCCTCAGGCAAGACACGTCTACTGCATAAAGCCACATTAAAAAAACTAGTGACAATAATTACCGACCTCTCTAAAACATTCCCACCTACGTAGTTACAAGCGCGATAGCTAGCCACGGAGCTTTCAGCTAAGCTTTTCCAATATCCGGGATTCCCCAGGATCCGAAATGTCTCTGTTCTTAACATAGACACTTACGACAGCTTTCAAGGGACCTGCACTCGGAATCAGCCATTTTAGTGCTTCGGACTTAAAACCAACTGCCTATCAAGGTGGGTAGTTGGTCCATTCCTCTCCCGGTGGGAATGTATGTTCATTGTTCCCGCGGGTAGGAAACCCCGCACCTGAATGAGCTTCTAGGGTCGTATCCGGTGTCATATGCATCTTGATCTCTGTGCTGTGAGCTAGTCTGTTTGTACTGTACTTCTCGTGTTAGCAAGATGGGCTGGACTGCTCTGCAAGATGCCGTCCGGTCCCGTGTTTGTCAGTTCCTGCTCAGAACGTTCTTTTGTAGATCGCTAAGTACTTACCGCTTACCCCCTGGCAACGGTTGCTGTGGGTTTCACAGGGATGACACAATGAGGTTCACATAACCCCCAACCTCCTACGGACCCGACATGTCAAGCACGTCCATGAAGCATGGTCATGCGTGGCCGGTCCCTCGGGATCGCCTAGGTATTATAGTATATATGCAGTATACGTACCAGACGCGCGTGTTCCCAAAATCGATCGTAGAATATATAGTACATAATCCCAATTTCAGCCTGTAGCCGAAACCAGGTCACTCGCTTCCCCAAAAGAGCAGTTCGAATCGCACATCAGTGTGGAGGAATCACACGTTCGCGATGAGGTGCTCGGGCTTCCTCCAATTATCGATCAACCTCGCAGTCGTGGTTTTCTCGCTACTCGCTGCTGCTACCGCGGCTCAGAGTAATGACAACACCTTCACCATCAACAACCATAGAACGAAAAGCCGTAGGCAGACGAACTGCAATGCAGAAACCTTCGCTAATGTTCTCCCCTCTTCGGCCAAGGTCGAGAAGGTTGAGTATGTTAGCGCCGGCAGCACTTTCGGCGAGCCCCTGACTGATCTCATGTACCCGATCTCGCCAACGAACCTACCGGAGCTATGCGCTGTCATTATATCCGTCGCGTCCTCGTCTGTCTCTGCGTATAGGTTCGGCATCTTTCTACCTGCCGAGTGGAATGGCCGCTTCCTCACCGTCGGAAACGGCGGGTTTGGCGGTGGCATCAATTGGCTCGATATGGGCGCTGGTGTTCGGTATGGCTTTGCCGTCGTATCTACTGACACAGGCCATAATTCGACAACGGCCGATATCCGCTGGGCTTTTAACCAGCCAGAGATGAGGACCGATTGGGGCTACCGAGCGGTTCACGGGACGGTACAGCTTTCTAAGACGCTCGTCGCGACGTACTACGCCAAGCCTATCAGCCACTCGTATTACAGCGGCTGCTCGACGGGCGGACGCCAAGGATTGAAGGAAGTGCAGATCTCACCGGATAGTTTCGACGGCGTGTTAGTCGGCGCGCCGGCTTGGTATACAGATCATCTGAACACGTGGGTCGGCAAGATCGCGACGTACAACTGGCCCGCTGTCGACTCAAAGCACATCCCATGGGAATCGCTCAAACCAATCGGTGCAGAAATTGTGCGTCAATGCGACGCCAACGACGGGGTGTCCGACGGCATCATCAGCCTTCCTGAACAGTGCACCGTTAACTGGACCGACATGAAGTGCACGAGCAACGGCGGCAATACAGACTCCGACTTTGCGAAATCAACAAACTGCATGAACGACGACCAAATCGGCACATTACAGAAAATGTACGACGGCTTCGTCCTCGACGCGACAGGCGAGCAAATCATGCCAGGCTACCTCCCCGGCTCCGAAGCGCAGATGTACACCGTGCTGAACTACTCCGACGCGAGCCCCTACGGCGTAGGGTACATCCGCTACTTCGTGCTCAACGACCCGCTGTTCATGGCCGAGCAGTACAATGACAGCATCCTGCAGCTTGCCGAGTCCCTCGACCCGGGGAACTCCACCGCTGATAACTACAACCTGACCACCTTCCGCGACCGCGGGGGCAAGATTCTCCTCTACCATGGAGCTGCGGATGGTCTTGTTCCTACTACGGCGGGGAGTCTGTATTATAACCGCACGGTGGAAACGACGAGTGGCGGGAACGTCACACAGGCAAGGGATTATTTTCGCAGGATGGAGATACCGGGGATGCAGCACTGCGGGATGACAGCCGTCAACGCGCCGTGGGCGTTCGGGGGCGCGACGCAAGCTGCGTCGTTGGGGAACGATACATACAGTGTACCCGGATACTCCGACGCGCAGCATGATATCCTCCTAGCCCTGGTGAATTGGGTTGAGAAAGGTGAGGCGGTGGATCAGGTTGTCGCTACGACGTGGAAGACTAGTACGGATCCGTCGTCGGGGGTTTTGCGCCAACGGCCGATTTGCATGTATCCTGATACGGCGACGTGGGATGGGTCCGGGGATGTGGATAAGGCGACGAGTTGGAGTTGCGGGTTAGTGATTTTCCCTCCCCCTTTTTTCTGTCCTGTTTTTGGGAGTTTCGATTCCTCATTTACTCTTTTCCTTTTTTTGGAGTCGTGCGGTTGGTGGCATATACGATGTCGGGTGTGATTATAGGACTTTGCTAATTTGTTGATGTGTGGTAGCAGTAGCAGTGGCAATAGCAGCGGTAACGGTACTGGGGAGTCGACACACAGCGCGGCTTCTATGACCTACATGAATCCGTTTTCGGTTATTGTCGACATTTTCAGGGTTCTTGATATCATATGACATGAGTACGGGGCCTGTCGATTGGGTCTTGAGGTATGAGGAGCTTGGTCACTGGGAAACGATTGTATATAGGGTACCTACCTAGTCCTGGTAGATAGAAGCATTTAAAAAGAAAGACGCTCGTAATGAAGGATGTTTCACGACCTCGTCTTGGTTTCGCTCATCGCATAGATTGGTAGTATTATGACTGCATATTCCCATGATACTGATGTACCTAGGTAGGTAGTAGGTTTGGAATGAAACAATATTTCTATATAGTCTGTATTTGTTGAAGTGATGTACCAGAGCAGGATTCTGGTTGAAACAGTACTAGAGTCAGGGATCGCAACTCAGCCCTATGAAGGCTACTGTAGGAGTAGCAGATCTCCAGACTTGGGTATCAGGATCTGTAGCTCTCGATTATCCTTGTCAAGATTTTGGAGAGCTATGTATTTACATCTGAGAAAACATAGTAATTAAGATGTCAATATGGATAGAGAGCCACTTGGTATTAGTCCTCCAATCGCATAAGTCGGTATACTTGGTGTATACTCCTTTAAACGCCCCGCCTAAGACAAGAATCCCGCCCATCAAGTGGTTTACTTAGACTTTTGCTGCCTGAACACAAAGTACCAGTTGTCGGCCGATTGTGATGCACCCAATGCTCCCTTCATCCAACAGGTATTCTGGCCCTGATAGCTACCCCAGCCGGCACCGACGCATGCCGAGTTGGCCGAACACAGATCGATGCAACTCTCGATTGAGTTCGTTCCCTTGCTACCGATATCTGTAGTTCCGCTGTTCGGAGCGTTGCCATTGTAGTCCACGTTACAGACGACTAAGAATGGATCTTCGCCAGACGCTTGGTATATTGTGCCATTAGAATTGGGACACACAATCGGTGTCGGCGCAGCTGTTGTGGTTGCGCTATATAGCTATTAGCTTCTATCCTAGCGGAGATACTTGTGTGGGTGACCCCAAGGCGTTGCTTACTCAGAACCAGATTTGTGCGCAGTTCCCAATCCCGCACCCAACCCAACAGCCAGTCCAACAACAAGCAAGACGATAAGTGGTGAGAATATTAGCCAGAATTTTCTTCTTGGTATCCCTAATATGGTCGGACGATTAGGCGGTGCGTCGTTTGGTGGGACTCCATCGTTGATATATGCACCACTCTGAGAGCTTCCCCAGTGGGACTGAGTTGGTTGACTGGAAGGGGCATATCCCGTTGGCGGGTAACTGGCTGCGTAAGCTTGAGGTTGCTGGCCGTATGAATACTGCGCTGTGTCGCCGTGCGGCTTCTCTATAATCTGCGGTCCTGAGATGGCTTGTGGTGGTTCCGGCTCGGGCGCCACCTCTAAGCCGGGCTGGTCCCATTCTAGGCCAGGCTGGTTATGAAATCTATTCGACATCGTGGATTATCGTTGTTACTCATACAGGCGGATATTGGCTTCGCCACGCGGTGCTACCGCGTCGACATTTGAGATGAGAAAGAAAGGAGAGGCAAGCGATCACTGACGATCATAGAAGATGGAAGGGTTAAGAAAGATCCACGCTACTACGTATCTTCGCCTATTGGGTGTGCACCTAGTTATGCTCGCGCATCTAAGTTGTAATCCGGTCGACAATCTAATCCTAGACGGGCCCCTGCGTCAAAGTTCCGAAAGGGGAATAATCCTCACGACCCCAGTAGCTCAGGTCGTGCATGGCGTTGGTAACTTCGGGGGCCGTCTCCCCCTTGGAAGACGGGGCTTCACCATTGGATCATTCGCAACGGCGTGGCATTTTACAATCCTTCCGTTGACTTACTCACTCATCGGCGCTTTAAGCGGGATGAATCCCTCGAAGTGTTTCAGGAGTTCTTCATGACTTTGAAGCCACATCATTCGGAATGCGACCCGAGAGTAGAATTAGTTGCAGAACATAATGCGTGCAAATTTCAGCAGAGTCTCATAGTCCTAAAGACATTGGTTATGTAACCCTTCAGCCCTGTCTCTGACAGTTGATGTTCAGGGTTGATCTAGGACTCATACCATACTATGTAGTACAGAGTGGTCCGGGAGGGCGGTAATGGACACGCCACAGCTAAAATATTACGGACCATGGCTCGATACCTCAGGACTCGGTAAGCTGGGGAGTATAATGGTATTTGCCGATATGATATCACCGTTAAGCGTAAAAGCCCCGCCTCCTCGCCCGCTGGAACTCGCGACTATTTACTGCATGTCTTGGATGATCAATGATTGATTCAGTCATAGGGGCAGTTCGTGTAACCCCCGAGAAAGTAGCATCGAGGCTGCGAGGGTAAATTTCTGCGATATGTAGGTAGGTAGGGTATACTCGACGTTCGCAGATGATAGAGAAGTGAGTGAACTGGCGTAATGAGATGGTGGACGAATTGATATACTGTTACTCTCGTTTTAATCTTGATATTGTTCGAAATAAGTTAAGCTTAACATGGAGTCGTCACGCTAAATTTGATTGACATCTTGTTGATCGGTGACTGGGCGCCTCGTACCGGACTCCAATTTTAAGTCCACGAGCCACTGTTATTCTCCAGCCGCAAGCCCTGTCGAGTTCTCGTAAGCTGGTGTCCGCGGTGGTTATGTGGATCCGAATGTGTCTTTCTTGTCTTTCCGGTTTCCTATTCCGTGGTTCTTAAGAGGTAAATCTGAGCCACGTTGTAGTCTATTTAGGTATTTTGGTCTTCTGTGCTTGTGTAATCTCACATCAGCTTACTTTTAAGATTCATTCAAGACTGTTCTCGTATAAGAAATCGGTATATGCGCATATAAGTGTTATGAATTGACCACATTTCTAATTATTTCTCTTTGCAATACCTCTTCTATGCCATCAAGTCTCTTGTGGCCGACTAGAACAAAAAGCCATCAGAGGCAGAAGACTGAAGTTATTCATTATTTGCTTGAAGACGTGATACTTAGGTACCTAGTAGTAATGAAACTTGATTTTATTCCTAGCTTAATAGGTCGACTTCCAGGGGATTAAAAAGCATGAGGCCAGCGGGAATGAAAGAAAACCAATTCAAGGCTTGATCACGAGGGTTGGTATTTTCAACAAGAGAGAAGTTTGTTAATATTCAACAAGTCAGTTGCGAATAATAGGGCAAATCGCCAAGGGTGAAGCGCCTTAAAGCTTAAGCTGATTTAAGCACGGCAAAATAAAGACCCGATTGGAGCTTAGATCACACTTAAATCCCTGCGCTAGTCCAGTATGTATTGTACCTATGTACACAGATCCCTGTACAATGATACCTAGGTACATAGTAGCTCCCGAGTTCACGGCTAGATGACGCGCCGAAGCCAAAGGCGAAAGCTTTCACATCATCTCAAGGACCAAAGGTTTAATTTTTACAAACCCTCACCTTTCCCGCGCACGCGATTAATGGCTTGAGATGTCTTCCCCAGTCGAACCAAATGATGACCCATGGGATCAGAAGACAAGGAGCAAGTTCAATAAGTGAGTTTGTCGGTTCAAAACTGAGTTAACATGTGTTAATTATGCCCACGACAGCAAATCCAAGAGCGAATGGTTTGACCCTTGTCAAGATGCTGCTGCGCGAAGCATTCGTTGCCTGAATCGGAACGGCGGGGACAGGCAGATGTGCACGGATTACTTTGAGTAAGTGATTTCGGGATCTCAATGGTTCAGAGACTCTAGGGATAGAGTGGGATAAGTGTTGACGATATAATCTTTAGGGCATATCGTGCATGCAAAAAAGAATGGGTAAGGATGAATTCTGTACTATCTTACCCCAGACTCTGATCCATATTTCTAACTTCATCTGTCAAAAGGTAAATAAACGCAAGAAGGAAGGAGGATCCATTTTCGGTTGACCAGATGACGACTTGAATATTCGTCTTCGTTTTCTAACGATGCCATCCATTGACGAACATGAGCTAAGCAAAATCGAAAACATATGGGACTCTACCCTTTACTCTTAGCAATAGCAGTACTGCTCTATGCACATGGATATTAATTATGGGTGCGGAGGTATGCATTACCTCCAGAAATGAAACCCTTCCAATAACAAATAAAAAAACACCATTCACCATTCAATATTCACTTATTACACCTCGACAATGCCCAGTGGGCAATTGACATTAATGATTATCTAATAAATAAATATACGATTGTTACGTAATGTGGACTCGAAGCTAATACCGCCTACCTAATTTGGTAGGTGGCGGAAGCCCCACTAACGGCAGAATCTAGGGAATTTCTAGAGGCAGGTACATACTTCGTAGGTTGGTAGGTGACGAAAATCATGGTTGATGCTGCCCAGCCCTAACAAGAAACAACTACAACTCCATCAAAGAACAGCAGCACGTTTGGAAAGAGCAAGTTAAATTGCACTTGCAAAGTCAGATCATACTTTGCTTCCTCTCATTCAGCCAAGTTTAACTTTCTCTGACATGCATAATTCTATTTCGAGTCCTGTCAAAATCATTCTTTGCGATTCATCTTTTGCTAATTCTCCCTCTCGATATCCCCCCCACCCATTTCCATTACATCCAACCGACATCGTCACATCTGTACATACAATCTACCGTCGACTCTCTGTTAATCGCCATCATCTACAACTTAGCAGCAGAAATTCACGATAATAATTCCTTTCGACATCAATATGAGGCCTCCGCTACCCAAGCCAAGTGCTCGGCCCATTAATATCAAGCAATCTGCACCTATAAACCTACAGTCTAGCTTCGCCGAAGAGCAATGGATCATCACTGCTAACTTAGCGAGACAACGATATAGGGCCACAAAGGATCCCTACTACTTGGTGAGTGTCATTCTATCTATCTTATTCCTCTAGGTCTCATCTCTTATTTCCCCTCGTTATTTCAGTTTATGTTTTGGTACTGTTCTTCGGCCATAATCGGTGGCGCTTCATGTTATCAATCTACCAGCTGAGGGTTAATGGCGTACAATATTCGTCTCAACTCCGGATTTGTCTATACTGATATTATTCCAAAACGATGAGGACCTTGCATAGCTGAGCTTTGTCTGCTATGCTCTCTTGGCAACCTTCTCTCCCTGGATATTCATGTATGATGATCATTTTGACCTCTCCTCCCCACATAGCTATGTTTTATCATATTTCTTTTTAATTGGCGGAATGTATTTCTTGCCATTGAGTGTGCCGCAGCTAATATTTTAAATTAGGCAGTGGAGGTTGCTGCGAAGTCCCAAAGCGATAATGTCGCGGACCGTAGTGCT
Source organism: Annulohypoxylon maeteangense (assembly GCF_022496945.1). Taxonomy (NCBI): domain Eukaryota; kingdom Fungi; phylum Ascomycota; class Sordariomycetes; order Xylariales; family Hypoxylaceae; genus Annulohypoxylon; species Annulohypoxylon maeteangense. Next base: position 4,335,927 of record NW_025953248.1, on the reverse strand, counting down.
GGGAAAGCTGCTGTCGAGAAGATGATCAAGGATAACGTCGTCGTGACTGATGTCGATGCCTTAGATCTATATGAATTCGCGTGCTCGCATGTTGACATCAAGTATCCGGAAACGATCGGTGTACTCCGAATAAGACTAGTGAAAGCGTCCCCAAAAGACCAGAAAGCATGCACTCGTTGCTTTGATGCTTGTGTCTGGAATTCCGATTGGAAAAATGCCCAACAGGTAACTTCCCTTTATATCTTAGATGTTCAGTCCATTAACGTGCGTGTCTAGATTGCGGCATCCTTAAATAAAACATTTGCCGCTGATCGAAAGTTGTTGTTCCGATATATCATGACAACTCATTTATACTCTGTGAGACCCTCCTTTACTGCTTGTCACTACGAAGTACCCGTCTCTAACTAGAGATAGTTGTCTAGGGAGTGCCCTGAAGCTAGCAGAAAGATTTTTGCATCTCTCGCAAAAGCTCAGGCCGACAAGGCTTTCGATTTGCGCACTGACGTAGGCCTTAACCGACGTTACCTTTTGATGGGAATGGGATGCTAACTATAATACTTAGATTTATGGCCTAGAAGGACTTCATCGAGCTAACCTGGCCGAGCCCGAAGAGTGGGTGTGGCTAGAAATTCGAATCGCTCATTGCAGCTCGAAGGAGAACTTGGAACTTTTTAAGAAGAATGGGTGTACCCCTCTTAACTTCCTCCACGCCGGCCGTTACGAACCGTTCTGTAGAATTGTCAAGTACCTACAGGAGCATGGTGAATCGGATGAGCTTTTCCGGATCGGAAAGGTTATCTTGGAAGATTCCATTACTGCCTTGCAGCCTGATATCGAATGCTTTGAAAAGAACGAGGAAATCACCCGTCTAAGGAAGCTCGCGGACGATACTATCAACAAAGGCTCACCAGAACAAATATTATCTGTGAAGGCGGACTTACGCCAGGCGATCATTTCGGCTAGACCTGGTCGAAATATAAAAGACCATTGCTCCATCGTCGTCAGTTACGAACATAAGTTGTTGAAGACTTGGGCCGATGCAGCGAAGCGTCAAGCGGACCCAAAACGGTTAGTTCGTCTAACCTAATATACCGGAAAATGGGGAACTGATCATTCGATAGGGCATTGAAGCAACTTGGAAACTTGATCGAGAAATTGTCGAGGAACCTAAAAAGAGCCCAATCCCTACGCCCGATCGCCGAAGTGACACTAGAACTTATTAGCTTGGATATCAAAGTCTCACGAGCTTCGCTGGCGTATCCAGGACCCAATCCGTGCATAACTTCACGGATTATAGCCCTCGTCAAACACGTGGTCAAAAATTGCGAGAACCCTACTTCTCTAGACGAGGCTACAGTTCTCATACGACAGTTGGGTACCACAGAAACATCTACGTTCCTGGGTGTTTTTAAGACTATTGCTGCGCAGGTATTCAACCAATCATATCGGCCATAAATGGCGATTCAACTGACATTTATATATTAGTGTGACGATGCCTTCAAACGGTATTTACTGACGTCGATATGCCTTAAAATTTGGTATATCGTTGCGACGAACACGGGCCTCGCGTGTAAATTTTGTCGTACCGAATGGACAGGCCATGGTTGTCGACTCTGTTTGAAAGAGATTACAGCTATTGCGCTAGATTCATATCAGTCAGGCCTAGAAGACGATAGTCTTATTCAGGACATAACATCTCGGCAAAGTACGAATCCGCTGTCAGACATTTCGGTAATCGGCGCCATGAGTCTCTTGAGACTCGCAGGGCTTGGTAATCCGCGGGCACCACATGGAGCTAGCTCGTTGTATAACGCAGACATCCCGCTGTTTATGCAGGCTGTTCTATGGTTGGACTCGTGCAGGGACCTGTCGCCGTACGTATCTACCGATCATAGTGTTGTTCTCGTCAAGCTATATATCTTGATGGGTTGTGTGTCCCGAGCCAGAGTCATCTGGGAGGGCTTCGACGTGAAGAATGCTCTACTTGATTCCTTAGGTCTACTATTTATTGATCGACTGTCTTCTATCTCTCCAGGCCATTTCATGGGATCGAGTCGCAGCAATCCGGTAGAGCCTTTTATGAATCATTTTACGAGAGAATTCAAAACTACAATACCTAAGAAAATTATGGATTCTTTGGAGGAGCAAACATATTCGAGTATTCCGGATATAATCGAATATGCCGAAAGACATGCGGCAAGCTGTAGTGTTGTCCTAGCTATGGTTGAAGAGCGGCGAGGTGCAAGAATGAAGGCGAACAAGGCTGAGATTGCTATTGATGACAGGCCTCTAGTCAGTATGTCGAAACATAACTTCTCTACATTGGCTGGATTAAGCTAACCTAATAGGGGATCTTTCAATCGAACACGAGCTACAGGACGTAACTGACTACAAAGTCTTCAGTCTATCAAACGGAGCTAGTGATGAGGCATCAAACCACTCCATAATTCACAGTGGACCACTCCCTACGGTTTGTAATACCCATGGCAAGCCTTTATGCTATATTCTAACGGCGATTTAGGGTAACCGAGCTCACCTCGGATTGCTTGCTGAACGCTTTCTCGATCTCGTCTGTTATGTACAGCCGAAAGAGTACAAGCCGCCGAAAGCTGGACGCGTTATTCAACTTGACTGGGAATATGCACTCGCCACTTCATCTCGTCTAGAAAAAGACATGCGAACTCTCATGCCTACTATTGACTCAAGTCTTTCAGAGAAAGAGCAAGTCGAACAATTCCGACAACAAGAACTAGTCGCGAAATCCCTCACTTCGTCCGAGTTATGGTACCATGGGATCGTTCGTAGGCTAGCAAGTATGGTGAAGGATATTGTCGGATCTGGAATTCTCAAAGCTCCTACTAATGACAGCCGCGACCGCATTCGTTCCACCATTGAGGAAATTCTACGCGGGTTAGAAATGCAGACCAATGACTTTCTGGCTGTGCCTCAAAGTCACCATTCGAAGCTTCATGGTTTTCACGGGTTTGCGGCCCTACATGCTATGGGCATGTTACGCGAGACAATCATAGTTTTGAAGCATACGGTGAACTACCTTACCATCACGTCTGAGAAGGCCAAGACTGTCGACAAGCTCCGCTCTCAGGCAGAACTTGCATGGTTTACTCCCGAACTGAGAAAGATGACAGCGGCTGTAGCTGTTTCTGAGAAATCGGTAAAAACTCGCATTAGCCAGCTGCAGGGCTACCTCGACAATATGGATGGTTGGCGTGATCGTCTGTGCGATTGGGTATTTGGCAAATACGCTATCGTGGTGGACAACGAAAAAGAGTTTAAGAATGAGGTCTGCCAGAAGATGCAGGCTATCGTCCCCAAAGATAATGCGGAGAAGTGGACAGACGACATCGGTAACTCATGGCGAGAGCTTATTAAGGGATGGGCCATCGTCAAGTTTGACTGATCTTCCCTTATTTGCCGCCTTACTTATCCACTGCTCTGTTCGGCTAGTTTGGTTTTGCGCGTAGATCACAAACCCTAGGAGGCTTTAAGAAGCTTTGCACATTGACATACAATCTTAGAGTTTTAGCATAAGCCCAGGTGTGGATGGGGTTGGTGTGGGTTGCTCACATTTTGCGGACCTTATATGTCCGTTGGAATCTCTCGTATTAAGGATACTATCTAAAGGGAGAGTGGAAAGGGGAGTTGATTGATGATATGGAAAAGAGGATAAAAACCATTGTTGTAGCTGTATAGTTTGGAGTGTCGTATGTAGGACTAAGACTATCATGGATCCTGAACACGTCGGACTGTATATAGCCAATTACACCGTTGATCATACATGGCATACATGTACACAATACAAATGCTTAGATAATAGATACCGTTATCCATCTAAGGACACAAGGCATTCCGTGACTTCATTTAAACACTCTAGGAGAAGAAAGGGGTATCGTCTGTATTCTCCGTCTCGCTCACTCTTTCTAACAGTCTTCAGCGCCGATTTGTAGATGTAGAACCAAAGCCCCAATGCGCCCGTACCTCACGCCAGTCATATGCTTCTGAGAACTCCGCCAAAGACGTATTGTGGATTAAAAGGGGAGTGACAAGAGGGTCCTCGACCGGGAGGTTGTGCTCAGTGGAACCGGCCTGTGCTCTCTATTCCTGTATCTTCGTCGCATATCATAAAACGGACCTGGATAATATTCGATTTTATCTCTTCACCAAGCTTCCTCTGTCCGCGTATCCTTATCGATCCATCGATCCATCAAATCCCCTAAAACCCCTGCGCCCTGCCGTTACTAGTACTCCCCCTCCTCCTCTTCCTCGCCGCAAACTTGCCCGTCTCCTCCTTCAACGTAACCCAGACCCAAAACCAGCTCAGGAACTCCAGAAACGCGAAGGTGAAAAAAACACGGTTCCGTAGCCCGTCTCCGCCGCTCACCGTGCTACCCGCTACAAACACGTTCGGTGGCGCTAGGGGGTGCGACATCCGGCTCGGCCCGGACCGTCCGTAGGAAGGCGTGGAGAAGTAGGCGAAGAGCGAGACGAAGGCGAATACGGTTATGCGTAAGGGCGCTTGCGAACCCCAGTAGTGGATTAGCCAGATTTCTTCGGGGAGGGAGAGCGTGAGCAGGTCGGAGAGCCCGAGGACGAGGAGCGTTATGGCGAGGAAGGAGGAGGCGCCGCTGGGGGCTGCGAAGGAGGATGTTTGCGGCTGTGGTTGGGGGTTAGTATTTAAGTTTCTACTATGTGTGTGGGAGGTTAGGGGGAGAATGGGGGAGGGGTGCTTACCATTCCCATGGCTTCACCTAGTACGTAGACTAGGGCTTGGTCTGCGATGGCGTTCGGATTCGTGTAGAAGAAGTAGGCGAGGGTGATGTGGAAGAGGCATAGGGATGTGAGAATCGTTTTGACTGATATGAGCGCCATGTTGATTGGTTTCTGTCGGTTCTATCTTTTTTATTTGGTTGTATTTTGACGGACATCCGTCGGGTAGGTAATAGGTATTCGTTGGGTTCGTGGCTCTTAGGTGCTGGCGCCTAAGGAGTAATTGCTAATTGCTGTTGGTTATGGAATATCGGATGCTTATTCGAAACGAATGAGGTGTCGTTGCTGATGGTTAGTCGTCGCCCAGGTGATAGAAAAAGAGATCGGATGAAAATAACGGCGCCGGTACACGTAGACGATGGTTTAATGAATGTGACAAAATGGGCTGCAGCCTCAAGCTTCACACCATGCGCATGCGACAACACATGCAAGAATCCTTGGGGTTACAAGTTGATGCAATGCCAATTCATCTCAGGGACCGGGATTGTAACAGTGCCTATCCCTTATCGCCTATCGCGCGGGTGACCTAATTTTGAAACCTTAAATTTCAAGCTTTCGGTTCTTACGTGATGTGGCTAGTGTATGTGTGATTTTCCACACAGCCACATATGGAGGGGCATTTTCGTAAAGTGGGATATAGGGCTGATGAAAGTTGGAGGAGGGGCAGGTTAAGTTCGATTTATTTTAAGGAAACAGCGATCCTTTTACAGATGACAGATGCATCTGCCTAAGCAAGCTCTGGCTAGGGGTTGGAGAAAGTCAATTCTAACTTACACTCTCACATCTCATTTCAAATTCTTACACTAGTTCAATGTCTACCTACACCACCCCGTAGACTTAATCACAATGTCAGAACAACCACTCGACACAGCTCGTCACATCCGCTACTGGCAACGATGTCTTCGTTCCATACTTCCTCACCACTACGTGACTAATGACAGTATCCGATTAACACTAGGATTCTTTATAGTCGCAGCTCTCGACCTTCTCTCTTCATCATCATCCTACTCTGAGCCGCCGAGCAACCCAGTTAAAGCCTCACTCATAACTTTAGAAGACCGCAAACGCCTACGAGCCTGGGTCTTATCACTACAACATCCATACGGCGGTTTCTGCGGATCACCACACCATGTCCTCCCAGAGATATATACCACCAAATGGGACCCTATAAACCAAGTAGAATCTGCACGCGACCCAGCCAATGCGAATTTAGCTGCCACGTACTTTGCCCTACTTCTGCTAGGTGTCTTAGCCGAAGATGATGGCACCAATGCGTTTGAGGGCGTTCATCGGATAAAGACGCTTCGGTGGCTTAAGACGTTGCAAAGGGACGATGGAAGCTTCGGCGAGCTAATCGACGAGGATGGTTATGTAGCGGGAGGGAGGGATATGCGGTATTGCTATTTGGCCGCTACCATTAGATGGGCTCTGGGTGGGGCGGAGGCAGGGGAAGACTTCAACGTCGATGCTCTTGTGGCGCATATTCGACGAGGACAGACTTTTGACGGTGGTATGGGAGAGAGCTCTACGCACGAGAGTCATGCTGGCTACGTATACTGCGCCGTGGCCGCGTTGTCCCTTCTAGATCTCGCGAACCCCAACACTGCTACAGAACCTAATCGATATATCAATGCCGGCGTCCCTTCTATACCTTCCCTGGTACACTTTCTCGCGTGTCGCCAATTCGATTACCTCGATCCCGATTCTAACGACGAGAATGAGGATTCCGATAACCACCCATTACCGGATCTATCTGCTCTAGCCTTGTCAGACACACCTCAACTATCTGGTTTCAATGGTCGTTTGAATAAGGTTGCAGACACGTGCTACACGTGGTGGGTCGCCGGTACGCTAGCGATGCTCGGTCATGGCAAAGTCATAGACAGAGAACCTGCAAGAAAGTTCATACTAGAGAAGACCCAGCACATGATCGGCGGGTTCGCTAAGCATCCCGGCGGCCCCCCAGATGTATACCACGCCTACCTCGGGCTGGCTGCTTTGGGCACATTAGGTGCCCAAGCAGCTGACGGGAAGGAACCAGGGTTAGGTAAATTCGACCCACGACTATGCATAGGTGTCGAAGCATCCGAGCGGCTCACTAAGGCACGGGAGGCGTTGTTAAACCCCCGTGATGACGGTCACAACGACGATGACCTGCTGGAGGACATGGAGGAGATGAAGAAGGAGCTCGATTGGGATAACCTACAAGATAAGATTAAAAGGCTAGAGGCCAAGTACAACGCCGAGGGCAAGAATCCTCTGCTCGAAATGTTCAGGTGGAACCCTAGCCGTCCGCAAAAGTTGGACGACTTGCTTAAGGAAACGTAATGGGGATAACTAAAAAAACCTAGATATTATCGTCCAAGTAAACTTTGATACCCCCTACCTTCCTATGCATACATAATCTTGATTTATCAACTAGGCATTGTAAAACATAAGGATCTCTAGATGTTGTAGGGAGAGTATCCATGATGACTCAGCCACTTAGTCATCAAATACATTACGTAATGGATCTAATTACATAAGCTTATTAATAAATATAAAGCAGAGTATCTAAACACTATTTAGATTTCTCATTCAATGTACACGATGCATACTTAGATCGAAACACGTTTATTTGATATAGTAACAAGCAAGCTGATTTAAGCTAAGCTAAACTAGCAAGTATCATAACATTCACCCTGACTAAGTAGGTCAGACACCTCCCTACCCCTAAGCTAGCCCAGCATCAATCAAGCAACAGTCCTCCCCTCCTCTCCAGCTCCCCTCAATCGTTCCACATCTAACACCAATGGTCCGCCACTAGGTCCACTTGCGTCCAGGCTGAGGGTAACACGTGCTCTATCCGCGATAACCCGAACCGTTTCGCCTAAATTCCTCACGTCTGTCTCGAAGTGCACGCCTGGACCTGCTCCCCCGTCCACAGGTGATCCGACACTGTCTTCGTACGGTCTGACTTCCCTGATTTCTACGCTGGGGTACGGCAGCCAGCCCTCGCGTAGTGGGACGAAGAGGATAGGGATCTCGGCTTCAGTGTCGGCGGTGCTTTCGTAGTCTACTTTTACGCTTGCTCCGGTTCCGGTGGCGGAAGGAGGTAGTGAGGATGGGGCTGGGATAACGAAGTGGCCTTTGCGTCTTCCGCCTAGAAGCCAGGTGTCTTGGGGAGCGGCGAGCTCGTAGCTAAATTCGAGGTCGTTTTGTTCGGCAGGGGGTGTGGTTGTGTCCCATACACGCGTCCATTTTAGATGTAGGACTGCGGGTAGTAGTTGATTCGTGCAGACGGTGGGCGTGGGAGAATTGGGAAGAGTGGAAAGTGCTGACGAGGATGATGATTTCTGCGGAGATTGTTGGAGCCGGATATCTGCCGTGTGGACAATTGTTAGGGAGGGTATATCTACAGGGATCAGGATCGATCTCGGTTCTGCGGGGATCGAGGATGTTTCGAGCTCCAATTTAGGATTCGCAGCCTGCCAACTTCGGAGGAAGGACACGAGAGCTTTGGAGTAATCGGTACCATCGGGTGCTTTGCCCAGCCCAACGAAGTACTTAGCCCAGTTGACCGAGGACAAGAACGTCGTGGGTACCGATCCAAGAAGAACCGCGCGCTCTAGATCATGTCCCGTGAGGCCGTGTCGAACGTGAGGGATGATTGTTGAGCATATCAGCCGAGAGAAAGGACGCAACGGCTTATCTTCCAAGGATTCAGTTATGGAATCCTCGATTAGGGATTCGATTTCTTCCTGCAACATGCTGTAACGCAGTCTAAGGTACATGGTCTTTTTCGTCTTTGGGTTGATCTTCACATCCACTTTACGTGTGATCTTGTACAATAGACTGGCTGGCTGCTTCGGGAAGATGATAACGGGAGCACTAGGCGGTACTCCGAACTCTGATTCGAAAGCTTCTGAGCCTACAAGCTCACTTGTGAATAAACGTAGAGGGCTCTGACTCGCTGTAGATACGGTAAATCTAGAAAACAGAGCTTTGTGCTTAAAAACATCCTGGACATTAACCCCGAGTGCCAAAGCGGTTTCGACGACAGGAGTTTTAGAGAAGAAAAATGAGCCATCGCCGGTTGAATAAGATACCTCAATGCGTATGGATATACTGAGAGTCTCTTGCTCTACAGTGTACGGAAACCGGATGCGCACGGTATTATTCCGTGGTATGGCCGCGAAACAAAATAGGCCACCCTCTGGCTTTTTTGAGAAGTTAATGGATGAGTTGATACACTTTGCCTCGCTTGTGAGCAGTCTGAGGCCTCCCGTAGCAGCCTTGACTCGAATCTCGGCGTTAAGCAGGTCATTCCAGCCAGAATCCAAATCGATATCCACTGTATTGTTTCGATCTAATTGAATATGTTTCGATGCGCGCAGTTTTACATCTAACGTCTCAGATCGGTGATAAATGGCAAGATAGGGAGACTGAAGGGTATCGCTGGCCTTGTCTACAGGTTGACCTGCTTCACGTTCATGGTGCAGGTGTATGTTGCTAGCCTTGAAATCGACCTTATCGATCTCGTAGGAACCTGGGATCGCCGACTGTTATAGTTAGCATGGCTCTATTCAAGAAGCCAGTCGGATAGACTTACGTTACTATTTAGTTTGAGCTTATTTCTGCCGGGCTTAATCGTTGTCGGCTCGGCAAGCTCAAACCATATATCTTTCGACGATTTATTGACAGCACTAACAACCCGTACTCTCACACCTTCAACTCGGAAGCTATCCGCAAGCAAGCTATTCACCTTCAGATTGAGGGAAATACCATCTCGACCTTGGTGGTATTCGGGAGGGCCGTCAACTTCCACAATAGAAATAAAGCTAGAAAGGGATATCCGTAGTTCATTTGGTAGAGTCTTTGTCGCAGCAAGTAGATCATCCAGGAACCCCTTAATAGCTTCGCTATCAGGGTAATCAACATCTTCCTGCTTCCCTAATCGAAACCCTGATTTTTGTCGTAGACGGTCTCTTTCGGCCGCGGCCGCCTTGGTCAAAAGCTTCAACATAACTTTGATGTACTCATCCTTCCGCTGGAGCTGCTTGAGACACCTCGAACACATGACCAACATGGATAGTTCCAGGAGACTCCAGCCACTTTCTCCAAAGAAAGGGATAGTCTCCCAAAAGTAGGAAGAAGCAGCCGCGTAGTCGCAAAGGTGATATTTCAACACGGCGATATCCGCCATGCTAGTCTTTACCGAATGGGTGTGATCCGCTACGGTATAATGCCGCAAGGCTTTATCGGTAAGTGTTTCGTAAAGACGGTAAAAATCGTCTTTGCTATCGAGGGCCGTCTTGAGCAACTTGCTATCGACGCCAGAGATGGAGACTACAGTTTCACGACTGGCGGAAGTCTCCTCGTCTTCAGCCTCTGCTTTTTCGTCACCATCACCATTGTCATTATCATCGTCACCGTCATCGTCATCATCATTAAGGTCGATATCGACCATTTCGACCATGGTTGACTCCCCTATGACGGGTACACTATCCCAGCCATCAGCCCATCCACGTTTTTTTCCGCACTCCGCGAGGATATTCCTCGACAACATGTAGAGCTCAGCTCTCCTAGCAGCGAGCTCTTCCAGTCCAGCTTTAAGAAACGATGATTGGGCTTGATCATCCGCACCACTCGGTCGGCGTCCAGGAAAGATATTTGGACTAGGAAGTGGACGACCAACACTGGCGCCACGCTCGGTCCGTATCGATAACGAGGTATTTCTCGCTGGGTGCATCATCGTTTTAGGTTCGGGTATCGCAGCCTTTTGTTCGTTTGCACCTTGCGATGCTAGGGATGACGGTGGTATCGGTAAAGCTTTAGTCGAAGTCTGAGCTAGAATCTGCTGGGCGATAGAAAACGCAAATGAGGCAACCAAGTTCTCAACCACTTCTTCGACCGTGGGATCTGCTTGTGATGGTTTTGAGGTATCATCTCCATCCGCTTTCGCCATATCCGAGAGAGCGGCAAAAACATCATTTCTCATAACCTGGGATACCGTAGGTATGAATTCTAATGTTCGTCGGCAGATCTCAGCGAGCATGGTTAAATCCTCGTGCTCATTTTCTTTTTGTTTTGGGGGTGGCGCACGGGGTGCGACGCCATGCAGGACTGACTCTTGCTGCTCTTTGAGTTTTGCTAGCAACTCTTCCCGTGTTGAGCACGCATTTCCGAGCCGAAGCAACAGGGATATTTGCCTAGCGAATATATAGCACCTAAAGTCAAAAACAGATACATTATTCGCAACAATTAAATCGCGGTAGGGCTTCTTAGTGGAGCTGATAGGAATGTCATCATATATATCCTTGGGTTGAGCACCCTCAGCTTGGGACTGTAGATCAACCATTTCATCCTCGTCTTCATACTCGGAACCGGTAATCGTAGCTCTAGCCTGAAGAGCGATTTGTTTTAACTCGGCGGTATAGCTCAAAAGCGCATTCGTGGCGGATCTCGATCCTGTCGAGGTCTGATCTTTGACGATCATATCCAGCCCTACACTTAGTTCATCATATCCGACCAATGCATCTTCTACTAGACCTACGCTCTCAAAGCCGCGAGCGAGACCTTCCTTGAGAATGAAGAAAGTGCAAAAATTCCATCCAGGCAAAGTCCTCTGAGAGTCCTTCTCCCTGATATCTTCCTCGTATTGGCTCACACGCAGATCAAAACTAGACAAAATGAGGCTGCGAAATTTGGAAACGAGATCCGTCCACGAATTTTCAGTCTCCTGCTCTGTCTCAGAATAGCCACTAGGCACAGCCGGCACAACTCGAGGCAAAATATCGTACGGGACATCGTTGACGCCAATACGAATTTGGGCGATTCGGTCCACCCCTCCTTTACTAGACGTATTAAAATCGGATCTAAGCTTCTCAAAGAGTGTGCTTGATCCTGGTCTCCACTTAGAGACGGCCGAGGTCTTCTCTGGGGCCGAACCCGAGTCTCGAGGCTGTGTGGCGGCGACTGTATTCGGTATTATGACGTGGATAATGAGCCATTCGAAGGCATCGTGGTTTTCGGCAGTATTCCTCTTCGAGCCGGACGGAGGCGTGTTGGTCTTAATCCAATCACGTATATCCTGCCTTACATGCCCCTTATAAGAGTCATTATCATCACACCGAACAAGTAGCACCTTCAAGTATGGTGTCCTCCTTAGACCAGGAATCTGGTGTCGCCGTGCAGGTGCACTGTTTCGGTTCGCAGTCTGATCGAGACCATCGGAGGATAGTTTAGCTCCTATCTGGGTTTGGAAGCCATCATCACGGCTAACGACAGTATCCAAATGATTTCCAGAAGCATGTGGGGAAGGAACTGGAGAGGTAACGGAGGTCTTGTCGCCGGCTGAGAGAAGCTCGATATGAAGGGTATCGATAGAGCGAAGGGGTCCGGCATGCGATTGCCAATGAAGGTTGCGCAAGGGAAGTCGAGGCACTAATCCCGGCGCGAGAAGCTTGAAGACGTCATGAGGGTCGAAGTACTCGACTTGGCGATGTTAGAAATGACGGCGCATAAGGTAAAGGGAAATCAATGTAAGTACCTGTAACTTTAGATGTAGAATACGACTGTTCCATGGCGAACAGCTAGGGTAGTTGCTTCCTACTTCATGATTAGTGTGCAAATTGAACGCCTAAAATGTCGCAAGCCGTTATAAACAGTTTCTAAAGACACGTGTCGGGTTTAAAACGAGGTTCGAGATATTTAAGGTGGAAGTTTGAAGTTGTAGGTTCGATCGTCAACAAATGCACGTCACAGATGCCAAAGCTTAGCTACTAGGAAGGTATGGACCCTGAGACCTGGCAGCGACGGCCGCATACAGCCGGTAGCAAGCCAGGATTCAGGGGTAATGCCGTCCTAAAGCGGTGAAGGCCACGCTTCACAACGATTGGCTATTGATAATTCTAAATGATTACATAATAAACTATTTTATGGCGGGGTCTGGCAGAATTCCTGACGCCATTGTAAGTACCTGCGTACCTTGAGAGAATTGACGATAAGTTTGCGATGGCGAAAGTTCCCGATCAACTATTTTAGATGCAAATCTCATATATAATCAAAAGATTCATATTGTAATTCTCACATAAAATAAGATTGATATAAGAAAAGATGGCCAATCTTCAAGCAATTCGATATTCGCGGGGCAAATTAGAAGTTCTCGATCAGCTGAAACTGCCCCACGAACATCATTACGATGAAGTCTCGACAAGTGAAGAGGCATTTGATAGCATTAAGTCTATGAGAGTAAGAGGTATGACAATAGCACAGTATGGCAACTCATAAATATTATTAAATGCTCATTTGTTCTACAGGTGCACCGGCAATAGCTATTGTAGCAGCGTTAGGTCACGGAGTCGAACTACACAATGGGAGTTGCAGTTAGTAATTCCTCATTCACTCATACAGAAACGGCCTGCTACACTCGGCCAACAATGGTACAAAACTAACTCCACCGTAGCGGCCTCCTCTTCAGAAGAGACGATCTCTTACATCGAATCGCGCCTAGATTATCTCAAGCAATCACGGCCGACAGCCGTGGATCTTACTAACGCCATTACGCACCTCAAAAACACCGTCCGATCTATCGATGCACAGAATAATGGCACAGTTGGTCGTGATGCTATTATCTCTGCGTACGTTGCTGCTGCAGAAGAGATTTTCCGCAAGGACACTGAGACAAACCTCTCAATTGGTGAACATGGAAGCAAGTGGCTTCTCGAGAATGCGCCGACGAAGTCCGCCGACGGCAAGGTCTCTGTTTTGACACACTGCAACACAGGATCACTTGCCACGTCAGGCCACGGAACAGCGCTTGGTATCATCCGTTCCTTGCATTCAGGTGGTCACCTACACCACGCATTCTGTACCGAAACCCGGCCCTACAACCAAGGAAGCCGACTCACTGCTTTTGAGCTAGTGTATGAGGGGATCCCCTCTACACTCATCACGGACTCGATGGCAGGTGCCTTATTCGCCACTAAGAAGACCGAGAAAAATATCGCCGCAGTGATTGTAGGCGCAGATCGAGTTGTGCGCAACGGGGATACCGCTAACAAGATTGGGACTTACGCTCTCGCTGTACTAGCCAAATATCACGGAGTGAAGTTCATCGTAGCAGCGCCTACGACAAGCATTGACCTGCAGACTGAAACTGGCGCTGGAATCAAAATCGAGGAGCGCAAAGCCGAAGAGCTGACACAGATCACCGGAGCCGTAGTAGGAAAAGACGGGAAGGTAGACGTTACTCGTACTGAGCGCGTGGCGACAGCACATCAAGGGATCGCTGTCTGGAACCCCGCATTCGACGTCACGCCGGCAGAGCTGATTGATGCTGTGGTTACGGAACGAGGTGTTGTCGTAAAGGGCGCAGATGGAGTCTTTGACTTCAAAGATATCATGCCAGAAAGATGGGCGAATGTTGTTGGAAAGTAGGAGTTTAACCCTAAGGAATAAAAAGGGAAATAGAGAGCTGGTTTGGAAAATTAGATAGCGTAATCTCGACGGTCAAGCGTAGGACATCTCATCTGTGGGGTATCTCCTATGATATTTAATCAGCAATCATGAAGAAAGAGAACACGCTAAAACTATGTAATTCTCAAATGCAAACCGCTTAGCTCTCAAGAGCATGTAGGATGAGCTTCTTGTAATCTTCCACGGCTGTCTCCAGGTCTCCCAGCTTGATCGCCTCGTCAGGTCCGTGAGCTACAAAAATGGTTCCCGGTCCGTACAGGTATCGTGTGTGGTTACCCTCCAAATTGTGTACGTCCGTTCCGTAGTTGACGGTGGTAGTTTCAAAACCTGTGCTGAATGTTAGCTTAGTTGGAACAGAGTAGAAATATTCTTAGGTAAATATTCACCTTCAACATCGCAGTCGCACTTGACAACGCCATATCCATAGTTGCAGTCAAACTCAAACGCCTCATCATCCACGCTTCGCATCACTTCTATCAATCGATCAGAAGCAATCTTAGCTCCGTCAAGCTCGGGGCCAATCGCTACGCGTACAGCAAGACGGGCCGTCGCTCTTTCGGGAATCACATTGGCAGCGACACCACCTTCGATTAAACCAATGTTGACAGTCGTGTTGCCGAACTCCTCGCTACTGCCCAGATCCGTTTCTAGGACGCGAACAAGCCCACGCATCAACACCTCTGTCGCGCTCTTTCCTAGCCACGGGTACCCGCTGTGTCCGGCGTGGCCATGTGCAGTGATATTGCAGCCAAAGATGCCCTTGTGACCGCATACCAAGCGACCCTCAGTCGGCTCGCCAAAAATAGCAGCCTTGAACTCTGGGGCCGGATCCAGATTTCCGTGCGATTCTGAGAAATGTCGCATCCCCACACCCGATGTTTCCTCTCCAACAACATATAGCAGCATGATAGAGCCATCCTCATCGTCAACAGCGCCAGTGTCTAATAGTGACTCTAGAGCAATTATCTGCGCGGCTACGCTAGCCTTAGCGTCTACACTGCCGCGACCTGCGATCAATGTATCGGGGTTGAGGGAGGAATCGTTTATCGAGTACGGAATGAAAGGAGGGACTGTATCTATATGACTCGACACAAGAATCTTCGGCGAAGGGTGAGGATTTGAACCGGGCCAAGCAAGAACATTGAAGCTGGGCTTGTTGTCGGAGTCGGGTGAGGAAGGAATGGAATCGCATTGGACGGTATAGCCGCGGGCAGTGAGGTAGTCAACTAGAAAAGTGCCGACCTCATTTTCGTTGCCGCTAATCGAAGAAATCTCGACGAGAGATTTGTGTAAGGACACCAGATTATCTCGGTATGAAGGCGATTCATCGGAGGACTTGTAGGACGGTGAGTTAACGAGAGGCTTCTGAAGATCGGATCCGAGAGCTCCGCAGCTGCTAAGAAGCAGGACAGAAAGGGACAGGAGCTTCATGTCAATGAAACTTTAGCGATGAACTATTCGGATTGAGCTGTTCTGGTGTCCAAATGATATCCCCTCAATTGAATGTTACCTAGTAAATATTGCTGAAGTTGTCATTTGAAGCTCTATGATGTTAGTAAAGAATTAGTAACAAGAACTTGATACCACTCTGGGGGCGGGGATATAATGTGGATCCAATGTGGGGTCTTGCTATTGTTAAGAAGGTGCGAGCCTAGATAAGTACTATTCCACACTATCTATATGAAGAGATACATACTAACTAACCCCTTGAGCTCAACTTACCTACTCCTTCATATGAATGGTGGTATACTTCATGAAGTATGTATTTCAATTTTATAATTAGGTAGTGGACACATACAAGAGGACTTCGTAGCAATGGAATTCAACATGCAATACAGATCGGCGATAGGCTTGACAGCCAACCTAGAAGGTCAATAGGGGGAAGTCTTCCCCCTATTCTTTGACTTATCATGCCTTTCCTCAGTATCATCTCTGGTAAAAAGAGTAGGGAAGATCGACAAACTTCTAAGAAAAAGGACACTATCCCTTTCTCTATGTTGAATTCTTTGTTCCTGGATAAATCTTCCGAGTATAATGAATTGTCCCTACATGACCGTTAGGAGTCTGATGTTAAGAATTGGGTTCGTAATCGAATACTGCTACTGCCCTTACCACTTTTTCGAAATTTTGAGCCCCTTAAATGTTTGTCTGTATAGCTTACACGGAATACAGAGAAGGCGCTGTCGCATCGTTTCTCCTTACAAGCCTCTGGCATCTGCGAATACTTTCAACTATACGCCAATGCATTGAAGACAATGAGAAAGAAAGATATAAATAGAGGATGTCTCGATGACCTACCTATACTATACCGACGAAGTCATTAACAGGCATCAAAGTTAATACAATAGTCAGATAGCAACGTGAAGTGGCATGCTTTGCAACCATCTAACTTATTCTACAACTGTGCCCCTATGTCGAGGTGTGCTAAGATAAGTAGGACTATACGAGACTCCGCCCCCAAGGAAGCGAAGGTCAGCACTATAACTTCGTGATGCATATTCCGACTGTATCGTGCGATCTACCAAGAAATCCAGACTATCCGACCGCATTTCCGCTATTCGGTTTAATACTCATAGATCTATAAAACAAGCCTTATGAGGCGTAGTCGATATGGCAGCAAGAGTCATACGGTGACCTCGCGCCGCGGTCGGGGAAAAAAAGACACAAGGCGAGTGAGCTGGTCAGGGCTGGAATCACTGTGCCGCAAAATTAAATTTCTTACCCAGAAGAGTGGACCGGTTATAAGTCTCTTTGGCCAGCGAATCTAGCACGCGGCTCGAGTCTAAAGCTTGGCGTCAGGACGACGTTACATAGTTAATTTCAGCTAGGGCTAGGAGCTGCCTAGTTCTAGGCGTCGCCCCGTAAGGCGACCCCATGGGCTTTTAATCCGCTTGCTGGGATCGGAATCTCGCGATCCTCGCTTCCTGAGTTGCGGACTTCTATGCGATTTGTGCATTGAACAATTCGGTCCTCTTGTATGCGTTCCTAGTATAAAAGGACCGAGATGTCTTCGAGAACTCATGATGGCATCTCTTCCCACCCACCCCGACAACTCGTTTCTCTACTCTCCTAGTAGCACCACATTCGCTCGCTCCTATTAACAATGCGTTCATTCATCTTAACTTTGTCGGCAGCAGTCGCCGTGACGGCTCTTCCTGATGTCACCGTCGTTCGCAAGGAGCTCACTTGCAGCAACTGGCCGTTCTATCGTCAAATGAACAGCGTTGCGGGACCATTCAGTCTCTTCGCCGACTCTACTGGCAACGCCGATATTGACGGCAACAGGGCTTCCTACGTCACCATAAGCGACTCATCAATTGCATCAGGCTGGGTATGTAACACCTCCTACAACATATCTCCACGAATACCTAACTAATCCACTCTTAAGATTGGCATAACATCCCAGAAG
The DNA here is from genome assembly GCF_022496945.1 of Annulohypoxylon maeteangense. Lineage (NCBI taxonomy): Eukaryota > Fungi > Ascomycota > Sordariomycetes > Xylariales > Hypoxylaceae > Annulohypoxylon > Annulohypoxylon maeteangense. The sequence continues at coordinate 4,318,274 of NW_025953248.1, read as the reverse complement.
GGAGTAGCAGTTCCCTACATCCAATGCCAAGCCTTTGGTAGCGCTGAGATGCTCGCCGTGAACTACAACAACGTATACCAGCCCCTGAGCATTTCGGAGTACTTCTACCATGAGTACGACGGCCTGGTATTCATGAAGACCACCGCAAGGGGCGCCCCGATTGAACCACACTGGCACTACTACCCCAACGGAACGCGCCAGGCCGGCACATTCCTAGGGTTCAACAACTCGACGACGTGGGCGTACCTCCTCGACAGCACGTCGGGGAAATACCGAATCCGTCTCCTGACCGATACCTCCAAGCCGTTACTTAGTGGGGAGTTTACCGGTTTCGTGCGAGCTGGTGACCCGAGTGTGTCTGACTAAAGATGACGAAGGTATAATGATGAATCTAGGCAGGATGACAAGAAACGTATGATAATGTCTAATGTATATCTATCTGCTAGATAATCAAATTACTATTGCTCTTCGAATGAGAGTAAACTTACATCTGATCTGCTGTATCTGAAATTCAGTGTTCCGCACTGCTTAGCTTCTCACCAACCATCTAAAAAAAGAAGAGAATCAAACAATAGGTAGGGTAGATATTACATGATTAGCTTACTTGATATAAGAATGAAGGACATAGAACGTACCTATATATCTTTCGAAATTTGATTCAGTCTAGGTAGAGAGCATCCAGAATGGAATATCCGGCAATCTAGAAGCACGGGTACCTATTTCACCCCTAAATGCCATAAACCCCATCGACCCATAAACCCCAGACAGATACCATTACGATTAGAATTACCGTTTCCCCAACCTAGTTCTGTACCTATCCATTCACATCTCGCCATCTCACACAAACGCGATTCTCAGCAGCACAACACATCCTTCAAACTATCTTGACTTTGATCTAGTACAGCACAGCACATACAATACAGCCTAGCCAGCTGCATCTCAGCACAGCAATCACTCACACCATCTGATATATAACCTTCCCTCATCCCATTCTTCCCTTTCAAAAAGCCCCTCCGGTATCAACAGCAACCAATCATACAACAACAACAAGCCACCACGAAATTTAAACCACGCCTCGGCATTTCGACGTGCGAACCAAACAAAACAAAAAACCAACTAGATGTCCATACAGACATCCATGTACCAATATATATATAAATATAACAACACGTCTTGCTGGACGTATCGGAAGAACATAGCTCGCTCCGCTGCAATGCATCCATCTCATCTCGTCTCATCTCCGTTTCGGGGTATCAAGTTAAGTCCTCCCTTCTCTCAATGGCTAGCTTCGGTTGGCGACATATTTTTAGCTTCCCCTTCCCCCTCGTATATCTCTTCGACTTTCTCCCCAGGGACCTGCGTAATTGGGCTGAACTGGTCTACCTCCTCGATGTCTTCGTCGAGCTCGATATCACCGATTGCTTCTTCCGCGTCCTCGTCTTCTTCCTGAATCGTGATCTCGCCGCTCCTTCTTGCCAATCCACTTGCGCTCGCGCTCCGGCTGTGGCCGCCGGAGCTGGTACCGCTGCGAGGTGGGTTACCGATAGAGAGCATAGGTCCCTTAAATAAATTGCGCTTGCGTTTCGCAAATAGGACTGAGGGACTATTTGATAAAAATGGATTGGGAGATCCGGGAGGATTTTGCGACGAGGGTTTAGAGGGCATGCCTTCGTTGAAGTTCAGCGAAAGTGCTGGACCGCGGACGAGACGAATGTTGGATGGAAATGACGTGCTCGTTGGCGTGGCCGGAAGGACCTTAACCGAGTGATGGGGCGAGCGTCCAGGAGTCTTCGTAGTCGACACTGACCCGGTAGAGCTGGTTGAGCTAGCTTTTGAATGTGAGTGATGGTGATGTGGCATTGTTCGAATGGAGGAAAGAGAAGATGAGGTTGACTTTCGTCCCCGGAGACCAATAGACGAACGACGGATCGTAGAGCGTGGCGTTAAAGGTACAGGCGACAGAGATTGACGCTTATATGACGAGGCGCCGGATGGCATACGACGTGGTCCCGGATTAGAAGCCATTGAAAGCGGCGCCGGTACAGGCTTCCTTGTCGGATTACCACCACCAGCACTAGAGATCTTCACAATGCCGTTAGGTAGCGGCGAAGTCCCACCACTCGATGCGGTAGTGCCCTGTGTAGAGTGTGGATACTTAGATGTATGAGGCCGAGGGCTCTGGTCTTTCGGGTTCTTGTTACCACCAGAATGGCCATCTTTGGCGGCTAGGTTGGGTGTTGACATACTACCTCGTTTATTAGGTCTATGCCGCCTCGTACTCTCGACGATCCAGTGAGTCCAATTCTTCCACGTTGCAACGATTGCCTGGGACGGCTTCTTTCTAACTTTGGGGGGAGGATTCGTTTCTTGTCCCTCATTTCTGTTTAGCGCATCTGAAGTAGTTACGAGGTGAAGCGTCGAACCTCTAGATCGTGCACTTCGAAGGATCCCTTCTTTTGGGGGAGGTATGGGACGCTGGTGACGGGACGAGCTGACTGATCGCACGGAGTCTTTATCAATAGGAGGCGGCGGTGTGTTAGTATCAGGGCTTAAATGGTTCTTAACCAGAGACTCGGGCAAGTCAGGTAGCTCTGGGACTTGGTAGTCGTTGTATTGAGCACTCCTTCTTTCTGAACGTCCTCTGACCTTAGGTAAGGGTGGTTCCCCTAAAAAACCAGAGCCACTAGGATCTTCATCCAGAATCGGAGCCATTCGCTCGAGCTTGCTAGATGCTGCTGAGAATCGACGCGAATTTCGATTCTCAGATTCCTTTTCCTTCCTCCTCCTCTCGCGTCGGCGAGCTTTCCTCTCTTCCTTCTCCAGCAACAATGTCCACCAACCAGCTAACGCATCGCACTTCTGGGCCAGAACACTCTCGATGACAGCATCGATATCTACGCCCGCGCTGCGCATCCTTTGTAAACAGTCCTTCTCTAGATGTGTCGCAAAAGGAGGGGGCTGGTGTAGCTTAAGGATCGCTTGTTGCTGAGGGGCATATTCTGAGAGGAAAGTATGAGAAAGAATCTCGGGAAGTGTAGGTCTTAGTAGCGGTCGTTTCGAGAGGAGGAGCTTAATTAAGGAAACTGCGTCAGGGGGCAAATGTTCTGGATATTTCGGCTCGTCCGAGAGGATCATGGTTCTTGTGGTATTATCGTCGTCGTCGTCGAACGGCAGCTCGCCGCATAATAGCGCATAAAGAATCACACCTAAGCTCCACACGTCAATTTTTTCACCAGCGTACTTCTCCCCTTTCAGCATCTCCGGTGCCGAGTAACAGATTGTACCACAGAATGTCTGCAAATAGTTTGCTTTGCCTTCGTATTCTCGCGTAAACCCAAAGTCGACCAATTTCACGTTCTCGTGTTTATCTAGCAAGATATTTTCAAGCTTCAGGTCGCGATGGACGCAGGACTGTTGGTGGACGTAGGAAACTGCGCCGACGAGTTGGGTGAATATCCTCTGAACCTTTTCGGCCGGTAGACGGCCATGTTTAAGGAGGTAATTATAGAGCTCATCGCCTAAAGCCGGTCAGCAAGGGTCTGGGATTATAATATACTGCCACCGTAACGTACCTGGGCAATACTCCAAAACAAGCCATACGAGGGTTTCTGTCACTATTATTTCGTATAAACGCGCAATATGGGGATGGACGAATTGACGGTGGTGGTGGATCTCTCTCGCGAGATTCGCGTCATCCTTGTTGGCTGACTTGAGGACGACCTGCTACGATTAGGAGGGTTGTCTTAGGGATATCGAGTAGAAGCTTGGAAGCCCAGCAAGACCAACCTTGGAGCCATTCGTGAGTTTGTGGGTTGCGAGATAGACCTTGCCGAAGGAACCCTTCCCTATAAGCTTCCCTAAGGTGTAGTTCCCGACATTCTTAAGATCCTTGTTCGAGAATTCACTGTCAGGGGTAAGAGATATCAGCACCAAAGCCCTTCAAAACTGCGCAAACAATGACTCTAACTTACTCGAGTAGCTCCTGATACGAGTTCGCGAGCTAGATATACGTAATAAATAATCGTCAGCACTGGAGCTTTCTCAACGTATCGTATCGGTTGTGGTCTGCACTACTAACTTTCGCCTTTCGTCCCAGCGCCTCGGCCTTGGCTTTATTTGTCTGCATATCCCTCTACTACTCTTCTTCAGAGCCACCCGCTCCCTCCGAAACGACGCTGGATATAATGTATTGGTGCCCCAAGATATAATGTCGACTGGGTTGCGGGTTTAAGGAATGATCCGAGACCGCGGGTTACGGCTCGGGAATGGCGATCGGCGCCCGACCGAATTCGAAGGCTCATGAATAAACTTGATGGCTACGTTACGAGACAGGAGGTTCGTAGCTACTCCGATGTAGCCACGATGTAGACAAATAGAATATATAACAGACGGGATTGGTGCGAAAATGGGAGGTTGAATATATAGTTGTTCAGGGGTTCTCGATTCTCGTCGGTATCGTTCTCGCGTCGTGGCAATTGATGTATGTCTTAATTAACCAACTTTCGATGATGCAGTTTGACAGGTACGGAGGTTCGTAGATGGTTGTCGGAAATATACAATTCTACCTAATCTAACACGTATGTTCCTCTTTCTTCCTCAATAATTGAGGCAGAAGATTTCCTCGAGGCAATGATGATTGAAAGCGGCACAGGTTTATTACAATTAAGTCAAGATTTAAGAATAATAATTGGGAAAACTTTCTAATCCCATCTTTCCCTCTCTCGAGCCGGCCGAAGGCAGGGACGGGCAAGGATCGCCATCACCCCGACCAAAATGCATAAGAACGGGGCTGCCCGAGCTCGACAGCTGACATTAGGGACATTAGGGACATAGCAACTGCGCGATCATCTCATGCAGGGGGTGGTTTTAGAGTACTAGAGTACCTAGATACAATTATTTGGGGGAAGCTCGTTATCGATACGCAGTTTCTTATTCAACCGTTCATTGGAGGATGACCAATTATGGTCTTACGAAAACCCTGCTTCCCCACTCCCCTGCAATTACTTAAATTGAAGCTAAGCCAGAATCGAAACACTGACGTCTATTCATCTTCAAAATAATTCTGTCCTAATATTCCTCAGTGTTGAACAATTAACACCTAGAATAACGCTTAAATGTCTCGTTAGAATACCCTAGACTTTGCTTTGCACCTTGCGACAATGACGAATAATGAGTTCGCATATATTAGCATCATACATCACGATCTCAAATATTCGCACACGCTTTTACCCCATCGTACGCCACCCTTATAAATCCACATCCCCGGAGCATTTCCACTTTTAAGCCCTTCGATGGCATCAGCTAGTTCCGGTCCGAGTCCTTCTGCCTTCATGTCCTTGACAGGGTATAGATAGGTCTTGAAAGAGAATAGAATAGCTCTCGTCTTGGGCATTCGTGTCAGCGTCTGTAATTCCATTCTAACCCAGGCCTATTTGACGTTAGTGGGTGCTAGATTTTTACTGTCATCCCAGCAGACTCACCTTCTCAATATCAATATCCATATTCTCCTCTACTTTGTCTCCTTCGTGGACGTGGTTGGTAGAGATGTTAAACAGCTCGGAATTTGTCGTCACCGACCACTACGCACTCATGTCAGCGATTTGATGATGATGCCGCCGTACCTAACCGAAAGCGAAACTCACATTGACCCGGGAAGCACCTTTGCCAACTTCTAAACGGCTGAAATATCTCTCCATGCTTGGGCCGATCTTTTCATATGATGGAACAGGTTGGTGGATATCTACCAGTAATTTGCCTATTTTGGCCGCTGGATCAAATCCGCTGGGACAACAACACACGAAAGCGATGCATTGATGGCCCTCCGGTGTTTCACGTAGGAAGAACATATCATCCTCGACCGTCTGGCCGAGGCTTCGGAGCGCCGTTATCGGGTCTTCGGGGGGTAAGAGCGGGAGAGTAGCGCCGGTAACGCTGTTCCGAAAGGATTTCTCGTCCCTCGTGAAGAGAGTAGGATATCTCGTGGGGAGATACTCCCCTAGGAGGTACGTGTATACCTCTTGAACAGCCTCGACACCATACGGCATACAACCAAGAGTATGGTTCTTATGCTTTTCCATTACCACTTGGCGATCCCGTAGACGAGATTGATAGTTCTGGTCGATTATTATGAGCTCGGACGGAGTTGTCGACCGGAGTGCTATGCTGAGTATTAGTATCATAGGGTCGCTATCAAGTTCCAACCGCTTCAGCGGCATACCTACCCATGGTTATGTAGTAGATTGGTTTGAATGGTCGGAATTTCTGTGGCTCCGTAGTCTCCCAGTTGAACGCTGCAAGGGGCTTGATGTTGGGGTTTGATTGAAGCCCCTGGCTATTCTTCTTAGGGGACACGGTAACGGTTTTCTAGATGGCATTCGATTAGTCCTCATCCATTTATTGAGCATCTACCTAGGTAAGTAAGTCAAATATAACGGCGTTGCTTGCCTTCGTGTAAAGTGTCCATATCCATGTAATAGCCGCCAAAAGGCTTAGAAAAGCTAACACAAACACAAATAACATAGTTCCCTTCAAGTTCAAGCGTCGATTAAGATATTTAAAACTAACACGTTCAAGTTAGATTTATTGTTATATGATTATTATCACAGCGGTGATACTTATGAGAGGTGCTTGCCGATTTATACCCGGCCTACTATGTAGGTCGATAAGGCGCTATATAGAACCCCCGCAATCGTGATGCGGAGATATGGAGCTACAGATAACAAGCTTTGATTACCTATGACATTATGAAAATAGATCAGCTATGCCGATGCCGGGCGATTCAAAGCTGATCTTATTCAAGGACCTATCCTAAGGTTGGCTGAGTCTTGGATTATTTCATCAGATTTCTCTAGGGTATCTAAAGGGATGAATCTAGTATATGGGAAGTGTACGGCATTTTAAGGGGTAATAAATAGGGGTTCATGTCATGAATATTGACCACGATATTCTTAGTAAGAGTCATTTCTAACATACGATAGCAAAGTATCTTCGGTTTCCTATTCCAAGAAATGGCACATATTGTTAGATATATACCTACTTATATACCAGGTAGGCCGAAGAGAAAAATATCCATCACAACTCCTCTCTTCAACGACGAGGAAATTAAAGCGGCGACCAGTACACCTAACCCTGACATCTTACTAATACCTTATCCTTGAGGCTTATCGTTACCCGGATTATCCTTCGCAGTCGACATCATACCATGCTCCTGGGATGCTAAGAATTGGGTCCTCAACCATATTCCAGAAGTCCCCCGCAAATTCATCCGTAGGCTCGTTCCATAACACTTTCCAGTCGTCCACATCGGGTCCAAATTGAAAGCTTATCAACCTCAGGTAGCCCAGCCAGCTGAACTCGGACATATCAAGATTCTTCCGAAAATAAAGCCGTTTAAATATGGCGAGATATTTGAGGTTATTAGTGCAGAGAATCCTCATCTCTTCGCGTCCATACTCGATGAGATCTGTGCCAATTGTTTTTAGGAAAGAAAACCAATGTCGAAGATCCGTTTTCAACAAACGTTCAAATTGTTTCTTACCACCAAACAACGCGTGATGGCCCCCAGATAGAATTATGTATAATAGAGGCGTCAGTTGTATAGTACCGTTAATTTTCAAATACTTGAATTTTCCTGCGTCTAGAGCCATGGATGAAAGGCTGTTTATGTTTGATCCACGATAAATACTAGAAGCAAAATTAATCCACTTTTCAATCTCGCCTTCCTGGGTTTTGGTCATAGTCGGTTGTATATCGAGGGCCGAAATAATATTTGCTATAATGTGACTTAGCCGTGTGGGATAACTGTCGAAATCGTACACTGCGTCGAGATCCTTGTCGAGATCTAGACCGAGGATATATTGAAACGTTTCGAATTTAAATTGAGCTCTCAATTTTATTGAAAATACCTCCACTCTAAATAGTCGAGTATAGAATGGCGTTTCATCGTGAGCTGGGCAGGTGATGGACTGTAGTTTTCGGAAATCATCCGCATTTGCTACAGGTATGCATCTACAATATCCTCGATAATCTTCAACATCTCGCGTCATGAAGAGTTCGGACGACATTAACGAAATATACTCCGACCACATATGAGGATCACTAGGAATCGTGTAGTTTACAACCCAAGGAATGTAGTCTATCGCGAGACTTTATAGTGGGTTTTCATATTAGCTAGGAAAGGTTGGTCAGGATAGTATGGCATAGACTTACCAACTTTCGCCATCTTGGCAGTCTATATCAAGGCTCATCTCTTTCAGGAATCTGATTACATTTACTGACATTGTTTGTACAGCGATCTGTGCAGGTATTCCTTAGTTGGTGTAACAAATAAAAGGTACATCAGATAGCTTACATGTAAGATACTTGATCCAATCTCGTTGCGATCAAATGGTGAAGCGTCCCCTGTGCGAAACATAGCTTGAAGCTTCTCTGTATCGTCCCAGCGTACAACGTCGAAAATCAATGATTCATTTGGCCTGATAGGATAGCTTTGTAAGTGGAATTTCCAGCCCGAATATGATTTGACGATATTGAAAGACCACGCGTCCAGTATACCCGTAAGCCACCAAGGGGGTTGGATATCAACGGCGACGCCATCTGATGTTGATGCAATGTCGACAACGCCAAATACAGGTGATTCTTTCCAGACCCTTAATCTTCCCTTCTTTAAAGGAGGCGCAGCCTCTATACTCCGGGGACTCCAGTCAGTGGAGCGATGTTGATGCTTCGTTTCCTTATCGTTCATTTCTGTGTCATTGGCACACAGGCTATTCGGGCGCCGGACTGTATCTAATTGTAACATAAGTTTGGAAGCAATAATGTCGGGTTGGAGTTTCACAAGTGTTCTAGGACCTATTAGAAGCTGGACGTGTGGAGATATGAGCATAGGACTTACACAAGGTATCCTTGTTGAGCAAGCTGAAGCAATCTCACAGCACTTTCCAAGCGCCTTTCAAGATCTCGAAGCCTATCCTTTTTTAATAAGACTTTGACGCGTGATATTCCACGTTCGGCTCGCCTTTTTGAGTTGATTTGTGAAGCTAAATCGTCAGCAACGTCTGTGAGCTTCCGCAGAGCCTTGCGACAGTATTTCGCGCTTCGGATCGCGGCTGTGTCGTTCCAGAGACAAGGAGAAAGCTGATTTTGGATAAAGTGCTGCTCGGCTTCCCAAAGCGCCGGATCTAGACAATCGATCTGTTCCATCAAGTCCGCTACATTTTCGGGGATATCCTGTACCTCATCCCATAGTCGTTTGAGCTTTATAACTGTGCCTGCAGCCTTGCCAGCTACTTGGGCAACGGCAATGCTACTAGCAATTACACCCAAAGCCTCAGCCATGAGATGTGATTATGTGTTTAGTAAGCATACTATAGGTAATCAGAGACACTTACGGGAGTTAGATGTTGGTCATGTGTAACCAGATGATTTCTATACTAGAAATTAGTGGTAGCGCAGGGGTGGGATTGATGTGGCGAAGTAAATGAGGAGAGGGAAAGCAAGAGGGCTATGCTTTAGGTAGGTACCTATACATTGATAAGTCACCAGGGCGTTTTAATAATTTGGGTCATTGTTATTGGCCGCATGGAATATTTGGCCTTTTTCGATCGGCTGACTTCTAAGTTGCCTGCTACTGTTTGAAGAGGATCATAGAGTGGGCAATAAGAACAAATCCGCCAACCCATCAATTCAATTAATGCATTGAGTATAATACGGTATAATACAGTACAGTCCAATACATATTCCACACGGTGCCTTCAATTTTACAGTGGGTCATAGCGCTATAGGGCTCTCAAAGCCCTGTAACTTATAAGCTTCATAGCGCATTAGCTCCTTATAACTTATAGGTGGCTTTTAGGTATGTAAAAGCCCTGAAACTAGCGCTATAACCTTCTAAAGTTATTATTAATATTTCAACCTTTTCGAAGTGAATTAAATTAATTGATTGATCTGATTTAATCGATTAATTCGATACAGTTGAATGCGTAATAGGTAGGTAAGTAAATAAAGATATACGCGTAATAGTTCAAAACGAGGGGTTTATGTGAGCCTTATTAAGGAGCCCTGGAGGTATGTAAAAGGCTATACGCTATAAACCTTATAAACTACAGGGGTTTCCAGCGCCTTGTAGTGCTATAACCCACTGTAAGATTTAGGGAAAATAGAAGCGTGGAGATATTATGGCTATAATAGCAGTGAAAATAGTTATTAATTAGTAGGTAAATACCTAATACCTAGTAGTAAAGCTTACGCTCTAATCCATGTACCTACTTTGATACAAAGGTTTAAATCATAGCTACTAGGTAAGTATGCAAGTGTTTATCAATCCTATTTATTAAATAAGTAAAATATATTCATTCGTACTTTTGCTATTTACTACTATATAATTAAACCATTTCGAACCTTTAGGGGGCAATTAAAAGTTGTATTAAATATAATGTGTCAGCCAAATTGTCGTTGTTTTAAAGTTCTATGGATAGATTTTAGGTACTGTAAGGCGCTGCATTGGAACAAATTTAGGTCACTTTAGGGGGAACTTACCTACTAGGTAAGTACCTAGGTAACCACCTAGGCAGCATGTAAGGACCCGCAACCATACCCGGACCTGCCTAGGTACCTATGTAGGTGCCTACCTTGGCTGAATTCCCCCTATTCGCATTTTTAAATATCTTCAATCTTCGCATCTTAAATCATTCTTTCTCATGAATAGACCCTAAACTTTCTCCATTATATTGTTCAACCGATTAACATTATATAGGTAAAAATAAAATTAAAAAGGAATTTAGCAGGACTTGTTTCCCTAGGTTGAAGAGTTGTATATTGCGCGCCTTTTTTTATGGCGTTAAAGTGAGGATAGTAGAGCAAGCGTACCTATAATCCTAACCCCAACCCCAACCATCGGCCTGAGAAACCCAAACTTACCTACCCACGAATGGAAGGAGATATATAGGTAAATAGTTCCGGGTATACGCAATCTTAGTAAAGGAAAATGATGACAGTAATTGTCCAAGAGGTAGGTAAGTACATTGGTACCGAATGTTTTTAAAACATTCTCATCAATTCCAAAAATATCGTGACAATAGGGGTACCCACCCACTTAGTAAATCTACAAATAAACGCATCTGCAATAACTGGGTAGATAGGTAGGTGCCCACCTAGGTATCTAATCTTAAAAAATTAGGTAACCGGGGATTGAATAAGGAATAGCTCCCAAGAGAAGATGAGAAACAATAATTACCAAAATATTACCCAAGTCTAAACAGGAAAATTGAAATCATTCGAAGGATCGTCAAAAGGTGATCACTTGAGGGTGCTCTATTTTGAGAAATTGCGGGAAATGCAGGTCGCTAGGTAGTTATGAACAAAAATTCAATAAATCTAAAGCAAAATGACTTATCAAGTTCAATACAAGCAGCGTAATGGTCGCGCCTAACGATATACTTGCCTACCTAGGCAGTAGGCAAACCGTAATCATCGTTGCAATTTTTTATCAGATCATCTTATCAGCTTGGCAGGATGCATCCATATCCGCATTCAGAACCAGAACCGGAGCGGGAGAAGGTGGGACGACCAGGTATTTACGTAAATGGGGACGAATTATACAGAGCCAGCATCGACGAAGATCGGGCGTAGGGTCTCATTAAGCAAACAAGCCGGCATTTCTCCACTATAGATAGTTATCAGATCCGAATGATTTGCGTCTAGCGACGGCAAGCTAGTTCTGTAGTTACATTCGTATATTAGGTAGAGAACGCCCAGTAAGTGCCAAGGGATCTTGGCTATTGCTAGATGAAAAATTTCTAGCCGGTTGCGGGTTGCGCTAGCCACGATGTGCCAGTCCCTACTGCTAACTTTTTTCCCTCCCGCCTTATACTAATCGCTTAGGGGCAGCCGCAGCCTTAAAGATTCGTCCCGAACGACTTGACAACATGTGTGGTTGTGATCTTCAATCTACTGTCTTGGGAGACATCGTAAATCATGGCAGTGGACAACACCGACGGTAATAGTCGGGCCAACAAGTCCACGGAAGAACCAACAGTGAGTCTTGTTTCGACTCTATTTCCTCCTACTACTTCTGACTGTTATACTCCTGGCGCAAATTCTAATTCATCGCGAGTAGAGATGGCAAAAAGCTCTTACCTTCTTCCGGCTCCTTCTCTGCACGGAACCGACATGGCTCGATGTGACTCTCATGGTCGCCGGCTTTATCTTCGCGATCGCAGCTGGTGTCCCGTATCCGCTCATCGCCATTCAATTTGGCAGGCTTGTCGATAATCTCAACGGGGCGGCGTGCGACGTACAATCGAACATCGACGCGACTGAGTATCAAGGAACTATTGCCAGTGTCCTCACACAGCTCGTAGCCATTGCAGCTGCCCAATTCGTCCTTGTTTACCTACACTCTGTCTGTTGGAACATCCAGTCCCAGCGTTTGATGCACCGACTGAGGGATCGTTACCTCCGACACCTCCTCCGCCAGGAACCTGGGTTTTTCGACAACAAACACGCTGGTGAGCTGAGTGCTCGACTAGACGAGGAGTTCACTGCCATACAAACTGGGACGAGTGAGAAGGTTGGCCGGCTTATCGGTCAACTAAGTTTCTTCGTTACTGCCTACATCGTCGCATTCATAAGGCAGCCCGTACTGGCCGGTATCCTCGTATCACTTGTTCCCGCCTTTCTGCTATTGACTGTTGCCGGAAGCTATTACTTTAAGAGATTTGCTGGTAAATCAGCGGTATCATTCGCCGCGGGTGGTTCCATCGCATCGGAAGCCCTCTCCCACATCTCCGTCGTCCAAGCATTCGGCGCTGGGCCGAGACTAGAAGCCAAGTTTTCGAGGCACATGGCACTTGCGCGCAAATTTGGTATTAAGAAGGCGCTCGTAGCCGGCGTACAGGCAGGCTTATTGTATTTCATCTCTTATAGCTCGAATGCTCTCGCGTACTGGCAAGGGAGCCGAATGATTGCCGACTCCCTGAACGGAAAAGGTAGTGCGACATTTGGTCAAATATACAGTGTCGTGTTCTTACTCGTCGATGCTTGTATAATAATTGGTGGTCTCGCTCCGTTATTCCCCATCTTTGGGGCCGCGTCTTCGGCTTATGAGCGAATAAAGGCGGACATGGACCATCGCTCGTCTATCGAATGCGATACTGGAATTAATCTGCCCTGGGATACAGCTGGTCGCATAGAATTACGCGATGTGTCCTTCTCGTACCCATCCAGACCCGAAACCTTGGCTCTGAAAAATGTGGATTTGACCTTTGAGCCTGGAAAATATACAGCAATCGTTGGCCAATCAGGGAGTGGGAAGTCTACGATCGCAGCCCTACTAGGACGACTCTACAATCCGATAGATGGCGAAATGTTTTTTGATGGAGCTGAATATAAGTCGCTAAACGTACGCAATCTACGAGGTTTTGTGAGTCTCGTCCAACAGGAATCTGAGCTTTTCGATCGCTCCATATTCGAAAACATCGCTCTTGGACTTGTAAATTCTCCTCGACCCGAACACGAGAGCCTCCGGTCTGTGGTCGCGGGAAATGAATTACAGAACTTCGTGTCTAGTTGCAAGGATGATCTATTGAACGAAGCGGCGCGCACAGGGGGGGCAATTGCGGAGGTGGCAGTCTTGGTCCAGAAAGCGGCTAACTTAGCTGACCTTTCCTTTATCGATCGTCTCGAGCAGGGCTATAGTACAAGAGTCGGTGTTGGTGGAAAGCTAGTAAGCGGTGGGCAGCGGCAACGCATCGCCCTAGCAAGAGCACTCATCCGCGACCCCAAGATATTGGTTCTCGATGAAGCAACGGCATCGCTCGACTCAGCGACTGAGAAACGAATCCAGGCGGCAATTGATCGCGTAGCCCTCGACAGCAGCCGGACCATCGTCTCTATCGCGCACCGACTCTCCACGATTAAGCACGCCGACAACGTTATCGTGATGCAAGATGGTGAAGTGGTTGAACAGGGTACCTATCACGAGCTTCTAGAGAAAGGGGGAGCTTTCACCCGCCTAGCTACGCTGCAAGGGTTAGACAAATCAACAGGAAAGACATCTTCGGAGATATCATCACTCAATACTACGGACGTGGAATCCCTGAGCGACATAAATGAAAAATCCGGGTCAATCTTGTCAGACACAACTAAAGAGGTCGAATCCGAGAAGACTGATCTGGTCCAGGTAAATATCCAAGGTGCATCGAACACAGCCGCCCCAGGAGGTATTGATGACGCTCTTCCTTCAAAGGCCATAATCTCCGGCATAAACAAACTCATCAGACCGGACTACAGCTGGTTTGTTCTGGCTGTGCCTGCTGCTGTCGTAGTTGGCTGTACATTCACCGCTATGGGTTTGATATTCGGCCACACCGTCAGTGCTCTCAGCGCCTGCAACGCCACTATATCTGACATCCTTTACTACGGTCGCTTCTTCGGGGGGCTCGTATTCATGTTGGCAGTAGTCGAGTTCTTTGCTAATTTGGGCAGCTGGTCGGCGTTCGGTCGGCTATCGGAGAATCTGGTTTATCGAATTCGTGTGCTTAGCTTCCGGACATTGATGGAGCAGAGCGTTGAGTGGCACAGCTCAGGGAGCCGACTTGGAGTTATAACAAAAGATGGTGCCTCATTAGCAGCGTTCAGCGGTAGCATCATCGCTACAACTTTCTCGATTGTGATCAATTTCTTCGTGGCTATTATTGTCAGCCATGCCTTCGCATGGAAGATCGCCATTGTAGGCCTGGCCTTGGTGCCTCTCCTACTTGCAGCAGGAATTCTTCAGGTCCGAGCCACTTCACGGCATTTGGAACGAAGCCACAAGGCATTTGTGGACGCTATAGGAATCACAGTTGAGGCGGTCAACCAAATCAAGACCATTGCAAGCTTCTCACTCGAGGACGAAGTCGTCAATAGATACCGGAGTGCTTTAGAAGGACCAAGGGCTACCATGATTCGAGAGTCCTTACACACTTGCATATATCTGTCTATCTCGACTAGCACAGGCTTCTTCATATATGCTTTGTCTTATTGGTGGGGGTCGCAGCTTATCATACGCGGCGAATACGACCAGACAAAATTCTATGTGGTCCAAGTAAGTCTTCTCGTTTCCGCTTCGCTCTGGGGTCAGATGTTTTCTCTGGCGCCCGAATTTGCTCGCGCGAAGAGTGCAGCGTCGAGGACGCTAAGTCTCATCAAACTTGGGTCCGATAAAAGGCTCGCCAAGCCTTCCGAAATTCTCGGCGCGAAGGACGATAAAGAAAATCGCGACATCGAGGCCGAAGCAGAGAGCAAGCCCTCATGGGCAAAATCAACGAGTTCCAAGGGTGTGAGTGTCGCATTCCGAGATGTCCACTTTGCCTATCCCTCCCGGCAGGACCAACCGATTCTCAGAGGCCTTTCCTTCGCGATTCAACCTGGACAATTTGTTGGGCTCGTCGGGCCCTCGGGAGCGGGCAAGTCGACAATCATGGGGCTGATCGAACGACAATACTCGCCACAAAATGGGCAAATTGAGGTTGCTGGAATAAACATCGCCGCCAACGATAGTACCAATTTCCGCGACAACATCGCAGTAGTGCCACAAGACAATGCCCTATTCAATGGAAGCATCAAGTTTAACGTCGGCCTCGGCGCCCGCCCTGGCCATGAAGCCACGGATGCCGAGATCGAAGAGGCTTGTCGTACGGCAAATATCCACGATACGATAATGGGGCTCCCACAAGGTTATGACACGGAATGTGGACCTAATGGATCACGACTTTCAGGCGGTCAACGACAGCGCCTCTCGATTGCACGCGCGTTGGTGCGCCAACCTAGCCTGTTACTTTTAGATGAGAGTACTAGCGCACTGGATGCTGAGAGCGAACGGGCGGTGCAGGTCGGGCTTGAGAAAATCGCGCGGCGAATCACGGTTATCGCCATTACACACCGCCTACATACCGTTCAGAAGGCTGACGTGATTTTCATGATCGAAGGCGGGAAGATCCTGGACAAAGGCAACCATGGAGAATTGATGGAACGTAACGAGAGCTATCGGATTAATGCTCTACAACAGATGTTGCAGTAATTTGCTGACCGCATATATATGTATAATAATAGATTCGTATTAATTGAGAAGATATCTCCAACAGCCGACTCACGAATATTGTTCTATGCGCCGGGCTATACGGGCAGATCTCCGCGTCCCGTCAACCCGGCGTGGCCTTGAAATTGGTTCTTTCGGTTTGCTTGAAACAGAAGTTGAACTTGGGGATCCTGCGCGTCGTTTCTGTGGATAGGGGGTCTCCCCACGCGCCAGTATATCGACAAAGGCAGCAATCCTTTTTTCACGTCCGGCTTGGGTCTTCATAGCGTTGAGGCGATAATAAATAAGGAAACGGTTTTGTCGCGATAGGGTGTCGTATTTCGCCTGAGCTGCAGGTACAGCTGCAACAGCAGCGAGGAATTCTGGGGGTGGTTCTGCTGTCGCTTGTCCTGCATAGGCAGCTTCCCAGCGACCATCTGCTTTTGCGATCTCGATAGCGCGACGCCCAGCCTCCGTGACACGGCCCTCTCGCTCTAGCCTAGCTATGTGCTCCACGTTACGCTTAGACCAGGAACTACGCGCTGCTCGTGGTGTGAATCGTTGTAAGTAGGACGAATCGGCGTTGCTGCCCTCGCTCTTGCGAGCTTGCCCGTCAATCCATCCATGGCATAGTGCTTCATCGAGAGCCTGTGCATAAGTGAGTGATGTCGGTAGTGTTGCGCCTTTCTTCGACAGTGTTAGCCAGATACCTTTGGAGGTGGTACCACTACAGAATAACCAATTAGACCACGCAGTTGCGTCGACAAAGGTGAGGAGCGGTAGGTCGACAGGCATGGCTTATGTCAGAACTTAATAAGCGAATTAAGATGACTAACATCGCGAAGTGACTCGGATAATAGCAGCTTAGGTAATGGATGACAACACCTGGCATCCGCGGGTGGTTAGTATTTGTAGTAGGTAGTCTCCAAGATGTTATTCATTGAATATACTACGAAAATCATCGCGTATATAGGTACATGTTCATAAGTAGATATTCAATGCGTAATAATTTTAAGGGATGTTAGATAGAAAATAGTAAGAGGAAGAAGGTTTAGATGGTGATCAAGATTACTCTTCAATTTTAGAACTAGGCAGATTGGCTTACCTCATCCGCTCTCGAAAGTCACGTGGATTCATGCTAATGCTGACTAACCAATTAACCCCTATTTCCATATTACTAATCGATCTAAACAGTCGCGAATCTCTACCATTCTCCCTAGGTAGCCATTGAGATAGATCACTTTTAACTCTTATAGGGATTTTTATAGTGCTATCACAATTCCAATATGTCGTAATATTTCTTATACCTAGGTACTAAGTAGAACTTAAGATGAGGAATAGAAAAAGATCGGCCCTTCTCAAGCCAGCCATAAATCTCTACCCCTGCCCTACGAAGCATCCGCGTTGTTAATAACTACCTATCTCAATAGAAAATTATCCTCTTACCATATCATCACTTAAGGTCAACTAAGAACTCTTCCCACAATCTATCATTAGCAAAATCGAAGAATGGCGCCATGTAGTCCTGGTCTGATACTGTGACTTCCGCTCCGATTCCAGACGGAGCATTCCTATATGCAAAAGGGGGTTCTTCCGCCCCCCCCCTTCTGGAGTAATCCTAGCAGTAGCCCGTATTCTAAAAGTTCGCATCAGCCCAGCAACCTGAGCAAATAAGTTATCATTAGCCTTCCATATTCGCGGCCTGCCTGCTCTAGTAGTTCGGCAGTACGGTCGATCACCGTATGTAGGTCTACCGTATCACGAACAGCTTTGTGATCCCACGCCGGATTCTCTAGCGTAGATAAACGGTAATGAATCACAATATACCGCGCCTGCTGGGCCCAGAAAGGGAACGAAAGAGGTGAAAGTTCCAATGGTGACAAGGTGAAGGATATATCTGGCCATGATTTAATCACATTGAAAGATCGCCATAAACATTCCAAACGTTGGAACCCGGATATGTGGCTGTTTTCACTAACGTGAGGCATAATCAGAAGGAGCGCATTGGAGTTTGCGGTGTGTGCTGCTTCATTTATGCAGAGATTGACATAATGTACTTGTGCCAGTAGGATATATATTATTTAGAGAGTAGTTAATGTATGAGTGTTCAAGATGTGCCCTGATAAGACTTTCAAAGATTCCAATTTCAGTATTAGGTCTGACTTACTAGGTATGTAATTCAACACTAGGCAATATTGAAACTCTGAGCTCCTGCAATTGACCCTACAGCGCATTGAAATAGATAGATGATGGAAGAGGTGCTGCAATTGAATTAGAGTAATTTGCTTCTTGCTGTTCTCGAAGATGCACTGTTCTCCGAGCGAGCAACTGTAGGCGAACTTGTAGTGCAAATCCTTCGTCGGTAGAAGATTCTTTGTTGGACTAAATTGCACGAAGCCCTTCCTCCATCTGAGATGTCCAGCACATGGACGAAAAGGGGTCAAGGAAGAGACACGGAATCTACGGAACTAAAATCCCAATTGATCTTTAGTCCGTATCTACATCATCGAAGTTTAACCACTAAAACACGACAGCATCCATCTTTTTCTCGACATAACCGGTCGGCCCGGAGGAGCGGTAAGGGGACTCCGCCGACCTCCATTGATCCTCTAGGTTTCAACTCCGACCATCTTCGATAGCACGCTTATCGTAGAAAACTATGTAGGCGCTGAGCTTATACATACCTTGAGAATATGTACCATATCTAGTAGGCGAACCGATCAGAATAATGCAGCCAGGGCCAGCCAATTTGAGCCTAGTGAAATATAGTTTGGTGATTGTGGCTGCAGGCCTAAGAATGCCCACTAAGTCCGACATATCCGACCTGGCTGGTACTTGTGAATACCTCCATAGGTAATCTGTAGCTCGAGATAAAGCGACGGCTTGTGGCGCATTAGCCATGATCTGACTCCTGCTGCAAGCCGTAGATATGCATCATTGCGGCATATGTATTATGTCGCAAGGTTGATGCCATATACACTACTGGGTGTATGTGTAACGGCGCCATGTTGGTGGCGCGCCAACTAAACGGGTCGTTTGCAGTATGGCGGCACGAAACCAAAAACTTGTGAGACACACGTCATGTCCTACCCCAGTATCTACCAACCTAGCTGCCTAGGTAGATAGGGATCGCATACCCGCTGTCGGAGTACCTATGATTGGTAAAGCGAAGTTTGGATTGCCAAAGAAGGACATCAATGATCAACCCTCTTATCGACCTCTGGATTAGAAAGAAGTGAAGATGAAGAATAAAAATAAGGTTCTTTGTTTAACAACGCGAAAGGAAAATGTGGGGAATTATAACGTGATCAGGTGACCACCTAGAACCCGACCGACGCTATTATTATCTAGATCAAACAAGGTAGGTACTTACTCTTCCACCTTTTCATTTTATACCCTTGTAAGCAAGATAGCCAGAATAGCATCAATGAGATGCTCAATGGTAAGATGGGGAAAGTATAAATGGCATGTATCATATAATAGACTTAACAATTGAGCTACAATAACACAACCATTTTCTTCGCCGACACCCCTTTCTTCTGCAGATCCATTGGCCCTTGGATCTTTTCAAGCCCCCTTCCACCACCAAAGCCTCCGGTGCAGGGATGAACTATCGCACCTCCAACGCCTTCGGCAAGAAGTCACGGAACACCAAACGACTACCCACATTATCAGGTTGACAGATATCCTCACCCTCGACGAACTTAGTCCGCACGCCCGTGAAGCAAGACACGAGCGCCCTCTGCGCAAACCAGAGAACCAAGCCTCCCAGGCGGAACTATAGATCCGGCGAAAGCAATAAACTTGTTATTAACAGACCCGCCCAATCGACGCAATACCTTAGTACAATCCTCAGCAACTCCATCTCCGACGACGAAAGCTCCAGCCACCGTCTTCATCCCCTATAGCGCAGCGACCATATCGTCCACTACGGTAGCGCTGTGGTAGTCGAATACTTTTGTAGCTCCCAATTTCTCGACGTAGGCGAAGTTCTTAGGCGACGCTGTTGAGTAGACCTGGTACCCGGCTGAAACAGCAAGCTGTACGGCGTTGCTTCCGACGCTAGATGCGCCGCCTGCGACGATTACGGCTTTGTTGGCGTTAGGTGGGGTAGCTGGAACCGTAGGTGGGTCTAGCACTAGGAAGTCTTGGTGGAAGAGTCCGCAGGCCGCGGTCAATAGCGCCAAAGGCAATACAACCGCCTCCTGGTATGGCATGAAGTCCGGGATTGCGGCCGCCAGATGCTCACGTATGAGCGTGTAGTGTTGGCAGGCCCTTTCAGCCGGATTATTAGACGTAGGGGCACAAGCGGCTGCTTGGCCTATTACGCGGTTTCTGATTTGGAATGTCTTTACGTCCGGGCCGACCTCAACTACTTCCCCAGCTACGTCGCCCCCGAGAATAAAGGGATACTTGATGTAACTCAATATCGCATTGCCGGCTGACTACTTGATCCAGTCAACGGGGTTAATCGCCACGGCGTAGTTTCTGATCACAATCTCGCCCGCCTTCGGTGGCGTGTAAGAAGCCGATCCGATCTGGAGGGGTTTCACACACTTATCAGGCAGCTATGCTGCATAATTTTCAGAAGACTTGTTTTCAAGGCGGGGTTTCGTGTCACAGATGTAATGTCGAACAGGGAAGAAATCACACAGCCTGTAAGTTAGTTATTTCATTGTCACTCCGTTTCGTATCTTCAGATGAGAATTTCTTGCCAACGGTTTTAAATCAATCGGACTTGGGATGGAGATGAAGTAATGGCGACCAGAACTCGGAGTCCGTTCTTGAGGTTGAACCTCGGTAGGTAGGTACGGAGTACGGAGGTGAGCCCGTTCCTCTTTCCTATCTCAGTAGTTCCCGCAACCAGAAAGAGCACCATAGAAGGTAATAGGCTTAGGTACCTACCAAGTATCCATTAAAATATCTTCATTAGAACTTACCTACGTACCTAGGTATAAATTGCATAGCAAAAGCCTCGACACATCAAATTACAATACCTACCTCTTGTCTCATCCATTTAATTGAGATAATTATAATATGGGAGCGGATAAAGCATCAGCTTACCAAATCTAGTAGGGATACATAAATGGCTAGGAGAACACCTTACTTTGCACAACCCACACTCTGAGACATTTGAATGAGGAGGGCGACCGATAATCCGAGCCTGTCGAGTCCACTAAAGCAAGGTTGTGGCGTTCAACAACCGAGACATCGTTCCTCTTCAATTCCTCTACTCGACAGCATTCCTCTGTTCGATATCGTTAGTGTCCTGTGGCGGTGGGTTGGTACCTATATTAGACGCTGCCGGCAGATCATGTCCACGCGAAGCTATTCATTAATCGGGCTATTTTGAGCCAGCCTTGAGATGACGGAGTGGCCGAGGTGCCGCTCTCTGTGGAGGCCTTTGATTAGATATGAGAAGGTGGAAGAAATTGATGAGAAATAAGAGGTGTGGCAGGTATGCATAGAATAGAAGAAATCGGTTATAATAAAATTGTATGATTGATATTCCTAAATCGCTAATAGTAGGTAGCTAGGGCCGCGATGCTTAGCTGTAGACAACTACCAGGACTCTGTGAGCAACCACCTCCTGGTTTATCGTTACATTATTGTAAAGCCTCACGCAATTTCTGCGGCACTGACATTTTTACTAGCCTGTGAAGAATGCCGACGGCGGAAAGCACGATGTGACCGCGTACGACCCCATTGTGGTACCTGCGTTGAAATAGGCATTGAGTGCATCGTTAACGACAAGAGGCCACGACGGGGACCGAAGAAGGGACAACTTAAAGCATTGAGATATAGGGTTGGTAAGTCTTCACTGCGCCAATAGCCGAAGCCGAATAGGCAGCTTCATATTGATAGTTGTGAACCATGGAATTATTGCTCTAATCATACACGTTCGCGCGTAGGAATACTTGAGCGCCAACTCAAGGACCAGCTGAATAATAACCTTGCACCTCCTGCAGTTGAAATCGATTGCGAGCCCATGGAGACAGTCGCCATAGTATCAGAGTCGGCGGTGTTAGATGATATCGAGCAAGATATAAGTATGAGTACCTATGAATATAAAGACAGGCAAAAGTTATGTTATACCATTAACACTTATATCTACCTATAGTTCACAATCTTATTCCCAACACCGCGGAATGGCATGATACCGGAATGACGACCACTGGAATCGCGGCACCAAGTGTAGATCTAGATTTCAATGCAATGGATGCTACCGAAGGCTTAGACATCTCTGACTTGGTATGGGCGGATTTGTATGTCTCTCCTATCGTCATTTGCCCAGTTTACTAACATCTAACCTAATGAAAACTACAGAGACCTACTCTATTTTGATCGAGTACACCCAGTTCTGCCGATAATACATAAACGGCGTTGTTTCGCGTGGTCTAACGAAGAAGTCCTCACTCCCGCCCGCCTCTCCTTGCGATTAGCTATGGGGGCTCTCGCTGCTGCCTTGTCAACTCAGTTCCCTGGTCTCAGTAATATTCTATACACCTCAACGCGCCGTATACTAGAGACCTCACACAATACTGAGCAAGACCCGTCATCGACGGCGGGACATGTCCCCTTAGAGGAGATCCAAGCATGGCTACTCGTTGCCCATTATGAACTCATGTGCGTACACGAAAACCGAGCTATGATCACAGCCGGACGTGCTTTCCGCCTGGTCCAACTGTCACGATTACACGATATCGATATCATAGACATATCACCCGTCAATATTATAGAAACACCATCTACGCCTACTTCTCTCGCCCAAGACGAGAGTTTTGGTATAGTAGAGGAGAGAAGACGGACATTTTGGCTGGCATTTTCTTTAGACCGCTTTCTCAGCACACGTAACCAATGGCCGTTAACACTACATGAAGAAATAGTGAGTTCCCCCATATCTACCTAGGTACCTAGGTATGTTCGGGCTAATATCAATGATGTGTTAGATCCGCTCCCGTCTACCATCCCCCGAGACACATTTCCAAAACAATATGCCAGTTCAGGTGGATTTTCTACCAGACATCCTAACAAATAGCGATCGGGGTGTCCACTCATCATTTACAGAGTGTATCATATTGGCAACCCTCTATGGGCGTTGTATGGAACATCGGCGGCTGTCGCTTGCATCCTCTCTTTCTACCAATAAGTCACACGAATTTTGGACACGTCACGAACGACTCGCTTCTATTTTGGAGAAACAGGTCCAGATACTAATCTGTTACCCAGCAAATATGTTAAATCTCGACAATCGCAACCCCATGCTAACCTTTTCCCAAATACTGGTCCACAGCGCGATAATCCATCTTTGCATCACTATTGAGATCTATCCTGCTGGAATATTAGGTGGCTGGAAGTCTACGCCCTGTACTTAAAGGGTATATATGTACTGTCTACGAACCATTACTTAGAACTAGTAACTTAACCAATTAATTAATATTTATAATACTCATAATTTGCATTTATTTCAATAGGTTATAAGCCTAGAAGTTTTTAACTATTAATTAAAAACCTTTATTATTATAATAAAATTCCCGAATTAATAAAAAAGTATAAATATAAAATATTAAAAAATAATTATTATAATTTTTATTACGTAAAAAATTCGAAAAAATATAAGTCATTATTATATTTATTAAACACTTATATAATATTTAAAGAAAATTTATAATAATTTTATTATAATATAATATATTAAAACGCCGGTAAGTTTTAAAGTTTAATTAATAAAATTATATTTTAAAGTTTAAATAATAAAAAGTTTATTAAAACGAGTTGTAAACATTAATAAAAATTACGAAATTACGGTATTAAATTATAAACTTTAACGTACTTAAAATTTTAAACCGTAAATTTTAATAAAACCACGGAATGTTTTAAACATTAAAACCACTCACGTAATACGGCGTTTTATTAAAACTTAATAACGTTAAAATTAATTAAAATAATATTAATATTAATAAAATAAATTTATTACGATATTTTTAAATAATTTTTTAATAAATTTTAAAATTATTATTTAATAAAATTATTATTATTTTATTCCGGTTTTTTAAATAATAAAAGAAAATAAATAAATATAGCGATAACGTTAAAATTAATAAAGAATTTAAAATATAACTTTCGAAAAAAATTAATTTAAAAACTACTTTTTATTAAATTTTTTAACGAAATAAATTTTTTTTACTTTATTCGTTAAATTAAAAAGTTAAAAAATAATTATTTAAATTTTTTTAAAAAAAAAAATTATTTTTTAAATTTCGATTATTTACTTATTTTACGCTTTTTCGAATTTAAATTACTTTTTTTTAACGAAATTATATTACTTTCACTTATTAAAAACTTTAAAATTAACTATTTCGATTTTAAAGTTATTACTTTTTTATTTTCGTTAAACTTATTCGAAGAATTTTTTTTAAAAAAAAACACTTTTAATTTAAATAAAAATATTAATATAATTTTACATATTAAATTTCCGGGATTTATAACGATTTTAATCCGTTTTAAAACCGAGTTTAATTTACGTTTTATCGTAAAATTTTCTTAATTATTTAAACTTTTAAAACGATTTAATAATATTTAATAATAATAAAATTATTAAATTTATAATGGAAAAAATAATTACTTTACATTTCTTAAATAAATGGATTTAATTTAACCGGGAAATTTTTAACTTTTTAAAAATCTTCGGGTACGAAAAATTACTCCTTAACGAAATAAAAACGGAACTTTTAATAACGGAATATTTTGATTTTATAAAGTTAACGGTTAACGAATTAAAAAAAAAAATAAAAGTTTAAAACGATAAAAACGATAAATGTATAAACATTATTAAATATAAATTAAAAGAAAACCTTAAAAATATAATTAAAAATTATAAAATTATTTCCATTATATAATAAACCTTAGAAAAAGAATATAAACTTAAAAGAAATGTTATTTTTTAAAATTTAATTTATTAATAAAAATACGTTATTTTAAAGTTTAAAAAAATTATTATTATTTTTTTAATTAAATTACGTTAAATATAAAGTGATTTTAAAAAACTTAACGAAACTTGTGTAATTTTTAAATTTTATTTAATTAATAAATTCTTTTATTTATTTAGTTTTAATTATAATATTTTTTTAACTTTTTTTTTTTAAAATTATAATATTATTTTTAAATGAAATAAAAACGGGATTATTAAAAAAGTTATTATTATTATTAATAACGTTATTAAGTTTATTTAATATAAAAAATAAAGCTTAAAAATTCGAAATTAAAACGAAAAATATGTTTTTTTTTCCGTTAAAAATAATAAACGGAAAATTAAAACTATTTATACTTATTATATAAAAGTTAAACGTAAAATCACGTTTTATAAATTTAAAAAATGTTATTTTAAATATTTTAATTAAACATTTAAAAACTAAAAAAATAAATGTTAAAAAACCTCGAAAACATTAATTATAATAAGTTTTATTATTATTAAACTTAATAAACCGGGCGTATACGTAATAACTTTTTTAATTTTTAAACTTTTTAACGATAATAAATTAATTACTTTCGTAAAACTTAATATATTTTTATAAATTTTTAATGGATGTTTTTTCGGAAAAAACTTTATTATATAATTTATATTAAATTTATTAACGAATAATATAACTTTTAAGCTTATTAACGTTATTATTTAACTTATTTTAAAAAATATTTTAAAACATTTAATATTAAAAGTTATTTTAAAATTATTTAAATTTATGGCATTTTTTCGGGAAAAAAAAAACGAAATAGTTAAATTATTAAAAAAAATTATAATATTAAATAACGAATATAATTAAATTATTTATTGTAATTAAAATTTATTTATTAAATTCGATTTTTACATTAAATTATTAATAATTAAAATTAAAGGGAAAATAATAAAAGTGGATTATTAAAAAACGGCCGTATTTCGAATTATTATAAATAATAAACTTAAAAATGTGAAAATTACAATTATTATTTATTATTTTAATGTAGCTTGTAATTTTTTTTTAATTTTTTAACTCGTTTAAAAAAGTGTTAAATTTTTATTTAAAAAAAATATAACTTACGAGGTAATAAAGGAAAACATTTTTTTAATTATTTTAATAAAAGGTAACGTATATATAATAAATTAAAAAAATAACGATATTAATTTAATAAGTTTTAACGTGGCATTTTACTTTTATTCGATTTTTAATTTTTTATTAAAAGTTTAATATAAATAAATAAAATATTTAAATAACTAAAACCTAAAAAAATTAATAAAAATGTTTATAAATATTATTTATTAAAACGAACATTACTTATACGAATAATGTATATAAAGTACGATAAAAAAAAATCGTATAAAAATAACTTTTAAAAAGATATTTATAAATTAAAATTTTTACATTTAAACGAAATTAAAATATTTATTAATATTAAAAATTATAACGATTATAAAAAATAACTTGTTATAATTTATAACTTTTTTTACATAAATTAAATAATTTCTTTATAATAATTAAAAGATTAATTATTAATTTTTAAAGAATTTTTAAATCGTTAAGAAAAGTTTAAAAAACGTTACTATTTAATTATTTTAAATAAGTTAAGATTTTATATTAATTATAAGTTTTAATAATATTATCGTTAAAAAAAAATAATTATATATTATTTCATTATAAATTAACATTAATAAAATAACGTTTTAAAAAATATTATTAATAAATTTAAAAATAAAACTCGAATTATATTTATATAAATTTAAAATAATGGCGTTTTTAATAAATATTAATTTATTATTATTAATATAATAATTTACATTATAAATAAATCTTTTAATTACTCGTTAAATAAAACTTTTTATAAAGTTTAATACGGTAATTTATTTAATTTAATATATATAATTATAATAAATTTAAACGGTTATTATTTTTTAAATAAAAAAGTAAACATATTAAAAAAACGGACGGTAAATTATAAAATGTTTAATTACGAAAATAATAACGTAAATTATAAAATTTTACGTTTAAATAATAACATTATAACGAACGTTAATAACGTAATGTTTAAAAAAAATTACTTATATATTTTTATAAGTAACTTTATAACGTTAAAAAAACGTTAAAAGTTAAAATTTTTTTTATTTTAATTTATAATAATTCGATATAAAAAAATAAACTTACTTTATAAACATTTTATATAAGAAATCTTTTAAAACCGTAATCGTGAATTATTTTTTAAAGTCGATAAATTTTTTAATAATTTAAAATTAAAATTTATTATTCCGGTTTTAACCGTTTCGGCATTAATTAACCCGGGCTTAATAAATTTAAAACCCGATTTAAATTTTAATTTAAAATTTAATTTCATTTTTAATTTTACTTTTAATTTAACATTTAACTTTATTTTAATTATAACGTTTATAACTTTAAACTTATTAAAATAAAAAATTTTTATTAAAAACGAAATAAAAATCTTAAGTTTTTTTATATTATAATCATTAATTTATAATTTTAAACTTTACACTTAATACATTTAATTTATTAAATATTAATTAAAAGTTATTTTAATTTTTTATATAATAATAATAACGTTTTATATAATAAATTTATTATTTATAATAATAAAACTTAAAAATTATAAGTAAACTTTATTAAACTTTAAAAAATTCGAATGAAAAAAAGTTATAAATTTAAAATATAAATTATTAATTAATAATTAAACTTAAGTATTTTATGAATTTTTTAAAAGGAAAAATTTTTCTTTAAATAATAAATTTACAAAGTAAAATAAAACTTTAACGGTAAAATTACACGTTATAAAATTAAATAAATAATTAAAAAATTCGAATAAATAAAAAAATTAAATTTTACGAATATTTTCGCTTTAATAATAAAATTTATAAATTATAAAGTAATTTTCGTTATAATTATTACTTTAAACTTTAAACTAAAATAAATAAACGTTGTTATTATTTTTTTTTACGAAAAAATAAGCGAAAATATTTATATGGAATAACCCTTAAGTTTTAATAATGAAATACGAAAAATTTACAAGTTAAATAAAATATTATATAATTTAAAATAAACCTTTAAAATTTAATATAATACTTTATTTAAATATTTTAAAACTTTAAATTTTTTATTTTTCGAATTAAATATTAAAGTTTTTATTAAAAATTATATATATATCGTTATTTACGTTAATAACTTTTTAATTATTAAATTTAATAAAAAAAAAATAATTAATTTTAAAAAAAAATTAACCGATAAATTTAAAATAATAAACTTAAAATTTTACATTTATTACTTAAAAATAATTATAAAAAAAGACCGCATTAATAAAATAATTACGTTAAACTAAAAAGTTTATTTAAAACGAATTATTAAAGAATTTAAGTAGTAAAATATTAATTTACATGTAACTTTTATCGAAATTAAAAAAATATTTAAACTTTTAAATAATTATAAAGCTTTTTTAATAAACGTTAAATAATACGTTAAAGTTATAAAATATTTAATATACGTTATAATAAATATTAAACTTAATATCGTTTATATTATTTCTTATTTAAATCGATATATAAAAAATTCCACCATAATTTATTTAACCGCCGTTTAAAAAGTTTTAAAATATTTAAAAAAAACCTTTAATTATAAGTTAATTTATTAAAGTAAACTTAAGGATTTTATAAAATAAACGGACGTAAATTACGTTAATTATATTTAAAACCGTAAATTTATTTTAAAATATATTTTTAACGTTAATAATAATATTATAAGTTAATTTTTTAAATATTAATTTATAATAATTACGTTTATTTATAAATTAAAATTTAAAAGCATAATAAACGCCACGAAGGAAATTATATAATTACGAGTTTTATTAAATAAGTTTAATAAAAATAAAAAAATTTTAAAAATTATTATAATTTAAAAAAATAATTAAAAAGCTTTAATATTTATAAAAAATCCTTAATTTTATATTTAAATTAAATATATTAAAATTAATATTTACTTCGTATAGAAAAGGTAAATTATTAAAAAAGTTAATTTTCGATACGTTAATATATAAAATTAAATAACGGATAAATTTACGAAACCATTCCTTAAAAATGCTTTTATACGTTTTAAAAATGCTTTAAGTTTACGTTTATAAAACGAAATAAAAGAAAAAAGTTTATTAATTTTAATTTTTTCGTTTTAAATAATTATTTACTTTAATTAAATTAATTATAAATTTTTTATAAAATACACGCCACGAAATAATAAAAATTTTATAAAATAATAAAAACATTATAAATAATGAAAACTTTAAGAATTTTTAAAAGAAAAAAATGTTATAAAATAAAAAATTATATAATAAAAATTAATAAACATAAATCCCTTCGTATAATTTAAATAAAAATATTAAAATATTAAATAATTAAAAGTTTACGCTTTATATTTAAAAAGTATATATATATTATTTACGAACCACTACTTAAAACTAGTAACTTAACTAATTAATTAATACTTATAATACTTATAACCTGCATTTATTTCAACATATCCTTGGCAAGATGCAAATTATCAGGTGATGGCGAGAGCGTACGAAGAACGTGCATGTCAAGCAGCAACAGAGATAGCGCACCAAGTTAAGACCATGCCTAAATTGTGCTACTTCAAGGTGATTACGTTAATCCATGAACTATCGCTTAACTAACCCCAGTGTAGGCTCATCCTTTCCTACCAAATGCTCTTTCAGATGCTGCTACATTTCTCATGGCACGTACTAAGACACATATTAAGAGCGATGAAGTTGAGGAATTATTAAGTGCCTTGAGGAATCTAAAGGATATCAATAATTTGGCCCGGGATCTTCTGGTTAAACTAGAAAAGGACAACGTGCATAGTATACCAGGATTGCCTTTTCCCGCACCAATAGGACATCCTGAAGGTTACAATACGTAAATGTCAATCCGAGAGAGAAAAACACACACTAGATTCAGATTTCACAGAGCGATCGAGCGAATAGTTTAAAGTAGCCATTCAACAATATGTCATGCTGCTGGTAGTGAACATCGAGTCTCACGAAACTACCTGCTGCCATACTCCATATAAGGATTATTGTAAATGTCCTTAATTTTAGCCCCTTCGAAGAAGCAGAGACACGTAACAGTGTTCCTTCCAGTATCATCCCTTCCAAGCTGCTCGCACGTAGTATCCAGATTCAGTGTTTTTTGCCCACTGACACGACCGAATGCATCCCTAGGCTGTCTCCCAATTTCTACGTTGTCAGTCTGAAGCAAGCGGATGCACTATCAAGTTTCGTACCATATTTTCTTTTGACAGCTCAGTGGGTTTCCCCGTCAAGTACCCTAAATTCAATAGATCCGTCACCATTAAACGTTACCTAAATGTAGAAGCAAAGAGTGTTTCTGACGAGCAGGCAATTGAGGCTTGTCATGGTCTGTAAGTGAAGCCACTGATTTACTAGGTAGGTAGATTTTCAGGGGGAGAGTTAAGTCTCGGGGTGCTCGAACTCCCTATCCGCAACATATTCCCATAAAGTCATTACCTTAATTCAACCCTAGACGGATTGTAAACGATTTGATTCTGACCGCATTTCCAAACAACCAGGTAAACAATCCTTGAGGCAACATTTCCTCTTTTCTTCGTATTTAGGATCATCATCCATACGAAAAGTAAAAGCTAACTTCACATGGCCTAGTGTATTTGAGAGGCGACTTGTTAATATTAAATTTCCCACGGCGACGACGAGTGCGTAAATATCTAATACACGTCCGGAATCTCCCTGATCCGATATACTTACCTACATAAGACAGGAATGGAGCCATGATTAACTAGACACATATTTAGTTGGTGTTGACTAGTCCCGTTTTGATTCAAATAGTATCTACGACCATCATTTACATAAAGGGACCTCGACTACATAAAGGAGAATTTATTAAATTAATGCATGTGATTAATTTCCCGATACATTTACCTTTTTCACCACACATTTTGATATCATAGCATGGCTGTTTGCTCTGATAAAGACGTTCCATGCTACATCCCTCTCATGAAACTTGTAGCGAAGATACCAGTTTCTATCTGTCACACGATGATTGGGAAAATATTCGTGCATGGCTCGGTAAGAGGTCTACTCGGGCCGTAGTTGGTATGGTTCGGACCGTTAGAGCTCGGACCGTTAATAGGGGATGAACTGTTTAGAATATGTTCTAGGGCAGCGTATATAGACCAAAAGATCGACCTAATTGTAAATCATCATCCTAGATAGGTACCTGGTAGTTAGGTCTAGAGCTTCTTACATCCCTAGTAGGTACCTAATAGCATCGTTGTTATAGCATCTACAAGGACCGCATTGCGACACTTTTGAAGAGCCGCAAACGAATCGCACCACATTCGAAAGAGTAATCATAGTCTGGTTGCTAGACAATGCCAGCATTTAGAGTGTTATACCGTGATAACATTCCCAATGAGGAAGAGGTCTGTGGGGAACTCGAGCATAAACCCCTAAATATAACGACCCGTGAAATTGGTAAATTCACGAAAAAATAATCCTCGTTTACAAGGTCAGGGGGATGACTAAGTCCGTGACGAAGCCCTTGTAATCGTACAACAGATTCAGCATCTACCGAGTTACCCCTGAAATTACAGACTTTTTATCCTGAGAGAGATGAGATTAAAGCGATTTTTAAGATGTACCCACAACCTATGAATCATGATGGTGTCACTACTGCTAAACGTAAACAGAACTATCATGCTCTGGGTTTATCGTCGATCCAGGGGTTATTATCCACATCTGGAATCTTTAACCGTGACCAATATACCGCGAATACCCACGTAAAGTTTTATTCTGAGAATCTCGCTACAAACACGCGACGACTAGGGGGTAAAACTCCAGTCGCTCAATCGTGGTTGGTACAGTGCCAACCTCGATATGATTCATTCCATGGATGCGTTCCAGGAGTGACGTTAGAAAATTTCGGACATCTCGAACAATCCGAGCTCCCTACGATCTTCAAAATACCCAATACCATGAACCGCCAATACTCATCTGCGAATCCTGAAAATCTGAAAATCAGATCCCTAAGAAGTTTATCTCGTGAACAGACAGACCGATCAAGTGCGAATATTGGATATGATATTTTTGATTAATAATCTAACTTAATCCCCACAAACGCGCTCTATCCAATGGAGCTTAATTCCACGGGCGGACCTGTTAATATTTTTGGTACCATTATTTTGCGTTGTGAGGTGAAGAGTCAGGCCAAGCTGTGATGTTGCCCCGATCATTCAATGGCTGGCAACGACTCGACGAACTCGATGACCTTGTGGTCATCTAAAGCCGCAGCGTGCCGTACGGCCATGGCGTGAACGCACTCCTTTGGTTGCATCTCGTAAGGGCACATAATCCAGCCTATGCCTACTAGGAAGGACTTCTTGTATTCCGCTAAAACATCCTCGTCTTTGCTTGAGAAAGTCGGCGTTCCGTACTTCGCTATCGTAGCCAGGTAGTGGTCAAGCAGCTCGAACTCGTGAGCTCTCCTGTCCTCGATTGTAAGAGCACTGGCGATGAAATATGACACATCGTGGAAGGATGATCCGATATGGATCATCTGCCAATCGAGGAACCTAGGAGCGCCCTTGTCGAGGTATGTGTTGCCAGCGTGGGCGTCTCCGTGTAATAGACATCGGAATTTAGGGTTTCTCGAGCCGTAATGCTTCTTGAGGACGGCGGTGATTCGTTCTTGGTCTTTTAGGTATTCGTGGATGACTGGTCGTCCTTCGCTTTTGACGACGGCGTCGTATGTCTTCATTAGAGTGAGAATGGCTTGGTCGTAGTCGGAGGTGAGCCAAGGGTAGTCTTCGGGCTTGACGTTCCACGTCTTGGCGTGCAGTGCGGCGAGCTGCTCAAGACCGGCGCGGACCCGCGAGACTGGCCAAGTCTCGGTGGGATCACCGAACTGGCACCCCTGAGAGGCCAGGTCGTCCATAATCACTATGCCTTGCTTGGCATTCTGACCGGCCCACCAGGACTTGGGGAGCTCCATGTGATCAAGTGTCGGAGCCACCTGGTTGAAGAACTCAACCTCACGTTGATAAATCATGACGACCCAGGGCAATTGTTCGATAAAGGCGGGGTTAAAGCCGCCTTTGACGCAGAGATCGGTTGGTCTCGTCTTGTCGGAGTTTGCATCCTCGTATTCAACGGTAACGCAGATCTTGCTAGCGGTTCCAGGCATCGTCTTCGTGACATTGATCGATTTAACTTTTGTCCCTAGCACTTCGGTGAGCCACGAAGCCGTGACCTCTTCCGGGACCGTGGGAAGTACTTTCTCTGCCATTTTCTGAATTTTGCTGTATGAATCTGTCAAAGGATAGACTGAGGGAAATCAGACGACAAGCTTATCTAATTGAACTCGGCAGCAAGGTATTTAAACTTAATATTAGGGAGCTCAGTGTATCTCAATAGCGTATTCATGCTTGCCCTTCATTCATGCAGAATTTACTGAATTCGTGTTTGCACATCCCAAACGGGCATGAGTGCATACACCGTAAGTCTCTAGGAAGGGGGTCTCTCCAACTTCTTCTGATACATCTCGTAGAGATAACTAATGGAAAAATTCCCGCTGTGTAGGTAAGGTTACAGATCATAAGCTGAGGCGGGGGCTGATGTCGCGATGCTAACTAGGTACTAGGATAGACAGAAGTCAGCGATTCCCCACCAACATCTTTTCCTCACAGACAACACGTCTGAACAGGGGGTTAGCAATATGTATGTAGATGATGTACAGGGCCATGATAAGTCAGCTCATGGTTGTATGATTGCAGGTAAAGTATTGGTGCACGTATACCTCCCTGGTTGTTGCAGTCTCCCTAATCACACGATGATCTTGCCGATCATCGCCGGATTTCGCTTATCTACAAAGGTACTCAGCCGCTTTAAGGGGGCCACGGAAAATTACCACCACGTCAGACGAAAGCCGGAGAAGAATAGAGCGACGAGTCCTTTACTTAGAGGTTGAATATAATAGTTCTAGACCTAGCTAGCCGGAATAGCGTCAAAGGAAGACCCATATTAACCACTCTTTACCAAGAGAAATGGTACGGTTAATCGTTGCTTAACGATATTATGCCAGCATAAAATAACCCTATTTTTACCATCCACTTCAACTTCCATTTCTTACTCGTCTATGGTAGACTTAGTCATTAAATTAGCACGCGGGAATAGTCGGTCTACATAATAGATGACCACAAATGTGCGAGACTACTGCATACATATGCTGATATGTACGTATGTGTACATATGTGTATGTGAAGTGAATCACTAGTGGCTGGCTGCCGTGCCGTCTACATGCAGATACCAAAAATAACAAACAGTTAAGCCTTTAAGGCCGTTTAGGGCTTTGAGCTAACCCTCATTGAGGAGTAGTTTTGGCTATTATGGTGACATTTAAGGTAATATTTAGGGTAACATTTAGGGTAACATTTACCCCCTGCGGATGGTGACATTTACCCTTGTCCGTACATGTAGCCTCATTACATTCTGGTGATTGCATCTATGTACCGTAGCATCGAAGGCTTTCTGAACGAATCGCAGTCCCCCATTAGCCACAAATTATTCAATAACAAAAAAGATTTTCGCGCTAAGAAATATTTCTCATGGTCTTCTAACGGTCCCTTGAGGATAAACATTCCTTTTCCACCTACAATTTGATATCCAAGCATCCGAATATGTACTATGGTATGAAGCATTCAAGCTATCATGCCTAAGGTTACGTTGCTAGTAATGTTTCCAATCACGAGGAATCTATCTTCGCTGATAACCGACGCCGGACATTTTCACCTACCGTTCTAGAAAACTGGCTGCCGACGCCTTGTCACCCACACTTCTCCATAAGAAGGAAAGTAGCGGTACTCAAGCGGCGCATTTCGTGAGAGGCGTAGATTTTGGAACCTAGGGTAGGTATGTAAGTTACAATTGTTACAACCAACGCATTTGAATTCTTGATGTTTGTGAGCAGTATATAATCGAAGCTGATGTATATCGGATTTTCTTTGTACCTGTCTTACGAAGTATTCTTTCCCAATCACATCCGTACAAGGTACTTGGCATGATTACGATTCTTAAGAGGGAAAGGTGAATCTGACTTGTCATATTTTGTCGTCCCATATTTCTGTTGAGGACCAGGGTCTTCGTACGCTTATGTATGCACATATTTGCATATGTACATGTATCGGACGAAGAAAAAAGAAAAGAAAAAAAAAAGTAAGCACTTACCGTATTCCACATGGACGGTGAGCTACCCTCGCAGCCTCGCTTGTCTTAAATTGTCACTCTATCAAATCATGTTTCTTCCCGACATCCGCCTTTACCTGTGTCCTAGTTTGGTGATTGTGTACCATGACATGGGTGGCTACACGGGTGGCTGCAGCGTCGTTCGTCCATACCAAGCTTCTCCAGGGCTGTCATTGGGTGACGCTAATATAAAAAGCCTTTAGACCCGGGGAAAAAAACCCTAGCCGCTGATCTAAAAGGCGGATAGCCCCGCATTGTAGAAGTTGAATGACATCTTGGCAACAGGGGCGACGACGACGCGACGGGGAATGATATCCGCCCATCACCCTTCTTAAGCGGTAGAGCGGTAGAGGTGTGCGTTCATGCATCTAAACCCTGAAGACATGTTTGAGCAGGGATTGTGTTCGGCAAGGGTTGAGGTTGGTGGAAGCTAGGTATGTATTTCAATATTCCATATACGTACGACTCGGTTAAATATGTAAACATACTGACCTCTTCATATTTCCCTTGAAATTGTCGGAATAGGATTGTCACTTGGATACGAGTTTCAAAAACACTCGCTCCCCAGTGAACGAATTTGAGGGAAATGTAACGTATAAATTTATACCCCTTACTAGAAGAAGTATTCGAGAACGCGCTACACATGGAATGGGGTTAACACGAGAGTCCCGGCTCGATGGTTGACCTTCCGTCATCCTTACTTGGTACCCTAATAGGTAGCTTGACAGGTCCAGCAAATAATCGTGTAGCATTCTAATGACCTAGAAACCATCACGTGCCGAGTCAGGGGCTTTCCCGGGTTCTACATACAATTCGATGCATGAATGTTTCGACCAGATAAGGACCGCAAAGATCAACTCCAGGTCCGTTCGGTATTATAGTTGAGCTATCTCAGCTACTACATGCTAAGTACCGTAGGATCTCCAGGGCTGATTACACCGTGTAAAAAATTGCGAAATGCCTTGTAAATAACCGGCCAGGTAGCTAGGCATTTCCAAATCTACGGCTGACAAGGCCGTCGAACGTTGTCTGATCGACGAACCATCTTCCCTTGTTCTTCTCATTCAGGAGAACTCTTATGTTTAGGATATTGGGATAATATTAGCTATTACTTAAGTACGTGATCACGCTGTGCCTCAATATCTCGTGAGAATTCCCTCGAATACAATTGCTTCCTTACACTCCTTTATCAACACTTGGTCTATCATCAACCTTGGTCTGGTCTCGACCATCATATGCAAAGATGTGGGCTCGCGACAGTTTACCCCCGGCGATGATCGTCTTCCTCGTACTGGATATCATTGCAGTTGGCCTCCGAATATTCGTTCGAACGCACATGAGCAAATCTTTCGGTTACGATGATTGGGCTATGTCTATCGCCCTGGTAAGGAGCATATGGAACTATGCAGTGGGCTTTTTTCACAAGCTAACTAATTATGCAGGCGGGCTACATCGTTCTCTGTGCCCTCACATTCATATCGCTAGAGAATGGTTACGGGGCGGACACAGTCGAGCCTGGGTGGGACGTTCAGAAGGGAGTCAAGGTGAGAAATCGCCGCTAGTTGCGAGAGCCGGATACAGGCATTAGCTCACGCTACGGGTAGTTCTTTGTCGCCTCAACATTAGCGTATGTCATTGTGGTCTTCATCGCCAAGGTCAGCGTGGCCCTGGTTCTGTACCGAATTGCCGTCACAAACAAGCCAATCCGAGCGCTTCTTATCGCTTCAATCGTCATATTAACGCTATGGACCATCGTAACGACCCTCATTGTCGCCTTCCAATGCACACCCCTCTCAGTCGCCTGGGGTGAGGCCACCGGAACCTGCCTACCGGCGTATGTCTTAGCAAATACCGGCTACTCCATTTCCGCCATGGATATCGCATCTAGTTTCTTATATGCGGTTAGATACCCCGGGCAGTCCGCCCCGCTCGCCCAGTTTTACTAATAGTGTTGTTAAAGGGTCTCCCCATACTTCTGTTGAAGGGAGTGCAACTTAGTGACCGGATGAAGGCATCGGTCATCATCGTCCTCGGATTGGGCATTGTGTAAGAAGATTCTTCCATTTACCTCGTCAATTTAAGTACTAACGGCCATGCAGGAGCTCCATCGCTACCGTCATTCGACTGAAGTATCTCCTCGACGTGGGCAAACTGAAGTCCGCCACAGGTGTCGAAGCAGCCAACGCTTATCTGACCACATTCGTCTAGTATGTTGTACATGTCACCGTCGATGTAACGATACTGACCAGTTCTTAGCTCGGTAACGGAACTAGGGTTGACCTTGTTCACTGCGTCGCTTGCTGCGTTGCGGCCGTTGTTGAAGTACGTTCCCTTTGGAAACGACACGACGCAAGGATACTCGCAGTCGAAGAAGACGAAGAAGTCGGAGCTGCGCTCAAACATGGGACCTGCTGTCAAGCTCGACGACTTAGATACTACGCCCAGTCAGGAGCATATCATACCGCAAAAGGGTATTCAGAAGGAGACTCAATACCGTGTCGAATACACGAATGTCTAGAATATGACCGACTGGTGACCCTTTTTGTCTTGTATTAATATTTCACAAGTCTTCAAATAGAGCTCTAGTTGAGTTGAATAGGTAAGCGATGGACCTAAACGTGTCTGGAGCAATACCAGACCGATCTTTTTACTCAATAAAAATACCTAGAAGTAAAGCCGTTACTAACAGCTACGTCAGCTTTAATGCATCCAGTCGTTTCATAACTCGCGAGGTAGATTTTTAAGCGTACGAGTAATATACCTAAGCATTCTAAGATGTATAATATTAGTCCTTCTAGGTAGGAGTGCTTTAGCGGTAAGAATCAATTAAATCAGATCTTTCTGTTAGATAATTTTCTTAGGTATACCGACCTTTCATGAGGTGCGTCACAATTCAAGCCAAGTGCTTATTGTGACATCGATTGAATAATAGTAATACTATTCTCAAAAAAAAAACTGTTCGCGTTACGACGTGTAGCTCATTAAACGATGTGAGTCTGGGTTCCTCCACTCTAATAAGTATTCCCCTTTCCGGATTCATGTCCCTCCCTCCTACCTAATTACGCGCCCGCCTTCCGCTACGGATCTGGATTATACCGTGGACAGGTCGCGCTCCAGAAACAGTTTCCTCCCAGCATGAGTCCCATCGCCTCCACATATCTTACCATCCTCGGCGTATCCCCAGTTCTTTTCAGGACTTCCAGACCTAGTCTTCGAGTTTCTTGCTCGTGATACACTATCAATCCTCTTAAGTAGATGGTAGCATCCCTCTCGGTCATGTTGTATTGTCTCATGATGATTGGTACCGCATTCCATTGTCGATCTGCGGATTCTGTTCGTTCGACGGTCCACGAGTACAGGTCATTGGTCAGGCCCATTACGCGCCCACTGGAGAGATAATAATCCCGAGTGGCCTCGACCTCGGTCTGGTCAAGGTGGATATCCAGGGTCCACTGCATGAAGCCCTCCATAATCCTAGAGTAGAGTTAGAGCGCCGGGCAAACGGGATGGGAAATGCATGAGAGAAACGAACCCAAACCCAACATTCAACCTCCTAAACTCGGTGTATTCTTCTATCGTAACCAGTGGGTTCTTTTGGCTGTCATAATTTTCAAGGTAAGACTTTATTGTGTCTATGACACGTGGTGCCCCTTTTTCATCCATTTTTGCTACGCGCTGACCAAAGTCCTTGAATAGGCTAGCCATATGACGCTTGGAGCTCGATTTGCCCTTTTCGGGCACTCCGACCAAAGAATCTCGGACTTGAGCGTGAGCTTCCTGGGCCCCGCTATGTGGAATTTCTTCAATGACATCTGACGCGTCATTAATATGTGAAAACTCTTCAAGTGATTCTTTTCACTTACCGTCGTACAGCCATAGCGTCTCGATAATCTCTGTACCTAGTTTCACCCTATCCATCCTACTTTCAGGCCAACATGTAGCGAAGAAGTTGCCGTGAGGTCCTGCGGAGTGAGGTCGAGTTTCGGCATCTGGAAGAAGATTCTTGAAGTTGCCCCGGGCGTCGAGCGCACCTTGGGATATTTCAGCGTCATCTTTGTGTACACGAACTGGGAATGTAGTAATGCATTGAGGAGATGAGGTGGTGTCGACTTTGACTGATGATGTCGATGAGACGGAAGACTGGCTTGATGAAGATTTGTGTCCGGGAATAAAGTTATAAAGACTGCTAAAGTCTGGCTTCTTAAGACTAAATCTGAAACGTAAAGTAGTAGTCTTGGACATTGTGATAGGTGATAGGTGATAAGATGGAGTTGCCACGGAATGGAACTGGAATGCTACACTGCAGCTGTACGAAATTAAGCTGTACCGATTACTCTATTGCCTATTTCTATTCGGGACGCAGGCGAAGGCCATAACATTTGTACTTGAGCAATCTGGTCTCAAAAGCATTCCAAGGTCTCTTCACTACCTATTCATGACTGGCTCGGACGATCAGTCGTCGTTACAGCCGACGAGAAGTCGACTCCAGGTGCATATCCCGTTATGCGGAAAACCATGCCCACACTCCTCGGGATGTATTAACGCCCAACAGTGGGGAAAGAACCATTATTCTGGGTCGTGAAGGCATATGTTTCCAACTTGGCGGTTCGAGCATTTCTATCCTAACAACGCATCACACCTCATCACACCTTACCATGAGCTTACCGATTGTAACATCGGACGTGAAGTCAAGGGATATCCTAGTTGTCAACTACAACAACTCTGGGACTCGCTCAACGATCCTACTACGACTACTGCGCCGTATGGGTCAGATGGTCGTGGCTGGGTAAGAAGCCAACGATAAAGGGCCGGTTCGATAGCGTTGAACATCTACCCACATTGTCACCTCACAGGTCGATTAGGCGCCCGAAATTCTTCGCCGTGATTCGGAATGTTTCGGTGATCCTCTAGTCCCGGTTGCCTAGTTGATTCCTCACCTCTAGGCTTCCGGATCCATAGTACTATCTCATCCTCTAGTCCTTAGGATTGTGATATCCATATTAATAAGGCCATTTCTCAGACTACCTACCTATGAGCACATCGTCAATCATGTAAGTGGTGGATATCTTATCAATAGCAAGACGCATGACTGGCTAGCCAGCGTCATTCCTTCTTGCCAAGAATATAACCAACGACACAGATCTGTAAGTACTGATTAGCTCTACAGGGGTAAAATATGCCTGTTGAGTCTGTGGAGGCTTACTGCCGAGTTCCAAGTTGAAGAAGGTTAGTCTTTGGCACTTATCTGCCAGCTCAACGACTACTCGTACCGGCTCGTACGAATATCATCTTTAGATGTTGTGGTGGAATGGAGAGTGTATTTTTGGATGTGCGGAGATTTTCCGCAGTTCTTGGTTCTCTTGGTTGAACATCATGCGGAATGACTTGCTCACCACCTAGCAACTCAATTCCACGCATTGGTTGGGCTAAGCTTTATGTGTTGCAGATCTAGGCTTGATATGTCAATTGACCTTATGAATAAATTACAGCACTTTTCTCCCCGTTGACCAAGGCCAAGCAATGACCTCATGGCGTAGCATTACATATATGGTAGGTCGTGACGAAAGTCAAATGACTGACTTTCACGTTCAGGGGTTGATACTTAATTACACCATGTTTTCCCAACCCATAATATTTCCCATAATTAAGAAAACTTTATATTCAAGGTTAACGACCTCCACCTCCACGATTGGACTGCAGATGCAACAGATGCAACAGCATTTCCCTTCCCCCAACCAAATTATCTGCAATAACTCCATTGATAATCATTTTTTTCATTTATTAACGTCGATAGGACTCAACCCGTTGTCCGCCGGTTCGACCGCAAAGTTTTCTATACATGACGTTGTACTCACAAATATCCCTTATCGACGAAACAATGAATAAAATTTGGGAGTAGTATAACATTATATGTCTCAATGTAACATTGTACTGATTACGCAGTCTAGTATTATGGATGTACTAGGTATGTAGGTAGTTACTCAAGTATTTCGTACCGTTAATACAGCGGACCCACAAAATGCACCAAGTACTATGTACCATGAACTTACCAATGCGCCGGAACACGAACCCCGCGTCGATCTCCACTCTCAACCCAATCAACGATCACACTCAATCAGCCCTACAGTTAAGCTTTCCTTCAGCCCTAGATAATAAATAGGAACCTAGTGCTTCTCAATTAATACCTTGTACCTACCGAGCTCTGCATGTCCCACGTTCCACAACATGCACTAATAAGTTCACACCCCATTTCGTCGGAAACCTATCATCGTTTCTCTTTTACCTATCAACCTATCAACCATATCATCCTCTTACGATCCAACAACACGGCGCCAAGATGGACACAAACCCAGAGCGCACCAACGCCACCAACACGGTCGCACATCCATTCATCGTGACGGACCTTAGTCAACCAGACTTGACAGAATTGCGATATGGCAATCTACTTCCGAAAAGACGCGTCAAACGCGAAGTTGGATTTGACGAATGGATGGACAATTGGAAGAAAGAGTTCATCAGACTAAACTTCAATTTTCACAACCGCCGACATGTATTTGATGTCGCCTATGCGTTTAACCTGGCGGAGGTATCGCGCCATACGATAAGTAATGAAAAACCGGATGTTATTGCCGATCTATACCTAGGAAGCGAAGAGGTCGAGATTGGCCTGCGTATGGCCGTGGCAGAGACAGGAGCTTGGGTTCCGACAGGCGATCTTCTAACAGACGACGCACCAGCGTTTTACGCGCCACGCCCAATGTTTTCGAAAGACCGCGCCGCTGTCACCGATTACCGTTACATGGTTTTTCCCGTTCACAGTGGACGTCTTAACCACTGGACTCTTCTCGTTTACGACAATTCGACACGTGTGGCTATGACATAGGATGCATATCCATCCGGTCGTGATACTAGAAGACTAAACCTCCAAGCTAACTTCCTCAGTTTCCTTGACCGCAACCGAATCAATGCCCAGGGCGTTACGTTCCATCCGAAGGAAATCCCTGATCAAGTCGGTAGGGTTAGCTGCGGCTGGATCTGTTTGGAGTCCGCTCGCGCATATCTCCATGAGGGACTGGATGATTGGACGAAGTCCACATTGTACCGCGACTTTATCGGGGCCGATCGGAGCATCGCCCTAGAAAAGGCGGCGGTCACCAACTGGGCAAATTGGGGTGCGGTCTGGGTAAGTGAAATTCGATCTTTTATCTTTCTCTCTAGTCTATCTCAAAATTTATTAAGGTGTCGTCGCTCTCGACACATAACTCAACTCCATAAACTCCGTATCGAAGACTATGATTACTAATACTTTTAACAGTGGCGCGGTAGCAAGGAGACGTTCTACCCCGTACAGCCAGCACAGTCACAACTAGTTGTCAACCAAGCACAACAAGTCCAAGAGACGCCAGCAGAGCAAGCCATTCAAGCCCACGCATCAACCTCTGGGACCCAGACACTTCCACCCCAACTCCCACCTGCAACCTCAGCCGTAGAGGGAACTGAATCTCCTGGTTCTCCCTCCACGCTTGTGCGCGTTGTCCGTGATGAATTGAAAGGAGAGAAAGTATCCAGAGAACAAGCATATACTCTCTTCGAATTCATTAACTACTGTCATCGCTTGAGTACTCAACTTCCTAAATATATCAATGTTCGAGAATATCACTCGATCCTATCAAGCAACGGGGGCGATTTCAAGAAAGCAGGCGATGAAGTACTACGACGCTTACCTGAGGAGTGAACTGTTTATCAACGGAAAGGATTCAGATATTTGGTGTATCCATTGAGGGCTCGTATGGACGTTGATATTTTGGGCGTTTGAGGTTGAAAAAGTTTGGGCTTGTACTTGTTTTGATTTCTTTTGATATTTCCTTTCCTTTTGTTGACTGGTAACTAGTTTTGACTAGTTTCGGTGAGTGGCCAACACTGCAACCATTGGTGGTACTCATCTCTGTTTGATATAAATGATATGGGATTGGGCTCTAAATGGGCTGGATTTTTTCAGATTGTCAGAATACAAGTCTTGAGTTTATTCTATTCCTATTATTGATTCTATCGTGACACATATTACAGGACCTCGACCCATACATAACTTCTACTAAATCAATCATCGCGGAGCTGCGTTCCCAAGGTTGACAGGAAGTACTCTCTGATATCCCGCCCCTCTATGCTTTCCTCGTGCTCCTTAGACAACAGACACACATCCCCTGGCCCGCGAATACGCGCTTCGCCCATTTTCTTTTCCTCTTCGACACGTTCTAGCCATGCTTCTTTCGTGAGAGCTGGCTTGGTATAAGTCAGCTTGATATTAAGCTGGCGACAAGAATCCCTCACTCGATCTAGGCGATCCCACGGGTACCCGTCTTCTATTCTATATCCCCAATAATCAGGATCAAAGATAATGTGAATCTTCTTGAGTGGGTTCGGCTGCGACGCCGCGATTTTCGCGAATTGATGTAGCCATAGTTCCTCCTTCTCGCCGATGGCATCCCACGATTCGCAGTGCTGATCGTAGACGCTAAAGCTCCAGGTAAATTTCTCTAGATTTGGCGCAAGCAAACGTTTCGCGTCGGTAACACAAGACTTGAGGTCAT
This sequence comes from Annulohypoxylon maeteangense, assembly GCF_022496945.1. Taxonomy (NCBI): domain Eukaryota; kingdom Fungi; phylum Ascomycota; class Sordariomycetes; order Xylariales; family Hypoxylaceae; genus Annulohypoxylon; species Annulohypoxylon maeteangense. Next base: position 4,274,330 of record NW_025953248.1, on the reverse strand, counting down.
CTGTGAAAGAGTACCTGGAAAGGGTGAGAGATTTGAGGTCTCTGAACTGGGTGAGGTCGATAATCTTGCCCTTGCTACCGACTGACAGATAGCCGATGTAGATATCTTCGAGGACCTCCTTATGAACCGAAAGCCAGGTGCCGAACATGGTCAGATCCATGTAATGTCGGTTATTGTAAAAGCTTTCGAAATGGAAGCGCCGGAGTTTCCTAGGCCACCGGATTAGAGCAGCTGTGGCTCTGGCGTTCTCTTCATAATCCGAGAGTTCAAGTTCGGTGAAAGAAGCAGGCCCAAATAGCCCTCTCGGTGCCTCTTTCGACTCCGATACTCCATGGATTGTCAATCTTTTGAGTGTCAAGCTTTGTACATACTTCTTCACCCGTGGGAGCAAAAGCCCCCAATACTGTCGATTGAGAGAGAGGTGCTGGAGAGATGGCATGCTTGCCAACAATTTGGTAGTAAGAGGCCATAGCTCCAGGCCGTGCCTTGTAAATCCTCCATGCATAACAAGAGTTCGTGTACTCGAGAACTTGGAGAGAAATTCGGTAGTAGTTACCCAATCTTCATCACTCATCGTACCATGCATATCCGAGCAATTGATGTGTATTTCGCGACAATAAGATGCGTTCAGGGAGTCCATGCGCATTAATCCATTGGAATGTTTAGAGAAAGGTAATTGGAAGTGTATATATTTGTAGAGAAATGGCGTTGCTAAGCGGTTTAGGCGACGGCAAGTCATGATCAGCGCTAAAGCAGCGCGATGGTCTGGCACCTCCGATGATGGGAATGCGAATTCTAAGATGGCCTGAATCAATTCATCGGGTAGCCTATCAAATGGTTTGTCGCGAAGTATCTTGCCGCCATCTTGAATTGGTAAATCCACGATCTTCAAGGTGCCGTTAACTGATGATCCAAGATGTAATTGACGACCGAACATCGGTGAAGTCCAAACAAAGCTTCTCTGCGCCATCATGTCTTAATAGGAAGTAAGGATATTTCCAATGCTGTCCATATCGATATGTAGTAGTATAACGGGAATTGAGTAGGTCGTGGAGAACAAAAGGAAGAGGTCGATCTATTTATTGAAGGATCGAGAAATAGTTGTTGTCATCTTGCGGTGGACACTTGGAAGTGTCACTGGCCTAACTTAACGCGTGACATCTGGCAGACAGCTGCCAGTTGATACCTTCGTAATGTTAATCAACCTAAGCAACATTTTTATGAGTGATTGGCCACTATATTTTGTTAAAGGAAAAAATAAAATGTTCTAATGGTCACGAGACAGTGTTTTTTTAAGAGATACTTCATGATTTGTTCTTTATTAATGGTCGTGGTCAAAAACACTGTCCGAACAACACAGTCTAAGCCGTGGGGCGGATACTGTACCATGGGGTCTCCTCCACTAGTTGAAAAGGGGAAACAGAAATACATGTTTCCAGAAATGACAATTGGGTAAATACGTCGTGAATCATCGTCACTATAACAGCGGAATGCGCATACATCGCTTTAAATGGTAGAGTAAAGGATAAGTAGGTAAGTGATTGAAAATCTGTTCCCAGCGCTGCAGATGTGTTATTTCAGTCTCCATAGCTAACTAGTAGTTAGAAATAGTTTTAGAGGCTGATCATTCCAATTGTTCAAGGTGTCTTATCCATGTTTACCTACCTAGGTAGTATATAGAAAGCGGATTCGATACAGGGCGAACTAGAATAGTTTTCGGTATACTTTCGGAGATATCCTGATAATCGGAGTCTACCGACAGAAATAAACCTGATCCCTTTCTCAAACCCCACTATAGCATTGGCAATGAGAACATGTTTATAATGTATCAAGAAGGTATGCTTTCCTAACATTAAAATTTATCCCTTTTAGACAGACCTCGGCTTTGCGACTACCATAAGATGACTACAACAAAACATATCCAGCGTCTAAGACGGAGTGAAGGTACGGAGAAGTTCATCCAAGCACTAGAGCGGGATGGTGGAGTTATAATTGAAGATTTCGCGGATCTTGCGACTATCGAACAGGCAAATGCCGAGGTAAAACCATGGATTGAGGAGCAGAAGAATTCGCAAGGGGCGCAAGTTGGTGGTAAGTCACATACGTCTGCCCCTATTTGCTTGTGACTCAGTCAACATGTTTTCTGGATAACAATTATCAGAGGATGAGGCTAACTGGTCTTCATCCATATAGCACTTGGAGGGAAAACTAGGACAGTTACTCGTCTGATCATGCGATCTCCAACAGTACGAGACAAGTTCTTCGCAGACCCCCTACATCAAGCTTTATGTGAGCACTTCCTAGCACTTGAGACAACGACATGGTACGGTGAAAAGGCACAAGTGAACACTTCGCACCCATTATTAAGCATCTCAATTGCATTTGACATTCCGCCCGGCACATCAGCGCAAGGGCTTCATCGTGATGATAAAAATCACCATGCACGCCACTCTCAAACATCCCAGTACACTCGAAATCGCGATATGCTCCTAGGACTCTTTGTGCCAGGGTGCGATACTATGCGAGCAAACGGGGCCACGCGGGTCATTCCGGGTTCGCACTTATGGGGAGATGATAAACCCGACTTTGGATCCGACGGGAAAAAAGACGTACTCGACGCAGAACTGAAGAAAGGGGAGGCATTCATCATGCTGGGAAGCTTGTACCATGGCGGTGGCGCATACGAAAAGCCAATAACAAGCAATCCAGAAACCGAAAGCCGCACGGTATATGCTATGTTTTCATGTACTGGCGTCCATAGACAAGAGGAGATCAGCTTCTTGTCCTATCCCGTAGAGGAGGTCAAGAAGTACTCCAAGATTGTACAGGAAAGATTAGGCTGGAAACAAAGTGAACCAAACCTGGGTTGGGTGGACCTAAGAAGCCCGGAGTTCCTACTCCAGTAGTGAACAGGCGAAGCGATCTCTACCAATAATCATTGTTTCTAATATGTCTTGTCGGCTTGGTTTAGTTTCTAGGTATGTCTAAAGCCCCCCTATTTCCACTGATTAGTAATCTTTAGATGGGAAAGGGGTATGTTACACAAACCCAGGTAGATAGAATCTGTAGGAAGAATGCTGATGTTTCCTTGTGGGATATAGGTGTGGCAGTGATGAGTCGGTAATAGATTTTTGCGCATTAAATTCGACCTTTGCACATGGGATTTTAATATGAATTTGTTATTCGTGTGTTGCTTGTGTGTTGGGCACCCTGTTATGGATGCTGAAAGAATCCGAATGGGGGCCAAAAGCCCCTATAAGAGCCAATAATTCCGGTAAGCCCCGCACCGCAATTCCCCCTTTATTCCACATTGCCAGCATCCCACATCCGCCCGAATGATCTTTCGATATTCTTTAACTCGGGAGCTCTAGAACTCGGTGATAAATGTCGTTCGGGAGTTAAGATGGTCTCTTGCGTCAATTCGTCTCCTATCTTTTTCACCTTGGTCTCGATTAACTCCACAGAAATCACCTACTAGGTATCCTACCAGTCTTCGTACCACCGCGAAATGAACTTCTCGTTTCGTCAAACACCCAATTATTCTGCCTTAGCGGAGGTAGCGGCGCGATCGGAGGGTTAGTTGGGGGTACACAACAGATAGCGCAAGAGCGTGGATCAAGGGAGTGCGAGCTAGGATGGTGAGGATTCTAAGGACGCGCTTCAGCATGCAAATTTGAGGGCAATTAATGAAAGGAAATGAATTCAAATCGAATAAATAGCGAGGACCTGATAAATAAAGCTACGATGGTCTAAAACTTCCGAAGAACCCGAATGGGAACCGGGGAAGGACCGGCTTATCGTCCGCGCTTCCCCCGATCGAGCCCGAGACATCTCACAGAATCATGACGTCATGTACTCCGGTCAAGCCGGAATAGTCAACTTCATTGTCTTATTTATTAAACCAACTGCGCTGCTATCTGAGCATAAGTGGGATTCTAAGAAAATCGTATTTTCGATAGAGATATTCATTATAGAAAAAATTGCGTCTCGAAGACAATTGACGCTCGCTTCCCTGCTATTCTCTTCGTTCTGGCGCTGAGTAATCGACCGCGTGTATACGGTGAAACATAAAACCACTTAGATCGCGTCCATATCTCCCATTTTTCTTAGTTCCTCTCATATCTATTTAATATTATATTAGCGAATGCTTTCATAATGAGTTCGTCAAACATAACGCCCACCTTCCAGGGCGGAGACTACGTCAAGTTCTTCGGCGCCGGAGCTCTCGCAGCAACGCTTACTCATGGCGTAAGTACCTTATCACCTCAAATAATTTTACTCCAAATGGCAGGTATCACTAACCAGAGCGAAAAGGCCGCGACTCCTATAGACGTGGTGAAGACGAGGATTCAAGTAGACGATGCGATGAAGGGTCTTAACATGGTTAAGGCCGGACGGTCAATTGTAGCCAAAGAAGGCGCCTCGGCTCTACTTACAGGCTTCGGTCCCACAGCTGTCGGATATCTAGTGCAAGGAGGAGGGAAATTCGCCGGCTACGAGTTCTTTAAGAAGAAGTTTATCGACTTGACGGGGTCCCAGGAGAAGGCCACGCAACGACGTACAGCGATTTACCTTGGGGCTAGCGCGACGGCAGAGTTCTTCGCCGACATCGCACTATGTCCTCTCGAAGCCACCCGCATCCGTCTCGTGTCACAGCGCGGCTTCGCTACGGGCCTTACGTCAGGTTTCATGCGTTTGGCTAGAGAAGAGGGCCTAAGGGGGTTCTACTCAGGGTTCGTACCGCTGCTGTTTAAACAGGTGCCATACGCGGTTGGACAATTCTCAGTACACGAAGCTGCTGTCGAGGTGATATATCGCACTATGGGCCCCGAGAAGAAGGCGAAATTGACGCAGCTGCAATCGACGGGTGTGGAATTAAGTTCCGGTATCGTGGCTGGTGTGGCCGCGGCGGTGCTTTCTCATCCAGCAGATACGTTGTTATCGGCTATAAATAAGGGAGCAGGAGACCCGAAGCAAGCTGTAACAAGTAGGATGTTCTCGCTTGCGCGCGAGTTCGGTCCTCGAAGGTTACTCCTAGCTGGCCTAGGCCCACGTATTTTGATGACGTGTGGTTTAGTTTCGGGGCAATTCGTGATTTATGCTCAATGCAAGGCGCTTGTTGGTGCTCCTCCGGGGATAGAGATTCATAAGGAGAAATCCTTAGCATAGAATTAGTTATACTGGGTTAGCATATATTAATAGACTATTAATGCTAGACAATCAGCGCGCGTACGCATATGAACGTTTTCTCTTCCAGAACTCCGGTAGGTAACTAGTACTTATCTGATCCGTCCCTGTGTTGGCAAAATGCCCATTTTCTGCCAAAATCCCCTACCGTCCAATGCCCGACCTACAGAAGATGTGTCCCTCGGAAGTGCCCGTACACCTTCTTCTACCATGAGCTCGCTGACCCAAACTAGCAGTTCCTCTTGCCTCTGGAACTTATCGACAGGGACCTTGAGATCACCACTCTTGACACCTTGCAGTGTCTGAATTGCCCAGTCCTGTGCCAAGTCCCACCAATCATAGACATGCATATCGCTAAGGAGCCAGCGCTTCCCCGGCGTGAAGTTCCGATGAAGTGCAACGATGGCTCTAGCGACGTCTTCTCCGTGAATTACGTGCAGCGCACCTTTAGCCTTCAGCTCGGCCTTTGACTTAATCACACGGTCTACCCAGTCGCGTGGTTGCCGAGATGCTCCGTATAAGCCTGCGAGATTTAACACGGCGCCCTGGGAAAACTCTATGAGCTCATCCTCTGCAATGGCACGAACGTTAGTACGATCGTATGGGGAGTTTTCGTCATGCCAAGTAGGCTCTGTCCAGATACTTGTAGCACCTAGTTGTACGAAGTTCGGTTTGTATTGTTCGGAGATTTGGTGGGTGGACTCATACATCCGCACTAAGTGTTTTGATTGACCCTGGCCACGGAGAGGGAAAGTGATCAATACGGTGTCAGCACTTGGCAGGGTTTTGAAAGGTGCCGAGTCGCGGGATTCCGGATCGAATCGGAAATGGATTGTACCATCCCTACCATCTGTAGTTGTAGCCGCATACTTAATACCCTCGCGCGTTAGGAGCGGGATGAGAAACGTCGATGTCCAACCTGCTCCAAGAATGAGCAAGCCAACATGACGATTGTTACTTTCGGATCCGGGTTCTACTATCTGCATATTGAATTGTCCGCTGTTGATGATATGAGATTGTCGATGACCGGTCGATGTTGTGAATAACTTGTGATCTACGATTCTGTGGTCGCAATTCGAGTTTTTCTGTATTATGTAACCGAGTCTATTATTACATAAGCATACTTATGTAAATATGCTTATGTAAGTACGTATGATTACATAATTAATTACTCATAATGGAGTTGCATCAACTGCTTACATAATGAAGTTTTTGCTTATGTAATATAATATTATGTAATGATGGGCTTACATAACAGGAAACGGTGCCAGGTGACTTCCAAGTTCCATCCTACTACGAACATCATGACATATCCATGACTTAAAAGATATACATGTACCTTGCAGTAGTAAGAACTACCTACACATTCACACAATAATAAGTCATATTATTGACCTTCTACTAGCTGACTTACCACATAAATCGAGTACTGGGTTATTATAGTACTTACCTATTTAACCTAATTCTTTTCGTTATCTAGGTAGGTAAGAGCGCAGGCCAAGTCATTCAAGCCATAGAGGCAGTATCTGAGATCAAAGATATCATAGAACTTGTGGAAAATCAGTAAGACATTTATTTCACTTTTGAAATTTCCGATAACCGTACCCATGCTCACTACTTTGAAGATAAACAGTGACCTTAGGTATTTGTCGCGGTAACTGCGCAGAGTTCTATGTGGATAAGGCATCGTGATGAGACAAGCCGGAAAAAGGCATGGAGAGTACCATGGGGGACGTACCCACGGGCCACCCCCTCACGGGCCACCCCATCTCTCATTAAAACACTTTATTTTTACTTATATTAAGATTTATTATTATTGAATTAATTTAAATAAAACCTTACGTATATATAGTTTCGAAAACGGGTTATATAATAATGTTTTTTTATAATTTATATAATTTTATTAAAAAAAGTTATAAAATTACGAAATAATAAATTAAAAAACGATTTTTTAAATTTTTTTAAATTTTTATTTTAACGAAAATTTTAATTTATTATATAACGTATAAAAATTATTATAATTAAATAATTTAATAATATAATATATTAAATATTAATTATTTATTAATATAATTTATATTATTAAAAATAACGTTATTATTTAAATATAAATTTAAGTATATATTATTTTTTTTCGAATTTTTAAAGTTCGAATTAAAAATTAACTTATTTTTAAAATAATTTATACGTTTTTAAAATAAAAATAATTATTATTTAATCGATTTTAAATTTTTATTATAAAGTTTTATAAATATTAAATATAATTATAATAATAAAATTAAAAAAAATTAAATTTTTAAAAGTTTAATTAACGGTTTTAAAAAAGAAAGTTTTTAATTTAAACGTTAAAATTTTAAAAATTAATAAAATATTAAATAAATTATATAAAATATTACTTTAATTTTAATTTACTCGTTATTAAAAAAATCGTATATATATATTAATATATATTTTAATTTAATTTTTAAAGATTTTTCGATTAGTTTTATTTACATAATTTCATATAATTTACTGATTTAAATATGAATATTTAAAGATAAGGTGTTTTGGTGGGAAATGGGGTGGCCCGTGGGGGGGTGGCCCGTGGGTGCGTCCCCCATGGTAATGCTGATACATATTAACAAGCCCATATTCATGATGCTTTTTTAATTACGCCAATTTGTATCACCAGAAGTTGAATGTCACTGCTATTAATTTGTTATTGCTTATGGTAGTACCACGGATTGCCGGGGTCTCAGCCATTACGACCAGCCAAGGCAAAAAGAGACTAGGTAAATACGCCACTAAATATTACATCTCGATAGCCTGTTTGTAACCTTTTTGTAGAATACTTGGGCTTGTCTCTTATGGGCAACTCCTTGCAATACTTCAGTACTCACAAGTTGATGTACTTTCCACAGCACCTAGGTTGGGCGAATTTGTTTCACTTCTCGGTGTAACTGCAGATACGATTTTGAAAATTACCTAAAGTAACGACGAAATAGTGGAAAAACAGCTAGTTTTCTTCAGGGGTGTCACAAAACAAGTCTACTGGGTGAGGAAAGAGTGACTTTATTGTGTGAGAAGTTCTAAACAGGTACCTACTCCCACTAATGAACGTGGTATATAGCACGAAGTGTTCTTTGGAATTTTCCAGTGTCAGACGCCTCTCCCGAATTCCCACGATTTCCTATAATTAGAAGAAAAGAAACACGGAGATAATAACCCTTCAAAAGCGTAAGGAGTGAATAACGTGCGGTATGAGCTCGCTAAAGAGAACTACCATTGCACGAGAGAAAATAAGAATATTATCGTAGGCTGCCGGAAGCGATTCTTAGAAGCGTAATAACGTTTGGGTCACGCCAGTAAGCCATTGTTGGATGTCTCTGTATCTTCGGCCCCCTAGTTGCAGGTGTCGCTTGATCCCGCTCCCTCATTGTCACATCCGTCTTCACAATACTCTACAAACGGCACGTCGTCTGGCCCTTTGCAAAGGAACAAGGAATTTTCGACATGATCCTCATCAGTTGGTTCTTCGGCATCCTCCAAAGCCCCGATGATATCTGCGTAGTAATCACCTAGGATTGGCATGTTAATATTTGCAATCTTGGCCAAGAATCTTGGATTAATAGAGGTACCTTTGCTGAGGAGATTGGAGCCGCAGTAGTAGTAACCTACGCCGCAGTTTCTGGCAGTGGCGATTCCAGATAGAGCAGCGCTAAGAGCGATTGTAATGAGGTAACGGTTGACCATTTTGATTAAATGTCGATTTATTTTTGGTGACAAGTTTGGTAGAAAGTGAATCTGATGACGGAAAAGCTTTGGATCTCATCTGTGGTAGAGGATGAAGAAAAGAGCTTCAATCACAAGAGAAATGTCAAGACTTATATACAAAATGGCCAAGTAAGGCAGATGGAATTCCTAAGGTAGTTACTTTTGTGTCTCGAGCCAACTTTGGATGATAAACCCTCGGCTTCCTCTTTGGTACATATACAGTAACGCCGTGTCTCGACGCCTCTTCGTCCGGAGAATAAAACTCGCCTTCAAGAAGTAGCCGGAGCTTTGAACCAGGAAAGCTAACGAGTCTCCAGGAATTTGCAGGGAGTCATTTGGAGGCTCATGTTTGCATTGGGCACTGTTTCACAGGATTAATTACTATGTACCTAGCTACGAAGTCGGCATAAGCTTACCTAGTTATACTTCGCGATATGGCTAGTACCTAGGCAATATAAGTAAAAGCAGAACGCCACTGAAGGTAACACGACATCACACTCTTCCCCCCTATAAGCACACGGAAGAGGGGTTGAGGAAGTGAGGGAGGCGGAAACTATTTCACTATAGTTTATAAGATGGTAGTGAGTACGATATCCAGAAGGAATAATGCCTAGGTAGCTGGGAAGTTGATATCATATCCTAAGACTTAAGTAAACCTCTTATATGGTGGTTGGTTGGTTGCGAGTGGGAACTCTTCAAGAGCTTAGAGCAGGTGAGTGGGCGTGTTATTTCCACTCTATAGTAGGTAGAGAGAGCATAATTTGATTATTCCTGTTATTGTCATTTATCACGGACCAAAAGTCACTGAATATGCATTTGGGAGAAGCATCAGTTCTAACGTGAAAAACATCACACTCGGTTTCTCATCAGTTAAGCTAACGTAACTGAGGGCTGATATTGAGTTGTCAGTCCGACATACTGGTAGGGTTTATCGAAGGCACTTAAAGTATGACATCCCTGTGTCCTGCCCGCTTTAGATTAACCAAATGCTCCTAATCGCCATAAGCCGAAGTACCATTATGACTATTTCTCGGATTGGCCGGATTTAAAAGTTGTGGCTAGCTGCAAGGCAGCTTCCTTGCGGCCACTGTATATCGCATCTACAAGCATTGCTATGTGAGCACAGTCGTCTCGGAGGGATTCGGTTTGGTTTTTGATTTTGTCTTCGCATCCTATGCGCTTTTCTACTGCCGCCAACAACCGGTCAAGCTGTTCCCTTTTGTGATCGGATCTAATTGTGGCGCGTTAGGACTTCGCGATTCTAAGACAGATATATGGGGGAATGTTTTTAGCGGTGAGATGTGACCAGATGGAAGCTTGTTCCATCGCCCGTCAACCGCTACTTAAACATCGTGTCATGGGAATGAGTTGGTGGTGTTGTTATATCTTACATCATCTGGGTCTCATGATGGTAGTGAGCCTTGATTTTATTCTTCAGTGCAGTCAATTTGTCAGTATAATCCTTGTCGATGCCCTTCCGGATATCAGTTCTCTTCGATTTCCATTTGTCCTGTAAAATCGAAGCCTATATCAGTAAATTTTGGATTATACACAGACAACATTCGTGGATAAGAGATGATCGTACAATGCTTTCCATAGCCTGGGGTATGCTCGCACTTAGTTGATACTGAAAGTCGGGTTTCGGTTCTACGTCAGAGACTGAGTCGACTTCAGTCAGGCTTTGTTCTCTGCGACGAGATGGCATGACTGCTAGGTACCTAGTTACCTATGCGATTTAGGTACACTTCTGGCTGATAGAAGATTGTATGTGCTCAATCGAATCCTATGAGTAGTGTATGTTAGAGGGTTTTGATTGATAATCGTAGTCGTGCCCTTGAGTTCACACATTTTAGACATCTCGTTAAGTAAATGAATAGAGTTATATTTAAGCTACTAGCATAGAATTAGGCCGTGACTTCCTAAAGAAAAAAGTGATGTCGCACTTTCTCTTCCAATTCTGGGTTTCCAATTGTCGAACCTTCAATGTTGGTGAATGTGGAAGGGTAGAGTACGAAATACGAAGTACGAAGTACCTACCCCAGAATTGAAATGCGGGACTAGCCGCTTCACGGAATTTCATTCGGCCGACCCGAAGCTTAACACGGTGGGTATTACCTAAGAGGTACGAAGTACATGCACCTAGGTATGTACATACCTTTCTAAATTTTACCGTTCGAAAATTATTGAAAATCGGACCCCACTAGCCGAAGTAAAGTAAAATCATCTCTAAATTCTACTTGCAATTTTGACTCTCGAAGACCAATTTCGCTGCCATGGGTCTCTCAGGGCCTAGGAAGTATGCTAATTCCAATACATGTCCTCTCATTGATCTGTCGCTGACATCAAACTTTCTCAAGCCGTCGGAAAATCCAACACGATCCAAATAACACTAAATGGAGTCGCGACGAGACGACCTTCGGCCAGAGGATTCTGCGAGCGCAGGGCTGGGAACCTGGAAAATTCCTAGGCGCACAGGATGCCTCTCACTCCCACCTACATTCCGCTGCGAGCGCCGCCCCCATAAATGTTCTCATGAAAGATGATACCCTAGGATTGGGTGCGAAGCCCAAGCATAAGCAAAATACCGAATGCACCGGTCTCGACGTTTTCAAGGATCTGCTTGGTAGACTCAACGGGAAGTCTGAGGAGGTAATTGAGAAAGAGAGAGAAGTCAGATCAGGCATCAAGACAAACTTGTATGTGGAGAAGAAATATGGCCTTATGAGATTTGTCTCTGGCGGATTTCTGGTTGGTGATCAAATGAACGAATTGACCAGCACGAATATCAAGACTCCCACTTCTGAGGAATCAGGCGACGATAAATCGACTATCAAGTTGGAGAATTCTACGAGTCTACTCGCGAAGAAGGAGAAGAAAGAGAAGAGAGAAAAGAAGTCTAAGAAGCGAAAAGCTGAGGACTCCGAGTCCACGGATAGCTTCGACGCTATCTCCGAGAAGAAGCGCAAGAAGCGATCGAAAGACAAGGTCCCGGCAGATGATTTAGCAGATACTCCAGAAGTCGGGGAGTCTAGCAAGAAGTCCAAGAAGTCTAAACGAAAAGATAACGAGGAGATCGAGTCAACTGGATCGGACAAGAAGAAGAGGAAGAGTAAGAAATCAAGGAAAGATTCTGAGGGCGGGACCAAGGACAATGGCACCTCTAGTGTGTCTGAAGACGTTCAGTTGGAAAAGTCACTATCAAAAGAAGAGAAGAGGGCAAGGAAGAAGGAGAAGAAAGCAAAGAAGCAAAAACAATTGGAAACCCCAGATTCCTCGACAGAAGCCGCTGGCTCAACAGATACCTCAACCCCTATTCCCCTTATCACCCCTCAAGAAAGCGGTGCCTCAACACCAGTTGGCACGGGCACTTCAACTCCCCAGGCGCTCTCTGCACGGCATTATGCTCGATCACGTCATATAGCATCGAAACGAATGGCTATGGCCGATATGGCAGCATTGAACCAAGTACGTTTTAACGTGGGCTACTGGCTCTTAGAATATGCACTAATCATCGAGTAGATTTTCATGGTAAAGCCAGTTTAATAGGGGGAGTAATGCGATGGGCGGATCGGCTCTGTATATGAGAGCGCCTATGATACCCGATAGAACACGAGCCTTTGAATTGAGGATTGTTTTACTTATATGAACTTGAATAGACCTCGTAACAAACTCCATCGAAGAAACTGATGAAAGTCAACCACACGACTTAATACATGCGCGGACAAGGTATTCGTACACATATGAAGAACATCCACAGTGCCGACAAGAATACCTACCTCGCAGTCTACATAGGTAGATAATGATGCGTTACGCTGCATGGCTCGACCCGCATATCATCCGGTCTCTTTGGTGACCAGGCTACTGAGCCAACCACCCCGACCCCTGTTCATCTTATGGTGTCCCACGATCTATGGCTGTTACCCCTTCTGGAGTATCTACTCATCTTCGTTTACTTACCTAGTCCATGCTTCAAAATATCCTGTTAAGGCATCGATGAGGTCTTGAAAACTACCTAGGTATCCAGCGAAAGCGAGTCGCGTGAAGACATACCACGAACGTGAAACATGATGGACGAGCGGCCGAGGCTATGACCGAACCAGTTTATCTCCGCTTGAGATCAATAGTACCTAATATTCAGATCAGCATGAAAATAATTATCTACGCCACTTTACTTACATCTTCCCGCTTAAGGCCAACCTTGGGTATGTTTTATAGCTACTAGGTAGACCAGAAGAGCTTTCTAGAGAAAGCATAATTTCCTCACATTAAATTAAGGATATACTCAAGTAAGTAGACTTTAGCTCAGGCGGCGCCGAATACTCGATTCCTCCCTTATTCAAGATCAATGCCAAGGTGTTATCGCCCATATCAAATTTCAGATTGGATAGGTACGCTAGTCATTTAGGAGAGGACGACAAGAAGGGGTATGACGAACTCTTGAGCGGTAAAGTGCTCCAATTCATCCCTACCTAGGTATTTTAAATACTAGGTCGCACCTAATATTGACAGCCCACGGTGTTGATATCGATATTTCTCTTAGAATGCTCGGGGAGAGTGTCATGGAACGTTTTTGAGACTGTCAAAATATTTCACGTATCCCAATCGTATACTTTGAAGACATATATTATTAGTACGGAAAAGAATAATATTATTTACCTAGGTAGATAAACTTTCGACATCGTATTGCTCGAGTACTAATTAGGCCATCAGACTGAGGTTTCACAGATCCTATCCATCACTAATGCAGATAAAAACGAATTCGCAAAGCCACCCGCCGCCGCCGAGATAAATAAAACTCCGTCGGGGTTATACCGACATTTAAGTCAATGCATGGACCCGAAACCAACCCGTGTAACTATTCACCCTCCTAGGTAGTCGACGTGTAGCTCTTCTCATAACATGTAGTCGGATACCCAGCATCCCATTCCGGAGTGATCGATCCGTATGATTACAGGGTACCGGAAGAATGGGACAGAAAAAGTAAAGATAGCGGTATTGATCTACACAACAAGCAAGCACTGCATTTTCTTTCCTTTTCTACTACGCTCATTTGACGATAAAATGCCGACGGCGGGAAAGTTCTGGGCTGCAATTCAGAGCCTAGTTGAGGTAGGCGCCGTACACAACCCCTAATTACACTAGTAGGTAAAATACCGATTTTATTGGACCCGTCCTCAACGAACAAGAACGTCAAGGCAGGCTACTAGCGTATAGAATTACGTATATCCTCAGAGATCGATCCTTAGGTGGTCTCCTCGGGTAATACAATCCTTCTAGGGCATCCTATCGCACGATTCGTCCTCTGTCAAGACTAAGGCCGAGATGCCCAATGGTCGGGTTTGGGCTTGGTCACAACTCGTCATAGCCCTCATCTAAGCATCACCACCGCAGAATCATTGATGAGAATAAGGATGAAACTAGTAAGTCATACACCGATGTCTCTTTTATCCTTACTGATGTGTGTATAACTGCGAAGATCCCGCCTCGAAAGTCGGTGTTAACCGTCAGTTAGAGGTGGACCAATTGCCTACAGAAGACCTACTCTCCAACTCCGTCATATAGCCCCATGGAGCTCGTAGTGTTGATGAGCCCAAGCCTACTCCAAGACTCCACAGAGACGTGTTCGAGGATCGATGGCATTACCCCGACTACCTCAAGGGACTTGTAAGTGTCCTTCCACTACGTCAAATTTATAGTCTGGATCTATCTGATACGAGCCGATCTCAGGAGAAGCAGATTACTACGAATAGGTCGGATCGCTCGCATCAGCTCCGCATCGCCCTTTTCAGACAGGAGGTCGCAGTAATCAACCGGGTAATTACGTCACAGCTGAGATTTATAGACAGTCATGACGCCCCTTTAGGAGCCCGGGTTGGGTGATCAGACCCGCTAGGAAGGGGAAATGCTGGAGAGGGTGCGAGGAGGATCACAAGCCGAGGCAAACAGGACGTGATCGCGACCCTACGAAGGCACCATATACGTGGATAGGGTAGAAGCCTACGAAAGTAGCAACCCCCGTTACCAGAGGAGCGTATCATGTTTGGCCGCGGTGCTGCTCGATCCGGTCCGAGATCTGGATGTTTTCTCTCAGTAAGCTAGCGTCAACAGACCCCAGCAGGACTCGCGAGCTCCTTAGTCGCGAATGCAGGTCCTGGTTGGAGCGCAGGGATAGCGAGTTCTTATGAGCTTGACATTGGAGTGTCGAGGATTGAGGATGTTGGAAACGATGCTTTAAGATGTAGCAAATAGCAGACAGTGAAGCGTCAACTCTCGACCCTCCCGCAGAACACCAGCATAGTCGAAGCAACCAAACACCAGCAAAAAGTAGCGGTCTACACCCTCACCATATCTTCGCCACTACGTACCATCAACTCTATCTTCGGCATAGACTCGAACAGCATGCGTGACATGGACCTAGGGCGGAGGGTAGATTGGGCAGCAGCCCTACCTACAACGGTCGCGGTCATCATCACGGGGATCTGGTGGATGGGAGAATTGGATAGGCGACTCGGACGATTGGATGCGCGGGCTCCCTCCTCGGCGGGACAGAGGTTATGCACGAGTGTGTGCTCCGGCTGCAAACGGCGTCATACACCATCTCCAGGCAGCGTCCCCGGGAATACCTAGAAGCTTAGCTGATAAGACCATATACATACATACATACCTACATGCCTACCTATTTACCTACTAGCCGGGAAACACCGGGGCCGCCGGTGCCGCGGACGCCTTGGCTGTATTGGTGTTTTTATTTTTTCTCCTTCCTGTTTTTTACGGGCTCGATTTCGTACTTTCCTATCTAGATCAAGCTCGACATTACATTCCACGCGGCCACGTCGCGCAAGGTCCGCCTCACTTACTTGTGCTTGAGTCGCGAGTCAGGTGGCGTTTGGTTCTGATAGCATCCGCATTGCTTCTTCTGTAGATCATTGCACCAGACGCACGCACGCATGCATGCTGGTGTCCGTCCGCCGTGCATGACATCTCATCTCTCCTCCCTCCCTCTCTTTCGTTCTGGCGCGGGAACGGGCGCAGCGTTAGGTCGCGATAGGATCCAGAAGTCCGTCCTATCGCGTCGTGCCACTCAGCCGGTAGCCTGCTGATAGACCTCCTATTCGCCAATGGGGGGACCCGGTAGCGCAGAAAATCTGTCAGCGCTGTAGTGTCGTATCGGCACGCATCCGTGATTGGGCGGCCGGGTCCCCCTCCCCCCTCCCACTCCCGACGAAGGTGAACCTAGGCTGGCTGGGCTGGCTCGGCTCACATCTTGTTGGGGATTGTGGCTGCAGTGAGAAAAGCAAAGTATGCTTGATCCAGCTTAACTCCCCCCCGCGCTCGTAAGGAATCGAGATTTGGGGGTCCCCCCCCAACCAAGGACCCTGAGTTTCCTTCAGTCCCTCTCGGTCCCTCAGCCTCGACAGCCGTTGTGGAACCTTCTACTTACTTCTAACGAGAATGGGTTACTCAAGTCAAGCTTCGCAGCTTTGTGCCGGCAGCGACAGAGCTAAGGATTTGGCGTAGGTGGGATAATGCTACATGGCTTACATACGCTACGTCATCAGATCTTGGATCTTTCGTGCTGGGAGTGATATCTTACAACCAAAGTCAGCTATGTAGCGTCATTCCCACTTTATATGATCGGTCTCGATATGCGAATAATTGTAGGCAAGGCGTAGTAATGTTTAATCGTATAGGTACTAGAAACCCGTCTCGTCACGTAACCCGAATTCACTAGTCAGTTTCACGGGTTTTGCATAGAAATATGACGGTATGCTGTTGTGTTTCTGATAGGTCTATACTTTGTGTAACCGTCAACAAAGGTTTCGGAAATATCACGAAACTTGGGATTTAGAAGATATCCATGTCCTGTGTTCGAGACTCAACTTGTCCTGTTACTCTACTACTCAGTCGTGAAACAACATGTTTTACCTTCCAGCTGATTTTCATGCCCAAGAACCTAACTGTCGACCCGAGTAATACCCAGGCAGAAAATATGCTACAATAGCCTCGTAGGACAACCATGCTGTAGCCCTGCCTCAGCATGACTCAGATATTGATTATTCTATTGCTATTTATGTAATTAATGATTGGTTGTCTTTTATTTTTCGCGATTACACGTCGACTCTAACACTGAGAGTGTAGTACATGTATTAAGAATTTCAAGAATTTTCTCAATACATCTTTAGGTAAAATATTTCGAAGACCAAATATAGCAAAGAATCATTAAATAAAACAGCTATCGTACTTCATAGAATAACTGGATGAGTAGGTGCCTACTTGTGTTTGAAAATCTCCTAAATTATCCCCCGAAACCCCCTTTTTGTCCTGCCCCTTTTAGCTTCAACTATCTTCTCAATCAACCTACCCTCTTTTCAACAAGACTCTAATCATCACAAACAATATGTGTATGTAGAGTAATTTCAATTACAAGAATCGATACTTTCATATCAACTAAGTTCAACACTATTCTTGTTACCATATAATTTACTCGGCACTCGGTCATCAAGTTGGAGGTTTGCTGCGCACACGTGATGGTATTGTAAGCCAACACATCGCTTCCAAAACAAGATACAGATTTGTTTGTTCGACACTCGCTGTCAAAGATTCAAGGCAGACCGTGTTTGGCAAGAACTTAGACAGATGACGTTGTATTTCAATGATGATTGTTTTCATATCATGCCGTGCAACTTTCCCCAAAACCTTCTTTCTTCCAAGTAACTCATTGAACTTGGATAACTTGCGAAAATGTACCGGCAGGAATCCTTCTAGAACAGGTTACCAAGTTCTTGATTGAATGCTGAAGGTTCACGAGATTCCTGTTCGGTCACGAAGGGTGTAAGGGAGATGATCATGCCAGGGAGGGCAGTTGAGCCGGTGAAGTTGTAGGTGTAGGTTTTTAGGTGTAGTTGAAATCCTGTCTGCCAACTAAATCTGACAGCCAAGGGTCCCAGGATGTTGACGTTATGGTGTATTCAAATCAAGGATTGAAAGAGACTAGTTAAGCGGCTCGATCTAAAAGTTGGGTTAGGTAAGAGTTGATCGCGAACAGCGTGGACCTCGTATATAGATTTTGTCGCAAGGGGTATATTCCGTGAAACGTTTCTCAAAATAGTACCTAGGTAAAAGATAGATAACCATAAGTGTTCTCGACATTACCTATACACCGCTTTACACCTGCTGTTATTTGGTTACGCCAAGAATCATTCTCTTTCTATGTCACGGAGTTACCTACAGCAAGTACGTTGATGTTTTCGTATGCCGTTACGAGAAAATACCCATATAACGGGTAAAATGGGGAGAGATAGGACAAGTAATAGTATTCGCATATCAATAAAGAAAATCAAATAAAAACAAAGATGTCCTAAATGGTGTTGATGATGCTGTTCAGAAATCTGGATGGTCGACCCTTGACCCACCCCCCCTTAATAAAGTCCCGTAAAGCTGCAAGCCAATGTCGACGTGTGCAGGTTGCCCGTGATACCATCATCATTCACCCCTGTAGACCGTGGTCTCACAACATCCGGGAATACAAGATTGTGGCGAAAGGGTTGGCAGCCCAAGCGGCCCCGAGGTCATGATGATGTTGCCACGGGATGAGCGTTGGGCTCGTGTTAATTGATTTTAGTTGTTATTAGTTGATGTTAGTGTGCTACTGAAACAAACCGCCTTGAATGTTTGAAAAGTACTTAACATCTTGATATTTCCCGCCCTGTTTCCTTCGACTCCACGAGTTCTCTATCTTAGAAGCGATACTAGGAAGAACTGCTTAAGAACTGTTTATTGGGGTAGATTCTAGAACCTGTTCTTTTAGTCGTACTAAGTTCCATCATATTCTCCAACTGTTCAGAGTTCAAACTCTATTCTGGCCACTCACCTGCCATTCTCCAAGCCATCTTCCAAGTCTGCGCCCGCTCTGCCACTTACAGCGCCCACTTACACTGCCCCCCTGTCCCCGGCCAAAGCCGAAACCCTGCAGACACGACCTTATCGATAAATTAGCGTCACCAAAATCGAACGAGAATCCGGTTTAGATAGCCGTAGACTTCTGTGACGTAAGGGACATCGCGATCACCACCCTGTCTCGTCACTTCCATATCTAGATCCTCATCCCCGCCATGTGGTATTACACTTCTACAGGTTAGCTTTTCTATTATTTCTCAACCATCAACCATAAAAAGAACTTAACGCTTTATCCGCCCATATATTCCATCTCCATCCAATAGCATACCTGCATCAATATTATCTATTGCATCTATTGCTTCCATCGCACCTATTGCATTGCATCAAAAGGCCTAACAAGATGTCAACCTATTACGTAGCACCCCGCGAGAAGCGCTATCACAAATACAAGAAGGTGCTATACCTAGAACCACCTATCAACGGAAGCAAAACCGTCCGCACGCGAGTCACCACTATTGTTCCTCCTCCGGCACCCGCACCAATACCATCACCGCCTCCTGTCCGAGTGCTGCCTGAACCCAGACACACACCACCACCGCCTGTCATCGTCGAGCCTCTCCCACCTCCACCACCAGCACCCGCGCCAATGCCAATGCCAGCGCCGATGCCCTGTCTGCCCTACCCAGAGTCCGAGCACGACACGGAGATCGACGTCATCGCAGTCGACGTAGACGCGGACCAAGAATCCACCGTATACTCCAAATCATCTAAATCATCGACCAAGAGCTCGCGGTCAAAGAGCTCATCTCGAAGCTCCAAGTCCTCCCACAGCAGCGGCCGCAGACATAGCCACGAGCGCGAGGTGTACATTGAGCGAGAGCGTCTCGTGCCCGTCCGCGTCCCCGTGCCGTATCACGTGCACCACGTCGAGATCGAGCAGCCCCAGCAGCAGGACAGCTTCCGGTATATCGAGGCACCAAGACGGTACGAGCCCCCGAGGCGACGGAGCGAGGACCACGAGATCGTCATTGAAGATCACCGACACCGGAAGTATATCCGAGACGGCTGAACAATCGGTTTTCCATTGATTCGGCTTGTGACAATATACTTCCTATCTACTACTTGTTCGAATCTTGTTTAAATATACACGGGAAGGAGTTTTTGAGACGCTTTGTTAAGATTGACATGAAACTATGAGGATGGACGACGGCGCACCGAGATGACGAGACATGTATAAGGCAAGGCGACTTGGGTCACAGAAGGGTTAATGGAAACGCGGAGTTTGGAATACATTTTTGGTTCATCTGTACACATCTATGAACATACTGATTTTGGGGCAGAGCGGAGCGGAGTTTCCTACTAGGTAATATTCCTAATGTATATTACGGAGCAACCTTACCATCTAGGATATCGTGGTGGGAGTTGTTGCTCTGTGGTCAAGGCTAAGGCTACTTAGGTAGTATTGGTGGTTTCTAATAATCAGTCAATCCCTGACTTGTTCTAACAAACAAATTATACACATCCACAACTTTTCTATTGGTGATACAAGCCACGAAATAGCACCCATCTAAATCATGGAAATAGATGCACTTTCCTACGAACCAAGATCTAAAACAATAGATCATGACACACTTCAGCCATCCAGAAGAACACACAATCACCACGAGAGCCAAGTCCTATCATCTCAACTATGCCGACAATTAAGTATATTCGGTACTACTAATTTTAATATCGCGGAGTTTTAACGTAGTATTCTACACAAGAATCAGAGCTGGATGGGTATTCCAAAAACCGCCCACGGAACGAGCGCCGTATACATCGTCCCCATCGTACGGTACGGTTCGTCTATATCTCTAACATGCATTCCTCCCATATATATCCTCTAACTATATCCATTACGCATCCAACACATTCATATCCTTTCAACATGATAGATATTATCGATCAAGAGCCTGGCTCTGGCACTATAATTACGAAACCGATTAGCACACATATATCAGAGGGGGAATAATAGTAGGGGCGAACTTACCATATGCCAATAAACGCCCTTCTTCCTCAGTAGCTCAACATGGCTCCCCTTCTCCAACACCTTACCCTCACCCAACACGAAGATAATATCAGCATTCTGCACTGTCGCCAGCCTATGCGCCACAACAACCATCGTGCGTCCCGCAGCCGCACGTTCAAAAGCGCTTTGAACCAGCTTCTCGCTCTCAGAGTCAAGACTACTCGTCGCCTCATCAAGCAGCAGTACATCCGGGTGTCGAATAAGCGCGCGAGCAATAGCAATCCGTTGCTTCTGTCCGCCCGAAAGCGAAACCCCGCGACTGCCAATCTCGGTATTATACCCATCGGGCAGAGACACGATGAAGTCGTGAATACTCGCATCGCGACACGCAGCATGTAACTCCGCGTCGGTAACCACATTTGGGTCCACGCCCAACAGAACATTATCCCGAAGCGTGCCCTGGAAAAGAGTCGGTTCCTGCGCGACGAGGGATAAGTGGCGGCGATAATCGTACACATTGACGCCGGTGATATCCGTGCCGTTCGCGAGGATCTGCCCGCGGTGGACGTCGTAGAACCTCTCTAATAAAGAAATAATGCTCGTCTTACCGCACCCGGATGCGCCGACGAGGGCGGCGAATTGGCCTTTTTCGATAGTGAGGTTTAGGCCTTTGAAGATCGATACGTTGCGCGATGGGTACTTGAAGTGCACGTCCCGTAGCTCGATCTTGATACCCCCGCGCGTGTCGGCGATCTGCGCTTTCTTTTCCCCAAGGTCCCGCGTTCGCGATTCGCGGATGCTGAGGATGCGGTTTGCGGCGGCGGAGGCTTGCGCTGCGTTGGGGCCGAAGCTAAAGCCTTGGCCAGCGGCTTCGGCGCCGTTGATTACTGTGGGCGGTTAGCGGGCATTTTTTTTCCGTGGGGAGGGTGGTTGTGGCGAGTGGTGTGTGACTTACCAGCCATATAGCAGACCAGGAACTGCAGGACGTTGTACTCCCGCGAGGCCAGCAGCGTGCCTCCGTACCATAATATGAGAGCCTGACAGGCCATACTAACGCTGTCCGAGAAAGCGAACACCAGCGTTCTCCATATCGACTTCTTATAGGCATGCGAAACGTGGTGGTTGAGCAGGCCGTCGTATCGGGTGCAGATCGTGTCCTCGAGGGTGAGCGAAGAGACGGTGCGGAAGGCGGCGATGGCTTCGGCGGCGAATTTCGACGACTCGGCGAAAACTTCAGCGTACATCTGCTCGAACTCCAATTCGTACTTGAACCGAAAATAGCCGGCAATGAGTCCGATCGGCATCGTCACACATGTGGCGACGAGGGCGAGCTTCCAGCCGAAGGCGAATGATATAGCTAAAGACCCGATGAGGGTGAAGAACCTATATATCTCCAAGTTAATAATGCGGTCGGTGCAGTTGGTAAGAAATAAACAAAGGGTATACGTACGAGTTATACACCATAGCCATGTTTAAGCCCAGGAGTTCCTCCAATTGTTTCGGATCACCCCCGACACGCGCTGTCAGCGAACCGGTTGAGTTCTGCTCCTCATCAAAGAATGAAGTTTTCTGGTAGATGATACCCTCAAAATATTGCTGTCGGTATATATTGGAGATATACTGTATTCAGATGGTTACAACGATTGTATGTTAAGCTAGTAAAGGGGTAGGGTACTTACGAAAGCCAAGTTGCTCGCGACGTACCCGAGGACGAAATAAGCAAGACCTGTAGCTATGGCGAGTACCACCCACATCAAGGACCAGAAATTAGCTTCGGATGTGAATTTAGGTAAGTCGTCGACATAGGTGAAGATGACAATGATCTGTCCGAAGAGGTACGCTTGCATTGGGGTTGAAGCTGGTGTCAATAGTTAGACTAACGTTCAACATGACCAAGGGTATGTTAGAACAACTTACCGGCCGTACACATAGCAGCCAAAATCGTAACTGCATAGAATGGGAAGCGAGACCGTTGCTCGTACAGCAGCCGTCCGAAACTTCCAAAGAGCCCCTGCTTCTTATAGCCCGGCGGCCCTGGCGCGTTAGCCACGGTATCAGAGTAGGCAACGCTCTTCTCGCGAGTAAGAATCGCTGCCATGTCCTCTTCTTCCGGCTCATCAGAGTCGCCAGCTTCCGTGGGCTCACCGAGCGAAAGCTGTTGTGCGTGGACGAGACCATAGTAGACTCCCATATCATCCTCCAGGAGGGATTCATGGGTGCCCTTCTCAACGACCTTGCCTCTTTGTAGGACCACGATAGTATCTGCTTTCTTAATGGTCGAGAGTCGATGGGCGATAGTAATCGTCGTTCGGCCCTGGGACACCTTATCAAGAGCTGCTTGAACAATACGTTCGCCTCGGACATCGATCGCGGATGTAGCCTCGTCGAGGATAAGAATCTTCGGCCTCTTGATGACCGCTCGAGCAATACAAATTCGTTGACGTTGTCCTCCAGAAAGTTTTGTGCCGTTTTCGCCGACAAGAGTTTCGTAACGGTCCGGGAGTCGATCGATGAATTCGTCGGCGAACGCCTCTTTACAAGCCTCTCTCACTAGCTCTTTTTTGCGTTCTTCCGACTCGTGTTCGAATTCAGATCCTATCAACCCATGTGCGACGTTATTGTAGATGGTATCATTGAATAGAAAAGGCTCTTGTTGTACGAGCCCGATCTGAGACCTCCACCATCTCAAATGGATCTCGTCTAGCTCGTGGCCACTCGTCGATATCGATCCCCTTAACTTTACAATCGGACCAGTTTCAACTTCGGCGGGGGCTTCATCATCTGAGTCATCGCTCTTCTTCTTCTTTTTGCCTTTATTCTTCTTCTTCGCCTCTTGCTTCTTTTTCTCATCTTTCTCGATAGCCTTTGCGATGATGTATTGGTCGCGTAGAGTGTACCATCGTTCTATTAGTCCGATTATTGTACTCTTACCTGATCCCGAAGGTCCAACAATAGCCGTGATTTTCCCAGCCTCGATCCTAAGGTTGAGTTGATCCAGAACTCGAACATGTGGCCGACTCGGGTATGCGAAATCCACCCCCTTAAATACAATGTCGTCGGTCGCAGAAACATCCGGCTCGGTAAGCTTGCCAATATTCGGTCGAGGGGCATCGATAACTGTGAAGAACTCGCAGGCAGCCACCGTAGCCTTGCCGATTGCGATGAGCGGCGTCGAGATACGTTCGATAGAAATAACCATCATCATGACCGACATAAGCACGACGATGATAGTCCCCACATCATGAAGCCGACCTTCAACATACGATTTAGACCCGTACCAAAACGCAAGACCAAAAGCAGCATTGAACGCGAAGAAGATCAGGGAAAATTGCGCGGCCAGAAGGGGCGTCGTCCTCTGCCCATGTTTCTTCGCCGCTTCGGCCCAGATGGAGAATTTCTTAGCAACTTGAGACTCAGCACCGCATGCGACGACCATACGGATAGCCGAGAAAGCTTCGCTAGCGATAGAGGACGATTTAGTTTCGGCCTTGGTAACCCTGCTCGTTCCTTTGACGTAAAATGGGATTATGATGCCCACGGTAAGCATAATGAAGAGGATGACGGAACACGTAACTAGAGCCAGGGCCCAATTGTACACGAAAGCGATGACGGTAGCAGCAATTATCATCACGACAAATTCGACAAAGGTACCGAGCTTCTCTGAAATACCCAATTGCAGCGTGTTCGCCGTGGTTGTAATCGTCCCTGCGGCCGCACCAGGGGGCATCGAGTCAAGAACATGAATCGTTTGGCCAAACAGGCAGCGGAGGTAGTCAAGTCTGATTCCAGCGGACATCCGAATACCAATTAAACGATAACAAAACTGCGTCCATGAGTAGATATCCTAGGTGTAAGTAGCAGTTTGGAAGGTGTGATACCTTATTAATGTAAGTCAAGACGAATCTCCCGATAAACAGGTAGAATACGTATAATCTTGTTATCCGAGACATCAGCGGCCCATACAGAAGAACGATCCTTGCTTAGACTTACGCATTTTTATTAAGAGATGCCCGAAATTCGGCTTCGGATAGAGAAGAGACGGGAAGAAAGTAGCCACTGAAGTTGCCGACCAATGCGCCTGATGATTGATGAGCATATAAGTACTGGGTATCTTAGTTAAGGTCTTACCGAATACAACATTCATCAACGGAAGAGTCTTTGGGATGGGCAAGTTGTTAGTCTATCAGTCTTTCATGGGGAGTGATATAACAAGAACACATACGACACCCGAACCGGCGGCTGCCAGGACCGCGGCCACGAGAAGAACGAAGTCCCACGGCTTAGCATATTTAAAGACTCTCTATCCCGACGTCAGCAATGTCTTCATATGTAGGTAGGTATAGTTCCGAAGACAACTAACGATATAGTCACCAAAAGCGGCCTCCCTCTCCGGACGGACTTTGGCGTCGCGTCTCGCCTTTTCTTCTTCGCTTATAGGCGGCTTTTCGCTGAAGCCGCCGGGGCTCATGACCCCATTTGGCTCTTTCGAATCTGACTTCATGCTGAACAGGATGCCATATAGCGACGAGTTTTGTTTACCTGCGACGGTATCCCGACAACAAAAACTCAAAGAGGACTTCTTTTTTTAATGTATGGTCTTCAATTCAGCAGCCTTAGAAAGACAAAGGGCGCCAAGTGATGCCTCAGGAGCAAGACGTAGTTGAAACGGCAGGCAGCAAGATTAACGTTATCTTATACACATAATCATACAGTAGCAGCCTCATCCATTACGTCGATCGGAAAACCTTGAATGGCAGAATGTCATCGGCCGTGGTGTGCTTAGGCCAAGAATGCGGAATCGAAGCAACGCGAAGACAAGACAAGAAAGACAGGAGACGGGATAGAATTACCAGAGAACATCCATGATATTTCAATTTCTGGTAACGGTTTACCCGATCAACAACAAACCCCCCGTAGAGATCAGTGATTTCCTAGATCTATCCAAAAGTCCAGACCAATCATCGTGTTTCCGTTTCGTATTTGCTTATGCGAATACGGCGCATTTAAGGATGGGGCGACGTTTTAACTCGGGGGCATCTAAGGGTCCGAGACCCTGGTATAACTGCTACCTAGCAGCCTACCTAGAACGCTGTAATTTAGCTGGCCAGGCTCTTACATACCTGGTAAGGCAGACATTATTATCCTCATTCGTAAGGAACTAACTGCAACCAACCCCTGCACTAATGTCCCGGGCGAAGATTTGTAGATCTGGACCTTATGCAAGCTTGATAACTTAATCAGGCATCAAGATCAGGAATCCCTACGCGATGGATATCCATAGGGATCTCTATTCAGCCTCATATATCCCTTTGTTTTTTTGTTGTTGGTTTTTTCTTCAATTGGAGAAGTTGATGTCTTAATTGTTGAACAATCTACAAATAGGAAAACGAAAGAGACTTAGTCTAGTATTCCAAACAGGCAATAGTGAGACGCAACACATTACAGTTCAGCTCGAACCCACTGTCGTTTATGAATAACCTAATTTGAACAAACGTTATTATTATTACATACCGCCTCGCTTCGCTAGTACTTCCTTCCACACACCTAAGGATCAAGCCACATCGGACCCGCGCCGTGGGGTTGCAGAATCTCACAGGTAGGAAGGTAGGACGAAGCGCAACTTGATTAAAAAAAAGAAGATAGGTCCTTACAGTGAGTCAGAACCTTGGAAGTTGTGTCATAAGATCGGGAGCCTATCAGCACAGTTATAAATGCGCACATGGGCGGCGTATGGCTCCCGAGACACTACCCCCATTAACCGTATATTAAGTGCCGATACATACATACAGGTGTCTCTACTTGACGCATACGCCGTATCCAGCCTGCATCCCGGTGCGCCCCCCGCTAGCATTTCAAGTGTGGCTCACCTACGTCGCCAAGAGTATGTAGGACTGTATTATGATTTTCAGGGAGTCATGGTACCTAGTCTACTAGTGCACCGCAACATCGATTAGAAAGCGAAGTGACAATACGTGGAATTCTATAGCAATTGAGAGAAGTGCTCGAACTCCATGCTCTTGCATACGTCAATTATGGAAGTTCGATCGCTCGCAATGTTACGAAACCGGCAATTTTTCGCGATCATGCACACCGGGCTATTAGTATGGTTATCTTGGTTCTGGGTATGTAATTCGTCGATCACCCGCTATCAGGGGGGAAAGTTGGAGAACCTCGCTTCGTCGACACAAGATTGTAGAAGAAACACAAATCGCAATTCGGCAGGCTATAATTATAACTCGAAGGGAATATCATTGCTTTTCTATCATGATATAGGTAGCAGAGTTCATCAATAATCCGGCGCCCCCCAATCCGTGGTTCCCAGCAATGAAGACTAAGAAAGAGACCTTATTTTCGTTCCATGTGCCGAGCTCGGCATTCTGACATGCCCCTCGCCCGTAGTCTAAGAAGTAAGATCACGCATGTCGACGGATATCGTCGGTGAAATATCAAAATCAGCTAGTAACGGAGGATATCAGTTATTATCCTATGTAAATCTACCACCAACGCTGCCTTGATACCTGTTGTCGCTAAATCACTATGCTGATATCTACTTACAACTTGTTAGGGGGAGCGGCCGACGTCATCGGCCACTGGTAACCTGTCGCGTCGCTAAACTTGTACCCATAAGACGACGTGAAGTCATCTAGGACAGCCGGTCCTCGAGATCCTAAGAGGAAAGTCAGCACGTGTTTTACGATTCATACGATACTCGGGTCTTCCAACTCACCATAGGGGTACTCCATCGGGATAATTTCCTTGTTATCATCAAGGTAGTGTAATAGTGGTGTGAAGATTCTCCAGCTAGCGTCGAGTTCGTCGTCTCTGACAAAGTTGGAGTGGTCGCCCTTGAGGGCATCCAAGATCAGCGATTCGTAGGCCTCGGGGATCTTAAGATCCGAGAATCGTCGCCTGTAAGTCAAGTCGAGCTCCGTCACGACCGTCTGCATGCTTAATCCGGGTAGCTTAGAGTTCATTTTAATATAAACACTCTCGTTTGGTTGGATACGCATGACCAATTCGTTCCGAGGAATGTCCTTGAAGATACCACTAGTAACATCCTTGAACTGAATTCGGATCTCGGTCTTTTGTTCGTTCAGAGCTTTTCCAGCCTTCATGATGAATGGTACACCATCCCATCGCTCATTCTTTATGTATGCGACTAGAGCGCAAAAGGTCGGGCAGCGCGAATCCTTGGGAACGGTGTCATCCTCCTTGTAAGAAGGCTTGCTGCCATCGAGAGATTTTCCGTACTGACCGATAATAACATTCTTCGGCTCGATAGCAGGGATACCTCGAAGTACACGGACCTTCTCATCACGAATATCTTCGGCCGAGAAAGAGATAGGTCGCTCCATAGCCAAAAGCGTCAAAACCTGGAGTAAATGGTTTTGCATAACATCTCGAATGATACCAAACTCGTCGAAGTACCCACCACGACCCTCGGTACCAAAAGGCTCTTTGAAGGTGATTTGAACATTGTCGATGTGGTGTCGGTTCCAGGTAGCGCCGAAGAATTCGTTACCGAACCGAAGAATAAGAATATTCTTCACCATCTCCTTACCAAGGTAGTGGTCGATACGGAAGAGCTCATCCTCTTTCCAGTCCGGCTCCAAAGACCTCTGTAGCTCACGAGAGCTGGCAAGATCCTTTCCGAAAGGCTTCTCGACCTAGTTACAAAAGAAAAATCAAAGTTAACGAGATATACTTTCAATACCGGGCACAGGGCACAATGTCGCCTTACAATAACTCGCGCAATGCCTCTAGATGGGTAGCAGCATCTCTTTAGGTGCTGGGAGACGATAGTGAAGACGCTCGGGGGAAGAGCCATGTAGAACAGGCGATGTGTCTCTTTTCGGCCGTCTTCGAGCTTTTCGAGATGCGCATTGAGGTTCAAGAAAGAGTCGTCCTGGTCATATTGACCAGACACATAACTGCAGTGTGCACAGAACTCTGCTAGCTGCTTCTCTAGATCCTTAGTAGGAGTCTTGATGTATGACTTGACTCTCTTGAGGTATTCCTCGTGGTCCATCTTCGTTCGCGCATATCCGACGATCTTGACATCTTTCGGCAGGAATTGATTGCGGTACTTGAGGGATTGTTAGTTCTCGAGCTGCTAGGTATCTAAGTAAGTAGGTTAGATCAAGCATGTGTACTCACAAGGCCAAAAAGTGCAGGGAACTATAAAATATTTGTTAGCTACTGAAACATCAAAGGCAGCAAGGTCGGCGAAGGAATGGTAATGGATGGCATGTGATTCCTACATACCGTCTTCTTCTTTGCAAGATCTCCCGAAGCACCGAGGACCACGATAACCGTGTTATCCTTAAGCTCCATGGAACTGTTAAGAGGTCTGTTAGTATGGTAAACGACAAGTGTTTGATCCAATCCCCCTTTCTGCACGCGATTCTTGGGCCTCTTGGGCTTTCCAGCGAAAACCGGAGCTCGCTCAACAAAAGCTCTCGAAAAAAGCGCGAGCTTGATAGTTGGGAAATGACGATGAATAGCGGGGCTGGCGCGGGGTATTAAGAGCTTACCTTGCTGCTGAATCCATTGTGTGAAGTTCGCCTATGAGCTGAGAAATAGTTGCAAAAGAAGAAAGGCGAGAACAATAAATGGGAAAGAGAGAGAAAAAGGTAAGTAAGGGGAAGTAATATGGAAAGAGATCAGGTGAAGGTAAAGTGACCAGGTCGTTGGAAGAACCTTGGAAGTTTGGGGGTATGAACGGGACGGACGGAGTTGAAGGCGCTGGTCGCTGGTCGCTGCAAGTAGGTCGTTGTTAAGACCGATCTGAGATGGGCTTGGCTACACAAGCTACCCAGGCTACACAGATCCTGACTGGCTGGTCTGGTTGATGTGGGTAAGACCTAAGCTCCAAAAGGAGTTAACAATCTTATTCCTACAGTCTGATTTATAAGAACCCGCGGGATTCTCTAAACTCTTTTCGGATACCAATGGCTTTGAATTCCATATAAGGTTATAGAAACTTCACCTGTCAGCTCTGTGTAGCTCTTGCTGTCTGAGATGCTTTTTAGCTTCAATATTTCTAGCTGAGACAATAATTAAGCATAATTTGAGTTTTATAGGTACAATCTTATAACAGGCTACATAAGGAGGTAGGCACTCATGTATCACGTACGTATGTCTTTTAGACAATATGACGGATGTGATGGCTAACTCCATG
The DNA here is from genome assembly GCF_022496945.1 of Annulohypoxylon maeteangense. Classification (NCBI taxonomy): domain Eukaryota; kingdom Fungi; phylum Ascomycota; class Sordariomycetes; order Xylariales; family Hypoxylaceae; genus Annulohypoxylon; species Annulohypoxylon maeteangense. The sequence continues at coordinate 4,244,304 of NW_025953248.1, read as the reverse complement.
CATAGTCTTCAAGTAACGCACGTAACTAACTACACACAGCTTTAATTTATTTATTGTCAAGATGTATTAATAGGAATGACCCAGGGCCAATAGACATCTAAGATAGAAAGGGAAATGCCTAATCAGGGTTGAAAGTTGAAACTGACTGTAGCAATAGCAAACTACTGTACCCACACAAGTTAAATGGCCGAATACAGTATCATATTCCTTAGTGGAGGGGCTTACTCAGACCACTCCCTTCCAAAGTTCAGTCCCTTGCGGCGGCTTGGACGAGCAGCATGAGCTATCTGAGCATTACGTAGAAGCTTGCCTTTAATAGCGACGGGAAGCAAACTTATTGGCGGAGAGAAGGTCAAGGTTGCGCCGACCGCGGGGTAATTCATTGGACTTAGTGAACGACCCAACCGAGCTCGGGAGAATGAGCGCACCGCCTCTTGTTTAGAAACCGTGCCTGGAGGATGACCTTGGCACTCAGTAGGTAGGTTAGTAGCTACCTAGGTTTTCCCTTCTCACATTTTAACTTGTTCTTTATTTACTTAGGTATCTACTTAGCCAATGATAAAAGCCTATTTTTCTCTTCCAGGTATAACTCTTTGTCTTCTTTCGTATTTTCCGGCTTTTCCAAAAGAGATGAGAATTTGAAATTATCAGGTATAGTAACGGTTACAGTGGGATGGTAGATAATAGTTGCAGACCGAACGCCCACACCCACACAAATTGTGTGAGGGATTATTGATCGACTAGTAATGAGACAGGAAAAGAATCCGCCCCGTGCCGCCGTCGTCACACAGCAGCCGCGGCACAGCTATTTACAGGGTGATTTGTGGTAATACATGCAAATCAGTAACGAAGATGAACGTGGCATTAAATAGTCTTCGCTAATGTCTAAAGACTTTTTTGCCTCTCGGGATTCGGTACGAATGATACAAGAGTCTGTATATGCCCGAATATAGCCGCTAAGTAGGTACCTTTTAAACAGAAGTGACAGGATCGTATATAGCACTGTTGAAGAATAGAATCAATATAAGATATTTACTTGCATATTATAAAGGATCAACCATAAACGCCGGGTCTTCCCTGCGCGTCAGCCGGAACTCGTTGCTTCTGTGTAAGGGCGAGATGGATAGATATTTCTAGAAAAACAGGCTAAGATATGCGGTAAGGATGCCTACCTAAGATCTCAACCAGCTTACATCCAGGAGCCGTAGACGTGCAGTATCGTTGTGGGGTTAAGAACCTTGAAAGTCGCTTCAGAAAGCTTAGACTAGGGGATTGACTTAACTCCGACTTAGAGATAATTGATCAGGAGTATAAATATCCCCTACACAATGCAACTTTCAGCTTCGCTCTCATCTGAAAGAATCCTATGTCAGATGCATGATGGGTTTGCGTTCCAAAGAGGAGGTAATATTGAGTTGTCTATGCAATCCATGAGACCATCAACATTAATATGTAGAATCTAGATGAAGTTTTGTTTATTCGGCTTTTTGACTCAGCCAAGCCGATCTAATTTGAGTTGTAGGTGATATTGTTAATGCCTATCCATTGGACTTGCTTTCTGGCTTCACCTTTTGATTTCCAAGCTCCATCCAGTCTTTCCGAATTTCTTACTAAGGCTATCATCTCCGCTTATCGGCGGTGCTTATCTAAGACTTTTATCGGGTCCTCTTGACCCCCATAAAATAGACCCCCACATTACAAGTTGGAGTTCTATCTTCCAAGCCACAGGTGGCTACCAATCAAAAATCCACTTCTCAGCCACCGCACCAAAATAAAAATTGATTTTTTATTCTGTGGTGCCCCGTGCAGTAACAGGGCTCGCTTAACCCTTTCACACCAATCCACTACTCCAACCAACGTCCATCATCAAGCCGAACCCACTCTAAGATTTGGCCATCACAACCATCGACGACAGAAATTCGCCCAGCGCCCATAGGTCTTTTACTGCGAAAGACTTCTCCCGGATCCCAATACCCCTTTGGATTTCTGAGAGTAGTGGAACAAATCAACCAAGATGCCTTCTGAAGCAGGTCACAGATGTGAGTATCACCGTCTTCTACCAATTTAATCCGCCCGAATCGCAGTCGCGTTAAGCTCATTATTCGCGCCTCGCTTCCTTCCTTCGCATGTTTTACTCGGAAACAGACTGTATTCGTATATTTCATCATTTGCTAACTAGATTGTCTACAGTATACGTCAAGTGAGTAGCCTATGAATTATATGTCATTTACCGACTCTTCCGCGCATACAATCGAATTTCTCCGATAGCACGATTATTTTCTATCAGGATTCACGAGAGGAAACACCGAATTTGAAATGGGGTCATTCTTGAAGACGAGAGCTAGGACTAACTGGAATTGAATTTTAGGGGACGTCACCTAAGCTACCAACGTAGCCGACACACCACCCACCCTAAGACGAGTCTGATCAAGATCGAGGGTGTCGATGACACCAACGCTGCCAAGTACGTTTAGAGAATGAGCACACAATCTATCCCGTATTCTAACTATCAATCTAGCTTCTACCTTGGCAAGAAGATCGCATACGTCTACAAGGGCCAGAAGGAGATCCGAGGAACCAAGATCCGCGTGATCTGGGGCAAGGTCACCAGGCCTCACGGTACGTCTTTCCATCATTCCGTTGTTTTATTCTCGAGCGGTTACCTAATTAATAAATTCACAGGCAACTCCGGTGTTGTCCGAGCCAAGTTCGCCACCCCTCTTCCTTCCAAGTCTTTCGGCGCGTCTGTTCGTATCATGCTTTACCCCTCGTCGATATAAGATGGGTTAGGGCCGGAGTTGGTAGTGTGGAACGGTTCTCATGATTGGCTGCATATGGGTTAGGCAAGGTATAAGGCTTAAGCCTTGCGTCTAGCATCGACAAATCAAGAAAGAATACCAAAAAGAATTGCGCGGGACGTTGCGGTGAATTGCTAATTTGACACGATCTTCACATCATGAGGGAACGATCTTCCGATCCGCTATTGCTGGGGACGATTACCTCGGACTTCTCAGATAATACCTCGATTATCCAACGATCTCCTGAGGGAAAGTCCCAGGCCGGGTGGCATCGACGATTGAACTCGAAAGATGAAATAGAAGATCAGGATACTGGTGGCATACCCAATACAGAGGCACTCTTCTCATATTTACACGAAATTATGAAAAAGTGATGAACAAAAGGTCCAGTGTCCAAGCATATTGTGTGATCATGCTAGAAATCCTTCATCTATGGCCTAATAGGGTCGGTAATCTACAAAGGCAGATGGACACTAGTTGGACGCGATTTCGGTCCCTGCGGTCTCGGAACGACTTAACTTGGTTTCTCATCCCGTCTTTTGTAGTACCTAGAGTAAGCTTATATTTGGGCCATTACTAATACCACTACAGATAACCTTGGATGCATCTAATAGGTACCATGCCAGAATGAAACATTGGGAGCCTCGTGGTATCTCGAGTTCCACGTTGTATACGGTGATGAGACAGCCTCGGCGGTCATCACTTTGCCATCTGATCTCTATTAATAGGTATCATTATCTTGCTCATACAAGGCTCCGTGTTAGAATACAATCTTAGGGGCGCTTTTTTAATATATCCCAGGCAAGCCAAAGCGCCTGTCCTCCCCTTTTCACGCCCTCCACGCCCACTATTAGATAGCAAAAAAAAATCACGAGGATAAGTAACATTCATATAGCACCTACGGAGGTATGAGATAGGAAGTAGAAAGTACGCCGAGGCGTCGTTGAAACTAAATCCGAGAGACGCCGCCGTCGGGTAACTTCGAGACTAAGACCCCGACCCGGTTACGTGCAGCGGGAACGGGCGTCCTCGACGAGAACACAGAAAGGGTGTGGGAGGTTGTACCACCTTAGGTGGTTACCCGATGTCACGGGTCCGGGGTTTATGATATTGTCTTTACCTATATATCGTACCTATCTACCTACCTATCTACATATGTAGATACCTACCTACACATGCATATCAATGAGTTATTTTTATGAATGAAGTCATTGTCCCATGCCTTATATCTCATTATTAATGACACTCGTGATTATTTTTATATGCCTATCGTATCTATTTTTCGCTCTCAGACTCAATGGCCGCCTCGAGGGTGTGGATCATTTCATCGTAGAGTTTGCCTACGGCTTCAGGAGAGCTTTCAGTCCCTGTCCAGATTACCCCATCTCGTAGGGGAAATAGAATATCGCGTAGAGATTCAGCTAGAGGTTTCAGGGGATTAAATTCGGGCATAAATTCTTCCAATATATACTGAAAGCTATCCTGATCCATATCAAGGAATTTTCTTGCTGCCAGTTCGTCCCAGCTGCCCTTGCTCCATTGTCGAAGCTTGCTATTCTCTGGGGGACTCCCTTTATGGTTCGTTATGATCGTCCATAAGAAAACATATAGGAAAGACTCTAGGTCATGTCGATAAGTATGGTGTTCACTCTTCAAAACGCCAATGGCCATGAATGGTCTGGTGCCGATAATCCATGGCTCTGTTTTGTCAAGCTCTATTGCGGAATCGAGGTCGATCAGGATCCCCTTGGGCTTCCCTTCGTCTTGGCTATCTAGAATGATTATGTTCCCCGGTGATATATCTTGATGAAGGATCTCGGCGTCAAAATAGAGTGATCGGTGACATTTGATGGCATCACGGAAAACTTGGAGCAACTCTAATAGAGACCGAAAAGTGCGTAAGGGTCTGCCGACGGGAGAGGTAATAATACAAGCAAGGATGTGATTTTTAAAGAAGTCGTCGGTTTCTTCGGTATGTTCGACAAGTCCACCGCTATTACGAGTAACTTCCTCTTGATGCTCTTCTGTGCTTCCACTTCTCTTCATATTGGAGAACTTTCTGTGTGTCCCCCAACGAAGACTTCGACGTAGGTGTGCCGTACTTTCAACCTCTTTGTAGTAATCAAGAGAGATAGCACCCCAGACGCATTTATCCTTGACTAGCTTTAGAAGTTCATCCTCCGGACGGTCGCTGGCCCAACGCCATTTGAACTTCAAAACATAATCCCATCGATTCGAATTAGGAGCTCTAGCCCGGTAGCAAGTTGTCCCGGTACCAACAAGCCGTTCATGGGACGCAATTGGCTGACTTTCGAGATAGAGCTTCCTCAAAGGGGGCATCACCGCATCATCAAGTATGATATAGTTACCATCTCCATCCGTCTCAATCATGTTGAGTTTCCCTAGGTCCTGATCCGTCATCCATTGATAAGTGGGAATGATCGAAAGAAATTGAATAAAGTCTTTCTGGATATCGAACACATCGCTACAATATAAGCCAGATCGATCAAAGACCCAAAGTTCAATTAGCGAACCGCGTATGTAAAAGCCATGTAGGAAGAGCCGCGTAGGCTGGTTGGCGAAGACCTGATATGCGGACTGGCAGAGCCGTAATAATCCATTTCGGTAACCAACATCACTATGTTGGTAGAACTGGCCAATGACCTGAACATAGTCCCATCTTGTCTGTAAGCTGGAGGCTAGCGAAGTAGGCATAGTCAAGAGAAGACTTGCACTGTCGTTCGTACTCTCGTGCTCGGATACTGTATTACTGCTAGATATCCGCCAGGAGCCTCGAGTGTGGCCATGTTCCTCTAACACATAGTTGGAAAACCATTGTATGAAATTTTCAGGTGATGGGGCAACTGATGGAACATCATAGCGGCCATGAACCCTCCCAGCTCGCTGAATTTCTAATGAGCCATCTTGATGGACATATTTGAAGTCACCGAAGAATTTCCTGATAAACCCGCTCATAGGACCATGCATCCGTCCGTCTATGTTATCAAGGATATCTTGATCGTCCATAGTAGAGGATGATAGAGCTGCCGGATGGCTCACCGCCGCGTGACTCTCCATGGTAAGTGGAATCACATAGGTACTATTACGTAGAATGGTGGTTGGTTATCAAGGGTGAGGACTTCTAGGTACGCTCAAAGTTTGGTGTGTAGGTAAAATCAACGTTATCGATCCGTTCCAATTGAATCCCCGACATTGAAGTTATAATATTTGAATTGGAATAGGAATATTACAACTTGTCTACAAAAAAGCAAGCAAACAGGGGTAGCTTTATGCCTGACCATAGGGCTCACGCTAACCGAAACAGTTTGCTATACAACTGTTGGAACTTACCTGTATGCACAATCTATATAATATCCAATGGCCATATCAAGACGTATGTAAGGGGAAAACACAAGATTAAATATTTAGATACTATAAGGAGCTCTGGCGATTATTATGCAGCTAGTAGGTAGTATCTGAATAGTAATCATGTACACAAAGGACTATACTTGTAGGTACCTACCAGCCTATCATTTCGTCGTTGTAGAGAGGGACAACTCGTTAGGGGTTTGTATCTGTAAGATAATCGCATACGTACCGACCTCCGGGCTGCACATATACGAGACTTACGTTCATACGTGTTTATCGTCCCAGGACCGGCGGGGACGGATGGAAGCTTTATGATTAGCTGTGAGAGCTGCGGCCTCTTCGAGTTTAGAGGTGCGATAACGTCTGTGGCTTCGCGGATCCGTAGATAAGTACCCGAATTGGTCTCATCTTCCAATTGTCTTGCATTGGCCGTTGCTTGTTTTTTTCCCAGACGATCTTGGATAGAGTCGTATTGGGGGTTGCCGCGCGGCCAATCTATACCGCTTGCCCTCCCACAGGCGTAGGTGATGTAGGTGATGCTTCCAAGAAAAAGAGAGATGAGGCTGCAGATTGCTATGGTTAAACAGGCATGGGCTGAAAATAGTATGCGCTATCTGCGATAATCTTTTGTCTATCGGTATTTTTTAAAGCGAATCCGGTCTGGTGCACCGTCGAGCGCACATGCATCCCAATGGAATTGCTCATGTATCTATATACATGTATTGAAACCTTAGGTACGTTGATGAAACAATCGTGTGGCTTATGATCGCGGGTATGATCGTGTCCAATTCTCGCTGTGCATGAGCAGCTAGGATTGATCGTAGAGACAAATTCAAGTTCGAGCTTGTTCGATTTTCGACAAACCCTTTTTTGGGGGGAAGAAAAAAAAGAGAGACATCCGGGAGGGACGGATGTGTATGCGACCTACCTAGGGCTACAATGCAAGCTGTATGCAGTAGTACGAGACACCTGCAGCCGAAGTTTGGTTCTAAAACTCGGCCAGCCGATGTCTTTAGAGGGACTAGACCTCTTACAAATAAGCAGTGCCCGAGGTCGTTGCACGCACCATCCCTCACTGCCCAGCCATAAATCACACGAATACGATCTGTGATTTTGAACCGAATCTCTGGAGAACAAGGCGCCTATTTGGATCTAAGTTGACGTTGGTCGCAACATAATTATTGTGCTTTCAATAGTTGTAGATGCTCAGGTACGGATTAATGCTGTGGTGGCCATAAGACGATACAATTGGCGTATTTCCGCAGGTGCATCTTGGCGATAAGTTTGGACGTATGCGATATGCATTGCTGGTTTTGCCCTGGCGATGATCTCTGCGTGGTAGTGGAGGCCACCAAGCTCTTTTGGGAACGATGACAGGTCGGTGATGGTGTCCATTCGTAATCCTCCCTAAAAAAGTCGAGGTCGAGACTCACCAACCGCAGTCGGATTTGTTGGTTTTCTTCGTATGTTCCCAGAAGCACAGTTGTTTGCGATGTACGTAGATCCAATCGGCACTCCTTTTATAGTATTTCGGCGCCGAGCGTTAGTAATCCGCACCAAATCGTTTAGTTGTCTTCTTGTCTTCATAGTGAAAGTCCGTCTTTTTCGAGACCCTCATATGTTAAAGCCATCCGTAGATTTGATAGGTCCAATGTTTGTAAAACGTTGATAGATTGAAATTTTGGTAAAGAAAAAAGAGCCGCCGCTATGGATGCTATGGGTAATCGGAAAGTTTATTCAACTTGCGCCACACGGGAAGAGAAAATCGAATTTTTAGCAAGTGCCATCCTGTAGTTTAACACGTGTAGACGCATTCCAATTCGTATTCCCCCATGTTGCCCATGCTGATGATGGTACAATGGGAAGGAACCAGGGGCAGTGCTATATTCCCCACCTCCGCTTTTAGGCAAGGACAGTTCAAGATCGGTCGATCACGGCAAGGCTAGCGCTCATCTTAAAGCTGTACTGCAGCAGGCTCTTTAGCGTTGCCGTAGCGTTACTGGTGTGTTGGCTAGGGGATAGATAGATTGAATTTTAGGAAGTACCCGCTTTGCTGATAAGTATGCTAAAAGGTACATGAAGTTACATTTCGCGGTCGGAAGTGGAGTGAGATAAAGTGAGACCCGCGTATGAGAGATGTACTTGCATGTAGTTTCATTATACGGTCGCAGGGTCGGGGAGTTGAGATAACCGACAATGTACTATGTATCATCGAAGCTTGCCATATGCTGCTATGACAACAAAGAATCGATGAATTTGCCATTCGCCTGTTCGCCTTGATGTGTCAAAGTCCCAAGTCCAAAGCCTAGCAATGGCATCCCTAGCTTCCTCCTCATATGATGAATAAAGAGTATTTAAGCTGTTAAGGTGATCTTATTGAGTGGATGATGAAATGATCTACGTGGAAACGAACAATAAATTCGAAGCCACAAAGATGTTGCAAAAGCCGAATGAGAATCCTTGATTAGTGGATGAGGATGTTTGAATGATGATATCTGCCCAGCCATTATCCCTGTCCGAGCTATCGATACGAGGAGTGAGCGATACCCACATTATGGTCGAAGTATCTAGTAAGTACTTTTTCTAACTAAACCTTAGCACATTGACATTCATCACCCCTTGTCACGCCACATTGGCCACACTGGACCATACTGACCATAAGAAAAAAAAGCTGACATGCATCTTTTGCATCTTCGCCTCCATGTCTTTCAATCAATTGATGTCAGGATCACAGGTACCAAGTCACAGGTACTGTACCAAACAGTACCGAGAGTTCCTAAAAGAGAGTAACGGAGTAATAGGAATTTGGAAGATTCCGTCGGACTGGGACGAGTGGACGAGATCGGTTGCTTAATGCGATTCATATCTCAACATTACCGACATAGACATTTCTTCTTTTCAACTCACTATTCTTCCCAACCGTTGTGTCTTATCTCCATTTTCTCTATCCCACTCACTCACTTTATACTCGCTCGCTTTGATCTGAACGCAATTAAAATTCATTCGTCTTCCTAGTCGGCCTTACGGAGTACTTAAAACATATTAATTATCTAATGAATTAATTCAGTATAACGCAGAGACCCAATCGGCGATCTACCTTGCTGGGGGCTTGCAGCACTTCAAACTAAACAAGCCATTGAATTCATAGCGTTGTTACAACCTGACAACGGCCACCCGATCCGCTGTCTCCAGTTTCCAGCTTGCCCACAGCTTGATCTGTTCCCAGTTAAAGACTCAAGCAGTCAAAGCCAGCCAACCGGTAAAAGAGAAAACAAGCACGCAAGGATAAGACGAATCCTTACGACGTTCGTTTCTGAAACATCAATCATTTTAAAAGTAACGAGCGGCGGAGAATCATCAATTGACGTCACCACACACTCATACTAGGTACCAGCTATCAGGCCTACTTACGTGTAAGCCGTCTCAACATTGAGAGTCAAACAAACGGTCTGATCCGAATTACCTGAACATTGAATAACCTGAATTACCTACCCTAAGTACACAGTCCAGGTTAACTCACAGTGGTTACAAATTCAATTTCAGAGAAGACCGAAAGACCAAGGCTGCAAAGCAAAGGAATCAAAGAGTTCAATCTGAACAATCAACTCATTTAACTCGCGCCATCACAAATTCACAAATTCACAAATACACAAATATACCACAAATGCACCACATCCCACATTGGGCTTCTTGAATGTTACTTGGCTACTTAGGTACCTTGATACCCGCCTACATACATACAAAGAGATCGCCAAGACCTCGGAGTTGTTGATACGGTATTGTGAAATACGACCGCAGCTGGACTTGTCGAGACTTGTGGTTCGGTCCAGGTCCTACTTTTTACTGGAGCCTTTTTTTCTTCCAGGCGATAGACGAGACAGGCGAGTGACAAGGCAACGTAACTGCTGGCGCTGCCCGAAAAGTTCAAATACCTACCTACCTAGGCTGCTAGGCCAAAGAAGCGCTTCTTTGTCACCCTTGTCCTTGTATTCGCATCCCAGCCACGCGAAACCACACCTCCCTGGACCTGCCCCATTCTGAGACGACTAATAAGCTTGGATGCTTGGTGGATGTACCTAATCCGCCGGCCGACCCTCGTTGATACAGAACAGATACATCCATTCCTAGCAACCCGCTAGAAGAAAATAGCAACCGGCGCCTGATTTTACATACCACGATTTTAAAAAGTCGTACGTAGGTTGGACAGCGCCACACACACGCACACGCAGTCAAATTTGGAGACGGGTTCACCTCTAGTAATCATCATATCCATCACCTCCATCACAAGAAGACTGCCATCCTTCTTTCCCAATTATCCCAATTTCATGATACCCTCTTCCTTTCGGATACCAGCAGCACACAGTTCTGGTTTAAGTCTTCAAAGACGTTTCTAATAGATTCCCGGGGAATCCCGCGCGAAACTACTGTACCTTGTTCCATGCAAGGATAGGCGCTTCTTATCACAAAGTACCTACATACATACATTCAGCAGCCAGCCAGCAGGTTGGAACCCAGAAAACCACATAGTAAATCCGAGCTTTCCCAAATCAAATCAAATCAAATCCACAGCTTTCGAGATAAGGTAAAGACCGCCATATTTCCACGGGATTGCCTCCCACGATCGCTTCCTTGCATATCATAATCGAAGGACGATCCACTCTACCGTCATTCTAGCTTCTCATACTCCACCATCAGCCTGTCCTTTCCAGGTTCTTTCCAGGGATCTACGGCGATAAAACACACGGCCTCTGTCCGTTTTAGACAATATGGCGTCCGCAAACTACAATTCTCACCCATTGCCTGCACCGCCGCAGCAAGGGCAAAATTACAACGAATCTTATCAACAGCCCGTTCCTCCGCAGCAAAACTATCTACAGCAGCAGCGACAGCAACGCCAGAGACAAGCGCCGCCGCCACAAGCCCCCGAACCGCAGCGACCCGAGCGGGTCCGACCGAAGTCGAGAGCGTTCAGTTTCCGATCGGATAAGAGCCAGAAGAGCGCGAACAACCCTCATCACAAGGTCGATCTTACTGAGACGCACGTTGAGAAGGAGGCGAGAAGACTTCACGGGAAAACCGACCCTACGTTCGCGCTGACCGAGTCGGAACCAGGTATGTTGCGAGTTCTCGTGGTGGAGAATGTGCTTGGAGGGGCTAAGTCTGTATGCTAACGTATGAATTTCAGCTATGGATGCGCAGTCTAAGGGAGGTTTCGGACAGGCTCCTTTACGATCTTTTCAACACAAGGATGTTTATGGCAATCCTATTAGTACGTAGTTATTTTTTTCCTATTTTATTTTATCTACATGAATGTTCATGCTAACCTACACTCAAGCTGATCCCGACCGATCGAATCCCACTCGAAGTCGATTAGAGAGGCCCCTCGACACAATTCGGGGATTTGAGGCCGCTATTGATGGCGGATACAACCGCAATTCTATTCTCAGATCAGATTCGGAGTCGGTAGCGAATTGGAGCAGACGAGGAAGCTATTATGGAAGTAAGTAATCTATTTCTTCAACTATTGTGTCTTAGTAAGCACCATCTCACATAAGAAACCATTAGACAACCAACCTCGTTTCCCTCAAGAGAGCTATTATGGAGGACGATCAAATCCCGCGCTCCGACCTGAGAGTGTGATGATGGATCCTAGACAATCTGCGATGAATGGCCCGCGAGAGAGTTATTATGAAGGACCCGATGGTGGTCAATATGGTCGTAACAATGCGGCACCGAGAATTAGATATTCACGGATGCAGTCAGACCCGTATGCGAATGGCAACGGTCGTGGGGTTCCCGATAGGAACGTTTACCCCATGCCTAACAACCATCGATCCTATGAGACGGTTGCGTCTGGTTCTGGTAGTGGCAGTCTAGGCGAACCGAATGGATATCAGACAGATCCGACAAGCAGCGACAACAGTTCGATTGATCGTCGCTCACCACCCAAGCGTCAAGAGCCTGTTAATGACTATGGTATCAGCTTCGGTCAAGCACCGCAGACCCCAAGCCTTGGCCTGGGCGCTTCAGGCGGACCGCAGGCCGTTCCGCGAAAAGAGAATGGAACTCTATTACGAAAGCCTTCCAAAGCCGCCGTGTCTAAGGAACAGGCGGAACCGCGTCCGGGTATAGAGAAGCGAAAGAGTTGGTTCAAGCGATTTAGTAAATCCTGAGTCTACTGACGGCGGGCGAATCGGCGGCGTATGCGATGAATTATTTTCACACCACTTAAATCTCGAGATACCCCTCATCTCTACCGTTTCCGACATCCTCATCGATTCTTTGTTTCATACGCAATCGGGAAATTATCCTAGGCGACACAGTTTTTTGACGATTATCATTGGACCGAATACCACCAGTTGATTCACATACGTCTTCCGAGTGAAGGTTTTTAGTTTACGATCACGACCACTATGTACATACGAGGCCTTGTACCTAGGTTTTGGTGCAGGGCACCCTACTCGATATCCATTCACACCGGGCGGATATGGGGAGTAGGTTTTAGTGGATCATGATAGGGTAGCATCAGGTGGGGAGTTAGCATCGCAGGACGGTTATGTTCATGAGGTTAAGAATATACGGAGAACGGAGGAACGAGCAGGTCTGCTAGTCATATACCCTATTGCCTATCCTTAATACCCCTCTTCTCTCATCATCCCCCCAAGGGGAAACTTCTGGCCCTTGGGAGGTAGTGATGTTGGAAGAGATCGGAGAGGCGCGTGGATTGACTCGTCGATGGCTCGGATAAATAACCATTTGCTAGGTAGCAATGTCACGCCCGGTTGGCACATTTTGATTTGTTGAAAGCCCACTAAGTATCCATAGCTCTTTTCCGCGTGAAATTGTGTCTCGAGTATGAAGTATTTTGTGTGACGTAAAAACCGGATAGACGGGAATTTAGGGCGATTTTTTCTTTTTGGGCATATTTATCGTGGATATAATTACATGATGGCATTCATATGCCATACCTATACTACCTAGGTAAGTATGCTAATATCAACATAGGCACCTAGATATAAATCTCCAAGCTGTATGATATTCATGGGACCTAGACGGAAGCATTTACTGGTGCCTTTTCAGCATTCTAACATCTTGTACCTTGTCAAACCCATAGTCTATACTCATCCAAGGCGTAGGTTCCTATAGGGAAATACCTTGGAGCAAAGCCTTTGAATCTCTTTTAATTACTCTTTCTTACTTCCTTTCTTCTTTGCCTCAAGTTGGTCTGACTGATCTTCGTTCATAGCTACGACCACGTAACCTACGAGGACCACGTTGGCCATGATGGCCGCTAAACCACCCGCATATGTCGAATTTCCTATTTCGGTTATTAGTAACTTCGAAACGTACGGCTTGATATGAAACACGGCCGAAAGACGGCTAGGAGGACGTTGGTTTATACCTTTGAAAATGGTGTTCACCGTTAAGAAGTAGGAGCCAATTGGCAGCACTACCATGGCAAGGGTGAAAGCTAGGAGTTTTAGAATTACATCCCTGGTTATGATGTTAGATGAGGTCAAATCTAGATATTTTCACTTTAATGGAGAAAACGGATGATTATAAGAAGTGAAGAGATTGAATAAGGCTAGGGAGGATGGTGATTTAACTCTCGGAGCTTTTCACGTACATGGGAACAGCCGGCGCTGTGCTACTGGACTGTTGGCCAGCAGGACCAACATTGTCATCATCATCTTTGTCAAGGATGGTCTTCTCAGTAGATATGATACGGCGAGTTGCCATTATGAGCTTTTGTTGTTTTCTTTGGGTTTGATAATGAAATTGATAAAGGTTGACTGTATTACGGTTTGTGCTCAGGTTCGATGAGGCTCAAAGAATCAATGAACGGAAGTGGAGAGGGTGGATCTGTGTATGTACTCATGTATACCAAGTACTTCAATTAAGTGGCCTGTATTTATAAGAAGCTGTTTTCTCAATGCGCATATGGATGGAATAGTTGAAAGGAAGCTTCTTTGATATGATTAGCTATTATCAGAACGAACACATGCATTGTCTGCCCTAATGTCTGCTTAGGGGAAGTTATGTAGGCGTTTTATGCTTTATGCAGATACATAGGTACATAAGTACATATGTATCTTTTTCATCCCTTTAGCCCTTGTACCTTCTACTCAGTATTGGCTGGAGAAAAGCCACATAGAAAACTCTGCCATTGAATATTTTCTATTTACTTAATCATATATAGGTAACTATCCTTAAACAATTATCATTCTTTCAAATTCTATTTAGCTCACGATTCAACTTGTTGGAAGCTACTAGCATTTGGTTCCTCATGATACCTAGGTACCTAGTCCGATCAATTAAACGTTTCCCCACGTCAGCTGATAGCGCGCTCTGGAAGTGCCCCACATAGTTCATTTTTCCCGCGTTGAAGCGCGTTCCCACCCCTGCGCCCCTGCTGTCAACCTCGAGAAAAAAAGATTTCGGCACGCAAATTGCTAATTATCCTTTACACATCTTTCACCAATTTATTCGATCGATAGCCTTCACGATTTCGCTTTAGACAAGAAAACTTGCTCGCTCATTTCTATCTGGAAACCTTTCCCTACTTCTTGCTTTTGAATGTAGCCAGCCATCGGAACCAATTTTTACGTGCGATAAGGAATCCTCTCCCTTCCTGGGTCCCAAGTTGAAGCTGTTAAGCTGTCTTTGCGACTCTTGACCACTACTACCACCCACCCTTATCCAAACTTATTAATCCATAATTCATTAATAATGGGACGGACAACCTCGCCGTTCCCAAGTAGAGGCTCAGCCTCAATTCCCGGTACTCCGGGGTTGAGTCGTAATAACCAATCTAATGGTCGAACACAGACCTCTAAGGCTGCGTGTATCGAGATAGAGGATGACGAAATTGATGAGCTTGAGGATGGCAGCGTTCCATGTTCCTCACCCTACTTTACCCAACCGACGCAAATAGTAAACCGAGCCACCCAGCCTACCCAAATAGTGAACCGCACAACACTAAGGGAGCCGTCTTCACCTCCAGTGCCGGGTACGCCAACTGCCGTAATTGAAGTTCCTGCTTCATCGCCCTTCCAACCAAAGAGTCAGACGAAACCTCCAGCTGTCAAAGAGAAGAAGCTTGGCGTAGCAAGTAGAGTTGGGTCGCTAATGGCTCCGGCGGGAACTGCATTTAGACCGCCTACGATGCAGAAAGCATCGCGCGTAGCTAAGGGCTCTACTGGGAAGAAAGACTACTTGGAAATATCCGACGATGAACTGTTGGAGGATTATAAGAAGCATGACAGTTCTGATGATGACACGCCTGCTAGGGGAGATATACGGCCTTCTTCTTTCGTAAAGAAGGAGAACAACCTACTCTCATTATCGAATTCCGGGGCTAAATACCTGGAGAACATGGATATCTCTCTTAAAGATATTCGTGATGTTAGGTTGCGACACTTGACCAACCAAGTTTATAAAATTGTGCAGAAAGCCGTACCTGGAATTACTATCCGGAAGTGTAGGGAAGCGTTGCAGAAGGATGTCAGTTGGCAGGTTTCCAAGGCTGTTGACTTGCTGACGGGCAGGCCTACAAAAACTCTATTATTGTCAAGACCGTCGGAGGCTAGTGATGCATCACTTGGTG
The DNA here is from genome assembly GCF_022496945.1 of Annulohypoxylon maeteangense. Lineage (NCBI taxonomy): Eukaryota > Fungi > Ascomycota > Sordariomycetes > Xylariales > Hypoxylaceae > Annulohypoxylon > Annulohypoxylon maeteangense. The sequence goes on along the minus strand of NW_025953248.1, from coordinate 4,228,530 downwards.
CTGATACTAACCCCACGACTGATGACAATACCAAAACATCAACAACTCTCACCAAAGGAAAAATTGCCCCTCCACCAAATTCTATACACACTTTCCTGAAAAAAAATCCATCTACTTCGAATTCAAGTAACTCTTCTTCTCAAACATCTTCACAGTCATCACGTACACAAACTTCTTCTAGTTCCTCCAATTCAATTCGCTCTACAGTTACTAAGGATAGTTTACCTCGTCGACGACTTGTCCAAGGTCGACATAAATCAACAACCCCATCTGCAATTTTTTCTACACCCTCATCCCCCACCTCATCCTTAACAAGTCTTACGGAGTCAAGAGAACCATCTATTTCAATTGATTCAACAATGGCTCCAACAGACACTACCATCAACCTCGACCCTGAGCCGGATGACGTTCCCCGCCGTCGCCGAAGACTTGTACGTGGTCGTCGCGAAGCGTCACCACCCGTTATCACCATCCCCTCCGATTCGGACCATGACACACCACCCCCAAGCAAAAAGAGAAAACTTCTGTCGGCCAAAGAGGGCAAAGAGGCCAAAGAAGTTGAACCCGCATGCAAGCCAGTTAAGTCCAAGAAGCGCAAGGCCGAGGAACAACTCGAACGCGAAGTTGAGCCTGAGCCTCAACACGAACCTGCATCCGAATCTTTAACCGACCAGGGCAGTGATAACGGCTATGAAGACACTAATTCTCCAGAGCCAAGCGAGCAAGAAGCGAACGTTCTCAAGTATCTAAACACGTGCACGGTTGAAGCACTTGGTCACATGCTTGGGTCTGGACCGAACGCAAAGATCATGGTATCTGCACGACCTTTCAAAAACATCACCGCCGCCCAGAAGGTCTCGCGAGTAGAGAAGGGCAAATCCAAGAACAAGAATAAGAGTAGGACAGTGGCAATTGGCGAGGACATTGTCGAAAAGCTGACCTCTTGGATGGAAGCTTGTGAAGCAGCCACCGCTGTGATCAATGAATGCGATAGAAGAGGCGCAGACATTAACCTCTCTATGTCTAAGTGGTCCACCGACAAGAATGGACTGTCCCGAACTGATTCAGAGGATCTTGAAGAACTTCCTATCAAGAGCAAGCCGGAGTTAATGAGTGAATCGCTCAAGCTGAAGTCATACCAACTCGTCGGTTTAAATTGGATGAACTTGTTACATTCCAAAGGCTACAGCGGCATCCTTGCCGATGACATGGGTCTTGGCAAGACTTGTCAAGTAATATCATTTATCGCTCACCTAGTAGGATCGGAGCGAGAGGAAGGTGCCGGAGTTCCTGTATGTAACATCCCGAATTCTTCTTTTCCCTTTCTAGTATCATTTTTTTGCTCTCTTGGGGTTAATCACTCCCGAGACATGCACTAAATGAGTTAGTACCCTTTCTAGACAAGCAATTACTGACTCCTGTTGTTATAGTGGCCAAATCTGATCGTGGTGCCCCCTAGCACTTACGAGAACTGGATCGCAGAATTTGAAAAATTCGCCCCTGAGATTAACATCATCACCTACTCAGGAAAAAGCCGACGGGATATTCACCCACGAGATGCCCGAGATTTCCATGTAATCCTCACCACCTATCCCCAGATCGAGCGTCAACCAGAAGACCTAGCATTCCTTCGAAAGGTCAAACTACATGTAAGTGAACCTACTCTTTCATTATATCCTTCCTTCTTTTCTACAAGATTTATTAACCAATGTCTAGGCTGCGATTTTCGACGAGGGCCACAGGTTGAAGAATTCGGACAACAATATTTACAAGCAGATGATGCAAGTCCCTTCCGAGTGGCGACTTGTGCTTAGCGGCACTCCCGTGCAGAATAACTTGAAGGAACTCCTCACGGTGCTCCGAATCCTTGAGCCTAGCATATTCGAAGAGGCGTCTTTCGAGACCCTGAGTAAAATCTTCAATACTAAGGTTACTAACCAAGATGTCCTAAACTTCGCAGCGTTGGCCTCGGAACGCGTTGATCGCGCACGATCAGTAATGGCTCCTTTTATTCTGCAACGACGCAAGGAAGACGTCCTCGATCTCCCTAAGAAGACGGATCGTCTTGAGATCGTAGGGATGCACGATATCCAGAAGAAGATCTACGACTCTATCAAGGGTAAATACTTCCTGTCGAACGGTGTTAAGTCCAAAGGATCTCACCCTTGGATGCAACTACGAAAAGCAGCTATTCATCACCAACTATTCCGAGACCATTTCACCGATAGCAAGGTCGAGAAGATGGTAGATATACTATGGAAAAAATGTTCTGAAGAAGAACTTGGTGTTCAGAGCAAACAACCACGCCACAGGGCTCGTCTCCTAGAAGAGCTGATGGGAAAATCTGACTTCCAGCTACATCTTTGGTGCAAGGACTTCGAACAGTATATCGGTCACTTAGATATCCCCGACCGCTCTTGGGAAGATAGCCCGAAGGTTCAGAGGCTTCTTGAAATGGTTCGTGGCTACATGAAGACAGGCGATCGCGTGCTTGTGTTCAGCCGTTTTGAGATGGTGATAGACATCCTACGGGAAACTCTACACCATGCTGGCATCAAGTACTGTTGTTTGACGGGCGCCATGGACACGGCCGCACGATTTCCCGAATGTCAGGAATTCACGAACAATACCGACATTCCCGTATTCCTATTAACCACCGGAGCCGGCGGTACTGGTCTAAACCTGACGGCCGCAAATAAGATCATCATCTTCGACCAATCCGATAATCCACAAGAAGATGTGCAGGCGTCCAACCGAGCCCATCGAATCGGACAGACTCGAGATGTCGAAGTAATCCGACTGATCACGGAGAAGACTGTCGAACGGCTAATATATAATTCTTGTATAAAGAAGCTTGTCCTAGCTGCTCGTGTCGCGGAAGAGTTTGCGGTAGAAGACGAGAACCAAGAATCTGTCGAAGAACAGTGCAAGAAGCTCATGCTTTTGGGAGAGGAGGAAGAGGAAGTCGACCTAGCTGAGGTGGCTCCGGCGAGTCAACAAGTCTAATCCGGGCTGAGCACCGGCGTATACTGAGCGGCAGATTACCCTTCGTGGGCCCTTCGCTAAAACGTATACCGACTACACACACTGCTTATGTCAAAATCCCTCCCACCGACATATGACATATACCGCTTCTACCTGCTCACAACACTTATCCGACTGCCTTTCAACTTTCTATTCGACACACATACCGGTACTATACACCTGCTCGAACCACATCTCGCCTCTCTCGATAGAGACCTATCTACTCTCGAGGATTACACGCTAGAAAACCTTTATATATAAGACAGAATCTCACCAACTCTTGTCTTAAGTCCTTGCAACATATACTTGCACCGACTACAAATACCTGCTTGTCGTGCAGATATACCCATGCCTATTATAGCATACGAACATACGAAGTTCCGCTTGCACCTGACACTACGCCTGTCCGTCAAGCATAGAACTTTTCTTGGAACATTTCCCTTATTTCATTGAAGGCCTTCGGTTGGCCTCACCCCATCTCGGTGTATAAAAAATAGCGCACGCATACCTGATTTTCGGTTGTTTTCTGTTTCCAGTTTCACGCATGGTCAAAGGTCTACGGTCTAGACAGCTGAGCAATCGACAGCACATCAGCATAAGTGAACCAGGCGCATAGCATCAGTCCCTTTAGTCGGCAAAAAGAGGGCATCAGCATTGGGATGGCGTGGCATAGCAATAGCATTTGCAGCGAGCTTATAAATTCATTAGCTAATTGATTCATTACCGAATTTGTGTTTATTTATTTGCATAGTGACTTGCCTGACGTGCTAAATGATCCTATTCCATAAGTACATAACAACTTCGCAATCATATAGCTAAGTATCCCAGAGAAAAAGATCAACGAATTCGTTAACGCTCATCATCCCCATTATACACAGGTAAATAAACCCGACCTAAACCATTCATTCATCCATTCATTCCAGACCGCCCCTTCGCGATCTCTAGACCTTATACATACACCCCCACAATTATTGCTCTTTCTCCTTCTCTTTCTCTCCCCCGTCCTTCTTCAAAACAAACCTCATCTTCCCCTTCCCCTCCAACGCCGTCTTATAAATCTCCGCCTTAACCTGCTCCCAATTCTCGCGTGTCTCAAAGGTAGCCCAATCGGTCTGCCACTTCTTCCCCCACATGTGCTTTTTCGGCGCGAGGAGGAGGGTTTCCGTGTCCCTTAAGGTGAAGCCTAGGAGGCCCGTCATGCCGACGTGGTCGGTTTGGATGCCGGTGATGTCTTGTGGGACGACGCGGAGGAAGGGTCTTTCGGGAACGCGGTCGCCGAACCACGGCGGGCCGTGGCCTTTCGCTACGGCCATTGCGATGTCGAAGCCCGCGCGCATAGCGGGGATTACGCCGAGCCCGGTGTAACTTGGTCCGGCGACGGAGAGGCGGCCTTTGAATGATATCATGAGATCCTCGTGTGCGTCGGCCATGCGCTTGCCGTGGCCGACGAGGTGCTGTGGCATGCAGTCGCGGCAGAGCTTCGCAGAGGCGAACACGGGCTCTGCGGGATCGAGATTGAGGTGTCGGCGCACGGCGTCCTTGGCCATCGCGGCGCCCATCTCCGCCGACGGCAGCTGCTCCCAGCCGTCCCAGTGGTGACCGCCGAGCATGGCGGTGACTTTGGTCCCCGGAATGGGGTCGGGCACGGTCTGGATGTCGGAGTCGAAGAGCACGCCGAGCAGACACTCATCATTGTCCGGTGTCGTGGACGGCACTAGGTACCCAAATCCATGGTTGTTGGCTAGGATATCCGGGTTCGGAAACCACATGTTGACGACCATCATGCTGACAGCGGGGGCGTCTTCTAGCGCGAGTAGGAGACCGGGTTGGACGAGCGAGGCTAGGTGCTTTGAGAAGAGGGTGCTGATTACCTGGTCGTATTGCTTCGGGGACTTGTCCTTAGTTTTTATCTAGGCGATGATGGTGATGTTAGCATGCACAACTACTTCCTTACACGGGACTAGATAGAATATTTACCGAGACTTTGTCTTTTTCGTAGGCTATAGCCGTGACCGGGTGATCGGTTTTAATAGTTACGTTCTTCTGTGTCTTTAAATCATTGACTAGTCCATCGACAAGGGTGTCGAGGCCGTCGTCGAATGCCATGATATCAGCGTCCCTAGCTTCATCAAGCATCATAGCAAGATAGAGGGAGTTCTCGCTATTTATCATATCACGGAACATGATGAAATCCTTAGCCTCCGTATAAATATGACGACCTGACAAGTTTAAGGGACTCTTGCTCTTGCGCCACATCTCGCCGAAGATGGAATACTTGGCGCTCAATTTGTATATGTCGCCGCCGGAGATGCCATGGATCATGCCGGAAATTACGTTATTGGTGATTCGGTCGTCTCCTTCGAACATCCTATCGAAATATTGGCCAATAGATTCGTCTTGGGCTAACGGTTTGTAATCTGTGGGTTGCTCAGATGCGAAGTCCGTAAAATACGCCGCGAGACCGGACTTAATACCTCCGGCCCATATGGGTTCGGTAAGGAGGCTGTTGAAGGTCGCGAGAAAGTTGTCTAGGGTTCTTTCGCGTGACGGCATCTTAACTAGGTGGTCCGGGTAGTATAAGTAACGAGAATGATCTTTTTTGGAAATAAAGCGAAGCGATAGGTATAAATTTAGATTAGTGAGCTACAGAAAAGAGAATTCCTATTAGCAAGGTCCTCAAGGTTTTTTAAGTAACCGAGGCCAGAGAATACAACGTATACACACCACGTCATATAAGACCATTTCGTCGTACTTTACAGACGTTGTATAAGGCCTAAGTATTCGTGGACCACGCTGGAACCGGACCTTATCATTCTCCCCGTCGCCTACACGGAGAGTTTCTGATTGTACCCAACCGCCCAGTCTCGAAGACCCTTCGTACAGCGTGATATGTGCGTTCTTCGCGTTGCGAGCTAGGTAATGAGCGGCAGTGAGCCCTGTGATGCCACCGCCGAGAACGGCGATTTCCCGCTGGGCATTCTGGGTTCTAGTAGTCGAGAATGTCTTCTTCTGGGATCTGGGAAGCTTCTCGGTTCGGGTATAGGTCAATTGGCGACCAATTGACGGGTTAAGAGTCGTATTCCGACTTTCCAAGGAGCTCAGCCGCCGCGAGGTGGGAAATCTCGAAAGTCTGGTGCGAACGCCATGTCGCGCATTGCAGTACGCAGACCTTAGAAGACCAATATAGACATGTTGGAAAGTCATTTCACGTAAAACAGAACCAGCTGTAGCGGTGGAGATTACATATTGAGCAATTATTAAAAAATCAATGGAGGAATTTGTAAAGTGGCGTTGTTCTTCAATGCTAAGTTGAGCTCCGTACCTGGTAGGTAAGTATATGTACATATACAGTAAGGGTCCAAATTAATCCGGGCCACCTCCAAAAACACACCAAAAATAGCCATTTTGCTACTTTTTCAATATGCGATAATTCCACAAATATAATTCGTAAAATTATATAGTTTTCTTTTTGATATAGAAAATTACTATATCTATAATTTATATACCGAAATAATTTTATATACTTTAAGATTGAAGAAGTTATAGCAGGATAAAGTCAACGTAAGGTGGGATTTCATGAGTTCCCCATACAAACCGTAAATTTTTGTATGGGACATTTGAAAAACCTAACTTACTCCCACTTAAGCCTGTAATAACTCTTTCAATCTTACGATATCTACAATTACTTCAGTATAAGAATTATAGATTAAATAATCGTCTACCTAAAATAATAAACCATATAATTCTGCGAATTTTGTTGCTCAAGTTATCATAAAGTAAAAAGGTAGAGTTTTGGTGTAAAATGGGGGGTGGCCCGGATTCATTTGGACCCTTACTGTATAAATAGCGGGGTAAACATCGGTGCATACATGTATCTACATGTATCTACATATACAGAGTATGCATAATTCTATTTCATAAATATACCACCTGGCATAGTATAATCACTTCACGAAGCATCAAAGTCGATACCTTCATTTGGCAAATCACAAAATGCATCGGGTATATTGCACTGCTGCTCGAAGTTCCTTGAGAAAGCCCTTGAGTTTCCTTTTCCTATCACCAACCTAACGCCTGCAGCAATACCAAGTCTAGAATTGTGAGCCCTTCACAACCCCCTATTCCCTTCCCTAGGAACCACTGATCCATCGTCACCTTTTGTGCCCTCAGTACACGATCGTAAATTCCATCCATACCTTTCGTATCGAGATCCCCCTATGCTGTACCTTCCTCCATCGCTGTTGGCTCTTGAGCCGCGACTGTCTCTCCGCCCGGTACGATAAGCTCCTCTAGACCATCCCCATCTACAAACTTGCGTTCGCTAACGTGACCTCCCGCGCCGCCGGCTGTCCATACTTTGTCCTGGAACGTTCCGCGTTGGCCCTCCTCATGTTTGTAAGGACAGAATCGGTTGGTACAAGGTGAGAACTTGCACATGGTCTGGAGATGCGTGAACTTGCAACCTTCCACAACACAGTCGCCTCCATTCCGGCAAGGAGGCATGTCTGGGTGCTTAAACGGACAGTTCATGTTGGCGCAATTGGGGAAGAACTTGCACTCTTGTTCGTTCTGGTGTGCTCGCCTGGTTGCTGGGGACGGATGACGACCGACGCACTTGCGGTTTTTGCACGCGGCGCCGTATGTGCATACGTCCGAGATGTCAACCGTGGTATTGGGCGGTGCCGCAGGGGATTGGTGAGCAAATTTGCAATCTTTATTCGTGCAGGCCAAGTTGTACTTGCAAACCGTTGTGTCGGGGTTAGGCGGGTCGCGTCTAGCCTGAGCCATGTCGATGTCCTCATCACCTGTGGCTCCGTTAGAGCTTGCGGGATCTGTCTGGTGCGGGCGATGTCCATTGGCATGCCCTCCTCGTCTACCTCCTCGCGGGCTTTGCACGCGATCGAAGAGAGACCGTCCGTGGGGTCGGCCACCCGCAGTCTGGGTTTGTTGGTTCAATTGTTGTTGCATTTGCTGCATCATCTGATTCTGTTGTTGAATCATCTGGAATAGCTGATCCTGGGCGCCGGGTATCATCCAACTCATATCACCCATGCCATTCATTGCGGGAGGAGGACCTTGCATCTGAGGAGACATGTTTCCAACGGCTTGGTTAAGGTGCGCGGCAAATCCAGCACCACGATTGCTAGTCATGCGAGGATTTCCGCGCCCGAAACCGCCGCCTCTTGGTCCGGTAGGTGGCGCTCGATGAGTATTGATACGTTCGTTGCCGTTGGCTCGGACACGGTGCAAGACGTTATCATGGCTACGGTCCATAGCCTTAGCCATTTGACCAAGCATCCTTTTCTCTCGGCCACCTCGCGCACCGCCATTCCTCATAGATCTAGGTCCTGTGGGACTAGTTGATGTTAGCTAACTCAAGAAAATGCAAGGCAATCTATCAGTGGTAACTTACGCGTTTAGCTCGGGACCGTCGAGTGACATCGTTATGTCCGCGTCCTGGTCTGCGGAAGGAGCAGGGTTCTGCAAAGCCTCGCTAGTGGCACTTTCCAATTGACCCGAACCCCCGTTCAGTTGAGAGTTAAGAGACTCAATCTCGTCAAAGAGCCACTTCGCAAAATCTCGAGCACCTGGGTCATCAGGACCAAGGCTTAGAAGATCTCCAGCAAGTTCAGCAGCGATTTGATCTTGCGTCTTTCTATTGACCAGCATCAAAATGATATATTCGGATAACGCGCCATCTTCAGCGCCGCCTGATGCCCATCCTACTTCTACCAACTTCGGCTGTATGGCCATGTTAAGCGCATCCGCCAACGGCGTGTTCATGACTACTTCGACAGCCATTATGAAATAAAACGGATTTCGACGTAAATCGTAGAGGTTGGAATGGTAGTAGCAAATCTTTCTCGAAGTTGTCAAGAGAGTATAGGGCGGATGCGATGTGCGCGTCGTCAATTTTTAACCGCGATGGGGGATAGCGATGGCGGTGGCAAAACACGACAGTGGGGCACACAACAAGGCCTCAGTCGTCTTGCAATTTTTTCGGATGATCGGAAATCAACTGAATTCGTGATTGTCAATAGGAACTTCAGGACGAGAGATGTTTGACAAGTTGAACGTTGATTTCGGAAAAAAAGAATGACGTTGTTGAAGTTGAGAAGATCTAGAGACGACCGGAATCTGGGAGAGTAACTTCCATTGTTAATGGTAAGCACCGCCACAAATTTGATTGGACAGGTACCTAGGTACCTAGTACAAACAGCCGAAAACCGTGCAGATTGAATAAGTACGCTAGTGACAGCCACCGCATTTATTATTTGGCGGTCCGTGCTTAGATTTAGCCCAGTGACCATTTGCTTTGTAATGATCCGTACCTGCATTCTACTTTTCACATTTTTCTCACGCTGCTCTAACCCAGCGATTTGCGACACAAACATCTATTCGATACCCTTAAAACAGCAAAATCTTACAACTCTGAATCCAGCGCCTACTACTAACCTAATCATAACACACTTTGCAAAATCCCTGATGTCACTGTTTAACCTGGATTGGACAAGGCAAGAGCCCCTATGCCCCCTATGCATGGCACCCATCCGATGATTGTATTAAAGAGTCAAAAGATGGCCTAGATTCTGGGCAGCAGCATGGCTGAGGCTTTGGAATAACAACGATTAGGTCCCATCTTAGTGAAAATAATACTGGCCGTCGTTTTCCGTGGTCTCATGTCTGTAAGCAGGTACTCCGTCGTCGTTCAATAAAAAATAATACAACTCGAAAGCCTCGACCTTGCGATAGCCTTCATAAAGGAAACATGGGTGAGGATACAGACCTTGCAGGTTAGGAGACCATGTAAACACCGCACTGGCTCGTACTGGATCCAAATCTGCATTTATCTGTTCATTGCATAGAGCAACTAGTTCGACTCATATTATAACAAGTGCTCCAAGAGATGTTGTTATCTCAATAATAATAGAGCTCAACGACATAGTAGCACAAGGGCGCTTAGGCACTCATCTGCTTAGGTTAAAGGACAGAATTCATTCACACACAGCGATGATACCAGTTAGGAGAGGTTTGAGAGTGTAAGAACCGTTACCTAACGCTATACATGAGAAGCTCAAGACTGAATATTAGCAAAGTGGCATTGGCCACAAGACATCTCATCTGAGCAGAACTTGCATTGGAAACTAAGCAAACGTGCGAGTCGTGAGATTGACGGAGCACATATGTTTCTCCTTTCTCTTACTATCGGAGTGCTCTCCATAAAGAAGTTAAAATCTATATCTTACTTTAAAAGAGCCTCCTAGTTTGCCCTAGTTTTATCATCCCTTGCATTAGGAATGGAGGTACATATGGGCTTAGAGACGGCCGGAACGGTCTCTGATTGCCTTAGGCTATTCTCCTTCAGCCATATTGACCTTATCCATCGCTGTCGTATATCTTCTCTATCAAGCGACGTCGCTGATGACCGAGGAAATGATTGAGGTAAAGGGGATCCGGGCCAAGTCACTTTCTGCGAAACCCAAAGCCAGACAGATTTGGACCGGCATAATGGAGGTATTTTATATCTATTTTAAGCATCAATGATGACTATCACTAATATCTAGAAGGTGGCTATTGGACTCCAATAGCAGAAGACGTCGAAGAGTGGGAGAAAAAGCTCCGAGAATTATCGTGGTCGGAACTGAAATGGGGCGCCATGCCCTTACCTACTAATTTACTTAGTTGATGTTGTTGATACTGTTGAGTTTAATGACGTACGCCGAGGAACGGTCATGCATCTCGGGTTTGAGGATGATTTAACCAACATCAGAAGTCCCGGAGAAGAGGAGTGGTAGGTGTAATTCGGGTAGTGTTATTGGAATGAAGTCGTAGAGAATCAAATTAGCGTATCCCTATTAAATGCACCTAGGCATTTTACGGGTCCAAGATGGCGTGGTGGTACGGCGTTATCCGGACCGGCCAAGCAGATCCGGATCAACGACCCGACCCGGACTAGCGCCCCCACTCGCCCGGGTTACACCTGGCGGGGTGGTTGCACAAGCACGTGTACTTCATCGGGGGAGCGGGGGAATACTCAAACACTCAGATACAGCAGGTGTAACTTGCCTAAAGGCTATCAGCGATGCCGGATTACGCAAGATAATGATGCGGGGAATGCGTATGCATTTGGTCATCACGCTTGCTAACAGCCAATAGATAGATAGGTAGCCAGTTCAGACAAACTTACGTGCTGATATATAACGCGTTCCAACTATACCAACCATGTTGCGTTCCTTTATGAGAGCAACTCGCACAAGTTGGACACTTAACTATCTGAATCGAAACTGTTCATCTCGCCTCATATCTACAATGTCGAACTTAAAAGTTGATCTCACGGCCCCTAACGGCAAGAAATTCACCCTTCCTACCGGCTTATTCATCAACAACGAATTCGTGAAATCAAGCCAGAACCTCAAGATTACGAGTATCAACCCAACGTTAGTAGATCACCCTCTTAAGGCAACCAACCAATATACTAACCAAACCATGTCTAGGAATGAACAAGAGATCTGTACAGTTGAGGCTGCGAGTTCCGAAGACATTGACCGCGCGGTGGCTGCTGCTAGGGCCGCATTAAATCATGAATCATGGCGCGATATCACCGGAACTGAACGCGGTAGGATGATGTTCAAATTTGCGGACTTGATCGAACAGGAGAAAGAGATCCTAGCCACCATCGAGACATGGGATAATGGCAAACCATTTAGTTCCTCTATGGGTGACCTAGAAAGCGTCATCGAGACAATTAGGTATTACGCTGGTTACGCCGATAAGATTCACGGTGAAACTATTCCTACGATAAGTCAGAAATTTGTCTACACGTTGAAACAACCCATCGGCGTTTGCGCTCAGATCATCCCAGTAAGTGGGCTTACACGTTGACTCTCACCTCCCTATGATCAAAGTTTAGAATGCGGGTGAGCACTGACACCAGGGGTTACGTAGTGGAACTACCCTCTGGGTATGGCTTCTTGGAAACTTGGACCTGCACTGTCCTGTGGAAATACTATCGTTATGAAACCTGCAGAGCAAACCCCATTATCCATTCTGTACCTAGCGAACCTCATCGTCAAGGCAGGGTTTCCTCCCGGAGTTGTCAATATAACCAACGGATATGGCCGAGATGCTGGTCATACATTAGCCAGTCATCTAGGCGTTGACAAGATCGCCTTCACCGGTTCAACCGGGACCGGAAAGCAGATCATGAAGACTGCTAGCATCAACATGAAGAACATCACACTTGAGACTGGAGGAAAATCGCCGTTATTGGTCTTCGGAGATGCTGATATTGAACAAGCAGCGAAATGGGCTCACGGTGGAATTATGAGCAACATGGGACAAATCTGCACAGCAACTTCGCGACTGCTCGTCCAAGACACCGTATATGAAAAGTTCGTGAACGTGTTCCGAGAGGTAGTTAAAACAACTAGCAAAGTCGGAGATCCCTTTGCGGAAGACACCTTCCAAGGCCCCCAGGTAACGAAATCACAGTACGACAGGATCTTGGATTTCGTGGAATCGGGTAAGACAGAAGGCGCCACACTGACGGCCGGAGGTATCCCTTGCCCGCTGAATGGGAAGGGCTATTTCATTGAACCCACCATCTTCACTAACGTAAAGGAAAATATGAAGATTTACCGAGAAGAAGTATTCGGCCCATTCGTTGTCATCGTGCCCTTCAAGACGGAAAAGGAAGCAATCGCGATGGCGAACGATACCACATATGGGCTTGGTGCGGCCGTTCACACAAAGGATATCGAGCTTGCCCACCGCGTAGCCGCGCGCATCGAAGCAGGTATGGTCTGGATCAATTCGTCGAACGACTCCGATTTCCGCGTACCGTTCGGAGGCGTGAAGCAGAGTGGTATCGGCCGAGAGTTGGGAGAGGCCGGTCTAGCGGCGTACACGCAAACTAAGGCTATTTATGTGAACTTGGGTCAGAAGATTTAAATTTTAGAATTATTCGGTTCCGGGATTGTACGATAATGTTACTATTTGTGCCTGATGAGATGACGATCTTATCTTGTTCGTCGTGTTACGTTAGCAATAGAAGCATGACGGAAGGAATATGTAATCCCTCAAATTTTACTCTGTAGGTAGTTAGCAGTTACCTGCCTATTCCTAGGAAGTTGAAGGGATCAACATCCATCGTCTGGCTCACGTGTCTGACAGGTCCATGGTGTTTTGATTTCGGCTCCTTCCCGAATGTAGGCAGGTAGGGTATGATTGTGGCATCATCAATTGGCTTTTAACAGAACATCGTTGTGTCCTTTTGGAATCCCGGCAGATAACTGCAAGTCAGCAATTATGATCGCCTAAGCGCGTTAATATACAGAGTACAACAATATGGATACATTCCTAAGCCCTAGGCCAATTTTTAAGTTTTATTTTTCTCTTTTTGTCGCATCAATCTAATAACGTGCATTCCTTCCATGCATTGATGATTTTATTAGTGTTGATTGAGTTTATTAGCTGCGTTCCCTTCCCGTCAGTTGGATTTTTAAGTTCGCGGCACTTGAAGACACATCGTTGATTCCCGAAGAACGGTCTGACAGGACGCTAAGTACCGGTAGCTGTTAGGTAATTTTAATACTTTAAGCCGTGTAACCATAAGATATGTGCATGAGAGACTTTGATACTTTCATGGATGTATTTATTAAAAATGTTAATAAGATGTCACCTCGTACAAGCTCGTACAAACAAAACCACCTTTGCCTAGTGCCTAGTAGCAACTTAGGCTTTTCCAATTCTTCAATGGTTGGTTCAACTTGGTTGGCATGCGGCAAGACATCGTGCCATCTTGCTTGTCAACAAACAGCCAATCGGTTTAGTCCAAATATGGTAAATCATGGGGTGAAGATCACTTCCCTATTCTCATAAGTCCATCCCACACTAAAAGCAAAAGGGCTTCCTATTGCTCGCCGTGCCTGTGCTTGCTAGGCCTGCTGCTTGCCGGGTCTCCTGGCAGCCTGGGCTTTGCTGAGCTTTGCTGAGCCAGAAATATCCAGAAATAACAGCCATGAGATCCGCAAAAGGATCAACTGCCAGGGTTGCCTTAGGATTTTATTTTAATGAGCAACCCGAAAACAGATTTGCCCCTGTCCTCATTCATACATCATCGTTCAATGGGGGCTAGAATTAGCCGAATGAGACTGTGAGATTGATTGAGTATTCAGGCATTCATTCTCGATCCTTTAGATGAGAGAGGACCTGCATTAATTGACTGGCCAATCAGCTCAATCAATCTCATCAAGAACCAGATCTCTTGTCTTTCCTTCAGCAGCCACCAGGTCCGCAAGAACAGAAAATAGAAAAAAAAAAAAAAAAAAAAAGGGCAAACACCGAGGGAAACAATAAAACGTGCCCCTCCACTGCCCTACAGCTTAGGAGCAACCACACTCGTTCAAACGATCTACCCGTCCAAGCGGCTGTCAGTGCTTATCGCCTTTTTTTATCACGAACCTGTCAACCCAGACGACGGCGTGGTTTAGATATAAATAAAGTAACGTTGCGACGCGCTAGTAGGCGGATAGAGAGGGAAGGAGATCAAGGAGACCCGGATCTTGGGGCAGCTTTGGCCTATTCTTGAGCCTCCCACCCGTCCAACTTTCCGGCACCTGGCTGTCTACTAGCTGCCTATTACGGGAGTAGCTGCGCCTCTATCTAGATTCTAGATAGGACGTCTTCGGTCTTCCAACTTCTAGTTCGCCTTGCCACGAGGTCACAAACCCAGCAAACCCAGCAACTGCAGTTGGAGTTGTCGGAGACGAACAACCCACCTTGGCGCCGAATCAGCCGGCTTATTGTTGCACTTCTAAGACGCGTGCACGCCGAGGACCACTAGAGAAGATCCTAATAAGAATTCGGCATCCCGCTCCTAGACATTCATTAATACCTACATACTACGCCCTTCTCTTCGTTCTGCTTCTTGCCTCTTGTTTTTTCTTGTCCCCTTCGCCTTCGTGTTTCCCCACTCGACGCCACCATGTTGTCGAACGTCATTCTTTCATTTTTCTTGCTTACCGCCACGTCCGTTCACGCAATTTGGCCAATTCCCACAACCGTGAGCACGGGTAACTCTACTCTATGGATAGGAGAGCACCTTGCTGTTACCTATAACGGAGACCATGTATGCCTATTTTATTCCATTTCTAATAAGCGTTTCCGCTCGACCATGCCTCAAATACTAACGTAGACGTACCAGATCCCTTGGACTCGGGATTATGTAGCTTCCAAGTTCACCAGTAAAGAGATTGTAAAGGGAGGTGTATCACGTGCGCTCAAGAGCATCTTGGACTACAACTTTGTCCCGTGGAAGTTATACCCACGCATGCAACTTGAGAAGACGGAACCGCAAATCTGGAAGCCAAAGACTTACGTGTCCTGCCTCGACATCATTCAGAATGGGACAGACACGGCAAAGACGTTCAAGCCCCTTGCTGGTGATGTCGACGAGTCATACAGCTTGACCCTTGGAACTGATGGGAAGGCTAAGATCACGGCTGTATCTTCCACGGGCATTCTTCGGGGTTTGGAGACCTTCTCGCAACTGTTTTTCGAGCACTCTCAGGGTCCGATTTACACGAACTTGGCGCCCGTGCAAATAACAGATGCTCCCGAGTACGACCATCGAGGCCTTCTTCTTGACGTCTCAAGGAACTACCTTCCTCTTGATGCCATCTATCGAACTATCGACGCTCTTTCCTGGAACAAGATGAACCGGATCCACATCCATGCGACAGATTCTCAATCTTGGCCTCTAGAGATCCCTTCTCTCCCAGAGCTCCACCAGAAGGGCGCGTATGCTCGTGGAAAGACGTACTCGCCCACGGCTGTGACTGCTATCCAAACGTATGCGATCCAGCGTGGTATCGAGGTTATTTTTGAGATTGATTCTCCCGGACATTTCGGCGTAGCGGCTCTTTCGCATCCGGAGATAGTTACTGGCTGGGGTGCAGCTCCGTGGTCGTCGTATTGCGCCGAACCTCCCTGTGGCCAGATTAGACTTAACGACTCCAACGTGGACCCCTTCCTCGACGAGCTGATGGATGATCTCCTGCCTAGAGTTGCGCCATACTCGGCCTACTTCCACACAGGTGGTGATGAGGTG
The DNA here is from genome assembly GCF_022496945.1 of Annulohypoxylon maeteangense. Classification (NCBI taxonomy): domain Eukaryota; kingdom Fungi; phylum Ascomycota; class Sordariomycetes; order Xylariales; family Hypoxylaceae; genus Annulohypoxylon; species Annulohypoxylon maeteangense. The sequence continues at coordinate 4,212,395 of NW_025953248.1, read as the reverse complement.
AACTTCAATGAATACAACCTTGACCCTTCAGTTGGCACAAACAATTCGGCAGTAGTCGTGCCTCTCCTACAGAGTTTCATCGACAAGCATCACGCAAGAGTTCGCAAAGCCGGTTTGGTACCGATGGTTTGGGAAGAGATTCCGGCTAGTTATAACGTCACCGTCGGGGACGATGTTGTGATCCAGTCCTGGCTCGGAGATGCGGCCATTAACAAGCTCACCGCCCAAGGCCACAAGGTTATTACCAGCAATTACAACTACTGGGTAAGCTTGTCTAGTTCAGGCTGTGCACTTACAACGAGTGTATTTGACTAACATCGCTTCCGTAGTATCTCGACTGTGGTCGCGGACAGTGGCTTAACTTTGCCGAGGACGCGTTTGACGAAGGCTTCCCGTTCAATGACTGGTGCACGCCATACAAGAACTGGCGATTGATCTACTCATACGACCCTCGTGGGGGCCTTACAGATGAGCAGGCGGAGCTAGTAATAGGCGGCGAGGTCGGTGCATGGGCTGAGACGATCGACGAGATTAACTTAGACAGCATCTTATGGCCGCGTGGTAGTGCGGCGGGCGAGGTGCTATGGTCTGGAAGAGTCGACGCCGCGGGAGAGAATCGCACGCAACTCGACGCCGCACCGCGCTTAGCTGAGTTCCGAGAACGCTTGGTGGCTCGAGGCATCAATGCTGAAGCTGTGCAGATGACATACTGCACACAGGGACAAGATCCCCACACGTGCGAGTTCGTATAAGGGAATTCCTCTTGTAAGGGGGACGTTAACACACTCATCATCATCATCCTTCCCAGGAGATACATAAATTGTTAGGGTCACTTAAGAACACATAGGATCCTGCCACCGCCTCATATTTGGCGACTTTCTTGTACATATTTAGACATTTTGGGTCATCAGAAAAACAGGTAAAATATGGAGGGCGAACGGATCTGGAAAGATCTAGGGCTAATAATACAGCGGCATTGCACCTCGGCTTAACGTTGCTACTTGGTTGTTTCAGCTTGGGAGTGAAACTTGGAAAGGGTGAGATTATAGCGGTGTGATATCTTACGTTCAGCACGCCGCGTAAGGGATGCGTTGATTTAAAGTTGTTGGACTAATACGTAACACGTATCGGAACCGTCCGGATAGTGTCATCAACGACGAAAGATGGTATAGCCGAAGCTATACTATACAGCTAGAGTGCCGGCATCCTACGTAAGAACTTTATGTCCACTCTATCCCTATAGATGAAGCCATGTAAGTGCTTCATGAGACGCCGGACTTGCGGGGATGACTAAAGCACGATCTACACTGCCAGGTCAAAAGTTTGAATCCGTATTGTTAAGCCTGAAGTCGCAACAAACTGTGCCAAGCCAACTATGCTAAATCGAGATAGCTCAAAGCTCCTACCACATAACGACCGTCATTAGCACTTTCATGGCTGTATACTCAAATAACTTCTTGAATATATCTTTGTTCGAACTGTAATGAGTATCAATATGTAGCTATTGACTGTAAGAATAATATGAATTTAGTTGCATTCATTTGAAAGCATTACAACCCGAGTTATAACGTGTTGAAATAAAGATGAGCCTTTTTTACACTAATCGAAAAGGGGCTGTAGTAAACCACCAGATTCCTGCCCTTTGGAAGGTTTCAAAGCGGTGCAACTTGATTTATTAGATATTATACAACTTAATATATCAATATATATAATTGTAAAAGATTTGATTCAATATTCATGAAGTTATTCAAGATATAAGAAAATTGGAAGATATTAGCTAGGATCATGAGGCTTTCAAGGTGCTAGCTCATATTGGAAATAGTGGCTTGGCGTAACGGAAGTGTGACTTCAGGCTTAACAATACGGATTCAAACTTTTGACCCGGCAGTGTAGGACTGAGTTACTCAATGGTAGTTCCCTGCTAATCAGCCGAACATGCATTAGTCCATTCGTATCCTTCCGTACCTACATGTTCCTTGTGGAGCATCGCCGGAGCCGGACTGTTTCTATCGCCCGGCTTGGCGTTTTGCCTTGAATGTTAGTCCGACGGATGTACTTTCCGCAGATTCGCACCTTGGTATGGAGCTGACATTGTGGCTAGCTAATTCTTTATCATGGCAGTAACACAAATGTAAAACATGCGTAATAGTTGCGTAGTTGAAATTTCATAAGGTGTACAGGTTCCGGCTGTTAAAATTTTCAGCTGAATATAAGCAGAACAACCAAAATGTCTATCCGAAATGCCTAACTACCTATAAGATGAAATCAATGAATATCAAGGTCGACATACAGGAATTTACGATTATGTAAGATCCTGGAGATACTAGGTAGGGTCCACGCGTTGTCCAGGTGGGCAATTATACGCCACTGGCGTCATATGCCTCTCATTCGATGCTATTCCTGGCATAACATGTAACTCACCCCGCATGATATGCACCGCCATCTTGAGCGCCTCGGTAATCCCTTTTTGGGGAACCGCTCAGTCGCTGCGAAGAATCTTCCAAGCACACTGGCATGGACATCAGCTTCTGCTGCATAATGAGCAGTCTGTGACTGGCCAAGCTTATGTTGGTTGGTGAACTTCACCACGCTAAACAACGACGGACCACTCTCCGCGGCTATAGGAGGAACCATGTCAGGCCAGAGTAACATCGCGTGAGCGGCAGAGGTGGACTCCGAATTTTCGGTACCCCGGTCTGCCGTATTATGCCACTTCCCCGACTTGATGGGCGAGCTTGCCGACACTTATCTACCTCGCTGCCCGCGGATTGCCTAGCTTCGTTGTATTCTTTATAGCATTTGCATCTCCGGGAAATGTCATGGCAAATGATGAGATAGGTGAATGTGATATATAGGTAGTCTCAATCTCATATCTCTGGATTCTTGCCCCAGAGGAAGTCGACGACTACATCCCTCTTGATATCACCATGGGGTTAATCGAAACAGCGCTGGACTATGTGTCCATTAAATCCATTCTCATCATCCTCGGGTCCATTCTGGCACTATGGATGATTTATGCCGAGATCAACGACAATATTCGACTACGCCGGCTAGGTGCGCGCGGATCAACAAGAATCAAATCCGTCCTCCCATTCGGTGCGTACTCCTACCCCCCCACCCCCCTCACTTTCCCCTATCCCAATCCTTGACACACTCTAACGAACAAAAACAGGCCTAGACGTAATCTACGAACAGATCAAATCGACGATGAAGCACAAGAACTACGAGGTCTTCGTCAAGCTCCTCAACAACGCACCCTTTTACACGGCGGAAGGCCGGCTCCTCCGGCGTCATATCGTCATGACCGCCGACCCGGAGAACATCAAAGCCATATTAGCGACGCAGTTCGCCGACTTCGGAAAAGGCGAGCAATTCCACAAGGAATGGAACGAGTTCCTCGGCGACAGCATCTTCGCGACCGACGGGCACTTATGGCATGGAAGCCGGCAGCTCCTGCGGCCGCAGTTCTCGAGAGAGCGGATCAGCGATCTACACTGTTTCGAGTCGCATCTAGAGACGTTTTTCAAAGCGATAGCGAATGGGGGCGTGTTAAATGGTGAGGAGCAGGTCGTTGATGTCGAGGCGGGGAACGGCAAGCCTTTCGATATTAGCGAGTTGTTGTTCCGGTATACGTTGGATGTCGCAACAGACTTTTTGCTGGGTATGGATACGCAGTCGCTCACGTAAGACCCCTATTCCACTTACCACCTTCATCCCATCCCTTCCCCCACTCTCAGGGGATATACCTATACAAACAGCCTATTAACACACACCCCAGCACCCCCCGCCAACCCTTCGCCGACGCATTCAACGAAGTCCAGCGCGTGCAAAACATCATTGCCCGCGCAGGTCCCCTGCGACACCTCGTGCCCATGGCCTCCTTCCGCGCCGGCCTAAAAGTTGTCAACGAATTCTGCAACCTGTATATCGAACGCGCATTACGCCTCTCCCCCGAAGAGCTCGCCTCCAAGACGAAATCCGACTCCGGGTACACCTTCCTGCACGAACTTGCCTCCTTCACACGGGACCGCAAAGTCCTTCGGGACCAAGTAATAGCCGTGCTTCTCGCAGGCCGAGACACCACCGCCGCAACGCTCAGCTTCGTTTTTTACGAACTAGGACGCCACCCCGAATTCGTGCGTAAACTCCGCCGGGAGATCGAGGGGCAAGTAGGCTGGCACAGGACGCCTACGTACGAGGACCTAAAGAGCATGAAGTACGTGCAGAACGTGATAAACGAGACATTACGGCTATACCCCGCGGTTCCGTTCAACGTACGCACAGCACTGAAAGACACCACTCTCCCGCGCGGAGGCGGGCCAGACGGCTCTCTACCCCTGGCGGTGCTGAAGGATACCGCGATAGCGTACTCCACGCTAACAATGCAACGACGACCCGACCTCTACCCCTCCTCCTCCCCCTTCTCTGAAAAGTCGGAGCTAGCGGACCCGCAGACGTTCAACCCGGACCGGTGGACGAACTGGCAGCCGAAGCCGTGGCAGTACATCCCATTTAACGGGGGCCCGCGGATCTGTATCGGCCAGCAGTTCGCGCTGACGGAGATGGCGTACGTGCTGACGCGGATATTCCAGCGGTACGAGAGGGTTGAGAGCTTTATGGTTGGCGAGCCGAAGCTTAAGGCGGAGATTGTGATTCAGCCTGGCGATGGTGTTACGGTTGCGCTTTGGGAGGCTAGAAAGGGGGAGTAAGGGGTGGTATACTAACGGAGGGGGTAAGGTATGGGCTCTTGTATTATGATGACACGACACGGATATGTATGGTTTTAGATGTAAATACTTACTTAGGTAGGTATATATGGCTTAAATTTATGGATATATTATATGTATGTTGATAGGTTCCTAACAATATCATGAAAATGGACAGATATAGATCATATCCAGTTTGAGGGAAACGGTCAAATACAAGAATATTATAAAGAGGTAAACACAAATTGATTCAAACTTTTCCGTTACTAAATGGCTAGTTATAGTAGTAGGTACCTAACAGATATCCCAGTAATGCCAGTATACCATAACACACTCCAAAGCTCCCCAGTATCTCTAAATTAGCTAGTGTCCGACTCGAACCTATTACCGACCTACCTCAAACCCACGAGTCGCATAATATGACCCGGCAAACACCATTTTATTCATCCCCACGTAGTAACCATCCGTTCCCCTTGCCCTATGCAAGAATATCACTTTCTATGTTTCCTGAGTGGTATATGGCAATTATCTGCGAGCCTGCCGCTAACGAGGGTTGAGACACACTGTGTTTAATATGGCGGAGAGTGAAAAAAAAGAGGATAAAAAAATAATAACCAGCCGTCATAGAATCATGAAATCGTGTAGAACTGGTGGGGTGCTGTTCCTGTGTATGGGGCTTCGATGATAAGTCTAGATCGCGATATTTCGCGTTTTGGGTAAACTTACGGTAAAGAAAGGCTCCGGTAATCACCGCCCGAGGTGAATTTCCTTCTCATGAACTGAAGCAAATATGGTCTCGTGCTCACATCTTTCTCTCTCTGAGATCCAGCGGGCCCCTGCGTGCCCGAAGAAACTACCGATCATGGCTGCGCAGCATGCCCATGGCACTATCCCCAGCGTAATTCTATTAGCGCTAGCTCCTATCCCCCATCCGATACAGATAGCCCAGACAAGCCATACTACGAAGACGATAACCTGATACCGGTCTCGATCTCGACGCCGGTGAACATACGAGGAAAGACAGCATCCTAGCACAAGGCAGGAGCCGAGCGCCAGTCCTGGAGACACGTGTCTCGGGAAATAGAATCGTATTATATGAAATAGAAACTCGGCGTTACCCTGGAAACCCGACATGTATCCTGTCAGCATGGAGGTTGACCAGCAATTAGGGAAGAGCGGCAGGTACGGACATCGGTATTTGTAGCGAGATCGTCTCGCGATGATTCTACCTGGTCGATGTAGCAGGTGGTGACAAGACTACAAGCAGTGGCTGGAAGTAGCTCGGCTAGTTGGGATAGTGGTGATTCTTTTAACGATCGGGAGTTTGACTTGAGACAGACCTGGTCTCCGAAGAGTTCGAAAGAGTGACATGATGCTGAGTACATCTGCGTAATTGAGGAAATAGGATGACGGAAAAAAAGCAATAGCTTTCATACGTCAAATATCTTGTTCGGTGGTCGCAATAGGGCGGGGGAAAACCACTGGCAACGGTCTGCATATCCGGATCCTTATAGCTTGAAAAGTGAGCTACGGTGATCTGCCCCTATGCTCGAATCCAAGCCAATGAGTACGTAGGACGTCTCTGTATCTCGTAGCGGAATCCTAGGAAAGCAGGCTATCGGTAAAGCCAGCTTGACGTAGCTTAGATCACACCACCATATCTTATTGAAAATGTAATGTTACCATGCGTCGTATCAGTCGGGCCCCGAGGGGCGCAGTGATTTGCATCTGTATGAACCTACGCCCCGATGCTAGGCTAATTGTGAGGCAGTACGATGCCTTGCCCAATAAGGTGCTTACGATACCCCATGAAATATTTCGGTGAATCGCGTTTCGGTGAGCACATACTGGAGAACAAAAGTTAGGCGAACTATGTGAACTAAATTCATTAGCAAGAGCATATAACGCGTGCACCGCCCTAGGTTGTTTAAGAGCCCTCCTGTGGCACAACAGCAGAGACTGCCCTAGGCTTTGGGCTGCCATGCAGCAGCGCTCGTTAATACCGTCGAAGCAGGCTCCCCAGATCGGTCCTCTGTAGAAGCTGCTCATATTGGGTAACGGCTGGTAAGAGAATAGCAGTGCCTATTATAAAGTCTTGGGGCAGCACTTTGCTGATGCGCTCAAGTCTAGTCTTATTCATTCGAGGCTGGTTGCTCCTATTCGCTCGTTGTTTCCTTATTCATGATACACATTAACGGGAGACGCTCATCATATTCCTCTAGTACTCTGTGCTTTCAATATGGCTGACACACGCAGCCTCATGTTCGTTTGGGAATGGTTAGCCGCCACTGATACCAAACTTGGGCATCTGTGCAGAGTTCTGTCTCGGGGCTTCATGATAGGCACGGCTATTCTCTTACCAGTCGTTACCCAATATGAGAACAGTTTCTACAGATTTCTGTAGGGTGCCTCGCTCTTTGTCGCTAAAGTTGAGTTCTGCTGACGGAGTCAGAGTTTCATGTATTTTTATGGTTGCGACGTTTGCCCACTTTGCTTTTAACTGGGAAGGGGTCAAAAGGCAGGTACTACACCACATCATAACTTCAGACGCAGGGCTTATGAGTCACCAGATATGCCCTCTTTGCCCTGGCTACAATGTTCTTGTCTGGACTCGCCACAGTACCCTTTTCCAAGGCTTCGGTACCTTTGCTGCTTGATCGTCTTCCGATCTTGATCATGATGACGGGTCTCTGGATCGAAGAAATTCCTAGGTTCGTACGTCACTCAGCAGTCAGAAGGCTTCCTGATATCTCATGCTGGGTAGGTTATTCAAACGCTTAATGACAGATCCTCGATTTGTGCCACCGGACGTGGGCTCCGAACCTGACAGAGACCCGGTCCTCCCCACACTCGATCATGATAAGGAACTATTCGCTCATATGGATGGTGCTGAGAGGGAGCAATTTAATACACTGAGTCAGGTCTCTTCGGATATATCCCTATCGCATGTTGGATCTGGGAAGCTTCCATCATCCTGTGATACGATGACGCGTGCCTTCTGGCCTGATCTACTGGACCGGAGCGACAAACGCAGAGAGAGCGACGGGGATGAGGACGAAGGTTAATGTTATTGGAAATTGCCCTTTTCTTGCTGATGATTCAACGTCGTCTTTTAGAGCATTTCGACAAGATTCGCTAAACGGGATGACTGACGCTGCCCCAGCTGTCTCAACCCAACGGAAATACGGAAATGCATCGGATGACATAGGCCATACCATAGAATGATCTGCTGTGAGTTTAATTCATACACATCCGAGATATTTGCTGCCTATTGTTAAGGACAGCTAGCTTATGTGTCTTTGGATGCTGCGCTAAGCATTCGATAGAGCAAATTCTAAGGCGAAACACCATCTATATTCAAGTGCGTGCCAGGATCAACTTTCTTCGGTCTCAGCTAGTTGATTATACTCGACCGTTTGATTGTCTTCGGCAGAGATGGTGTTGAAGGGCCATGCAACAAACATCTCGAGAAACCGATATATGTTGTAGGGAAAGGCCTGAGATGTTTAAAGATACAGTATTAAACCTGACTCGTTTTAAGCCGAGTATTTTGTGTACCTAGGTAGATAGACTGCTAGGTATTTTGTTGTTGTTGATGCTACCTCTACCATGGAAGTAAGAGAAGCTTGTACTTAGTAAGGACTCACGCGACGTCGATCTCTTCGGACGGGGTCTTCGCGATGCCTTGGATAATAGTACGAATTAGGTAGTGATAGAGAGCAAATGAAAGGGGCGGAGAGAATGAAGAGATGACGTTAGTTTAATATCAATAGCCTTTCTCAGATCTCGATAAGAACTTTACGTGATCGTACCTTCCCGGCCGAGCCCAAAACATCGGTTTCAATTCCCAGGCAGTCGGCTCACGGCATCTTGCTTCAGCCTCCAGCCACCACTAAAGGAAAAAGAAAAAAACTTCCCAGCCACATTATTTGTCCGGTACTAATGTCCGGACCCATTATACGTTTGCTCTAAACCGTATTAAGTAGGAGCTAGCTATGCCAGCCACTCATCTTGGCGTTTAATTGCGACCACTGACAGGCTCATTTAAATCGAATTGACTTTGAAGTGGGGCGTCACCAATGACATTTCAACATTACAACGGTAAAACCGCCAACTTATCATGCCCAGCGTGCCATGGAAACACCCATCTCACCTACTTGACCTACCGCACACCTTGCTTTGGCCAGCACACACTTACATCTCGTATTCCAGTGCCTGACCTTGTCATCCCACTTCGTTCTATTACTTGGCAGTAGCTTTTTTTTCTTGTAGCTCGAGATGACGACGATACGTCAACGTAGGGTGGCACATGGGCCATATGTGCACCATCATATATTAGGTGGTTGGACTACACCTGAACTCCAACCCTTTCCCCGAGCTTCTTATTACCCTTAGCAGCTACCTGCATGACTTTTGTAACCTTAGAATATATCTCTTACCTTTTTTGTAATTATTTTTGTGCCTCATAGCATTGTACATACAGATACAACATACTGGCAGATCACTCCCGATCTGTGTGATTCTACCCGAGACCTTGCTTCTGCATCAGTGTAACGATCTACTCCGAGTATCGAGTCGGGGTTTAGGAATTCACGCCTCTGCACCCGCATCTTCCTATCTATACTATTTTGATATCCCTACAGATGCATATCCGAACAATGATGGCTTCGCCATTGAAGTATGTCGCAGTCGCGGCAGCTCTACTTTCAGGTAGAGCTATAGCCCAGACATACTCGTCTTGCAATCCTCTATCGAGCTCATGTAAGTTGATTCTTCCCTATCCCCTCATTGGTAGCTTTTCAATGGCTTACCCCTCTTAGCTTGTCCGGCGGATACTGCCCTTGGTATGGCTATCGATGTCGACTTTACGCAAGGGGAGGTAAACTCGTTCACATCCTCGGGCGGCACACCAACATACGGCTCGGACGGCGTAACATTCACAGTTAGCAAGAGTGGCGACTCACCACAGCTTGCCTCTGTCTTCTACATCATGTTTGGCCGTGTCGAAGTAGTACTAAAATCGGCCCCGGGCGCCGGTATCGTATCGTCTTTCGTGCTCCAATCCGACGACCTAGACGAGATCGACTGCGAATGGTTAGGCGCGGACGCCACCGAGATGCAATCCAACTATTTCGGAAAGGGACAAACCACCTCTTATAACCGCGGACAGTTCCACGAGATGGGGAATAACCAAGATGGCTTCGTTACATACATAATAGATTGGACAAGTGAAAGGATCGTCTGGACTATTGACGGGACGGTGGTGCGGACACTTACATCGTCGGATGCCGAGACGAACCAATACCCTCAGACACCGATGAAGATCAAGTTCGGCGCATGGTCCGGTGGCGATTCGAGCAATGCCGCAGGCACGATATCATGGGCACGTGGTCCTACCGATTACACCAAGGGGCCATTTAGCATGAGCGTGAAGACTCTAAAGGTTACGGATTACAGCACGGGCTCGTCCTATAGCTACGGCGATACATCCGGCGCCTGGACGTCAATTAAGTCTAACGGAGGTTCGATCAACGGTAACTTGGGGAATGCCGGTACTCTGACCACCACCGCGGTTGCTAGCGGCTCAACCTCGACCGGGTCGGCTAGTGTTCCCGCGGGGGGTATTGGCGGTACAAGCACCAACACCGCTAACTCCAACCTACCTTCAGGTTGGAGGATGACGCCGGAGGGGAAGATAGTGCCGTCTAGTTCGACTTCTTTACGTAGGTTGCAGCCATTCCCTTGTTCTAGATCTTTTCGCATCTATTTAAATACGGAACTAACGTGCAACTATTTAGGCCCCGTCTTTCCATTCGTCTTCGTCTTCAGCCTCTGTGCTACTCTCGCTGGCCGGAGATTCTGGCCGTGAGGCATCATCTTCATAAGCTTATTAATATGAGTAGCAAGATGCATTTTTCTATCTTGCTATCTTCAGAAATGTCTACCGACATTACACTCGCTCAATTCCGAGTCCCCAGATCGAGTTGTACGATAAGTTAGCCTGTTGTCAAGGATATTGAACATCCTTACATAACTTAGGCGGACCACAGCTTTAAAGAGGACGTTCTACGGGTTACCGACAGCCCGTTTGAGCAAAAAACTGGTGCAACGCTATCACGTCATAGCCCCAAAACGAAGAAAACCGTCTCACTAGCAGTGATAACACTGACTTGGATTGCACCCCACGGAACTTTTGACGAGGCTTGAGATGTCAAATATAGGGCGCACATCTAAGTGCACATTATGGGGTTATATAAAGAGAGGGAACTAATAGATTTGTAATAGATATTAGCCCAGGCATGATAAGGAGTTGTTGGTTGATTTTAGGCAAGACAGCGGCGCATAGCATGGGAGCAAATGTTTGTTGAGAACGAATCTGAACGAGCCATGAGGAACTGAGGAACCACTATAGATAGAGCATGACAAGGTATCATAGATAGGGCGTAGGTGTTTGACATCCGATCACGAAGACACATAGCGTCCATTGCCTCATTATAGACATTCCACACAACGTAACTCTTATCTAATAATTCCCACTTTTGAGTAGACGTGGACGTTGTCAATTGACGAAAGTCGGATATGACGAATATATATTGGCATTCGGTGAGATTTGGGGATAGTTACGAGATAGAAATGCTGAATTCCACACATGACCTAAATGGTAACAGATAGTGTGCAATTGGGCGATGAGATTGGTAGGTCGAGGCCGGCTACAATCGGCCGGGTTTCCACTATCGTTCCCCCGTTATCGCACCGAGGACCCGTGATTACGGGGAACAAAGGGTAGCTGCACCTGGTGCAGTCACAGCTACGTAGCCATTACTGCTTTCAGATTTATATAAGAATTAAGATTTAGACGTATCATAATCAAAATGTACAATATACCGAGGTCTGTCATTTCCAAACAAATACATATACAAAAGACAATAGGGATTAAAAGGGGTTTCCTGTGTAATACAATGGCAACTAGCACACTCTCGTCCTTATCTCAAGTTCACCAGGCTCAAAGTCCTGTACTCACTACCACAACCCGTTCATTCTCCGCCGCCTCTCCGCGTCAGCAACCCTCCAACGTCGGAAATGTGGGACTAGCGGAGCAAGATACCATCGTCAGCCAGCAGGCTCACGAGCCGTTGACCATCAATGGAATCAAGGCGCGGAGAGCGAAGGCCGGGAAGCTGATCGCCCCGACCGCCTCTTACTCGGACAGTGATATGTTCAAGTCTCCCGTGAGACCCGTCTTTCTTTCTCATACCCACCTTGAGAAATATGAGTTATCTCACTAACACGAAATAGCATGCCCTCAGTAAACCCAAAGCAAAACGCTGGGACCGTAAGTGACCTCATCTTACCTACCTAAACTCCCACTCATTCACACCCACCCATTCTAACAACCCCCCCAGACATCCTAACCGAAGAAGCCGTCTCCCGCAAACCCTGCAACCTAAAACAAGCCGCCAAGCACCTCAAAAAACCCGGCCTCATCTCGCTGGGCGGGGGTCTCCCCTCCGCCTCCAACTTCCCCATCGACCACATCAGCATGCACGTCCCGGCGCCCCCCAGCTTCGAAAGCGGGGACTCGGCCACCGCTCATGCGGGGAAATACGACGTCGCGAAGGACGAGAACGGGGGCGTGTACGATCTCGCCATAGCGCTGAACTACGGACAAAGCGTAGGGTCTGCGCAGCTGCTAAGATGGGTCACCGAGCACACGGAGCTGACGCACGCGCCGCCGTACGGGGACTGGAGATGCGCGCTGACGATCGGGAGCACGGGGGCGCTGGAGCAGGCTTTCCGGATGCTGTGTGATCGCCGCAGAGGCGACGCCGTGTTGACGGAGGAATACAGCTTCTCGACCGCGCTGGAGACGGCGGCGCCGTTGGGGATTAAAGTGTTTGGCGCGAAGATGGACGGGGAGGGGTTATTGCCCTCGAGCATGGATGAGATTCTGGGGGGTTGGGATGAGGCGAAGAGAGGCGCGAAACGGCCGACGGTTTTGTACACGGTGCCGTCGGGGCAGAACCCCACTGGGGCGACGCAGAGCGCGCAGAGGAGACGCGAGGTTTATGAGGTTTGTCGGAAGTATGATGTTTATATCCTTGAGGACGAGCCGTATTATTACCTCCAGATGCAGCCGTATACCTCTACCACCCCCCACGATCACACTAGGCCGGCTCGGGTCGATGAGGTCCCGCCGCCTGCGACTATAGAAGAATTCCTCGAGGGTCTGGTTCCTAGCTTACTTAGCATGGATGTAGACGGACGGGTGATGCGGATGGATTCGTTCAGCAAAGTCGTTGTGCCGGGGTCGCGGGTGGGCTGGATCACGGCGAGCGAGCAGATTGTCGAGCGGTATATCCGACACGCGGAGTGCTGCAGCCAGGGCCCCAGCGGGCTCTCGCAGCTTATGATGTACAAACTCGTGGATGAGACCTGGGGGCACGAAGGGTACTTGAAATGGCTCATGCATATACGGCTCGAGTACACGCGTCGGCGGAATACTATCTTAGCCGCGTGTGAAGAGTACCTGCCTCGGGAGATCGTGAGCTGGGTACCGCCGGCCGCCGGCATGTTTGTAAGTCTCGTTTCCTCCTTCTTTAACTCTAGACTCAGCGCTAACACTGCACAGCTCTGGCTCCAAGTGGACCACACCCAACACCCCCAAGCCGCCACAAAATCTATCCTCGAGATCGAGGAAGACATCTTCAACTCCTGCATCGACAAAGGCGTCCTCGCCATCCGCGGGTCCTGGTTCCGCGCGGAGCAGGACGTGCCACCAAGCGGCCTCTTCTTCCGCACAACCTACGCCGCCGCGTCCGAGGACGACATGGCGCGTGCCATCGAGCGGTTCGGCACCGCCGTGCGTGAGAGCTTTGGTCTCGCTTCTCAATAGATTTATCCGGAACGGTATCGGTATCGGTCAACGGGAACTGGAAGTTTTGTCGGGGAAAAAACGGGGGTTGGGGTGGGGGAACTGGGACTCGAAGACCGGACTGGTGGTGGCTGCATTATTTATCGTCCGGGAATCGGGATACAGCATAGCTAGATGAAGTCCATTGGGAGTTGGTGTTAGCATGTTATCGTACATAGCATTTACGCCGCAGGTACCTGAGTTAACAACTAGAGACTTTTGCATAACATCAATAGCTTCTTAATAACTCATTAGCATAGAGTTCGAAGCAAATTTACCTTATACGCTGACGCCCTCTACGATGTCGTGCGACCTGATTAATCTTCTACAGCCAGCCACAATTACCTCATCACTTCCTACCTAAGAGATAGTATGCATGGAAATCACTTCAGCACCTTAGAACGGAATAAACAATGCATCGCTTTGTATTTTTGTCTGCCTTGGATGGTTACATCTCGAGTAAAATCTCAATCCGAACTGTCGCCAATCCGGCCGCTCACACCCCCTAGAATGCACCGCACCGCGCCATGCTGAATACCTGGTCCAATCCGATCATAAATGTTGATCGTGGCAGGTCATGCCGTTTTTTTCTCGCCCCCTCTGTAAATCTTAAGCCCCTCCCCCCGAAATACCTTGCCAACATTTTCTTTTCCCGTCTGGTCTTAAATACTCTAGACGTTAACGATGAACAAGGCGGGTATGTGTTAATACAAGGAATATGGATGATCCAAGACCGCCCTTAAAACTCCCAATGGTCATCATCCTCCACGGACTTAATAGCCCAATTAAACTTCTCACGTAGGGTCTTAGAGAAGAACTTCTCAATAGGAACGTCAAACTTCTTTGCGAAGACTACGGTGAGACGAGGATCAATGTAGTTCTAGGTTAAATGTTAGCTTCGGATGAATCAAGACGTGATTAAGTTGACTTACGATCTTAGAGGTGCCTAGAGCGACCTCCTTGTTACCATCACGGTCGGCGGCCTGGAGTTCTAGTGTTCGTATGCGTTCTTCGATCTTCTGAATGTTTCCTTCAATCTTATCAACTGTGGGGCCTCTTCCTTCGGCTTCGACCTTCTTAGACTTGTTCTCTTTCTTAAATTTCTTCGCAAGGTCATCTGCAACCTGGAGACGCTCCTTAAGTTCCTTATCAGGCATGATCTTCTCTCCGTCCTCTTGACGTTTTTGGTTGTCCTTCTCAAACTTCTTCTGAATCTTCGTTCGTTGCTCTTCGACAAGGAAGCTCTGGTGCTCCAGTATCCAAGCCTCGTCGAGCTCTGCGTCCTGCTGGAAAAAGTCGGCGCCCTTCTTCTTCTTCTGCTTCGGATCGACGTCCAAGAGCATCATCTTGTTACGCCACTTTTGGTACTTAAGACCCTTGATTCGATCACCAAGCTTCTCCATTTGCGCTTCGTGACCCGCGCCCACAGTCCGCTTGTGATTACAAAGAATAGCAACCTCACGATTGCAATCGTTGTACAGCTTGATTTTCTCAGCCATAGTAGCGCTGGAAACCTTCAAATCCCTGAGTAGATTTGACATGGTGTAAGAAGCGTTGTATGTACGGAAAACCTTTGCAGTCAATCCTTGCATGTAAGACGAGAGATGCTTGTTTAACTGAGTGGTAGTGAGACGATCAAAGATATCGTCACCTTCCTTCTTTGGGGGTTTCTTGAAAACTCGCAAGTTCTTGAATACTTGTCGGTCGACAGTAACTTCATCGTAGAACCTGATACTGTCTTTACCTAAGAAGTCGAAGATGACTGTGTTGGGTTCTCGAAGTGTTACGTGTTCGTACTTGAGTGAACAACAACCAACAGTCTCGGCTTCATTCTCAGTATCTTTCTCGTTACCAGCTCTCAAGGCAAACTTATCGATCAAGTACACAGCGGTGGCTCGTTGACGATCAGCCATAGATTCTGCTTTGAGATCCTTGGTGTAATCCTTGCGGATCTTCGCAATGTGCTTTTTCAGTTCTCGAGCTTTCTCGAACTTCTTGAAGTCGCTCTGTCCTTTGACAGCGCTAGTAGCTCCTAGCATGACATACTTGTATGAGCCGTTGATGTTCTCTTGCCACATTGCTAACCATGTAGCCTTGTTATCATGCTGAACGGCCTTCCACTTGTGGCCTTCAGGTGGTGGGGGGACCATCGAATCCTTCCCAATATTGATAGTAATTTGCTCGGGCAAAACACGCTTCTTGACCTTACCGGTCTTGGGGTGTTCACCACGACCACGGAAAAGGCCGGGAGGTTCGACTCTGAAGTTGCCAACTTTCTCTTTACGACCGTCCCATTTGCAGAACATGTAGGGAGCCTCAGCCTTGTCCCTTTCGGCCTTCTCGGCTTTCTTTTCGGCAGCTGGACGTGCTTTCTTGGCCTCATTCTTAGCATGGTAGTATTCGAAGATAGGCTTGAAGTCTAGTTTAGTAAACTCCTTGATGTTAACCTTCTTTCCATGTCGATCCGTCGCGCCGCCCGTTCGATCAAGGATCTCCGTGAAGTCAATAAAGAAGTTCTTCTGGAACGTGGGATTCTCGACGTTGTGGGTCGAGTTAAGCATAGCACCAAAGAAACCGGCTACCTCTTCGGCCTCGACATGAAGATTGACAGGAGTGCCATCATAAATGAGCTTGATGTTCTTCGGTAGAGGTTCATACTCTGGGGGGAAAAGGACACCGTTGTGTTCAAGGGTAGTCCACTTAACGCTGTCATCTTCTTTTTTGGGAGCATCCCACCAGCGGTACTCTGCCTCCTCGTCCTCAGCGTCGCCGTCTCCAGGTTCTTCACTCACTTCCTTCTTAGCCTTCTTGGCAGGAGTCTTCTTGACGGGAGTAGGTTTTTCGGACTTGGCTTTGGTCTTACCGACAGCAGTCTTGACCTTCTTACGAATAGGTTGATCGGAATCAGATTCTTCTTTCTTCATACCGTTCGGCTTGCTCTTTCCGTTAACGCCGTTGGATGGCCGTTTCTTGCCCTTTGCACCCGCTAAAGGCACATCGTCATCCGACTCGTCCTTAACGATCTTCTTAGGAGTAGGCTTCTTCAATTTAGATTCGCTTGCACGGATAGCCTTGGCATCCTTCTCCGCGTTCTTCTCGATGGCCTTTCTCTTGGAAGCAAGTTTTGCATTCAGCGGCTGATCATCATCGGAATCTTCAGCCATGGCAGTTTCATCGGCAGCGGGTGGAAGTTTGACTTTTCGCTTGCTAAGAACTTCGTCATCGGAATCATCGACCTTGACTTTCTTTTGACGCTTCGCCTAACTCGTAAGTTAGCACAGTTTTTCCGGCTCTTCGCGTCACTGACCCGATTAAAAAGAAGGGAAACGTACCAATCGACCGTCTTCAGAATCTGAATCGTCCTTGTAGCTCACATGGTTTATCGAGGCACGCGACTTGCGCTTTCCGTTACCATTCGTGTGTGGAGATGCATCATTGTTAACTGGACCATTGCGAATGGACACGGGGGCGGGCTTCGCTTTGGTGGAGGTACGGCGATCCATAGCTTTGTCTTCGGCTTTCGAGATAGTAGAAGATGAAACTATTAGACGGAAATATATTAGCAAGAGCGAATCCGAGAAAAATATTCAAGGTCATATTGGCTCAAGTTTGCTTGGCACAAAAGGGAAGAAGCGTGAATTTGTCACGTCAAAACGGCGCGAAAAAATGTAGGAAAATGTAGGAACAAAGAAAGTAGATCAAGTATGGAAGAAATAGGGAAAATAAATACTTACGTTGGCCGTTAGTTCTCGCCAGAGGCATATCGTCGTCAGAGTAGTCGGAAGACATGTTGAGCGCGTGAGGTGTGCGAGGTCGGGAGTGATCAAGAGGTAGGTGGTAAGTATGTTAAAGGTTTGGACGGGAAATGGGATTGTTTTCAGTTGAAGTGACGAAGGATGCGAATGAAGGTGGCGCAAAGTTGGATTAAGAAAGAGAGAATGCGATTTTAGAAGTGGTAGAAGGGTGGATTACACCGTAGTGCACCACCCCGATCTATGAGATGGAAGGTACAGACAAGCAGGGAGGATGAAGAAGAGAGAGAAATGGTGAGATTAGAAGGGGAAAAGTCAGAGTCGATGAGTGAAAGACTTGAGAAGAAGAGAAGGCTTCATTGGAAGTCTAGCCGTTAGCCACCAATCGTGTCCGCTGTGGATCCTATTGGCCAGCTATTGTCCTAAATAGTGGAGATTATGTACGAAAATGTACGTATTGGACTGGGTAGGAAGAATCCAAGAAGTCCAAAGAATGCCCCGTTATGCCTGTTGGCCCTGTTGTCCTGTTGCGGTACGCCGGATCGTCTGTTCGCCTGGTTGCCAGGTGGTAGATGGTAGGGGAAAGAAAAATTGTTAGTGAAATGGGTTACTGCTGGGTCTTGGGTTCACTACTAGGTTAGTAGCGCGGTAAAGATAGGTCTTGATTAAGTAATATGAGGTGGGTCAAGTTGAATTTGCCTTTTGACTAATAACGAATCCGTTATCCAACTGGTCCAACTGGCACTGTGGCTGCTGGTTGCGTGGATAACGGGCAGTTACAGGGTGCAGGGTATGTAGTACAGACAGACAAGGTGCTGCGCTACACTGTGCATGGACCACTCTCGGTTGTTGGAATGAAAGAATAGCCGAGGATCTTCCGGTGTGGAAAGTGCAGTTTGGTCCGGAGAATTGGAAGCTTTTGGTGGAGAGAGCGAAAGTGGAAAGTGAGAAGTGAACAATTGAACCTCATTTAATAATTTGATCCTAGAGTCAACCAATTGATTGCGCATTCCCATCGCCTCGCAATCAACTTCCTCCGAGGGCTCCGGGTACAAATTTACCTTCAAATTCTTCCAAGATGCTTTCGAGGGCAGCAAGACCGGCTCTGAGAGCTGGAGCTGCGGCTATTCCTGCTCGGTACGTCGGATCTTTTCGCGAGCTCGTCCTATGAGGCAATTCGCAAAATATCCTCCAAGCTAGCTCCGAAACCCTCCAAGATTATTCATAAGGAATGAGCTTAGGGAATATCATATGCTAATAATTTGAATTGGTTCAGTACCGCCAACAATGGAGCAGCTGCTGGTTATGCTACCCTGCGAGAAATCGAAGGCCGTCTAAAATCTATCCGCAACATCGAGAAGATCACCAAGACCATGAAGATCGTAGCCTCCACAAAGCTGACCCGCGCTACTCGTGCCATGAACGACTCCCGAAAGTACGGTCAGACGTCAAACGAAGTCTTCGAGTCCGCAGAGACCAAACCCCTCGAAGGTGAGGGCAAGAAGGTCCTGTACATCGTCTGCAGTTCCGACAAGGGTCTTTGCGGTGGTGTTCACTCCGGTCTTTCTCGTTACATGCGCCGAAACGTCTTGCTTCCTGGCAGCCAACCCGCCGACCTCATCCTCATTGGCGAGAAGTCGAGGGCCCAGCTGAGTCGTACGAACGCTAAGGACATCGTCCTCAGCTTTTCTGGTGTCGGAAAGGACATCCCCACCTTTGCCGATGCCCAGGCCATCGCCGATCAGGTTACGCAGCTTCCCACAGACTACTCCGATATCAAGATCGTGCACAACAAGTTCATCAATGCTACAAGCTACGAACCCACTATCGTAGAGGCCTTCTCCGAGGAAGCTATTGCCAACTCCCCTAACTTCTCTGCTTTCGAGGTTGATGATGAGGAGTTGCTCGCTAACCTGAGGGAATATACCCTGGCCAACTCTCTCTTCTGGGCCCTTGCCGAGGGTCACGCTTGCGAGATCTCTGCCCGACAACAGGCCATGGACGTGAGTTTTGCCTCCTTTACCTCCATGTTAAATATTAATCTTGACCCGTTTCAACTGTCGTGTCACTAACGATATCTTTGTAGAACGCTTCCAAGAACGCTGGTGAGATGATCAACAAATACCAGATTCTCTTCAACCGTACCCGTCAAGCCGTCATTACCGGAGAACTGGTCGAAATTATCACAGGTGCCACCGCTTCGGAGGATATGTAAAGTGGTTGATAGAAGAATAGATGGGATAGTGAATGGTGAATAATCCAATCGCATCCCTTCCTTTTGTATCAAAGTACCCCAAGCAAAACCTCGGCCTTGCTGCCTTGGATGTATCAATTCCTCAATAAACTAGTTCCTCAGCACTCCCTTATCCCCTTAGCTTTTGTGCCTCATCTGTCACGACTTTTGATTGAGAGTATAGACCCATGCAAGTACGTTGAGGACCGTGTATCCTTTAGTCCCAGTTTGTGGCCAGACAGCTGCATTCCCTTTGCTCGTTAGCTTTGGGCACTGACCAATCCTGCCTTGATTGGCCTTGGATACCTAACCAAGTGGTTACATTGACTAAATGTGACTCTAGGAGACAACCGGTTTCCCACCATCAGACTTCAATGCAGACATTCTTACAAGCATTTCACCTCTGTGAGTATACCCTACAAGATGTATCTGGATTGTTTAAGGCCTAGAACATCTGAATCATTGCTTAGATGAATTTTGATAGTTATACTGCTTGTACCAATAGCAGGTATCATCAAGCGTTAGGAGTTGGACACCTATCAAGACTCTCTTTTAGCTATCTAGTAGGCTGCCTATCGATTTACTCGCACAGCCAAACACAGGGTATGTGTGTGGATTTCCTACTATGATGATTTCTCTAATAGCACCTTCATAGCCCCTGACTCACGGAGTTTCCTATCAAAACTTACTCTGGTGTTATATAGACACCGAGACCGCTATGAAAACCCATATAGCTGCCTTTCGTATCAAAGAACTCTCTCTCCCCCTCTCCCTCTCTCTCTAGGTATATATATATGCCTAGTCAACTCAGCTGAAGGACTCAAAGAATTTCGCACTCTCCTCTCATTCCCTTTCCTTTTTTTCGCTTCTATCTATTTATTGTTGTCGCTTTTTAAAAAGAGAAGAATAGACCCGCCGCATCTAGATACAACCAGGCACACCATGCGCGAAAACTAACAAATACCTGATCCGAGCATGAAGCCGCTTCTCTGGCAAATTATTATGTTTGGTCATGAACGGTCTGTTTCAACCGAGAGAAAATAAATCCGAAGTCTCCAGAGAATTGTTCCCCTGGAACTTCTGCCACATCGCCGTAAAGAAATTTAGTAGGTAGGCATTCTCCAGCCGAACTGGATAACATCTTACTAACAAGTTCCAGAACGAGCTTATTCCGGTGACCCAGCACCCGCTTCTATCAGCGTCAACCCGACACCACTAAAACGCAGCAAGAAACCTCACGGAGCAACAACAGCTCAGTCGTGTGTTATGCCGAACGATCTCTGCCTTAGAACCCAGAACTACGCTGAAGTGAAGGGCGAGGCATACTCGAAAACAACCTGCTCTCGCCGCTGGTGCGAAAACAAAACCAACTGCAATAAGCGATTTATAGGCGCGGTCTATGGAAGATTCCATAACCCAACCGAACTTTTCCACCATGTCGGATATTAAGACAGCAAAGCAAAAGCTCAGCGCTGATACAGAGGTCTATAATATGTACCTCTGCATAGCCACCTACGCATAGATCTAACCATAGCCTCAGAACCACATGTCTAGATTAAGCCAGGATAGCTTATGAGCAGCCACCGCACTGGACTGCGTAGCATGTTGGTATACTACTGGCTTAGCTATGCCTTATAATATTGGCCGGAACCTCCAGTATGTTTTGTACATAATACCTCTATTACCCCAGCTATTACGATGTATGCGGCGGAGAAGTTTAGGATATCCAGATGAAGACCTTTGCAGAAGATCACCGACATCAAGCGAATAATCTCTGCCTTACTTACCTAGCGGTCTCGATTATTAGAGAGGGACCAAGCAACACTTTGGGAAAACGCAGACCCTCAAATAAAAGGGAGATAACATGCTCCGAACTAGAACCTCTATCATAAACACATAAATCACGAATCGCAAACCATTCGCTGAAATTTCTTATTAACTAATGCATGTACATACCGGGCCGAGCCCCGTTCAAACGGAACACTTAGACCCTCATCACACCCTTCAACGCCCCCTTATGACTATTTGCGATGCAAAGCCCTATACGCCGATGCGAGATCCCTATATGTACGTACCAGGGCCTTTGAACGGCATCCTGTGAAGCTTTTGTACAACCCCTTCCATAATAGATATATGTATCCACTTAGTAATTCCATCATATATTCGAAGGAATACAAAGACCACGGGTAATTGTGTTCGAAGGTCATTATTTTAACCCTTCATACCAGTATCAACGTCACTGGCCTCACTCTCGGCATAGTTGTTGACCTTGGCGCGCCTTCTTTCTCTTCCGCTTCCGCTATCGTCAACAGGGCTGCCTTCGTCCCCGAGTACGAGTTTGTGGGTTTTCTCATATTCGGCCTTGATCTCAAGGCATTTCTTATCCCACTCCTTAACTTTAGCGTCCCAGGCCTTCACTGACTCGTTGTACTTTTCCTTGATCTCGGCGGCCTGGTCTTCGAAAGGCTTGCGCTCCTCTTGCGGCGCCTCCTTCCACATCTTGCTTGTCATGACTCGTACTTCGTTAGGGCTCGGCTTACCCTTACCGGGACGGCGGCCTTCTTCGCAGCGCTTGCGTGCCACCTCGAATGAGATCTTGCTATATAGGAGATATGCATTCGCTGCAACCTTTTGTGGTCGCCAGGGCCGCTCCCCGATTTGCGCTGTGATATGTTGGGAAGTAGCGAGCTCATACTCGGCAATGCGAGCTTGCTTGCTAGACCTGGGGGAGAGGGGTAGTGAACCATCGCTGGGCTCTTTTCGCTTCAATCCTCGAGAAGAGAATGCGGAATCCTTCGGTAGTACAAGTGGCGTCGGAACCTCAATCGGACCGAGCATAGTGCCAATCACTTCCGAAGCTGCACGTAAACCGGTTAAGTAGGCACCGTGTACTGTAGCGGGATGGGTGTCGGTTGTATGTTCGCCCGCAAAGAATAGATTGCCAACCGCCTTAGCCATCGTCTGGTAGTCATCTGGACGCATTGAAGGACCGGCAGAAGAATACGATCCTCGAGCGAACTTGTCAGAACCCCAACGTGTAACTATAGAGTGGACCGGTTGAGGGACCTTAGCACCATATACACCCCGAAGGACTTCAGTAGCTTCAGCAACGAGTTCATCATTTCCCGAATGCTCAGTATCAAAGCCGGCGTCTCCAGCCATGAGGCCGATAAGGACCGGGATGCCGCTTGTATTTGATACGTTAAACCATTGGAAGCACCGTCCGCGTTGCGAGGCGTAGTCAGTTTGCTTGACACTGTGACGCGAATTCGGCGTACGGAGACAGCCGAATATGTCTTTAGTCGTATCCCAAAAAGCTTCCGCGTAGACCAAGATAATTTTGTTCAAGATACCATACCCTAGGCGACCAATCGCATCCGTTTTGGAAGACGGTAAAGGAGGGTTAAACTCGACATGGCCGTGCTTCAAAACTCCGAGGGGTATGGTTGAAACGACATAGTCGGCCTCTAGCACAGTTCCATCTTCAGATTCGACTCGAGTGGTTCCCAAGCCCTCAGGGTCGTAGAATATTCGCTTGACATCCGTATTCTTTCGAATGTCTAATCGTGAAGGTGTGTTCGCCAGAGCCCATGGAACACTCTGATAACCGCCAATAACCATCGTGTGCTTTCCTTCCCACTCATTTCCAGCGTCAATGTCCCAACCGCCTATACTGAGCTGGTTGTAATTCGTGGCGTTGCTGTACTCGAGGTTGGCTATATGCCAATTCATGAGTCGAAAATCTTGGGGCGTGAGATCGACTATATCTTTGTATTGTGTAATTGCTTCATCCATGACAGAACCGAGTGTAGCATTAGGAGCCCTGGCTGCTGCGTCAAGACTTAGGTCGTGGTCCTCAGTGACATGGTCTTTGAGTGTCCAGCCCATTAAGCGCGCCTTATACGCTGCCTTGAGAACAGCCGGGGTACCTGGTTCGACATGAGTTTTACCTGTCGCTCGATCTGTAGAAACAGGAACAAGGTTAACTTCAGGCCCTAAACTTTGCTGCGAGACCGGCGGTGCCTGTGGGAGAGCAGCTGTCGCTTCTTCGACCTGGGCTATTGTCCTTTGGCCGTCGGATGAACTATCTCGGCCCTCGTCCATCAAGTCTTTGTTGCCTTCTATGAGTTTCGATGGCGGATTCTTAAACTTGTAATCGCTAACTCTCTCGAGGCAATCATTGTAAAGCTTTTCAACAAGCCGATCACGCTTCTCATCGACAGCCTTACCGTTCGCGTCATAAAGGGTGGTGTCAGGTCGTAAAGAATAGTAGGGTAGCGCCATCTGACCTCTCAATAAAACGTTCAAAGGGTTACCTCTTTCAAATCCAGTGATAATCATCCCTCCGCATTCGACGCTGTGTCGCCGGCCTTTGAATCCTATTAGATGTTGACTCTTGCTGCCGTCAAGTGCACGTGAATACACCCGACCGCCTAGGCGATTTCGACCCTCTAGGACAATCACTTTTGGAGCCTCTTCACCTGATTCTTGGAATTCTGTGGCATATTGTTGGAATAGGGCTTCTAGATGCCTTGCACAACCTAATCCAGCTAGGCCAGCACCGATAACAACCACGGTCTTTCTCTTTTTGCCTAGGCTCATCTTCTTTGATCGCTTCCTAAGCGAGGATATTTCTGCGCACCCGAAGTTGATATACCCGGAGCGATTGAGCCAGTCATAGCATACGTTTGCCGCGTCAAACCATCTAGAATCTTTGGCACATCCGATGGCCTCTTCACGAGAAACACCAATTCGGGGGTTACTCAACCATAATCGCAAAATCCCATTTCGGATGTTTAGATAAGTAGTCACCTGAGCGTGACTGAGATGGTTTCTCAACATCAAGTATTCATCCTGATGTAAAGCGTAAGGGTTAAGTCTAGATGACTCGGCCGCGGCTATGCACTGGTTGGCATAGTCGTGCGGTGCGATATCCGTCGGGATAGATACTCGGGGGCGGACATCGAACGTTCGTCTTTTTGACTTGGTATTAGAGGTAATATTGCCAATCTGGGCTAAGAGTGGCTCCTTGAGCGTGTCCACATCAACCGGTGTCGTCGCTTTGCTTGAGGGCGGCGACGTGGAAGGGGCGGACGTCAGCTCCGAGCGATCAGAGACGGCTGACGGTGGAGACTCGAATGAGTTTCCGGGAGTTCCGTTAATTCTAAGGTGTATCGAGTCTTTTAGTGGTGATTGAGCCCGATGAGGCCTGTTGTTGAGATTAGGACATGGGGGGATAATGTAAGACATATTATGAAGGATACGAGTTGAGATTGTGGGCATATCAACTGAGACTTACGTAGATTCATCCTGTGATACCGTGATTGATGCCATATTGTCAGTATCAATATCTAAATCATCAATTCGTACAATGATTTCGGATTCTGTTCTTGGCGTTTCTCTAGAGGTAGATAACTCAGCGTTGTAAGAAGTGTGCGAATCTGCGAGAAGTGCGGCGGGTAAAGATTTGGTGATATCAGCTGAAGAAGCGAGTATGGATTCTAGATGAAGATCCAATTCTTCTAAATCCATCAAAGGTCCTGAACCGATACAAGTTCCCTCCTCCAACAAGGTCTCCTGAGTGCTTGTCATAGCTAGCGAGCTCAGGTCCCGTGTTGACTAGAGGCATATAGATGCATCGATATATGGGTATGAGCGAAGTCGTCTGGGATTCGTGTATGTCTATGGAGAGCTTTGCTAAGACTCCCATTGAATATAAAGTATCTAAAAAGATCGTCCCAAACTGTGCGCAATTGTCACGGGATGGTCATAATAACTACTCCCGTCGGTAGTTTGGACTCTGGACTCTGAACTCTAGGGGATTTTTGTTAGTTGATATATATGCTGAATCGCCTCATCTGATTTGGAGGGTTGTCTTAAATGGGTATCGAATGATCATGCACAGTGGGGAAAGGCTAGAAACGGTACTGTCCATACCTTTATGGTAACTGGGGATTGGGGATTTCGACTAATTCCCAATTTGATCGATTGCTTGATGATAGTTGGTTACGAAGAGCTTCTTACGGGAGGGTTCGATGTAGGTCAATGAATGAATTAGGAATGAGTATTCTAATTCTCGGTATTCTTCAAGTTAAAGGTTGAAAGTTTCTCGGTTCTAATATCCCGATTCTCTCTCGAGGGGAAGGGTAAGATTGATACGGGGGAGTTATCGAGACATAAGAGTGGGATAGAGAGGAAATGTACATATGTATGTAAGGTGTGTGCGCCTTCAAGTCTTGCATATATGTGCATATATGCAAGCGCTAATCATTTATAACGAGTATTTGAACCGATTGATGCTCCTCTGGCCCACTTAAAGTCAACTTTAGGAAGGGCTTACGGAATCCCCCCCAAAGTATTTAGGTACCTACCACCTATCAGATTCGCCCTCCCCGCCGCTAAGGCACGTGATAAGCGAAGTCTATTAAGATCGTTGTACAACTAGAATCTGTATTCAATTCATCAAGATTACTTCAATATTTCTAACACTGGATGATTGATCACAAGTTTTGCTTCGCCTTTTATCATATATGGGCGTATACAAGTATTAGGTATGTAATAGGATGAGTTACTAGAAACAGTTGATCTGTTCTCATTTTATATCAGCTAACATCTCTGGTCTAGACCTGAAAACCCGTTGACATCGAGATATCGCCGGTAGTCTCCGTTGGGGGCCAACATTCATATATGATATACATGAGTCTGGACTATTTCTATGCAGGAATGGGTGCCAATTATAGTTGTCGTCATCATGCTTGTGGAATAGATAAACCACTAGCCCGTAGATGAAGCGGCTGGCTTAGGTGTTTCCTTTGCAAAAGACTCTTTCTCTATTGCAGCATCCATCATCTTATTCCCGCTAATGATTGATGTCGTGCAGATAACAATATTTCTCCGGGCTAGAAGAATACTATGTTAGTAAAGTTGAATGTCCTTTTTATAGGGGTGGATCCGGAACCGACCTTCTTCCTTCTTCGCGATAAATCGCAGCGCAGCGATCTCGGTGAAGGTGATACCTCCTACGAACACAACAAATACTGTCTTCTTGTCGCCAGCCCCCGATAATAAAGCCCTGGCCTTAACCGCCTTGTCTTCGCCCTTCTGAAGTTCGTCAAATGCTTGGCCTCTTGCATGCTTTACGGCCTCGTCAAATCCCCGCCATCCTTGCGCGCCGCTTCCAGCAGCCGTCCCTGCAGCGGCCCCCGTATTTCCACGTGTGATAGAGAGGATATATTGCTTTTGTAGTATACACTGCACAAGCCGTATAGAAAGTGGCGCATAGCCGCTATAAACGTACGCGATATCATTTGGATCGTGCTCGTTGACTTCATCGACAATTAAGCGAAGTTGTTTGCGTAGGTAGGTATAATTGGTTTTAGTTCCCGTTGCCGTCCCCGAGCCCGGCATTGGAATCATGCTCGCCATAGGCGAAGTGCGAGACAAGAATAGCTGTAGCTTCTCTAAGTTATGTAAAGTCAAGAGATGTTGATAGCCGTAGCCTTCTAATATCAAGCGTCTGAATTGATCAAAATCCTTTGACTTGATACCACCAGATATGCATGAGTATATGCACAGAAGCCTCAGAATTTCCCGTAGTGGTACGTCTCTCGCAATCAGCTCTTCGATGGCATCGAATTGAGAACTCGGATCGGCACCCGCGGCAAGATTTTGCTGCACCTCTAGCATGCGGCTGAACTCATCTGCCCGAGTATGTTTCATAATCTCTTCAGCAAGCCCAGTATGGATCTTCAAGCTCTGGTGTTCAGTTTGATAGCCGGGCAACTTCTTGACAAAGTCTTTAAGTTCCGCAGTCGTCTTAGATGCATGTCGGCTGTCGTAGTCGCTCTGTAGCCTCCTTGCAACTTTGTTGAGGAGAGTACCGACGATGGCAAAGTTCGCATCGCGGAGTCCGTCGTAGAGTTTATCTGAAGAATCTAGTTGGATTTTGCGCTTTCTCGAGGTAGTGCTGGGGGTCGGGGTAGATGCCGTGCTCTGGGAAGCGGCTTGCGACGGAGCTCCCACGATAGTTGAATCAATATCAGCCTGATTATTCTGGATTCCCCAAAGCTCATCGATCAAACCTTCGTACGTCAATTGAGTAAGTAAAGGTGTCACAAAATCTACTTCGCGATCGATTATGATGACACTTTCAATCGTATTGCTTGGAGTAAGCCCGGACCTAGTGCCCTCGTTCGCATCCTCTCCAGCCAATATCTCCTGTCGCATCCTAGTAAGTAGTTCCGCTACGTGCTTTGCATTATCGCCCTTGCCTATGACACGTGGGAAGAGTCCATGTTTCGTTTGAATGTCCATCAAGGCTTTCGCCATTAAGAATGTCGGTGTGGTGTCTTTAAATAGGAAGAGGTCTTGAAAAGAGCTGTCGAGCTCCAGAGATAGGACATCTCGCTCTAGAGGGAAGAAATACAATGGAAGCTCCGCTATATTCACATCACCAAGCACACCAGCTTCCTCGAGTAGTTTGTCGGACACGAGAGTGCGGCGAGGTACCCAAAAAACGTGGAATTCGTGGCCGATCTGGCTTTCACGCTGAAGTCGCTTGATCTGGTCTACATTAAATGTTAGCATGTCATGATGGCGCCTCACACATCCGTTCCAATGGATATTTTCATTTCGGACAAGGTTGAAAATTCAGGTGAAATGGGATAAATGAATTCAAAATGTCCATTGGAAGCCATTGGATCCTTCTACTTAGGTATATCAAGTGGGACACTGGGGAGTGAGAAGGGTTGTGAAGGGGATGACGGACCGGCTATAGACTGAGCATGTCGGGCACACTCTCCTCGCGCCATAAACACGACATTGCGTTGGCTCGTGTCGGCATTTCCGTTTTCCAGGAAGAAGAACTTATCCACTCCATAATCCTGTAAGGTTGATACTTTGACTACGACGCCAATCGGACCAGCCAGACTACGTTCGATGATGAGATTTTTCTTTCCGCGGACCTAAGTGGCACTGTTATTCCTACTGCCCAGACAGCATGAATGAAGGTCCTGGACAGCCTTACTTACGCCTTCGAGGAGATAAAGAAGATCCTTGCGTGCCTTATCTCTGATCTGTTCAGGGTCGAACCCCGCATGAGGAGCCATTATGAGCTCTTCATGGGGGTAGCGCGTTTGGGCGTTAGGCGATTAGGCGAAAAGAAAGGTCTAGGTTGTGAATGGTGTATGGTGTAAAACAAAGGTTCACGAGATGTGAGCTGGAGCTTTCCTAAGAAGTATGTACAAATGAGAAGCTTGGGGGTAGCTTGCGGAGCCCGCCTGGCAGCCTAGGTACTTGGGTAAGGTTAGGCGGGTTCGACCTGCCTGCCTGCTTATCGCTTAACCTATTTTCGGTTAGCGCGCCGGCTTCAGCAGCATATCAGAGACGCGCGACGTCACAGCTCCGCTATGCTTATCGATTTGGATATTTAATGTTTCCAAGTTCTACTTCTACAAACCTCGAGTATTCGTGGTAGATTTATGGTTACCAAGGCGTATGAATAATTTAGTTTACTAAATATATTCTTATTATTAGCATAGCGGCACTAACGTCTTTTTCCGTTGTGACCGTTGATAATATGAAGAAAAAAAGTATCGAATTCGGCATAAAAGCATCCAGTATAGGTGGCATTTACCTACAAAAAAGGTCACTCAGGTCACCAGATGTTGTCAGTCAGAATGTAGAATTCACTCTACTCTCCTAGATATCAATTGCATGAAAACGCACAAAGTATCGGGAAATTTAGTATTATTCGGACATCTTAACTGATGATCGCATACTGCCTATTCGCGCAATGCCCACCAGACCAGACTCATGCTGTTGCTGTTGCTGTTGCTGCTAGTCGTAAAGAATCCCGCGTTCCACAACGAATGACCTAAGTTCTTGGGTGGTCAACTCCAGTTTTCTTCGAAATTCTAGCCTCTGTAATGGCTATGCAAATAGAAACGAGATGTATCAACTCTTAACGCAATGCTATGTTTAGGGCTGCGTCTATGTAGCAGTCCTGTTAGGAAGTACAAACTCGTTAGATACATGACTTCTATACGGTGTTATCGTGATAATAGAAATCGATGTCTCTAGGACGTAGACGATTTCCGCGAACAAATTCCTCGTCGCCAGGGGGTCGCTCGTTCTTGGTGTTTCCGGTCAACATGCTCTGAAGGCTCATGCATACACTCTCTACATTCTGGACTGGGCTCCATCCTTGAGTCCCTAACAGGTCGAGGCATATAATCCCGTTCGAGTAAATATGAGGGTGCATAGGTATCGGTCGGGTATCAAGCTTCACGAAGGTTACCTCGGGAGGTTCTATGATATTCACATTAATTCAACGTCTTCGGGTTGGCGTATAGCCGGAGCGCATACCAATAGGATACTGATTTCCGAACTTGAACTTGAGTCGATAAATCTGGCCGGCATAGATAGGGTTTTGGTCGAGGACTTGGATATCAAGAAACCATTCTTCGAGGTTGTCCGCAGATACCAAGGTGATACCAGGTGGCAGGCTATTTGAAATCTAAGTCGTAGATATTGGCAGTAAGCAATTATGTAACACGAATACAAATCCTTCAACAGGTACTTGGGTAGAAATTAAATATACCTTAGCAAGCTCCTTGGTTAATCTTTTGGGACCTAGGTTGGCCATCTTGGGACAATGGGGACCAGGTATGCAATGTGTAAGTGAACTAATATTTAGAATCGTTGAAAGGCAAAGTGGCGCAGACGCTTTCGTGCTTTCTAATCGTTAAGTTGGTATGGAGGTCGCGGTTTGGGTTGTGCGCCAAACCCAAGAAAGCATTGAAATAGCCTGAAATAATACGAAAAGTCAGATACAGCTAAGAAATGAGGGTGTGCTTATTTCCTAAAGAGCATCTGGGTATGTTTGTCTTCTGAATAAGGTATGGACATCTACAAGTACCAGGTAGACAGATGAATATACAGATTAGTGTAAAGAGTATACTGTACTGATTTAGTGTGTAGATGGATACATTCACGTACCTTAGGTATGGTCGCGAAATCAAATTGAGCTGAACATTTCCGATTTCCGTCCAACCTACTTCCAGGACTGGTGTGAACAAGAAGAAGACAACTGATTGATTTGTTTGAGTTGACAAGTTCCAGGTTGATCACAAGGAAGCGCAAAGAATTGGACTAGGAGTCCCCAGGGTCCAGAGGTAGAATAAAGTTGCCCCGCAAAGTCAACAAAAGCTACTACTATTGCGTCGTACCGCCTGACTGCTAGGTGACGTTGGTATGTACTTATACAGATGGGGCACTGTTATCGATAAAGATCCTTAAAATGGTACTCTCACAGGTGTCCAGGTGCTGCTTCCTTCCATTACTAGGCGCTGAATAAGGTAGTAGGCACCTAACACGGGGTGCACGGGATGTGTGATGTTTCAAGATGGATAAGTGATGAATGGAAGCGACGTTATGGTTCGTAGAAGGAAGTATTCCCCCATATTCTGTACTCCAGATGACGTATTTCTAGAATAGATTATGAATTTAATTTCCTAGAACCAACGACATAAATTCCTACCACTCATATTCCGAATCTATTGAAACCTCGAGTACAGAATATACCTAACTAGTACTTATTGTTACCGGCCATTGTCCGTTTCGAGTTCCGGGGTTGCTGGTCATTCGCATGTGACTCGGCCCGGATCGTCCATAATGGCATAATTTCGTCGCCTGTTTAAGTCTTCAAGTCTCATTTCGCCATGATTCATCTACGAGCTACCAAAGTAAGAGCAAGTGGGAGCCGGTCATCTCCTTTATACTCTTCAATTCATGGTAACACCTTAATAGATGGTACTTAGTAACCGGGCTAAGGCTTGATCATTCGTTCTAGAGGATCGTAAAGCTCAGCCACCGGCTGCCTTGGTGAGGCAACCCAGCTGCCAGGAACAGGTGTGATGGGATGAGCCGACGTTCCGGATTCCGCATGCCGTTCTCAGAAGAGAAGGAAAAAAAACTAGGCCTAGAAGTTGGCTAATGGCTTAGGTACGTACAAGTACAAAAAGAGCAGTGCACTCAATTCGTTGGCAGGGAGTTATTGGTTTGGTTCTGCTCCAATATTGCGGCTGAGCTGCCACCCTAATATCGAGTCACCCAAAGGTCATCAGCAATAATATTGATGAAATCAATGGTGTAGCATTGGTGCATAAGCTGCCGCTCTTGACGGATGCAGTACATCCCCCAGCAAGGCAAGGTACCTTGACAAGGCTTTCTTCCATTTCATTTCATCACGTCGTATCATATCGCATAGTACGGTAAGGTAGGCAGACCAGCTACTAATAAGGAGGTGTTACCTCAGAGCTCAGCCTAGCCATAGCCAGTACATATTGTACAATACTTAGGTTCTGACGGAATCCTATATCGATCTGAGCATCTTCTTTCTCTTCCAGAAACCAAACCCTCTAAAGTTGTCTCTTTTCTTTCTACGCACCTACAACACCTCAATTCATCAATTATCGACGAGAAGCAAATAAAGTCTGCCTACTATCTACCGTATCAAACAACAAAGTTCTTAAGGAGTCGATCGAAATTCAGCTAATAAGAGGAGGGGTCCATTCTAGGGGCTACCCCATAATAGTACATACGTACGACCATACGAATTTGTTATCTAGCGCCCGTCTACAACAGGAATCGTCCTTCAGGCCCCAATTACACCCCCATACACTTCCTCACGTACTACCTAACGGTCATTGTCGACCAGCTGAAGCCTCGTCTTCCGTTCAAGTCTGAACTTCGGCTTGGAATTTAAGTCTTTATTATTGTTATTAACCCTTCGAGAGAGACGATCACTTCAACTTTTAACTATTAGATCTGGCGAAACTTCCACAAATCCAACCAAGGAAGCCCCTCATCTTTTATCACTTCGTGTCGTCGGTCTTACCCCACGTCGCGATGAGTTGTGAGTTATCTTGCTTGCACTTTCAAGGCCCCCCCTGGCTTAGTTCGACATGTATCCCCTCTTTGTTTCGGAGGAAAAGCAACCAAGGTTGTTTCAGTTATTTCTTAGTTAATTCGCTATTTGGCTCAATTCTTTCGAGTTGAATCGTCGAATATACAATATACCCTATTGAAAACTATCATTTGCTAATTTACGATATCTTTAAACTAGTCAACGCAATGTTCAGTAGCCTTCGAGGCCAGCCCGAAAGCTACGAGAAGAAAGCTAAATACAGATTTGGGCGAACGCTAGGTGCGGGCACATACGGTATCGTGCGCGAAGCAGACAGTCCCAACGGCAAAGTTGCTATCAAGATCATCCTCAAGAAAAATGTCAAGGGAAACGAGAAGATGGTTTGGGACGAGCTGGATATGCTCCAACGTCTAAAACATCCTCATATTGTTCGCTTCGTGGATTGGTTCGAGTCTAGGGTACGTCCCTTAACTGGGTAGATGCGAATACACTCGTGGTAACTTGGGCTAACTTTGTTATGTGTAGGACAAGTGGTATATTGTCACTGAACTCGCCACTGGAGGTGAACTCTTCGATCGCATTTGCGAACAAGGAAAATTCACAGAGAAAGATGCTTCCCAGACCATTAAGCAAGTTCTCGGAGCTGTCGATTACCTCCACAATAGAAATGTGGTTCATCGAGGTAGGCATATAGGACATACTCTTAACTAGACATTAGAACATCATCTAACAACGACAAACTAGATCTCAAACCAGAGAACCTCCTGTACCTAAGCAAAGAACCCAGTTCCGACCTAGTCTTAGCAGATTTCGGAATTGCGAAGATGCTCGATACCAAAGACGAGGTTCTTACCACAATGGCGGGCTCCTTCGGTTATGCGGCACCAGAGGTTATGCTGAAAAAGGGTCACGGCAAGCCTGTGGATATGTGGTCTTTGGGCGTCATCACATATACCCTCCTCTGCGGTTACTCTCCTTTCCGCTCGGAGAACCTACAGGACTTGATCGATGAATGCAGTAACGGGAAGGTAGTTTTCCACGAGCGATACTGGAGGGACGTCAGTGATGATGCGAAAGATTTCATCATGCTTCTTCTACAGCCTGACCCAGATGATAGGTGGACTAGCCAGGTATGTGAAATAGGCCATATATTTGTATCCCACCAAATCCCTTGGCATTCGTATTAATATCTCAAATAGCAAGCTTTAAAACACCCCTGGCTCAGCGGCGAGAACGCCACAGACCACAACTTGCTGCCAGAAATCAAGGCATACATTGCCAAGGCACGTCTACGCCGTGGCATCGAGCTCGTCAAACTGGCCAACCGTATCGAAGCGCTCAAGATTCAAGAAGACGACCCAGAGAACCCCGACTTCACCGACAGCACCGTGGCCGCGTCCAGCCAGTCCCGATCGAGCACCGCATCATCGAAAGGCGAGCCGAGCACCGGCAAGGGCAAACTCACGCGCGCAATGAAGGGTGCCATCTTCCGCGAGGTAGTCTTAGCCAAGGTGCGCGAGATGAAGGAGCAAGAGCAGACGCTGAAGGTGAAGGAAGAAGTGGAAAAGGAGGCGAAGCGGAAGAGCTTCCAAAATTAAAAGGAAACCAATCAAAAAAGTAATCGGGAGGAGGGAGGAGGTCGTTGTAGATGATGGTGGTTAGTGTTGGGTTAGATACCCCCTCATTCCTGGAAAGGGCAATGGGAATGGAAGAATTTTTTATGGATGTTTGTTATTAGGGTTCGGCACATAAAAAATGCGTTCATTCGTAACTACTATTTTTTGAGTCACTGCGATGCCTACCATATATGTATGTATGTTTACATACCTACTTGCCTGGTATGTGGCTAGCGAGATGGAAACGGGGTCGGTTATTCGTCTATTCGGTCGAGGAGAAGGGTTCGAGCAAGTACGGTCCTCCGTTATATTCTGTTCTGTTCTGTTCTTTTCCCTTAGGTACTTTTTTTTCCGCTTCCATCAGATATCCGTCTTGCGTTGGGTCAGTAAGGGCCCGTCGAACTACGTACATTCGGTCAGTTGGTGTGTCCGATTCGTTTCGTGTAGCGGTATGAATGACTAAAGTATATATCTTGGAATACTAGATATTACACGTAGCGGTCTATCTTGCCTCGCCCCTATCTACCTACGTACTAGGTAAACACATAAACACAATTACTTCAAGTTCGATATTCACACTGCATAATCTGATGATTGATATCTGATAAAAATTGTATTTATAATGAACTGCATATATACATACGAAGCCGTGACTCGTTATTAAGTAAATCCCTCCCTTCTGCCCACTCCACCTAACAAGGCTGAAGTGCGACAGAAAAGGGAGGATCGTGAGAATAATCTCATGCAATAATGAACAATATGTACATGGACACATAATTATACATTTCGTCGTCGTTTCGTTTTCGTGGACGTTTTCTCGTCTCTTTTCTTCCTCGGCGACTTTTGCTTTTGCTTTTGCGTGTATGTGTGTCATAGGTGTGTGCGCCTCGTCTTTCCCGATCTGGCTCTTTTCCGGTCCTATCCCTTTCGTTTGTCCTTTGGGCGGCCTACTAGCCGGTTGGGTATAATAGATAATAGCTAATACGTAGCTGTAGTAGTTGATAATGACGTCGTATCCAACGAAAAACGGCATTTCGATTTTTTTCCAGTTTGGTTCCATGAGCGCACACTTCCAAACTCCGGTCTTCCTCGCCTCCTTTGTAACCCCCAACTCTCCGTTAATAGGCCATACAGAAATGCGAAGGGAAAATGGTACAATCATGTGCAATATACAAAAAAGATGAAAATGAAAGATGCTGTGATATGTATGTAGGCGATCGGCGAAGCTAACTAGATTGGAACGCAAATATTCATGCATGTAAGCTGACATGCGTCAGAACGTAATCTCTTAGGCACCAAGTTCGCATAAGACTTGTTCTCGTAAGGCCTCGTACCGTCGACTATCGAAGCGCTTTCTTTGCCAGCCACCAGCACGCAGACGCTCGATGCGCTGCTTGAGGGCTTCATCGCCACAACGGATAGTCGAGGCTACAGAGGCTGGTCGGTTAATTGCCTTAGGATTGGGCGAACCAGAAAAACTCTCCCTTGAACCGGGAGTTGTCAATGCTGACGGCTTATCATTCAATCCTCCCAAGTCTAATACTGGAAGCGAGTTTGAGCGAGTAAAACGCGCCTGAAAAAAAGGCGAAGGAGGAACAGGCCAGGCTTCTGTTGGGATTGTAGGCGTCGCCGGTGTCTCGTCGGCTTCGGCAAGCAAGGTTTCGATACCGGTACGATGCCAAGAAACCTGTAGGCGTAAAGCAGAAAGTTGCGCGCAAATCCTGTTCGCGGATTTTGTTTGCAAAAATGTGTCCAAGTCGAATTTGTCGTCCACAGTGTTCGACTCTTCCGTTGGTTGCTGGTCGCTAGTCGCAGAGCACTCGACTACTTCTGGTTGGGTTTCTATCGTTGGTTCAGATTTCGACGATGCTGGTTTAGTCTTCTCCGCCGAAAACTGAGGTGAGTAGGGAGAAGGATTAGAGTGGCGAGGGAAGAAATCCTCTTCCCATCCTAACGTAGGACTGTCGGGGCGAATATATGGCTCGGGCTGAAACTCGATAAGATCATTCAATCCGGAAAAAGAAACCTTCTTCTTAGCTTTAACTGGCCTCGAAGTCGACTTCAGTATTACACCATCTTCAGTTGAACATACCGAGGTCCTCGGTGATGAAAATGTTGTACTCGAGACTGATGATCGTACACTAGACAACCCCGGAGAATTCATACCAGACATAGTCGAGCTCGTCGATATAGATCTCGTTCTTCCGTTTACATTATCCTCTGTATTCTGAATTAACTCTTCAGCCTTGGCATAGTGTACTTGAGCATCGCGAAGTAACCTTGTGCGATAGTTAGACGAATTGGATAAAGGTCGCGCGCAAAGCTCAAACGAAGATGCAGCATAAAAGTGTAAGTAAATCAAATGGAGAGGTTCCACTGTTGATGTATCTTTGACATTTTCTAGAATCTCACAGCACCTTGCCGAACACGCCCGATATTTGCGGTTGAGATATTTGCGCTTCACGTCGTCCATAGCATTCTTCCATTCCCCGGAAGTGAAGGGGATACTCGGGAGCACAGCTGGCAAAGCGAGAGAAGAACGCTTGGGTGTCTTCAGCGAGGGTAAAGATTGTTGTCGCCGATGGACTAAAGATGAGGGCGCGGGTTGCGATGTAGATATCGATACGGAAGCTCTCCGGCCTGCATCGATAGGAGACGAGCTAGGGCTTGATCTATTACTACCGGTAGAAGACGGTAGTAATAACGGTATTAATCCAGTCATGGTTGCCTTTGCTAAATGCGTATGGTTTCGTTGTGGTGATGAACCCGTCGTCTTGGGTTTGGCGTGAGCCCACGTGGTGAAGGTAACGTCCATTGAAGCGTATATATCTTCCCCCCGTCGTCGTCCAATATTGAGTTAATAATGAGACAACAGATGATCCGGTTCCGTGGTAACTTCGGTCGATTATGCAGGCTGCCGAGGATTCATGTAACACATTAGAACATTCCAGTATCTCTCGCAAGATTACACGACAGGTAAGATTTGTGTAATTGTCCGGCGAAGCTAAAGACCGAATTTCCAGTATGACAAGAGACGATTGAAATTCCGGACTGAATGATAGTTGTTGTCGTAAAAGAACAGGGGACTGCTTCAAGTTTGTTCTTCCTTGAGCGCCCTCGCGTCGACTCCAATTGTCGTATGGCGATTCCGAAAAAGCCAAGACCTAAAGCAATGTTTACTTGCTGAACGGGGAAAAATAACCGGGAAATTGATTGAATAGTGGGTATTTCTTTTCGTAATATCTTAATAGCTTAACAAAGCATCTGGGTTATTCCGACGGACGTATATTAAGATAAATTTAGTTCTTGGTTATCGGAACCCCTTCCGTTCCGTTGTGAGGCGGCTGAAAAAAATGAAGTGGTCGATAATCGCAGGCTGGGGAGAGGGTCTGAAACAACGATGCTCACTTTTCAAGTTCTTAATTCGGTCGAGAAAGCAAAAGCGAGAGTTTAAGATGACGACACGGATAAAAACCAAGGTCGCCAAGTTTACGTACTGTACAAAGTATATCTAACAATAGACTCAGACAAGAAGCAAAGAAGCAACGGGTTGCGGACTGCGAGCTGCGGACTGCGGGCAACGGGCAACGGGTAAAAGAAAGAGCAAAGGGGCTGGTCCCTGTTGACGCATATACTGTCAGAAGCAAAAGACAGCCGACGATACCTGGATACCAACCAAGTTTCAAGCGAGATAAAAAAGATAGAGATAACCCATCAAGCAAACCAAAGGGTAAAGATATCCGAGGAAAAATGTCCGGATGTCATGTCTATTAATCTTACAATTTCCGGGTACCCACGAGCTGGAAGTTGATCGCTTCTCCCATTTGAGTCTGGGGTATCGGGCGTAAATTTGCTTCGAGTGAGGTCAAAGCATCGCTGCAGGCATGTTTTCGTCAGGGAGACGATAGATGCTCGAGCGAACCTTGGATTGGCTGAGTTTATGAGAGGAAATTGATCGACACCGGCATGGGGAATTAGCAATCCCTTGAAAAGCCCGGGGTTTTTCGAGACCACCTACGTCCTAGGCTGCTCCAGGGCTAGGTATGCTAGGATATGTACCTAGACTGCCTGACTGCCCGTTGCCCAGGTGTCTACTAGCTGGAGGACCCAACCTAAAGACCTAGAGACACCAAGTTGGACCTAGCAAAGGCTGCAAAGCAAGTTTGACAAGCAACTTTCTTAGCCTCCTAGGTCATTAATTCTCAGTCTTTGCCATTTTGGTCGATTTTGTTTCGTTTCCCACCCACTTCTACCACCCACTCTATTGCCCACTCTTTTATGCACTCTGCGGTGTGTTATACATGTTGATATGGAACTCCAAAAGCACGATACCCGCGGTTGGAGCAAGACCATTCTCGTTGTAGAATGGAGTTCTGCTACTGCCGCATCTGCATCTGCATCTAGATGGGGTTGAAGAATCAATGGAGTTCATGACGGACCAATTGGTGTTACATGTTTGAGGCGGTAGAGATCTGAGCGTTGGGCGGAGGATGAACAAGGCATGCTGGGGGGAAGCATGTAGCTGGCATGGTGCAAGGGATGAGATGAAATTCGAAATTTGTGGCGAGTGAAGTTGGTGAAACGGTGTGTGCCCCATATTGAAAGTGGCAGAGTGGCAGGGCAATAGCGGACAATGGCAGAAACTTTAGCAGAGACAGGCAGGCAAGGCAATAACGAATTAAGGCAATAGGTGGCGGGTCGCGCAGTGGCAGTGGTGGCAAGCGGTGGCAGCAAGCGGTGCCTGCCGCGGATGACGCTAGGTATTTTACGGACTCCAGAGTCCGTTCCATCCCTGTTTTACGTTGGCCAAGCACCAAGATGTAAGGCAATGTGGTTCGCGGTGACCGCTCCCCTTGCAGAAAATCCTAAAAAATGAGGGTAAGAACGAGGGTGAGAACCCTGAATCCCTGCCGAAGTTCTTGTGCGATGTAACATTGTAGCAGAGTACCGAACAATAAGCTTCCGTAGATTAGGATTTTAATATTGGCCGCAGGTGCGCAATCGAACTCTTCTCTCTCTCCTATTTCCCCATTTTCACATATTTCCATCACGACATCTTACCCAACCACATAAATTTTATTCAAATAATTCAAAAATATTCAATAGTCAATTCTCCACTCTATTATACCTGGACACATACATCAGAGACTTATACGCTTAGTATAATTATTTATACATACCACTGAGCACCTAGGATGTACTACGAAATTATGTAAACAACTGAACCCCTAATAAACAACGGCGCACGGACGAGGACGTGAGCAAAAGAGAGTAACATCGTGCTTTTGATGGTAGATACATGACCACTATGTGGTCCGAGTCACAGTTATGTCCTTCTTGATAGGACAAAGTCCCTTCTAGGTCTTGGCTAAAATGTCTAAGCTCCTGCTGCAATGGTACGCTATTGCAGGAAACATTGCAAGAAACATCTCGAGATCATTACAAGTGACAACATTAAGCATGACAGGCATCTGCAACCGGAAGCTCCAACAACTCGCTCTCGCCTACGACCTCGCAACGAGCGCCGGGAGATTGCTCGCGTGGTCTGTTCGCCACGAGCAAATAGAAGACCCCCTAATGGCTCGCATTATCATCTCCTCCGTTCCCGTCTCCTCAAAAATCATCACCAACCCAGCAGCCCAGTACTCAACCTGGCCCTCGTGGGATTTCAATACGTAATGACGAGGAGGGGTTATCAGTGCCGACATGCTCAAACTGCATGCGGGGTTGGAAGTCCTCTTCTTGGCGGCGTCGTGATGGCTTCATCAGACTCTAGTTCACATAATCCATGGACATCATCCCCGTCGTCTATGATAAAATGCATAACATCTACATAGTTTACCTGGTTCTTTGTTTTATCTTGATTTCATCAAACATCTTAGTGGATGCTACTGGGTTTATTCACTCCTATCGTCATGGACTCTCAGTCGTTTACTCGTGCGCTCTGGTCTGCTATAGAGTTAATTGACTGCTATAGGATGCCGAAAACCGAAAGTCAAGAGTCTATCTTAACAGGAGACCTTCCTACGAGAAGATCGTCAAGCGAATACCACGTCAAGGTCTACTACATATTATATCACATCACGAAAACGAGCCCGGCGGGATGGTAAAAGGTAGGCAATGATCTGTTCCTATGTTACGGCGTGACCAGCGAATGAGGTCGTCCCGTAGAATATGGATCTTGCTTTATGTAAGATTACTGTCCGATGAAGAGTTCGCAGCCTTAGTGTCTTGTCGTCTCTACTCGCGACCCCCATACGGCCTAAGTCCACTTTAGGTGAAGAATCACCATGGCTCTACTACCTTGAGTGGAGCGTCGGAATATTTATATGCAATATTTGTGTCTACTATGTATGCAGATTCCTCGGACAACGGACATTATACCTCTAACAGTAGACCGCTTTGACATCGTGAGGCTAGTAAATCATAGCGTGAAGGATTCCGAAACATTGTTGAGAAGTTGACTTCTATTACATAGTACCTTTATTACTCATCCCGTTATCCCGGAGATTGGTATCGCTTTCACAGCTCGAACCGAATTAGGAACAAGTCTCGTCGAATATACGCATAGTACATCATGTTAGACGACGACACCCGGCACTACCGAGTACCGTTCCCGTGGTTCCTACGGCACTGCCGATGTGTCATTGCCGTCGTCGTCGTCGTCGTCGTTATTGAGGCCGCGCGCAACTCTTAAAGCCTCTATTAGCCGCGTCATTTTCTTACACGTACATAGTAGATCTTTTTTTTTCTGGCAATATTTGATCGAGCTATTATACGACGTCACTAGGATCGATAACATCATCTCCTATTTCATACATACACAAGACTTGCCTCCAAGAGCCACATCCCCAATATTAACCTTAGGTTACGCAACTATATCTCCATTTAGAATCAAGGTGGACGGGCCGCCGTCAACATCGTTGACATCGGTGATTTGAATTAACTTAATAGTATTAGCTCTGCTTCAAATTCAGTTCTTGACCTACATATGTATCATCACACTTTTGGTTAGCTTTTCGTGGTGTGTCAGAATATGTCCGGGCATGCAGGAACCTTGATACCGGATTCCTTCGGCAACACACAGACGTACATGGATTATTTGACTTCGACTGCTGGAATCTTTGTAGTTGGACGTTATCATTTCGGTGTTAGACTCGTTACTTCCGTACCTTCGTCAAGTTAGTTCTTCGTTGTTATGACTTTGCTTCTTCATGGCTCGACCAACACGAAGAGATTTTCGCTCAAAATACGAAGTTGTTATACGAGCCCCTAGTAGAGTACGAAATCCAACGACCGATCTCCATGGAGATCATGAATAGTATGTTTCCCCCATGGGTGCCGGTAAAACTTCAATAACTAATTAAGTTTACCTACCTATGATAGTCCCCTATTCCTCCAGGACGATCCTGTAAACAACATGTGTCTCGATATAACTTCTTTCCAAGCCCGATACAAACGAGACAGTATGATACGACGATACTGAATAGATCGATATGACACGTAATCATTAAGACGGGCTAAAGGACTTGTTCTGTCATATCCCATGCCAACAAGCCTTTACACATCTTTTAGTTTGCATTAAGATACTCTCCACCTCATGATCACCCGTTGTCTGATTCAATTTCTCTAACGACTATCTCTAGGTTGTTTGCCTCCCTATACTCTTTGTGTGGATCTGTGGATATCAGTTTATTGCCCTTACGGACTATACCCAGTAACTATCTCGGTGGATAGTTGGCAGCAACCTAGCAAAACATATCGCACTTGTTTGCATTGCCGCGCACCAAGCTCGAATATACCTTCCTAAACCAGGGCATAAGAGATCTCCATCGGATGCCGTGCACGGTAACGACCTCGGCATCTATAGCATAGGATCGGAGATTGGTGCTGTCAACACCACGCTAGCAGAGCTCTCGCATATAACCCTTGTTCAGAATTGCTTCATCTGCGGTGTGATAACATTTCATGTTCCGCATCTTGGTTCCTATCAAATCGATCTGCGGACGGGACGGCAACGTTAAGGCGCATGGGGCCAGTCTCAACTCCTAGCTCCATATATCGACTGGTAGAAGAAGCTCGTCACCCTTGGCAGCCTTGCTAGGTTTATATTCGACTTAATCACCCTGATCAGTCCAGGGCCGGCATATGTGGGATCTAGACCGGAGTATAGCTTGTCTGCAAGGCTACTAGGTAACTACCTAGGTATGCTATCACCGAAGGGCGCCGATTTGATTGGCTACACACCGTAGTCGTTGGTTGTTATACAGGGACTGTTGACTCCGTCTTTGTTAATTATGTAATGCATTTTACTTCACTAACTTCAATTTAACCCCTTCATTTTACCCCTCTTCGACAGCATTTACATGGGTTAACTGGACTAATACCGGGAATACGCAAACCGGAGGGGTAAAACCGCTCTGCGGTAGGGATAATGAGGCTTCAATTTTCCTGGCGATGAAACTTGGCAAGCTCGAAACATCGAGATCACTTGAGGCTCGAAGAGTACCTATCGGCAAAATGGAACTACATGATCCCCTACGACAACCAGGTATGGTGACATCCTAAGGCGGACTAAACCTCCTCGTCAGATAACTCTGTTCCGCTGTCAAGGACCCCTTCCGCCCCTCAAGTACGTAATCACTCTGAATCACACTTGGCATGGAAAGCTTGGGCAGTAGGGTGTATTCTCTGCCAAGTTAACAATCCATCATACATGAATTGAGAATTCCCCCCCTCCTCGGCCCATGAACAACCACCGAGCGTCTATACTTGACAAGGGCTTCAAAATGAATAATCATGCGATGTTGTCTTCGTCACCTTGACTGGCACACGACTACAAATCCCTTGTAAGTGATAGAGATTTGGATGGCTTGCGCCGTTCTCAATTGGCGAATTATCTTTTCGGGCATTTGGCTTGTATCAACACACAGGAAGGGTTCTCTGAGTTAATATGTCGTTAATTAATGGACAGCAGAATCTTGTTGAGATTTCAGGGGTTAATAGCAAATTGCTCAAGGAGATAAAAACCAGTATAATTTGCCAGCAACAGTTATGCAGCCCGTAGATGAAAGCGTTACAGAAAAAAGCAGTCAGTTATTAAATAGAAATATGATAGTCGTCATTAAATTTGTTGCACCTGCAGTGCGATAGAAACCACAACATTCCCCCTTAACTAAAAGACGAATTTCCAAACATACGTCTAGAAAACATACCTACCTACTACTACCTACCTACATAGTCCCTCAATTCCACTCAATCAAATGATCACATCTATTCCAGCTTAATAATTCATTTAGTGTAAGCGCCCAGCACACGATCCAACTAGTATAAATTTCGACACTAGACCGCGGCTGGAGCCTAGCTCACGTCTTCTGGCGCCGACTATTCGAGCGAATAACCTCATCTAGGATAGTATCCGATCAGCCCCGCGCCACACTAATCTGCTTCCGTATGTTTACTCCTTGAATAGCTGTGACTTATATGCAGATAATAGCTAAAGCCTCCTTCTTGTCGTCTCTAATAGGGTCTGGCCAGATGATATGGATACCGAATATGGAGTGTGGCTTGAGAACAACCGACAGTCCGGATGGACAACCAACCTAGTCCAGCGCAAATCCGCCGTCTCTAGATTCCACGTGGTTATGTGCTTCTAAGGCCCAGATTCATTCGAGACAATCTGTGACGGCGTTTCTAAATATTCAAGCGTAGCCCTAAGGTTACGCCTAGCTCGATCAAGATCTCTAACGGTTTCTGGGGAGCTCGACCTGTCTTAGAACGACGCCTACTGCAGTTCAGCTTTTCATGCCTCTAGACAATAAACACACACAGAGAGAAAAAGACGAACCGTCCAGCCCTATCTCGCTAGCTTGCCCCGACATCAGGCCATGGTTGTATAGCTAGAGCGTTCTTTCCAGCTGGCCAGAGCTTCCGATTAGAACTATCGACACAATTATATCACATTTCTCGATTATTCATCCA
The DNA here is from genome assembly GCF_022496945.1 of Annulohypoxylon maeteangense. Classification (NCBI taxonomy): domain Eukaryota; kingdom Fungi; phylum Ascomycota; class Sordariomycetes; order Xylariales; family Hypoxylaceae; genus Annulohypoxylon; species Annulohypoxylon maeteangense. The sequence continues at coordinate 4,168,268 of NW_025953248.1, read as the reverse complement.
ATGATAGACATCAACCAAGCTTAAGATAGGTGAAGCAATCATTTGTGACTACGCGTCATTCAACTAGCTGCTGCGCCATGCATATACTAAGGGGCTTCATGAAGCTGATTACTATCATTTTGCCCTGTCTATGCTCGAAGAGGATAGAGAACTGGAGAAGTGGTTCGAGTGATGAGATAGATGTCGTGAACGCCTTCATCGGGGTCGCCGAGGTAGCTCGAGTGCGAGATGTCTAAGAGCTATGGGAGCTCACGATGATTTCTGTGTATGAAGAAGTTATGAAGAAAGAATATAAAGTTAGCTCTCATCCGTCTTTCATTTCTGATCCAACAACTCTCAAACACAGACAAACCTCGAAGATACCCAGCTCCAGCGCCTTCTTTTCATCTTGACTTTTCGTGCTTCATACTCAAATCATACTCTAATCAACCTCTTTAATCCTCCACAATGGCTGTTCTAACTGCCGCTGAGACCGTAGAGGCCATCGCCATCAAGGTGCAAGACATTGATGCTCAGGCAGTATCAATTAACGCTGCCCTCAACAAGATCACAACCACTATCGCGGGTGTCTGGGATCTGGAAACGAACAAGAAGGATGAAGTTGATACCAGCAGAGCAGTCTTCATCCCTCACAAGAATCCAGGCTCGGAGTCCGTCGTGGAGGGCGATGACCGCAAACTCGTAGACCCCCTGCATTTTGCCCCTGGTGGTAAATACCGATGTCAGTACCGATAACAATCAAAACAGTCTGTCATATCACGACACTAACATCAGGATGTAGCAATTCTCAAGCTCTTCATCAAATACGAAAACCTAGGCGACAACAAGTTCGCCCACGGAACCGGCTGGCTGATCCGCCCCGACGTGATGATCACCGCCGGTCACAATGTCTTCACATGGCGAGCCAACGGCGGAAGAGCCCGCGAGATAATCGCCTACGCCGGATACAACGGCTCTTCCAGCATCAATGACGCCACCGTCGAAATTCGCAAAGCAAAGCGAGTTGTTACGACCTCGCAGTGGTTGTCCAATCGTGGCTCCATGGCCCACGACTTCGCGATGGTTATGTTCGACGAGCCCTTCACTAACGTCACACCGTTCCCCTACATCGAGACCCCGGCGAAAGATAAGCTAGAGCTCGGCGTTGTCGGCTATCCCGCCGACAAGATTGACGAGAGAAACGGCGAGAGGGGAGGCAGGATGTACGAGCTGTTCGAGACCACGGAGTTCAATCTCATGGAACAGAAGGATACCATGCTTCAGCACTTCATCGACTCCGAAGGAGGTAAGTAAAAACAACCGCTTATCCCATGAGCATCGCTAACAAACTACAGGAAACTCCGGTGGCCCGGTACTAAGAGGCTCTGATCTCTGCGCTATCGCTACACACGTTTACGGTGGCGACGCCAACACCGCATCGGTTCTCGGCCGCTATGGAAACCCTGTACAGGACTACATCGCGGCCTTCGATCTCCCCCTAGCGAACCCCGGACAGATCAACCTAGTCCCAGTCAACAGCGACGTCATCTCGCAAGCCGACGCCGCCACCGGACACCAAGTGGGTGAGATCGCTAAGCTCGGCGACAACGTCGTGACCCCTGTGAGCGAGAAGACTGGCAAGACCGAGTTTTGGATCTTCGAGGGTGTCGACGAGATCTTCCGCCTAACGAAGGACATCGCGGAGACCCTTGGCCCCGTCATCGCCGGACCCATCGGCGCCGCGATTCTGCCTACTATCGTGCAAGGAATCAAACTCGCGCAGCCTGAAGGCCACTTCGACAGTACGTAACACCTTATATTCACTTACCCCTCATCCCATGTTACATTTCCCTTACTAACGTCAACATTAACAGTGGACGCCGCTCTCCGCCGCGCCCTGCTAGCCAACAGCACCTTCCTAGTCGCCCAACAACGCAACGCCAAGGAAGAAGGCTTCTTCGACGGCCTCCTCGATACCATCAGCGGGCCGATCCTAAAGCAAATCCCCGTCCTCGGTCCCATCGCAAGTCCTGTGGTCCGGGTCCAGTTCTCGGATATCATGACCGCGATCGGCCTGGTCGGCGACGCAGCCGACAGGCTCGTCAACGACGTCGCAAGCGAAATAACCCGGGGCCTCGTCACGCGCGCGCAGATCCCGATTCTGGATCTGATGAACATCGTTTCTAAGGCAGAGAGCGCTATGGATGTCGATTCCGCGGCACCTACAAACGGCAACGCGAGCGAGAACGAGGCTGCGTTTATCCAGCAGCTCGCCCAGACTATTTCCGCCAAGAGCAGCGGAGCTCAAGAGGAAGGCTGGCTCGACGACGTCGGCGGGTTCTTCCAGGGTGCGGCGCGATCTGTCGGGGATGTAGTATCGGATGGCGCGAAGCTAGTCGGCAAGGCCACGCTCGACGGTGTAGGATTCGCCGTCGATACCGTGAACGACGGGATTAACACCGTGTCCAAGGTTCCTGTTGTCGGTGACGTATTCGGCAACATGATCCGAGACGATCCTGCTTACATGATACTGACAATGCTCGGCACGGCAGCTAAGGAGGCGCGAATCGAGAGCGCCATCGACGGTGAAGTCGCTAACAGGGAGAGTAAGCCCGAGGGCCTATTCGACGATCTGACTCGGGAGATCGGAAAGGTGGCGCAGGCGTTAGTCTTGCACCAGGTGCTTGCGGACCGGTTCCTGACGGTGCAGATGGCGAGACCGGTGACGCAGCTTAAGGAGGAGGGATTCTTCGACGATGTGGGTGATTTCTTCAAGGATGGTAAGAACATCATGGCCATTGGTGGCGGGATTAACGCTGCTGCGGCGGTCACACCTTTCGTGCCTGTTGTAGGCCCCATGGTTGGGCTTGGGCTCTTGGGCGTTGGCACTGGTGTGGCTTTTGTTGGCGCCGCCATGGAGGGGTAATCTGGTGGCTTTTTTCTCGGTGAGCTATGCTGGCATGGCGGCGGCTTTGGGATTGGGTTTGTAATGGGAGTTGTTATTTATTATGAGCGATTTTGAATACATGAATTCTACCTTTAAATGAAACAGCATTGTCCATGTCAGATGTATTTGTAGAAGGCACTGACAAGCCCAATAGGAGTTAAACCTAAACCTCTATCTATTCCACTTCCCAGTGTCTCCTTCCACAACCTTCTTTTCTACGACCGTTTATATCCGCCATGATGTACCTACCCGTCGCTGCCCACGCTGGTCCGTCAATCCTCCAACGAGTTGAAAAAGCGACATAAAAACTTAAAATAAAAACATGCTCATTCGTTTATATTTGTATAAGCCATCTATATGTATAGCCAGGCACCCCAGTCTAACTCTAAGTCTATTCCACCCCCTTCTTCGCATCCTCAACCAACTTCTTAATAAAATTATCATGTATGCCCTTCCAATTATTATCGACCTGCGCCTTCACAATCGCCAGCAACAACTTCGAGCAACTAATCTCCACATCCTCCAGCAACTCCAACTCCCCTGTCCCCTCTCCCTCCCCATCCGCCACCACCCGCTCCCTAACCGTCCACCTCGTCTCCATGACCACAGCAAGCGGACTCCTTATCCGAACCCAAAGGCCATCCTTCAAATCCACAAACTCCTCTTTACTAACCACGCTGGAGCTCCACACCGGATTCGGCACGTGGTCGACGACCTCGTAGAGCTTGACCTTCGGGGTCCCCAGGGGCTCCAGCTCAGGCGGTAAGTCGTAGGTTTCGCGAACGGCTGCTATGTCGTCTCCGACGTCTTTGTCGGCGGTTAACACGCGGTGCGAGACGTAGTGCGGCTCGGTCTTGAGAAAGAAGTCGTGGTTGTGCAGGAGCGCCAGGGCGGCCTCTTTAGTGATTTTGCCGCCGCCCTCGATGGCCGGGATGGCCGAGGTGTTGGAGAGCTTGGTTACACCTGTGAAGACTATTTCATGTGATTGAATGTTAGTGAATTATTTCTCCGGCTACATGTGTACTTTATGTATTTAGGTACATCTAGGTAGTCTGCGAATAGTTACGTTGGTATCGAGAACGTGAGTGCATGTCTTTAGACCGCTTATCTATGCCGACAGGAAGCTACGGGAAACGCGAATAGGAGGGGTCCTGAACTTACACGACATCTTGCCTGAGCCTACAACTCTACTACTCCGTTCGCCCTGATCTGATCTAGAAAAGCCAACAAAGTCGTTTCCGCGACCCGAAATACGAAATCTATTGTATAACGTCAAGTATGTCCCAATCGCCCAATGGATATCGACAATTGCCTAATCCACGATAACAATCTAGCAGCGAGAACTCGTTGGTCGATTTCCCTGACATCATAAGACTAAAAGGGGGGCATCGCACCCGCACCTTCTGCTCCCGAGGTTGCATTGATAGTGCCTGGATTAGGTATAACCTACGCGAGCTACAGGGCTCCTACAGCACGGTCCGATGCCGCGAAACTGATCTAGGTAACGTTGGCGCAGGTGGTCAGCTACTCAAAACTCGATCTTGTTTCACCGAAAGGGGTAGCAAGATTGCTGCTCAACAGCCCCCTCCTCCTCCTTGATAAGACTTATAGAGATTTAATATTTATGTATTAGCTATCTCTGTCCCATAGTCGATAGCCAGGCGACTCGGGAAGCCTTTCATCGTATCCACAATGACAGCACTCGCCCAGTACTGCACAGCAACTGGGCGTAAATAAAACAAACAGCCTTGACGAAGTATCATTACTAATAAGTTCATGGCAGCCTTCATTGCGTTAAGCAATGTGAGGTTATTTTCTTTCCCCCGTTCGCCCAGCTTATCCTGTTTCCTAAGGGTATCTCAAGTATGACCGACGTCCCCGACTTACAACATCGCATTCTCTCTTGAGCCTTTTTTTTGTCGCATACCTGCCGCTTCCCTGCGCCACAACTTATTCCTAATCATCCAGAACCACCACTTGCCCCGCCTGTGGTCGAGCCCTGCTGGCCGCCATCGTCTTATGATACACGGCCTGAGCTTGGCTTCTAGGTTGCATTTGCGGCTTAGGTTGATTCTGCTTCACCACCGTTGGTGACTGCATAGCGAGCCGTCTTACCGCTTCGTCGATGGCCTTAACTAAGTCACCTACACGATGATCCGTCTTACTGGCAGCCGAGTCGCCTAGGGATCTCCACACCTTGCCATCGGCATTGTAAACCTTTTCAAGCACTTGCTTGAACTCGTCGTCCGGTTTTGCTATTTTGCCGGGTTCGACACGAGTTATTTCCCACTCGACGCCCTCGCGGCGGTTTTGAAGTCGAACTTGCAGCGTCAGACGCCGTGTGGTATGAGGGCTTCTGTTTGGGCCGGGGAGATGGTATCGGATGTCGAACCAGTCTAAATACGGCGCAAATATCTCAACTCGGCCTCGATTATTCATTTCAAGACTCTCCCAAGCATCCTCGACCGATTCTAGAGCACGGTGGATGGGTAGTGTGCTCGATAAGTAAAATGGCAGTTTGCCACAGCGAAGACTTGAGTTGACGAGACGTTGAAATTGATCGAGGGCGCGTAGCTGTGGATTGCCTTTTCCGAGCTTCAGTTCGATCTTCTCTCGGCCTAGTTCTAGCGTTGCCTTCCAACGATCGCCATGGGGTTGGATTGTTGCATCGCCATCCAACTTTGGCTGATCAGTATATGTAACCACAACTTTGTTGAGTGTGATTTCTTCGCATTTGATATCCCTGTCGCTCCGGCGTATTGCGTCTATGCAGTCCGCTAGTTTGTCGATAGCTTCCAGGCGATTTGCAAGCATATCTAACATGGTGCTCCCGACGTTGGCTTCTAAGCGAAGGACGAAAACTCCAATAGCTTTACTAAACGCCACATCACGTTCAACATGACCCTTGAGGAGCCCGAACCTATCTGGGTCGGACACCTTAATCCGAGCGTCAAAAAATGTTTGCAACAACTCCTTTTGTTGTTCTGTGCCTCCACTAGTCTCGTTGGTGTCGGGTTTCTCGCCACTCAATATACGCGGACGTGTAGATAAATTGCGTACCCCCTTGAAGGTGATTTCTACAAAATCATGTGCCCAGCGTGCGATTCGCTTATTTGGCTCATCTGATTGTGGCTGTCTCAAGATGTCGGAAAGTCTAATGAAGATAGAAGGTACCTTCATATTCGCGGGGAGAGAATAATTAACCCCAACATGCGACATCTGCTTTATCCGTCGTTTGTGTAGAGCAATCAGATCCGTGCGGTGCGAGATCAAGGCGGCGGTAAATATAGTCAAGTTAGAGAAGAATTTATCTTCGAGATTTGGCGCAGATGAGCTGAGCGATAGTTTGGTGTATGATGCAATTTGGCCCTCCCCATTCGGGTGAGTATTGCTATTGTCACGGTGTCAGCCATCAGTAGTTTAGAAAAGGGGCATGCTCAAAACCTACACTTCCATCAAATACCATTTGTCGCCGCTCAAACTCAGGTTGACCATCAAATGCCACTGGTCCGGCCAACCACGTCGCCTTAGCCACATAAGCTGGCCCGTTTCACGTCCAGTCAAGACCTCTTTCACTAGTTCTGCTTTCAAAGGTGCTTTGCAAACACTCCAGCCCATGCATTTTCCACGCCGGATGATTTCGTCCACCACGTGATGACATCGCAGACCTTCCAGACAATTGGCGCCGTCCTGGATAGGATCTTTCGAGACGTAGTTTAGCCTGTGCTCTCCTTTCCATGTCATGTTAGACTGTGGTTTCATGGAGAACATTCCCGATACAGGGTTGATACCGACAGCCACGTAATGGCTATGACTTAATTGCATCTTAAGCGTCGGCTGCGTCGAGTGGTCGGTCGGAATTTCTAGAAGGAGGCCGGCTTCCCTCTTGGTGAATCGCCCGTTTGACTTTAGCTTAGAGTGAATCGACGAGAGGATATATTCGACGTGCTTGCTAATGACACGATGTAAGAGTTCCTCCGAGGAAATATTGGCGTCGTCAAATGGGATATCGAATTCTTTTACTTCCCGATTGTCTCTAAACCAACGTAAGGTAAGATGGCTTGATTCTAGAACCGAGGAGCCGTTTCCTTTCTTGCCGCTATGTACACCTAAGATAATCCAGCTCTTTGGACCATCTGGTTGGTAACGGCCGACCCAATATTGAATAGACATGGCTCGATTAAGTCGTTCTACCTTGAGCATATCCACCCAGCGACTCTTGCTCAGTTCGAATGCCTGTCGCACGTACTCGGTGATCTTCTGGGTTAATACCAATTCGTGGAGGAACTTATAGCAACCAGGGAGGCCATCCTTCTCTAATATTTCGTTGATTTTGCTCTCCAAGTGCATTCTCAAGGTGTCCGACAATTCGGACGGCGCAGGGGTAAAATCGAATCGAAAGTCAATGAACCAGAACTGCTTATCGAAATCCTCATCTGCTATCGTAAGGTCGACCTCAAACTCGCCGGGAACCTTGAAGGTGACGCGACCAGAACCAATAGTGTAATTCTGAAATTGGTACGGAATATTCTCGTAATCTTCCAAGTTGAGACGGATCGAGAGTAATGTGTTCAGGTTTTCGATCCATTGTAACTTGTCTTTAGCAGATAGGGGGGGCATATCGAGATAGTTGAGATCTGGCATCCAGGGGGCAGTGCCAGTTGAAAGTACATGAAGAGCGGTGCGAAGATCGGGATTTGGGAGTCGTGCGTGCGCTAGAGAGATCTTCGTATTTGCGAGAACATCTATGGTGTTCTTATATATCATCCGCTGGTCGTGTAGGAGATTCGACAAGTCGATAAGTTTGCTGACGTTATTAGCGTTCCTACTCCATCTCGCAATCACCGTTGCCTTGACCCATTCGGTATGTCTCTCCTGGGCGAAATTTAGTAACCGAGCCTTCTTGTTTATATTTTCGGGTGAGTTATCATCCACAGCTCCGCTAACGTGTCCCGAATTGCCATTCATAGCAGGCGTTGACACCGGCATCTTAGCCAGGGCAACAATCTCGTCTACTAATTGGTTATGTGTCTTCTGCGCGAGGCGCGCCAGAAGGGTTCCCAAAGGAACGAATCCCTCCGTAATGTGTCTGATCTCCTCGGGGAGGTCATTCATACGCGATGCACTCTGTGATTGCGCTAAGATCGCGCCCTCGGCGCCCTCGCCTCCATTCGCCATACTATTCACTCCGTTACTGCCTCCAGTTCCAGCTCCAGCGAGACCACCATTCGAGTGAGGTGCAAGGCTACCATTGCCGTTGACGAACTGGCCGTGATCTCTGTCGTGATTTGTGGGTAATTGTGGTCGAACGCCGTTCTCCATCATGACGACACCAGGCATCATATGCCTCGAACCCCCTTCCGCCGGCGCGGCGCGAGACTTGAGTTGGGCTCACCAAGGCGTTTAGGATATCGGCCGATGGAAAAGATAGAGACGGAGGTGCGAAAATGCTCCGAGGCATGTGAAATATAAGTGAGAAGCTGATCGGGCGAAAGTATGTTGAGATTGTTCCGATGCGGTTTGGTTTTACTAGTGACTTCGTCTGGTTCGCACCGGGTTCGGTATTTTAAGTGAGGTGTAGGAAGTCGAGGGATGCGAGGAATCTAGAATAATGCCTCTTATCTTTGGTTGTCAATGAATGGTATTCGATAATACGAAGTAAAAGGGTGTGCGCAAAGTGATGGCGGATGTTGTATGCAACATAAAGAGAAAGACGAGACGCGATGCTTGGGAAAAAGTCACAGGTACAAAGAATGGCGAGAGGTGGAATGAGTTCATGCGTAGGTAAAGAAAATCGTCGAGGCGAGGCAGGCAAAGGCGGGTACGGATGACGGACAGAACAACAAGCGACCGGCTCCTTCCTCTTGCCTGAATGTGTCTTGGCGTAACCTGGACCTGCTGTTACTATATGTTACTGCTAGTGACTGCTAAGTTTATAAGTTGCTTGGTGTAGTTGCACTAATTCTAGGTACCTAACTGCACTAGCTGCACGCTAGAGTGTATGCTTCAGCGTGGAAGGTACATACCTCCAACAGGTACGATGGATGGACGATACCGTACCTCTCCAACTTTTTTTTAACTTGCAAGGATCCAAGAACATTTCAAGGTTTAGAACCAATCCGAGCCATCGTCCATGGTTAGAAGTACCTATGTACTGAAACAGTGAAGCACTAGCCACATACGGTACCACTCTACCTTCCTACTTTAGCACGGCAGCCACGATTAATAGACCTGTACAAGTTTACAAGTGTAAAAATTGGTGGATTTTTCCTAAATAAAACTGGAACGGCTGCATCACTATACTTGAATACTTCCCATGCACCTAGTATTTCCCACAACCTCCGCCATTCTACAGCGTATACTGTAGCAAGCAGCAGTCCATCTTCTTGTTTGTCAGTTTTCCTGTAGGATGAACACGTAGTTGGGTAGTGACTCACTTAAAGCAGCCATCCACGATACATAAAACAAATTGGGACAAGTCAAACTATCGAATTCACCTCCATCCATGATTATGTCTCACATCTAGTTATTAGGAGTATCACCTACCTAGGTACCTACAAAATTCGACATCCTACATACTTCCAGTTCTCTTCTCTTCTTCCTTTTAATTCTACTATAAAGACTGTACCTAGTATATGGTATTAGTTTTAATGGCCCACCCTTCTTATCATTGTGTTTCGCAGGATTAAGGTCACGGTCTGCTGGCCGACTTGGTCAACCAACAGAGATGGCTCTCGGGCGGCCTATAGGAATCCACCCGTGGCCGGGAGTCGCTACATGCTTAGATTGAATTCTCACTATTATATCCTTACGTATCTGCTGCAGATGCGATATACACCCCCAGTTCAATGTTCCAAGGTTGTCAGCAAAGGCATCGATTATTTATCCCTACAATGGCCTCATACATTCAACGTCTTACATACTGTAGTTTTATTCTAATATGATATATATTTCTCCATGTACTTCAATACCTATACCATCGATGAAATGCACCTAGGTAGGAAGGAAACAGCTTATGCAACCTTCACATTCCGTCGTCTCAAATACCTACCTACCTAGGTAGATAGTGTCGTCGTTCAGAATATTCGATAACCACGCCAGCCGACGAATCATTGGACATATACGGTAGGTAACTTTCGTAATAGTCTAGGCGTGAGGAATATTAAAGATTAGGCAGTATAGTCGATATGGGTCTACTTGTCTAGGTACCTACCTCCTACTTACCTATAAAAGGAGGTAGACATTGGAGATAGTTGCGCTGCTTGTAGTAAGGGGGGTTATCTAAGCCCTTACCTTAGAGACTCGAGGTAACTATCATAACTTCTAGCTATGGACTAATTCGTCTACACATATATCAAGTTGATAGGTACATGCAAGAAAATAACACAAACGATTCACATACCCATTCTTAACTTAACAATTTGCGATATAGGAAATATTTAGGTGAATCTACGCATTTGTTAGGAAGATCGGATGTCCGATTTAATTATTTTGGCATCTACATCTAGGCCAGATGTCGCCAAGTACAGACTTGTCCTTGTCAACTAAACTCTTCATATTAACCAGCACCGGCAAAGTAATAATAATACTATTGCTAGGTACCTACATCACATACCTACATACGCCTATCACAAGCCCATCTCACTCAGCTTAGCTTACGTTATACCAATTGACCGGAGGATTATGCTACAGGTATAACCAAGGCTCTGCCGGAGGACTTGGAACAGACTAAGGCTAGCACAGATTAAACGCTTCACGCAGGTTTTGGGTGCTTTGTTACTGAACCTGGGAGACATAATACATTGGTAGACTCTTCTCCAGAAACACGTACGATGCACTAGATCAAGGTACATTCAGAAATTTGGAAAAAGAAAAAGCCTAGGTTGACTTATGATATCTCATTATGACAAGGCATATGTCTAATTGATAGAGTATAAAGCAACAAAGAAAACGATATGTAGGTACCTAATTTCGTGTGAAGCTTCCTATGTGAAACCAAGGCAACACCAGAAAGCGTCTACATCTGATAGTCCCAAAGATGTCAAGTTGATGGCAAGAACTCACATTGCCTCCCAAATCTCTAAAATCTCCACGATAAACAGCTGGGTGATTCTAGACGAAGAGCTTACGTTGAAGATAGCTCTTCTGACTTATATCGCTTTACTCTTCAACCCGATCATTGAAAATAATCAGAGGAAGCTTCCAGCGAAATATGATAAAGGCACTGTTTCACCAACAATGGATATCATAAGAACGCCCATCCAGCAAGTAGGGATATATAATATGTCTCTGACCCAAAAACCGCAACTTCAACATGGTTCATTGAGAGGTTTTAGCCACTCTGAAACAAACGTCCTCTTATTACACATCATATCTTGACAAACTAAACCCTTAACTTACCTAAACCCATACCGTAACTTAACTAGATCTCTAAGTAGAGAATAACCCGCATGTAAATCAAAGCTGACCAGAGCTATGAAAACACCACAACCAGAAACACCCACAGAACTGCATGAATTTCCAGAGCCATGCGCAGAACCAGAACTAGACAAGACCGAGAATCTTAGTAAATTCGCCCAACGCGCCAAAGAAACAGACGCGCACCAAGTCCCCGAGAGCGAAGCCTCCAACCGGGCCGGCGGGACCATGAACGACGGGATGAAAAAGGCAAACCTTCGATCAATCCGGCAAATCCGCAAACTGCTAATGCGGGGCCTAAGCAGCAAGGGGCGCGGGGAGGAAGAAGAGAAAAAGAACGAGCACAAGGAAACCCCGTCTTTCCGGCCGCGAAAGATAAAAAAGCCTTCCGTAGGTATGTATGCACCTATCGTAGACCGTAGTAGCCCAGCCTCGACGTGAAATCGCGAGAAATGTGCTTGAATAAATTCGTAAATTGATTTACATGTTATCAAATGCTATATTTTAATCGTGTAACCCAACAAAGGAGTTCATATACAGTGTAGGTGCCTACTCAGACACCACACGAGGCGGGTTAGTCCCTCCGCCCGGAACCTCTATACGGCCTGACTGTATCCGCCCAACCGTCTGCGCCCATATTTGTACCATTTCCTAACCTCGTCAGCCCAGAACACCGAGCTCGTCAACGCGACTAATCTGATAAGATCGACCAGTCCCAGAGCCTCTGTCTGGAACACCTCCTGAAGCCACGGGAAGTAAATAACGAGCAATTGGCCAGCTAAGCTTAGTGCCACCGCCCAATTGAATAGTTTGTTGGAGAACAAGCCCACCTCGCCCCTGAACACGGACTTGCTTTCCGACCGACAAGTCAATGCGTTGAACATGTCGAATAGCACAAAACAGGTAAATGTCATCGTCGTGTCGCGTCGAGAGACTTCGCCATCCAGCATCTCGTGAGTGTATACGACCATTGTGCCCGCCATGATAATCGCGGCCGAAGTCAAAACGCGCTGGAGCAGAGCCCTCGTGAGAACCGGTTCGCTTCGAGAACGTGGCGGGCGCGACATCACATCCGGATCAACTTGCTCTACGCCTAGGGATTGCGCAGGAGGACCATCCATGATGATATCTTTAGTCCATGTTAGTCATAGGGGTTAGGCATAGATAGGCGCTACTTACTAATCCAGAGAATCTGCATGGCATTCAAGGGAGTTCGGAAACCTAGGCATGTGCAGAGGAAGACTAGAGCTAAGCTAGCTACACTGGTGCTAAGCTGGAACGTGATGAAATTTTGAATGTTGTTAAATATGCCCTTGCCTTCTTCGATGGCATGGAGAATCGTGGAGAAGTCGTCGTCAGTTAGAATCATGTCCGAAGCCTCTTTAGCAACGTCGGTTCCATGCAACCCCATAGAAATACCAATATCAGCCCTTTTCAATGCTGGTGCGTCATTGACTCCATCCCCGGTCATGGCAACAATATCACCACGAGACTGAAGTGCTCGAATAATCTTCATTTTGTGATCCGGGTTTGTTCGTGCAAAAATGGTTGTGGTGTGCATTGCGGTCGCTAGGTCGCCTTCGCTCATTGCATCAAGCTCCTCACCAGTGAGGACAGGCTTCACTGCGCTCTGGTTTGATGAATGTTCGCGGGGGGTAGCAATTTGCATACCAAGCTCTTTTCCAATGGCCAATGCCGTGGTTGCAGAGTCTCCAGTAATCATTATGACTCTAACACCACCTCGCATCAGCTTTCGGATAGAGCGAGAAACTCCCGGGCGTGGAGGATCACTCATCCCGACCAATCCTGCAAAAGTCAAGCCTTTGTATAATTCCTCGTGTTGAGGCAGCGGACTTTGACTTCCATCCCCACTTAAGGGCGTGGTGCTTCTAGTAGATGGGTGTTCAGATCTGCTTCGTCTAGATCTGGCGACTGGGCCACTTGCAAAGGCCAAGACCCTTAGCCCCTTTTCGGCCATCCTCTCAGCTGCTTGCAGTGCTTCTTGACGTCGAACAGAGTCTATGATAACCTCGCGCCCGTCAGCTGTGAGATACGTGTCGCAACTATCAAGAACTTTATCTATAGCGCCTTTCATATAGGCGTATTCCTTGTCGCTATTCCCAGGTTGCGCTCCAATTACTACACCCATCCATTTTCTTTCTGAGCTAAAAGGAGTCTCGGCTGTTCGAGGTCCGATAGAATCCCTCACATCGTGCTCCTTAAATCGATCAAGCAAATCAAGCATCGCAACGTCGGTTGGTTGGCCAACCCATCGCGTGTAAGGCGCAAAATCTCTGCCTTGAGAATCTGGTAGTGCTCCGTTGGCGGAATGAACAAGCCGTCCATTATTCGCAATATTGCCAATGCGCAGAATCCTGAGTGCAGCAGTGTCGGGCGTCCTTTCCGTTGCCTCATCATCCGAATCGACGTCAATTGGTCCCTCAGATCCAAAATACCACATCTTCGCCGTTGTCATGTGATTCATAGTCAGCGTTCCCGTTTTATCAGAGCAGACGACATTTACAGAGCCTAGTGTTTCCACGCTCGGCATCTTTCGAACAATCGAGTTGTGCTTTGCCATGCGATGAACGCCGAGGGCCAAGGTAACCGTCACAATGATGGGCAACCCTTCGGGGATTGCCGCAACAGCAAGCGAAATAGATATCGTAAAAATCTCAAGAAGCTTCTTGCCTTGAAGCAACCCAACCAACGATATTAGGGCGATTATACCAAATGATATCTGACTGAGCTGTTGCCCTAGATGGTCCATATTCACTTGGAGGGGAGACCGGGGGCTTTCGGTCCCCGACACGCTCGTGGCGATTGTACCAAAATGTGTATGACCACCTGTGGCGAAGACAATTCCTTGACCATGGCCAGACTTAACCAGAGTTCCCATATATGCGATGTTGTTGATCCCGCGATTGCGTGCGTCTTCTTTAGGCTGTCCATTGTACGAAGGTGGAGATAATACAGAGGGGCTAGGGAGGCGTAATGCAGATTGATCGAAGGCAGAGGGTGCGTGTGTACTGCGAAATCGTGCGTCGGCGGTCATTCTTAGCGGTTCATTCTCCCCTGTAAGATTTGATGCGTCGATGGTTAGATCGGTAGCTTTCGTGATTCGGATATCAGCTGGAATACGATCGCCTGTGGTAAACAAGACTAAATCTCCAGGTACCAATTGAGCTGCCATGACTTTGGACGACGTAGCTTCCATCAATTCTTCGTCTGGTGTCTCCGAATCGGTCGAAGGGGTCTTTTCTTCTGGGTCGCTAATAGCCGGGGGCCACGCTCCATTCTTAGTGCTAGGAAGAGGCCGCGTAAGTTGCGCCCTGACCAGATGGGCATGATTTGGGACTAAGTGGTTGAGAGCCTCGATAGACTTTTCGGATCGATATTCCTGCACAAACCCAACTGTGACGACTATTGTCACGGCGATAGTGATACTAACGGCATCGTCCATATTACCTACGAAAATAGAGAGAAATGCGGATACGAGAAGTAGAATAATCAAGGGTTCTCGGAACTGAAGTATAAATCGTAGCCATAATGGATCCGGAGGTTCATGAGGGATCTCATTAGGGCCAAAGTCTCGTAATCGCGAAAGGGCTTCGGTGGGTGTGAGGCCGTGGTTTAAGGAGGTGTGAAGTTGAGCTGCTGTCTCGGCTGGTGTGAGGGAGGAATAGCCATCTGCTACGGACTATAATCATGAATTGAATCAGCTATAATTCTAACTTGGTGGGAATATCTCATTCTGCTCGTTCTTGTTGGTTAAAGCAACCTGGGGAATATCTTACTCGCGATTGTGCAGATGTAGTCCGGGCATGTCCCGACTGTCTATGAGTAGACCGCGCTCGTTCTAAGAGTTCCTCCCCGTCTTCATTATAATCCCGGTCTATTCCATTAATACTAGGTACTGACAATGGAAGTAATGGGTCGCCGTTGGTCTCGCGATCGCGCCATGGCCATGGCATCTTGGAAGGGAGTGGGACGAGCGAACGACAGGAAGGCAAGGCGGCATGGAGGAGAAAATCAAGTTACATCAACGACAAGGTCGGCGCGTAAGAATTGAGGATTATACAACAAAATGTAACTGATGGATACTTGATGAATTATGGAACAATGAAAAAATGCATATTAAAACGAGCCGAAGTAGCTACAGTAGACTTGATTGAATCTTGAATATAGTGACGTGTTGGGAACGTTTTAAAAGTTTTGGCCAAATGCGCTTCTGGAAGACGTGGAACCTTGGTCCTTAGTTTGGTCCGTAGTTTGGTCCTTCTAGCCCTTTTTGGGGCGGGTTTTAGGGTCGCGACCAATGCAATGGAGTGCCGATGATTCAAGCACGGAGCACGGATCCCTGAGCGTTGCTTGCCGATTTCGTACCTCCCAAGCCTATCGAGCCTACCCAACCAGCCAACGTAGCACCTAGCGTATCCTAGCACGCTAAAGTAAGATCCTATACCCCTGTCCACCGTCGCCCTGTGGCTGCCCTTAGCTTCAGCCTCCATTAAGCAAGGGGTAAAATGATTCTATTCCAAAGATTCGGTCTCGACATTTGATTTGTGTATGAAGGGTATTTCTTGCTTTGTCGGAGGACTATAACTTGATGAGTGACTATTTCCAGGTTTAGAATTGTTGAATCAAGTTCCATAATATATGTACATGTAACTACCTGGTATGGTTAATTAGGTAGTTTTGTGAGGTTTGTATTGCGAGCGAGTATATTCATATTGATTCGTATATCTCGAAGTTGAGTTGCAGTTGGTTTTGCTCATGTCGTTAGATCGAATTATGTAATGACATACTCCCGAGTCT
Organism: Annulohypoxylon maeteangense; assembly: GCF_022496945.1. Classification (NCBI taxonomy): domain Eukaryota; kingdom Fungi; phylum Ascomycota; class Sordariomycetes; order Xylariales; family Hypoxylaceae; genus Annulohypoxylon; species Annulohypoxylon maeteangense. The sequence goes on along the minus strand of NW_025953248.1, from coordinate 4,152,106 downwards.
CAAAAGTTCCAATTAAGACCTCATATTGTAACTCTCGTATGGAGCATCAACTGGGTAATTGTATCTCAGAGTTTAGTTACTACTTACTTTAAGGGCAGTTACTGCCTTATTTCTAGTATTTCAACGCCTTGAAAACTAAACAGCTGTTTTCAAATGGCATGTTCCGCATTCTTAAAGTACATACGTAAGGTAGGTATGGTTCATATTCCATCGCCATTCTGAAACCATCACTGCAGGTTTAATGGGCTTCAATTCACGGCCAGAATGAATTATGCTACGCATATTAAATTAAATAACCTTGAAGCTCAAGGATAATAAATCATATTCTTTTCATACTTGTATAAAAAGTATAAAAAGCTATAAAAAACAGTGTAACCAGTTTGGGTAGGATGTACTATGTAAACCAGCCACATAATTTCGACCCGAAGGAGTTTAGGTACATTGGTATTTCGCGTTCGTAAACTTTTCCAGGTTTTTTTTTCTAACGACCAAACGCTGTAAGTGATACCTGTTGCCCAATGATAAGCCACAGTTTGAGTCACAAACAATCCAATCAGGAGCTCTAGATGATATCTATTGACCCACTAAAAACCCTGTCACACCTCCAGCCACTTGGATTTTTAGCAGGAAAAGCGGAATGATATTTTTTTAGTCGCCCTCTTCAGCACAATCATTCGCTTGCGGCGTGTGGAAGACCCAATCCCGCAAGACTTTTCCCAGGCGTAGTTCCCCCAAAGGATCCCCTCCACCTCTAATTTCAATCTTTCATTCAACTCATTTGTCCTCTTTTCCCGACCAGTGCAAAGATAACTCAATCTTCCACCCCCTCGAATATATACTTGCTGTCGCTATTAGCTTAATACTATTTAAGATCACTGCAACAACACCGCGCATCCCTTGCGCTAATTGATTCGCGGGTCATAGACTGGATAAACTGGAAAGGGACGGTGCGAACGCTGGATGTACGCGATCTGCGCCCAAAACAACGCGCTCCTATTCTTGTTTACACCATCCGACGCCTCCCGCCTTTCGTCATCAACCCTTTTAACAAAGGACCTAACTCTAACGCGTTGTCGCATCGAATGAGACAAGATCTGCTGCTTTAATGCCATAATCATTGAGCGCTTACATTTCATTGCTCATTGCTCTTTCACTCTTTCGCTGCTACATCGCTTCAACTTTGCTTTAACTTGCTTTCTCAATTTATTTCCTCGTCGCTGTCGCAATGTTCTATTCCGAGACATTGCTGCAGAAGACAGGGCCTTTGGCTCGAGTCTGGCTGTCGGCAAACTTGGAGCGCAAGCTCTCAAAGACACATATCCTTCAGTCTAATCTCCCCGACAGTGTCGATGCCATCATCACCCCAAACCAAGCGCCCATGGCGCTCAGACTTAGCGGTCAACTCTTGCTCGGTGTCGTCAGAATCTACAGCCGAAAAGCCCGGTACCTATTAGATGATTGCAATGAAGCTTTGCTTAAGATAAAGATGGTTGGTGCCTGTTTTCAACACTCGTGGCCTCCCTTTGCTAATTATTATATCAGGCCTTTCGCTCTACTGGAAACAATGATATCCCCGAGAATTTGAATATGCCGAACCGGGAAGCATTGATGCTTCCCGATCGTATCACACCTGCCGATAACTTGAATATATTACCACCGCCGGACGCTAACTGGTTACTTGGCCAAATGGAAGATGTTAGCGCTACCCCTGTTAGCTCAGGCACGCGGGGCCGGGGTCGACCAAGTAACCGCGATATCAACTTACAAGAGGACTTCAACAACAGCCAGTTCTTGTACGATGACAAGATGGACGAGGACAACGTTGCGCTTGCTCCGAACGACGACTTGGAATTAGATTTAGATTTTGGAATGGATATCGACGAGCGACCTCGAGGGGATAAGAGCATTGAAATGGGTCGAGATGCTCCTACTATCGAAGATGATATTTTTAGTGAGCTAGACATGGCGCCGCCTGCTAAGGGTCTCGACCGGGAACCGTCGTTGAATCTCGACTTTGGAGACGACAATGTTAGAATTGCGGACGGAGATGGAGATATTCAGATGGACGATGATTTCCAATTTAACATTGGTGATCAGTCAGCGGTACCAGAAATGGGTGGTGCCCCTGGCCTTGAACGGGCCCGCATCTCGGAATCTCCTCTTTCAGATATTGACGAGAACGTAGCACGGGATGTGGAAGAATGGACGCGTCTAAACAACACCAGTATCTACGAACCAGGCCAAGAGCCCGAGGAGCCCGAACCACTTCCCCAGAAGAGGTCGAAGAAGCGTAAAGTCTTTGGGTTAGACCCGGCTACTCAACTTACCAGTGCCCATATCAAAGAGCAACAACAAAACCACGAAAATATTCTCAAACTGCCTACCTTCATCTCACGAGATCCGTATTTCCTAGCTCTAGTCGAGCTAAAGAACAGCGGCAGCTTCGTCTCTAGCATTATGGGCGACGGCCGTAGTAAAGCCTGGGCCCCGGAGTTGAGAGGGTTACTGTCGCTTGATTCTATTAGACCAGTCAACGACCTGAAGCGCAAGCGTGATAGCGGGATTGCTGACGTGGGCGAGGAAGAGGAGCAGGGTGCATCTAAATCACCTCGTTTAGAATTAGGCGATGATGACGATAGATTAGTCATTCCCGATGCAGGATTAGGCGACCGAAGTGTAGCTCCCGATGGTACTATCCTTGAAATCCCTGCGGATGAAACCGTCATACAACACGACGAGGACGATGATCACCAACCCCGCGAAGGAAGCCCGATGCCAGCATTTGACGAGACCACAGCTCCTTTGGTACACCCCGCTGATAGCGGCCCTGTTTCTATGGGCACAAAACATGCAGTTCACGTTCTTCGAGATTTATTTGGCAACGAAGCTGCTACTAGCGACGAGAAGAGAAAGAAGTCGGTGGTATTCCAAGACCTCCTTCCCGAAACAAGAACCACCAAAGCAGACGCCACCAAGATGTTCTTCGAATGTTTAGTGCTGGCGACCAAGGATGCTATAAAGGTTGAGCAGAAGGAGGGCGCTCTTGGTGGCCCTATCAGAGTGCGAGGAAAGCGTGGTCTCTGGGGTGCCTGGGCTGAGACAGAAGCCGGTGGAGAGATTGCCAACCAAGAACAAGTACCGGAACCCGATCAACCCGAACCTGCCATTGCAACTCCTTCTCGAGTTGTGGCTGCTGCGGCATAATTGTCTATTCCTGGGTTTACTGCTGGGTAATTGGATGATTGCAATGGCAAGACGAAGTAATGGTTCATGTATAAACTTCTCTGCACTTGTTGGGATATTCCCGAGGGTTCTGATCACATGGTCTAATGGCGTCACGGCGTACAGGGGTATGGAAGGCAGGGAGATACCATCAGCTGCGGGTATATTGGTCGTCAAAATCATGATAGGGTGTTTCTTCTATTCCGTTTCGTTTGGTCAAGACAGGGTAATTGCATTCGTATCATCATCTAGGGTTAAGATGATAGTTGAGGAGCAGAAGCTAGCAGGAGTGGCATTGCGATTTGATAATACATCGTGCGAGCCTGTTCTCGAAAGAATTCATAAAAATACATTTTACAACACGACTTGCTTCATTTGATATGTGAGTGCATACCTAAAGGATAAAACAAACCTCTGATACGGGTATCTGGTGTTACATATACGCAACTCTACTCTATGATCTTGTAAGTCGGAAGGGATGCGTCATGCCCACACCACAGGCTACTCAATGTTGTTGCCTTTAGATTGACACATTTTATCAATAGGCAACTTCCTTATGTACATTTAAACGAAAGGAAGCTTGAGTCGGAGTGAGCCAGTAAACGGTTGGAAACTACGTATTATACCTAGTACTGTACATTGTACATTTGCGCTCGTATCAGAAACATGAGGGGTTTACCAGGTATCTAGGTACGCAATACATAGTCAAAACCGTAAATTACTATAACCCCGGATCTGCAAAGGGACCAGATAAAAGATAGATAAAAGTTAGTAACACACGAATGGCGACCCACGTGTCAGCCTCAAGTCCAACTTCCCGACTACAACTTCACCTTCCTAGTCTTTGTATAAGTATAAGAACAATGCTCCTGCCATCTAAAATAAACAATTACTTGGTATTGAATCATCAAACTCTCAATCAACATAGCCTTTCTTCATCCACAAAGATAAGGCATCCTAAAATCAATCGATTATCGCAGCTCCTCTTTATTGACGTTGATTCGCCCGGATGATTGAATACCGTCAACACAATACCGACGCATATACTTAAAGCATAATTTCAATTCTCATTATCGCATGTTGACGGTCTTACAACTCTCTCCAGCTTCACTTCGCCATTAGGCCTATTCACCTCCCAGTCAACCGACGTCTATTCAATATTCCAACGTTGAATTATCGCATCCTGGGATTGAAGCAACAATGGTCAAATCACTTGTAGATCTCTGCAGACAGGTGTGCATTCAAAACATCAAAGGTATGGATGTTTCCTTACTTCATTATTCCCATCGAGAATCTACTTCGTAATTAGGCATTTGCCTTTAGATTGACTGATTTCCATTTAAATATTAATCCTACCTCAATTGACGAAAATATTACTAACACTATAACTTCTTCACCAGATATCTACGATGTTGGCGACTTGCCTTATTCAGCCCTCGCTCCGATCCTCTTGAAGATTAACGACTATGAACATTTGCTTCAACTAGAGCAGCAATCGCCCCAGATCCAAGGTGATAATGCTGAGTGTTGGAAACGTCTCATTAGGCGCGACTTCCCCCAGCAAGTAAAAAAACACACCTTGGAGCCGAAAGATCCCACTCGGTGGTGTAAGATATACCAAAAGTACAAGATTTTAGATGCAGAAGAGAAGAAAGCAGCTGTGGCGAAGTTAAACAATGGCTTCAAGAACATTTCGAAGGAGAAGCAGGCTAAGGCTGTCAAAGCCGTGACCTTCAACACGAGAGTTCACGGCCGTATCCCAGGCCAGCGCAAAACCGGATTGCCTGCTGGCCGACACGTAGTTGGTTCGGGTGGACTAACTTGGGGCGGTGGATCGCGAACTAAGACGAGCTCTGCCCATGGTATCATGCAGAAAGCCCGACGAGAAGCTGCTGAGATTGCTCGCAGAAAACAATTATCCACACCCACTGGTCAGCTTCTGGTTCGCCAAGGACAGATCACCCAAGCCCCGCGAGGTATGGTTGAGGAGCACAGAATTAAGTCTCTTCCTTCCGTTGCTATGCGCAGAAGCCAGATTCAAGCACCCATGCGAGGCAACGGAGAACGCTGGGAGCGTCAACAACAGGAACGCGAGGCGCGACTGCTCAAGGCCAAGAGTGGTCCTGTTGCTAAAGGAGTCACCGTACTTTCAGACGATGATCTTCCTCAAGATGACGAAGAGGATTATTCGGATTCGGAGCAGGAAGAAGGCGGGTTGAATGTCGAGGACCTTGAGAGCTTCTTTGATGAAAAGAAGACTTCTACACCTACTCCCGCCCCCGTTAAGTCATCTTCCGCGGCTAAGTCGAGCTCTACCTTGTCTGGTCTTGCGAAGATGAAGATGGGCCACGCTTGGAAAGATAGACCTACCAGAATCGAACGAGTTGTCGAGACTTCCAAGGCTTCTTCATTGTCGGCGCCCAAGTCTTCTACCGCAACTTCTCCACCCCCGCGATCTTCGACGTTTCCGGATCAGCTTTCTCCCCCTCCCAAGCCTAAGCTACCTATGGGATTGAAGCGCAAGGCAGCTCCCAGCGTTTTCATGCCACCAAAGCAGAAAGCTCGACGGATGTCCTAGAAGACAGGGTGTGTAGTCCCTTACTTACATAACTCGGATTTCAAGTTACGACGACAAAGATCGGGACGGACCATAACCATCATCGAAACCAATCCATTTCTTTTATGCCTCTCATTCGATGAGAGCAATGTTTTATATGGCAGCAAGGCGTTCAGGGAGTACAACATTTAATGATTATCTGGTGGAGTTGCTGGAGTTATCCCCGTAGTAGCAAGAGGAATATCTATGGACGGAAACTAGCCTCTCGGTGGTGCTAACCTATTGGCAGAGGTATGCTATAGGGAAGACTGTTGAGGCAACTGCCTTTGCATTTACACTGACACCAGGCTAGTGACAGTAAAGATTAATGAAACCAATGGATTATGTCCTGCTGACTACTATTTCGTACTTCAAATATCGCGATGCCTTGTTTGAGAATAGTAAACCGTAGGTATGAATGGGTTTATGTTGTGATTTCTATGTTTTTTTTTTTTTCAAATATACATTTACACCTGGACCTTTTGAAATTCTATCCACTTTCTCCTGATGGAATCCCTAATCTCTGAATAGGGCTAACATACGAAGCAATACTTATTCACCTATCTAGCGGTTGTCGTTAGGGAAAGTCCGAATCTACGAATCTACTCGATACTAGCAGAGCCAAAGCAAACGAAATGAGATACAAATCAAGGCATAAAAAGTCCCCATAATTCAGTTCAGTTTATAGAATTCGAGATGCATGCTACCTATAATATAGGTGCTCTGTTTCCCGCGCATTTGACTGTCTATGGATGATTGAGTGGTTGATTCCGCGATGCAACAAGCAACAGTGTGTATCGAACGAAACACAGGAAATAGACGCCTTTCCTGCCTTCGATGAAATAAAGGCTAGACCAGACCAAGCTCGCCCACGAGAGAAGATGGAGGAAAACGAAAAAATGGCAGGGTATGTAAAAAGCTGGGCTTAGTTACAGAATGTGATAGGAGAAAAGCTATCCGCCACCGTCTTTTCGATTCCCTCGCGCGGTTTGTCATGCGTTAGGCGTTCATTTCGTAAATTCGTCGTGGGATCTCGCCGATGCCTAGGTGGGTTTCTTGCTTGTTTGTTCGTTATCGTAGTCTATAGCCGTGAACATGTCTAGTATCGAAGAGGTTGAATAGGCTCGTTGCTGAGAATGCGATAATGGATGGGCGCAAGATGAAAAGTTCGGGTTCAGATTAGGAGATGGGAGGCTAGCAGCATCCGCCTCGGAGGGTGAGAACCAGATGGAGGGTTGCATCAGGTACGATGCCGGCGTCTTGCATTGTTAACTGATCGTGTCTATATGGGTTATGTCGGATTAGTTGATGTTATTCTCGTAGGCGATGGAAGGACTAGCGGAGGGTGAACGAACAATTGTTTCCCGCCATAGATGAGACGTTGCTGGTCAGGTGTGATTCCTTCCTTCTCTTCGACCTTCTTCTTTACATCCTCAATCTGTAAGTTGGGATTGTTAGCACCTGGTCTGACATATTTGCCTCCTTACTAGCTGGATAGGATCATCCGATAAGCAGGATGGCGCAAATGCGAATTTGATGATTTGCTACGGCTTTCGGGCTTTTGTAGAGGATTGAAATGAGATTAAAATATACCTTCGATGTGGGCTCAACATCTAGAGAGATCAACTTGCCCGTAAGGGTTCTCACCCTGCTCTGTTTGTCAGCTCACGATCCCCATCCATCCGATTTTATGAGCGCGCGCCAACAAGGCAGCTATGGCGGGGTACGGTATGATACGGGAGAAGGACGCAGGACGTACTTTATCATCATTTTGGCGGTATTGTATCTGAAGACGTGGGATTTTGAGTGTTCTGGGGTGCGATAGAGCAGGTCTGTATCGTAGTGCTTTCAAAGATTGCGTTTTGTGTAGAAGTATTGCAAAAAGCGGTTTCTGGCGGATATGGAGAATAAATAACCGTTTTGGATACAGTGACGACAGTAGACGGGGACTGCGTACGGTCAGAACTGTGGGTACGGCGGGGTGGCTTGTACTTGTCCGGGGTCTCTTGTTGACCCCACCTATACCTCCAAATATTTGTTAATAAATGGAGAGTATGAATTGATGTACATACACCTAATGTTATTAGTCTTGTGAGTAGCATCGTGAATTCGTTCATTCATCCTTGAACGAATGTTTGAGGAACGAAGAGAAGGAAGAAAGGAATTAATAGTAGATGAGTTATTCTTGTTGTATTGTCAAAATTTGAAGTTTCTCGTCTGTAGTTGAGTCATACTATTTTCACTGATTATCGTGAGTGTTCAAGACGATATTTTGGTCACTACTAGGTACCTACCTTAGGTACCTAGGTACTAGGAACTACAGGCTACAGCGACAGCAACATATAATAAATGGATGCAGTAGTCATAAAGTTTCGTATTTTACAATGATTAGTCCTTTACATAGGTACAGCGGAGATTTTGTATTTCCTAACGCCTCATCCTCATTGCTTTTTGGAATCGTCGCTAAACACATTCAATCCTAACCCCTCAGCATCAAGTAGCAGTCTGTTTCTGCCACCAGATTCTTGCATTTGAGTCGCAATCGCCCTGGCGTTCTCGATCTTCTTCAACTCCACATATGCCTTATTCTTCTTGATCGCATCTCCGATGAGCTCAGCTGATCGGGCCTCACCCTGTGCCTTGACAACCATGGCCTGCTTCTCTTGTCTTGCCTTGTCAACTACAAAGGCAGCTCTCTGTGCTTCCTGCTGCGCCACTTGCTTGGCTTCAACAGCAGCTGTAAATTCTGGCGAGAAAGCGAGATGCTAGAAATCAACATTAGTAAAACATATAACTACAACCTATTTTCTTAGGAAAATAGCATTAACATACCGTAAGAGAAACGTCATCTAACAAGATGTTGAATCTCTCAGCTCGTCTCGATAGGTTGTCTCGAACTAGCCTAGCAACGTTCTCTCGTTGAGTGATCAACTGACTGGCGTTGAACTGCGCAACCACACTCTTGAGGACTTCGTTGACGATAGAAGGTAAAACTCGCTCATCATAGTCCTGTCCTAGAGTTCTGTAGATTTGTGGAAGAGCAGGAATGTTAGGCCGAGAGAGCACACGACATGTAATATTAACCATCTGTAAATCCTTGGTGCCTGTCAGGGAAGAGACGTTTCTCGGCTTCGCGCGAACATCATAGGTAATTGGTGTTTCGAACCAGGGGATCATGATATGAGTTCCTATACAGAGCTATGTTAGTATGACAAGGGTATCAAGCATCGAGGATGACCGGAGAAGCCGGACTAACCTTCGGCATAGATCTCCTTGCTAACACCACTTAATCTTCGGTACTTAATAGCCCTGTGACCACCGTCGACGTTGAATAGAGAGTTTTGCAAAAGGAACAATCCACCACCAAGTAGACCCGCGGCCGCTATGATCATGCCACTTCCTGCCGGGGGACGAATGGGACCTCCACCACCTCCGAATCCACCTCGGTTTTGGCGAACCATTGTTCGCATTCTCTCGATATAGTCATCCATCGGATTGCGCGACATCTTGGGCAACGTTGAGGAGGGAAGTTGGCGGTATTTTCTTTTGGCGACGTCCTATTGACAAGTGAGGGACGTAGTGCTAGAATATCAAAAAAGAATCAAGCTTAATTCCAGCGAATCGTCGTCCTAATTTTTCTCCATGATTACAAAGTACAAATTGAGGCTGACGTCTCCTGATTGGTGGAAAGATGCACCATCGATCCACTTATAATGGTCCGTGCATTGCATTTTCCTAACGCGACTGTTAAACTTCTAAAGCTTAGATCCTCTCCACTATCGATACCAACCTTTTGAAGGCTATCACGAAAAACACATACTGTACCTACATCTTTATAAATACAACCAACTTCAACCTTTACTTCTTCCATTCAGAAATCGATTATAGCTCACGAAATCTTGCTTCTACCGATTTCCATTTGATTTTCATTACTACATCCTCTTTAAAGCTCTACTTGGCAATCGCATCTTTGACAAGGTCCACCTATTGCTCTAAGAAGCGCGCGCACACCTAGTTGACCTCCACCAGCCATTGGGCGGAACGGTGCGCCGTATCTTCAACACTCAATTGGCATCGATTTATTCTCGCGACCTGTTTTATCACCATTGTCGCCCTTACCATTAAATTCGCTCCTACCCCGAATAATCGACAACAATGTCGACCAAACCTCCATCTCGCGTTGTCTTTGTGGGAAATATTCCTTATGGACTTTCGGAAGAACAAATCAGCGACATCTTCAGTACAGCTGGAAAGGTCCTGAACTTCCGCCTTGTCTATGATAGGGATACTGGGCGCCCTAAGGGCTTTGGCTTCGCGGAGTACCCTGATGCAGGTAAGCTTAATGTTATGATAGCCATCTATTATATATATATACTAATCATATTCCGGTTTTAGATTCAGCTGCTTCTGCTGTCCGAAATCTCAACGACTATGAGATTATGGGACGCAAACTACGCGTCGACTATAGTACAGAAGGCCGAGTAGACGGCGATGAATCTAACAGCTCATCCGTGATGACCGGCCAACCTAATGGTGCTTCGCATACTACTGCCCAGACTGCGCCCGCCGGCTCGCTTCCTCCCCTCCCACCTGGAAAAGAGTTACCTCCGGGTGTAACTGCCACCGATGCCATCTCCCGAACCCTCAACACTCTCCCTCCGAGTCAACTGCTGGACATTCTATCGCAGATGAAGTCACTATCAACAACTGATCCTTCCCGTGCCACCGAACTCTTGCAGGCGGCCCCTCAGTTGTCATACGCCATCTTCCAAGCTCTGTTGCTGATGGGACTCGTCTCCCCGGAGGCAATACACTCTGTAGTAGAAACCTCGGCTGCTGCACCGGCACCTCAACCTTCTCCCGGATACCCCTCAGCGTACGGTGGCGCCACAACCGTCACACCTCCGGTCGCCGCACCCTATGCACCGCCTGCCGTATCAGCTCCGCAGGCCAGCTACGCACCTCCTGCTGCTAGTGCGCCAGCTTCCGCACCCCAAGATCCTGATTCTCTCATGCAGGCGGTTATGGGCCTGTCGGCTGAGATGATCGACCAACTTCCCGAAGCCGAGCGCCAACAGATCCTAGCTCTTAGGGCTACGTTCGCGGCTCAGAGGCGTTAGCACACTACCAGCTGACGCTAGCATATGGTTTCTTAACGTTGATTTTTCACATACCCCTCGCAACTGGTTGGAAGTTGGCGTTTAGGTTATGGTTCAGGCACAAAAGCTTTCGGGACACTTACGGCATCTATGCTCCATCTTGAGCAAATCGGAACTCGGCATTCACATAAATCACTACTCCTGGTATGGTAATTGGCATGCTTTAGGGAAGAGGATTAATGGTGGGATTATGGATCTACGCAGGGTGCCAAATCTGCCACTCTTCTAAGCAAAATTTTTAAGGGGAGCTTCATACCAGGTCGCCAAGTATATGTACATATTTCCGCGTCATAATGAAGCTGATAGTTCCATTGATGAATATTTGCCGTTGCAGAGAGAATTGAAACTGAACTCCGATACGTGATCTTGTCCTTTTCACATCGATTCATGTAAATAGTCGATTCACCTATCTACTAGGTAGTAGGCCAAATAACTAATATCCCTCATACTTCTTAAGCCATTATTATTCTGTACACAAGCTTTCGTCGGATAATGGCTAGGATGCACCCATGGACTTATCTGGGCATTTCTAAGTTACCTTACCCACATATTAATTCTTGCCCGGAATTGGAAGCTCCCTCTGTAGGTCCGGCTCATTATCCAATAGGTACCTTCGGATTTGGTATCACATGTTCACGTTGTTAGCTGTTTGGTAAAGTATACTTAATTCTGCAACCACTTTAAACTGCTCGCTTATTATGATTTAACAAGTTTAAAGTTGCGCGAGAGCTACAATTTACATATTTGTATCAAGTGTGCATATATACTAGGTGGTTACAATCGCATACCTGCCATAAAGTACATAGTTCAGTCCCGGAAGCGACTGTCGAGCTAGGTATCTCGACCCGAACTCCCCATATGCTGCATATGCCCCCACATGCATACTAGGTACACGTAGGTACCCACCTATCTTCATTGACATCACCACCTTGGCACCTATTAGAGATGGTTAGTGAACTTAGAACAGCTAGGTTAAACTCTACCATCACGCATTATTCAATTCCAATTCCATGTTTTCAAATGTTTTAAACCAAAACATCTCAACTCCGTCCTTGCTCCCAAATATTTTACGCTTTTGATGCTTACGTTGATTTCCTGCTGACCGATTTATTGCTCACAATAATAATGATTATCCGCCGTTATGGCTAGCAATCAATTCTCAGTTCTCGCCTCCTCTCGCGCGCAGGGTGGTCCTTCAACGTCTTCTAATGCGACCGGCTCTACCACCCAACCATCCAAGAAAAAGCATCGCGCCGGGCGAAAACACAAGAAGGCGAGACGAAAGTCCTTCGCTGCCCCTTCGGCAGACTTAGAAAGCGAAGGTTTACCTCCAGCTAGCCGTACCGGACACAGGGCTGGTCTCTATATGAACGAGAGGAATATGAGTAATACAAGCATAGATAGCGAGGCGCTTCTCGACCATAGGTATATTAGGAAATCCATTTCATGTCGCCCTTGAAACTAATTGATGCTTTCGATAGAGAGCACCAATATCCACGTCTGCGACGACCATCAACCCTCGCCGCATCTCTCCAATTACCGCAGTCAAGCCGGTCACGCATAGGACTTGGAGGTCAGAGCCGCGATTATGACGAAGAGGAGGATAATACCGAGTCTGCACCTTTGTTATCCACCTCCTCTCGACAGGACGTCTCATCTTCTCGAGGATATGGTTCAAGCGAAGGGCGACGAAGACATGACAGATCTCCCAGCCGTCCCACTTCTAGCAAGTCGGGTAGGAAGTCCCAACTACTTCCAATGACGCCATCCGATAGGTACAATATAAACTACCCGCCATCTATGCCTGGTACGCCTCCATTGGGACCCACCGATCGACTGGACTTGAGCTTTGGAGATATTATGATGAGGGACGAGCTTGTCGAAACTGGTTCTCATACCAATAGCGCACCCGAAACAGACATAGATCCTCTTCTCGACCAATCTCCCTTTGAACGGCGTCATACAATTGCCTTACAAGCGCAGGAGGATGTCTGTTTTCCTCAGGAGGGGATGTCAGAGCTAGCCGAAGAAGACGCGCAGCAGATTCGCGACAGCCGAAGCGCACGAACTCGACGACGAAGACGAAATAAGTGGCCAGATTTATCTATCCTCGAAGAATGGTCCAGACTTGAAAAGGAAGACCGGAGTGAGGAGCGGCGAATGAAGAAGATCACGGAACCGCAGCTGGTGAACGGGAGATTACGACCAATTCATAAGGGATGGTACCGGATAGAGGAAGACGCTCCATATCGATTCACCTACTTCAACGAAGAGTTCCAAAGTACCATTCACAGCCAGACAATATCGGAGCTCGTCCAACCAGATGTTGGTTTCAAGGAGCTTTTTATCCCAGAACCTCCAATCCTATCTGATTCGTCGGATGACGAAGAAGATGAACCTATTATCCAACTATCCAATTCGTTCAGGAACGGTGCTTCGACTACGGGTGGAAGCCGACAAACGTCATTGACGCCAAATGTTGCAATGAGTGAGCCAAATATAGATACTACTCCTAAGCCACACACTACGCCCTCTGGAGGGTCTTCGAGAGAGCACTCAGGTGATCCAAGCCCGATGCGAGTCAAGTCCCCTCTCGCGGGTCTGAAGTCACCTCCCTCGAATGGACAGAAGCAGCCACGATTTGGAGAGCGTCCTGTTTGGTGGTTAGATGTTTTGAGTCCTACGGAAGCAGAGATGAAGGTGCTTTCCAAAACGTTCGGAATCCATCCATTAACAGCAGAGGATATCATGCTTCAGGAACAACGAGAGAAAGTTGAACTTTTTCGACACTATTATTTTGTTAATTATCGGTCGTTTGATCAAGATGCTGAATCGGAGAACCACCTGGAGCCGGTCAACATGTATGTCGTGGTATTCCGCGAAGGTGTCATATCCTTTCACTTTAGCCAGACCCCGCACCCGGCCAACGTTCGACGCAGAGTTCGCCAACTCAAGGATTTCATGATTCTTAGCGCTGATTGGGTTAGCTACGCAATCATTGACGACATCACAGACGTCTACCTGCCTCTTATTCAGACCATCGAGGACGAGGTGGATGCTATCGATGATAGAATTCTGCAACTCCATTCGGATCCTTCTCTATCGAGCTCCGATAAGAAGAAGAATCTCGATAACGAGAAGGGCAATCCTGACACGAATGTTGAGAGTGGTGGAGATATGCTGCGTCGGGTTGGTGATTGCAGAAAGAAGGTCATGAGTCTATATCGACTTCTTGGAAATAAGGCCGACGTCATCAAGGGTTTTGCAAAACGTTGCAACGAGCATTGGGAGGTCGCCCCTCGATCTGAAATCGGACTATACCTAGGCGATATCCAGGATCATATCGTGACTATGACGGCCAACCTTAGTCACTACGAAATGTGCGTCCTAACCCCAGTCGAGACTGATTTGCGAGAATGTAGCTAATGTGAATAGGATCCTCGCCCGGTGCCATGCCAACTATATCGCGCAGATCAATATTCACATGAACGAACGACAAGAACAGACAGCTGACGTTCTAGGCAAGCTAACAGTCCTCGGTACGATTGTGCTCCCAATGAACATCATCACCGGTCTCTGGGGAATGAATGTCTGGGTGCCTGGCCAAGAATACGAGGGGGACCTGAAGTGGTTTTTCGCAATCACCACAGGACTGATCATCTTTGGCCTCGGCTGCTTCATCATTGCCAAGAGAGTATACAACATCGTCTAGAATCTCGACATGACCTGGATGACGTATAAGCGTGACACACGCCCCGTATCTGGGTAGGTCAAATATAACGAAGTATCTTACTACCCAGACAAGCGGGGGTAACCTACTTTATATAAGGGTTGGATACTTGTCCAATGGTACCCCATGTTATCGGACCATCAAGGTTCTTGTTTCATGGTCACTTCACACGAGGTACATATCCGAACAATATCATTCGTACATGGAAGCACCAGCATTGTGTTTATTTTCTTAGAATAAAAGCTGTGAAGCGTACTTCATCGGGTCCGGAGAAAGGAGACTTGGCGTTGGGGATAAGAACCTTAAGAAGTTGGGTACTTTTTAATATGGATTGGGTCGAATACATATTCTTATACATATACATACATAATAAGCTACATAGTACATATAGCGGTGCCGACATCGGTTCGTTCTTTAGACTCTTATAGAGTTGAATACATATAAATATCTGAGCGAAAAGGCATTATTTAGGTATTGCTGAAGTGAGGTAGAAGGCTGATACACTTGTCTAACAGTAGGACAATGTTACAAGACTACGGGTAAGCTAACGTTGGAAGGGTAGTACGATTACCCGTTTCTCGAATTATGATTCGAGAGAAATTAGCTCTATCACAGGATCCTCTGGTACCTAAGGTTCACGTATCTCCAGGAGGATGAGCTACTTAGATGAATAACCTCGTTAATTGTGATACCGGTGACGGACTGTGGCTTACAAATCTCCACTTTGTGGATCGTGGCGGTGGAAGCATCCAGGTGTGGCGAGAGCTATAGCTTTCAAGTAATAGGATTGGTCAGCCTTGGGCGCCAAGCCTTTTGCTAATCTGTGTACTTTGTACTTATCTCCACAGCAAGTTCAGCCTCTCAACCTTATTTTTCTTAATCATCGCCCTCGACTTTTGCACCTTTCGCCTCTCAATTACAAACACTCAACAACAATTGACCAGGCCGACAATTCCGCAGAATCGCGATAAAAGCTTCATCTCAATCGACTGCTAATCTCGTCATCGGTACTACTTTCGCAGCCACTGCAAATCAAAGCATCGCGACACAACAAACGCGACGACAAATTTCGTCCAACCACACACCAACCCTCACTCTCTCACCGACCTACCTCCCCCAACCCATCCAAAATGGCCAACTTCCTAGCCTCAATCTTCGGCACAGAGCAAGACAAAGTCAACTGCTCCTTCTACTACAAAATCGGCGCGTGTCGCCACGGCGACCGGTGTTCTCGGAAACACGTGAAACCCTCGTACTCGCAGACGATCCTGCTACCAAGCATGTACCAGAACCCGGCGCACGACGCGCGCGCGCGCCTGACTCCCGAACAGTGCGCGAACCACTTCGACGCCTTCTACGAGGACCTGTGGTGCGAGCTGTGCAAGTACGGCGAGCTGGAGGAGCTTGTCGTCTGCGACAACACCAACGATCACCTCGTCGGCAACGTCTACGCGCGGTTTAAGTACGAGGACGCCGCGCAGGCGGCCTGCGACGCGTTGAACTCTCGATGGTACGCGGGTCGGCCGGTTTACTGTGAACTCTCCCCGGTAACGGATTTCCGGGAGGCGTGTTGTAGGTTGAATAGCGGGGAGGGCTGTGTCAGGGGTGGGTTTTGCAATTTCATCCATCGCAAGAATCCGACGCCCGAGTTGGAGCGCGAACTTACGCTTAGTACGAAGAAGTGGTTGAAGATGCGTGGACGCGATGAGAAGAGCGTTAGTCGTAGCCCGAGCCCTGAGCCTACGCGGAAGCGGTATTAGGCGTAGGATGCTGGAGGAGGGATAGCTGGTTGAGGTTGAGATATTTGAGGCAAGGCTGGGGATGATCTCTGAACGGGGGAGTAATGACTCTAGGATCTTTCAGTTATGTTGTGCCTCGGATTACTGATGTAGAGGTCGGATATGAAGGTGGAAGAATATCCCGAATAAGGAATCTCAACAGCAGTGGATCAAAGTGAGAAAAGATCAGATACGGGAAGCAGTCGGGCTAGGATCCGACAGAATGAGGATACCCCCAATTTTTCGCCTGTCGATTGTATTGCTAGAAGGAAAGAACCATGATCCTACGGAATGGATTGACGAATGAGCAACTTATTTTCATGCAAAAGGGGAGGCCTAGGTAATGGCGTTAATAGGAATTCCATCGACTTTTCATAAGCTCAACTTAAGACAATGACAATTGACATGTAGAAACACTTCAATATTGTTCCCAAGATCAGGCTCAAGTAAAGGACAAGCCCAAATCATGAGAATATGCCTACCTGAATAGTCTACTACCTACTACCTAATACCCAGTACACTAACAGCATTCCTACGAAGGTGATTATAATTATAAAGACAAGTATATTTTACCCCAATGCAAGCAACAACGCGGCTGGTTACTGACTGCCCCAGGAGGCCCTCGATGCACATCTATTCCCGTTTAACACGCACGTACAAACACACACTCTTTCTTTCTGTTCTCCTTACCCTAACCCCAAGGTTTGCCGTCCCTGAATATTACCACGACTAGAAAGGAAGATGAGAGTAAGCAAGATGCCCCTATGCTATCAAACGTTGTATGCCCAAGTTACGGTGTAAAAAGTAGTAGCCAGAATTTCAGGTCTCGTGGACATGGGCAAGTATTGTGATTGGTCCCTCCCTTGTCCATGATGAAGAATTACTAAGTCTGGGGTGGACGAGTTATCAGAAGCCTGTTTGCCCATTTAACACCAGAAGATGAAGTAGGGCATCAGGTTAACCAATTACCCTGCTCTATTCTTACATTATAGCCACTTCATGTGTGAGCGTCGAAGAAAGCGTCGTTACTCTCCACCGTATCCCCTCTCCCCCTGTTTGGTCCTGGGGTCTTGGGAGTGGCCGGGAGGTTCTTTTTGAGATCTCCCGCAAAGTCGATCAACGGGCCATCCGGTTCGCGGCCGGTCGATTGCAACATGGTCGAAATATCCTTGCTATCCTTCCTAACCACCGGGGCAGGAGCATCGCTCTGGCCGAAGTCGATCAAGTCCGCTGTCGCATTTTGCGAGGCCCCCTTGGTTGCATCTGGATGCGAATGAGAGTGTAAGTTCGGGGAGGGGATGTCCCATTCGCTGTGTTTTTGGCCTGGTATTATGGGGTAGATAGCCATGATTTGTTCGGCCTGTTGTTCCGGTGTCGTGCCATCGCTATGTCTAGAATTAGCAAGGGTGTTTCAGTGTGCTAGTAACACCAGGGTCTGTCACCCACATGTGCGCATTGATAATCCACTCTAGATGTTCCATATCTTCTCCCGTGCCACCGTAATCTTTGTCTACTCGCCTGAACAGTCGAGGTTGCCAATCAACACCTGCCGCGCCTCTACTCGCTGCTTCATCTCGCTGCTGATCTTCGACTTTCGTTTTCTCGTCCGTTGCCACTTCGTGGTTCCTTTCCTTAACCGCTTGCGCCGTCTTTTGCCATAGTCTTTGCGACTCACGCTCTCCCTGCTCCTCTAGAGGTCGAACACGGGGTTTCGAAGCCCTTACTTTCCGGGCATCGAAAAACATATCTTTGTGCCCATTCTAGAATACCTATTAGACATAAACGAGACATCAACAGCTGCGAGTTACCTACACTGAGATCTTTGATGAACATCTCCTCGCTCCATAAGCCGGAGAGTTCGAAGAGTACCTGTCCGGTGCGATCATCTTTTATCGTGCCTCCAATAGCATTATATGTCCCGCTAACCCAACCCTTTGTCTTAAAATCGACATCGGCCGTGAGGCCAAGCTCGGGACATCGTACTACGCTGTGATCGCCTAACTCATATTTCATGTTTCCGAACAGGATCCCTCTCGCGTACATATTGGGTTGTGTTAGCCAGCTAAAACACTATCGTTAGCCATCGCTCATATGAAGACCACAGGAATCCCACGAACTATCTTTCTCCCTGTTTACGATCCTTCCCCCTATTTGTCAATGTGAGCACAGCGATGCCTTCCATCAAACTCGCAGCCGAATTACCCAAGAACTTGCTCCTAGGTTTCAGGGTACCATCGATACGAATGTGGTGTTCCGGCGCCATATAAAAGTAGCTCGACTTAGGCGGGTGGTGGGACGTTTGTTCGGAGATGTAGTAGGCGCGAGTGTTGTCGGGTAAGTCCCAATAACAGGAGAATACTTCACCGAGGATCGGGTTGAGAGGTTTCTTGACACCCCTGTTATCCTATATCAGCCTATATAAGCTATAGATGGAAGTAGGGATACTGTACGGTGGTCTAATATGCCAGCCGCTAAGATAAAATTTTACTACGGACACGAAGCGTTGGACCGGATCGTCGATATCGGGAATCGGGAGGAGCATTTCTGGATGGCACATGAAGCTATATTCGGCTTGCGTAAGCACTATGTCATGGCACCGGAAGCCGTGGGTTAATAATTCGAGCAACGTACTTGGTGATCCGTTCCAGCATACTTCGAGGCTCAAGGATGAAGGTAGGCAGCACAACTCGGCTTAGGTCGGCGCCGGGTCGCAGTTGAGAAATAATATGTGTGAGGACTTTCTAATGATTAGGATATATGCTTCTTAGCGACATTTACTCGAAAAGACTTACCGTTGCCCTGTTCGGGCTCCATTATGGAGGTATCATCGTCATCGGCACCGTCTCCGGACGATCTACTGCCTATATGAGGCGGCATTGTCAGCGAGCAGGTAGCCTTACAAAACAAATGCAATTCTCGTACGGTCAACAGGGGTAGCTTTAGATGATTAATACGTGTGCTTCCTTTTGTTCAAGTCTAAAATACCGAAATCCTTATTAAAAAAAAACGACAAACTTTACGTACTAGCATTCGACATTGTTCGGCGACGACGGCCTAGGCCTGAAGTAATCTTGACTCCGTGCATCGTCTCTCTCCTTCTATCGGACCGGGTGGGATCAAAGATTTAATTAATAAATACCTAAGCTCTTTTTTAAAAAGGGGAGGTTACCCGAATCGTAGATTGTTTATTGTTAAACAAAGATTTAAAAAGATTTAAAGATTTATTGATAAAGACAGAGAGATGCAAAGAGGGTCGCAACTGGAAGCAACCCGTAGCTGATAGCTTGTAGCCTGACGCCTTCGCTCCTGCTATCATTGATTGATGTAAGTCCGGGTTGTGCAAGTATAAAAAGTATAATGATGTACCCCTCCCCACGTTGCGCTGGTTCAAGGTTCCCAAGGTTGCTTAGCGGATAGCGGATTCTCGGGTTGTTATCGATTACAATTTATTACCTCCAACGAGGTATCACTGGCTGACCGGGCACCCCTAATTAGAGGGGCTGACCGATGACCTCACCAACCCCAACAAAGATTTACTTTATGTAGCATTCCGCAGAGCTGAATTGAAAGTGTATAAAATATGCGATGCGATAACACTCTATCTAAATTCCCTGCAGCGGGACTGCGTACCTAGTACAAGCCTAGGTATCTCTTATAAAATATTGAACACTAAGAGTAAATGAATAATAACTTAGTACTTCCATTTGAATACCTACCTAATACACAATTCAGACCTATTAATGCCTAGTCATTGTTTGAGTAAGGGATTAAAACACCGTATGCATGCATCCTCGAATCCGAACCCGAATGACCGGTGGAGTTACGTAGTGGGCGCCGCAAAATAATTTCCTTTAAAAGGGGACTAGTGAGGCCAAGCGTGCCGGGGCCGATGACGTACGTCAGATACACATGTCGATGTGGAGGCGCGCGTAGTCTACTTTAGGCAAGACCGGTGACATATTAAGATAATTGGTTGACTTTGTTGTTAAATTTCAGCTGCTACATCGAGCTTCCAACAGTGATTCTACCTAGTAGCTTCATAGGTACGTAAGTTCCAATTGCTGAAACAGCAACGTAACAAGGGTCCAGACGCAAAACTGCTCGTCGGCAAGTTGACTATTTTTTGCACCTCCTGAGAAGCTCCTTGCTACGACTCGTCGACTTGTGACGCCCTCCTCTTGCTCAAATAACCACTGGGGTATCGTGTCATACATGTAGCATTACTATACGTCGCAATGCCCATTGGGTCAAAAAACGATATGCAGTTCGTCTGCATGAATCATGTCCTCATTTCATCGTGGCTCCATCCTCATTTCCCCCTACTTAATCGCGACCCTTTCACTGGCGCGGGGAGAACCGAACAAAGCCTATCTCTCTCTGGAGGATCGTTAGTTCTAGATTCGGTAACACAAAATAGGAGTGCCAAGCTTACCAAGGTTATCATCGAACAGTATCGATATGTCATCGTGTTCGCCGGCAAAATCAGGCATGTCCAGACATAAGAATGCCGTATCATCCGTGTCCGCACCGCCTTCGCGGGGCACTCTCGGTAGTGGAAATTTGGCGTCAGCTAACTTCAAGCCCGCCTTCCCATTCCGGCTGTAGCACTCGAATGTGTCTGTGCCTTTGAGCACAAACCCCATGCATTGCCCGTGATGCCAATCCTCGAAGAATGCTAATAACTGGACCGTCTTGTCTTGCTGGACCACTTGTACGCGAGTGGTACCAGCCTCCCACTTCTTGTGGATGGGCACTACCATCATGCGCCGAGAGATGTTTAGGTTTATGGCGATACCATCGAATAATATAGAATATCCCGTAAGTCCAGCTTGGAACGCGTGAAGGTCCCTAAAACTCGGGAACCTGTAGGTGCGGACTGTTTGGCCGCGTTGGATAGTATTCTGTAAACCTGCAAACTCGCGATGTGATTCTCGAGGTACATGCGTTTCCAATATGGAAACCGTCATATCCACCTGCGGTTGTCTCAGGACATGCAATGTCAAGATATCCTTCGTGCCAAGCCTAAATTTTAACTCTCCAGGTCCAACATTGACTCGGTCCGTAATGGTACTGACCACCCCGACTCCGCCCTTGTCCAACGACTCGATTTCAACTCTGAGCCTCTCTGCCAATACTGTGCAAGGGATGTCCATGTATCTGTCGTTGATAACACGCGCGCGCTGCCAAGGTAGTCGTTGAATAGCTGGCAAGCCTCCCTTTGTGTCGCCGGCCACCTCTGACATGTTCATGCCTTCTAACGGAACTTCAGCGATGATTTCCTCCTCTTTGTGTATATATGTCCCAGTGATCATCTTCAGCAGAATCTCACGCTCCTTGTCATCGTTGAATGTCATGACCATCCTCCCCTTATAATTCCCGTCGTTGAAGTCTAGTTGGAGAACGGGGGCACGTTGGTCGCCACGGAGTAGAGCGAATTGAATGGGGAGCTGGGGTGAGAAGGAGTGCGTCACCCCGCTGAGTGTTCGTGTCCTTGGCCCGGTAACGACCGAAACCCGGAAACCTCGGTGGAACGTCCTGGTCCCGGTCGGGCTACTTTCTTTCAGGAGTTTCTCAAACAAGGCTATCTCACACTGCCCTACTGGTTCCTTAGGGAACGTCCTTCCTTGTGGGTTCGAATCGAAATAATGGAACGCACGAAGCGACGTCGTATGCCTGGTGGTTTCATCTCTTCGCGGATAGAGGTAAGATTGTACTTTGGAGCTGAAATCATACATACTCCATAGCATCTTGAAATCTTGCTGTGAGCACTCAATCGCAAGCATGAAACCTCGGGGTAGTTTAATCTCAAGTCGGCAAGCCTCTGATCTCCATCTGACATCCTGCCACGTCGGACCCGCGTTCTTGTCTTGCTGTATTCGCAACGAGACGGAGCCATTTTGGCTTGCAATGATGAAATTCAGGTTCGGGTCGGTTTGTGCTCGCACAATAGATAACATGCAGGGGAACCGAGTTTGTCTCGATTCCACGCCCTGCTCCATGAAGAATACATCGGATACTACTCGACCGTAGTTAAAATGCTTGGCAGTATCGCCAAGGGGCAAAGCTTCCAGTGCTTCCATAGATCGGGTTGGCTGCTTAGCAGCTACGAGAGCGGAGCCCCATACTCCATTGAGAAGGGCGATGATATCTTGGCTCACTGATGGGTATTCTAAAAAGATGCCCTTATCCATCGTTTGGGGAAGGAAAGGTTCTTCGGGAGGTAGGAAACCGTTACGCTTCATAGACCCAGAAAGCTTTCTCAAGTTAGAAACTAAGGCTTGCCTAACTTCACCAAGCTCGCCATCTACAGGGCTGTATTTGCCTTCCGCTATCTCGGGAAGCGCTTGTTCCATTAGCCAGTACCCCTTAGCTAAATCGGTGTAAGCCTGGTATCGAGCAATAAGCAGCCGGGTTTCGTCTGGATTCGCTGGTCGACTTCTAATAATCGTCTCCAACGATGTTCTCCCTTTCAAAAACCACCACAGCGCAGCTCGGCACATATCCTCAGGCCGTGAAGTTCCCAAGGGTCTAAATTGCTCCGCATGGAGTCGAAATAATTCATACAAATGCTTCGTTCGGGCGACGAAAATCTCTAGTGCATCATCGCCGGCCGAAGCTGATACGACAGTATCATGGAGACTCCGGTGAGTCTTTTCTGGCGAAGGTGGAAAGATTCCGCGTGAACCAGCAATTTGGGTAACCGGTGTGGCCTTGTGAGAGGCAGGGGATGTCGAATGAATAGAATTCGAATATTGAGACGAGGGGCTCTCGCCGGGGTTGTTTGTATTTATAGGCATCTCATCAGGTGACACCGGCCGCCGTGGCATGACAGGTACCATATCGAAATCTGGTAGTGCGTCCTGATCTGCTATGGGAGGTAAGGGCGATCTGCTGGAAGATCCATAGGATTGGTTATGCTGTGCATCTTGGTAAGAAGGAGGGTTTGGTGATCTAAGAGAAGGACTTTTGGCTGGCCCTTGTTGTATTGGTGAAGGCTTCAATGGGGCTCTAGTAGACTGAGTTCGCAATACCGAGGAGACGGATTCCTGTAGTGACTGAGCCGCCGATCTGGTAGACATGGATCTTTCCGGAGGGGGCGTCGGTTCCTGCATAGTCGGTATCGTCGGTTGTTTGTGGCGCATACTTGTTTCTCGGATTGGCTCAGGAGATGACCCTGGGTCATCCCACTCGCGCTGGGAATTAGCGCTAGCACTCCTCATTGCCATTCCCTCGGCTTGCCGCTGCTCCTGCTGGTGGATTTCGATAAAAGAACGACGATTGTCGTCTTTTCGGCTAGCAGACGTGTCTAGGAAGTTGGAGGCCCGAGAAGATTCACCCGCGGGAACAGCACGTGGCATTGGAGGTTCTGGAGACGAATAAGGAGGGGGCTCGTCTGAGCTTCCACCGAAGCCTGTCTGAGTCCTGCGCATCGGACCTGGAGCGAATCCACCATCCTCTTTCTTATGTGTTTCTTGAAAGGCTCCTACTTGTCTAGCATATTGATGACCCTCTTTTGTAGGCGGGATTTGTGCTGTAAGGGGTACAGATTTAGATCTCTTTTTCCTGCCAATCTCAGCCACTATGATCTCGCATTCATCACCACCCTCGCCAATGATCTCAGGGTATGCATCGGTGAAACGGACGACGAGGTTCTTATGTTTCCTTGGTCGTGGGCTATGTGACCGTGCTCGTTGGGAGAGGCTCTGGGATTTGCTTTCGACTTCGAGTGTTTGCGGGAATCGGCTAGCCTTGGTCGTATCGAGGGCGAGAGATGGTGGGCCCCTAGGGGTAGTAGCTGGGGGCGGAGGAAGGGGATGAGTAACCATTAAACGATCTGAGTGACCAAGAAAGTCGGAGATTTCGTTTGCACTCTCTTCGTTGGTCATTTTCCTATCTCTAGTTCCGCTACCACCAAATAGCTTCCCCATGAAACGATCCCTTCGTCGGGCGCCTTCGGTGGGTGCATCGTTCTCCATTGTCGTCTATAATTTGGCGGGGTATTATAGGATATAGCTTCGAATTATCAACCTGCAATGTTTCCAACGTTTGCGTCCAGATAGAGCTAGGCTGGTAGCTGTCAATGGTATCAAAAATTAGATTAAGATTTGACAGAATAGTAAAAGTGATTAGCAGAACCAACGTCAGATATCAAAAAGCCAATGCTCGTCTGCTGGTGCCGCGTGTTGGTCGTGAAGAAGTAGTAGAAGTTTAGTTCAAAGATTGTCAGGAACAGTTGCCGCGGACGTGTGTATGATGTATGTTGTATGAGAATGAACGTATGTGTTGTTTACAGCTGTGTGCCCAAGTGTCCCCAGGTCCACCATTCGATTTGAGATAGCGAGATTGTTAATGTTAATTAGTTTGGCTGGGATCGTCGTTCATCAAGGGGCGTGGGCGTTAGTTGAACAGTAAAATAGTGATACACCACCACAGGCATATATAGGGAAACAGCCAGACAGGTTGTTAGTTTCGCTGTGTTACCCACTATAAAGTACCGAAGCAGGAAGCAGTGAATGTGTTAGGTGGCGGTGGAATGCGATAAACACATCTATAATCTATCCATAGATCAGATGTGGAAGCAAGGAAGGTGAACGAAGATGGCAGGATCGTTAAAAAAAAAAAGAGCTGGAAGAAACTTTGGAACTATGGCAATGTCGGCCCTGTCGCACGTCGCATGTCGCACGTGTGCTTTGTTAGGATTTGAATTGAAGGTGTGTCGTGTGTCACCTCAGGCCTGCTGGTTTAACTTCTTGTTTTAATTCTCGTGCGAGTAGGTGCGAGTCGATTTGCTGTGAATTGGTCGTGCAGCAGTTGCAGATCGCCCAGTTTCAGGTACAGTTACTGGAACCTTAACCCAGGCGGAGCCCGCACTTTTTATTTTTTTCGAAGTCCCGTCCCGGAATTCCAAGTTTCGATCGACACATCAAAATGCTAATGCACTTCGATATTCTTGACCAGAGTCGAAAGGCTTAAGGCTAAGTTAAATATCCCGAGAATCGTGAGAATCGTAAATATCAACTTAGCTACATACATCATATGCACAAGCACATGTATATAGATGTTGGTTTTCATGGGGGTCTCCCTGCGAATCCAATTATCAATCGATTTCTTACGTGTAAGTCTAAGATCAATTTGTACGTAAAGTAACCTGTACCTCCCTGTACCTGCACCCTGTCTTGTGTTAGGACGAATCGAATCAGGCCCTGGCATTGGACCCCTCGGTACCCGTTCTGTGGCTTCCACCAATTAGGGTATGTTCAAGGTACAGGGGTCACTCTATTCTTGGCGCGGTACCTTTACGAAGCACTAAAAGCGACTTGTACAGTCTATACTAAGAGCACTAAAAGGGTAGGGGTAATGGCCTTATCGAGGAGCTGATTGTCGACCCCGTCCCCGTCCCCGTTGACCCCTTGTGCTGACCTAACCTTTAAACTACCTAGGTACAAAAAGTAACGTCCTCCTAAAAATGACGGACTATATGACGAACATCCTGCCAACCAAAAAAAATAGTCACACACATAAATTCCCAAAGCAGACTTCGTCCCTGAACTGAGGCATGTAAGGCGACAGCAAAATCAGCACAATCAGCAGATACCCGATGCACACACAAACGCATAGCCGCGGGTCTGGATTGATCGGATTCCTCGGCCTCTACTGACTTCTATATTATCAATGCTACGGCGAGGCGCATGCTATGGCCTATCCCTGGATATCCTAGGTTTGTTAGATAAATCTGATAGCCTATTGCTTCGCGCCGAGATCCATTTATTGCACCGACTTACCTAGTTAATTGCGTTTACCAACCTGGCTAATTATTCAAACTTTCATTTCGGTCTTTCTTCGTCTATAGCTAGCTCGCAATTCCGATGTTATAGTCGCCGTTTGCTTGGGATTCAACAAGGCGCAGGGCTCGTGTCTACTTCGTAACGATTTATTAACGAGGCTATGTATGTGGGATATTGGGCTCAACCACCTATCCAAATATCAATATGGCTATTTCTACCGAAAATCTATAGCGACGATGATACTCCAGCCTCTCGAACTTTGTCAAATTCTTTATTGGGATATGTCTGCCGACTTGGTAAGGCTGGTCAAACGCCTCGAATTTGACATGCAGCAAGACGACATTGGGTGATATCGTAGATTGGGGGCTGTGAGATGATGAATCTGATGGTGCTGGGGCGATTAGTTGGATTGGATGCAAGAAACATACAGCTTAGTGTTGTAAATGACACCACCAATCTAGGTAGTCCGATTCAGATAGCCTACATATTGTCGTAGCGATCCGTAAGCCCCCGTCTATAATCGCACCAGCGATGCGGTCCTCGGTCTCACCGGTGTCACTTCACAACTGTTCACTTCCGGCAATGTATACGGGCCGTAAAGCCATATCGGACCTCGAATTGCCATGGTCGGCAATCGACAATGTCTTTCAGCCTATCTAGAAGAAAGTCATTATTCTTTTACAGCTCGTCTAGCCTTGCCCTCCCGCATTTTCCTCAGCATGTGTATTTTCGGCTCCATCCTCGGGCCAACCCACCAACCACCAGTCAGCGCTCTAACAGTGTCCCTTACCCTCCTTATCAAAGCACCTCTGCCGAATACTTTGTCTTGGCCAGTTTCAATGTCGCCCCCTAACGGTTTATTGGGCCTTATTAACTCAACCCCGGCAAACCCTTCGACGACTCCGACCGTCTCCCATGAGCCGATAACTTTGGTCGGGTCTTCAGCGAGTACGTAATCAAATTTCTCCCAGAATGGTGGGCTCCGTAAAGTATTCTCATCCTCAGTCTTGTCATAATTAAATGTTATCTCATTAGCGGGACGCAAGTCATTGGGATAATAAGGATGTTGACCGAATAATGTCACCCCCGTCATACATGATAGTACATCCGTATGAACCGTGACTGTTTGAAGGTCAGGGGAGGAAGATGAAGTAACGAGCTTCCGGAGTTCCGAAAGAGCCTCGCCCCCCGGGTAATTGAGAGAGGATATGAGGAGCATGGCGGCACTAATGCTAAACGAAACAAGTACCGAGCCGACAACCGCAACGGAAGCAAGTAAGAAAGTAGCGGATTTGCTACGCCTTGTAAAGATATAGTTCGCGGCTAGGGCCGCCGTTGCCGTTAATGGTGGAGCAATATAAAA
This sequence comes from Annulohypoxylon maeteangense, assembly GCF_022496945.1. NCBI lineage: Eukaryota > Fungi > Ascomycota > Sordariomycetes > Xylariales > Hypoxylaceae > Annulohypoxylon > Annulohypoxylon maeteangense. Next base: position 4,124,473 of record NW_025953248.1, on the reverse strand, counting down.
AATGAACCGGGCTTCCTTATGCGGCTGCAAGGAGTATATGGCTACGAAAAGGAGACTAGGAATTACCAACGGCAGCGCCTTATTTCTTGTTCCTTCGTTCCAAAGTGCATAGGGGATAAGAAAAACTGTGCTTAACGGGTTTGTGAGGATCTTGGGGATGGCCGATGTGAAGTAGTAGTGCCAAGGGGAAACTCCCCATTCGGATGAAGAGCCCAGGATAGCATTATAATAGAACCCCCATAGTTCCGGCCATAGCGGCTTCTGCCAGAAGTAAGAATCAACCGGGACTGTTAACCATAAAGACATGAGGAAGAAGACGATGAAGGTAGGGATGATCCCTCTCAAGGATATATGAGAACGGACTAAGCCATAAAGCGTAGTAGTAACGAGGAGAATAGCCAACTCCGATCGAAACACGGCAGTAGCCATAGTAAGGTTCCCAATGGCCAACCTGTAGCGCCAAACCCTCTTCTTCTCATCAGGTTCACCCATGAGTTGCGAAAATGCCAGTGTTGCTGCTAAGAATTAATATGAAGTTCCTTTCAACATGAAGTGGAGCACCGAATAAAAAGGAGGCGCTTACTCAAGCTGAAAGCAAACATATTTGGCAGCGTTCTAGAAGCGTAGAATATAATATGAAACTGCCCGAGTTGAAGCAACGCATACCACCTCGCAGTTGGCCTACCGAAGGCTCGTTCCACGTTCGCTTTGAATACCAACAATGCGCCAGCATTAAAAAGGCCTAGAAGACCTCTCACGATAAGTTGCGCATACTGAAATCCCACAAGCGCGATGATGGGCTGGCTAATTCCCGCCAGAATAACTGGGCCAATAAAGGTCCGAGGAACAGCGCCTGGGAAGTCAAAGTGGTCATATCGAGATGAGAGCCGTTGGTATATATCTGTAGTGGGCGTCCCGTATACGAGGATATCGTGAGTTGCCTGAATATTGAAAGACTCTTCGACCTTAGTGTAAGGCGCCACCAAGAGATGAGTAAGAATCAATATCGGTATTGCCAGTGACAAGAATATATCTATAATGACCGTTAATGTGCTTTTTCGGACTTAAAGAATTCATACGGTTGGCTGGATACCAAATACATACCGAAGGCTGCCATTTTAGGAGTAGAGGCGCATTCAATATAGAAATCGATTGAAGAAATTTGATAAATGAGTGACGACGATTCAGAACATATCTTCAAATGCGCATTGTCGACAGACCTGCTGTTGCACGATTTCGATTCTCATTTATTTTGAGAGATTGATCTTCGTGATGTATCCAAGTTCAATGTTGATGAGTACAGATTACATAGGTACCTGTGTACCTGCATATGCGCAAATGCGCACTACTGTGGCTGATATGTGGCTGAGTGGATCCGTCAAGGTTAAGCTTTACTGGCCAGTTTGTGCAACCCGTCGCCGCACCGTTGACACCTGTCCTAGCTAGGTACTCTCTACCTCAGTACCTACATGTACTTATTTTAGGACAACATTTCCAAGGTCATTGTTTGAACAGCAAATCGCACACCTCCTAACCTCCTAACCTGAAATCTCGCATGTCTCCCGACCTAAACCTGCTAAGATGCTGCTCCTTGGGAATCTCCTTTATGGTAAGAAATCAGTTCTTTGATATTCGACTAGTACATAATAGCTAATGCAACATCAGTCTCGATCCTTCTCGTGAACGCAATCGCGATCTTATCCGAAGACCGTTTCCTTGCACGAAGTATGCGCCGACCCAACCTTTATACTACCTCGGTCTCATACATATATACTAACTTGCTTTATTAAATAGTAAACCTTTCGTCTGCCTCCTACGATCCTGCGTTCGGCGCCGGCCCTGATTCCCAAAGCGTAAAGGCGAAGGTTATCAACCTGATTGCTAGCGTACGAACACTGATGAGGAGTATGTACCGAACCCCTTTACATGTGGAGTGCTGCCGCATAGTTGGGAGTACACACGACTAACTAACTGGAAATATAGTTCCACTAATAGCGATTAATACATTAATAATAATCTACGAGCTGGTCCTAGGCTAAGAGGAGAACAAAACATCACGAAACACGATGAGAATATAAGGGCGCATTCGACTTGACATAGGCGTTTAGGTACATGTACACTTCGGTTTGGCAGGACATGGTCAATAAAAGATCGGGAAGGCACAAAGTCCTGTTACGTATAGGAGTCAAATCATACATAATGACACCACATACTATATCGATGATATCGCATTAGGATTTGGACCAAGCCGATGGCTTTTGTAACTATCGAGTCTTTTTTCTGATTCCTCTGCTATCAGACGAGGGCCTGTGCTCCTACGCCTGGCCTTATCACACAGATACCCATAGTACTATGAGTGAGCCCAACTCTCGGGGTAAAAAGAGTTGGGTATGGTTACTATAAAGGCTGTCTCGCCCTACAGAGTATCCAAACCGAATTTCAGTTATAGCGCATATCCTCCGTAAATGCTCGAAATCGGTGAATTTCTGTTTTTTATGCTCCTGAAACTCCATATATGCCGTACCCCTGGTGTCATTTTACTTAGACATGGGTAAATATCCCGTTGAATGTGAATCCCTTAACTCCTGCTAATGAGTATCCTTACGAGAGGTTACTATGGCTTTTCTTCCGACCAAGGCTAAAACTGAAGCTCTTCTTAAGCTTGATATGTGGCTCCGGTTTGTCGTGGGCGTGCGCCGCGCTCTCTCCATTATGCCCATTTTCGGAGACATCTAAGCTATCCCGCTTCGCTCTATCTTTGCTGAGGAACCCGAAGCTTTTCCTCGACATAGATTTGCTACCCCTGTTCGGCTTTGGTAGTGATGGGACACTATCGTCTTGCTCATTACGGTTGACTTCCTCTTCTTCGGCTATCTTTTTGCTTACTTCAAGAGCTTTCTTCAAATCATCTTCTTCGGCCTTACGAGCTTCGCGCAACCGTACCGAGGATTGTTTCCGCAGCTTCTCCTTAGCTTTAAGATCTTCCTTCTCTGCTACCTTCTTTGCTTTTTCCTGTGCCTTAGCTTCTTTCTTCTCCCGGCTCTTTTCCTCCTTGGATTTTGAATCTCTCTTAACTGTATTTACCCTCGCTGGAAGCGGAGGAAGAGGTGGTGCTGCGCCATCAACTTGAGGGGGCAACGCCGGCGAAGGGATTGTTGAATTGATGACTATGTCGGGTGCAGTGGCAGCATGATCCAGTATCAACCCTTCAGGTTCTTCATGTGCTCGGTTTGGTTGTGTTAACTGCCTCGACAACCCAGGGACGTGTCCATTAGGTTGGCCATCCTCCTGAGCAACACCGGCTTTCTCGCTAGCTATCCTAACTTCTTCAAGTCCTTCGGCTTCCTGCTCAGCCCGCACTTTTTCGAAAGTTGTTTCTTGGTAGAAAAGCACGTATGCGCAAGCCATACCCGGCTTATCGCCAAAGAAATTCCTAACGTAGTGCTTGTCAACCGGTTCGACCATTTCATCGTCAAACAAGAGCCAACCTCGGTCCTCCGTTTTGATGACCGAAACATAATGTCCATGGTACGCGTTACCGCCAATATGGATAACGACGGCGTATAGCTCGTATAACCGGTCTGGATCTTCAGCATCCTCGGTCGTATTAAACATTCGTAGCTGGTATGGGTAAACCACGCGATGGAATAGTTTCTGTAACCGGCTATAGTCCTCAGTATACTTAAACCTTTTTAGGTGTAATGCTAGCACCTTGGGTAATCGTTTGATTTTCATGCGCTTTTCAGCTTCTTGTAAGCCTCCACAGTGATCGCAGTGAAACTTATTCCTCTCACAAAGCATCTCCTCAGCTGAGAATTTTTGTAAGCAAGAGGTCACCGAAGTGTGTTCCTCCAAGTCGATTGACAAATCGAGAAACGTTTCGTCGCGCTGAGATGCGGTCTCACATGTGAGGCATTTCGTCTCTGATGTTAATACTCCTTCAAAAATATCATGCACCCATCCTGTTCCTGGAGAATTCGTACCGTTTGAGGTAGTCTTAGCGACTGCCCCTAAGGCAGCTTTCAGCGATTCTTCGACGCCGTCCTTACCAAGAAGCGCTTGCTCGTTCAACAATCGTTTGGCTGTGTTCTCGACATTTGATATGATATCGTTCAAAACGAGTCCGTAAAACTCATGGGCGTCCTGGTGCATCGAATTTCGGAACATTTCATTGTCGCGCTTGAAAATCTCGAGGAATCGCTGCGGACTGAGGACCCCTGTACGGACGGTACTATCAACCAGCGTCATAAAAATATCTCTTAGCCCAGTGAATGTACATTCATCCATGCCAAAAGTTTCGTTACTTTCTTGTGCCAGCTCTAATATGGGTCCTTTGAGCATGGCTTGCTTCTTCTTATACTCGGGGGTATCTGGTTTATCTTCGGGTCGGATTGGCTGGGGCTGGCCTGAATTAATCTGTTTTCTTCTCTCCATAACCTCTGCTGAAGTAAGACCTTTTTTATGCCCGTTTGCGCCCCCGTGTGCGCTTCCATTCGTAACCGGCGCTCTTATTTGAACATTGACTCTGGGACGGTTGCCATTGGGGGTACTCGACGGCGACAGTGGTGGAAAATTTAAGACCTGTTCTCGAAACGGTACGGTATAATACAAGGCTTGAACGATCGAGTTGCAGTAGCTACATTCTAATTAGAGCGAAATTCCTTTGGAGTATAAAGTATTCTTACCAAGTGTTGCCAAACTATACGATTAAAGTCAGTTTCATGATGTTATGATGTGGATGTGGATGTTCATAGTCAAGACGTACATTCTCCATTCCAAAGAACTTGTCGCTTCCATCTTGCCGTAGTGCGCCAGTGTTCTGAAGCATCTTCTCCAATGGAGTTAACTCCGGAGTAGCTTCTTCCTTCTTCTTTTGCGCATCTTTGCCTGTCGAACTAGACGTCGCCTAGTATCGCGTTAGCATACCCAGCATTATACCAATAACCCAAGACTTAGGAGACACTTTATATCATGAAAGCGCGCCTATCTCGATGTTGATCTACGATTTTGACGACTTACGGAGTTACTGGATTTCCATTTGTTTAGGAAACTCGCCATTGTAAATATAATAAGGGACGAATTAAAGGAATAGCGCAAGTTCGGTCGGGACGAGCCAGCGTCGGAGCGCGGCGGAAGGTCAACAGGATAGGACGAAATTGACAGCGACAGTCATCCGAAGGGCTCTCTTTCTTAGTACGAAGTAATGGACAATAGGTAGTTAAATCGCAACATAAAAGATATTATTTGTCGCTCGGGAAAGCGTATTCTCGGCGTTGAAAATTCAGGAGATCTATTCGTCGTTTCGGCTTCCAAGTTCCACTAGATCGTCAATCGAATAGCTTCGGTAACGAATAATGTGGTGTTCGTCCAAGACTCTAGGACAGGTCGGCAACTTTCTTTGTATTCGATGTAAGTGATAAGGCCGACTTTTTTAAACAGCGAACCCCGATAAGATGACAAATGATGTGTCAAAAGAGAAAGGCTCGTGCGAGAGTTGTAAAAGAATCGCCAGCGAAGAATCGAAGGAAGAAGCGAGTGACAGCTGCTGGTTTTCGAGGGAGGAGGATTTGGATTATTCGATCGGTTCGGGGATTGGATGTATTGGATGTACGAAGTACGAAGTACACATTGGAAGGAGCCGGGGAAAGTGAATGTATGCAGGCAGTGTATGTAGGTACCTGACCGGGTGGCTCTTACCGCTGGCAGTGCCACCGAATGACCTGAAAATCTGCCTGTACTAACTAACGGTCACTGACCTGTACTTGCCAATATCCATGTACCTAGGACATACTCTGCTGACCCTCGCTAACCCAACACCTCCATTTTAGCACTTTAAAAGCCTGGAGATTTCGAAAAGATGGGGTAAATAGTGCTTAGCCCTAGTGTCTTCTCGGACTAACACCAATTTTGTATCTCCACTGGCCGAGATGGGCAACGGGCAGTGCGCAACAGTTCCTCATTCAAGTTTTGTTCATCTCGTCATGTGTGTCGGTAACTTGTGTGTGGTACATTCTTTGATGTCAATATTGTCGTAAGTAAGAAGTCATCAATCTACGATATTCTAATTGAGTTGCGGTTTCTTCCATTAGTTTAGGCCACTGGCTAAGTTCGTCGGATGTGAGCATCAAACAGACTACCTGGTACCAATATGTAGGAACAAACTTAAAATTCATTAACTTTGCTTTAGTAGAAAAGTAACCAAACCGCATTTACCAAATGAACAAACGAACAAATCTCATCTCTTACTACTCTTAAGTACTTAATCTTAACCCTAAGGTTACTAAGTCGATTAGTTTTTCGACGTGACAACCAGTCGGGCTTCCGATCCGATTCCCAAAACGGCAGTTTTTCCATCTCCATTAAGGGGATTCGTCACGAACTACACCAAGGATTGGTATTCTAGCGTTAAATTTATTAGTTCACCTTCCAAGATACAAGTTTTGACCCGTCTTGACCCGTCTCCATCCATCTCCGAGGTCCTATCTATTCTCTTCCCACTTTACTTACTCATTTCTAATTCGGAGATTTCCCGCTTAACGATTCCTATCTTCTTCGTAGCAATCGGAGCTTTCTGCTTCAGTATTGCGACATTGAAATATTGAAATCTATCAGGTCTAATGTTACAATTGGCAAGCGGCAAGATCGCTAAGTGGGGGGAACCGGGGGATCATTTCTTGGGACTTCTCAGTTGATGTCTCACTAGCTCCACTTGCCACGCTCCCAGGCAGGCCAAGGCGTCATCAACGCTCTGTGGTTCGACCATTCTACGTGTTCTAGACTTAAAGTAGAAGGTGATCACCACAAACCTTCTAGGGACCGCTGGTCCCAATGCTACGGATACGGGCCAAGGACCCCATCATTCCCCTCGGTCTTCTCGCTTTGAGATGAGTGACGATATTCTCAATACATACATAAGAGAAGGATCGTGGCTTCAAACTTTGACGAAGCAGTGTCACCGCGTTCTACGTAGTCAATGCTGCATCGTTCCGCTGCCACCATCGTCATCGCAGTAGGCTGTAAGACGGTAACACGCGTCTCGCTGCCGCAGATCATATCGGGCTACTTCTCCGCAAGGCATCGCTTCCTTGCTAGCTTGGCATAGTAGTGCTCGTGCTAACTAAGCTAGGACAATCTGATTGTTGAATCTTGTGGGGTTATACCCGCCAACAAGACTGGTGACGGACAGGTGTGAAGGGAAACCCATATAAGTATGGCTGGTCATACGCATAAGAACGGGGATTGTTCGCAAGCTGGGACCCGAACCTTACCAACGACCCTCGCTTGATCACCTAGATGTGGTTCTGCAAGTGCTCTGCAAGTGTTCTTGAAAGGCAGTCTGGCCCCCCAGATAGGCTGATGACCGCACTCGGCCGAGATTGGCCATCTCGATTACGGACGAAAACTACGAGACGCCGATTTGTTAATACATACCATAACGCCTAGAAATTTATATTCCTTCCGCCACCATTACCTTCAGATTAAAAGTATTCTAATATTTAGATGAAGGCCTGCCCAGAGACTACTAACGGGAGGACCTGAAGTTACACACTGATTAAGCCATGGCTGCCGTTGGCTAATGCCGCTTGGGTTTTCTTGTCACTTAATGCGCTCTTGGCTTGGTTCCCAGACGATCTGCACCAAGACAGAACCGAGGAAGCGCCGCCTTGCATTTGGAGCAACCAACGAGCAAACCCGTCACGAGCAAGTTGCAGCAGTGTGGTTGCGCACCGCGCGGAACTGCGCGATGACGGAAACCGAACCGTAGCCATGTCTAAGCCCATGTGGCAGGCCTGCAAGGGCTGACATGCTTCGATCACCCTCATAAGGCGTCTTCTAGAAGGCAGAGATACCTCGTGGGTTACAATACTGCGTGCGTGCGTGCGACCCCAAGCTGATGCACTTTGAGGCCTTTTCTCAAGAACGAGCTCGAAACAGCCCATCTTGACATGGCTGAAACCCCCACTTCAACCAATAGTAGCTGTCATTATAGCCTACTTTATATTATCGACCCCAATCCATTATAATTCGGATGTGTCGCTACCTGTCAGTAAATTGACCAATAGCCGCAATTCGGCTTTGGGGATATCGGGTAGTATATAAACCAGCATGCCCCAATGTCTTGGAAAATATCTCACATTTGGATCAGGCTGTCAGTATAGCTTCCCAAAGGAAACCAAGTTACTAACACAGTCTATTTGTAATCTCGCTGTCCCGGTGGTGGTAGTTTAAGACACAACAGTATCACTGACTTCACAATATATTCATTGGTTTGGCAAATGATACTTATGCAGGTAGGTAGGTCAAGGTACCTACTAGGTAGGTAATCTACTTATATTCGTGTGGCGGTCAGTCATATATGAATTGTAGAAAACTGGACGAGGTAAAATAATTGAAATAAAAGGTTCAACCTAAATCTCACTTCGTTCTATTACGGGTGTATACTACCTCCCTGTACGAGATCAAGATTCGGACTCCGTCATTCTGGAACCTGCATAGGGGAAACACTTGTATACCTATAGTACCTCGTAGAAACTAAGCCACCATAAACCGTATATTATAGTATATACACACGCCCATTCGCACCTATAAATGGCTAGAAAGTACCTGGCCGTAAATCACCTTGAACAGTAGGACCATTTAATATATGTACAAAACCATTGCCAAGTAGGTACCTACTTCCTGGGCAGTTCAAATCAACCATACAGGGGCCTTCAAGTGATACTACATGTGATATCACAACTTTACAGCTTCGGACAATAGGAAAGTTGCTGAGACAGAAAATGGCTATGTATCTGCGTAACACGATAAGGTAGTCATTACAAACCCCCCAAAATCAAAGTCGACCCTGCGTTAACTTGACAGTCGATCAAATCAGCCAACCTAGAAAATAAATCTCATATCACCTCACGTTTCGCTTATTTCTTCTCAGGAGGCGCGGCTCCACCGGTCGTCGGGAATCCCATGAACATCTTGAAGTAGTCCTATTACACCGTTAGCGGTCTTATCCTAGCAAAGGGGGACAAGAGAAAGGGGGAGCTCACGTAAATCATCCACTGGAGACCAGTTAAGGTACCAATCATGACAATTCGGACCGGCAGACCATTCCACAATCCCATGAAACCGATATCCTTGTAATTCCTTGCTACAGCAGCTCCGAAGGCCTCACCGGCCCCACGGTTGGCGTTCAACTTACTAACCAGCACATCGGCCGGATGAGAGACGATGGCGCAAAGAATACCAGCAAGGTATCCACCGCTGAACGAAACCGCCGTCTGCGCACCCTTTCCGTAATCGCTCTTCTGACCCGGCAGACGTTCGTAGATCTGTTCGACAATCGTCTCGAAAGACGCGAACTTCATCATCGTATACGGGATCTGTCTACCCCAAAGGGGGTACAAACCCTTATACAAACCTCCAATACCCTCCGCAGCCGTGATTTTGCTGATACCATCCAAGGTGCCCTTGTAAGGTGGGGGAATGGTAGTCTGCATACGGACCTTGACGGCCTCGAAGGGGCACAGGGCAAGGTCGGCGAGGAACTCGGCGGACGCGGACGCGGTTAGGTATAGAACCGTCTTGTACTTATACGCGTTCTCGGGCCCGGCCAGGTCCGAGTACTTCTTCTTGAAGTATTCATACCATCCGTACTTGAAGGCGCCCTGCGCCGAGTACCCGAAGAGCGTCGGGCTCCACCCCGTGAAGATCCCGCGCACGCCTTCCTGTCGTAGGATGATGCCCCATGCTTGGAAGTTGCCCTTGTAAAGCTTCGCGTCGACTTGGCGCCGACACTTAACCAGATCGAGCGGCGTCACCGCCGTGTGGGTTAGACCCTGTAAGAGATTGTGTGAGAGATGCGGTTCCCGGAGTTAAGTGGTTAAGACCGGGTTGATCCACTTACGCAAGCGAGGAGACCGCCAAAGGTGGCAGCGGCGTAGAAGGTGGGAGTGTAGAGCTCCAATTGCTTCTTGCCGCCGGCCTTGTCGAACTCTTGCTGAGCTTCGGCGCTCAGCTTCTGAGCTTTGTTCTTGGCATCTTCGACGACGGAGTATGCCGCGAAGAGCTCCGGACGAGCTTGGTGCGGAGTGGCTTTAGGAGCCGCGACGTTCCGGGCCCGTTGGTTTAGGGGCGAGCTGAAGGACTGATGGAGGACATGTTGATTGGGGAATAGGAACGACATTGTGATGGTATCTAGGGCTCTTAAGTTAGTATGGTGTTGGTGTAATTGATATGTGAATTGGGTTGTAGAGCTGGAAATAGCTCAGCCAAACAACATACCGTTTCCCTGGTGTTTACAGGTATGATCCTATCAAGATGAAGTCAGTCGCAAAGTCCAGTGATCTGGTATCAAACCACACTGTCGCGATGAGTAGACTTAATGTGTCTAAGCGAATAAACGTTGGTGACCAACAAAGGATAGATGGTTGAAATGAAGTTCAAGGAGGCTTAAAGATTTAACAGATTTATCAGGGAAGATAACCAATTACCAAGGTCCAATGACACTTCAATTATCCGAGTTTACTCCTCAGGTTACATTCAAGTAACTTTTCTTCTCTATGGTGGTAGAATGGGTACATCAGACTCCTTTTGAGGGTCTGATTCCTGATTGAGTTATTAACTTTACTTAAATAAGAAACTGAATCCCAATATTCCTTGCTGCAATGGACTTTCCTAACCTGACATGGTAAGTTTTCAACTCCTAGCTAAAATGTAGGTAAGCACTTGAGCTTCTTTTGAAGATGAGACGTCCCGTGTAAGTGACGTTGGAGGGGCTGGCAGGGCTAGATCGGTCAACGGCATTAGAGCTTTAGCCAATGATCGAAGAGGAAAACCCGATTTAATGGGCTTTAAGTGGTACTTGATTAGAATATAGGTAAGTACAAGACATGCCTATAACTTGAGTTATTCTCTCAACTTACATAGATGAATAGGTACTCAAATAAATAAATAAACAAGACAATATCAAAATATATATCTTTCTACTTTCTCAAGATGATCTTCGATACGTGCATGCCGTTTCTCTTTACTCTGTACTTATTCCAACTCTTATCATGTGAAAGGGATAGCCCCAACACAAGCTTTAAAGAGCGGCTAGAAACGCTTGCGAGGGGGTATTACATAAGGATCTGCCCCACTTAGATTTGCACTTCTTGAAGATCTTCCGTCATCTTGAACTCCACCAAGACTAAGTCAAACTAAAACTAATATTTCACTACTATCGACTTCTAAATACATCTGTGCTCGTAAACCTCTCAAGACGATCCATATTGTGACGAAGCTACCTGGATACGAAACAGATTTGAATAAACAGAGACGAAATAGTCGTATAATACAACGAGGCTAAGTGCAGCGGGATAGCTTCAAGGCTATACTGTTGAGAGAAGATCGAGCGAAAGTTCTCACCTCAATCCAATACCTACAACACCTCAACAAACGAACATGTCGCCAGTAGTCAAATCAGCCGCGCATCTCGGCCCATCGCCTCTTGGAAGCAAGACGTTCATCTCTAAATGGTCGTCCCGATATAGAGGAGTAAGATCCCTCCCCCTTAACCAACCAACGGAGTCAAACCCGGACTCAGCAAGACACCTCACATAGTAGCAACTATACACACATCCAATTAACCACCAAAAATCCACACATATCTCTACTTATAGGTATACACTACAAAAACCAACAAAACTAACCCCCAAACCAGGCAACAGTCCAAGACCTCGAACCCCCCTCCGCCCTCTCCCTCAACCCGAGCGACCCCATTTCCCTAGCCCTCCTCTCCGCCTTCGAGCGCGACTACACGCACCTAACCATAATCGACGCCTCAACACGTTCTCTGCTCGGCTACATCGCGATCCCCGCGCTCCAAGCGCAACTCGACACAGGCCGCGTGCAGCCCAACGACCCGCTCTCGAAAGCCATGGCGCGGTTCGAGCGGAAAGGGAAGAAGTACCGCGTGATCACTATGGCGACGCCGTTGGAGGAGCTGGAGGAGTTTTTTGAGGGAGGGGCCGTGGGTCAGAAGCAGGAGTTTGCGGTGGTGACGGATGAGGATAGGCGGTTTGTGCTGGGTGTTGCGACGCGGAGTGATTTGGAGGAGTTTGTGAAGAGGAGGCCGGCTTGAGGGGTGCGTTGTTGTTTGTTGTGTACTTACCCTTAGTGAGGAAAGGGGTGAGTAGCAATGGGAAGGAGATGGTGCTTAAGAGCAAGAGGGAGTATGTTATGCGTTGAGATACTTCAGCACGGGTCGATACACATATGAGGGTATGGTGAGAGGGTATTTAAAATCGACGCATATAATGGAGATTGGCGCTATGGAAAGAGGTTGATTTGTCACGCTAGGCTTACGATTTATTGATATTGCGGATCAGCTAATTCGAGGTATTCAACACCTCGGGCTACGTTAGGTACATGAGCTAGATTGGCTGGCTATACACGTCTCATGTATGAGGCTTATTCAACAAGAAATGAAAGCACATCTCATACACATTTATAGGTAACTTCAACGCGGATTTTTTTGTATTGCACTTGACGTTTCTTTTCAGACAAGAAACCAGCCGTGATTCATGCACCCTCTATTCTACCCAGCCTTAAATACCAACCCATTCATTGCCACGCCATCTATCATGTAAAACCCTCATAGAATCGAACAACCGGACCTCGCTCGCTAGCCCGCTTACTCGCTATCAGCAACCCAGTCATAAATCATCCTAAACGCAACATACGTATCCCCCTTCGCAACCACAATATTCCTCGCATATCTCCTCTCCCCACCCACATCCTGGAACCCCCAAACCTGGAGCGCCGTCCACCCATTATCCAGACTCTCCACATGATTCAACATATGCGTCTCGCCCTCAGGTCCTCCCTTCTCCGCGTCCCCCTCCAACCAATCCTTCGTGACAAAGTCGTCTTGCACCCACTTCTTCTCAATCGCTTCTCCGCCAGCACTTACCAGCGTCTTGAGCTCGGCGGCGCTGATCCATCGCGAGCGCCCTTGCACGCGGCCGAAGAGCCAGTCGCTGTGCTCGCGGAAGACGAAGTCTAGGCACCGGTTCTCCGTCGTGCCCTTGACGCCCGCCGTGGCGATCTGGTCGATGTCCACGCGCGTCACCGTCGGTGTGTCGTCGGCTGCGACGGCGGGGGGCGTGGGCGGGCCTTGGTACTGCTTTACGTGCAGCGTTACCGTCGTGTTGTTGATCGTCTTCCGGATCAGCCACCCGACGCCTTGGAGCGCTAAGGCTGGCTCTACGCTGTCTGAGAGGTTTTTGTTCTGCGGGAGGGTTAGTGGATAGGTAGGTGCTTGGATTGGTAAAGATGTGCCTGTGGCGGTGGTTATGGCGTGCTGGGAAGACGGGCTGCACGGGATGAGAGCGGAGTGGCGAGCTGTGTATGTGAGACTGTGTCTGACTTACCAGAATCCACTTCCCGTTCAGATCTCCGATTGTCTTGTTTGCCGGGGCTGCCATGGCGTCGGATGTCTCGCGGTACGGAGTTGATGAGCTAATGAGACGGGACGGGAAAGACAGAAATTCAGGAGTGGCTTATATTGGTAACTTGGCACGGCAATGGAGCACGCGACGAGGTCGTATTTCGTAATTGAAGAGTGCAACGAGAGGGAAAAACCAGGCTACGGGAAACTGGAGAGAGAGAGAGAGCAAAGCCGTCAGCAAAGTTGAAACGAGAGAATTTTGCGAGGACTCAATTGTCTCAATTTAAAGTCTTAGGGTTACTATTCTTGGTAATCACCTGCTTTTCTGTCAAACCGTCAAAGTCAATCGAGGAACTGATCCCGAGGCAGCATTTGAACGCCCTTTCCTTCACTCTTCAGCGATGAATTCCTATTCGGGACCAAATCGTAAGAGCAGCCACTTCCAGTCAGCATCCACATGTGGAGAGGGGTCGACTTTCCATTTCCTAATCGGGTAGTGAGAGGCATTGAAGACGGTATGGATGCCCGCATTGGTGCTCAACGTGATGCGGGGTACGCTAGTACGTAAGTGGTTATAGCTCATAGCTTCTGCAAGGTGAAGGAAGACGCTATCGACGCTATCGACGGCGTCTCAGCCACCCGCTCCTACTGTTCCTGCCGTTGTATCACCTGTGAATTGTGTGCGTTCTCCTCATATTAAAGTTGTATCTATCTCATTTCAATTTGTACGATTTGCCTTTTCATTTTTAAGGCTTGGTGTTGCTATCACATATCACATCATCCCAATTCGTTCCTATTTAGCCGATCTATCGATTTGATATGACATCAATGTAAGACTAGGTACGTATTACCTAGTAAACCTCATTAACATTTCATCCAGGTACCTCTTTGGTGTCATTCATTCTTGCAATACCTAGTAGGTATAAGGTACTTTAGGTACGGTATACCTACATATTTGCCTTGTAATCGTTGCTTACTTACACTGCTACATTACCTATGCAGTACGTATGTCAAAACTTAGGTAGTGATGAACGCAACCTTTTTAACAATCATGCTATAGAGGTTGTTTGGTACACTACAAGAAACACGATACTGGATAGAGAAACCGGACCGAAGATTTCAGGAAGTCGGCATTGTCCCTAGAGCCTACATGGACATAGATCTACTACCCCGTGGTTCCTTTACAAGCCAACCCTTTAGCTTTCATGTGATGTAACAGGGACTATGCACACTTGTAACCAACGAGAATAGACAATACAAGAACTTGCGTGGCCTTGAAACGTTATTCCGTTCGACTATAAAGAATGGATAAAATGTTCAGAATTCAGTTCTAAACCTGCTCTCTTATTATAATGATTAGGTCCCAGGACTAAGTAGGATGAACCTATACCCCTAGGAATTTATACATGCTTGTGTTGGGCGAATGGGAAAAAAAGGGGGATATCCTACTCATACAATTGTCACCATCTTCTGCTCCTATACACCGGAAAATTTTAAGATGACAGCCTACCATCGCCTGCAATCCAAATCCATCATCGACCCGTTATCATGGAGTCATCACTGGCAACCAGTTACTTCTCTCCCAGGCTCGGAAAGGTTTGAGATCGCCATAGCCGTTTGGCTGTCTTGCTAATACAATACTCGCCTCCCGATAGGGAGACGAATGTCTTGGGGGTATGTTAAAATCGTCATCGGTAATCACCGCCACGTTACGGCCACCACTTCATCCGTTTATAGCTCTCGATCACCTCCTCGACCAATTCCTTAGTGATAGTTGGCTTTTGATACTCAAATCCAAGCACCTCCTCAAGTCGGCTACCATCCATGCTTAGATCCGTATCCTTTAGCAGCTCCTTCTCCATAAACGGAGTCAGTGGTCCCGGTCTCGTTATCCCGGCTTCGGAGAGAAGGTCTGCCCAGGGTCCGAGAACGTCATCGTTGACATCGTCGACGACGCTATCCATGTTAAGGCGAGCCAGGTTGCTAAGAAGTTGACCTTGGAATCCCGTCTCGATTCCGAACACCTCTCCGATGATACCGGCGACCACGCCTTGGTTTGTCGTGCCCTTGTCGACGACGTTGAATGTAGGCACCTGGCCCATGCTCTTCTCGTCCCAATTGGCCTTGCCTGCGTCGTACCAGGCGGCAACGGCCCACAGAGCTCGTGTAACATCGTCGATGTGGGCTGTGTTCGTACGCAAATCTTTAGTCCATAACCATTTCATCTCTTCGCCAAGCGCTTGGTAGACGCGCGCCATGCATAATGCCGTCGCTACCCATTGCGATGCATACGGGCCATATACGTGTGGTAGACGCACGATAGCGAGGTTCAAGCTGTGCGGGAAGAAAGGAACCTAATGTCAGACTAAAGTTGATCAATATGAGACTAAGGGCGGTAACTTACCCTTCAATCTTGGCGAGCTCCTCTTCTGCCTGAAGTTTGAAGATAGCGATCTTGCTCCATGGTTTAAGCTTATCGCCCTCTTTACTCGGCGACGAATTCGGTTTATATACCATGCCTGTGCTTAACTCCACAAAGCATTTCACTTTCCGTTTCGCCGCCTCCCTCCCGACTGCTAACGATAACCCTAAAGATCGTACTTTATATACCTCGTCCTCCTGGGAATATCTCGTCTCGCCGCCGCAGTTGAAGACATAATCCCACTCTTTCCCGTCTGTTCGATCAAATATTCGCGCTAGAGCCTCTGGATTAAGAAATTTAGGGTTAGCACGGCTTAGCATGACTCGGAAGGGAGAGGCTAGTCGGAAAGTGTTGAGACATACGCTCTTTACTCGCATCCGCTTGGATAAATTTCTCTGAAGAGCATGCTTTTTCGAACTCGGGTGCCAACCAAGCGAGCTGCGGCAGTACTTTGTCGACCAGGCGAACCTCAGATGCGAGGTCGCTCTCGTGTATGTATCGAGCCAAGAAGCGTCCGATATAACCTAAGCCGCCGATGATGAGGACTGTCGGCTTTTCTGAGGCCATTGTGTGCGTGTGCGCTGTTGCAGCCCGACGACGTATGAGCGATTAGAGGGAAGAAGACGAGAGTGTGAAAGGATCGAAGCGCAGCATAAGCGCGGGGCTCGACGTCCGAGGGGTCGCGGTCGCAAGCAAATATTAAACAAGGCTATTGTTAGTTGGTTGTGATCCCGTCTCGGGAGACTTAGAGAGCTGAATTCGAACAAGCTACACTGGGAGAGCACCGACACGATGGTTATGTACTAAAGACCCAAGGGAATGCCTGTATTGTCTAAGGTGGAGCAAGGGGCATCCGTCCAACTCCGTCGAAGATTGTGTCAGCTGCCCGAAGCTAGTAGTATTGGTTCATTTCGTGGGTTTAGGGGGGGAGACTGAGCGGATCCGGTCCAAGCGAGGAAACCAGCCCTATATAGACGGGACAAGAAGCTAATAGGTCCCAAGAGGGGACAGAAGGAATCAGATTTATTATGTTACTGTTCGATACTTTGATTTTCTGGTGCAACCCCAACTGGAGGTGAACAGAAAAAAATAATAAAATAACAATAATAATGTGCCGTACGTGCAATGTGACGCAGGGGAGGCTTGGTTTATTATGTACGGAATACGTACGGATGTATGGGACATGAATATCTGCAGAGAATCATCGAAGGATGTTTAGGTCTAGTGGAATAGTGGGAAAAAAAGCAAGAGAAAATGTATGTAGCCTGCTGTAGATCGGTACGCATGGGGGGAGGCCGCCACCGCCGCCAGCCCATGTATGGATATGGTATGGATATGGTATGGCAGTTATGGGTATGGTCGATGGAGACATCAGGAGAAGTAGTGGAGACCCAACCAGTTGCTCCTTGTGGTTCATTAATGCACCAAGTGATTGCGGTAACCGCTAAAAGAGCACCTTGACTGCGACCCCCTTGTTCGCGCGAGATGGATCTGCTGGGGGCTCGGGCTGGGAAAAAAAAGGCTTGGTATGAGCACTGAGCACCGACGAGACTAGGCAGTTGGGCAGTGCAAGAACGGATACTTTCGTCTTCTCATGATATTCAGGATGTACTATGTATTGTACGAAGACCGTAGACGCAGGGCCTTCGGATATCTGAGATGCGCATGTATGATGTATGTAGAGATGTACTGTAGATATGTAGGTCAAGGAAGCCAAACTTGAGTTGCCTTGGAAGTACCTTCATATGGAGATATAAGTGAGATAGGTGTGTATCAACTTGACGATACATACTAGGTTAGGTATGTAGGTATTAAGTATGGACGTATTGTACATACATAACGTCGCAAGGTAGAAGCCACCGCCTCGTACGCACGTATGTAGGTGTGTGGACAATTATAGCAACTATGCGATGTAACTCAAAGGGTGTCAAAAGACGTCGATGTTGATATGATTATTATTAATCGATGAGACCGTAGTCTTGGATTATTATTTGTGTTCTTAAGGGGTTAAGGGGAAGAGATGTAGATGAAGAAATTTGATGAGAAAGAAGGAAAAGAGAAAAGATTGAGAGAAGAGAGAGGAGAGCGGATATCGAAGCTGCGAGGAATTAAACATTCAATGTTCACCTAGACACTCACCAATTCGTAGTTTCCTTCTTTCTTTTTCAATTGGCGATGCCGCGATGGCAGCCACGACATCCATATTCATGAACATCAATCAATGACTTTTGGATTGTAGGTAGGTACATTGTACGTAGAATAGCCGGGGTCATTACTTTGGTAAACTTTATTATTAAGGGCCTATTTTGGTTAGACTCGATGTACCTGGTTATGATGTATGGCATACGTAGGAAATTTAAAACTCTCTCAGCTAGAGCAGCTAAAGACAAAACACCAGATCACTTCTAACTTCTTAATCTGAAACACATACTCTTTAATGCTGACCAGGTAAGGTGAGCATTGATATATCGATGTCAAGATCAATCATCAATCATCTCATCAATCATTAATATCATATTCGTTATCATTATCCAATATTTAGAAATCAATAAAAACGACAACCTTTTTACCATCCGTTGCTACATTCCCCGATCTACCTGGTATATAGTACCGAGTAAATGACGACACGGCCGATAATTGGGTTCCATTCGAATGGGCAACAATCCTGATATGCATCAACGCTGCGGCTTGCTCTCGAGTTTGTGGATGTCTCGATTGTTTGGTTTTGGATATACATACCACATATAGCACCTATTTCCGAGACCCTAATTCCCATCTCACCACCAATGGAGTCACTCATCGTCTAACCTTAGAAGAAGTTAGACCTCGTTAGTCCTAGTCTCGTATCGACGGTTTACATATCCACCTGGAAACCTCCTGGGCAAAGTCTTAGGTGTTATCGTCTCGATACATCATGGATGCCTAGGTTGTTAAGACTCAAGAGACTATCGTTGAGATCTCCCCAGAAAGAGAAAGACATTCATCTGATGTTACAGAGTGTACGGCTGACCAACCTCGTTCTCATCTTAACTTCAAACGACCCCGGACTTTAGGATCGTCTGTATCAGATATTCGCTTCAAGTCCCTGTCCTTCGAAGTCCGCTCGAATCCGCAATATTTTAGATAAGGTACCCATTCGGGGACCCACGCAAACCCACGATACATATTCATGTTATTTCTATCATCCACATCCATCCACATTCGTCCACATTCATTCCACATCTTAACCCATCTTAACCCACCCTCTAATACTCTGCACACATATTCATAAACTCGCCCGATCCAAGCAGCCAAGTTACGTATTGTCTGAGTGCCTGGACAGTGGACAGCTGGGTTGAGTGTAATACCAACCACGGCGCGGGTGCCACATAATGACACCACCTTCGCACGCTGATACAGGCTGGTGGGCAACTCATAAGCACTACTGACCCGAATATTCCAGGTTTGTTCTAGTTTCTAGCAGAGTACCGAAACCGTCCTGTCGTGTAAGGTGTAAGCATTAATTATTAGGTATTTGTGTCCCAGATGGATGTCATCTTATTATTTGTCTCGTCGATTCAGTACCACCATCCACCCCATCAATCCCGTCAATCGAAAATTCTCCTCTGCAGAGAAACCTCGCCCATGAGAGAAAGGACTCGTGCGCCATCCGCAGCAACGTTAAGCCCTGGAGCCCTAGGCCCCTAGCAGCTATTAGCTGCCAATCTTTTAGAGGCAGGGGGGTTCCCGCATACGCTATCAAAGCCTCCAACGTCGTTAGTTCAACTTCGATCATATCCGTGCAGTGCTGTTCAGTGCTGTGCAGCGCTATGTAGTATAATATGTACAGCGTATATTAGATATGCGCGTACATACAAGGAATTCTGGTGGTCCAGCCTGTCAGCTTTCCTGCCAGCCAGCCTCTGACATCTGCGCTTCCAGGTTCCAAGCTGCAAGCTTTGACAGGTGAGCCCCTATTGGAAGCTCGTTGGAAGTTCCCGGTACACCCTCGCTCGAAGAACCCTTGGTCGGAAGATGGGCTTCTAGAAACATTCCATGCAGTGCACATCATCTAGGGCGCTGTCAACCAACATCATGTTTTTGTTTGCCCTTCCGGTCTTCTTGGCTAGTTCCGAACAGACCGTTTCTCAGACCACAGGCTATTTCAAAAAGACCTACCGACCTACCGACATGCAGGAGAAGGACGCAAGACATGTACAATACAATTTCCGATACGCGACGCAATGTCAACTTGTCCTTTCTTGTCCTCTCTTGTCCTTACGAGCCTGCACCGGATCGACAATCCCGGCGGATGCTTGGGAATAGGGTGATTTCGGTAAAGATGTCATGTAGGTATCGATCAAGAATCTTCAACATTACGCAAACCCTTACGGAGATTCGTGTTTTTCTTTTCTTTTTTTCCCATCTCTTCCAAGATTCTCCAAGACCTTGACGGGTTACATTAGATGCATGACATATATGTCGGTTTGAAACAGCCGCCCATCCTAATATCTAAGATATCTAATATCTAACACGTCGCAAAATGTTTCTTTGGGCGGGACCGGGTGGACAGGGTGAGATGAGATGTGTTTTCTCTGATTATCTCTTTAAGTTCCGGATGTCTTAGAACGCCCGGACGGGTTCTTGATTTCGACTAGCGGCTCTACTTTATGGCTCTATGGTATGATAGCTATCGCATACTCTTTCCTGCATCTATCTGAGTCTAGATTTACCCAAATTTCTTCGACTCGAACGTGGTCGTACATCTATATTACGACTAATATACTCCTTAAATATACATATTCATCTTCTTTCTGGAACCCATTGATCGCCAGACGATTCCCTATTGCGACTAGCCTTGTCTAAGAGTATGTCTCTTAAGAGCCGGCTCTCTTTCTTACTTACATGGCATACCTAGTAATACATGCTGCCGTGTTAGCCAGCCATGCGACATGACCACATCCGTATCCGCTCCCGCTCCATAATGCGCTCCATAGAAAAGAAAAATCTCTAAACCTTTCCTCGATCCGGACTTCTTCTAGAAAGAGAAGATCGTCGTTCCAAGGATACGCGAGAAAAATGCAAAGATCGTTGGAGAAATCGCTTTGACCCTTTCTTTTTTTCCCTTCTTCTGTTTCTGCTTCTTTTGCCTTTTTTGCCTTTTTTTTTAACCCTTTTCTCGCTACTCCATTCAGGGGTGTTGCGAAATGCGCACATGTAAACGATGCAGAAACGTGGTAATGTTCCATTGCATGCTGTCCTATTCCTTCTCGAATTTTATTGATTTTTCTTCAATAACTTCTAGAATGAAACTTGATCCCTCCCCTTCGAACTACTTCCCTATTCCTACCACCCACTCACCCCCCTATTTCTTCCGTTTCTTCAATAATACTATTGCGATACCACCTAACCACCCTGCCGTAGCTACCTGGGCATGTAATGAGTTCCCCATAAAGCCACGTCAAACAAACCCGGCTTTACCTAGCTACCTACCAATCTACCAATCTACCTTATCCGCGACAGTCAAACAGGCAGGCTGGACGGGGGCTGTCTTGGAAAATATGCAAGTCATTCGCAGGGTCGCCGTCCCCGATATCACCAAAGCATGTACGTATTCTGGGTAGTATATCTGTGTAAATATTGGTTCGCGAAAAGAATACCGTGTCCGCGGCATCGTCCTTGAAACAATGAGACGCGGGACGGTGGGAAACCCGTTCTTCCCAAGACCGATCTACCACCACACACATACGCGCATTACATACTTACATGCGCTCTCTCGGCTTTTACGTCTGCGTAGGTAGGTTTTACATAGATGGGTGGAAGCCACCGCACATCCATAACGCCCGTCCTCCTACATGGTACCTACTTAAGACAATACGCGCATATGCGCATACCTACTAGGTACCTACCTATACACGTATCAAAATTCCCTTTCCCCTTCTTTTTTTCTCTCTCTTCGCAAATACACCACACTACGCAACATACAATCTACCCATATACCCATACGTGTTTGTCTCGATACCACCTAGCTAAACCCGCTGTACGCCTCCCGCAGCCGGAAACGCATCCGGGCACGCAAGGGGTGAAGGGGGAAGCGGGGGGTGCTAGCTAGGTTACAAGCCAGGATCCGGGTGATCCCGCCGCGTTCTCGAAGTTCTGTCTCGCTCGAAACAGGAAGGCAGCTCATCATACATACATGGACTTACATACATACCTACTTAATTACTTACACGCACATATTCGTACATACATGACATGCGCAGGTAGGTAGGTACCCATGAGACAACAAATACACGTCTCTGAAAGAAGCATCGAAGTTCTAGAACGCCATGTACGGTACAAGCGGCCCTATAAATGGCCGCCCATTCGATCCGATCTTACGTAGAAAAAGGGGAAAAGTGACAGAAAAGTGACGGGATAAGAAAGAAAAAAAAAAGATTAAGCTCTATATCGAGCGAGTTATTATTGAAATCGCCGTCCTGAAGCCGGGAAAAACGATCGTACGATCTAAGATCTCGCGCGCGGGGCCTTCGGATCTTGCTTGCTTGATTGCTTGCGTCGAGAACACAGTTTACTGTTTGAGGTAGAAAATTGTGTATGCCCAGACCGAAAAAAAAAGTCTCGCGTCTAATCTAAGATTTTCTCTCTTCTCTTTTTTCTCCATGTCCCCTGGACCGTACACGAAAAGCTGCAAGGTCTCAGACATATTTCCCGAGACTCTGCGACTCGCCATCATTCCGATCTGTCGCTACCTGCTGTGCAACTTTCCGTCATTCACCGTGATACTCCTCGTCCCCTGATGCTCCCATGGGATATGCCACGGTTGAACGGCAAACCTTCCCCGGCTCATCACATTCTCATAAGGTCGTCTCAATGGGTCGATGTCACCTATCATCGCGTCATGCTTCCGATGAGTTCCTTATGTGCTTCCTTCTCCTTCGCGCCCTCGCTCAAGCTTCCCACGCTCCTCAGGTCGCCAACCACATCCTTCGCCTTGCCGAAGTAGACCTCCTGCAGCAGATTCCGCATCTTGAGCTCCATATCTTCGACGAGCTTCCCGATGTTGGCAATCTGCTGCTCATCACTTTCAGCCGGCAGCTCGATCTCGATCTGGCGCGTCATATTACCAGAGAGGTCCATGTCTCCGAGACTGTTCGAGTTCGTAGAAAGTGACAGGATGACGGTAGATGTGAGATTGTACTGCGTAAAGCGAGCTCGGTCGATGGCTTCGAATACGTGGATCGAGTCCCATGTACCTTCGCTAGCGCTACCTGGCTTGGCCTCTGATGAAGCGGATACAAGTCAGCCGCGGAAATCTCGTATTCACCACTCAACATTTAACGAGGAAGTAAATAAACCACCGACGCCATCGTGGCGCTTGTCCTCCTCCGGTGATCCGTAAGCACTATGTCAAGGTCTCAGATGCGAGATGCGAGATCTGTAACCTCCGATTTTGCATCTATCATAAATCCCATTTCTTTTTACTGTATCTCAGATCCAATGTCTTGGAACGTAGAGTAACGTAAAGTAGCGAGGATCATATGATTCCAGGAACG
This sequence comes from Annulohypoxylon maeteangense, assembly GCF_022496945.1. Lineage (NCBI taxonomy): Eukaryota > Fungi > Ascomycota > Sordariomycetes > Xylariales > Hypoxylaceae > Annulohypoxylon > Annulohypoxylon maeteangense. The sequence continues at coordinate 4,101,093 of NW_025953248.1, read as the reverse complement.
GCATGGCGTCCGCGCCCATATCGGCACCTACCCGAGCGCCACCTCCAGCCCTCAGGTACGATGATAACGGCAGCGGCGAAGCGGTGAGTATCGATTTCCTGAACTGCTCATACGATTCCAATAGTCCTTGCCAAAACCAAGTCTCCGAAGAAAAAAAACTCCTTAAAAAAAGTTGAAAGAAAGTCACAACTTACCCTTCTTCAAAAGCACAACCCCCGCGAACCCATCATCCAAGTTCCAAAAATACACACTACTCACACCCCCCTCATAATACAAATCACGATAAACATCAAACGCCTCGTTCGCGCGAATCTCCATGCGGCGGACCTTCTCGCTGGGCAGACTAGCGGCGGAGGCGGCGCCGCCATCGAGCGGGGGGTCGAACTCGTTGCTCCAGGGGGACCGGTAGCTGTCGCCGTCGCGGTTGTAGTCGCAGAGGAGGTAGTCGCGGCCGGTTTGGGGACAGCGGCGGATGGAGAGAGGTTGGTCGACGGAGGAGAGAAGGTCTTCGGTTAGGTCTGGGGCGATGGTGATTAGGGAGTTCAGGTGCGAGGAGGTATGTTTTGGGTTTAGGCGGCGGAGGAGGTCGCTGTTGGGTGATGTTAGCTTTGTGTGAAGATACGGTGTATAGTACAGTTAAGTAGATAGATAGAGGAAGATGGTGATATAAGTGTATATATGTCTGTCTCTTGAGCTAGGCATCTCGGGTTAAGGAGTAAGGCACCAAACGGGAGGTAAGGGGAATGCACGTACAGCGCCGAGTCGAAGGGGTCGACGGACGCCATCGTAGGGGTTGGCTGAGGAGGTAGAGTAGCTGTTATATCTTCGTCGGAGGTATCCGAGATGTAATGGTGCCACAGGCAGTTTATACAACCTAATAGAGAGCTTGGTGTATTGGTTGACGAGATGGTGGATAGTTTCGATAGATGTTGGAGGGGGAACATCTAGAAAGTCGACCTAAACGGTTTCAATCAATGGTGGGGTTGCTATAAAAAGTGGGACCACCGTCTGACAGGGTAGTATCTTAGAGCTTAGCTGAATATCTGCAAGAGCTTCAACAACCTCTCTTACCTAATATGCGAGCTCTAAGTCAACTATAAGGACAATAATTATCACAATACTTGATAATTAAAAGTTGGATGTAATATGAGTTGAGAGTTAAGAGATTACAATAAAGCAGCAATCATTTAACTAACGTAAATCGCGTGTCTAACATTCGGAGAACTTTCCCTATAAGTTCTAAGTTTAAACATGACATCGATGTATCCCCTAACTCTTAGCTCAACACTCAATCTTAAACTTAACCTAGGCTTTAATCCAACCTCGGGTCGAAATATACCAGCCGTCCCTGCCTCACACCTAGCCAAATACTAAGCAAGTACGTGTATGGATTATTTATGGCGGTGTAGGTTACTGGAGAATCATACTACACATACAACGACGTACACCTATTAATAACACGATAGATAGCTTTTCATGACTACTATGTACAGATTCGGTTTGGAAGCCAACCGTATACACTACCACGGCTGCACCAAGCCGAATACAATGAATTTGACTAAGTGTCAAATCCATACTTAGACGGGTCCAGAGTCAACTGCTACCCTTGAATTTTTATCTCTTTATCCCGCCTCACCAAATACTACAATCTGCTTCCATCACCCAACTTGAAATCATCGTCCAGAGAAGTCAATACGTAAAAAGCAGTCACCCCGCAAAAAAAGCGTAGGGTATCATCATTTGCCCCCAAGAACGCCGAGCGGAAAGGATAAAGCTTACAGGCAAAGCATGAACATGTATATACCCCTACCAATACAACTGTGTTGTTGGCGACTACCTACCTAGACCGTATCGGCATCATACCATTACTCGATCTCGTGGCTACAGATGAGACATTCGAGTGGCTCTGTCCACGACTTGTCTCCGCCCGTTACATTCTCTCGAAGGTCCGTTATCTCGAGTACCGATGGGCTCACATCACTATTGATGACACCCTCGAATAATCCTTCGTATGGTTTGGGTGCAGCCTTCTCGTTCGCTTCCGACTTACGCGGTCGTCCTCTTCGTTTCGTTTCGGAGTTGGCAACCGACACAGTTAAAGCCTCGGTCTTAATGTTTTGGCCATCGATATCCATCTGCTGCTGCTCTTCTGGCTTGACGTCGATCGATTGTTCAGCAGTTTGCGCCGCGCCTGTCTCGCTAGGACTTAACGGTCGCTTCGTACCCTCGCCCTCCTCTTCCTTGATTGGCGAAGGCTTGTGAGGTTTGTCCTTTCCTAGGCGTTTGTAGGTCTTTAAGAGAGCATCGTGAATTAGACAGTCGTCGTGAAGCCATTTCCTACACTCTTCGTTCGAACATCCAAAAAGTCTCTTGTCGGGGTTCTCAGGTTGGTTACACTTGCAGCGCAGCTCGGCAGACTATATATTGTCAATAAATACGTGCTTCGGGGCAGTGATTCTCAGACTTACCGAAAGTTCCATGCTACGGACGTCGAAGGCCTGGCGCCAGTAAAGTGCTGGCTGGACGTCGTCCTCATTGGTCTCGTCCCACTGATTGACAGTTGCCGCAGCGGTGACACTGACGACGTTGATCACATCCACTATAGCTTGTTAGAGTATAACTGCAAACACGATGTATTCTTTAGACATACTATGATTTGACGCGATCAGTTCGTTTGCGCCATGGTAAGACTGTCTTCCTGAAATCAACTTCTTTCCGTCTTGCGTACCCGCCGGCAGCTCGTCCGGCCAGTACATCCAATAAACGCGTGCGTAGACATGATGCTCATCACTTGCTCGAATTTCTAGAATTCTTGCGACCCAGTCGTCATCCGATTTCTTTCTAGGTTGTAGGGCTTCGCCTGGGTTCTTTTGACGTTCGATCGTCGAGCTGTTCGCAACGAATATGAAACCTTCGCTCCAATACTTGACACCGTTAACTAATATCGCCATGTCAGTATAGCACATCGTTAGAGAATGGATTTAAAGCGCACGTACGGACAAAACTGTTATATCGTGTCATATCCATCCACTTCTGGTAGGGTTGGACTTGATAATGTCGGTCCATGGTGTTATTGGGATCCTTAAATTTGCCCATGGGCGGGAAGGGCGAGGTTTGAAGTAGAACTTTGGGTTGGGGGTGATCTTCAGATTCTTGTCGTCTGCGCTTCGTCTTCTTTTCCTTCTCGTTAGGGTCAGGATGGATAACGCTGAACGGACATTCTGCCTGACTCTCCTCTATCATATCCGGCCGCGGGCGTTTACGAGCTGTTGCCATTGTTGTGGATATCGGACGTCGTGTAGGTTAACGAAGGGCGGAAACGCGAAACTGTGGTGATCGACCAGGGATGCAGGCTTCCAAAAAGTTGCGAGGGTTGTTGGCGTTCGATTTGATGGAAGGGAAGAAAAAAAAAGTTTGACGGCGCGCGCGCAATCGACACTAATCGGCACTAATGAAGCACAAATAAAAGTCACCAGGCAAATGTCAAGGGATAGAGAATGTGCGAGGGCAGCAATGGAGACCAATGCTATGAGGTGATAGCTGGTGAGGGAGCTCGCGACCTTCGAAGAGCTTCGGTTGGTGCTGCTATCAGGAAAATCGTAAGCCGGGACCGGGCGTGGCGGGGAAGGGGGAATTATCAGGTAGCTTGGCGCGTCTGTTATTAAGTCAAGATCCTACAAAACTGTACGAAGCTACAGCTACGTTTTCCTATATGTACGTATGCCGTATAACAGTACCGTAGGACTTTTCATGGAATCACAGAAAAGCCGATTCCAATAAGATCCAAAGGTGCCAGGTGAGCTGGAGCTCTGAGGCGCAAAAAGAGCCTAACGGAGAAGGAAGATGCGATGCAGACGCCCGAAGAACGTTACAGACCCTGCTTAGGACAACTGAGACTGGGCTGTCTAGGATATCTCCTAAGCTGCTAAGGTCCAAGGTTGGTATATGATTAACCAAGAGTGGAAGAATCGGGGAAGTAAAAAAAAAAGAATTAGTAATGAATTGTTACGATGGCGCAACTTAATTCGTTCCGATTTAGCCACCTCCAGCAACCACACCAGCACAATATATGCGCTAGGAAGACTGGGTAGAGAAGATGGGGAGGAGAAGATGGATTACAAGTGGAGGAAATTTCCATATTGAAAATGCCAGATCCTAGGCTGCAGATGCCCTCCAACATGCCCTAAACTTAATTCGGTATAATCTGCCGTAGCTGCTGGGGAGTTGCTGTATCCGGTAACAGATAAGCCCGGAGCGGTTGCCATGGGTTATGTCCGTGTAAGCTTCCGGATGCTAGCTAGCCTATCGTTCCCTGTAAGCAGTGACGTAGCTGCAGGTAGGTATTGTTCAAAAGTATGCAGGAATGTACTTTGTAGATATACCTATGCCTGGATATTCTTTATTCAACCGTCGTGATGTTATAACCAAATGGAACGGTATTTACCTATCTTAGGAGTCGTCGAAACGTAGAATGTTGGATAGGTACTAGGTATGTGACTAATGTTTTGTTGAGTTATTATTATTACACATTAGAATGAACATCTCGAATTATACGATCCCCTATTGGTTGTAACCGGGATTGGTAGGTAGGGTTGGCGTCATATTCGCGAACTGTATAATACTACCTAGTATGCCGAGAAAGCCTGCAACAGCTTGTGTAAAATAGATAATATTTAATTCAAGAAAGTCTCGATTTAAAGCTAGGTAACTAAGAGTCGCGGTTATACAACCCTCTTTTATAGTAGTCGTCAACGCCGTCGCTATGCAAGATGGATAGATAGACCCTTATAGAATGAATTTGGCACAATTATGACCTCGCGTGGCCGTTAATCCCGTCATCGTCCGTGTCATAACCAGCAAGTATTGGCTGGCTATCACTGCCATCGTGAGACGTGCTTCTTTGGCTTTCTTCCGCACTCTTAAATCCTTCGATAACCTCGGCTAGTTTCTCGCCTTCATACTTTCCGCGTTCGACATTGACGAAGTATATAATCGGCGCAGGAAGACCGACTAACACCGCGAGAAACCAGAATGCGGGTCGGATCTCACCCGACGCATCAATAATAGCTCCCACTATAACAGGACCGAATATGCTTGAACCTTTATCGGTAATAGCGTAAAGGGCATAAAAAGCAGCTTCGGATCCGGGGGGGATTAGCTCTCCATATAATGACCGACAATATGAACTAAGTCCACCAAGGACGAATCCATAAACAGCGGCTAACGGATACATTTCCCACGGTCGCTGAAGCCCAAGAACGCCCCATCGCTGAACGAAAGGCAGGTAACCAAGAAGACCATAAAGAGGTATGATCTCGAAAAGAGCGATGCAGCCTAACACGGTTTGATGTGGCTTCAACTTGAAATGTCGTGATATAAACGACCAACTAAATGCACCAAAAACGCCCGTAGTTGTGGAAATAACGTTGATCATCCCTAACGCCCACGGCTTCATGCCTAACTGCGTCTTGGCAAATAAGATCGCTGTCGAAGAAGTCGTTGCAATGGCGTCGGAAATCAGAAACCAGCTGGCTAAGAATAAGACAATATCTATCAAGCGTCGAGCTAGCTTCACGGTCCGGAAGAGATTTCTCCAGGAGTATGCGATGTAAGAAATCCAAGCACGCGCCCCTTGGTATTGACTCTCTGCAAGAGGAGGCCCCGGTCTGGGTCTAAGCCAGGCGGCTGCTGGTATTGTAAAGATAGCCCACCAAGCTCCAATGAAAAATAAGACAACTCGTTGTGACCAAGTAGAGCTACCCATGCCCACTAGAATCAAGATGGAAGCGCATTGCGCGAACAAGGCAGCACCATACCCAATTCCAATCCCCTTTGCAGATATCTGAGTAGAGAGCTGAAGTTCAATAGAAGTAAGTTCTTCGTGGGTCGGTATCCGTCGTAGGTCATGGATGTCGGAGATGGAATCGTTTCGCGGTAACAAGGCAGCTGTCGAGTCGCTTAGGTGATCTTCGGCAAGAGTAGGAGATGTCGAGAAAGACGGATGTTCGATTGCTGTATTGGATTGTAGATCGAGGTCTTCCGGGATTCCGGTTACCGACTCTTGTAATTTTGGGTGATGGCGGACAAGCAGAGGGAGGAAGGAGTTTAGGAGAACGAAGGAAGCCCCGAGCGACGTGTTTGAAATAATAGCTAGTAGGGCGCCGAGGATGTATATATCCTTAGAGATGAAGATGTAGAACATGACGGAGAAGCTTCCAATCCAGGCAAATGTTAACAACAATCGTTTTCGATAATTCCCATGGTCGGCGGCACAGCTTATGCTGACTACTAGTAGTGCTTGTAGGAGGACACTTATGCTGAAGGTATACATAGCGAAGCTAGCCGTGTTGATTTCGAGGCCGAGGATAGAGACAACACACTGCCCATTTGCATTGTCGCCGCATGGTGTTTTCCGATCTGATACGAGAACTCCATTTTCCCTCGCCAAGCTTTCGAGTAGAATCGGAATGAAGGAAGCTATTCGTGATCGGTAAGCTTAGACATAGCAAAGTATTATATGTGTATATATTATGTGTGTATTGATTCATGATAGACTATGTCTACTTGGTTTCGTTTCGGATGTGATGGAGCTCGGATAGCTAGTTGTCTTAGGTAAACAATGAAATAGGTAATAGCTACTTACAGATTGCTATTGATTGTCAGCATTGTTGTCAACAACGTTACATAGCAGATGCTAGAGGGAAAAGCATAAGCATAAATGGACTTACCGCATATTACATAGGTCTCGGCAGCAAAGGCATACATGTACCAACCAGCCAGCTCCTTGGTGCTGGTCGGACGGACATCTTCGCCATGATAGCGACTGGGAGGTATGCCATCTTCGATGATGCTTGGTGCCGGGGTCATTCTGCCTGATTCGGTGGATGTTGATCGTTCATCGTCAGCTTCGAAGGAAGAAGAGTATGAGCGAAAGGAATGCTTAGATACGATGGACTGGACAGAGAGTAAGCGAGTATTGGGGGCAGGACGACGTAGTTGTTCCTCATTCCGAGGAACCATTATTGGATGGAACGCGGAAGACGGAAGACGGGGGAATTAAAGTTAGTGGTTTAGCGGTTAGGGGCCAGGTGACGAAATGGCGGCTGCGTCTGTGTCACCTTCAGCTTTGAGCCTGTCAGCCCAGTTGGTAAGTTGCACTGGCAGACTGGTTGCGTTAACGCCTTAACCAACAACCCGAAAACCCTATATTTTTTTAAAGTTAATAACGTCTTTGAGCTCCAATAGGCGCGAACTTTAATAATCTAAATCTGTAAGTTTAGAAATACATAAATACGTACTCAAAGCTAATTGAACCTGATGATGAGAGCTTGGATCAATTAATTTAGTCTTCCAAGGTTTGTTAGGCTTGTTAGGCCAACGTGGTCGTAATCTTTTCTTTCCCTCTCTCTCTTCCACCCGTCTTCTCTTGCAGCATGAGCCTCTAGACTGGATCACCTCCTAGCGAATCCCTTTTCTCCTCTTCTCTGGCTAACCTATGAAATGCGCAGAACCTATTCAACGAGCTGATTCGATCCCTTTCATTGTCGATGCAGGGACATCCTCCCGAGGCTTGAAAATGCAACAAGACTTTTCTTATCTCTTGACACTTTTCGAATTCGATAGCTGCTACGGCAACCCTTGGGACAAGATCGATAAGATTGAAACCGATTGAATGAGAGATGGATGAATGACGAAAGAGGAGAAGTTGGAAATGGTCATCTCTAACACAAAGAAAAAGAATGGATCCATCTCTATGTCTACCTTACTAACTTAGGTAGAGACCTACCCTACCTGGCCCTACCTACAACCTACATGCCTAGATGCGCTAGAGCTAGACCTGGAAATCCCTTCCCACCTAGTACCCCTCGTTCTGTGGTCTGGTGCTTCACGAGCGGCATCCCCATGACGTTGTGGGGAACAAGACTGCCAGATAACAAGGCTGAAAGAACAGGGGTCGTCAATGCATAAAACCCATGGCAGCATCGTGGAGTTTGGTGATGTCTTCGTTTGCTTGCTTACCTGGTTCCTATGGATATCTGCTTACTTATATATACACCTATACAACCCCTTGATCATTCGCGCTGTATCGGGAAACGCAAATATACTATTAGTATAGTATATGAAAGAGGACACAGATAAGCGAGTACCACGTTCTCGGACTTCGGCCACCCCAAAGCCACCAATGACTACTAGGTATTTTCGCTTAGGTATAGCCTGTATTGGAGTTGGCATAATTATGGTTCACTGTTGTCTATCATTCATTTCTCTTTAATATTTTACTTTATATACCACGTGCCTGTTGATATTCTAGGTTTCGATATGTGAGGACATTGGTTGCTTAGTACGAGTGTATTAAGATAATCACATATCCTTACAAGTCATAAAACATAGGCAATGGAAATATCTGATTGGGGTCGGGTATGATTTAGTGTTCTTATAGTCTCGTCGCTGTTAAGCCTGCAGACTTACAGGAATCCCAGGCAAAGGGTGAGCTATGAGCGGTGCGCAAACAAACCCGGTCTTGAGCTCTAATTATTTCAAGCTTTTATTACGGAGTATTGGTGCCGAGCATCTTCTATAAATACCTCACTCGATCGACCCCATACGATACAACAGGCACATATACGCTCGGTGCTAGCATGGTATTTTAGGCTATTATGGTCCCATGCACCCCACGACGTCCCTCTTCCTGGAGCCGGTTGGACTCTTACATCGTGGCAACAGCATATCTTCACCTCGGACAGTGAGACCTTCTCGTATGCCCTTGCTAATATTGGCGGGCCGCTGTGACCGGATGCCCCTCAATCTCGACCTAATAACACAGGGGAGGAAGATGATGGGGGTTCTAAAGAGGCTATATTTCCACCTTGGGAATTAATCACCATGCCATTCTATTTTACCGTTGCCAAGTATCCAAGTATCGCTTTATTAGATGTGGACATGGAACCAAGGTCTAGCCTCGCCAATGACGGGTCTTATCCTCCGTCGTGCCTCGGTGGACGAGTATAAGACCTGGAGGTTTCAGCTCTCACGCCATCCTCGTCTCCTACCCTAAAGCTTTACTTCATACTCTAATCTTTAGTCGTACCAATTAAATCGGTAACCATGAAGTCTGCTCTCTTGTACCTGCTCGCCCCTCTAACGGCATTGGCCGCTCCTGCTGAACTCGCCGAACGACAGGCTGCCGACAGCATCGACGCGTTGATCAAGGCTAAGGGAAAGCTGTACTATGGAACTTGCGCCGACCAGAACCGTTTATCAAGCGGAAAGTCTGCCGATGTCATCAAGGCAGACTTCGGCCAGGTGACGCCCGAGAACAGCATGAAGTGGGACAGCACCGAATCCTCCGAAGGAAGATTCAACTTCGCCGGCGCCGATTACCTTGTCGACTGGGCCACGGCAAACAACAAGACCATCCGTGGACACACTCTATGCTGGCACTCCCAGCTGCCCGGATGGGTCTCTAACATCAGGGACAAGGCGAAGCTCACCTCGGTCCTCGAGAACCACGTCACTACCCTGGTGACCCGATACAAGGGCAAGATCTACGCTTGGGTTTGTCACCTTAGGATAATGAGCAGAAATATGGGAAAACTAAGACTAACCCATTGTAGGATGTCGTAAACGAAATATTCAACGAGGATGGTTCTTTGCGCCAGTCCGTCTTCTCCCAGGTCCTAGGTGAGGACTTCGTCCGCATTGCTTTCGAAGCTGCCCGCAAGGCCGATCCCGATGTCAAGTTATACATCAACGACTACAACCTCGACCAGCCGAACTAGTATGTGCACTTCACCAGAAACACCTTTATAAGAATTCCCTTACAGTTAGGTATATAATTAGTTGCTGACCTCATACCACAGTGGAAAAACCAAGGGTATGGTCGACCACGTCACGAAGTGGATCGCCGCCGGTGTTCCCATCGACGGTATCGGGTCGCAGGCACACTTGACAAGCGGTCTCGCCGCCCAAGCCGCCGCCTCCATCAAGGCCCTAGCCGCCACCGGTGTTAAGGAGGTTGCCTTCACCGAAGTAGATATCCAGACCGCACCCGCCAACGACTACGCACAAGTCACTAAGGCCTGCCTCGACGAGCCCAAGTGTGTCGGTATCACCGTCTGGGGTGTTCGAGACCCCGTAAGAAAAAAACCTCCCCCTTTTTATAATGAGTTTGCGTGATAAAATAGGAAATGAGCTGACAGAAGATGTGATAGGACTCCTGGAGAGCCAGCACCAACCCCCTGCTATTCGACAGCGGCTTCAACCCCAAGCCCGCGTATACTGCTGTTGTTAACGCCTTGAAATAGGTTATTCGCATTTGCTCGACTTATTAGTATGGCTCGGTAAAAATGGGAGGGAAACCTTCGGAGTTCGTCAGGACTACCTTACGATCTAACTGTATATATGCACAATCAAACATATGAATATTATTGTTGAGGTTTGATGTACAGATCGCATACAATCGACATGTAGAGAGTTAAAAACCGGGTTCTCTACGAATTATCGTAGCCCACATCTGACTTGATTATTTTAGTACGGTGACTTAGACGCGGGATATCATCGTAATGTAAATTGAAATCAAAACCAGCAGCGCTGCGACTGCTAGCTGGGATATTAAGTTAAAATCAGGAGACCAACTTTTCTCTCCTCCTTTTTGCTGTCTCCGTCGCAACGCAAAGAAAAGGTACTCATATTATCGTCAACCTCACTTCCCGCACCGTCCCTTCCTACGCCCATAGGCAGCCAACCCCTCCACCTATCCGCGCACACCAAATCTCATCCGCAATCCTAACCCCATCACCCTCATTTTACCTCTTACCCTCTACTTCTTAAAAACCCCAAAAATCTTATTCTTCAACTTATCAGCCAACCCCTGATTCGCCTTCGGCGCCGCCGTCGCTCCAGCAGGGCTATCAACGACTTTCGCCGCGGCCGCGGGGGCAGGGGCGGGAGCGGGTGTAGCGTGCTTGGCCTCCTGCTTCTGCTGATCCTGCTGCGATAAGTGCACGTTTGCGGCGCCGCCGCGGCCGACGTGGAAGCTGGCGTCGTCGGTGGACGGACGCGTGGCTTCCTCGGGCACGACTTCCCGGTCTGCGCGCGCGGCGGCGGGGACGCTGGTGTCGGCTATGTTTGCTGCTCCTGTTTGGGTTTGTTAGCTGTGAGTACCTAGGTAGGTGGTTGATAGTGTTGCGACTGGGCGCATCCACTAAGTAGAGAATTGCTGGAGGGGGTGATGGAGAATGGTATTGATGCAATTATGAAAGGCTAGGTCTGTACCTCCTCGCCCGGTGCTAAATGCGCCGTCGCCGTGGCTGCCTTCAGTGCCTTCGCGCACGATCTCGCCGTCGACGTACTTGGTGTTGTCCTCGTGGATGTTGCCGGCTCCGCCTCGGCCGTGGGATACTTCGGGCGTCGTCATTGCGGATGAATCTGCGATAAGCGCGGGGAATCTCAGTTTACGCGACTCAAAGAATGGGGTGCTGTAGGTAAGTAAGGCTGTGTGGAGGGATGTATGTAAGGGAGGTGGTGGTGCCTGGCTCCCCGCAAAAGGTTCAAAGATCCTGAATCGGACGGGCCTTTTTTAATTGTTTATCAAAGAGTTTGCGAGAACACCTAACCCATCCCGCCTTTTCGTCACAAATACAAATCACACATGTGTTATTAGGCAGGTGGTTGAGGGATATGTAAGGAGGTATAATAACCGTCTTAACAGTTTCAATGGATTGGATGTTGTTGAGGAATTACTGAGGAGTTACATACCTGTATTATGTATTTTTTTTATTGTTGAAGTTGGGGAAATCTTAAGGAGGAAGGACGTCGGGAGGGAAGTACAGGATAGGTACAGAATACACTTTTTGAATTCTCCTCAGCTCCTTCCCTCTCTTCCTTCCGACCTTTTCGTTTACCTATACATCTATCCCTTGTCCATGTTCACGCCACGCCCTATCAATGCCAGTACCCGTCTAGGTCCACAGCCTAATAGACTTTTAGATCATGGATGCCAACTTTGTGAGCTATCGTATCAGCCCTGAGCATTGTATCGGAAACTCAAGGCTTTGTTGCGACCAATGATATCTCCTTAAAAGCTTCGTGCGGGCTTCTAGAAAAGCAACGATAACGGATACAGGTACAGCAACTTGATCAATTGCTCCTATTTGCCCTCGGCTCCCCTCACCCATCAGTGATTCAGCCGTACCTGGATTCCAGCTACGAAACAGAATCACAGAATCGCTCCCTATCAATTACCTGACGTAATTCTAGCTTCTCATCCAGCGATAAGATGTTAAGTTCTGAATGGTCGATCGTTGACTCCTTCAGGGTTAACTAACGATGCCAAGAAAATTAGTGCTCCATCCCAGCTCAGTAATGATAGGATGGAATGATAGCTCTTTGGGGGAGGTCTAAGCTTCTAACTTGAGCTTGTGTGGGGCTTTTCTATCTTAAAAAGTTAACAATCTATTTTGTCAAACATGGTTCTTTACCCATCTGGTTTCGAAATAACCGATGTCTACTTACATGTGTTTTATATTACAAGAGAGAATTGAAAGGAATTTTTTGAGTGTTACGGAAATGCCGAGGATGGACTCTTTAAGATGAAATATGTTTGATCATAGGAAGGACGTTTCGCTCCGGAGCTTTCCTAGCGAACTGAACAGTTGACCATTACTTCAAACTCGGAATCATTTTCTTCTCGCTATCTTAACCGTTCCCGTACGCACTATCCTTGTATCGCAACTAATTCTCTCTTTGGAGGTATGGATATCTTGCAAACATCGCAAGGCATATCAATCCAAAACTTATCGCTACCGGCGTTGCAACGAGAGACGTTGTATCTGGTTAGTTGAGAGTTGACTAGGTACTAGGTAGGTAAGTGTTGTCTTGCGGCACGATGGCAATCTCTCTACGCTTATTACTCTTTGATTCAGCAACCGAATCTGCAGATTTGAGTCGGCTAAGGAGATCAAAAAGGCCCTAGACCTAGCAGTTATAATTTGGAAACTGTCTTGTACGGCCGCTCCTTGCTTGGCTAATCAAACATGAAGTTTTACTAGTATACGAACTTCCGAATATGTGCACTACTACGGACGAACGCGATATCCCGTGACACGTTATTCAACGACCAATTCTCGGATATTCCCGACGCATCTTTTTGTTTGTTCAATGGTATTGATGTCGGATTTACCTCGTGCCTTCGGTATCCTTTGTGCGATTAGCTGGGATCCCCATGAGTGCACCGACAATGGTTTTTGGTTCTTGGAAAATTCGTTAAGATTCGACGAATGAAAATCCAACCGTCCGTCATGGCCAATAGAAAGTTAGTACGGGTTAACACTCGGATTTGCGTCTATCGAAGAAGTGGTCATGTCTCTATGTCGGCAGAAACGTCATATGAGAACATTAAGGTCTAGAGTGAAGCTATGAATGTCTCATGCTCAATTCTCTTGACAGAAATCAAAGGAGCATGACAAGGGCGATGAGGGTAAGCATGAAAATGCCCTGAATTGACTGCCGAGTACAAGCCGCTTCTACTTGTCATCGATCATAAGGATGGCGTTAAGAAGGGCGAACTTTATTGGACGATCTTACAATATGCAGGCCATCTATTACTTGTGCGTAGGATCATGCCGTTACCCATTGTGGCGCTCTCTACCACCGAATCGGGAGACGGTCATCTAATACTACCTGGTTCAAGGAAACATCCAACAAAGCGTGGCGCCGCGCTAAGGCGGGTGCTGTCTTCCCGAATCCCACGATCCCAGCCTTGTGACTCAAGGAGAATATCTCTTGGAGTCTTTTGACGACCACCTGCCATCTTATATCGAGCTAGCAATTTACCGAATATGGTCTCTACGGCCGTCAAACTTTAGAAGGTAGATGTCTTATATCGACTTTGATTGGCGTATATGGTTTCAACGTACGTAAAATACCTAGGTTTGCGCTGCCGAAATATACTTAGGTATGCCACTACTCCACGGCGAACCGGTGGTCGTTTGAAGCGGTGCTTCTGTTTGAGACATCAAGTATGGGAGTCAAGTGCCCATTCCGGCAGTTCTATAATCATACCTACCTAAGGTAAGATATTTTCAGATAACCGGAAGCTCAGGAGGTCTTTCCCCAAGATGATATATCAAAAACTGATGGGCGAAGACCGGTTTCTAGTCAGCCACGAGGAAATTTGGTCATGCAGTCCCTAACGCCTAGACCCTTGGGTCTATATTTTCTAATCATATGAGGCTTAAGACTTCGGGATTTAGCGGTCAACACTATTTCCCGAAGACTTATTGAGACAATTCTATGTTTTGTTTGGCTCGATCTCAGTTAACTTTCTTTTGTTTCTACCTTTATGTTTTATTCTTTGGTAGAGGGTGTGTTGTAGCACGTGTAACTCAAGGAATCTGACTCGAGGACTTAGAGGGGAAGAGCGCTAAAATAGGCGCACGGCACGGGCACCCAGCAGAGAACCAATGGTTGACGATCTAGACTGACTAAATTCCCTAGTAAGGCAGGTAGATAGACTGGATATGCTTTTAAATGGAGTCATGTGTGGTTCGTCCGTCTATTTGTCCGCGAGACTAGCGGGAATGTTTCCTTAGTGTCGGTAGGTAAAGAAAGCGTCGAAGCAGACGACATCACAGCGTCTAAAAACCGAGCGCGAGATTGGCACGGGGACGAAGGCTATATGGCATACCAATCGGACCTTCACATCTATTCGGTTAGGTACCGATCTGTATCTAAGAGCCTACTACGCAAAGACCTGCATAGCAAGGATGTTCCAGGCGGTGTTGAATCGTATTGGGAATCCCGGTTCAACTCCATCTCACCCCAACGTCCAATGTCAATCCCCCGCGATATCTACTAATACGAATGCCGGGGACTTGGTGAGATTTTGATGCTGAATGACATACCCCCGGCACCCCGGATCCGCCTTGACCGCTTAATGGAGTTCGTCGTGTGGGGAAAACGACGTGGGGTCGCCGTTGTTTTCTTGTCTGACGTGAACAACTAACATGTCCAACATGCCAACATACCTAGTATATATATGTGTGTGTGTAACTATTAATAATGTTCATGTGTTACTATAACGCTCTGCACTCTACACTCTATTTTTTATTATCTCTCTCTGCCATCATACAGGTCCGAGTTTTTAGCGGAATGGTCGGTCGGAGTATGTAGGGGTAAGTGGCGCAGTATTGGTGCGCGGAAACCCGAGGACTTTGTTCGTCGGAGAAGATCTTCAGGGGAAATTACAAGATTAGGATATCGGCCAGAAAAGCAGCCTAGGCCAAGGCCATACCCCGTCTACCCTGCCTTCCCATCTCCAAAAGTTTCTTCAGAAGGCAAACTTGGAATCCAATCACGAGCATGTAATCACTTTTTTCATTTTCTTTATTTCCCCCCTTTTGAAGAAATTGTTCCCTGCTGCGTGACTCTATCACGCGTGGACGCGCCAAGGGCCCGAACGGTCTCTGAGGGGGAAGGGGGGGAAGCTGCAATGCTGCACCAGGAACGCAAGCCAATTTTTGGAGAAAGCGCGTTGTGTGCTATGCGCTGCACCGCCAATGCTGCCATGCGACCCCGTGATGTTACCTACGTAGCTCCTACTAACTCAACGACCCGTTTTCTGCATGCACCTACCTGAGCCTACCTGAGAAGAAAGAACATCGATACATGCGATAGGACTTTCTTGACTTGCATATAAACCGCTATGACGAACCCACAGTTTTCTAAAAATATTACTTGGAAGGTCAGTCTTTCTTTCCGGATGGATGAGAATAAGTAATAGGTATATTAGTACCTATATACCTCGTTAAGTAATTTTGTTTGTGTGTGGATCGACGCGTGCAAGCTACAAGCTGCATTCTTTGCTTTTTATATTACACTACTAAAAAATTCCACTGCCTTAGCTGCCAGGTTTAGGATAGTTACAGGTATTTCATTACCTGCCTATATATAAGCTATTGGCTCCTTGACCACCTTTTTTTGGCTGCCACTATTGTCATCTCATCCCTTACCCCTTTCCCTCCTGGACCCTTGGATCGCCCATGTCATCGCAAGCACCTATACACAGATGGCTGCTTCAGTTATAGCGAAGGCGTTCACCGCCTCGCTCTTAATAACCATAGGTCTTGCGTTGCCCCAAGAGGCATTGAAACGTAATTCTTTTCAAGGCAGAGATTCAAACACTGCTCGTAAGCTTGCTCACAGCTATATTTTCACATATAAGCTCACACGTAACTAGTTATACAGCCAGTGCATCAGTCTTTTCCCCTTGGTACGATCAAACCGCGGGGATGGTTCAGAGACCAACTTACGCTGGAGGCCGATGGGCTGGCGGGAAACTTGTTTGACTTTTACCGCTTCGTTCATGACTCCATGTGGATAGGTGGCTCAACGGAATACTCCGTTCTCAATGAGGCCTCGCCATATTGGTTCAATAGTATTGTACCACTTGCTTTTGGGTTAGATGACCCCAGGCTTAAGGGTCAAATCTATGCCTACATGGATTATGTCCTTGACCATCAACAGGACGATGGTTGGCTTGGCCCTGAGACGACTCCGGAAACTCGAGGCTTGTGGGCTCGTTGCTATTTCTTGGTGGGATTGATGGTAAGTTCTATGAGGAGAGAAATATGACGCCTGTTCTGGGCTTTTTGTGGACTGCTCGGCTAATTCATGCAGCAATACGCTCAAGCTGATCATACGCAAACGAACAGAATCGTGGATGCTATGCACCGATACGTCGTAATTGCGAACAGTATGCTGAAGGATGGCTTTGCGGGGCTTATCGAAAAAGAGGGTCAGAATTATGACGGTGATGGGTTCGGTGCCATGAGAGCTCATGAAATGCATATTCCCCTGCAGTGGCTATATGAGAATCACCCTCGAAATAACTCGCAACTCATCTGGGAAACCATGGAGCTCATGATCGAAGGAAGCGTCGCGGCCAATAGCGACTGGAGAAAGTACTGGGTAAAGGGAGTATACCCAGAGGTTACGTACACTCCTAGAAACGAGCCTTTTAAAGATCTTTTCAATCATGGTGTGAACATGGCAGAAGGTATAACTTACATGGGTTACCATAAGAGTTTGGTTTACTAACGGAATCAGGTCTACGATACCCGCTTTCGATATACCGGATGACGCACGATGAGGCGCTGAAGACGCAGACCAGAACGGCGGTAGATCTACTATCGCAATACCATAAGTCCTTAGCCGGAACAATCATTGGGGATGAGTTCATAACAGATCTCAACCCAATTAGAGGCGCCGAATTGTGTACTGCTGCAGAGATGACATTCTCTATGGCGTACATCCACCAGTATCTTGGCGATAATGATTTGGCAGACTGGGCAGAATTGGTTGCATTCAATGCTGTGCCCGGTTCCATCTTCCCGGATTGGTGGTCGCATCAATATGTGCAACAGGAGAATCAGGTAAATTAACTTCCCAAAGTCTCACGGCATAAATTAACGCTGGTTTTATAGCCTTGGTCACGTAATCTGGCAGTGTCCCCTGGAATGTGGGTGAACGTTGGGACTCAGGGTAATGTGTTTGGCTTAGAGCCTAATTACGTCAGTTCTAACTATTTCCTGGTGTTTTTTGGGGTATGATAACTGACATCATGGCAGCCTTGCTGTACCGTTAACCACGGCCAAGCGTATCCGAAATTCTTAGCGAATTCCTTCACCAAGACTCAGGATGGAGGAATCGCCCATGTTTTGCTTATCCCTGGAAGCATCACCACTTCTTTGGATAACAACTTGGTGTCAATCCAAGCTGATACTATGTATCCTTTCGGGATGCATCTGAAATATACGATTACATCATCGACTGACTTCTCGTTCTATGTCCGAATCCCAGGTTGGGCGGACGAATCGAGCACTGTCACAGGACCTGACGGCAAAACTAGCAAGGTTTCTCCGTCAGATCAGGGGCTTCAGAAATTCTCGGTTCGCAGGGGCCTCAGCTCTGTTACTGTTAATCTCAGCACAGAACCGCGTGTGGTCACGAGAGCCAACAATACCGCCGCGATTTATTACGGACCACTATTGTACTCTCTTCACATCGATGCCAATGTGTCAACAGTACAGCCAGTTGCGTTCAGCGGCGACTCAATACCGAGTGCTAGCACTACGACTCACACGCACGACCATGTCATCGAGCCTGAGAGTGTATGGAATATCGCGATCGATCCTTCGCAGATAAGGGTGGCACAGGCGGACGTGTCAACTCTAGCAAATCCAATCTGGGACCTCAATGCGCCACCACTCGAGCTTCGTGTAGCTGCGGTCGAAATCGACTGGCCCCTGGAGTTCGATACGGCTGCGGATCCGCCTCTTGAGCCGAAGATTACCGGGAAACCTTTTAGTGCGCGCTTTGTACCCTTCGGAAGCGCTAAGATACACATGGCGCATTTGCCGGTTGTTCAGATGGATAAGGTAGACCTATCGAACTGATAGGATTAGGGTGTACATTGTGTCTTGACGAATGAATGGATATAACGCATAGATGGTTATGGAACATACGAGTCTTAAGAGTACCGTTCTTGTAATCACTAGGATAAAGCATAATTTAACCTTTTTTTCTTCCATTGCTACCGTCTGTGGTAGAAGCTTATATGAACCACCTCCGGACCTACCTACCCGGCAGCATGATCAAAGGCAAAAGGGGTGGGGCCAATGAATAGGGGTCTTAAGCAACCATAAAGTCTATTTACCTAACATCAAAATGGGGTTTAAGCGTGCATATCATATCAGATGGCAGCAAAGTAAAATGTAAACGAGCGACATATAATTTTAGTTAACTACTACTACCCCTGTAAAGCAACAACGCGCACCACAACCACCTAACCTTATCCAAAATCTCACAATAATAGCAGATAACAACCCCCACCATCTCACCTCACCTCACCCCCTATCTCAAACCTCCCCGTCATCGACTTCAACCCCACACCCCCACCACCATCATCATCATCAAATCTAACTCCCACCATTAACCTCATCCCGAACATTATGTCGTCCGTACACCTTCTTCCAATGGCGGATACTAATATCCCCGCCCTCGTCGTACGCGCAGTACATATCCAACTCGCGCATAGCCTCAACCAGCTCCCCGACACAAGTCGGGTTGGGTCCGCCCCAGCTGCACGTTGACACCACGACGGACCCCCACAGGATCGTCTTGCACTGGTGCTTCCGCACCCACCCGTTGTCCGGCCCGTTGTTGATCCAGTCGAGGTACTTCGCGTACGCGCGGAGGTAGTCGTCCCGTCGGATCTTGCGCTCCCGGCACAGCGTCTTGCGCGTGGGGAATTGAGGCGTGCAGTATGGCGTTATGCCCGTTTCGTTGTAGGCCTCGGCGTTGGCGATCACGGAGAGGTAGTCCGGCGCCGAGGCGCTGATGTTCCATGCTTCGTCGAGGGTGGCGCGCGAGAAGTCCATGCCGTTGGGGCCGAGGGGGACGTCGTATACTGGAGATGGGTTAGGTTTATGTTAGAGTAGTGGAAGGGATGGGAGGAGTTGAAGTAAGAAGTAAGGATAGGTAGGGTTTGGGATATTACTAGGGGTGGCTGGGTTCTTGACTTACATCCGTTGGCGAGACCCTCGACGTTGATGGGCTTAACGGCCGGGTAGATAGCGGCACCGCTGACGACGCCGGTGAGGCATAAGAGAGCGTTTATGGACTTCATCGTTGATGTTTTGAAGGGTAAGTTAGATATGTTAGAAGCTTACTGAAGTTTCTTTGGCAAGTAAGAAAAACTGTTGATGTTAGATGGTAAGAATAGATGTTAGAAAAAATGGGAGTCAGACGCCTATTTGTATTCATAATTCTACGTCTGGATGCTGTTCACTGACACTCTTCATATGACCTGCTGATATGGCGGAGTTAGACCTAATAGTACGCTCGGGAAAAGCTTCTTTATGCTATGGCGATGGTTAGTGGTTTTCCCTAGAATGCAGGTCATAACGTGGTGGCTCGGATTCAGATTGTATATAGAAACTTCGTCATTTAGCTAATGCTTGAGTAGTAGAACGCCACCCTGTATCTATGCGTCAAATCTAAGCTAGATAAGCATACATTTGTAGGAAAAAAAGCTGAACTTGTGACCTCTTCAGCAGTTGCCCTGACGTAGTGTAGAGGGTGTGGACTATGCCGCTCAGGCTTTATGGGAGGAAATCAGGCACTTTTTGCAGGTCTGATAGGGGTCTTTGGAAGCCCAGTCGGCCCGTTTGGGGTACTTGGTAAAGGGCAGGAACCCTTATCCAAATTCCTGTGTTCTTTCTTAACATTAACGACCGCGTTGTCGTCGTCTTCATCCCCATCATCATGCGAGGAATCATCACGAAAATCATCCTCTATCTCCGTTACTAGCCCACCTTTAGTAGAAGTAGGCTTGGCCTCGCCCCACGTATACTTGTCCCGCTGAGACTGGAGATAGTCCTCCATCATAGTCCGCTTATTGTTAAGACGTGATTCATTAACAACCACCTCCTCTCCATCAGGACTGAAGTGAATAAGGTACTTAGTATTTATTTGGCTGCGGAGTGAGTGGTACAACTTCTTCTGGCGCTTGTCCAAGTTTTCAAAGGCAGCCCTGGCGCTTTCTCTCGCGGACCAACTCATCGATCGTCCGGGGCAATCAGATTCTCCTAGCATCATTAACTCCTTCTCGCCACTAAAGGCGCCCCATCGTCTGATCTCCGTCAGAACGAGGCGGTGGAGCATCACAAAGATGGGCCCATGACCATCATGAGAAAGACCCCCCGTGTTAGGTACATCCCTCTCACATCTCACGCAATCGCAGCCGAAGGTATATTGATACGCGTGCACCATCTCGTGAATAAGGGAGTATACGATACGGGGAAGCTCGTATAACTTGCTGTTTGTCCCAATACTAAGACGGGTCAGGGTCTTGTCGTGCTGCTTCGTACACCAGCGTGTCTTGCCACTCAAGCCTCTGAGACATCCACCGCCATCCCTTATGAGATCGATACCACTATCAAGGGAAACATTGTCACGTAGGAGTCCGATGAAGAAGAACTTGTCGAGGTACGAAAATAAATCCGTCATATCTTGCTGGAAGCTTTGCTGGGAAGCCCCGGTCCTTAAGTCCTTTCCGTATTTCATCTTCCTCTCCTTGAATCGATTCACGAAATCCTTTCGCGCCTCGAGCTGTTGAAAGCTTAGTTTGCCGTCTGGACGGTTGTGAAAGGAGAGAACGGCGTAGTTGAGAAGATCGCGGGGCTTGTATGCGTTCTTGTGTAGGATCGGCTTCTGGAAGACACCGAAAGGGGCGTATTTGGGGGGCTGGAGGTGTTTGATATTCTTGCCGTTTTCGTCTTTCGTGGGCTCTAGACGCCTTCCTTTCTTTCCGGAAGAAGCCATGATGTAACTAATTTATTTGTTTGGGAGCCTCCGTAATACCTAGTAAGGCCTAGTAAGTAGGTAGGTAGCTGGTTGTGGTCGATATACTGACCTAGAAGGGTCTTCTAGGTAGGCAATTATTTATACTTGGTTTTGAGAAGACGTCTCTTATGACTTATAACCTTACCTATATTGGAATCGCCTGAGGTTTAACCAGATATTTCAGGGAATTTCAAGCCTTGAAAACAATTGATGTCTTAGGTCCAGCCTCAGACATCCTCGATTTTCTAGTATCCTTGGTTTAGATATCGGCGACAGTGTTCTCATATTCATACAATCGAAGTTTGTTACTCGGGAAAATGATAGGCAACCTTGCAATATAGGACATGTTGATCGGGTAATTGTGTACAAATACCTAATAAATGTTACTGAGGTGTGATAGACTCCTTATTATTTCCAGGTGCCTACCTAACAATAGGGGTTCACATCTGCCAACAATTGAAATCTACCTCAACCCCTAGGCACACAAGCAAATTCGTCATTACTATATGGATAGGCTAAACTCATCATAATTACCTAACTAAAATCTACTTTTTGATTATGAAAACACTGTAGTCGGAACTGTCCCCCCACTAGTTGTCACGATATATAACCCGTAGCCCCCTGAGCGCCCAATGCTAAACCCATGTTATGAGACTTATGTAGGCGTTCCTTCTCGGCTATTCCTGGTTTCCCTCTTGCTTAAGAAACTCCTCCGTAAAGCGTTATTCCCACTTCTTGGACTGGGGCTTTCGTTGTTTTCTCCAAACGTGCTCTTCACAACCACCGTTCCACCTCCGACCTTGATCTCCTTTTCACCGCCGCCGCTCTCGTCTACGAAATATAGCGCTTCGCCTAGATCGTCGTCGCTTCCGAAAGTGTGGTGGCCTTTGACTTCAATACGGAATTGCGTATCGGGAGTGCATGTGTGCTTGAACGTTTCGTCGAATCGTACTACGTCAGGAGACTCGTGGTGTTTTGTCTTGCCAACGGTCCGCTCTTTGGGTGTGAGTTGTTTGATCTGGACGTAGATATCCGATGACGAAGGATATCCTTCCGCAGAAACCACGGTAAAAGTAGCTGTTCCGGCGCCGGCAGCACCTGGGGCTAAACTGTGAATAGAGACTCCACCTAAACTAGGGTTGCGTCCATGGGCCTTACCATTGCCGTTAGGCGTGACAGGGCGAGTAGCGGCTGATTCGCCGTCAACGCTTAAGCCCGTCGATCGTCTCAGGCCAGGACCAGGCGCAGCAGTATCGGGTCCATTTGTCACGATCGTGGGGATCTCCGAATTACTAGACGTTAGAGTTAGGCCGTTGCCTTCATCGTCTTTCTTTCCTCGGAAACCTCGCTTGATAAAACTGGCACCCTTTCCAACACCGTGGCCAACGACACCAGCTACTGCGACACCACCCTTGACCGGAGCTCCTACAACACCAGTTACGATCCTGCCGGGGCCACCAAATGTTCCCGAGAACGTGCTAGTACCTAGTCGGGAGCGTGTAACATAGTCAGGTCTAAAGAGGAGCCGTAATCTGACGGAGCCAGACTTCCCATCTAGAAGCAACTTGAGCTCCTTTGCCTTAAACGGGTCAAGCTGTTCCAGATTGATGTCCGTTCCACCCAGAAAGTCAGGCTTATCCGCGAAGTCATAGTCATAGACTTTACAGGTGAACTTGGCAGCGGTTCTTGACGGCACCGGGACTTCGAAGTACTCGTTCCATACGGGATTGAGCGTTTTCTTTTGGGTCTTGGTCTTGAACACATCCTGCCCATTAAGCTCGAACTTGCAGTATGGGTCACTTTTGCCGTTCGAGTCCGCAGGAGGTAGGTCAGTTGCATCCAATACATCGACGCGAAGGTTACCCATGTTATTGATGCTCTCGCTAGGATCGAGATGCATCTTGACAGGGATATACTTCAAGCTGACCCTAACCGTGGCAGCTCTATTTTCTTCATCCTTTAGCTTTAGAACCGTGGGGTTATTCTGAGATTGTTAGCAACGTGGAAGAACAGTCGTTTCGAGTGGAAGCTTACTAAACATTGCTTCAAAGTGTCTAGAGTGTTACCCGTTAACCGAGCTACTGTATGATCTTCATCGCGCTCTTCACCTGGCTTCTCGCGTTTCTCTCTCACCTTGAGAGTTAGGCGTGAGAAGTCCAGTTCGCGGATAAAGCAGTCGCCAATCTCATCGAATTTAAACACTTTATTCTTGGCTGTGCCCGAGATATAGGACGGGTATAACATGTCATCGACGTAGATTTCGAGATGTGTTCCACTTTTAGGCATTTCGGCGTCCATGAGCTTGAAGATCAAGAATCCACATTCATACTTCAGTAGCTCCTCGGGGGAAAG
Organism: Annulohypoxylon maeteangense; assembly: GCF_022496945.1. Taxonomy (NCBI): domain Eukaryota; kingdom Fungi; phylum Ascomycota; class Sordariomycetes; order Xylariales; family Hypoxylaceae; genus Annulohypoxylon; species Annulohypoxylon maeteangense. Next base: position 4,077,336 of record NW_025953248.1, on the reverse strand, counting down.
GTGAACCTTAGGGCGCTCGCGTTGCGCTTCACGAGACCTTCGTCCAGATGCAGTTGACCTAGGAGAGACCGGCGATTTGGGCATCGAGGGCGAAGTTGGCGTTATTGGTACACTACCGTTTTCTTTCCTCTCTAGCGTGGGAATCTTCCCAGCTTCCGATGATCGAGGAACATCGAGTGACTTCTTCGGTGCTTCTGCGGCTACTTCTTTATCCTTTGCCTCTTCCTCCTCCTCCTCGGGATCTGCGACGTTTAGGCATGGATAGAACGAAACGGTATATGCGAGCGTTCCCTTTGCGATGCCCTTTCCGTGCAACCGGAGGCCGCCTTCGTGTGCCTTCTTCGCGTCATGGACGAGGTATTCGCCGGTCTCCTCATCTTCAGTGATGTAGTCACCGGCAAAGACCTCGACCAAGCCCAAGCTACGATCCTTACCCATCTTCTCCGCATCCATAACCTCAAGGGTTAGACGGTCTCTAGCAGAATGCATTGGTATGTAGATGACTTCGTCCCATTCGGGGCTTAACGTATTGCGGTGCGTTACGGTTCGACCCTTTTCAATACCGGAGAGTAGCACGCGAACATAGGGATCCGATTTACCCATAGTCTCGAAATTCCGAAGATCGCGCGCACCCTTGAAGTGGAGGCGCATAACACCGATGGGGGTTTGGTAACCTCCAGTTCCTGCTAACACACCGGACAGCGCGACAGGTTTCCATTGAGCGGTCAACTTTGCTCGTCCAGTCTTGGCCCCCGATAGATTGTACCACTCATGACCCTTCTCCATCATCTCAAGCATGTCATCAAGCTTGATCTGGTGAGTACCGATAAGTTGATCTCCAGCGATTTCGCGGTCATCTTTGATAGCAAGACCCAATTTGGCATTTTTCCGGTCGGTGATAAGAATTTCCTTAGAACCATTGTCCCAAATTGGATTGTTGGTACGCTTGAGCCTTTTGGTTAGGTGGACTTCTTTGCCGTTTAGTAGTAGCGCAGCATATGGATTGAGTAAGCCAACCAAGCTCTTGGTGCCGTCGAGATCCTTTGCTTGCTCAATAGTATATCGTAGGATACCGGTGTTCGTCTCTGGAGGTGGCTCTACTTTGCCTTCGTGTTCTGTAGCCTCTAGAACGGGGAAGAAGCGAATATCAGCATTGATCACACCTCTAGCTTTACCATGGGCAATAACTTCTAGGCGCTCGTTCTCGTACACGCCAAGCTCCTCTATCCGTTCAAGCGGGAAGGACCCGACACCGAGCTCTTTGTCTTTGCGGAAATCGTTATAGTCGTACACGATAAGGTCAAGCGAGTCGTTAAACGACGTAACGATAACATAATGCGTCTCACCCCATCTGGGGTTTGGAGTGTCCTTGACAACTTTGGTCTGAGCAAGAGGCGCTCTCTTGTTGAAAGTGACCACAGCGTACGGATCGGGATTGCCGGCGAAATTATCGGGGTTCTTGAGACCTTGAGCTCCATGGATCGTAATCGCGATCACACCAATCGCTTGGTCGACAGGTGAACCTGCAAGCAACTTCGCAACTTCAATAGGGAATACATTTGGAGCGTACATCATTGGGGCTAGGTTTCCGTGAATCTGTTCTTGAATGAAGCGTTCCAGGCCAGGAATGAAATTGATATCGAAACCAAATGTTTCACCGCCAAGAGGCTTACAAACATAGTCAATTTCTGGGCGCTCAAGGAAGCACATTTCGACTTTCTCGATATGTGGGAAGGGGAACTGGAGTTTGATCTTTAAGCGCATAATGCCGGAAAAGGACATCTTCTCTACAATGACGTCTAGGCCCTTGCTAATCATGGCTTTTCCGATGCGGATTTCGAGGACAACCTTGGGGTCGATCTTGTTTTGGATTTGGCGCGCCGTCATATCCTCTTTATCATTTGGTGTGAAGCTGAATTTCCAATCCATAATGATGGTGTCATCTTCTGCCTTGGGATAAGTCTTGACATGATCCATCCTGGGAGGCTTGGACCCTAGGGTGAAGGTCTTTAGTCGTAGACTATCAAGAAATGAAGGAGTCGCCGAGCTCAAAACCTGATCAACGGAGTTGATGACAGTCTGTGCGAGGACAGGTTGGTAAATAGGCCAGAACTTTACGAGGAACGAGTTAATCCATTCAACAGATTCGTGATCATTCTCCAGCTTCTTCAGCGCCATTTCCCGTGTAATGTCGTCACGGAAGTTTCTCCGGACTCTCCTGATCGAAGTGCGGTAGTAAGTAGAGCAAGTTGCCATAATGATAATGACCCAACCTAGACCACCTCCAAGGACGGCAACAAGCCACGAAGAGAGACAAGCAAAAATGATGACCGCAGCATTATGATACCAGTCTGTAGAACACGTCAACATTAGCGATTTCCATCAGGGGCACACGGGAACCAAATGAACCAACCTCCAAAGTATTGGTCAGGAACAGTTCCCTCTAGCCAGGTGGTATGATCCAATAGACTATCGCCTTCCATGACACTGTCGACAGGCCAGCCGAATCGCTGAGTCCACCCAACCATATCAGCTAGCTCTTCTTCCTCCCTGGCCGTGTTTCCGTCCGTAATTGATCGCCCATCTTTGTCTTTGGCGTGTACGATAGCGTTAGCCTTGGAAGGGGAGGGAAGAGCGTAATCAGCTTTTGTGCCATCGTCGACGTCGGTGGCAATGGCTACACCTCGCGGTTTCCGTAAATGGCGGATATCGTTAGGTATGGCCTAATAGTGACATTCAATCAGTATATACATATATATCAACAAAGACTGATGTGTAATAAGGGACATACAGCTTTGGCCTGAGCTCTCTTTTCCTCCGGACTGGCATCCGGGTCGAATGTGAAAGCAGCCACGCCTGCATTTTTGCTCTCCTCAACTAATTTTTTCTGGGCATCGTTCGAAGTAACAGAAGATTCGGGGTCGCGAGCGGCCTCAATGGCGCCTTGTTGCTTAAGCTCATTTGCTTCTCGTTCGATCGATGCCATGGTGACTTCTCGAGAAGGTGCCTATACCGCTGAAGCAACTCAAAAGCGCGAGAGGGCTGGGTGGTTGGCCGTTGCGTCGCGCAGCATATGTAGTTCGGTTTGTTGAGCGTGCCGATCGTATTTCGCGTGGAGGGGCGACAAAGTTTGACAAAGAAATTGTCTTGGATTAAAAGGAGTGACACAGAAGGCCGGTTGCTAACTAGCTACCTAGGTCAGGTATTAAGCTGTCTTGGATGGGATAGCCAGATAGCTAAAATATACTAGTGACTCTAGGTGCCTATTAGTTACATAGGAATATGTAAGGAGACGTAAACGCGGCGGGTAAGCTATCGATAGTTCGTAAGGCTACCTAGTGCTGTTGCTTCCAATTGCAGAGAAATAGATGGGAGAGAATTGATAACACAAGAGACGAGAATGGGAGAACGGGAGAAGAGGAGAAGATACAGAGACAGGAAGAGAGAGGAAGAGAAGGGGCAAAAGAACAAGAACAAGGAAAAGGCAAGTGCTGTAAGGTCAAGGAGTCGACGTTGGCGATGGTTACGAATGTAAGCTTAAGAAGATTGAATTGGGAAAGACACGCAGCGCCCTGTTTCCCAAAGTTTAAAGTGGTACCTCTCTGGTACGTCTGATTGTACAATACCTTAGGTGCTTTCTTGGCTTGATAGGTACAAGCTCGGTTACCTCCTAGGTGGTCCAAGATGTTCCCAGATTCGTGGCCCCATGTGGGCTCTGAATGATGTAATTGTGCTAGGGATCTTATCGTATAAACATTCGTTAGTTTGCAAGTCTTAACCAATAGTATAATTCCTTTCGGTCAATCGCTGCACAAATCCTGGCATGAATTTTTCTCTCCACAATCTAGAGCTGCGGTTACCTTGGTATAAATGTACACATATTGCGTACATCTACATGGAAGGCAGGTGCTGTTCAGATGTCAAAAGTTTAGGTTTACGTTAATAATAGCCGATTGATGAACTTAAACCTTGATCTTGGTTTTGGGTAACGGTAACGATCCAACGGTGCTGTGCTCTGAACTTTTAAGCGTCATATATATTCCCGACATTCTTCTTCCCTCTTCAACACATACCAACACACACTCGGTGCGGGATATGTACGATCAGACATGGCCTAAAACACAGCACAGCCTAGCTGCCTACCTAAGAAATTAGGTCCATAAATGGCAATAGACAAATGTTCTCAGCTGTATAGGTGTGAGCTGGAGGCGCTTGCACTGTTCCTATTCCTTGATTGTTTGCCATGGATGATCGCTGCACCGATCTATACCAAAGTCCAAAGATCAACCAGCTTCCGCTATTCCTTCTGCTATGTGCAGCTGATCCCTTCCGATTTGATGGCCTTGCATACCAGTGCAACGAGACATACTTGCTAGAAGTGCAGCAGATGCAGGAAGTGCAGGAGGTCTAGGAGGTGCAGGAAGAGGAAGTGCAATAATAACAAGTTACAATAATAGTATCGTCCTCCCGGATCTTCTCACATGCGGAGCGGCCGTCGCATCGGCATAGCGGCACCAGTACCAGGTACCAGCCACCTCTCGCTCTCGGTCATATGCGCGAGCAGGTTAAACAGATTCGGATTCGCGCAGCCAAAAGCATGCTGGCATCCGCGCCACAAGATTACGATATCGTTTGTTAGGTACATCCGAATTCATTGTGAAGTTTTGACGGTTAGCAAATTCATTTTGTCAATCTATTCATACCTAATTACCTACATACCTAGTACGTATTCTTACAACTCACCACAAATCTATCGTACGAAAGGGATTCTGCAGTATTAATATCGTTGATAATAGGTAGTATTAGCGCCAAGTAATCTGTGCTATTATGTTGTGCATCCATGCGACACAACCCGTTAGGAACCCCTCAAATCCCTGCCCGATCATCATTTCTAAGAGCGCCGAGTAGCCGGTCACCTTTTGATGATTACCTCCCAAGCCTCACCTCACACATACACGTGTGACGCATGCGTATTCGGTACAGCAGATGATACTATCAGCCGGGCTTGGGTGGGTTGCAACAACGACTGTGGTATTATACAAAACGAGCCCGTTGAGTTGTAACGTTCATCGACTTTAAAGACAGAGAAAAAACCTTTGCTTTACCCACTACGAAAAGGGGCCTTTTTAATTGAGCAGCCCTGAGTGTCAAATCTCGCCTATTTCAGCATCATGAAGAGGATCACCAGCCGTAACGTACGTTTGAGGCGTGAAACGAGGACAATACATCGCACGCCAAATCGGATTGCGTGGGCTTATTGATCTTATTCAAGTGCCAACTTGAACCACGTTTGGGTGAATTTACGGAAACATGACTAGGAATTTTACGTGGCCTTATATTATCCATAAAATGTAGGAGGAGCTTCACGTTAACTTCAATTGAGGAATTTTCATCTCTAATATTTAGGATTCTTATTCACGAATATCTATTAGGTACGCAGTGGCGATACCACCGAGACCTCTACTAGACATTGAATGGTCAGCTCAGGCGAAAAAGTTATACATGTCTACGCGACGACGACATATTATCTCTTTGCTAGGTATGCTCACATACGCATGCGATTGCCATCATTCGCATTGACCTTTGCGAACCTACAGCCAACCAGCGAACCATGCGATATTACTCAGGCCTACTTCGTACCTATGTAATTTCATCTCGACACTATCTCGAGACATCAGTCTACAGGAGTATTAAATCAGCAAAGCCCGTAGAGGATCAATGCATCTCACTAAATTGTGACAATATCGTAATGTTTACAGTTACCTAGTACTCAAGCTTGGGGATGCGCTGACAACATCGCTATTAGTGCTGACGAAGGCCTTAAGCTCGGACCAGTTTTAGTAGCGTGCTCAGTAGAGGATGTGCAATCGGCGCGGAGTAAAATAGGGGCTGCGCCCGACATCACGAGCATCCCTAAGAAGCGTCGTCTTCGATTGAAATCCCACAATCATCGCTTTCGTCACAGGAGTCCCTCGTCCTGGAACCTAAGATGCGAAATACAGCCAAAATACCCCCCCGCAAGGTTCCAAATGACAACAATGAAAAAGTGCTGGCGCAGCTGGATATATGTCAGCACCGCTAAATATTATCTACACCTCGAAGTTCCTAGCATATTTGAGCGCATATTATATGCTATGGCATATCTAAGATGTTATTTAAACCATCAAGATAGAGAGGTGTCCTATGGATAGAGCTATCTTCTGACACAGTATGAGTCAACCCTTCAGTAAGTTCAATAGCTTGGTAAGTTAACAACTCAATGAACGTAAATCGGAGGTTAGCCAAATCAAATTGTACTTCATCAGAGATACATATTTACGACTTATAACGGTGCAAGCGCGCCATTCTACTTGCTCTTATGGCAAGAAAACTCGACTTAATCCCAAACCTCCTTCGTGAAATGCTCCTTCATTTCTGTCGAGGTCATGGGTTTCTTGAATCTGCTTCAAGCAGTCTACGGACTGCTTACTAGCATCGTGACATGGTCGCCATTCGAGGAAGAACACGAAATAACAAAAAAGCCTGTCTGCCATCTTCTTCAGTTACCAGTCGAGCTTATTCACCATATTTCGGATGATCTGTCGCCAGCCAGTCGACTTGTGTTATCCCAAACTTGCCGCCCGCTGGGTGAGATCCTCAGAAGAGACGCCTTGGCAAACCCCTTTACCCGGGAATATCGTTGCGAATATCTAGCGGCCATTGCTCGTCAGAGGCCGGATTACTGGGTATGCGAGGTCTGTGTCAGGTTACATAAAGTTGATACATCCGATACGCCAGAGAAGCCGTGTGTTCAAACCTGTTCAGCAGGCCGGAAACGATGGCGACAGACTGGATACGGGCAGCAAGACCGACTTGACGCACGCCTTCTTCGGATTGATCACCGACATATCCAGCTTGCTCTTAAGTACACGCGCCTGAAGTGCCGTAATTATCAAGACTATCTCGATAACCTGCTCGTACCGCGCATCGAAACGAAGTTCGGAACTCATCTGTGGCCGTATAGGCAACCTAACGTTTTATCGGTCCATTATTCGGCCTTCCCTAAGATTGTAGTGGGGGATGATGGCAATCTTCGATTCCTACTATTGTCCTCATGGCGCTATGAAGTAGACACGAAGTCAATAACGATCCCAGCTATGGGAGACTTGAAGATTTGTCCCCATTTGAGGCTCACCTATGGTGCTAGAAGGGGTATAGGTCATGAGATAGGGTCATTGAAAAGAATTCTTAGTTCGTTTCTCCCCAGAGAGGGTATGGACAACAAGAATGGATTCTATTTCTGCTGTTACTGTCCTACAGATTTATGTGTCAAGACGTCTCGTGCACGCCTCATACTGAGTGCCTGGCAGGACCTGGGACCCGAGGGATCGCCGATGGATAAGTCCTGGAGGGTGCACATCTTAGGTAACCCGATGATCTCTCGGGGGCATCCACACCTCAGTCATGAACCCGGGAGTGTTCTAAGGCTCTATGAGCAGACGAAGGGCGTGGGCTATCTGCCGCTATAATAACAATGTTGAGTGGAGATATTACTTGAACGATATCTACTGTTATCAGCGCCAACTCTTTGGAAACATATTACATTGCTACTAGTCTGATTATTTTTAAATAGTTTAATATAGGCTGTTAATGGATAATAACATTGTGTCCTAACAAATAGGTACCATCACTATAAATAAATATTACACCTTTGTCCCAGGGGGTTCAAAGGAATCTATCTCCATTCTCAAATCATACTTACCTATTATATACCAATCAACAAACTCATTCAAAGTTCCCAATATGGATTCGACAGTTCTCTCTAAAGAAACATTCATGCAGGGCGGGCCCTGGGAGATGTCAGATATCATGAAGCTGTCGAACATACAAGACATACTTGAAGTCCTAGGGAAAACGAGCATTCGACTCTTCTTCGATGAGTATGTATCGCTACACCCGTCCCTTGAGCCTATCGTAGCTAAAGACATCCTCCCCGATGTCTTCTCAATAGTAGGTGAGTCGGAACCGACCTATACTTCCTTGTATAGGCGGGCGAACGATCCTCCGACAAACGCGCATTGGGCTGAGGGGCTCTTCGCATACCGTATGAAGCGATATCTGGAGAGTCGGGAGTGCATGGCCATCACTTGGAGGTCTCTCGAATACTATACTATTCGCGATCCTGGTGAAATTCGGACTAACAAGGCCATATTATTGGAGAGATACGGGATTATTCTTATAATCCTCGAGAGGCTTCAAAGGGAACGCTACGAAGCGGCCTTCCCCGAGCCAGAGCCCGAGTCAGAACCTGGTTCCAGGCAGCAAGCCAATCCACGTCAAGAAACCACGCTTAGCTGGCTCGATGAATTCATTTTGAAATGGATTCCTCGATGTTAAATTTAGATATTTAGTATTTAAATTTAACTATTATATCTTCTAAGTACCTAGTTAAGCGGTGTGTTGTTTTCGGGATTATAGATAGGTTCATTTTAGACTTGATTATTGCTAACTTTGGTAGCAGCTGCATCGTATTTTTAATGAGAATATATTATAACAATGCAACATGATACATGAATGATCATAAGTGAGAGCTTTATAGTTGTGATTGAAGATGACTGTATATCTGAATCAATTATTACGAACTCTACCTAGTTACACCACTGTGCTAATATAGGGGCAACCCCTGAGTAGGGACCCACGCGTAACTGGCGAAGGAGGTTTTACTCAGAACAAGGTAAGATATGACAATGAGGGCAAATGTAAATAATTCGCACTTTTAGAGTACTAATTCCATACTTGAATTATGCTTTCAAGGCCATTTCTTTAGAGATGCTGTTGAAACAAAACCTGCAAATATTCGCTGTCGCTCTCCTAAATCCGTCCCACGGCATCACATAGGCGATCTGACAGACTGGAATATCGTGTAGCCAACCAGAAGTGTTGCGAGCGCAACATAATAGACCGCTAGCTTCTCTGATGTTGTCGCTAATTTCGTCTCCGGTTAATGGGCGGAAGTTGAGGATGTCGTCTGTGCTGATAACTCCTCCCGGAACGACTAGTTTGGGAGGCATCGCGATATCTCATTCATTCCACTCATCAAAGAAATATTAATATTGATAATACCTCTGATATATTTGATTGATTTGAATGGGGGGTTTGTTCTTTAACCTACCTAGGTATGCCGGAGAGGACTTTACCTTCTTAAGTAATTTGATCTGTAGAAATATCGAAGGCAAATCGAAGTATCTGTGCTTCACCATGTCAGTTACAGGTCATTATATTTGATGATGTGACGTTGAATGTGATGCTATGGATCCATGTCCTTCAGGGGTGTCCACCTAAAATGACCCTGCTAACCCGCTATTACTAGCGTACATAGGTAGGTACCTACTAGGTAGTTTACAGTACAGTCCGCTATGAAATTTAGGTACCTAATAGTTCATAGCAAGACAAAAAAGGGGCAGGTCGCTACAGACCAAACTCCATACCATAACTAGGTAGATAGGTAAAAATTATTAAGAGTTTTTATTGTTAAACAACGCTATCTATATGTCTATCAATGACGAGATATCAGCCTTGACCTTTTTGTTACCTCGGGATCTTACCCACAGCGTACACCCCCCTCGGGATGAGATCATCCTGCTGTGATTGTCACATCGTATGGCCTGTATTCATGTGTTGTTGGGGCGGCATTGTCATTATCTGCAGATTCAAGTGAATCATAAGTATTTGCCCAGCGACTACCTGCAGTCGTATTCTCATAATGAACCTGATGCACGACAGTACGCACGCCAACTATGGTTGCGCGTGGTCTACATGGCATATTCCTATCTCCCATAATGATTTCATCTCCGCCGGATTTGCCCAGGGCCCCCCCGGTGAGCGTTCGAAGCCCGGCCGAGCAGTGATTTTTAACACTCCGAGTACCTCTTTTGAACAGTATGAAGACGACCGGCATGCAGGCGCAGATGATGCCAATGTTTAACTCGAGTATGCTGCAAGATGCTTAGTGACATACTGCCGCAGGGCCTGCCTCATATAGATATCGGGGTTTCACTTACACCGTGGCATAGACTGGAACCGTTGTCCATGTTAAATCAGTAGATCGTGAAAATTGGAAACGGTAGTATGTGCCAGCTATAGATGTGCCACATGCCCTTGAAAATATTAGTGTTGCTGCCTAGAAAATGTATGGTTCTGGAAAGCGGAGAGTATACGCCAAACCCGTGAGGAAAATGCCAATAGCGCCGTATTGTTTCCGCGGAGAGAGTTGGATGTGTGAGATCATATATATGGGAATAAAAAGAATATAGAAGTCGGAGAACGTGCTAAAGATTCCATGAGCAAGCGACATATCCGAGATGAACTTCGAGCAAGTTTGTGATGTCGACAAATTCGTGACGCAAAGGGGTAGAGACGGAATAATCCAGGCGGTGTAGAACAAAGTAACAATCACGGTACCCGACCAGGACATAAGTCTCGCAGATCTGAAACGACCAAAGAGCCTGGCAAAAAATATGAGAATTGATGTTTTAACGGTCGTCGAGGCGATTGCGAATAGACATGAAGTAGCCAGTGTTTCCTGATGGGCACAAGTTAGTTACCTGTGTGTAGAACGTGTATAGGAAACTGTCGATAGAGGGAGACCTTGCCCTGAGATAGTTGTCCGTTATACGTATCAGAGGAACGTCCCACATGTGTGGCCCAGCTGGCCCTTTCCCAGGGGTATCGAGCACTGAAGAAAACGGACTTTAGCCTCGTTCAAATAAATAACATGTTTTCAAACTAAAATCGTACTTGCAAGAGTTAAGCCAGTATATGCCATGGAAAGGAACTAAATAAATAAGTATATGCCTGACAAGTCTTAGGAGAAGCTGCCGACAGGAGAAGACTAACAGCAGAGAGTATACATAAGTCTGGGATATAGACGAGTATCAGCCAATTTTCATTATAATACCAAGGTGATTATGGTCTTTTTCTCAATAATTCTTCCTGTTCCCGGTGCCTTCCTGCTTTAATGACTTACGGTCGTCCATGGTAAACACTCCATTGATCATAATCCGAACATATATGCGTAGCCCCGCGAATATGAAAATCAAAGGCACTGTAATTCCTGTGATAATCAAAATCCTAGTCGATTGGGAGGGAGGGTTGATGAAGTTTGAATGAAAACCAGGCGGCGGTGCCATAAGTGGCGTCGTTTCCAGTTGTTCCAGGGGAGTTCCTCTGAGGGCGGTTAGGTTAAATTGGGAGGCCATTCTCAACTGCAGCTTTGAATCTATACCAACCCTCTTGGACCAGGATTAGAGGCTTGGACATAGAAAAGAGCTCTATATTTCTGGGTAGCAAGGTGTGATATGACTGAAGAACTGTGGCTATAAGTTGGAGAGAACATTCTTTGGATTTGAGGAAGGAGTTAACCTGAAGTAAGGCTGACAGCAGATTTCTTATAGCGGCTATGACAATTTCAAGTACGGCAACTAAGAATACCTATCTATGTAAGAACTGCAAATGTTACGTTGCTACCTAGGTACTCAATGGGCAGTGATATGCGGGAATACAAATTGTCTTTACTCCAACTATTATAGGTACATTTCCTCTTCTAACCGACAAAAGCCCATCTATGATTCTTGTAAATTGATCGTAACCAACATTCAAACTCATTTACGGTGATACCCTGTCCCGAGCCGAACCATCCCTACGCCGGATACCTGGTGCCGGTAATGTATACCTGAGCAATAAATGGCGGACTTACTATCTTGCTTAAGACTATGGAGTAGGTGAGATATCTCACGGGCGGTCTGTATGACAGATATATTGATCCGGACCAATGAGGCATGTAGACAAAATGGCGGGATGCTACCACACCCAGTATAGTGCGAATATAAGCCTAATACTAGCCGCCAGCCTGCTTTTGATCTATTTCCTAGATGACTAAGTTCCGGGTTGGATATCAAGGAGGCTCCGTGCAACCACTAGAATACGTAACCACCTAGTACCGCATATGACATTGAATTCGCGGAATCCCCTGATCGGATTTGCCCTGTCACATCGGGTCTATCGGCTTGCGATGGAATGGCGTAACTTAGAAGAACGGGTTGCAAACATTCCACCTGAAGGATTTTCTGCCGGCCAATGTCTGCGATGCGAATTTGAATGTCTGTTCCCCCAGAATTGCCGATGGTAGAGTGATCACCATCCAAGAGATTTAGGTCTAAGCTGCTGAATCCTTACGGCGAAACTGGTTGGGTGAGCGGCCCGAGCACTATCAGGCAAGAGTCCTAGAATGATTCGTACAAGGTAATCATATATACGCATAGCATCTTGCACCGAGAGGTTCCAGGCCAGACACTAATTTGACGCGTACGAATCGCAGGAGCTAGCCATGCTGATGTTTACTATATACCAGGTAGGTACCTACCTACTTAAAAGGTGGTCATTAAAGTAGGTAGGTAAAGTAAAAAATGAACGCCCAGATATGTCTGTACTAGGTACCTAAGCTTACCCCTTTACCAGACAAATCACATAGTATCAGAATCGTAAAATGCAATAAAATAATTTCTGTATAATCTATCATTATTAAGGTTGTCTTAAGACATTTTCAGATTTTTAGAAAGTGAATTATTCATTGGTCTTATTCAGAGGTGTTAATCTAAAGTCACATTTTGTGTCAGTTTTCCACGCACATGAATACGACCTTCTACTAAAGGTAATATCCTTTCGCTAATACTTAGGTAATAATCTCTCAGCGCATATTTCCGACAAAAATCACATAGTATATCACGAGTACTAACCTTGGAATATTTACGCGTCATTTCACTTAATTTATGAAACCCCAGTATGTGAAATGTACCTGGGTATGCAGCATAAAAGACCAACACAACAATATAAAAGTGACATTGGATTTACAGTAACAGAATGAATGGTCATGGATACATGTATACCGGACTCGTAGCCTGCCTACAAAAGTACAGATACCTACCTACAATCTATGGAAATGCAGATCCACATAGCCAGCAAAAGATGGTGTGAGCGACACTGGAGTTTGGTTGGTGTTTCGGCCTCCATCTTATGTACTTCTCCTACTCAATATTATGCACACGCTTCGCAACGTGATATCGGGTATTTTTAAAGGAGGTACTAATTATATTTCTAAAATGGCTCTTACCTATCAACCTCACCTCCTGTTGAATGGGATTCCTTTAAAATATACTTTAGTTTAGCATTGGAAATTGTCATTCACTCACCTCGCCACGATATGCAAAATCCCCCTTCTGTATTCCAATATTCTGTATTTTACCACTGCTGGGTAGTATAGACCCAATCATGTTTACATATGTCACCAGCCTTGTGCTTTGTGTGGCACTCCTGATACTCTATGTCAACCAAGCATCGCTTGAATCCGTAGGTCCCCCACACGAGGTTCCACAGGCTGTTCTAATGTCACAAAGCTCTCTAATGTCCTGTTCCGCTACGTTAGTAGGCGAGTTAACTCATGGAAGTTTCTATTTTCTGGCGTATACATGATTACTGCAGGATATAAGAAGGTATATTTGTTCCCAAGCACTCTTTATGGCCGTCACCATTGGTACCCGGTAATTATTGATATTGACTAATTCTAGGCCGGAGGAAAAGCATTCGAAGTCCCTGGACCAGATCATAACCACATATTTGTCAGCTCCAAAGAACACCTCGGCGAGGTCCGCAAAGCTGGCCGCGATGAGCTATCTATGTTTGGTGCAACGAAACAGGTTAGTAGAGTTCGCCTTTGATCGTCAAGAAACTTTGCTCAAAATATCACCAACAGATGTTCCAGCCTGCTTATACTATGCTTGGCCATAATTGGCTCGATGAAAGAGGGGCCGAAGGAATAGGATACGTCAGGGCTGTTGGCACTCTGTTCCCACGGCAGCTACTCAATATCATGCCCGATATGCAAAGAATTATCCGAGAATCCTTCGAGGCATTCCTGGAGACTCACACCTCTCAGGAAGGTGAGTGGATTTGCCCAACCAGATAGAGCCAAAACTAACCGAGAAGGAACTGGGATTGCCCCGGCGTACAAGATGAATAAGAAGATCTTGACCAAACTGAACGGCTTCTGCTTCTTCGGTGATGAACTCAGTCGGTTTCTTTCCCTACCTACCTAGTACCTACCTAGGTAGTCACTTATGCAACACGATGATTATCTAACACCTTTTAGGTCAAAATGAAGAGTTTATGGAGAAGATCTTCGAATACAACGAACTTGTTATTACCGCCGCTGAAATCCTAAGAGTGCTCCCGGAATTCCTAAAGGGGTATGTATCTCTCTGATTACCTATGTAAAGTTGAAGCATAAGATCCTAATGTCGTAGTATCATTGGCCCATATATTGGCAGACATACTAGCGTTCAGGAAAAGATCTTTAACATGATTAACGGCCTTGTTACGCGGCGAATGGAAGAGAAGAAACTTGTAGAAACTGGAGAGATATCGAGCTCGCCTCCTGTATGTTGCTCCTGTTCATATTCAAGTTCATCTTTAACCCATTAACTATGGCAGAATGATATGATTCAGTGGATCATCGATACTGCTCCAGCAAACCTGGAATGGGGACCACGTCGTATTACTTACGAGATTATCGCCATATGGTTCGGTTCAGTCCATGCTTTATCGGCTGTACGTACTATCTCATCCTGGGTCGGTTGGCGTTGTGTGATCTGACATTACTTTATGGTAGACCGTCACTTATGTGCTTTTCGACTTGTGTGCGCACCCAGAATATGTTGGGATACTGCGAAAAGAGGTAGAGAGTTCCGCCTTCGACGAATTCATGAAGACAACGAAAGGTTTGCCCTTGTTGGACAGCTTCATCAAAGAGTCTTCGCGGCTCAATCCGATCGAAGCCAGTACGTGTCCCACAACTACCTATTTTATATGTGACCATTCCTAACCCGTTTCTAGTGTCCGGCCGGCGTCAGGCTTTGCGAGACTTCGAGTTTTCTGACGGGACTCAAGTCAAAAAGGGTGATTGGACTTGTGTGCCAACAAGAGCAATGCTTCATGACGAGACATATTATCCGCACGCTACTGCTTTCGAAGGATTCCGATTTGCACCTCCCGACAAAGTTCCAAAAGATGAGAGAAGCTACATTTTCCAACCCGAAGGTCCATCTAGATACTCGGATCTTTCGGACAACTACCATGCATGGGGCATTGGAGGGATTGTGTGGTACGTATCAAGCATCCAATTAAAACGCGAAGAAGAAAAAAAAGGAAAAGAAATTAACAAATTCTATAGCCCAGGAAGGTTTTATTCTTCCGTGGCCACCAAGCTGATCTTAGCTCATATCCTCAAAGGATTTGAATGCAGCTTCATGGACCAGCACACGGAGATGACATCTATCTGGAGATCTTACTCTCTTCCAAGGGAGGATGTTCTAGTACAATTCTCCCCACGTCTAGAATAAGCCACACGGGTTTCGCTCCCATATCTTCTTTGTTTTGAACCCATACATTCTGCTGTCACGTGCTGACTTGTCTATCTATATTTATCTCGCTTTTTCGAGTTGAATTATGTATTTTTGGAGGTATTGTATGTATCTGAATCTTTCTGTTTGGCTTCTGGAAGCCATGATGCGGATATCAAATGGAAGGAGTTTGAATATATTTGGAGTAGTACTATACTACTATGTACCTAGTAGTACCATATGTATCTCTATATTAATTAATGTAACTTGAAAATAGTTAGATATACCGTTACCTGATATATGAAGCTGTTAATGTATAAATGTGATTAATAATTTTGATCCTTTAACTGGTACGAGATGTCTGTTTTTTAAAGGGGGAGAAACGCGCAAGTTGCACCAACGCCATAATTTACCTAGGTACTTCCTCGCTGCGGCGGACTATTCCAATCTTAGTAATAGTTTACCTGTAGAAGTGTCTCACTCATTCTTTCTTGGCATATGCACTTAATTTAAACGGTTTCTGTCCAAGTTGTGAATGGGGGAGTAGATGATACACGGGTAAGGCTGAGAAGGTACTTACGTCACGGGTGTATCGGGTACAAGACCGCCCGGTAATTACCTGAGTACATGTATAACGTAGTAAATGTCAACTAACAAGTTTCAAATAAACTTTGAGTAACTTGTACAAAGACAAAGTGCAAGAAAAGCTCTCATGGTTGGTTTCACAAGCTATCCCTACATTGCTTTTATTAATATGCACGTACCCATGGGCTAACCCCAAATAAACCGACCAACCACCTTTAATCAATCACCTTTTATTTTTCTCCTTTTTGTCCGTTCCAATCAGATTTATTTTCCACCTACCTACCTTGCTCATATCCATGGTAGGTTTACCCCTCCTACGTCTTCACGATATCGGTCTCGGGAGCAATTGATGCCGTTCAGAGGATTTCAGATAACTTGTTGCTCTTCGAGGGACTAAGGAGTATGATGAACTTACGAAATCTTATTTCTATGAGCCGGAACATGAGCTAAAACCTGCATGTTTCCTAACGCCAAATTCGCCCTCTCAGGTTTTCAGATATACTAGTGCTGGCTACACTAAAGTTCGCCTGGCACCCCTAGGGGGTGCTGCGCTTTAATTAGCAAAAAGACCAGGTATTAGCAAAATACTTTCCATTACGAGAGATTCTCTCTTAATTGTAAGTACTTTATTAACATGGGAGTCTTGGCAAGTATTCTTATATGTAAATCGTATAGAAAGTTTTCTATAGGGGTACTTTGCTAATTAAAGCGCAGCACCCCGAAGGGGTGCCAGGCGAACTTTAGTGTAGCTAGCACTAGTACTGAAGGCCATAAAGCCATTCGGACTTCTCTCCAAAATGGCAATCTGTGGGGCCGGTCAGCAGGCAACGCCCGGGGTTGCTAATGTTCGCGATGGCCTCACAATTCATCTAGGAAATCTTAGAGGCATCACGCTTAATTCAGAGAAGAGGATTGTCTCTATTGCGGCTGGTGGAGAGGTGGGGGGGGGGGGGTGGGGTGTACGAGGTCATAATGAATGCTGGTCTTGGCGTTGCAGGCAACCGACACTCGAGCGGCGGAATTGGAAGAGACGCTGTTCGAGGCAAGTGTTGGTACCTATTAAATAGGTTTATCGTTGTCTAATTCATTCGGGCGGGTTGTCATATTTCTTATCGACGTGGCTTCGTTTGCGACAGCGTAGTCAACTACCTATGAAGTTGTCCTCGCTAGCGGAGAGATCGTGGATGTTAACGCTAACACGAATAGTGACCTATGGGTTGCACTTAAAGGGGGAGAAAACAATTTCGGTGTCGTTACTCGTTTTGACCTTACCGTCTTCGAATAGGGACAGATGTGGGGTGGTAAGGTCTTCTACTTTCAACCCAGCTTTTCTGGCCAGATTCAAAATCTTGCCGAGTATCCGCGTGACCCCAAAGCCGACTACGATATCCACATTTGCGTCAGTCTCGGATACGCCGGTGCGTTTGACGACTTCGTGTATATGAATGATGTCTTCTGCACAAGACCAGAAAAGCCCAAAACACTTGAACCATCCGCAGATATCCAGCCTCAGATCGATCAGATGAAGACTTTACGCATCGACAACCTTAAAAGCTTTACTAGCGAGGGATTTGCAAATAGGTGAACACATTGGCGGTGCGATTCTTACATACTTGTAGAGGTGCTGATATTGAAACAGGGTAGCAAAAAATGTTCACTACTTTGAAGGCTGATAGTGTCATCCCTGAACTGTATCTTGAATTGTTTGGAGAGATATACCTATAAGGTAAGAATATATAGATTCGCTACACCCGTTGGGAACTCAATGTAGAGTAGCGAGGCTAATGAATCACCGTTTGGCTACTATCTACCTAGGTAGGTAATATATTCATTGCAGTGAGCTAAAAGTGCTTTGTATCGCGTCCGGGGCATCTGGTACTTGGTACATTGTGTAGGAGTGATAGTTGTTTTCTGTCTGCTTTGTTCTCTTCCAGACTAGTAGGTTAGTTGCTTCACGTTGGGGAGCCTAACCCTTACTTCTTAAATGTATACTGAAGCAACCGACCTATCATAATATCACGATTATCGAAACATGAGTGTAGGTTTATTCATTCCAACAAAGATAAATTTAGGTTGTGGCGACCTACACATCATTAGCTTCAATTCCAGAAACTGTACCTATGCTGTTTGCGTACTGACATTGAGGGTAGTGCTTTCAATCGAGTTCTAAGGTTAATATAGGATTTTATAGGATTTAGTTATGGAATATACCCATGCTACCACTGATATTGCGTGAAGATGAGGAACAGTATAATTAAAAATTAATAATTTAACGAAAATATTATATGCATATTCCTCGGAGTTTCTTTGTTATAATTACCTATGTCTGTGGAAATCCCACCAGGTACAGACCCCTCTCAGACTCCGTTGTTTGTAAACCCCGATGGGTCCCCGCCGAACTTTGACAACCCTCCATCACTTAAGGTGGTTACCTACGCGGTAACTATCATCTTGATAGTTACTTCATTCCTATTGGTGCTGTCTAGACTTCGAATCCATTTGAAAGTGCACGGGAAGTTTGCATATGATGACTGTGGGTTAATTAATCCATATCTACCTAACTAATAGCTAAGCACTGACTAAACAACAGATTTCTGCTTCATTGCGTGGGTCCTTGCGACGGTTTACGGTGCCCTTATTATAAAATGTAGGCATGATGGTTAATATATTGTAAACCATGCTTATTAAAAATAGCAACCCCTACAGCCCGGCACGCATGGGATGTTCCCCTGAGCGCTATCGATGCATCATGGATTAAGGTGAGTGGGTCCGATTTAACGGTGTTGATACAGATCTAACATCACGTAGCGTAGCGCGGTTCTTGCAACGATTTATGGGCCAGCTATGTGGTTCGCCAAAGCAGCCATATTGATGATGTATATCCGCGTGTTCCACGTTGTCCGATGGATGCGGTGGTGTTGTTATATTGGAATTATCTTCCTCTTTTGCGCCTATTGGAGCCTCGTTCCTGTCTCCATCGTGTACAACTTTCCCCACAGGCCTAATGAACATTGGGACCTTGCACTATCGCTCAGTAGCATCCCATCACAACTACCTTTCATGATTATGGGTCTGGTCAGTATAGTATCCGACCTATACATCCTGATATTACCTTTTCCTGTCTTACTCAGACTACATATCTCATGGAAGAAAAAGGTCGGGCTGGGCTTGGTTTTCATAACTGCAGCAATGTTCGTTTCTCTCTATCTTTTTCGGTCGCAACAAGCGCTAACATTGATATCGGTAGCGGAATCGCGTGTAGCTGCCTCGTGTTCTACTACCGTATCGTGGTCTGGAATAACTTATCAAAAGATGCAACATGGAATGTCGCGGCCTCATCCTTGACAGTGTAAGTAATCTCTACTATATAGGTACCGAATAATGGTGAAGGCCTACTGACAGGTCATTCGAAGGGCTATCGAAATAAACGTTGCCGTCATCGTAAGTTGCGCGCCGGCTGCCGCAGCATCTTACAAGCTCATGGCGCAAGAATCTAGATTCTGTTCAAGCATAGTGTCGGCTGTCAAAAGCTCTCGAAATCTGATACACCTCGCTTCCGGCTCGAAAGAAGAAAAGCCGAACTCAGACGTTAAACTGACATCTTTAAAAGCGGTTGGAGTTCGTTCGTAGAATATATGTGTTCAGTTATCCAACCCCTATATTACGTAAGTAGCCCCTTTTATGGGCGAAGGTTGAGGGGCCAAGACCTCCAGAGATATGCGTTGCATTTCTCTAGTGGTTAAGGTACCCAAATTATAGCGGCTACCGAGTATAATATAGCGAATAGGTCATCATTAAGCCTAAGCCTTAGCTGGGGTTAACGCAGTATTAAACCACTACCTAACTTGGAAATTTAAACATAAAAGTTTGCTGGAATCCGACGCGCCTAAGGATGCGGGGCTTAGCTTAGTTGCCTAGCCCCCACCTCCATCTTAAGTGCTCCACTCTTAGAGATCAGAGGCTGAAAGGTCAAATCAAGGTACAGAGAATAGCGATTCCTAAAAGAGTTAGTACAGAGATCTGCCACTAGGTACCTACCTAGTACCTACTAAATTTCTGTAGTACTGCACCACATAAGATAGCCGCTTCCCATCACGATGGGAACGCCTTGTAATTGTGATGTGTGATAAAAATTGATGAAAAGGAGGCTTTTAGAGACTTGTAAGTACTGTACCTACCCGCCAAGACATGTACCTATACTATAATGTTAGGTACGTATTGATAGTCAAGCAAGGCGACCAATAGACGCGATATTTGTGTTACAGTTACAGGTGCATTATTGGCTTGACGCATTGATGTCGGCGGTGGAAGCAACGATGCAGCCCATGGCGTAGCAATATCGTTTTAGCATACAGCCAACTACATAATGAAATTCCCAAGGGATGACATAGCCCCAACCTACTAGGTGCAATTCTAGTTTACAAAGTACAACATGCCATGTTTTCCCCCGCGACCGTTGCGGCAGTTGCCGTCCATTACGGCTAGCGTTGCGGAATATCCTGTTGTATCTGTATCCGACATTTCGGATTCAAATTTCATAACCCCCAACAGCAGAATTGATGGCGATACCTTACGCAGCCACCCGCGCAGCTGTGTAACGACCCTATGGATATAACTTCCTAGTACGACAATGCTACATGCGGGACGAAAAGATTGGATATAAGCATAAGTCTGGTAGTTGAAACTTGTTGGAAAGGCTATAGTCACTTTCCCTTCTCCAAAAATCGCTTCCAAGGTTGTAAACGTCTACGATCCTTATCCCGATCAGTTTGACCATGGCACTGAGTTCAGGCTCAATCGATATTCAGGATGAAGGAGATAATAGGAAACAACAGGCTACGACAGGCCTCTCAGAGCAACCTGTACATACTCCGTCAAAGTGAGCACGTCTTCCCCTAGAATAGCTCGCTTGGGTGGAGTCTAAGTCACAATAGCGTTATGAGCGTCGCATTTCGAAACCTCAGCGTTCATGCATTTGGACGACAGACCGATTACCAACGTACCGTTTCCAATTTTTTCAACGCCTGGCTGGCGATATGTGTCAACTGGATTACGGGGCAGCGGAAGCTTCGAGTTGATATTCTTCACGATTTCGATGGCTTCGTCTCAAGCGGCGAGATGCTCTTAGTTCTTGGGAATCCGGGCAGCGGGTGCACTACCTTGTTGAAGTCTCTGGCAGGACAGACATACGATCTTTGCGTAGATTCGCAGTCTCTTCTGAACTACCAAGGTAAATGCGTATCCCTTGACTGGTCGGTTTGTCATCACGTGCTTACGTAATCGACCAGGTTTGTCGTCGAAGCAAATGTTCACCGAGTTTCGAGGTAAAGGCACGTATCAAGCTGAGTTCGACATTCACTTCCCGACTTTGACTATGCGAGAGACCCTCGAATTTGCATCCAAGTCACGGAGACTACCACGCAATTGGAATGACTGTCGCGCTACCGTCGAAAGCGTGGCCCGCACTTTAGGCCTTACCAAAGCGCTTGATGTCAAGATGGGAAACGCTTTGGTCCCTGGAGTCAGTGGAGGGGAGCGCAAAAGGACGAGTATTGCGGTACATACGATCACCCTCTAGCTGGTTCTTAACTACGTGCTTACTGTATTAGGAAATACTCCTGGGTGATAGTGTCTTTCAGTGTTGGGATAATAGTACTCGAGGCTTAGATAGCGTCAATGCTCTCGACTTCATCAAGACTTTACGACGACGCACATCAGAGAGTGGGTCCGTCGCTATCGTGACGCTATATCAAGCTGGCGAGGATATCTACGATGTGAGTAAGCTCGTCCAAGCGGGATCTCTAAACGAGATTGGGGTTGCTCACAGATACTACCTAGCTGTTCGACAAAGTCACCGTCATACACGAAGGGCGGCAAATATATTTCGGACGCACTCGGGATGCCAAGAAATATTTTACCGACCTTGGATTCATTGCACCACCAAGATCCACGAGCCCTGAGTTCCTGACGTCCATCACGAGGCCTATCGGTCTACGTCCGCAGACGACGGAAGACTATGTGTTTCCTCCTAGAACCGCTGCAGAATTTGCGGAGGCGTGGAAGGATTCTTCTGAGTATAAGGCGTTGGTTAACCAAATCGACGACTACAACCAACTTCACTTAGTAGGAAGAGGTAACAGCCTTCTTGAAATGAGAAGAGAGCTTAAGGGCACGGAAAAGAAACAGTTAGTATTCCTTCAATCTACCCAGTTGACAAAGACTAGGTATAGTTACTCACACGCCACAGATCCCCTTATATCCTCCCAGTTCTGAAGCAGATCGCATTGTGTATGCACCGAGGGTTCCTTCGCCTGCGCCACAATCTTGCAGTACCGATATCCACCATCATGGGCAACATGGTCACTTCCATTATCTTGGGTAGTATGTTTTACAATATGCCACGCGATACCAGCAGCTTCTTCGGTCGCACCGTATTGCTATTTTTCACTAGTTTAGTCAATACAACATTAGCCGCCTTCGAGGTGAGGAAATATCCCCCCCTGCCCCCTTGTCTGTTAGCATTTTCTACTTTCAACTTACACCTCGTAGTCTGTCGCGTTATGGGATGATCGCCCAATTATCGAGAAACATGTTCAGTATGGTTTCTACCATGCATTTTCTGAAGCTATCGCGTCTTTTTCCTGTGATCTACCTAATAAACTTGTCCTTACATTTGTGTTCAACTTTCCTCTCTACTTCCTGAGTAATCTTCGGCGCACACCTGGTGCATTTTTTACCTACTATCTATTTGGCCTGATGAGTCTTCTCAATGGATCGGTTATATATAGATCTATGGGCGCTATGTCCCGCACTCTGGCTGGTTCACAACCTCCTGGCGCTGTGCTAGTCATGCTTTTGACTATCTACAGTGGATTCGTCGTACCATTTCGAGAGATGCGCCCGTGGCTTCAATGGTTCTCGTATATCAACCCGGTATACTATGTCTTTGAAGCTATGGTCGTTAACGAGGTAGCTATCACATACAATATGATTTATTCAACCTCTGCTAAGGCTTTATCAGTTTTCCGGGCGCGAATTCGACTGCGCCACCTTAATCCCCCAGAACAGAGATGCATCTCACTTCGTCTGCTCCATCGCCGGTGCTATGCCCGGAAACACTACGGTTTTAGGGGATGCTTACATTGAGGCAGAATTTGGCTTCCAACCAGAACATCTTTGGAGGTTTGTTCCTTTTGTCCCTTTGGATGTTCCTACGTAGACTAACTAGAGCAGAAATCTCGGCATTGTGATTGCCCTCCTAGTCTTTTTCGCATTTACTTATGTTATGGCCACTGAATACATCACAATGCTTCCGCCAAGATCGGATATCTTGCTTTTCCAACGAGGGCATACTCCTTCTACCCCTCTCATTGAAGATGAGGAGATGGGTGTATTCCCTCGAAATAGTAGTGAGCAATTAGTCGAGAGTAAGAAGACAGCGGACGATATGATTGGTATAAGTAACGGTGCTCACCTTCTTTGGACTGATCTCTCTTATGCCATAAAAGAAGGGAAGAATGAAAAGGTGATTTTAAACAACATTGACGGTTGGGTCAAACCTAGAACACTGACGGCACTCATGGTTTGTATTCACACTTCTCTTCCCCCCTAACCCCCTTTTCCTACCCCACTTATTTCTAACTGTCTTTAGGGACCTTCGGGGGCCGGGAAGACCACCCTCCTGAACGTTCTTGCCGAGCGAACTACGATCGGGATTGTCACTGGCAATAAAATAACGAATACTCGCTACCAAAACGTTGCATTTGCTCGAAAGATAGGGTACGCCCAGCAGGACGATATACATCTTCCTACGACATCTGTTCGTGAGGCGCTTACATTCAGCGCTTTGCTTCGGCAGCCCGAGCACTACTCGAAAGCCGAAAGGATCGCATATGTAGACCATGTGATTGGCTTACTCAACATGGAAGCATTTCAACATGCCGTAGTCGGTAGACTCAACGTAGAGCAAAAGAAGCGCGTGACAATTGGCACCGAGCTAGCCGCTCGACCGGAGCTTCTACTATTTCTCGATGAACCAACGAGTGGTTTGGATAGCGACTCTGTCTGGTCTTTCTGTACCCTCTTACGACAGCTAGCCGATAGCGGTCAGGCAATTCTATGCACGATACACCAACCGTCAGGCCCGCTGCTCACTTTGTTTGATCGACTTCTTTTTCTCAAGGAAGGGCATGCGATGTACTTCGGCGATTTCGGACCAGAATTCCGTACCCTGATTCAGTACTTCGAAGATCATGGAGCGCGGAAATGCTTGTCTCACGAGAATCCTGCTGAATGGATGATGGAAGTTACGAGTGATGGCTCTGATAATGGGGTAAACTGGGCCGACATATGGACAAATTCTTCTGAATGCATCACTATCAGACATGAGTGTCAAAGGATGAGAGAGCGGCTATCTAA
Source organism: Annulohypoxylon maeteangense (assembly GCF_022496945.1). Lineage (NCBI taxonomy): Eukaryota > Fungi > Ascomycota > Sordariomycetes > Xylariales > Hypoxylaceae > Annulohypoxylon > Annulohypoxylon maeteangense. The sequence goes on along the minus strand of NW_025953248.1, from coordinate 4,052,902 downwards.
TACAACTACGACAGAGGGCATGGGTAGGGATCGCAATACTGAGTTTGCAACATCGTTCTGGTATCAGCTTCGAGTTGTAACCCAGAGAGCTTTCCAACATGATTGGAGATCCCCAGAATATCTATACTCGAAAAGCCTCACTACCTTCGGCTGTGTAAGTATCTTCCACATGGTCTTAGCTACATCTCTAATATCGATCATAGGCATTCATCAACGGAGTGAGCTTCTGGGCCTCTGGGTATACATCCCAAGATATTCAAAACCAGATATTCTCTCTCTTCCTCCTAAGCACAATCTTTGGTACACACGTACAGCTGATAATGGAGAGGTTCTACCATAGTCGGCTTCTGTATGAGAACCGAGAGCGTCAATCACGCACGTACTCGTGGCTAGCCTTCCTCATCTCCAATATTGTGGTTGAGCTTTCCTCGCAGACCGTCATCAGTGTCATTGCCTACGTCGCCTGGTACTATCCAGTAGGTTTCTGGAGGAAGGCGATAGATCAAGGAGAGCTCAATAGCCGCAGCGGGCTAGTCTTCCTGTTGATTTGGTCGCTGCTCATCCTGTTTCAAACTCTTTCGCAGATGCTAATGACTATCATGCCTGATATTCCGACCGGCATTAATAATGGAAACCTCCTCTTCATGCTGTCATTGATATTTTCTGGGTATCTCGCACACCCTTTTGCGTCCTTTACATAATCAAGTGCTGACGTAATCATAGCGTTCTCGTGCCCCCTGATGCCCTTCCCCGGTTCTGGATCTTCATGTACCGCGCGACACCACTATCGTACTATATCTCGGCGATAATATCAACCGGACTTTCGGGATCTGACATTTACTGTTCCTCGAACGACCTTCTTCAACTCGATCCTCCCTCTGACCAGACCTGCGGCTCGTACCTCAGCTCTCCCACATCCGTGGTTCTGAACCCGGACGCCTCGGCGGGGTGCCAGGTGTGTCCATACACGAGCGCTGATGCGTTGCTGGCGTACTTCGGTATATACTACGATGATCGTTGGTGGCAGTACGGCGTCACAATTGCTTACAATGTCATCAACGTAATGCTCGCGATATTGCTGTATTGGCTAGTTAAAGTGCCGAAGGGGTCTAAGAAGGAGAAGAAGTAACAATTATGGTGATTGGATGATTGGATTTGTCGGTTTCTCATGTACTGTCATATGTAATGTAGGTACCTGCGTAGAGGTAGGTATGTGAAGTTTGTCTTTTAGGTTATAGAGCTGTGAGGATGACCTCGATGGTCCCCCATCTAGACACAAATTTTACCATCTTTTGAAGCCTTGATGATGTTTTAAATCAATAAAGCAGGATTTACCTAGGTAGGTATGTAGAAAGCACTGCCTGCCTGTAGCATTAACTTTCAATATTCTACAATTGCCAGCATGTGGAAGGAGTAACGTAGAGTTTTCGAGCACCGATTTGTATATAGGTAAGGAGCTCATTTCTCCTATTTCCTGTTACATGACCCTTAGGAAGTCGTATTAAATATTAACCATCTAACCTAGATAGCTATCTGATGCCCTCTGTACTGCACGTAAAGGAAATCTTATCAGCGGAGCTAAGTGGCACGGATGATGTGACGCATGTCAATATTACATGATGGCAATTGGGGATACAGAACGCAGCGAAAGTAATACCTTCATTCAAAGAAGGGACCTGGGTACACGATCGGATTTAGACGGGCGTCGGACCATGGACGCCCATTGTCGCTTGTTTTAATGTGGTAAAGGCGACCGCCAATTTGGATCAGAGCATACAGCTCGCGTTTCCCACGAGAAAATTGCCGTGAGTGGAAGGATAGACAAGTGGCTGGTGGGATGTCCTGAGGGAATGCAATGCGCCCGATCATGTGCCATTCGTTGGGTGCAGATTCCGTGCGGATGAAGTGAAAGATGCCCCCCTCAGCCGAGGGCACTAACAGGTCAAACTGGGTAGTCCTACCATTATTAGAATCAGCAATAAGCACGGGGTTTCCAGTCACCTCGCCCGGATGTAGGATCCTAGAAGTCTTGCCATTCCACGATCCGTAACTGGAGGAACCCTCGATGACGTTAAGTTGACCTCCTGAAATGCAAATCGCCACGAGATTTGTCTTATAATTGGAGGAGGCTATATCGTCGTCTACCATTATGACGGAGATAGTTGAAATTATACCCAACTCGGTGCCGAGATGATTTACAGCCCCAAATTCAATTTCATGAGATTTCAAATATGTTAGGGGTGTATGAAGCAGACCACCAGACTGGCATGGGACGAACAAGCTCTGACAATCACCGTTACTGTACGGACGTCTATTTTGTACAATCGTCGGGCTACCCGTAACCCTATAACCTGCCAGAGGAGGCGAAGTGTCCGGTATAAACGAAGGATTCTTCTTGTCGGTGAGTTGAAAACTATAAAGGACACCGCCTGAAACGCAGAATAGGTGAAGCCACGGTCGGTCCGGGGATGAGTAGAGAGCCAGGCCAGAAACGGTTAGTTCATTAAGCGTCACTTGCGTATTGGGAAATGGGCGAGGCTCAGACCACGGTGTAGCGGCATGGTCTCGTATGCGCAAGAAGTAGAAAAGACCATTGGGGCCGGTGGCAACGACCTCTTCTGATTCTGTCATGGCAAACTGCCCAACAGAGGGGTAGGGCTGTCTCCATGAAGTAGTACTCAACATTGTAAGATTCAATGGGCCAGCTGGAAGGTTTGCAGAACTAGACTGGCTGATGCTGTTTGCTCTTGATGTTCGAGGTGTGACAATTGGCGTGGCTAATTCTGTCGACGTGAGCGAGCCAACGTCGTCGTCTATCGAAGATACGCTATTCATTTTGTACTGCCGAGCTTGATTATCTTGTACGCGTCGGTTTCTTCGGTAATATTCTTGGCGCCTACTTTCATGTAGATGGATAGAGAGCTAAGTTGATGATTTGGAGTGAACCTTGGGAGAAATGATGGGGTTCTGCAAAACACGCTTATTAATCGCATATTAGGCTTTTAGAGCACTAATAACCTACCTACCTAGGTACCTAGGTATCTATTGGCCAAAGCTAATCTGAAGCCTTATTTATTAGGCAGTGGTAGATCGGGGGGTGGTATGATTACATAACCCCCGCTATTCTAGCACTCTTATATGTGCATAGTAGTTGTAACAAGAACAGTTGAGGTTAAATCTTTCCTTTATAACATCAATAGCACCCCCTTAAAAAGCAGACACCTAAATTCTAGATTTCACCTTTGTATACCAATATTATGCTATTTATTATGCCTTAATGGCCTAGTTTTACTCGGTTAAAAGAGGCCATTTTGTGAGTTGTACGTTGTCACAGGAGTTTCTATTTTAGCATCCTAAACTTATAACTTCAAAGGCTTCTATACAGAGTAAGCATCATATGTGCGCCAAGTATACTTAACAGAGATCGTTGAGGTTAGAAGTTGACTAAAATACCAAGTTACAAAAATCAAAAATACTTACGAGTGTGCTTCTAAAACACACGTAAACAACTCCTAGAAATTCCAAGTGAACATCGTACTTCATTCATGTGATTCTCAATTGTTACGTATAAATCCTCGAGTATTCCGTCTCTAACGTCTAATCCAATCTAGAGCACCAAAGAAAACTATACTTCCACAGAGACGCCTATGACTACCTCTTACGGTTATCAGTAGCGACTTCGACAGGCCTCATGTGTAGCTTGGCGCATTCTAGATCTGTGAGAAGCTCAACGATGATACTACTACATTGAACATATACGCCACAATTGCTTAAAGGGGACAATACATTGCAGCCGGCAGATCTTCTATTCGAGCAGAGGGGAGACCTCTACAAAGAGGCTTGGAGACAGCTGATCATTCGGAGCAGGATGAGCAACCAATAAGTAGTGTGGACGGCTCGAAAATGACAACTGGCCATCCAATTGGCCGGCATCTATTCTACATTGTTCTAGGCGTAACAATGGCCATTGCCAAGGGAAGACGGGATCTCAAGGGTGATGTCTTAGATTACGGGCTTTTTTTTACGTTGAGATGGAGATCTTGGGAAGAGTGTTTTGGTATTGGGGAGAAGATCCATTAGGAATTAAGGGATGTATTTTTCTACTGAATAGAAGATAGTCAGGTATCTATGGAATCTTTGTGAACGTGTCCCTTTGTTGGCTCAGTATTCCTAGGTCCAAGGTGCATTCGCTTAAGCATGTCTTCAAACTTCCCTCCAACTCACTGTCTCCTCGCAGCACTAAATATTACAGCCCCTGTTTCATCGAACGAACGCCAGGAAACCCACAATTCCTAATATTCCTAATATTCCTAGTTAATTTTCAACATATCTGTGTATCTTGGTGGGAAGGTAGGTACCTAGGCTGCTCGGTAATCATGTACGAATGTGTATGTGTGAGACCATTGATGCGAACATGCATTGTTAGCAAAAGTTCTTCAGCATAGATAAAGAAGAAACCCACTCTAAATATATTCAAACGCCTTTTCATATCCAACGATTAGGTGATGTTCTGGAAGGACATTATATTTTTATATTCTAGAAGGGTTAGGGGTTCACATTAAGTAGTTGGTAGATAAAGGAGACACCTTCTGTCTCCAGTATGGGAAGTATCACCAAGTTTTACATGCGTTATTCATCGTTGTTACCTTGCTAGGTTACCTATCTATAACTATAAGTATCTAGTTAATTACTATTTATTCTGAGTGTAACTCTTCGGCAGTGAAATCTGCATGATTGTAAAAGCCATCAACGTCATTAAATTTGTCATCGAAGACAACTGGAAAGAAACGAGGTCTCTTGAGTAATCAAATCCTGCGTAACAAGTTCCTCGCCCGACCCTTCATAAGAAAAAAAAACATTTCCTCATTTCTTCAGCAGACATCCCATTCATCAGACCGCTGCGAAAACCACCCCCAACTCTTTAACGCGCCGTAGGATTCTAGGACTCCAGCAGCCTACCTCCCCAACCCGCCAACAACCTCCCCGAACATTCTACTCATTTATCCCCTCGCCCAGCTCAACCGACGATCACTACCGCGCGCATCTCAGGCAGATTAAAAAAAACGCCCACGTCGCCTAACTGAGGTAACGCAAAGCACATATACCCGCGGAAGAGCTGAAGAGCGACGATCCCGCGTAACCGAGACGCCCAAGTTAGGACGAAAGGCAGGCGATCAGCCAGCTGAGTCAAGCTGGAAAGCTCGAGGGAGGAAAGAGAAGCGCAGGCAGACAGGTAGGTAAGGTAGGTAACGTGAGTTTATACCGACCTACTTACGTGCATACCGGGTTGCCGGCAACTGTCACTTGACAATCTGCCGAACGGGAAGGACGCAGTCGGCAAAGCAAAGGTCGCTGCATACGACTCTAGCCTAGCAGCTACCTATGATAGCTGTTATTGCTCAACAGTGATCGGCTGGCAATCTCGCGAGGCTTTTTTTTCTATGTTTTTGCTTTTACACAGCTGCGGTTCCCGATGTAACGGGGCTGCACTACCGGCACGGCGGCGTGGTCGTAGGGATAAGGGGTACGTACTAGGTATCGATGTACGTATGTATGTACGCTGTAGGGAGACGGATCTCTCGTGACGCTCGCTGCGATGCATCGTAATGTTGACCCGAGCTCCATCCCACTCACACCTGCGTCGCGGCAAAGGCTATTTATATTCGATTTTGGCGGTTCGGCAGTCGGGAGATGTGAGCGCGGCGAGGTCAGCTGTCGTGTGTTCGCATATCGACTTACATACCTAGTATTCATGGTTCATGTTGTCTAACATAAATATATTACTGTTCAAATTACTCAATTGAATCTGCGACGACGTCCCTTTCGTGTCTTCCCTCTGCAGACGCCACAATTCGCTTGTGTTGTAATGCGCGTATAAGACATCCCTAACAATCTGCCGGCCAAGATGGCGTTTTTCGACAACTCGGCCTCTTGGGACCACACGTCGCTTCGCACCCGGTGAAAAGGTCCGGTTATGCATAGTAATTTAAATCTACGTTGTGGTGGTACTGGAGACCAGTCGTATACCACCGGCCGACTACGGAACTGAAAGCCTGTGAAAGGGCAAAGAAAAAAAAAGCTTCGCATCTGTTCCGAAATATCCTGCGGGTCCGAAGCGCTTGTCTCTTAACAATCGACAACTTTCGCCCAATGATATGGATACGACGTCGGATACCGCAGTTACTTCCCATTTGCCTTGAGGCGGCAGATTGAAACGTACGACGCTCAGACCCTCGTTCAGTTGAGGGGATCCCTTTCGTCAATGCTCTATTATCCTCAAGATCGATCTTCATGGCTTGCCTTCGAGGGATTCGGGTTTCCCGCATCAAGGCGCTGGTAGCCGGAACTGTTAAACCGAGAGCCGCGTGAACATCGTGCGTGCCACACTGTATCTTGGCATATTTTGAACATAGATACATACGAGTTCTCCTCGGTCTGCTCGGATTACCTTCCTACTTAATGGTTCAAGGTTGCGAATGATAACAGCAAAATGATAAGTCAGCAATCGCCATCCTGCGGAAATTTCCGGGAGTGAATCCAATGACGATAAATGACGATGCCTATCGTGTGACCAGGGTTTAAAAGGGGGTGAAGGTCAATACGTGTTTCGATTACGGGGACAAAGGGTCTATCAAAACTAGATCGACCTTGTGATTCTCCCAAAAGATTCATCTCTTGGGGGGGATTGATGAATTCAGCGACGGGTTGCCACGGATAATTTCTGACCGGCGTACTTGACCGGTTATTTGTTCAGGTCTTGGACGAATTGCGCATTGAACAAAAAATGCGGCATTGCAATTGGCGTTGAAATTCGAAGCTATTAGTGGGGGTATCGTCGTCTTCCGGCCTCTCCATTCTAGTCCCCAGAGTGTCTTCATCGGCGGGATGGACCGGGATTTCAGGTGAAAGTGGTAGGTGTTTTGCGAAACGATCGCATTGGCTCCAAGGGTTGCCTAGGAAGTCTGTCTCGAGAAAGCTGATGGAGATGTGTAGTTATCGTCACCGTGCTCTAGGCAAATTTCTAATATCTCCTCGGTGGGTTTAGTGTCAACGACCTCCATAACCGGCATATTATTCTCGGCCGAAATCGATCCTGTTTGCCATATTAAACTTCGTTGAAGATCACTCGCTCTGAGGTCCTTGCGTCAAGACCCGGATCTCCCGAACCAGAGCTGTAACCGCACATGACAGAGTACGCTCTAGAACCTCTCAGAGCTCAGATTGTCTTAGATATCTGAGAAAAGTCCGGCTGTTAGGGAATCCCCCTTCGAAAAAATGACTTGTGCTCTCCCGCAAGTATCTCCCAAATAGTGCCAGCTCCCCTCATGCTGGTTGCTGCGTCTAGTTGATCTGCGCGGTGACGGCCTCTAAGTCCTCTTTGCTGGTGGGATTTTCTCCACACACACGCGCGACTTTCCAAGACACATTTCTTCCTAATTGGTGACCCCTCCAGAACTGAAGCTATCGTGAGTTTCGGTAGAAGTTGCCTTGCAGATTGGTGTAACTGCGTCGTTGCATTGGGGTAAAGCCACCAAGAGTGATATTTGATGAAGTAAGTTTGTAAAATCGACCGGGGTTAGAGTCCGATGGCAAAATACCCAGGCTCAGCTATGTTAGAGCGTAGGCGGAGTCATGGCGTATTCCAGGTGGCGTCATGTGTAGGTATCTAATGCGTCTAGTCGGCGGCTTTGACGAGCTCTGAGGGAACTTTCAGAGTGAAGCAGTTCTGGTAATTCTGACTTTGTGTTAACCTAGGTCCTAGGTAGACGCCAAGCTCGGCTAGGGAAGACAGTAGATAAAGCACGGTGGGCGAGGCATAAATCTATGTCCTTGGAACTGGAGAAGAGGCCAACACCAATCCCATTCCGAGGATGGTATACTGTGTACCCGGATATCGTTATAGTCCAACTCCCTACCATTCTATTGGTCGAATTCAAGTTTCACGACTTCGAAGACAGCATCCGTCGGGTCCTGTATCCACTTTCATAGGGATGAAGTTCAAAAATAGCTTTGCTTAATGCGTGAGTATGCATGTGTAATACAGGACATATGTATACTAAGTTGAAACATCCTCGATTCCTTGAAGCTCACACCACTTTAAAGTCACCATATGTGAATATGTGACGCCCTCACGCATTAGCACGTGAAGGAGGGTGCCGGACAAGGGGCGGCGGTGGAGTTTTGCTTTAAGCCCAACTTACTATGTTAGGTATTCCGCAATACAACCTATGCACAATCTATTAGGCAGGCTGGCGTATATACTTACATGCTAGAGCGCAGTCAATCCTGAGCTTTGCCATTCTCGAGTTCACGGACTTGCATTGCTGATCAGGGCGACTGTCGCCTGCTGATCGCGACGCTGTCGATTCCTAAGTGGAAGAGATCCACGAGAAACTATTGTCTGCCAGTCTGTCTGGTCTCTCGTAATCTGATGATACGGTATAGTGAGAGAATATTCCTACAGCATCATGCAGATTTTAGTTTATGAATTTGTGGCAGGTCGACTATCTTAGCTAGATAGGCGCAAGGAAACTGAAATCAGAACGAGGCTCTGATGAATTTCCACTTTTCGAAAAGAGCTAGAAGGACCCAAGGCTAAGCATGTTGTGAATACCGATTACTAGTGATCAGCATAGGCTGCTCAACACGAGGACTTTTACCACTCATCCATAGGCGTATGGGTTAAATCCGGGTGGCGTTGGTTCCTGACGCCAATACATTTACCAATTACACTGACCTGGATGTTGTCAAGCCGGAGATCATCCCATAGCGCCTGATAACCTCGTAACGGGATCCTATGTCCGGGTAATACATATCCAGCCAACGATACGTCTATAGCGTCATTGATGGCCAACTAGGTCCCCAGCGGCCTTTAACGACTTCGAGCATATCTTGACTGGGTCGCCATCTGATAAGCTAGTCGGTGGAGTGTGCCATTGTGCCTTACAACAAGTCAAGGCTCCCCGCTTTCCATGGGCGTACTATGCACGCAGATGAGAGGCAACGGCCAATGTCGCACGTGTCATGACGCCGGCAGGAAGAGGCCCTCGTGATATGGAATTTTTTGGGGGTGCGTAAAAAACTAGAGGACTAGAGGCGAGAATGCTCCGAACAACGAGACTTGGCCCCAGCAGGCGCCGATCGCTGGGTACTAGGCCTGGAGGAGAGATGTCCGCCTCCATGATAGCTGATTGGCCGGACACGTTGGACGAGCGTCGCGGATGTCATGGGATCGGCACTTCCAGGCAGCTTCCTGTCGGTGAACTGCCTCCTCTTTTTCTCTCCCCCTTTCCTTGTTTTGACGAGATATTCGGGGCTCCGTGATTCAGCTTGGGATAGCATTGACGGGACAGAGGGAGCGGAGATGCCGAGTCTGTTAAGTGTCGTGGATGGAGCAACCAAGCAGCCATCTACCCTATCAACTCCATATACCTAGTGAGTAAAAAGCTGGGTGAGGTTCCTCATAGCCGTGCTGTATTACGTGGTGACGGATGACACAAGAGCCACATTATATAACTGGTGAATGAGCTGATAGCTGGGCTGTCAGATATTGATGCAGTGATGGTATAGGGGAGAGAACAAGGTGAGGCTTGCAGATTCGGACCTAAGAATGTTTAGACTTTCCAGAGGCGGGCACTAATCAGGTAGCGTTATTCAAGTGCAATTAGGTGGTAGAACACCTTATCGGGTATAATTACTAGGTACATGTATGTTTATTTGTACAATACCTTATAGTGGGTACGTATATACCATACCTTACGCTGCATATACATGTAGATTCAATTACCTGAATGGCTGAACTGTTGTTATAATGTCGGTTTAGTATACCTTTGCAATGACGGTAATTTGGTCGATAGATGCAGGTATACGTAATATAATATCTCACACGGATTTTTGAAGGAGTCTTAAGAGTCTTGTAGAAATCATATTGAAACGTTTAACAAGGGCAAATAAGAGACAACATTGAATATTTCCATGTTCGTTCAAGGAGTACGCATGTACATGTTGGACGGATTCGGTTGTGATGTCATTATTGTTCCACAACATACGCACAGGCAGCGGCAACCAGCAGGAGATCGCGAAAGGGGAATCGAGAAATGACGAAGCCTTTAAAAGGGTCTTATGGGTTCTATGGGGAATTTGGAGAAAAGCTTTCGGGGGCTGAGATTAAAGGGTCTCAGATGTATCATTGTACTCGGGTTGGCGCAGCGGCTGACACACCACATAGTGTCTTAATAAACGCGGGGGTGAATGGAATTTCTGAATGGTCTCGTCCATTGAAATACATCGAATTGAAATATTGACAAGTGTATTTCATGTAAGTTCCGGCGAAGGCTATTATTATGCTCTTTTGTTTTCTTCTAACTTGGTTCGGGGACACATGTCGTCACCACGATTCTGCACGATGAAATTGGTAAGTAGCCACGTTAGGTGCCTCCGTGCCTCGTGGCTTCCGACAAAACCAAACGTGAAAAAGGTCCAGGGGAAAATATGTCAATGCATTGAAGAAATCCGAAAAGCTCGAGAACAAAAAGACGGGGCAGTCGGTGCTTCTTAACAGAATTACCGTTGATTGCAAGGCTCAAAATGAGGATTGGCTAATACACCTTCCAATGAAGGCAATGATTTGATGGCGGGCAAGGCATGTAGAAGAGAACATTGAAAGAAAAAAAAAGTGTCTCACTAACTGATAGAACTACTTGATAAACTAATAACACAAGGGTTGTGAGCATATTGATGATAAAGGGATACATCTTAACATTTTGATCGACGCCTTCCCCTTCGATTGCCTCTGCACCCATCCTAGCGGGCTGTCCTACGACTAGTAGCAAGAATACTAACGCTGTCCTATGTTGTAAATTTAATTTACTAAAATAACTTTGTATGTAAGCACAGAAACTACCTAGTAACTTTAGTTCACAGGCATGGAAGGGATACAAGAACTCAGAAGCGCCTGCTTCTTTCGCATTGGTGCCGTCGAAGCGTTAAAGTGTTGAAGCGTCGAAGCACTAAGATGTACATATGTACCACACATTTCTTTAATATGACATCACCAGAGAGTATCGATACACGCCAGGGGGTAAGATAGGCCCCGCTTCCGGTTTAGAAACATCACACTATTAAAGTACCTAAGTATTCACCGATAGCTACATGCCGCGAAAAATTCATACTGTACCCATCAGACTGTGCAATAGACAGCCCAGCTCTGCTTCAGCTCAAAATGCCCCAGATATTCCATCCGTTCATCATCCATGGACCATATCTGCCTTGTCGGCTCCGTCCCTTAAAATCGTCATATTCCCAAGGGTCTTCTCTAGCGCTGGGTCGTTGAACCGCTCGAAAAAAGACCCGAGAACATACCGATTACGCCATCTCTGTATCATCTCGAATATTCTTTTCCTTCTAGGGGTCCTATCAAGATACCTTGATACTTCAGGTGTCATGCTTTCGAATCAATATTCAAAGGAACGTCGAATGGTAACAATTGACAAGTGCAGGAAGTTAGGAAGGGTAAATTTAAGAATATGAGGCAGCAAGGCTTCCCGCTTCCATGAATAGTCTAGTGATGACACCATCACTAGTGGTATTCTTTGCCATGTCATGGGGATTTGAAAGAGGGCAACTGGCATTTTGCCTAACTTGCATCCCGCCAAAATCCCAAAAGACGTTTTAGGGGTCCCTCTCCCATCCTCTGAAATTGGCGCCTTGCAGGGCGGAAGAACAACTTTAATCTGCGCCAAGGGAGTCAACAGGGCCAGTCATATGTCGCGCTCCCCTTCTGAATCGCGTCCCCTTTTCCATTTAATATATTAATGTCTCCTTTTAACGCGCGACCAGAGACATCTTTATCATAGTTGGCCTCTTGGTCTTTGGTCCGGCGGCACTACATATTATATGGCGATCTGACAACGCTGAGGTATGCGATAGTTCGCAGCGTAGCCTCAAACAAGTCTACCTAGGTAGTTCGGGTGTCACTCCGACCGCCAGATTATGAGAATCTTCTAGGCATCATAATGGGCCGTTGAACGGAGCCTTTTGCTTATCACTTACTGAAAACGTCGTCGTGAAGCAGGCTTTTTAAGATCAGTTGCCCATCACAGAGCCCCTTAGAAACGGTCTAAGATTGCCGTGCTCCATCAACCGCTCTCTGTGGTCGATGAGCCCGAGAACGGCCATTGGCCAGCCAGGATAGGCCAAGCCCGAGAGGAATCCATCAGAAATCCCATTCCTCGTTACCACGCCTGTCCATTCCCCATACAAGGGACCACTCCTTATCAAATCCCCCAATCACGAGCGACCTGTTGGAGTCACACAAGTCAACGAACGATCTGCGCGACTGGGATATCGTATGTGGATGCTCTTCAGTGGTTCCTCCGCGCGAGAATAATATGGACGCAGTGGACGTTGGTGGTCTTTTTTCGGAATATTGGTAAGAGATAATAGAACTCTAATATCTTTTCTGAGACGTTCTTTTTTCCCTTACTACTACCGTCGTGTCTCAGGTCCGTGAAGCAGTAAGGAACCACGCAGCCACGTATATACATAGATAGAATAAGACCAGCTATTCAAATTGTGAGATTTTGGCTGAATTGTTGAATTAGCAGATTAGTTAGCATTGACCTTTGAACGCAGTAGTGTCATGGGTCTAAACGTGGCAATTGAGAATTGCCTACCAAAGAGACCAAAGAGACTACTAATAATGTGTGCGATATGTATCCCCAGTACTTCGGGAACGATTATTTGATAAAAGGTAATAAAGTACCCATCTGCCCGTCTATGTATGTACGCAGTATGTACGCAGTATGTAGATGTCTGGATACTTGTATCTATTCAGCATCACCACACATATCGGCTTTGGCTTGTGAAAGGTGAAATGGATCATGCATATTCCGTACACCGTGGATGTAATTAAATAGACGAGTACACATGTACTTGACCAGTACCTACCTCGTAGTCAACTTACATGCATGCTTTAACTATTACTCGTTATGATTGAAGTTAGGCAATTTTCCCCTGGTGATAGTTTCTAGTGGTTTCCCTTTTCCGCGGCTATCATTGAATGTTTTTCATGCGTTCCTAGGCAGCTCTGGCAGTTACGGTGACCCAAATGACCTCAACGGGAAAGAGAAAAGAGAAGAAAAGCCTTCCCTCATCGACGGAGCTAAGAGGTGTCCACTAGCATTTGAACGGGTCAGGTAGGTACATCCATACATGGAAATTGTGAGGACAGGGGTCCTCTAGGTCGTCAAGGTACGGATATACTTAGGTACTTAAATACATAAGTACGTAGATACTTCTAGGTGGTAGACACTGAACAAGCCAGGACAGCGCAGGTACATACAGTACCTACCGCTAGGTACTAGGTAGATAGATTAGCAAACAAGCGAAGGTGCCTGCTAGGTAGGAAGGTTTGGAACGTACCGAAATATTATACGGTATTATTTATACTGTGACTATGTCACTCGGTCATGTTCCCCCCCTGCGCCGTAATCTCTGTCACATCAGAGGCCAAACAAAAACGTCGTCCTGCCGTCCTTTGAACATTTTTGTACCGATCGACAACGACCCCATAACTCGGCCAGCGCAAAAACCCAACCACGCAACCATCCTGCCATCGCCCATCGCTCCAGTACACCCAGTCACCTAGTCACCCCCCAAAACACCTGTTGCACCCCCCGTTCTAAAAAGTCCTGAGGTTTTGACTGACGATCACTTCAAACTACGTCGAATTGGTTCCCCCCGCTCATCCCCGATTCGCAAGACCGGGTCCCGTTAGACCTCTTTCTGCTTCTTCTGCTTCTTTCCTCCCTTATTACCCAAAGCCCACCCCATCTATCCTTCTTTCTGCCACTGTAGCTTGACCGACTTATACAACCCACACCCTCCTACGAAAGACAAAACAATCATCGTAGAAAAAGAGCCGATGTATCCTTCTTGCAGGAACTAGCCAAGCCAACCAGCCAGCCAGCAGTCAGCCAGCCTCCTGCGTCCTTCTCTCGTTACCTACACTTTACGCTTCCGGCTTGTCACGCATACGCATTCGCAACCGCAACCTATTCTGCCCGTTCCTCGACCACGGCGCATCTTCTTCACTGAATGGTGGCGATCTCTTCGAGGATAGGGCGACGGGAGGATACGGGCGTAAACGTCGACGGCATATTGCCATCCTTTAATTCATTCTAATACTATAACTGCAACGGCTTGGAAGTCTTTCGCTTTTACCAACTCAATAACTTCATTTCGATATACAATTTCCACGGTCTGGACCAGTAAATAAAGTCGCCTTTCACCATGAGTAGTGAACCCACCGACACCAAGCCTAATCCCCCTGAGCGATCAGACTCGTCATCCTCTTCCGTGGGGAGCCAGGAGATCCACAACCCCGTCCCGATCCGACCACGCTTGCCTAATAGAAAGAGCAGCGGTACTCTTATAGTCCCTCGAGATTCTAATCAAGTCGGACCGCTGGAGCCGGAACTCGAGCCAGATGATGTTAGAGCGATGAGCCCGCGAAGAACTAGCGAGGACATTGAGGTTATGGGACGCGAGGCACGAGAAGAGCTTCATAAGTGAGATAACCCGTCTTGCGTCGCCGAATTATTATTTACGCTAACATTTCTAGACATGCGAGAGCATTACAAGATTCACTCCTCATGATATTTAACCGAATAGAGGCTGTTAGGGAGGAACACGACAAGCTGGATAGCCACAACAAATTTTTACAGAAATACATCGGTGATCTGATGAGCACAAGCAAGATAACCGCTACCAACAGGGGTAGGAAATAAGCAGTCGCTGGGAATAGTAGCAGTGGGGAGGAATAAAGCTGGACAACCCTATAGCCGCCATGTTACGACAATGGCGCCTATGATACCCATACCGATTCTGCGATTTTACATCGCCTACGGCACCGAAGAAAATGAACTCGACGAATCTACATTACACATCGTCGACAAAAAGTTCACTCGGTAGCCTTTTGTCGCTTATTCGACTTACCTGGTTCGCCCTAGTCTCACGCCTAGGCTAACTAGCTTTGAGAGGATTCGATTCTGAATGTGTTATCATCAACAGTGCTGCGCGAGGGCGATGAGTTGTACTGTGATTCTATACCAAGACAGGGGATCCGGTGTTGAAAAAGAAGTTTATACCACTGCCGTTTCATGACTTACATCAGCATCAGGATTACCATTGGCTCACGGGGTGGGTTGATCGGAATTTGGCATCACAAACGGCGTTTGCAATAACGAATATTTGATTTCGGCAAGTCGATCAGGGGCGATTGACCTCGTCGGCAACATGTACGTAGGCGTTGCTCGTCATTAAAGCATAACAATTGGTTCAAAAATGATTCGCGAATGGGAACTACCCGTTCGTTCGACTACTGCTGGCTTTCCTCCTCTTGGCGACGAATTGCGTCTTGTGATCTGGCAGATAGTGGACCCTCGATTGTTTCGGATCTCAGCCTACTTTGCCCGGTCGTCCAATGTTCAAGTCGCGGTATTAAGAAGCTGACAACATACTGCCCTATTATAGGATGACTCGCAATCTCGTTATCGGTTGTGTCGTGTCTACAACCACCACCGAGGATGGCTATAGGTTATCTCAACTGTAACGTTGGGTAAGATGCCAACGGTTACCCTCCCAACGATAGGAGCGAATCACTCGACCCGAGCAATAGATCGATATCCACCGTCACCCATCCTCCCTCATGGCGATACTACGCAGGTGAAATTGTTTCTAGGAGTTACGCTACGCTACAAGGTAGATATGCGAATTGAGAAGAACACGTCGACACTGACGCTTGTGTGACGGGGGATTCACAGTTTTACGGCATGAGTGTCGGGTTGGGTGCCTCGACATTGCAGATGCTGTGGTCCCAAAGATTGAAGAAACAAATATGATGGGCGGGAAGGTGAGTGTACCGTCTAGGCAATTCATATGCAGTGTAAACAAACTCGTCGGATGGTAGTGGTGGAGGAACCGGTCTGTCAAAATAGGGGCCACGACGGGGATCCACATATCCTTCGAATGAATCCGGGATTCATCTGCCGGCCGTGGATCGGAAGCCAGGATGGCAGGATGACCGGCGAACTTGAAATATGATGGATCTCTTTTTCTTTCGACGAGACGGGTGACTACGCACTATTTCACTCTAAGGCGTCTTGACGAGGGGTCTTTGAGGGATGGTCAGGTTGAAATCCATGGATGATGGAAAAGATCAGGACCATAAGATAAATCCCATGCTAATCAAAAATCCCATAAGCCCAACTGGCGCCCGAATTGAGCAGCAAAAAAAAGTAATATCGCGTGTAACCACACTTGGAGGATGTTTGGTCAGAAACCCCTGACGGCTGCCGTCCCTACGCACTTCTTTTTTGTATATTTCTCTCGTTTATAGGCCATAGAAATATCTCACCCCCACGACCCAAGATGACGAGGATTCACCTGAACAGTGACATTCGCATATTAAATATCCAGCCCAAAATCCTCGCATTTCTATCACTTTTGAGAAATCCCATAAACCTTCTCATGGACGATAGATGTGACTATATTAGTCATCGTGTCTCGCCAGTTGTTGTCGCGAATAGCGGACCCTGTTACCCTGCTCTCTTACAGGCATCCACCCGCGGGGGTCGAAGCATGGGGGGTATATACACTTTTACTTGCCTATCTCTTACGGTGCATACTGTACAGTATGTATATAACATGGGCAAGTAGTTCTCGATGAGCGACCGTACGCATTACCCCTCTCCCTCTCCCTTCCCATCCACTATACTCTATAGGCTAGGCAGTTATGGTTATCTGTTATAAGATCTCACATTTCAGCAAGAAGCCTCACCGGTCCCCTGATTGGGGAGTGTTGGCCGTGGGCATTAACCCTTGCGAGCTATTTTTCCCGCGGCACGCGACAGTACGTGGGATGGCTGGATGGATGGATGGACGGGATGGAGAATATGAAATGGTATCTTCTTTCACCGCTCTCGTCTCATCTTCCCCAGTCCGTTCTCTGCCTACATACATACATACATACCTACCTACTGACTTACTAGATACTGTACCTGCCGTATCAAAGTCAGACATACCGGGTGCCGCTATTCGCCATTGCGCCAGCATGATATGTAACGGTCTACTACTGTAAGCAATAGTCCAATGTAACATGTGAATCATTTTCTCCTATTCTTATTCGCCTTTCCCACGCTACGGCGCTTGACTAAGCCACTCACCCCTTCGACTATCGTACGTCAAACCCACCGTGGTAACTATCGACATATCTACCTAGACAGATACGTACACAGGTCAGATCCATTGGTTACATCCCTGGAAGAGGATCCTCTGTACATCTTTCCTAGATCTACAAAGAGCTGAGCGGCTGGCTGCCATCTTCTCGGCTAGATGCGGCTGGATCCTGATACCCCGAATTCGTGGTACTGGAAAATGATGCCTACTGCCTATTTCTTATTGCCTATTGCCTATCGACAAAAGATACGGCGCGCGCGAGACATACGGCAAGACATACTTACATGCGCGGATACGCACATATCTGCCTACAATACCTACATGAAGTAGGCAAACCAACGCGTGTCTAGGTAACCTTGGATTCCTCAAATGGCATACTTTTCGGTACAGAAGTAGGTTGCTATGTATATGAGCCTCATGCATGGAAATTCGGGAAGCATTCCCTATAGGGTGCCACGAAGGGGACATAGGAAGACGAAGGTCAGATGCTCACCTTCCTGCATTATTCTATCAAACAGCGAAACGAAGACATAACGATAGGTCGCCTCGCGAGCTCGGGTAAGGATAAAACGTATATTTCCATATACAACGGTAGAATGGATGCGTATATAGATTCGATATATGGTTATTAATAAGCCCCATACCCATAACCTGCCTCTTTCGTTTTCTTCTCCGATGCGACAAATCCGCCAGCGCTAGAAGTCCAAGATCGATATGATGACAGGCAAACCTTGAGGAACGGAAATAACTATTTCAGAAGCTATCATTTTCTCCCATTTTCCTGCCAAGAAATAGCTGGTCCTAAGCACGTTCGATAGGTACACCCCTGAGCTGCATAATACACGCCTTCAGAGACACACCCAAGTTATTGTATCGCATCCGCGGGTAAAAGGGATATTGAAACCTCGGGTACTTAGCGGCTCTAAGTATCATCACCGTCCACCTCTTGCGTACACCCTGATGAATCTTGTTGTGGCGATACTCTTTATTAAGGCCGACGACATGTGACCTATGAAGCCTCAAGGCGAATTGATCATGAGATATGATGTCGAGAAGTATAGTAGTTGGAAGTTGGCTGATCGTTTAGCTAGAAAACGCTAGACTAGAAGGGCCGTCGTCATGTCTAGCATCGGCCGAAATACTAGCTCACCGTCTGTTCCCCCATCGCCGACCCTTTGTTGAATTCCCCGGTGGGATGGTTAGAATATTCCAGAGATCGAATTGGCGTCGTTCCAAGGGGTCTATATTACCTGCCATAACTCGTGTTCGGCGAACAAGCTCCTTTACCAGCAGAGTTATTATACAGTATCTGCCTAGGGTAGGCTTTAACGGATCTCAATTCTTGCTTTCGTCTGGAGAGATTCAAGGAACTTAGGTTTATCTCCCAGGATACCCCCTGATGAAATAGATCTGGGGAGAATTAGCTAGTCGCCGGAGATTTGGAAGTTTTTTTTCGTTCGGGTCGCCCTAGGGAGAGGTCGAAGGAACCGGGAACACACTACTATCGCAGTAGCGTCCAATGACGACGCCTCGATGAATCCCCAGACGAAGCATCACGTCCGTTCGCAAACGAACCTTCATCGACCCAAGTTTACCTCGAAACCTTGAATCAACCCTGAATCACATCCTACCCGTGTAGGTAATGACCTTCAGGAGATATTCCTCCGTCGGCATGTTCCGCGGCCCAGGAACCGAATCTAATGCGTCGAAGGGGCGCTGTCCATGGCAACATCAAAGCCGGCGATTTTCGCACATGTACTCGCGCATTTCCATACCTCAAACCTCATACCTCATATCTACATACCTACTAGCCGATACATACACAAACAAACAAGGCTCGGGGAGCTGGAGCAGAGCTCCCCCTCCTCAGCACCGCTACGTTCCACCCCTTATGGAGCATTAAGGGTCTGACGAAGGGTCCTAACAGGCCACCTCAGGATAAGCGAGCGAAATCCCGCTTCTCGAAATCAGGGTCCTCCATTCCACCATACCCAAAAACCCATACCCATACCCATTACCCATCATACCTACCCAGCCAGCAGCCCATTAATACATAGCATATACAGTCCACGCTAACGCATTGATACCTAGGGCGGGCAGACAGGACCTAGTAGCAAGTCCGTCCCCTTAGGCTAAGCCTTCCGAAGGACTCGCGGCGGGGAGGGGGGGTTATGTATGTACGTATGTACATATATCGAAACGGTCACGGTACATAATAAAAACCGAATGAAAAAAAAACCACCACCACCATAATAATAAGGGTCTTGTCAAGTTTCCCTAGCGCCTTAGCGCCTGCTACGTGCGTCATCCCGGGACGCCGAAAACAAGAATCGGGACCGCGCTACGCCCTCTCAGGGCCTAGCCGCTGAGGCGCGCCACGAGCGAGTGGGGGCGACCCTCTCCATAACCTACCTACCTTTCAACATACATGTACAAATAACACCACTTAGGTACCTAAAGAAGCAGTGCTAACTATGCGATGATAATCTTGGGCACCCAGAACCAGACTAAAGCGATGGCAGAGTGGAGACGGTATTATCATCATGCAGTGCTGTCGTGACAGCGAGGGACATTTCGAAGTCGGTGAGGTCCAAGGTTTGATGAGATTACATACACTAAAGGACCCCAACCCCTGTTCGCGCAGCTCATGGGTTACCGGAAGCTTACTACTATGTGTGAATATGTGTGTACTTCGACGAACTAGACTAATAAGAGCCGACGAGCATAGAAGAATTGTAGGCAGTTGAAACAAGCCGGTATGACGTCGGGAAACTTGGTTCATACTGTACAGTAGGTAGCATCTAGCTGCATGCGGTATCAGGGGTATGTATATACCTAGAGATCCCACGTGAAAAATAGCCTTGGCTTACCGATTTGTGTCACCGAGAAATGGTTAGGGGGTAAGACGTCCATCCGTAATTTGAACAGCAGTGGTATATTATCTAGAGTATCTATCCAAACGCTAAAATGATAGAGCCATACGCCGGACTCCAGACTGTGTGATGACGTTGACTCGAGGCCACGTCTAAGGGGAGAAAGACCTAACGCTGAACCGTGGTGGGAATATGCAGAGTGTAAAGACCGCGAAGTATATGTTAGGACGCCGTCCTCCTGAACTATACCTATACTTGGACTTCCAGAGCGATGGATTGGTATAAATACAACGCGATAGGTCCGAATAAACTTGACTACGACTACTGGCCGCAGAAGTGTATAATGAGAGTATGATAGTGTGGTCATCATTTGTTAATAACCGAAACTGTCATGTTGATGAACCGGGCAGCGCCCTGGATGATCGACGAACCATGCAGTGATGCAAGACCGATGGAAACGACACAGGCACTCCAAGCGTGCCATAGGAACGCCAACCTCGAATTCCTCGAGACAGATAGTACATTCCGCAGAGTCGACGCAGTCCTTCTCAGTCGCTAGATACGGGAACATACCAGTTCTTCGAGCAGTCAGAGGCGGCACCCCATGGCTGCCCGGCATGCTGGATCCGACTGATCCCGGCCCTGACCCCGACCTTGATCCTGGGCTGTATGCGCTATGGGCTACGATACATGACTCGATGTGCGATTCTCGACGAGCCTCAAAGTTGGATAACTCTCTTGAAGGCAGCTCTCGGTGACATATGGGACACTCGTCCTCCTCGGGAATCTGGGGCGGAGGTGGCAATGGGCGATTCATCGTCGCCGCCGAGGAGGAAGATGATGGACCCCCAAGGCCAGCCATATCGGCTAGATCAGCCAGAGAAGCACCGGGGAAACGATGACCTAGGAAAGAAGAGTGACGATATGTAGAGTATGGATGTGGGTAGTATGTTGGTGAAGTTCCGCTTATGATCCGGCTCTGAGGAGGGTAGTAATTACTACTCGTAGCTCTTGAGGGACCCGGGCCAGAGTGCTACAACGGTATTAGTACATGTTTGATACGTAGAGGAAGGTTACCAACCATGGTGACACTTCGACTCCTGGAATAGGTGTCCGGGGACATGTTGGGCGGTATCATATATTGTGGGTAACGATTCACATTGTTGTCGCTGTTGTGATTACCATTATAATTATAATTACCACTAGAACTGCTTTGAGACCGGTGATGAGGAAGTGGTGATCTCGGGGAGAATTGTCCCGTCGAGTGCTGAGTTTGCGGCGGTGTTGTATTCGGGTCCGGAACACAGGGGTTACAAAGCCGGACCTGTTCGCCGCCTCCTAAAGCACTGAAATCGGCAATGCTACCTTCTTCTCCGAGAAAGGAATACCGATGAAAGTTCCGTTCTCCAGGTGGCCGCACAATATACTGATGCGGTATCGTAATCTTATGTGGCGAGCATGAATTACATACAACTCTTCCGCATTTTCTATATCGGCCATTAGCTTTTGTCAATAGCTTACTTACTTCACTTAATGATATATAGATGCCAAAAACCTACCGGCAATGGTGCTTCCTAACAAAAAAGCTGAACTGTGTACGGCATATTGGACAGTACGTCACTTCACTATCCGGCTGCCACCGTGGAAGGGAAACTTCTTGCGGAGACCTCCTTGGAGAGAACGGTGGTGCTATCGGGTTCAATCTTGAGGTAGGTCGCTGATTCTCGGGTGGGTTGGAGGTTGAAGCTATATTATTTCGACTTGCATCATCTGGGAGCTCGGCTCTTCCATCTGGCGTAGAATGTGATGTGTCTTCATTCGAGATAGATAGTTCGGCGAGTGACTCGACTGTTTGATGTAGAGCTTCCCTCAGAGTGATACCGGCCTCTTGTGCTGCAGAAGTCCCCCTCATGCCCCGCGCTGGCACTGGTGTTGGCTCTGAATTTGCCTGCTCCTCAGATGAGCCACTGATGCTCGATAATTCCGTATCCAAAGCTGGAACCTGCCCAGGCGTTGTTATAGCTTCTCCACTTAATTCGACATCTGGATGTTCCACGCTAGCTGAATCCTCCG
Organism: Annulohypoxylon maeteangense; assembly: GCF_022496945.1. NCBI lineage: Eukaryota > Fungi > Ascomycota > Sordariomycetes > Xylariales > Hypoxylaceae > Annulohypoxylon > Annulohypoxylon maeteangense. The sequence goes on along the minus strand of NW_025953248.1, from coordinate 4,030,718 downwards.
CTATGCCGTTAACCTGCGATGACGAATCTTCAGATGGAAGAGACTGGTCGCTTCTGCCAGCATCAGATGTGTTGGGGCTGACGTCTATCACAGCATTCCTCGGAAATCTATGCGTCGGGCAATCGTAGTAGGAGTCGCATCCCGGTGTAGAAGAATCAGTACTCCTAGCATATGAACTTTCCGACTCGGCGTCGCGGATTGCATGAATTTGCTCTCCGGACGGACCGGGAGCATCGGTCACATTGTCGGCCGTCGACATCCTGGGATTTGGACTGGCTTAAGCCACTTGAAGAGGCGCTAATAAGGAGATCATGGAAGCATAAAAGACACCGGCTTCTCTGGAAAATATTCCTCGGTAGTTGGACAAGGTTATAGGATGGAACGATCGCGGGCGAATAAGAATTATTGGAAAATCTAGTAGGAGGAAAGTTAGTAATGGTCTAATGACGATCTTGTATCGATGCCGTGATGTCGAAGGGAAGATTGAGGGGCTGATCTGGTGTCATAGCCGTCCCACACGCGGACTTCCATTCCATAGACTTACAAATTGACAAAATGCCTATAAAGTTCGAAAAATAGGGAAGACAGAATCTTCGACTATACGCAGCTATCTAACAAAAGAAATTAAGAAAGTAGATGACAGTTTCTCGATAGAACGGTCGGAAGGTTGATTCGATAACACGCGACTCCCCTAAGTTTCGGTGGGGAGAGATAGAGAGGCTTGGAGGTACGGAGGAGTTACACAATCGCCCAATCACCTGGACAATTTCCAATTTCCATATGCTTTTCTTATCTTATCGCTTAACTCGGTCTCAAAACCTTACTGATCATGTATGTAACTTTGTACTACCTAGGTAATCAGCTGCTAATGCGCGTGCTTGGGGGTTCAAGGTGGGGATTAGCCGCAGTGGGGCAGAAGAGTTGAAGAACCTTATCCTCTACAAAGTAATAGCTAAGATCCTTCATGGTGCCATAGTGGAGAATATGCACCTGTGGACATTGCACGAGACGCCTGCAAGCAACCTGCAAACAACCCTAAGCCATGAATCACTAATGTTTGCATTATAGAATCATATTTCTTTTTATTCATGAGATGGACGATGCCTAGAGTTTCTTATCATGTTATACTACCACAATACCTTCATCATGCCAGTTAGCACCGTCGAACCAAACTTCCTTAATTCCGAAACTAGTTTGGTAGAAACATCTGTTCATGTCTTGATACTTAGATATCCCCGCGCTTACGGCCTCGTCGGACCCGGGAGTCAGACAAGCAATATCTGTTCCATTCCTAGCGGAACCTAGCACGTCAAATGTCTCGGGACCCTGCCAATTATCGTCGTCCTGCCACACCATCTGTATAAGTCCATTGTTGTCGATATACAGTATGTATGTGTTGATCTGATTGTCGCTGTCATAAGGTCGGCCAACGGCAAATGCGCCGATAGGAGAATTGGCGGGTATTTCTTTTGATAAAGCCCCCTTTTTCCAAGATACTCCTGCATTACTTTCCGCGGATTCGTCATGGATCTTGACTGACAGCATGCCTTCGTTACTTCGGTATACAATGCCGCCAGCATTCGTATAGTTTTGGGCGATGGGAAGAGCGACGACGCCACCGGCTTTAGATGCCTTGACGTTCCCATTCCAACCCGTACTGTTCACCCACCAAGGAGCAGAATCATCACTACCATTCTGTCCAATCATCGTAGACCAACGTATCGAATTGTCGGCATCTTGCGAAACCAAGTATGGGAAATAACTCGATATACGGCTATTTCCAGCTATCTGGAGCGGATACGTGTTGATGCTTCCAGGCTCCCCATTCACCGGAATTGATCCGTTCTCAAATTCGAAGTTAAAGTTCTGGCCACGAATAATGCCGTCCTTATCCTCATAGAAGAATACTATTTTCGGCTACTCAATTAGCAGTGTCCAGGGAAGTACAGAGACAAGAAACTTACCACATCATCATCCAATACATCCGAACCAGCAGTAATAGTGCCGTTTTCAATAGGTTCGTATGGCAAGTTTAACACTGTTGGCTTGGACCAATTAACGCTTGCACCCTCCTTATCGATGAATTGTAATTGATTGTCCTCGTCTTGGTAGAATAGACGGATGCTGTAGTCCGTCGCGTTCCGATATCCAGTGACTGCCAGCCTAGAACCTAGCCTAACACTTGGAGTGGATGTCGTCTGCGGCGTATTAGAGGAAGTTGTGTTCGAAACAGTTGGTATATTGCTGGGGTTGCCCACGGGAGCATGCTTTGCTTTTTCTGCTCGAGCTCCTATGATACCGCCTATAATAGCCCCCACGCCAATGATTAATATCAAAGCGCCGCTGATAGCCCATATTATCCAGCGCTTAACTTTAATATCTTTACTGACCCAGGATGAGCAGGGGTTGGTAGGCGCATGAGACCCAAGTTGCTGGTCTTTGGTATTCGATGGGATCGGTTGAGGATCGTATGTCGGATTGTTACCGTTGTAATAGCTAGAAATTTGCGATAATGGGAGAGTCTGGGACGATTGTCCATAAGTTTGGCTTGCGTTTGGCTCGGGTCCTTCATATTGTGGTGGCTGTGATTGAATTCGAAGTTGTGGCGACGCAAGCTGCTGTAATCCTATAGAATGGACGGCCCGCGTCCCTTGCGATGATGCGCCGTTGCGCAATCCTCCTGGAGTAACATCTGCGTATTTATGAGCGTCGTGTAATCCCGCATCGTCCCGGTCGGCGAGTGGCTGCTTTTGGGCGACTATAGTATCGGGTGGAAAATAATATTTATTATTATCAAAAAGCGCATCTTGATGATGGTTCTGCATTGCTGCAGCAAAGCAACATTGTGCGCGTTAACACTAGCAACATTTGTATATATAATGAGCCATTCAATATGTTCGTTCAACGCGCCATTAATGTTGAAGATGCGAAGAAATGAGAGGGCTAGCTCCGCCACAAGACATAAGGTTAGGGGGTTGGAACTGTACATAGCGAAGCGCTGTACGTATATTTCAATATGTTGCAATAACGGGTAACTATGATAGGTACATAGCGTATAAAGTGATTTCTGTCACCCAAGAAAGCGTATCTTTAAGAGAATAACACTCAGTATATTACACACTTACTCATGTATGCGAGATGAGAAGATCCACTATACTTATAATGAAGACTCTATACCGTATAAAACAATGTATGGATACGAAACACCGAGATTAACCTTGCAACTTCTTCAACCCCTGGACTATCTGAGCCTGAGCAACGCAACTTTTACTGCGCGCTGTGACGTTAAAGTTGAATTGTTAAAGATAATTCATGCTGATTGGCAGATTGGTAACAAATCAATCACAGATCTTCTAACACGATGCAGGATTCCAAACCCTGTCCATAGATACACAACCCCTGAACCCTGAAGAACTCCAACTCCGGAGAACTAGACCACTCGGCGCCTTATGCCAATACAATCTTGATTCATGATAAAACACTCGCTTTGATTATTCGCTACGGTAGTCTCATGTTCGATATAGGTAAATTTTCATAGAGTATTTCATTATCTAATAGCTATCAAGTGTAAGAGGCTGATAGAATCAAAAACGGAGGTAAAAATAACACTACCTATGATTCAGGCTGTTTGGGTACATCCATGGATATGAAAAGATGATGCCGATAGCCGTGATCGTCACTCCGATCCGTTAATCATATATTAAAATCTACATAATACCTGCAGCGCTGCAGTCAGCAATCGCGATTTGCTACATCGTCTCCAGATTTTCCCTTGCTTTTATATCTACTATAGGATCAAGTCAAGCAATGAAAAAATGAAAAAAGATGACCGCTACGTATCTGCCTTCCTATTCTACACTATGCGACCGGTGCCGCTTGCTTGAGTTAGACGATAGCGCCTTAGGGTCGAGAGGGATATACGAAGGTGGGGTATTGTCGCTCGAGATCGAGTACCCAGATGAAATACGTGCATCCTACCACAATGCATGGGAAGACTCATTCCCACAGTTGCCGGTTCTTTCGGAATCGACAAGAAAGGGTTGCAAATTTTGCGAACATCTGCGAACAATATTTAGACAAGAAGTCCCTCAAACAATCACTAGGATTTATTGCTACGGTACCTCTTATCAATGCGATCCAAACCAAAGGGTCGGATTGCAGTCCCTGAACATCCACGCAGATCTCTATACCGACGAAGTTCGTACGTAGTCATGGAGCGGAATATCATGGGATTAGCTGACTAGAAAGTGGTCCAAAACGTCGTTTTCTGTTTTGCCCTTGACGGCGAGAAGTGTAAGTTATATTGTGTGTGTTTTGGCTGATACCGTTCAACCTCTAATACAAATTACGCCAGCAGCCGAAGCGAGTAGATGGCTTAGGCTTCAGGCACCACCCGCACATGACCCTTTAGGGGAAGGCAACGTGCAGTTAATACAGGAGTGGTTAACCAAAGTTGAAAACTGCAATTCGTCAACATACTTGCCAACTCGGTTAGTCGATGTGAGGTCTGAAAATGGTGATATCTGTCGACTGGTGGAAACAAGTTCGGCGGAGTTTATACAGACAACGGAAACCGAGAGCCAATCCATTCGTTACGCTGCCATGAGCTACTGCTGGGGAGAACCAGATGATGCTGCCCGACAACTGCAGACAAATCGTGAGACCTATAAAGAAAGAGTTTCTGGTTTTCCTATGATGTCAGCCTCTCCTATCTTAAGAGATGTAATAAAGGTCGCCCGTGAAGTTGGAATGCCTTATCTTTGGATCGATGCCCTATGTATAATTCAAGGCGATAAAGACGACTGGGAACGTGAATCCGCATCCATGGCCGATATATACAAGAACGCTTTCATCACCATATGTACACCTGCATCAGACACCTGTCAAAAGGGGTTCCTTGAGCGTCAATCGTCGTCTACGCCCATCCCCTTTCAATCTCGTGTTAACAGCTCAATTAAAGGGGTAATCAATCTTCGATTTATTGGTACGTTTCCGTCCTCGATAGACAGCGTGCGAGGATTTTATGCGGATATGGCTTTCGAGGAGTCGAACTGGGCCCAGCGCGCGTGGGTGTTTCAAGAACAGATGCTTTCCCAGAATCTTCTAGTCTTTGGGGCCTCGAAACTGCATTTCTTATTACGTGGCGATCTATATTCGGAGGGCGGCGAGGATTGTCTGGTAGGATACTTGAACCAGATCTCTCAGGATACCCTGCCACCCAGTTTACAGGACGAGTGGCATGATCTGCGGGCCTGGGTCATGCGAAACTATTCGAAACTCAAACTGACGAAGCGAGCCGACAAGCTTCCTGCCATCTCTGGGTTAGCCAGCACGTTCTTTAAATCTTGTCCAGATCAGTACCTAGCCGGACTTTGCAAGGAAACCTTAAACAGGGATCTATTCTGGTCGAGTCTACTTCACGGACTGAGCCTCACCAAGGCAGCTGTTTTAGAGAACCTCGAGGATCCGCATTCGTATGTCGCGCCGTCTTGGAGCTGGGCGAGCAGAAGCCACGGCATTGTGTTCGTCGGTCGCCATGTCGGTACCTGGGGCGATGACGTGGCTGCGGAGTACAGAGAAGAATATGTCAAACTAGAAGCCCAAGTTGGCCTTGAGAGCATAAATAACCGATTCGGAAAGGTTGTAGGAGGAACGTTGACCTTCCAGGGAGTGATAGCGCCCTGTCCTCGACAGCTTGAGCTTTCAGACACGGAAGGCCTATCGGAAGGCGACTCTGACGAGAAATTGTTAAGGGCGAATACCGAAGACGGACGTTTCATTGCTATGGTGCGGTTGGACTGGAGTGTCGGAGGCAAGCAGGAATCGGCCGAAGGCTTGTCGTTGGTTTTGTTAGGTACGTGTTTATACCAGGATGAAGAGGAGTCCGACTCTAGTAGTGTCTTTGAAGACAACCATGGTTATAGGAAACATCGGGGACCAGACATCGAGATGGTCTATGACGAGGAACTCGATCGAGATTATGGAAAAGAAAATGCTTCGAGGTATGGGTACGGTATCGTGATCCACCCGGCAAGAAGGCGTGGGAAATATGTTCGAGTCGGATCATTTGAGACATGGCCTCACACGGAAAGAGGAAGCCTGTCGTATTTTCGAAATCGTGAGCCTCAACTCGTAGAAATTGTATAGCCATTTTTGAAACATTATAGGTATAACGGTAGCTCCCGTTGCCTATTTAAATTAAGTTAGCGCTAGGTTCGGCACGGAACGTTAAAGACAGTATGGAGCTTACAGTTTTTGATAAACCTGTCAAACCCATCCACACAGACCAGTCAACCTTTGAACACAGCAAGAAAGCTTACAATATTGCGCACAAAGAATTCTCTACGGTCTCGGGGCCTGGGACGTCATATGGAGGTTTACGTTTGCTGTAGTTTTGTTCTTAACCCCTGATATATACTTCTCACAACATGGGATGTTGCGACGTAAACGATACCATTTCCCATACTGCCTGGGTATCTATTACAATGAATTACGCACTAAATACTATGTAAGATACATGTTCCTCATACCCAATAGGTACCTCTGTGGACGGGAAGCGGTTATTATGGAAACCGGGGCCCACCACATATGCAAGAATAGCCTTAGCTGACTCACGAGTATGAAGATGGGGCAGGATTGAGTTAGGATGACGCTTACCTTCTATGGAATTCCGAAATATAAGCGGCTTTCGGGAGAGAAATCAAGCCGCTTATTGGATAATCGTCATAGAATATACTGTGTTGTCTCCTGCCGTTGATTGTTCCTGACGCACTTGCCCCCCTACCACCCTTCCACAGCATGAACCTAGGGTCTTTCCATTCCCAGCCTTCTCTAGGACATTGACACTCTACACACAAACCTAAGATCGTTCCAATCTATACCTATCTCGTTTGACTGGGCACATTTTTCTATTCCGTCCCTCGTAACTAATCTCGAGCGTTCCATTTCCTACACTCAGGCTTGGCTAGAGATACTGGAGTTGTTCAATTGTTATCCCAAAGATCGTCACATTGCGTTCAATACTTTGGCACGTACTAGCAAACTATTCTTCCCTCGAGCCTATACTAACATGAAATATAAAATGGCACACTTTTTCTCACAGTTCTCAGATTTATTTCCTTATGTTGCATGGGCATCAACCTCATATATTTCGCAGCTTGTTCCTCACATTTAATCATGCCTACAGATCATTGAAAGGTTCACACTTGTTATTTTCCTTCGCTCTTACTTTTCGTTTGAATGGTCAGGTTGCCTACCTAGTACCCAGCGTTCAGCCTGCCCTTGTCACTCGCTTGTCTATCATTCCAACTATCCAACAGCAAAACCCGTCGATTAAATATCGATTTGCCCCTTTTCCATATCGCCAAGCCCCCTGTTTATCCTCTTCGTTCGGCGACCGAAAATGTCGGACAACCAGCAACTTCAGCTTGGAACCGAACTGTCGTCCTTCCCTCAGTTCAACTTTCTACCGATGGAGCTTCAATTAGATATCTGGGAGGTAAGATGATTCTACTTAATAGCGGCTAACTTCCTTGTCAGACTACCTAGACACGCCCACATGGTTTGCTAACCCATCAACATTAATAGAAGTCAATGGAAGAAACCCCAGCTGGATTTGTTCTTCTCTCTGGCTCCGTTCAAATTCTCCAAGCACCACCAGCTATAGCACATGTGTGCAAGGCTTCTCGAGGAGTAGCTCTTAAGTCGAAACGGATATATAAGCTTGAAGATGGAAGAACAACTTGGTTCAACAAGGAAACTGATTACTTTCTTTGGGGTGGCTACAACCTTGGCTGTAAGTTCATTCCTAGGACCTTTATTCATGGGGCCCCTCGCATTCGATGCTTGGAGTGCTCCCCCAGTCCATTCTTAAACGTCTACTAACAGAGATGATGGTAGTGGGGGAGCTAGCGCCAGCCATCCAAAACATTGTTATCCCTCGCCACATCCTGGACGACCACTCCAAGGCTTGCGAAGCTTTTGAGGTACTCCTCACCGATTCCATCTTCAGCGGGCTTCGAAACATTTTCGTCAATTTAGAGAACAACTTCACCTTCGTTGATAAGCAATGGGGTGCCCTAGTCAACTCTGAATTATTCCAGCCCGAGTCCAACACGATCGTCGTCCCAGATCTCAATCTCTACAACAACAGTATGGATCGTATCGATCGCGTCGTCTCTATGCTCCCACCACATGTTGCCCATTGCTGGAATCAGCATAAAGAGATCGCCTTCAACGATATGGACGATCACTGGTGGGTGGTCTTGGGTGGAGATGTCATGTCTGCATTTCTTTCGACCGTGGCTAGGCTTTGCGGAGAAATTACCGAAGAACAGTTTGAACAATTTGAAGCTGGGACCTTGATGCATCCAAGCGGAAATATCTCATGGTGGGACTTCTTGTTTGAGATGGCTCCAAATGTCTTGCCGACTCAAGTCTTTGCAAGAATTACGAGCCGCGAGAAAGTCGAGGGGATTATCGGGGAGGGAGTTGACCTCCTATGAAGGACTCTTTAGAGATTCGAGTGAAGAGTTTACCACACAGAAGCGTACTCTAATCTGAGGGGACCGATTTCTCTCATAGAAGTAGCGTATCATGTATTTGCGGTGTATTATTCGATCATTAGTAATGTTTATTCAATAATATTGCACTTAAATCTCCAAGAAAATGCATATGAAGAATAATAGAGCGTAGGTAGGTGCCTAGGTAGTCAAAGGATAATCCTAAACTGTGAAACCAAAAAGGCGCCGACGAACTTAATGGGAGTTGAACCTGACCCTTTATTTGTTTCTACCGGTACGAAGGTTCGGGTCAGAATTTTGTAACATCCGCAGAGGGTGCTGATGGCCCAAGCCGTGTAAATTGTAATATCCTCTCACCGTGTGTGCCGTTTTTTCCAATGGCAAAGCCCCTGAAATAGGCTTGAGGTATAGCAGCTATCCACTAGAATTTAGCGAGCAAATCACTACCAGCTTTCAGGTTCAGCTTAAACCTGATACAGTATGAAATAACTGTTTATTTAATCGCGCACTGGGCAATCGACGTGGCTGATGGTCCAAGTTTTCTGGCCCGAACCTTCGTAGGCTATGTAAATTTCCTACCCAGTAGCTTCCTATCTACCTATTCTACAGTAAATCCTACCATCCTTCCGCCTATTTCTCCTGTAGCGACATTACTCTCTTCATAAACAGGTCTCTTAATAATAAAATCTTAACGCTCGATAGAGTATTTATAAAAAAAGGGGAAGGGGAGGTGATCTATTCTCGATTATACCAAAAATGCCAAACCCTCCTATAAAAATTTAACATTTTAATAATAGTACGGGGTCGCTCCTAGTTAGGTAAGTAGTGAGTGACAGGGAGTTAGGTCCTATCAATATTTCCTAATTCGGTCCTTAAGCTCAATTGATAGAAACATGATTGGACAACGGAATTTGTTACTGCTTGGGGGTGATATGTACGACATAAATTTACCTAGGTAGTTACGTACACACCGTAAACTTGTGTAGGAAACGAGAAAGCACTTTATGCATAATGTCCAAGTTTACATATTCATTGTTTCTAGTAGTTTATGATATGTGAATTGCGTGTGTAGCACGGGAGATTCTGAATAAGAAAAGAGCAAGGACTACGCTAGTAGGGCATGTCCAGTTGCTGACACGGGATCGAAATGGAGCCCCGGAGATCATGCTGCAGGTATGGGGCGCTGTATGACAACCCTAACTCGTCCTACCCAAATAAGCTTTTATTCTTGGAAAATTGGGAGGTAGCACATAAGTTTGCTATCCTAGTACTAACAAAAGCTTGTTTTGGTGAAGAATATGGTATTCATTGAAAGAGACAAGGCTTATGTAATGCTAGGTATTTAATAAAAAATGGGTACTTGCTATAGCATTGAGCCGTTTAATCGTGTCCAGGTAGTTATGCTTAGTAGGAAGTCGTAGATCTATTAGTGCAATGATATGCTAATTCTTAGGTACATTACCTCTCCATTTGGCCCCTAAAGTTGATTGTACCTAGTGTAATTCGGCCGACTTAGGTCACCCGTGGCTCTACCTAATGCACTCTGAAAAGAGATACTACGAAACTGCTAAGGTAATTCTTTCGGGCGGAACTAATTCTGAATGTTTCCATGATGCTACACATTGTGTTCGTAAAATCCATCAATATTTAGTATGGAACGAAATAGAAATGTGATACAGGTATACTAGTAGGTAAGACAATCTACCATTATCGAGTCATGAAGAACTTCCGTGTTGTTCGTTCTAGGGGCTATCCCCTTAGGGGGAGCAGCGCCGAATTTTTAACCTTATTGACAAGTCGCAGGGCGCGCGCGGGGGCAAACCAGCCCGGGGTAGTCGCTAGGAATCACCTTTAGAGGTAATAAAGTCACCAAAGGCCCCGAACGTCGGGCTAGTTTCGGCACGCCAATGAGTTAGTCATTTTAGACTGAGATTAGGTAAGCTAGGAGTTTAAGAGATCTATAACTTGGGAGAAATCCTCGATATCTTTTTGGAAGTTTAATCCCAATCAAATAAGATATCTAGATTGTTAGTCAGTCGGTCCTACTGTTACTCACTGTTGAAATCACTAGTCACGGCTTGCATCACGAAAAAATGGCAGCAAAAGTCGCTTCGCCTCTGGCGACACCTAATGCGCCGCCTAGGCTTGCACACGAAGTGACCATTGGGGAAGCCCTGGTTTCAGAAGCAGCAGCGATCTCTCTCATCGGAACCACCACCTTCACAACAACATTCGGGTACTCAGTGCCGGAAAATAACCTAGCCACCTTCTTAGAGGAAACGTACTCAGAAAAAGCCATTGAGGCCGAAATCATAAGCGCGCAAGAAAGCAACATCAGCACATTCGTGGCGCGCAACAATACAGGCGCCGTGCTCGGCTTCGTCCAGCTCGTCCGCGAGCTCTCGGACCCGTGCTTGGAGGGCGAGACCTCCTCGCACGCGGAGCTTAGGAGGCTCTACGTCGATGTCTCTACGCAGGGTCTAGGCGTCGGTAGTAAGCTCATCGCGGCCGTTGAGGAGAGGGCTAGGGTGGAGGGGTTCAAGCAGCTGTGGCTGACTGTTTTTGAGGAAAATACTAGGACTCAGCGACTTTATGAGAGGTTGGGTTTTGTGAAGAAGGGCGAGACGGACTTTTCTACTGGTGGGTGCATACAGACGGATTGGGTGCTTTCGAAACCCCTGTAATCCATTGCGTTTCCCCTGTTAGGTGAGCTTTATTTGGAGTTCTAGGCTTGGTTTTAGAGGTGTTTAAGGAGCGGGGCGCTGTGCTAGGGGCTGTGTTGGCGTTAGATAGCGCATTAGACCTGGGGGTGTAAAATGGCATGTTAGGGCCTATAGATACAATTTAGACGGGCTAGAGTCAGGGGAGATAGCGCTGAGATTACAGCTTAGATAATACTACAGACTGCACTGCAGTGTGCATTAATGACAGCTCCAGCATTGCCACCTGAATTTTCTCTCGTAGTCAAGGTTCATTCTCAGAAAGTTGGGTGTAAGACGCATTACGTTAACTTTATACCCATACAAAGCACGTGATACCGGATTAAATTTGGGTTAAATTATCATTTTCATATTATTAAGTTATTCTAAACAGTCTCCCATATTTTAATATACTTTTACTATTTTATTATGGCTTTTGATTTTGTCGTGAAGTCAGCGAGATTTGGTGATAAAATTCGGTAGATTCACAGGAGGGCTGACCCAGGATACCAATTTCCCCCGCTCTTTGCTTTCTAGGTCCTCTATCGTTCCTTCATACATCATTTTTACGCGATAAAACAAATTTGTCGACTTTCGCTCGACAAACGCAATCCATCACTTATACCTAATTAAATAAGGGGTCTATCAATCGAGACAATATCGGAATTATCAACTAGAACAAGTCACTTCATCTATATTAAGTAGCGATCTCAAGATGTCGCTAACACGTGTAGCCGACCATCTTGGGGACGCTTCGGATGGGTCAAATACTTGGCTAGAAGAAACGGGGTCATATTTCCAATACGCCCCTTTGGAAGACCATGAGATAAGGCTTCTAGAACTTGAGCCGGGCCTTCCAGAAGACCCAATAAGATGTCGCCTCATCCATAAAGAACGCTGCGAGAGCTATCAATATGAAGTTCTGTCTTTCGACTGGCGCAGGTCGACGAGAACTCGAGTGCCAATATCCTTGAACGGACAGACCTTCGATACCCCGCATGAGATTTGGACGACGTTGCATGGAATCAGACTCGAAACCCGATCGAGATTTCTCTGGACGGATTCTATCTGCATCAACCAGAGATTCGACAGTAAAACCCAACATGCTTGTAGCAGGGAGAGGAATGGCCAACTGTCCTATTTACCTACTATCTACCGGAAAGCTAGTCGCCTTCTTATCTGGCTTGGGCGCGCCGACGACAATTCGCATCTCGTGTTTGAGCATCTTGATAAATGCCGCGCACGTTCTTACCTCAATTGGCTTCATTATGCTGGCGAGACGAAAGACGCATTTCACAAGCTTTTGAGGAGACCTTGGTTCCATAGGGCGCTGTCTGCTCAAGAAGTTTCATTGTGCTCTAAGGCTACTATCGTCTGCGGTCGCCATCAATGTGACTTGTCGGAGTTAATGAAATGTTCTAGCTTCCCCTCGACTGATGATTACTACCATCCGATAGAAGGGCCAAGTAGCGTAACTCACTTACGTCACCTTGTCCAAATCTATCTGGCTACCTGTATACGAGTAAGGGATTTATTCTGCTGGTATAGGCATTGCCGGTCTGAGGATCCTAGGGACAAGATATTTGGAGCCTTGATGATGAATACTGAAATTCCTTTTGGTATTCCAATTGATTACACCCAAGATGTTCCTCGGCTTTTTCAGATGTTCACTCAAAGATATATCGAGTCAATGCAAGACCTCGAGGTCCTTCATTGGTTAGGAACGAGTAAACGTATTGATGGGCTTCCATCTTGGGTTCCGGACTACAGCATCATCAACCCAGCAGGAACTCTTCCTAGAGCAATCGGAATGTCAGCGATATACTCAATCCATTACCCGCTCCGACTCCTTCCCGGGTTTGGATTTCGATCTGGAAATATATTAGCACTTCGTGGATGGCATGTCGAGAAAGTTATGCAAACCGCTGAAAGGTTGGAGGCACGGGATACAGCTCTTCTAGGGAGCGAAAAGTTCACTTCTATCATCAGCGGGTGGGAAAAACTTGCTTCAAGTCTAACCAAGAAGAGATTCCCAGAATCGATTATCGCCGCTTTCTCTAGCACGCTTATTGGGGATGATGATGCCGATTTGCTGGTTGAGCATGATACTCCCCCGCTTGTTAGGGTAAAAAGAGCACCGTCCTCTTACAACGCAACTGAGTTCAGCAAATGGTATGAATGCATAAAAGAATGCCAAATTAGTAAAACGGGTGCCAAGCGCAGCAAATTGTGGGATGACGCCTCGAAACGCTATTCTCGCGCCATGGAACAAACCTGTTACGGTCGGAAGTTTTTTATCACTGATAAAGGGTCGATGGGTTTAGCACCACCGCTCACGAGAGAGGGCGACGATATTGTATTTTTCCCTGGCGGAAAATATCCCTTTATTTTGAGGGCAAGGGATAACGGAACCTACGAACTCGTTGGAGACTGCTTTCTTTACGATCTAGACGTGTTTCCATTGCTCGAAGACCGGACAATCAGCACAGAGTTTCTCTTATCTTGATATTTACTGCGATTATCTAAATGTCATTCCGCGAGGTCGAATTGCAAGCATTATGTCTAGGTTACTGATCAATAAGTCAAATCTTTCAAATACAACGTCTTATTAGGTTACGAAATCATCAAGTACCTAGGTAGATAACTGAACAGTATTGTGCGTTCTAAGGCGATCCCTATGTGTAAGTTACATGGGCCTTCATCCTGAAAAGCATATCCCGTGCTAACCCTCCCTCTGCCAACAGCATTTATGTCTCTGCTCCAAAGGCAGGGAACTCCGGAGCCGAAATCTTGAGGTCGCAAGAATAGCGGACAATGTAATCGCTGTCCTGACCGCTCTGGTGGACGATAACGCCGCTGGGGCTGGTAATAGTCAGATTGAATGCCCCGCCGCCCTGACCATTGCCGAAGACGAATCGCAGAGGGTTGAAGCTCCCGATCTCAAGGTCCTTTCGAAAGCTCGCGGAGCCGGAGTGCCAGTCCCCATGAGGGGTCCACGCAGCCTTCGCGTCCCTGTTCGCGTCCGTCCACCCGGAATACGCGGTCTCTCCAACCCAGGCGAATACTGCGTCGTCCACATACGTGATATCGAATTGATATGAGCCGTTCTCGCAGGCGTATAGGTACGCGTGGTGGTTTATGGCGAAGTGGGTTGCGTTTAGCTCTTCGGTTGACCCGTAGAAGGTCGTCACGTCTGGGCTCGTGGCTGTAAGACCGAGGTGGCCGCCGATCGACGGGGTTACGCCGGTGTACAAAGGCTGTCGCGTCTTGTATACATCGGCTCTGAAGCCGGGATAGCCTTCGCCGCTGTCGGTGAGGGGGTTGCTGTAGTAGGCCCAGTCCCACCCGACGTTGTCGCAGTGGATTGGCTTAAGGCAGCTCAGGCAGGAGGTTATGGGCGGGATGGTGGCGGTGCTTAGGGGTACTGAGGCTAGGAGGAGGGGGAGGGCTTGGAGGTAAGACTTCATTTTGGGGGTTTAGGTGGGATGGAAATGGAGTATTGTATGTTTGTCGTGTGTTCGTTGAGGTGTGAGATGCTCGTGAGGATAGATGATGGGATATGATGCGATTTAGGATTTCTGTTCGTTTATATAGTCGGAGTTCTCACTACCAATACAGCCTCTCTTAACCTTACTCTTATTGATATTCCAGGGCATTCCCAACGCTCATACGATATTGCATCGGCATGCGCGAATAGCGAAGGCATTCTAAGTGTAGTTAGGGTAACATCAGCAATGAATAGGTTCACGAGCCAAAATGAGATCGACATCAATATTTCGATATCTTGAAGGCTGTGGTTATCAAATTGGAATACTCAGCTCAGTCCTATTATACTATTCCGGACTGAGCACATCACGATACCATATAGATTGATTGCCCTATTAGCCATGTGGAATGGTAGATCAGTGTATAGATGTCAGCAATGGCACATTTCAGCTCATCGGAGTAATAGACTCATCTATTGTGAGAAAGAGGGCGTAAATGTTGCAGCTGCGATGTCAGGCAATTGCCCCTCCGGGCATTTTCAGGGGTTCAGCTAGAGCCCTATCACCAATGACGATGCCGATCCGTCCCAGTTCAGCAAAATATCAGATCAGAGGTCGGAACTTCAATTCAAACGTAATGACTACTACATGTAAATTTAATAAATTCCGAAACCTCTATTAAGTCTAGAACCTACTATCTTACATTCATACTACATAGAACAACGCACCCGTTTCCCGTCAATCATACGTAGAATTCCCTTTATTACTGTGCACTACTTCGTATCTCGTGACATACATGGATTCAATGTTCTATCTTTATTTCATGATATTAATATTGATAAACGACGTTTCCGAATATATATCAACATTGTGTTGTAGGGAAATACCACGATTATGTCAGCTATCTAGCTTACGTCAGATAATAATTTCAAAGTTGGGGTTAGGGTAAGGGTTGGGGAAAACGAGGGGTTACTATGGTTGATGTGCTGAATAATATCTTAGTGATGAAGATTACCTAGGTACATAAAAGATTATGTAATTGAAATTACGTAAAGATGGTTATGTAAGGATGATTATGTAAATATGCGTTCCAAATCACGCTCGCCTGTGTAGGCAGCAGCATTCTACCTCATTCTAATAATCACCAGATAAGCATCAAATAATAAACATGTAGAAAGCCCTTCACCAAGTGATGTTTCCAATCTTCACGGTGAAATTATCTCAAAAAAACAGCCTTAACATCTATAATCATGGATTCTACTCCTCACACTAACGCCCTACAGCGACCATGTCAACAATCCTATCTAGACACAGCAGCAGAAAGTACAGCAGATACCAAGCCGACGAAGACGACCTTTTCTGACCTTCCGGCCGAGCTGCGGGAGATGATTTGGAAATATGCACTGCCAGACTCTCGCGTCTTCAACGTATTAATCAACACCTCTGCCTGTTTGAAGATGGATTTAGTAGAGCGCGGTAGCTTACGAATACCGATTGCTCACGTCTGTTTCGAGTCGCGTCAGGTTGTCTTAAAGGCTGGGTACATATTGGCTTTTGGCGATAAATACGAGCCCGATGACCCGGGTGTATTTTTCAGACCTGGAAAAGACACCATCAATAGGAAGCTTGGGGACCGGAAGGAGGACTTTTGGGGTCCGAGCCGTTACCCTTCTTACGGATTTTTGTGCTAGTGACGAGCGAAAGAATTCGATATATTTATTACTAAGCACAGCCATGAATATTTCATGAGTCGCAGGACTTCTGATTACAAATATGCCTCCGCTTTATGAATATTTTTACCGGCGACTTGCACAGAAGCACCGCCCTTTCCTTCTACTTGAAGCTCGAGCTTCTCGTTAGGCCATAGTGTAACGTAATTATCCGACCAAAACACAGGCAAAACGTCGTTACCTTCCTTGTCGACAAGGTTAAGTGTGACGAAGAATGCGGGAACATCCGAATGGTTCTCAACCACAACTACTTGTCCCAATTTTGAGCTATCTCTCTTTGCAGGCGTCGCTAATGTTATTGAGACGTCTGCAATCGGCAGATTATTTAACGCTGTGAAGTTGGCATACTGGGTCACCGGTGTGTAGAACCAGTCCGAGTTATCCCAATCCAAGGTGTCAACCGTCTTCGCAAGCCAGTAGACATTCCGGCTTAAAACAGCAGCTTCGCCATCAGAGAGGACGAGCCTCAGAAACACGACATCCGTAATCGCTTCGAGGGCATCGGAAAGGTCCAATATTTCCTTGCTAGTGTTTGGTTCGGTCTGGATAACTTTCTGCGTCTTGTAGATTTCTTTGCCGTTCTTATCGATGACCTGCGCTGATATTGTCCTCGGCCCATCTTGGTCCAGGGATCGGTTAATCAGGTATACAAGTTTCCCATTGTAGTCATATGCTACATGCTCTTTTCTCGCGCCAACCTTTGCCCCAAAATACGATCCGGCGGGGCGTAGATAATAGTCGAATAAATTCCAGTGCAAGCTCGGCCACGCGTTATTCAGCATCCAGTATATCAAGCCTGTCGCCGGCCTTTCAGCATTCCACAGAGCGGCAAAGCCTTCGAACTGAGACCTCGTCGCCTCGTAGTCAAGGATTTGCGCTTTGAGCAGGTAGTCTTCCAACGAAGAAGGCACGCCGAGGCGCTTCCAGAGGGCAGCATTATAGATTTTGCGATCGTAGAAGGACGATACACTCGTTGACATATGGTAAAGCCCCTTGTTCGGTTTCTTCCAGAGATCTTCTAGATCCGAATCCGATAGGAACTTTTTTAGGCTACCCATTTCTGGAGTACCAACACCAGCTCCGAGTTCAGAACCGAAACCGAAAGCAGCACCTAGACGATCCTCCGCTGGGTCTACGTCGTACCAGTAATTTGGAGGTACCCACTGCGATAGGGAAAGTCAGTGTCAGCACATAACCTAGGTAATTAGGGGAGGAGAACGTCACGCCGCTACATACATCATATGGCCCGGCCATCTTCAATCCTGACGGCCCTAAAATCTTAGGATACCCTCTCTCTGACGCCGACGCGACGATAGGCATCTGCCAGTCTGCTGCCTTAAGCGAATAGTAGTACATCTCCGCTGCTTTGTCGTCCGGCCAGTAATCACTCCCGACTAGATACCCCAAAACACTGGGGTGTCCTTGTTGCATGAGAGCCTCATGAGACATACTCTTATTCGCTATGATGTAATCGGCATCTGTCCACTCCGACTTGACAGCCAAATCTTCGTTATACTTCCAGGCCTCCCATTTATCGCAACATTCCCAGCCTGGCAAAACCATTATCCCCAGACGGTCCGCGATATCGTAGAGCTCAGGGTGCTCATTCTTGCCCTCCAATCTGACAGTATTGTGACCCAAGTCGAGCATCATCTTGGCTTGCGTGGAAAACTTAGCACTGTCCCAGCGTAGGAATATATCTGCTGAATACCCCGCGCCGACAACCTGGAATGGGTAGCCGTTGACAAAAAACAACGTGTCATTGTTCGCGTTGAGATCCGCTGTGACTTTACGGATACCAAAATTCCTCTCGACTTTGTCAGAAACAGCATCATCAACGGTCGCGGACAATTGGCCTATGTAAAGCGGTTGGGCGCCCCATTGTTTAGGCCACCATATTGCAGGTTCGTTAATCGCCGTGTCTAGAGCAACTTCAACGGACTGCCTGGGAGACACCGTCACTGTCTGGTTGAAGTCATAGCTTTCACTGGCTCCTCCTTCTAGGGAAATACTACCTGCTATCAGAACAGTGTATTCACGGTCTTCTAGGTTCGTGACAGTTGCTTTCAATGTTACAAGCGCGCTGGAGTGCCCGATTGGTAAATTAGCCTGTGTAGCCACCCGCAAAGGCCCCAAAGCAATTGGTCCTGTCTGCTTTACTTCGACATCCCGCCACACCCCGGTGCCATTATCTGGTGGATATGGGTTCCAATCCACGAAACCGAGGGCAAAGTCATAATTATAATCGGTAGGATGAACTTGAATTGCCACTGCATTTGCTTCCTTCACCTTGTCGGTAATGTCGAAGATATTACCGACATAGGCACCTGCCTGCGACTTTCTGGCGACCACCTCTTGGCCATTGATATATATATCGGCGCTGGAGCTGATTCCATGAGTTTGGAGATGATAGTGCTGGCCAGGTTCAGGAGTAAGGGCGAATTCTTTCCGATATATCCAAGGAACCTTGAATTGGCTCGAATTGAAGCTCTGCAATGCGTTGGAGAAGAATAATCCGTCTTCGCGATACACGCCAGCATTTATGAGACAACCCATAAGAGTGCATCGAGAACTGTTCACCGCATGCCATGTTTTTGTATCGACGCCCGCTTGAGATAATGCCTCAAGATCCGCGCCCACTTTTTCTGTCGATTGAATATCCCACGATGGTATTACAGTAACTTCACCAGGCTCAGACAGTAAGGTAGCAGAAGCGAATGTTTCGATGCTGAGGCAAAGCCCCAGCAATAGCTGGTGAATATGCATCGTGTTTAGCTGTACCCGAAAGAAAATCACAAAATCAACACCATTTTGGAGGCAGAGGCGACCAGATGATATATATATTAACCCTTTACGAGCCCAATAGGCTTATCGGTAGTGCTCATGTCACACCTACCATCTACTGGAGACCTCCTGCAGCTCCCCGGGCCTAATAGGGCAGGTCAAGCTCCGCGACCTTTCTTTCAGTGCTTCCCCGCAGTCTATCTATCGATGCGACCAGAAAAACAGCAGGTTCAATTCGTGGTGGCGGCTGAGTTCTAGATTGGCCGACTAGATTATCCCTTGCAGCAAACTAGATCTGTTCCTCAATTGCTAATTTGCAACCATGCTAGGTACGGTTCGGTTAAAGGAGAGACGCGCAGTACCGGAAAGCTTGGTTACGGCTGTTAGTCATGCCAATCCCTTAGAGAACGACTCTACCCTTCATGTCATCTTTTCCGGAATTGAGGGTCGCCGTGTCGGAAAATTGACTCAATTTCTCTTGATTAATCTATGCGAAAACGCCATATGTTACGTTGCTTTTGAGAGGACACGGGTACATGGCATGATACTTGGTTTTTGGTGTACTGTTGCACTGTCATTTAATTCTTCGCAGGATAAAATCTTGCAAGATCTGCATCTAATGATATAAACTCAGATATATATAAAATTCCTTGTCCAGGGGTCGATTATGCAGATTCTCTTCTCATACGAACACCATCGCCTCGACTAGACAGATACCGAGCCAAATATCCACAAGACCCTTCAGTTTAGACGACAGCTATTAGTACTACATATTACATAGAGCACAGCAACAAACATTAGAGGCAATACTTTCTATTTGGTTGGATGTGTTATCGCAAATGCTCGATGCGCAGAATTACCTCCACCAAACAACAATCTCCTTGATACCCCTATCTAATGTGAATCGCTATCGACGATTCCTTTCCTACCGCCTCTTCTCTCACCTCTTCCCGAGCTCCCCTAACTCAGTTCGCAGAGCATTTCTCTTCTTAACTAGCTTAAACAGTTCTTTTCTGATTTTTATAAGCTGTTCCCGGACATCGTCGTAGTTCAATTCCGCGTAATTGGGCGGGTGCTCTAAGATATTTCTCCGATGCTTAAGAGCCTCGATGTTCTTCGAGATGGACTCAAGGCGAGCATCAATCTGCGACTCGGGACTCCGAGGCATCTCCGTGGTATGATTTCGATTATCTATGCTTTTATGCGCCACCAGAAAGGTGTGTTTTAGGTGCGATTTGGTCTTGATTGATTGATGGTTGAAATTGGTTTTGCGAGTTCTTGATGTAGGTAGGTCTTGAGTGGTTCCGTAGTTGTTGCACGCTTGAAGAAGAAGAGCCTCTAGATTCTGAGGGAAGCATAAAATGTTGGGAAAGTGACGTTATATGTGTTCTGCGGCGCACTAGGACAAGGAAAAGTGTAGAAAGTGGGAGTATTTACATATCAAAGGAATTGTTCGATGACCAACATCCAAGTATGTATGTAAAACAATCAATTGTGGTGCTTTATTCCGTAAGTGTAAATCGCACAATAGATGTGATTGAAGCTATCACTCAGGATGACGATAGAGCTCTGAATAGATGCCGTGTTACTCATTCCAGTATTGACTTGTCAGCTGAATCATCGAGTGTATTAATCCTATCTTAATTTTACAGTTCGTGTCACTTTCTAGTGATATAAGCATTATCAAAGACAGTAACCACATAACACAAGTACAACCGTTCTAAATATACACTTGTATATGACTTGCCAGAGTGAAGAAAAGGGGTATCACGTGATCAACCCCCCTTTTTAAAGAAATCCCCTCCCACCTTAACAGATACACAAATCCTCCAAAACACAAATCCCCTTATCCAGCCTCTGCTGCACCTCCCCGCCAGTAACCCACTGCACATAAGCCTCCCCAACAACCGAATACCGCCCTTCAATCTCCGGCCGCAGCACAAGCGGTGCATCGCACCCAGACAACACCGCAATCACATCCCCGGCCTGACTCGCAGCCGGCACGAGAGCAAGGTACCCGCTTTCGGTCGTAACCAGCCGTCGCCACGCCAGCATCCTCATCGCGGTATTCAGCGCGTCCCGATGCCCCTCCGTGATGCGCCGTAACCTCGGCGCCGTGCTCGCGCTCGCGCGCACCCGGTCTATCGTCTGTCCTTTCGTCTCTTCGCGTATCAACGTCTCGATCGTCCAGGCGTCCCAGAGTCGGAGCGTCCGGTTCCGGTAGAAGAAGTCTTTCACCCCGAAGATGTTCCCGTCGACGGTCATGATACCGGTTTCCCACAGCCGCGGGAGCAGGAGAAGGTGGGGGTCGGGGCCGGAGGGGTCGTTGCCCGTTAGAAGGTGTGCGAGCGCGGAGCGCGTGGAGGAGCGGTTGCCGTACGGGCTGGGGGCTGGGGAGGGGGATGAGAGGGGGTAGAGTTTTGAGGACTCGGTTGCGTGGAAGGCGCTTAGGTTTGTGAGTTCTTCGAAGAGTATGCCTTGGACTGTTAGGAGGCGGTCGTTTTCGATTTGGGGGGGTGAGGGCGGGGGCAGGGATGTGAAGGCGGGGAGAGTGCTGGAGCGGTTGTTGAAGGGTTGCGCGGGGTTGCGTGGGCAGGACCAGCAGATTACCCAGGAGGGAAGGCCGTGCTCGCATCCTCGGTGGATGGTGCGGTGGCGGTGGATTAGTCTGGGTTTGCGTGGGCGCGAGAAGTGGCTTGTTTTTAGGTACCGAGTGCCTATGGGTGGTACGGGGCTGTTTACTAGACGGAGGCCGTTGAGGTTTCCGCTGGAGAGGAGGCGTGCTGAGAAGAGTGTGAAGGTTTGGGGTGCGGTGCGGTTGTAGTCGGGGTGGATCTTGACGAGCCGTGCGAGGTGAGGTAGACCGAGAATGCCGTAGACGCGGTCTCTTTCGTCGGTGGCCTTGGCTTCGCGGCTGAGAAGCAAGGCGTCGTATACGCCCCTATTCGTTGTTGAGAGGTTTGTGTCCAAAGCTTGTAATGCTGCCATCGCGACAGGTCTTTCCCATAACTTCTCGGATATCTCGTAGGTGTCGTCCTTAACGCTCCATTTTCGTTTGAGGTTGCCTGTACCTCTAGCTGACATGATGACATATTGGCCTAAAGAGTCACCATCTCCCTGCATAACCTGCAGAGACTTGAAGATGTCTCTGATTAGGATTGAACTACCGCCACAGAGCACGGGCGAATTTCTAGATCCCAGTACGACTTCTTGGATAATCCATAGTCTACGCCAATATGGCCTAGAAAGGAGGTGATGAATGGCGTTGAGCGCGCCTTTGCGTATTTGCAGGACGGTATGTTCGTGCTTCCATTGCATAAACGGCAGCCGAACGACATAGAATTCGACCCTTTTGTACAGTTTAGACAGTACATCTCCCCGCTCCGATTCGACACTCATATATCGCAGCGCCAGCATAGCTAGATCGCTTCGGTCGGCTTCAGGGCCAAGCCATATGACGACGTGCCACGCAGTATGGTAGATTTCCTTCATTCGCCCAACTTGTGCGGCCCGTTCGTCGAGATCTTCCTGGTTGATGCATAGCGCGTCGACCCACACGTAGAAGCCCTGCTGGATACGCATATGGTGTCGCAACTCCCGCAACGCCGACTCAAGATTGGCTGTCACCGACATAGGCACATCGTTGACATATATTTCCCCCCTAATCGATGGATCTCCCCAGACATACGATAAAGCGACAAAATCGCCCCAGTCGTATCGCCAAGGAAGATTCATTTCTGGATCCTTGCTCGGGTCCCACGCTGGTGCCCTGTGCTGAGATTTGGCCTTTGGCTTGTTTCTGAGGAACTTTGGTCTCTCGAAATATGGCGTTTCTGGCGTGCGAGCGAACGGGATAATGCGTTCCGCTAGACTTATCTCAAACAGCGCATCATATTTCACCGCCTGCGATGAGTTCGACTCGCTGTCGACGGCATCGGCCACCGTCACGGGCCATGCGCCATCAGACCCCTTGATTGCTGTTTTAGTGCTGTCAACACGATGAGAGTCTTCAAGCGAAACATGTACAATTCTGCAGTGTACAGGTCCGTCCGCGTGAACTGGATCATCAATCTGCGTGAGCAGTTGAATGACTCGAATATCGTTGTTGAGAAGCGGGTCGTAATGTAATTTCTGCTCCATTTTCCTTGACTTATGAGAATTGTAAGAGTTTGTAGAAACTCAATACGCTTCTACGAACTCGATGGTTCGCGGATATAAAAGTTATCTGTCATAGAAGTGTTTCGTAATTCTTTCCGGATTGGGTTGCAGGGTCGAATCCATCCATACGACCCTAGCCAGGAACTATTATGGGATGGTCTTCAGCTACTCAGCTGGCGCATGGGACCCCAGTTTGGGGTCCGTAGTTTCAGTCAACCCGACCAGTTATGGCATAGACGCATCTTTCGTATAACATCTCATACTAATATTTATAGGGACTTACATAATTATATGGATATCTTGGATTCCAACGAAATTAAGACTCAAGATACTGCCTTAGGAGGTGTACGTACGCCGCGCAGTATTGACCCACAACATTAATACGTTAAAGGGACTGACTCCGTTTAGTTGTTCACTTTGAGTATCGTACCATTAATATTATATTATATAATCCGGGATTCCATAGAAATCTGTCACAAGTGGAAGCTGGCGCATTAAAACCAAAAAGTAAGGTTTAAAAGTGAAAATGTTTTACCGATTTATTACGGGTAAAATGTTATTATACGAGGATTAATGTTAAATATCGTTAATATTAAAATAAATATTATTAAATAATTATATATTATATTATTAAAAATATAATTAATTAAAAAAATATATTAATATATAAAAAAGTTATATATTAAAATTAATACGAAATTATTAAACGTTTAAAATTTAATATAATTTTAACGTTTATTAAATAAATTATTATTAAATAAAAACGTAAAATTTTTTTCGAAAAAAAAAAAATTACGAATTTTAAAATTTTAAAAAATTATTATATTAATTTTAAAATATTATTTTAAATTTTTATATTAATTTTTATTATAAATACGGTATATATAAAAAGTTTAAATTTATATAAACAAATTTACGTAAAAAACTTCGAAAGTTTTTTTTCGCGATAAAATTATAATAAAAAATAAAAAAATATTATACGAAAATATGTAATTATTTCATATTATATCAAATATAAACTAAACCCGAAATTTAATAATAATTTACTCGTTAAACTCTAGTAAATAATCGTTATAACTTAAGCTTTTTTAAAAAGTTTAACCATTAAAGAAAAAAAACTACACAGTAAAAAGTCATTCTAATTTACACGGTCTGAGTAATCATACTATACGTACTTTGCTTCCAAGTTGCAAGGCCTTTTCCGTATAATTCTTTTACTCATACCTTGGTTTTTTTCTTAAACCTTAATCAGGTTATCAATTTTGTAGTGTTAAGAACGACGACAAGTTTGGAGATAGTAACAGGGGTATTTTTGATTACTAAGTGTTCCTTGATTACGTCAGCTAAGCGTAGATATATGAGCTCCCCATCACTCAGGTATATACTTAATAAACCTCTCAATCTGTTTGGTTTGTCCAGATTTGTGCCCTATTGTCATTTATAATTAAGGCTTAGCACTGCTATTCTATCAATTTCCAACACCCTTTTCAACGCAGTTCCAGTTATCTTCTCCTAAGTCCTATCACAATCCGAGATCAACATTTTCCAAGATCCAGACTCCTTTAAGAAAATATACCGGGGACATAACTAACCATTTTACCACTGGCTATGAGACAGGCCGACTAGGATGACTTTAATACGGGAGACTGCTAGCGAATATTCTTTTTCTCGGCTCTGGAAGATCAGTTCCTACCCACGTCCTGTTCTTGATGTTCTCGGTCTGCCGACCACTCTCTATATCCACTTCTTCTTCGCGGGTACAACTGTAACGGCGTAGTTTTGCAGTGGAATATTTTCTTTTTATTCCAAACATAATGTGGAAGGGTGTTGCGAGTAGGACGAGAAAGAAAATCGCTAGTGATATGAAAGCGGCACCAAAAGTCCCAGCGGATCGAAGTCCTCGATGCGACCTGTTGCGCAAAGTGGCTTTGGTCCAAAAGTAGGATCGTATTATTGTGACAGACACATAGATGCCGACTAGGATTTTACCCCAGGTTGGTAAGATTGATAGTAAACCCATGGTATATGCGAGTATGAGTTAGGGGTATGACGATGGTGATGTTTATGATGTTGTTATTGCAGTTAAATTATAGCTTTCAGTTCAAGATCTAGGAACATTTTGTGAAGACTTTATGAGAAGACAAATGGAATTTATTTATTCCACTGTGGAAAGGTACAGGCCATAACTATAGTTTCCCTAAAAATGTGTAAGTTATGTGGCGTCAGCTCGTAAAGTGAGTATGTTAAACTCACTTTGACGTATACCGCCACTGATTACCCAGCTTAAAAGTATATAGCTACAGAGGTATTTACCTAATTCGATTAATATCCTCCTCTTATGTCATCCAGAAGGAGTATGAGGGCTCTTGGATGAAAAGAAACTAAACGTATTCCTCCCTGCAGGAGATAATATCGGGGTAAATATCGAAAGTAAATGCATAATGTTAAATAGGTAACTAGATTTATTTTACGAAAATAATGCCGCAAACGATCGCAGTGATATAACTGCAGAATCACTTATCCCCACCCCTATTGTCCTTTTTGCCCCATAAAGTGTCATCTAAATCATTCCTAACGCGAAGCTCTTTAGATTTTATAGTTTCCGTAACTGTATCCCCTCTTTGCCATCCAATTTCAGGTGCCGTATTGACCGGATCCAGTGCTATGACTTGTTTCGTTAACGTCTTGGAGAAGCCAATGGATTAGTCGTATAGGTGCTAAAATCGACCACCGCATCCAAATTAAAAACCACAATACTCCTACGCGCAATGGCCAGAATATACGCTTGCGTGGAAGTAGAAGCACGAGATAAGGTGATCCCGCGTAACCTAGGAGCTCGCTGTTCAAGGCCATATTCTTGGAAATTTCTACCGCCGCCATGGCCGCAAAGATCCCTGCGATAACCTCGAAAAGTACGAAATTTATGTAGATGAAGGATGATAATGTTCCGAGCAGCATGATTAAAGTATTCTAGTAGGCGAGATAGCTAGAAATTCCTGTGCCGATAACGCGTCTTATGCAGGTGTAGGCAACTTGAATAAGAATGTGTTTGGTTTTGTTTCAATCGATGTCTGCAGGGGCCTTGGCGATATCTGGCTCAACTCGATATTGTGTGTTCAGGTGGGAGAGTAGACGAAGTTCATACATTTGACTTCCTATTTGAAGAAAAGTATTATTACTTATATACCTGTGTAGATATGTTGAAGTTGTGTCCGTCACTAAGCATCGTATATTCAGTTACTATCAAATAATTAATTATGTGATTGTCATCGCTCATTTTTCTGGACTTATTGTCCGATCCTTAGACAATTGTATGTTTGTCAACTTCCAGGTCATTTTCTACGATCCTGAATTAATGGTCTCAAGTCTTATGAATTTATCTTGCAGCTGTCTGTTAGGTAGGTTTTCCAGTTGGTCAGAAAACCCCCCGAGAAAAAACTGTATCTAGAAAAAACTCCTTGTCAGTGCAATCGGTTTTGGGAGGATAATAGTCTGACTATTAGTACCTTGTAGGTAGATTGCAAAGCTAGAATGGTCGTTCATTTTCAAAAATCACATTCCTAGATTAGATACCTAGTAACTAATTGTGAAAATGCCATGATGAAATATCGAAGAGGATGATGAACATCGAATAAATCAGACGCCATTACTAATACAAATCAATATGCGAGTATCCAGAATCCAAAAATGCAAGAATCGGGATATGCAAAGTGGTCCAAGCTTTTCTGGGTGAAAAGCCCCACTGTGGCTCGAGCTTTGAGAATCCTCTTCAACTTAGCCGACGTCAAGCTTCGATATTAGCTTCGACATATCAAACCGACCACGAAAAAAAGCATTCCACTCTAAAACACACCTCTCATTTCATGCACCGTCGTAGAATTGGCGGACGACAACCGATGAGATGCTGGCTCCCGCAACGACAGCGACGCGCGTCGGCGCCCTAGGCACCCGCGGCCTCAAGCTGCAGGTCGCATTCGCGAGAGGGGCAAATGGATGTCCGTACTCCTCGCTGGCCTCGTCCCTAGCGCAGCGCCAACAACAATGCGCCGCGAAGCCGTTCCCCTCGACCCCCGTAAAGACGCAATCAATTGCCAGAAGACCTACACCAGCGGGCGCGCGCATGCAATGCCAATTCGCCGCACCCCGCCGGCACGCCTCGACCACGACGGCCACCTCAGCCGGGGCCCCAGAACCGCCGTCGTCGACGCCGCCGCCGCCGCTCGACTGGAACACGTTCTTCCGGCTGCGCAAGACACGGCGGCGGTTCCAGCTCGTCAGCGGGCTGTTTACCATGGCCGTTGGGGGTTCCGCGGGCGCGCTGCTGCTCGTGAACATGGACATGGACTGGCTGTTGACCAAAGTGCCCATGGACCCGTTCTTCGCGCTCGGCATCATGACGCTGAGTTTCGCGGGTTTGGGATGGCTGGCCGGCCCGAGCTTGGGGTCTGCTTTGTTCTACACGTTCAAGCGCGGGGTCAAGAAGCCGATGGCGGTTAAGGAGTCGGAGTTCTTCGCGCGTATTAAGAAGAATCGTGTGGATCCTAGTAATAGCTCTTTGAGCGGGAATGCTGGTGAGTCTTCTTTTGTTTAAGCGGAGGGAGAATCGAATTGGAAAGAGAATTTGGTTCGCTAATATGGCTACGTCACGCAGTTCCCGATTTCTACGGTGAAAAGATTTCTAGTGTGGCGGGTTACAGACAATGGCTGAAGGACCAAAGGGCATTCAACAAGAAGCGCACGAGCTTCGTCTGAAGGCTAGAGGTTGAAGCTATTTCCGGAGATAGGCTAGGTAGGATGGAGAAAAATGTAAGGAAGGGAACGTGCAACTCAGATACCTTCGCGCTTTTACCGGTTCGTTGGCTTGTTGTTGTCGTCGAGAGGGTACATTTCACCGTAAAAAGTATAAGCTACAGAAATGAATGGGCTGGCGTTCGGCACTGGTACTCTCCCTCCTATGTATCAACAGCAGCAGGAACGGACATGGATGGATTTGGAATGGAATCTCTCTTCCGTATTTGGCCTTGGATTTTTCTATTCATCGTGGGACATACCCAACTATGTGAAAGGCAATGTTTTGTCGACTTCGTGTTTCCAGGCAAGCATTCCGCCTTTGATATCGCCTACGAAGCGTCCTCCGCCCCCATCTAGGCCCATCTCTTTCAACCTCTGAGTTGCTAACTGCGAATCGTTGCCCACTCGACACACGACAAATATTGGTGCATCATCTGGGAGAGATTCTGGTATGTATTCAGGTCTTGAATTTTCGTCATTGGGTGTCAACTTATTGCGAGACTGTAACGTTGAGAATGGGACATTTATTGCGCCTGGTATACTAGCGATGTTAAAGTGTTCTCTTTCCCGTACATCTAATAGCAGATGTTTCTTAGAAGACTGCTTCGCTAGAATATCGTTATACTCTTTAGCAGTAATTCTTTCCTCGGGCTTCAATACGTTGACCGGCGAAGTCACCCCGCAGAACTGGACATAATCCAATGATCCTGAGTTAAGTTCTTTCAGGGTCAACGTCGAGCCAGGAGAACATGCGAAGCAATTAGGTCTTCTACTCCTCATCCTAATAGATCGGAATGGCGTAGAAGAGGTAGCCGAGAACAGAAGTAGGCTTGGATTGACTGGCTCTTTTGGTATCGAAATCGCTGGTTTCCCAGTTCCGGCAGCAATTAGTTTAATAGCTTCAAGGGCTTGTAATACACCCATCACACCCACAACCGGACCTAATATACCGCCTTCGCCGCAGCTAACTACGCTGTCGGCGGGGGGTGGCTTGGGGAAAACGCAGCGGTAGCACGGACCGCCATCTGTAGCACCTTGGGCTGCTGGTGGGTTATTTAAAACGATCAACTGTCCGTCTGTTCGTAGCGCGGATGCAGAGACGAGCGTCTTTTGCAGTAAAACACAGATGTCAGATATTAGGTACCTCGACGTCGGGTGATCTGTACAGTCGAGAACTAGGTCGTACTTGGAAACGATGCTCTCAGCATTTTGAGGTGTCAGATGTTCTCGATGGGGAGCGTACGCCACTTCCGGATTGAGCCCATTGCAGTATTCGATTAAGCTGTCTACCTTCATCATACCAACCCTCGAAGTAGAATGTGCGATCTGCCGGTGCAGATTAGACATTTCCACGGTGTCTCCATCGACGATACCAAGGGTGCCGACTCCCGCGCCAGCTAAATATGCAGCTGCTGGGCATCCTAGGCCTCCGGCGCCGACTATTAATACGGCGGTGGACTTGAGGTTCAGTTGGCCTTTAATGCCGACTGTGGGCAGGATAAGCTGACGGCCATATCGGAGATATTCCTCTTCCCTCAACGGCCATTTCCATTCAGGTAAGTCTTTCGTAGATTCACTAAGATCTGATGTCGAGCCAAGGCCCTGATCGACATCCGCGTGAAGAGTTGGTGACTCGAGCTCGGCCAGTTGCTTGCGCAAATCTTGAAGCTCTTTCTCGGCCTGTACGATCTTGCGCTGGAGCTGCTCAGCTTTGTTGGATACAGAGCCCATTTTTCTCAGAAGGGAGGAATGGCGCCAACCAACCCGCGTGACGACGCTGAGGCTGACGAAGTGTGTAAGGCAAATTCCTAAGATGGTAAGCAGCTACCCGACCGGCCGAGAAATTGCAGGTACTCAGTACTTACTAGGCTAGTGACATAATGCGATGATCCGTACCCCCACTCAGATCAATTAATCCTTGCAAGCCACATGTTAATATTGTACCTCCATCCAGAATAGAAATAGCGAATTGATATTTGCTGCTTCCTGTTTCCTCGAGTGCTCTTACCTGGCTATGAATCCGAAAATTCGTGGGTCTAGATACCACCTAGACTAAATCCCAAATCTGCAAGGACTCCCAGTAGGAGATTCGGGAGGATTTGATTGAAAGGATGCTAATAAATACGTTAAGCACCAGCCGGAGCGGTATGTGGTGCGCGGATGCGGGGTATGAGATCCATATATTATGACATCTTCACTTAAGAATCAAAGGTTCGTTCCGATTGATTTGAATCCTATTCATGGTAAACCAGCGCCTACTCCTAGTAGGCTTCGACATGTTTCCGTATTGACAAAATCATTCCTCACTTTTGAATCCCTCCTAAAACACCGCAAAATGCGCAAAATGCGCACAATAATACAAGGGAGGCATTCCCCGCCTCTCAATCCATCGAAAACTACATGACTATGACCCAAGTGTGCATCTGAGGGTTAATCAATCACGATCTTTCTCCTCGACGGCTGGGTGGTATTCCGCCTTCACAAATTTACCAAAACCCTTCTTGCCCGAGGCTCCAGCTCGATTATCATGGTAGACGACGTCGAACTTGCTGGGATCATCAGCTGTGTACACACTTCGGACTCCGGACTTCTCTGTCGAGGCCGGGGTCCAGGTCTCGGTCGTTCCTGGTACGAGTGGACTGTGGAGCCATTGACGCGGTCCGTTGGGCTTCAGAGCCGATCCGGGTGTCGAGAGTGCGAGTTTCTCCTTGTTGTTGAAGGCGGATGGGTATACTCGACCCGACTGGTGTCCAGGAGCTAAGCCGGCTTGCTGGGCCTTCGCGTCCTTCGCGTACATCCACGTGAGGGAGTTCGGGTCCTTGTCATCACAGGGAACTCCATTGAAGTCGTACTATTTATGTATTAGAAAATGGCTAATAAAAATAAGCGCATAGGAACTTACGAAGGCTTCATTGGTTGGGGTGCGTTTCGACGATGTAGCACGTCGGGGCTGAACGTTGGAAGCCAGCCCGTGTTGAAACCATCGCGTACTGGCAACACGGGCTCCTTCGGGAATATTTAGCAAAATTAAAATATGTTGGAATATTTAAAACTTACGCGAGATGGGTTGCATAGAGCGAAGATTCAGCATCGTGACTTCGTTGCTCTGGGCGGTTGTGCCCAGCTTTTATTTCTTGATCCGATCACATTGCTTCATGGAAAGAATCAGAATTTGATTATTTTTGAGGATGAGGATTCTTTAGTATGTAGGTGAACCGCAGGCCCGGTGGCTGCATTGTTCCCCGTAGATATCATCGTATGAATGCCGACATGAAGCTGTCGTATGCTTTCACGGGTCTCGAGGTGTAAGTCGAAGGAAGCCTGGGGAGGTTCTCCTGGCACGATTTCTGATATATGATCCCTAGTGTTCGACAATCTAGGTTGGGATTTCAGGTCAGAGAATTCTAGTTGAACTTGCTCAAGTTACGATTTATATCAAAATATAAGGATTTGTTTACTGGTCATTTATAGTGCCTATTTTATTATCTAGGTATAGCTATAGTTATGTACGCCCCTAGGTACGGCAGCTGCACTATCAGTTACGAGGACAAGGACTCGGCACCTGCCCAGGCACCGGACTGACCTGTAGCTATAATAGGTGGTTATAGTAGGTAGTTATAGTGACACACTCAGCTATCATAACTTTTGGAACTTTACATTTTAAAGGTTGTCGCGTCGTGCTTTTCCCATCCACGTTTTCGTACTTTTTCATGTCAAGTGAAGACAGAATTGTAGAACCATCCCATTGTTGAATCTATGGATATTTTATATCCATAGATTCCAACAACGTCTTCCTCATGATTCGCACAATTCGCATGATCAATGTGGTGCCCCGCGTCCGCGCGGTTACCACGATTCGCACATCTTTTCACTCACAGCAAGCCAACATCTGCTCTAAGGCAGTTAATTGTCAACGTTTAACCCCCAAAGGTTTCACTCCCTACGATCATGGACTAACCCGCAGCTTCTCATCATCAATCATGCACTCTGAGCTCCTCCACAGTAAGTCAGATGCCAAGATGGAAGTCGGTTTGAAGAAATTCGAGGAGACCGAGATCTTTGATTTTGGGCGACCCATTTACAACGCGCTCAAGAGCACTCTCCAGCATCCAGCCGAACCAAAGGTGATTGGCGCCAAACTTGCCAAAGACATCACATCCATCTGTGAAGCAGGAATCGAGAACGTTGCCGACGTTATTCCATACGTATGGACGGTAATCATTCAGATGTCCCGCCACGTTTCACCGGATCACCCATGGCAAGACTGTTTGGTCCAAGCAGTAGACAATCTTCGCCAGCAAGAAGGCGCTGTTCCTGGCATGGTAAGTCGTCTACTCATGCTCATATCTTATATCTTATACACGTTTCCGAAGCTAATGAAATCTTTAATTAATAGAAAGGCGGACTGTGGAAAGATCTTCCCTATCTTTCCTTGCGCATGAGAGAACTCTGGAATGGTATGAAGCATAACACCTCTATTTTTTTAGCATGTATTTTTTTTTCCTTTTTACTGACAGCATAAAAATTTTAGACCCAACTGAGATTAATGACGAAGAGTTTTCTGAAGAACTGATCGATGACTTCGTTCAGTGGAAGAATCAGAACTCGTTCGCTGCCCGCCTTACGGGTCCGTCGTTTGCTCCGTGGATGACTTTCCCCATCTGGCAACTCCGTGACGCACTCGAACAGCAGCCGGCGAAAGGTCCGCTGCAGGAATGCCGAGTTTGGGTGGCATGCGAGTGGATACTCCGCCGCGCAGAACTAATCTTCGAGGTTATGACCTCGGGTGATGGTCCGGACGATGCGCTCAAGACAGGTCCGCTCTGTGGCGAAGGTATTCCTCAGCTCAGCATCGAACGATGGGACTTCTGGAAGAAACGACTCGGCGAGATTGCCGCCGACGCCGAGAACCTGAAGCTCGAACGTCCTATCCTCGGTCGAATCTCCGACACCATCGAGAGAATGGAAGCTGTTCAGAAGTAGGATACCAGGGCTAAGGAGTAAAATGAAACAGTTAGGAAGCAAATGTGTTTTATTCCCTCTAGCAGGTTAAGGGTCATAGGACATAGGTCATAGGTCATAGGTATATAGTGCCTAAAGACAAAAGGATTACCTCATAGTTGTTTCTTAACCAATGCGTAGCCGATTGGCTACTACATTTCGAACAAGCAGTTGACAGATCTCCGAGGTGATGAATAAGTTGACTTACTAACTAATCGGGCGTAGATTGGTTTATAGACCATCGGGACCGATTGACTGATTCTGAATGGCTCGACAACTATAGCAGCGGCGGCACCAACAACTTATTGGATGGCATACGAAGACCCGCACGCCTAATTAACCCGTCCAGTGTTATTTTTCAACGATCATAAAAGTTTTTAACTTCGCATCGTCGTCTTTTACATCTCGCTTTGTTCATTGCCTTCTTAGGTATGTGTGGAAACTTTTTACAAATTAGAGAAGTCCGGAATATTTACCTGTCAACCTGTAGTTTGCAGTGGATCTCCTGGGAAAAACGGACGATCTAGGATCTGATCTATTTGGGCAAGCCGATCAAGGATTTAATCGACGCTGAACCATTCCCCGCTTGCCCTCGCTTCCCGGCTTCCTGCCCTTTATGGATGGTTAACCGCCACCGACCCCCACCTAAGTACGGTGGGTGTGGCCCGTATTCTACGAGCCTCTTATGCTCTCATGGGTGAGAGAGGTGGGAGACGTCAGCTGGATGCTGGATGTGAACCGGATGTAAATGTACAGAAGGCGTCGAAGGCTTCACGGGGAACTTACCCGCCATAATCTAGGTAACAAGCAGCTTAGTATCCAGAGAGCTTAGAAGAGCTATAGTAGCTATATATGCATACATACCGTTCCATCGAAACAATATCCGCTGCAGTTGTTCACTATTCTAAACTCTACGTAGTACGTAGGTAGTATACTACGGAGCAAAACGGGTCCAGCTGGAAATGTCGTTTCTTTTACGTACTGAGAACATGCCCCTAAGGGTCCCTGGCAAAAGAGGCCGAACAGTGGAGTTTAAGGGTTTTGAATAATAGTACAGCGTAGAAAATTTCCAAAATTGACGGCTTAGCTAGCTGCCTTAGTTCACTAACCCGGATTTCGAGCAAGGTCAAGCTAGACGCCACCGAGCTGCCGAGTCAGGCCGACTGTCAGAATTCTTCGAAGGAGCCTTAGGAGGGTTGGTAGACCAGAGAAGTGAGACAACCCTTGCGTATTGGTGTGCGACCCGTGACGTTTTCCATCTAAAGAAAAGAAGCACTGAGAATACGTAGGTATACGGGTATATATATGAGAGGGGCAATAGATTAGATTATTATAAAAAGCCGTTGCCATTACCGTTGCTTTGGTGTCTCAAGGTTTAGGATGCATTGCATTTCGTACTACGGAATACCTCCATGCACCTGTAACATCTGGACCCTAGCCCTGAAGGTACCTACCTACTTACGCAGTACTGCGTGCTGCCAGGCTGCGTAGTAGGGATACTAGGTACCTATTTACAGAGGAGCGGGGAGGGGAGTTCTGGCCCTTAACCTTGTAGCTGCATGTGCAACCCCGGCTGGCGCTGAGACCGTCACCTGCTCACTGCGAACGGCTTAACTTTCGCTAACCCAGCTAGCCTTAGAGGAAAAATAACCCCGGTCGTTTCCATTTGGACTAACCCTATGGCTGACCAGTAAATTGATCCCAATGCAAGAATTCCCCCCACCATCTACCTAGGTACTCGCGGTCTTGTCCTCACTCGCCTTTTTCCTGTCGGGAGTCAAAGTCACCTGGCCTCGAAAGGAAACTTGCTATTGTTCAAAGAATTATGCTGGATTCAATGAAGTTTCATACTAATAATCCTACGATTTTGCTACCGCACCTAAGTAGTTATTAGCTTCTCTACCTATCCATCTAACTCGGTCAGCGACTACATATCCAAATAGCCCATAATAGATCGAACCATCGCTTGCGAGTCTTTCCTACTGCTAGTGGGCTTTCGGCAGAAACCGCCAACTCCTCTTCCGCGCACGATTTTACTTCCTCTACTAGAGATGTGTTGATCAAATCCTTCCATACGTTTCACGCTGCGCGATCGCAGTATCAACGACAGCTACCATAGCGACGTAATAACAAGAAATAAGAATATCGGTTGAATATAGAATAATCAATTTGGGCACATTGGCTCCCATCGAAAAAAACCACAAATTTTAGGTTTGCGATTTCGATTTCGATCTCGATCTTGGCGACAAATATAAATTTTTGCTTTTTGGAAAACGGCTTAGCGACCGTCATTGCTCAATATGGCCATGATGGACCCGGGCGCTTGGAATGGGCAAGACCAGACACTATCTTCGACAGGCGAAGATGACTTCCAACAATTTCTCGAGATGGGAGGGATGTCTAATTTGGGGGACGGGTTACAATTCGATTTCCAAGACTTCGGGAGTAATAATGGTTCTTCGATGATGCACCAACAACATGGTGATTCTATAGACACTCCCATGAGTAACTCGGATGTCCCGACAATTATCGCAAGGAACGATATGGGACAACAGAGCCAAATGTCCCCGATGACATCTGCTCCGAGTCACTCAGGAATCCCGTCGCAGATGATGCCTCAACATCATACACCCTCTGATCCTATCTCCGAGATAGATGCGCAAATCCAGTTTCTACAGCAGCAAAGGCTTCAACAGCAAAGGAGGCAACTTGCGGAGCAGCAGAGGCAGTTCCACGAACAACAAGCAGCTTTCTACGCCCAGCAGAGAAATATGGTGCCGCCAACCCCGCAGAGCCTCGAGATTCAGGCTGCGAATCAATTTTTTGTCCAGCAGGACCAGGCGCATTCCTCTGGCATGTTTGATGGATATCATCTTAAAGAGCAACAAGATGTAAGTTGACCACTTCAGTCTCAGCTTTAGGTTTTCATCGCTGACCGTCTAACAGATGGCCTTTACTCCGCTAGTTTCTCCTGCGGTGACCCCCCTTGAACCTCATTTTCCAGTCGACCCTGCATTTACTCACTCGGGGCCCTACTTTAGTCCCTTAACATCTCCCGCGCTACACGCGCAAAATGAGTCGACGACTTTTGATCACAGGAATTCGGGCCAGACCACCAATTCCCCCGTAGAAATGGAAATCGAACCCTCACTATCCACTAACAGCACAGTGAACTTATCGAAGAAAGTCCGAAAGAACAATGCTACTAAGGCCAGAAAACCAAATGTTCGACAGTCTCCAATCACAAAACCTCAAAGACGGAAAACTGCTTCAACCCCCATAATGAATGCTCAGGCACTGGGCGAGTTGACTGAATCTTTGGCTGAGAGCTTGGAACACCCACCGAAACCGAAATCAGTCTCGGCAACATCTACCGAGGAGTCAGAAAATGCCTCGGTGTCTCCAGAAGCCCTTTCAGATATGCCGCCTCCGCCGCTCCCTCTGCCTCGCTCAGCTAGACAGTCTCCGTACATTCAGCCACAGAGCAGCCAACCAAATCAAACCAACGGCAATGCGGCACCTTTAGCGTTGCCAGGCTCTCTAGCTGGTAAACCGTCGCCCGCGACCCCGGCCTCGCTATTCAGGATTTCGCCAAAGAGCAAGTCGGCTGATTCAAACAATCCGGAGCAAACCGGTTCTGAACATATAGAAAGCTTTGAGCTTCCCGAATCCGTCAATTTCTCGAAACCTGACCTCCCATCGATTGATACTCGACAACCAACCAAATCACCTGCCGAAGTCGAGACGGCAAAGACTTCTAATTTCCAACCACTTCCATCTCCTGTTCTCCCTAAGCCTACACATTCGGCAACAGCATCCGCAACCCAGAGTCCTCAACTTACACCCAAATCGGGAACCCCTAATTTGAGAAAAACTCCACTTATAGCTCCGAGAGGGCCTAAGAAGAGGGCGAGTATCAGTTCAGTATCACCAGCTCTTCGACCAAAAATATCGCCCAGTATCAAGCCGTTGCTCCCAGGGACGCCTGGATTATCTGCCGAAGATTCTGCTTCAAGGTTACTAGCATCTAAGTCAAATTACCAGAACATATTAGAGGGCAACACTGTACCCGGAGTTTCATACCCGAGCGAATTGTCGACCAACTTAACATCAAAACGAACTTCGCATAAGATTGCGGAACAAGGTCGTCGGAATCGCATTAACTCGGCACTTCAGGAAATTGCAACCTTGCTGCCGAAGAGCGTGACGAAAGACCTGTGCGAGGGTGATGGAGAAGGCGGGAACGGAGATAAGAAAGACGGCAAACAATCGAACACACCGAACAGCAAAGCTAGCACAGTGGAGTTGGCAATCATATATATTAAACAACTACAACAAGAAATAGCAGAAGCGAACAAGAGAGCCGACGAAGCCGAAAAGAAGCTCGAAGAAAAAGCAACGGTGAGTTGACACTAGTGGAAAGGTCAAGGCCGAAAGTCATGGCTATTTAATTACCTACTAAAAGTTAGTATGTTGGTCTGGTTTTTACATATCTTACTGGCGCACCGGCTTGCCCCTATTGATAGAGAGCACTTCACGAGTCGACATAGTTACGGGAGGAATATAATATGAACCACCGCTAGCTAGTTACTATCTAATGAAAGCTACAAAAATATATGATCATATATGATTAAGGGATTTAGAATTGCATATTGAGGAGGAAGATGGTTATTTGTCGGAGTAAAGCATCATCACGATCTAAGTATCAGGGGCTTTGAGGAACAAAAGCATTTGTATTGTATTTACGTGGTATGTACTTGTTACAATATTTGGACATCTAGATTCAGGGTTGATATTAATTCGCCACATGTGGATGATAGAAATACCCAGCTGGAAATGAGATTCATTCAATCACCTATAACTTTCGAGGTGATCCGTTAGATGTCTTCGCTCCAATCAATATTGGAACCTCTCATTCTGGCGATGATGCCTAACGAATATTTGATTACTACGAATATGATTGGTCGAGGAGAAACGTAGAGGTTGCCAATTTGGAGAGGTACCTAGGTATTTCCCGATAATCTTCCGTTGTTGGAACTCACACCTGCCTGACCTGCCTGCTCGGCTAAGGTGGAGCCAAGATTTAATGTAACACAGCGACCTTCTTTTAGTTCTATGTTTTCTGTTGCCACTGCAACCGGATTTCCACTTTCCACTTGAACTCTTTCATCAACACAATCAATTATCTCCCCCCCACCTTAATACTTTTTTCACTTTTGCGCGTAATTTTTTTCTATTAATTTCAATATCGCGTCGGCGAATCTGCTCAGCTCATAGCATATTTATGCGGTGAGCTTGGTATACGTCCCGACTTCAAGTTTTGACGTCATTGAGGACTGCGTCATTGCGCCCCAGTCTATTCTACGTGGCCAAGACGTGTCTTGCTGTGCTTATCAGGCGTTTCTCGATACAGGCCTCGGCTGCCTAGTTTGCATAAGGGCAAGAAAAAAAGGGCAATTTTACTATTCCCAATATTTAACCACATCTTTCGTGCATGTTTGAGTGTGCGCGATTATCCATCAACTATCCACCATGTCCGACACAGAGAGCCTTGATTATCTCCAGCCGGGATTCGACGCGAGGAGCCTAACAGTTCCGCGTTTACGGTCGATTCTGGTTGCTCACAATATTCCATATTCATCAAGTTCGAAGAAGAGTCAACTAGTTGAAATTTTCAATGAACAGGTTTTACCCCAGTCAAAGAAGATATTAGCAGCACGTGCGCGAGCGAAACGCTCAAGCAAAGGAATTGTCGATGCGGAACCACAAAGCAGTAGCAATCCCTTTGAAGAACATGAAGAACTTGCACCGCGCCCTATGACACGCCGATCAAGATCACCAAGGAAAGTGTCAAACAGACTCAAGACCGAAGAGCCCGAAGATTTACCAATGCCCCCACGAACACGAACACGAACAGCTAGTCCCACAAAACGAATGCCGCGAGCCTCAAGCCGTCCCGTTCAGGCCTCAGATACAGACACTGCTCCGGAGTACGATGGTAATAGGATCATGAGCAAAGTTCGACGAGCTGCGCCTAAGATTAAGAAGGAAGAGTCAGACGAAGGTCTCTTCCGACGCACCTCAGACGTCTTTACCAACGACAATCCGTTCCAAAGCGGTAGTTCT
Organism: Annulohypoxylon maeteangense; assembly: GCF_022496945.1. Lineage (NCBI taxonomy): Eukaryota > Fungi > Ascomycota > Sordariomycetes > Xylariales > Hypoxylaceae > Annulohypoxylon > Annulohypoxylon maeteangense. The sequence goes on along the minus strand of NW_025953248.1, from coordinate 3,991,422 downwards.
CCATCAGCTGCAGATCGAACCCCAAGCGTTCGCAGAAGAACAGCAGGTGGTGACAAATCTCGGAGCACTAGCAGCGGTACGCGACGACGAACAGACGTGCGGACAGAGGTTTATACTGCCCCTGCCCCTGCCCTTGCTCCTAAGGAGGAGCGCTTTAGCATGCCTAGGAGCTTTGGTCCTCCGATACCCCAAAGAACGATTTTAAAGTCGGTTGAACCACCTACACTCGAGGCCGGTGAAGAATTTACCCCAGAAGAGCAGCTTCAGCTTTCTGCTGAGGAAGCAGAGCGTGGATATTCCCCGGTCGCTGATTCTCGACAATCTCGTCAGTCTGGCGGAACTGGTTGGGGTACGGTATTCTCCGTACTATTAGTTACGCTCGTAGCCGTCTATGGCGGATGGTACCGACAGGAGAAGATCGCCGTGGGTTACTGCGGAGTCGGCCAATCTGGAAGCTCAATTCCTAACGAGATCGAGACGCCAGAATGGGCGCTGTCCGTTCTTCCACCCGTAATCACAATTCCGCAATCTTTCATAGATACTGTGTCGCCTGACTGCGAGCCATGCCCCCTTCATGCTTACTGTTACACAGACTTCTCTGTCCGATGCGAACAGGATTACATTCTAAAGTCTCACCCTCTAGCTCTTTGGGGCATCGTTCCTCTACCACCAACTTGCGAGGCCGACGGCGCAAGAGTTCGTCGTGTTAAAGCTGTTGCTGATAAAGCAATCGAAGAACTTCGCGAACAAACTGGCAAGTATGAATGTGGTGAACCCATCAACGAGGAAGGAGAAAGGCTGGAAACGCCGGCAATCGAAGAGCAGGTATTGAAGGAGATCATCAACAAGAAGAGAAGCAAGAAGATGAACAACCAGGAATTTGAGGATCTCTGGGGTTCTGCGCTGGGTGAGATTAAGACCAGAGAAGAGGTCCAGGTTGAGTAAGTCGACTATTCCATAAACAATCCGTCTTATATTTCCCTCATAAAAGAGGATGAATGTACCATATGTTAAAACAAGGTCTGACTGTTTGACTAACCAGAGTTCCTATGGCTACCATAGAACCACCGATTCCGGAGGCATTCCAAACACCTACCTCTCGTCCACCTCTCTCGCTCGAATTTCACTCACCTGCGCCCTCCGGCGGTCAGTCCGGCTCGGGTTGGCAAGATATCGATTCCATATTAGTGCTGTGACCGCTTTTATCTTGACAGCCATCTACGCCCGATACCGCTACAGAGCTATCCGAGCAGCCGCTGCGCAAGTGCCAGCCCTGGTCGACATTGTGCTCGAGAGACTGGCGAACCAGAAACAACTAGGAGATGAGGGTATCGACGATCCGTGGCTGTTCCTCCCGAACCTACGCGACGACGTCTTGAGATCGGTCCATTCGCTTTCGCAGCGCGAGAAGATATGGCACCGAGTCCGCGCCGTCGTCGAACAGAACAGCAACGTCCGGACCGGTCAGCGCGAGGGCCGCAGCGGCGAGATGGGCAGAGCTTGGGAGTGGATCGGCCCTATCGCGGGCGATCCCAGTAGCAGGCGGCGGAGAAGCAATCGCGTCTCATACGGTCCGGACACCAGCATAGAGTCGCCGGCAGGAGTAGACGCACACCATCAGAAGTGGGATGAGACTCGTCCGATTTACTAATTAAATCCTGGATACATGAGTAATTTGGGATGGGTTTCTGAGAATGCGTCCGTGTAATGGATGGGATCGGCGAAGGAGGGGATAAGTCTAGAGGCGTTAAGGCGGGTTTGGGTTTGGGCTATTATTCCCCTTTCCCCTTTTACGTGGGTTGCTCTTCGTGTGTGTTCTTCGCAGACAGCCGTGCTATGTGCAATTAATTCCATGGCATCTTTTTTTCTTTCTTTTGTAAACGAATAAGCAAATGAAGAAATAGTGTACTGGTACTTGTTTAATATGTCACACTACATCCATCCATCCATTCATCAGTTGTTTGATTTGGGATTATTCGATTTTATTCGATACTTTCCTATTTGACTACTCTCGTTCGTGGTATGAAGTCTGGGTAAATAAAGCAAGACATGGGTATGGCTTGTTAGACTTATTGTTGTTTAGATCTAGGGCTGGTGATTTAGTCGATGACGCGGATTTCGTTTCGTTTCGAAACGGGTTTATTAGGTAGAGTGCAGGGTGGGTGGGCGACGGAGGGGAGGGGGGACGGAACGCCACCACCACCACCACCACCACCACCATCGCGGGAGTCCGTGGGCTTTGTATGAGGAATCAATCAATCAATCAATCAATCAGTCGACTAGCTGGCGTTTTATCGATTTTAATCAATTTGTTCTGCAATATCTTGCTCTGCCCTGCATTAGCTTCTTTTCCCTCTTCTTATTTCGTACATGTGTGTGTGTGCTGACGCTATTAATGGGAACTTTTTTTTCTTTTTCTTTCCCCTCCCGTACCGTACCGTGCCGTGCCGTCCCCATGTCTCTGCGCTGACGCGTTAGGGAGGATGCGAATGGGGATGGGGATGGGAACGGGAGGGGGCGCGATAGGATGGTTTTAAATATAGACTTGGCGAGGCGTATGCCGTAAGAAGCCAAGGCCAAGAAATCCAGATTTCGTTTCTTAATGCTTATGGACGGACTTTTGCGCTTGAATATTGCGTTGCCTAAGCCAGGGTGAGGGTATTTTGAGCTCAAGGGGTTGAATTAGTTTAGTAGGTAGACATATCGACTGGGGAATATGGAGATGGCTCGGATGGGGCTAGATTGTTGAAGACAATAGAATACAATCACTAATAATAACAAGTTTAGGTAGTTGAATATTTTAGTTAGAATTTGTACAATGAATTCTCCCACACTACTCAGACTATAGACAGCTCGACCTCGCGTCTCATACACACCTCCCCGCCAAGAGCCGATTGTAGGTAGATACACGCCATAGGCCTAAATAGATAGATACAGATCCCCTCATTAGATCAACAGCAACTCTCGCATGGTGATTGACTAAACACTACAACTTCTTCTCCTCTCACTAACTAGTCAGACACTCGAATTCAACCCAAATACAGAATAAATGTTAATAAATCAGAACACGGCGTTTCGCGAGGGCTGTTCGCCATCATACCTCGGCAGAGGTAGACGGGATCTAGGTGGTATCATGCAAAGAATGTGCGCGGAAAAGGGGCAGCCGAACAGCAGAAAAAATAGTAAACGTATATGTTATCAATGACGTATCGAAAATAGAACCAAAACGCCTTATTCCGAGGGGACGCCGAACGTCCAAAGCGATGATGATTGTACAGCATGCTGTAAATATAAAAAGATGAATGCAAGATAATGCTATATCCAAGTGGTTAAAAAAATGCCCGGCAGCTGCGCCTTTTCCAAAATGCTAAGGAGGGTACAATTGTGTATTGTATCGTCGTGTATGCGTGGATTAATGCTGCGCCGAGGCAGCTTTTGATGAATAACGTCTGAACGAAGGTACTCTTTTCTTCTGGTCGACCCCTTCTGTCTATTCTGTGGCGTAGCCCTCACGTATAAATCCGGGAATTTTGTTCCGTCGATGAGAATTGGGTATAAGCGAGAGTCGTGAAATGGTATTATCGTAATGGAATCATTAAAATGACGGATATGATAAAAGGGAACGGTAGGTTGAGGTCATGAGAGACACTTATTTATACGTATGATTATTTTCTCCCAAGTTCAACCAGCTCAAGTCGTTTGACTTAGATGCCATAGCGAGCTGCGGTTGCGATGACAGACCAGTCGGGGCCGGGATTGTGTTAGGTGGTCCAAGGGCTGTCTGGTAAATGCTTTGACTGTAAGCACTGCTAGGCGCTCGCTCGTTCCCCCACTTCTTCTTCGCCATTGCTGGATCCCAGGTATCGTTAACGCTAGCCGGGATACCACTAGAGTAACCCGAGGACGACGCGGTGGACGCGGATCGTTCTATTTGACCAGACATTCCCTCTGATATCATCGGATTATATTGCGCAACCGTTGGACTGGCCGAGTGAACGCGATTTAACTCTGCTCGCCCTTCAACAACTTGTAATGGCGGGACTGTAGCAGAGTCTTGCGTCATACGGTTCCTGTCGGAATATACAGAGCTTGGTTCGGATGCACCAGTCTCACGGCGTGAATTACTGTTTCCGAATCCGAGGACAGATAATGCGCTGCCACCAGACCAATACCGATTCCAACCAGAACTCCTCCTTAACTCTCCATCTCGGTTTACCGCAGGTCTAGCACGGGGCTTAGGATCATTCGTGGTGGCGGCGAAAGAAACGCCCTTTTCATCACTGACAATAAACTGCGGTTCCGGAGTTATTTGGGGTTGTGGTCGGCTTATGGTATTCTTCAATTGCTGCTTATTCATGCTGCCGATGGAGCTGCGGTTCGTGTCGTTACTCGTCTTGCGCTGTAGGGCAGGCTTTTGGACCTTGCCCATCAATATAGCCATCGACGAGAAAGATCCGGCCGAGTCCTGCGGAGCATGCCCTCGGAATTGGCCGCCTGAAGCCTTCGCCAGTTCCGGACTAAAGAAATCTTTTTCGTCTGGTATTCCGCTTGCTCTTCGCGCATGCCCTGCTTCAACAAAATTCTGCCTTCTCCGGAGGTGCTTAATCCAGAATAATAAGGCCATTAAGATAATGGCAAACCCGAAAATGGTGCCCAACACTACGCCTAAGAGGGTTGTCGGAGCCAGTGTAGTGCTTCCATCATCCGAAGTAGTCGTGGGAGCAGCAGCCGCCGCAGTAATGGCGGACGTAGGAACTTCAGATGAGCTAGCTGTAGACGTCGGAGTAGTGCTTGAAACCGATGATGTTGATGACGACGACTCGATGGAAAAGACCCCCTTCTGTTGTCCAAACACAGCTGTTGCGTTCTTCCAACTGTTCTCTTTCGCATTAAACATGCATAATATTTCATCATCATTACCACCAGACATTACTACTAAGCCATCCGAGTCGGTAGCTATCGAGTATTGAGTTCTCGTATTTTGCGGTGCTAAAGTGGAGTTATATTTCGGCCAGTCCGCAACCGTAAGTGCTCGTTTCTCGATTTCTTCACCATCTCTCGCCGATCTTCGAGTCGAAGCAGTTGTCGAAACAGGGGCCGCGTTTGCCATGGGAGCCGCGCCTGCATTTAATAACATTGTCCTGTTGACAGTGTTTGGCGAGGTAGTAAGGTCGAATGTATAAAGATGTTTACTTCCATCATCACCAGGTATAATAGCAGCCTTGATCGAGGTTGAATTTTTCGGTAACGGATCAGCGAGTGTTATCCCTGAATCGGCCCAAGAAGCGGCCGGGTCAAAGAGCATCACTTTTGTGTTAGTAGGGTTGCCGCCGATCAATACCGCCTGTGACTCCGACCATGGGAGAAGGATGGGTGCGACACCTGGAGGCGAAATAGTCGATTGAAATGCCAGTACCGAATGAGGTTCGGATGCAGTGACCGTGAAGGTTTGCGAAGACAGATTGGGTTGTCCATCTGTTGATCCCGAATATATCAAAATCGAATCGCTGCTGTTGATATATGTCGCACTATGCCAAGTTCGATTTTGGGTGACCAAAACCTGTGGTGTTATAGTCGCCCATTTTCCGGTAGAATATGTAAACTTTTGAAGACCTGGATAATCCGCTGAACCTGATTGCCCACCTACGACAAAAAAGCCAGCCGTCGAAGAATCCTTCGGTGTCGAGCCGACACAAACACCACCTTCAACTGGTTGACCACTGGCTAATTTTGTCCATTCAGCACCGTCTTCCAAAGCCAATGACTCGAATCCCGCACTCGAGTATGAATAGAGGGTATTGTTGAAGAGAACGCTACAAGCGCCCGTCAATGACACCGACGGTTTAGGTAGCGACATGGTGAAAAGATATATATCTTCAACCCCACGACAATTCTGAATGAGCGACAATACCAAATAACGTGGCCTCCAAACTATCGCTACCTATCACAAGGTCATGGTCAGTTGCTAAAAAGGTAAGACAAATCTGCACAATGCCGGAATCGGTGGTCAATGTCGTGTTAAGATAATAGAGGCGCAACGCTCTGTCTGTAATAACAATCGAGAACAGTGAAGCAACGCTATTAAAATCGAACAGCAGTCTCCAAAGTTGATAGGTTTTGTTTGGCGGATGGCTGCTTGAGCAATCCGACGCCGAAAAGAAGTTGCCGTCGAGGTATCTGATAGTTGGCTAGGAGTTGTTTGCAGCTGAGCAAACTCGACTCTCGAAGCAACAGGGCCGGCCCACGTAGGACAAGATGATCTACAGAACAGAATTCGGTAGTTTCTTTTCAGAAAAGGAGATGTTTCCGTCTTCGATTGAGATTGACTGAGATTGACAGAGTGGAAGAAAGGTGGGAACGGTCGATCGTTCTCCTTGACAGGTTTGGTGTCGCAGGATGTAAAACCAAGCAAACCACCGATACAAGCTCCGAATGCTTTGCCTAAAAGTGTAGCCCTGCTCCGTATACTACGTAGTATCTAGCGTCAGCTCTTGTGGATAGATATATTTCAAGGTGTGCCGCAATATAGGGATATCATACACTAAACACGAAGGAATGGAAGGAGGGTTTACGGCGAAAAAAAGATCGAAGAAGGTGTGAGGTTTAGACGACCAGCGATCGAAAAACACTGACGAGAAATCCTGTCGAATAGAGGACGAAGGAAGACAAGGAGAGAGAATACCGCAGCGACGGAATGGATCCAAAGGAAAGGCAAGCTGCAGCAAGAGAGAGTAGCAGGGTCACTGGGAAATGCGAGGTAGAGAGAGAGAGAGCGTGCTGAACGTATGAGAAGAGGGCACAAACAGAGAATGACAAGAGTGATCGAGCACACATCGATGAGAAGGACGAGAATACGACCTGGGGCATAGACCAGGGGTCCTTGGCGGTTTGTGGATCGCCATCTCCTCGCCGAATGGAAAACCGGCAATTTTCAGGGGTGGAAGATAGCGTCAGGTACCTTAAACGACTAAAGTACGTCCAAGCTAGTGCCAACAGCGCCTAATCTGGCAAGAGATGCAAAGATATGCAAGGTACCCATCCGGGATCGTAGTACATTCAATTACCCTGTGGCTGGGCATGTAAAGGTTACCATACTTAGTGGGCTTAGTACGACGTAGGGTTACCAGCAAGAAAAGGGGCAGGCCTTTTTTATCCTTGCCGATTCCCTCTGATACCACCACCTTCTCGCGTGGTTGCGGGTCTCGCAGAGGATTTTGCTCAACGTGCTTAGATGAGAATGCGAGCTGATATTGCTCCGTCGCTCCGTTTATCTCGTCTATCTTCACTCATCTTCCGATGACATATGGCTAATATCATGCGTGGTTGATGGTTAATGGTTAATGGTTAATGGTTAATAATGTATGCATATCTTAATGGTATACATAAGCTTACACCCTATGCAAGTAATGCAAGTAATGTGTGAGAAGCATATCGAAAGTCTGGAGTCCAAATCCAATTTTACCCGTCCATACGACGAGTTGAACGAGCAGAACGAGTTGGAGGTTGGGGGCTGTGCGAGCGAGAAAGTGACTGGAGGAAACGAATGACAGAATTGTCCAATCGAACGGGAGAATCGTAACATGATCTTTGGATAGGTCGTTTCCTTAGCATCGTATACCAAGCAGGTAGGTAATAACTAGTGTAAGACCAGGTACCACGCTTTTCCTATTGAGGTTGGAATATGGCGGGCACTAACCACTAGAAGAAGGAGAATATATTGTGAAACGGCTACCCCACTCTATCCCGAACTCATAAACGACGTAAGTTTGGTTGATATGAAGTACCTATGTACCTTATTAAGACATTGAAGCCTTAGTGTGCGAGATTCAATTGGTCATTGGGTAGTATCGAACGGAAATCGCTACCGATCAATTGATCGTCTTTTATTTCGTACCTACAGAGCACACTTTGCAGTTCGCTACTGCTTGAACGGCATGGCATCGTCGGCATTCAGCAGAATAGGCATGTACGATCGTTTTTAAACTCCACTACTTCCAGCGTCTTCGATTGTTGGATTTTTGGTGCTTTAATCCAAACCAAGCTAACAGATGGATGATCACTTTCAACCGATTCTGCCAACCAACCAACTCCGCGATGTTTGGTGTTTATGATAGTTGAAATCCGCCGAACTGGATCGGACCCGAAAGGCAAAATTGAAAGGGAAAAAAAGAAATCGTGCCGAGGAAGGGCAAGCTCTAAGCTGCTTCAGAATTATTATTTTTGTCATCATAGCTCATTTTGTTTGTCACATTTGCTTAAAAGAAAACTACGAAACGTGCGACAACTCCCATCTCAGAATATCCTTGGAAGAGGCGTTGCGTCTCCTTCAAACATTCGAACTTGGCCTAACTAGGTCACGCTCACTACTATTTTTATAGTATATTAGCTGCCTGCTATGTATAAATGAATCAGTTTACGTGGTTACCTAGTAGGTACTAGTTAAAGTATTACTATGGGATATTATTTCGGGTCTTGCAAAAGATCTCAACGACCTTCTCTATTGAAGAATCACTAGATTTGTTAAATTCATCGGTGTACTGAATAACCATAAGCGGTCCGATTCGGTTCCTTACAGCTCAGATGTCTTTCCAACATCGTCACAAATGAACAACGGCCTAACCTCCGGCTGACAACGGTCGTAAATACGGCCAATTTTAAAGGTCGCTCAATGTCGTCATCCCGTTTATTCTCTTCCAACCACCAACCGCATGATAGATCTGTGCTAGGAATATGTAGATGCAAATCCGCATGCCTGCCGAGATCAGCCTAGCCGCAGGCCGCAACCCTCTCGTGATAAGCGCCGAGGTACAGACCGTCACGGCTCTTGCTAGAAACAAGCTCATCACGAACCAATTATTCCTTTCCTCATTTCCCAATATCCCGCTTATCTCTCATTCCTAAAAGCGCGCGGTATCTAAATGTTACCACTACTTAAACCACATGAACCATAATTCCTATTTTCCAATTGGCTCAACATATATCCCATAATCTTATCACCAAGAACTACCGTTGGAGACTTCTAGGTTAGGTATAGATAGACAAATGCCGCTAACATCAATAGAAATCGATACCACGCAGGTAGTGACATCACAAATCTCTTCATAGAATAATCAGAAACATATCACAGGTGCATCAAGAGTGTTGTTTTGGCAATTTTTTAGTATTGCTTGATGGAGCTTTGTGTGGATGTAGTGAATCCGACAGCTTCGGAACGTAGATCAACGAGAGCTAAGCGCGCAGTATCTTGGGCGGGAAGTCTCAATCCGATCAAGAGGGTCATAGGCGGACTTTAACAAATTTCATCCATGCCACCTCGTTCTCACAATATCCTCCTTGCTGTAGTATATGTACAGCCCAACCTTGCCTTCCCTCGCCATATCCCGGAATCATTAAAACCATCCCCCATGAACCTCAAACTCCTGAACCATGCAATGCCATCGCGCGTAGAAATTCCAACTCGATTCAACCATTTTTACGTCACAGTTCCTATTGAGACGGGTTTGCAAAGGCTTCAGCCGGTAATTGCGCCTATCGTATTGTTAGTCTCTGATACTCCACCATCTTTTTTGGTTATTACTTACTCGCTTGTCGTTGAACATCACTAGAGCCTGGTCAAAGTTCCAGTTGACGCCGTCAAGGCACAACTTGGAGTATTCTGGGGTCATACCAGTGCGGTTGCACACCTCGATTACCATCTGCTGCTGTAACTCCAGGTTCGGTTGAGCAGCTGGTGCAGCGTTTGGGACCAGGCCTGGTACTGGTGCCTGTACCTGTGCCGGTGCCGGTGCCGGTGCTGATGAAGGCAGCGGGCTGAAGGGTCTAACGACGAGCACATCGCTGATGACACGAATGGGGTTTCTATTTGGTGTGCCTGGACCTAGAACAAAAGTCCGGGAGAAGCTTCGCTTAGCGGTCTTCAAAGTGACAGGCTCTTGATCATCGAACTCTCCGTGGATGGTGAGGACCATTCCATCCACACTAGATCGGTTTTGACTAGTTGGATCGTATAGGCCATGAATGGGATGGCAGTCGATAATGTACTTGTTGAACTCCCCAAGTAGATTCGGGTGTCGCGTAGCGGGTAGTTGGTCCCACACACTTCGGATGAGATTCGGTCCAAAAAACACACGCTTGCTACGAGTGTTCTCATGTGTAATCTTAACGTGATTACGCGAGAATTTGATGTATGACCCCCATCCGGCTTGCTGGGCATACGAAGACGATCTGGGGGCGGTATTGTTTACTGATATAGAGAATGTGCTCTCGTCTTCGTAGTACTTGCCAGCTAGGCTTGTCCGATCAGAGTCGTACATCGGGATGAATTCCTTGATGAATCCTTCACCAATTCCGTTGATATCTCGAAAGTCCGCTCCATTTTGCGGGATCGGTGTAGGTCGAGAGGCAAGTTCCATTGCGGTAACTTGTTCCGGTGAACGAACCTGAACGTTGCTGAGGTTCTGTAGTCTCGGAAACCAAGCCGTGACCTCTTCTCTGTAGCTGGGAGTTGTCGTCTCGATAGGATTCTCGTTGAGTAGAAAAGTCTCGAGTTTGCGAAGGCGGTGTCGCCATTTTTGAAGTCCTCGCAAGTCTTTGAAGTGATTTCGACTTAAGTCTAGGTTGACTAGGTCGGGAAAGGTATCGGCCAAAGCCATAATCTGATGGACATCGTCGATGTTGTTGCCTGCAAGGCTGACACTAGCAACGGCTTGGCGCTTGTCCTGGGGTGTCTTGAATAGACCATCACAGACGGCCATCAGAGCTTTGAACAGCTTCTCGGGTTTACTTTCACCGCTGAAGAATCCCATCTGGTTGAGAATCTGATCTTCCCCGAGGGTAGATAGATTTAATAGCTTCGCCGTAGGGTTATAGCGTAAACTAAGGACATTGCGTAGTTGATCCTTGATCTCGAGGGCGGATGAGGATAAGTTAGCCTCGGGTAGTGGAGCCTGTCCTCCAGGAACCTCCGTAATAGCTAGAGGTGTACCGGCGAATGTGAAACCATCCACCTTAAGAATCTCCTCTCCATCTTGCTTGCTTGTCGAGATTTGTACTAAGTCACCAATAATGTGTGACTGCTAGACGTTAGCAAGGTAATGAAACCTTGATAATGCTCTAGGAATCCGGGATAGGTATGCGGCTCGTTGAATATTGTCTCTCCTCGTTTCTTATTGCGAGCTATATGGCATGATAACGAATACGGAGAATTTGCGGCGCCCCGTAACCCCCCAGATTCTCGGATAGAATGCTATCACATACCTTCTTAATCCTGATGGGTCGTGTAGTTTTACCAACAGTCTGGGCTTTGCGTTCCAGGAAATTGAGCAGCTCCTTTAGTCCACCTCCTTCGTTGTGAGCGGCTTTGCTCGACTTGAGACCTGCGACTTGTAGTGTCATCGTCTCTTGAGCGTTAACACGTTGAGCGCCTCGTGGTCCTGCAGGTATTCCGTTCGCGAGGGCTCGTTGGATGATTTGTTGTGCTTTTACCGACGCTCTTGGCGCGCGAGATCCGTTCGCGACTTGTCGGTTAGCGCGGGGTGCTGTCGGAATAGAATCGTGATGGTTGGCACGTTTCGCCTTTTGCGACGAACGGTTGGTGCCTGTAGGGGCGTCCATATCGAGGTCGCCATCTCGGTCAACTCTCAATGCTGCATTTCCGCGACGCTTAGCGATACCGCCTCGGCCGCCTGTCTTCGTTGCAGAGCCTCGGCCGTTGCGCAAGCCAGAAGGGGCTGATCCTCTACGTGGACCAGAGGGAGCCATGGTCGCTTTGTGAATAGCGACAGGTGCACGTGATGAGATGTATTTCAAAGGTCGGGATAGCGGTAGACGTTATTGCGCAGAACGCAGTAGGCCAAATTAGAAGGAGGGTTTAATAAAGCCGTTGGTAATAGATTGCAAATTGCCAGAGGCCCGTCAAGGAAGTGTGGCGGTCTCCTAGTGCAGCGAGAAAACCATTTAATCGTGGGTCGATTGATGGCGGGTTGCCTAGAAAGTGTGATATAATTGCGAAGTTCGTCAACTTTCCCGAGGCAACTGAAAGAAAAATATAAAATAGAGAGATGCGTTCTCTCGTAATGATTGCGGTATCAATACGAAAGACGAATCACTCGGATTGTGGTTGTTTTGTCTTCCTAGTAAAGAAAGTGACCAAGGTAAAAAGGTTGAAAGATGGAAGGTCGTGACGTCGGAACAAAGGCTGAAGAAAAAGAAAGTAGGTGTTGCTCAGGTGAGACTAAGGGAAAAAAGGCATGCACAGACCACTGTATGACTCTGATTAAAGTTTTAAGTAGGTGACTCAGCCACCAAACACAGTGACAGTGGAGATCAGCCTAGAGCAGAGCCACACAGTACACCGCAAAATAAGCCACAATGAGCACATGACTACGCGAAATCTCAACGCCAATTAGTCGACGGATTAGGAACGCTACTATTAGTCAAACGCGATAAATGTACACCGATTTCCAAGTTCCCATATCAGCCGAAGGATGACTGGACCAAGAAACTACTTGGTACCGAGGGAGTTATGTGATATCTAAAAAAGAATTAAGCCATGGATTCAGATGAGTTCGACGATGATATCGCCGACGAAGATCTGATCATCGCCGCCAGTCAGGCCCCGGCACCAGCTTCAAGTCGTGGTCCAGTTGCCAAGATTAATCAAGGTCGATTTCAGCCCCACGCCAATTCAACTCGGCCAAATTCAATGGTATGAGTCCAGTATCTTCTTTACACGATCATATACGAATTTTAGTTATTCTTATATGACGTTTCATATTTGGTCAATGCCTTGTATTATGTTCAGAGGATTCCCGCTGATATGCACTCCAGCAAAGCACAAGTTCTAATAAGCAACCATTTATCGACCTCGATGATCTGCCGCTGGACGCATTCTCGAGTTCTTCTGCCAATAACAGAAGCTTCTCAGGAAGTTTTCGGCAACCGTCTCGTATTGGTGGACCAACCCCTGCTTACAAACAGACTACCCTATTTGGTCAGACTATTCATCAAGATCAAGATCCCGGGTCTTCTCAGGCAAACAGGAACCGTGTCTTCCGTGCAGATCTACCTCCTGAGCCGCCAACTCACCATGAACTTGACTCGGAAGCTATGAAGACTTGGGTTTACCCCACTAATCTGGGACCGACTCGAGACTATCAATTTAGCATTGTCAAGAATGGGTTGTTTAATAATACCCTTGTGGCTCTTCCAACGGGCTTGGGAAAGACATTTATTGCGGCTACGATTATGCTAAACTACTTCCGCTGGATGAAATCAGCCAAGATCATATTTGTGGCTCCTACCAAGCCGCTCGTATCCCAACAAGTCGACGCCTGCTTCACTATAGCCGGTATTCCAAGGTCACAAACGACTCTACTCACAGGCGAAATATCTCCTGGTCTCCGTGCGGACGAGTGGGCATCCAAAAGGGTCTTTTTCATGACCCCGCAAACGTTAGAGAACGACTTGTCTTCAGGATTTGCCGACCCCAAGTCTATTGGGTTGTTAGTAGTGGATGAGGCTCATAGGGCTACTGGGAATTATTCCTATGTGAAAGTTGTCAGCTTCCTGAGACGTTTTACGAGTAGCTTCCGAATACTTGCCCTAACTGCGACCCCGGGATCGAGGGTTGAATCGGTCCAGGAGGTAATCGACAGTCTTGGTATCTCACATGTAGAGATCCGCACCGAGGAGTCCATTGATATTCGTCAGTACGTCCATTCAAGAGATGAAGATATCGTATTACTAGACCCGTCAGATGAAATGAATCACATCAAGGAGCTCTTCTCTAAAGCGTTAAAGCCGCTTGTAGAGAAGCTAAGCCAGCAAAATATATACTACGGCCGTGATCCAATGGCACTCACTACATACGGCCTTCTTCAGGCGAGGAAGGATTGGATGGGTCGGGCTGGGCAGCATGTTAACCAGGGAGTGAAATTCATGATGATGGCAATCTTCTCGGTTCTGACAAGTCTATCCCATGGCATCAAGTTACTCAACTTCCACGGTATCAAACCATTCTACGACAGTCTTGTCCAGTTTAGAGAGGAGACCGAAGGAAAAGGTGAAAAGGGCTCCAAATTCAAAAAACAGATTATCGAATCTCCCAGTTTCCAGGAAATGATGGATAAAATCGACGGTTGGTCAAAGAAAGACGACTTCATTAGCCACCCAAAACTCACGTACTTATCCGATACTGTTCTGAATCACTTTATGGATGCTGGCGAGGGCAGAGAAGGAGCTACTACTAATACTAGAATCATCGTTTTCAGCGAATACCGAGACAGTGCCGAGGAGATCGTACGAATCCTCAACACCCACAAACCACTTATCCGCGCCGCTGTGTTTGTTGGACAGGCCGACTCAAAGAGATCAGGGGGTATGAAACAAGCAGAGCAAATAGAACGCATACAGAAATTTAAGGCCGGTGAATTTAACGTCCTGGTCGCAACCTCTATCGGTGAGGAAGGACTTGATATCGGTCAAGTTGATTTAATCATATGTTATGATGCGTCCGCATCTCCAATTCGAATGCTTCAGAGAATGGGACGAACCGGAAGAAAACGAGCAGGCCGCGTTGTCCTATTACTGATGCGTGGAAAAGAGGAGGACAATTATGCCAAGTCCAAAGATGGCTACGAAAAGATGCAAATGATGATATGTGACGGAAGTCGCTTCAATTTTCGCCACGACCTATCCGCGAGGATAGTCCCAAGGGACATCCGGCCTGAAGTTGATATGAGAGCCATAGACATTCCAGTTGAAAATACACAAATCCAGGGTCTTCCGGAGCCCAAAAAGGGGAGGGCCAAAAAGAAGAAGCCACCAAAGAAGTTCCATATGCCCGACGGCGTAGAAACAGGCTTCACTAGCGTTGCTTCGCTCCTAGGTAAGAAAACGAAACCAGCAAAGACGGAGAAGGCCTCTGATCCCATCGAGGAAGAGAAGGTTGCCGATATACCAGCTCTCGGCCAAGTTATATTAAACGAAAGACAAACAAAGGAGCTAAATAACATATACAAATTCCTTCCATATAATAATCGAGATATGGAGGATATCGATCAAGTGGACTTGAAGGCACACCCTAGTGCTCTAAGAACACTTCGGAAAACTGTAGATCTAAAGCACGGGGAACACGCGAAGCGGTGCGTGGGATTATTCAAAAGATTATCGAAAGCGAAGTCCGCCTCAGATCATCCGTATTCAGAATCAGATGCGCGTCGATATCTTCATCTACCGCTGCCAGACTATGCACCTGACTCGGATGGCGAGATTACCGATCCAGGACCAGTTCGAAAGAAGAGGAAGGTGGTAGCGCCAACCTCGGAGGATGGTAACGAAGTTGAGGAGGTATCAGCCGCTCCATCACGACCTAAGAAGGCCCTCAAGCCTACAAAACCGAGCCCTGCAGTTAAACGCACCATTTTAAAGGAAATCATTGAGGATGAAGAAGAGGAAGATCATCTCCCACCACCTCGAAAACGTACCACTGCCTCAAAAGCGCAGCCGAGACAAAAGGCAAAGGCCAAAGCGACGACCCCGAAAAAGTCTCGTGGTCGACCTAAGAAAAATCAAATTCAAGCAGCCTACGACGAAAGCGCTGACGAAGGCGATGACTGCCGGCGTACTAGCGACCTAGAATTGACGGAAGACTCGGACAATGGGAGCGACCTTGTAGACTTCATAGCTGGCGACGACGAAGCCACATCGACTCCCGCAGTCCCGACCTCATCCATGTCTTTCGTCGTACGAAAATCCCGACGCAGGTCTACCTCTCCTATTTCGCCATCTGCCTCTTCCATCATCGATAGCCGTCCCCGTCAAAAAGAAAACCAGAAACAACAGAAACAGAAGGAGAAGAAAAAACCTTACTTTGAACCGACACGCTTCACTGCCACTCAGGATAGCCTTAATGATGACGACAGTATCCCGTCCATGAGCCAGCTTGTCCGAAGCAAACGCGCTTCAAAGAAAGCCGCTGCTTCCTCTGTCACTATCCCTACTTCGCCCGCCGGTTCCGAGGACGACGATGGTAGTGACACCGACGTCCCAGTCCGGAAAAGTGCTAGTACACGTAACAGGGGGAGAGTAAAAACAAAAAGACAGAAAATATTCGTGTCTTCAGACGATGACGACGATGATGATAATGAAGTACTAGTAGAGGAAAGCGACGGGTATTAATGGATAGATAACAGGTCGGGTTTTTTTACGTATTGTCGCTTTGAAAAGTTGTCCTTGCTATACCCTGCCCCGAGAAAAATCTGTAGCTACAGTACCTAGCACAAATCTAAGTTGCCCCTATTAACCAGATGAATTGGATATATCTTTCATAATGTGGTGTATACGCGTACTGCGGCCCAATACCAAACCTATCATACCTACCTCTCGAGATATGCACCAATGTCATATCTCCTCCCTGCCCATGTACAACGTGACAAATGCGTTAAACAATAAACGCCCAACTACCTCCCTATAGGTAGGTAGGAATCTAGGCAAGGTTTCCCGACTTGGGTTGTCGGAGCAAGCGTAGGTATCGATACTACGTCCCGACGCAGCGCGATTATTCAGAGCCACCGGCAGACCCCTTCTCCGTAGCTATGTGACGGCACATCCGCCTTGGCTCTTTTGCTATGAGCCCGTCTTGTTCGAAGTTGGGATTTATTTGTATACCTGTTGCGTAGGTATTAAATGATAGAAGTATCCAGATATTAGATACCTACCTAGGTAGGTAGATACATATCTATGAGAACTCAAGTATCTGCCCAAGGGCAATTAAGTATTTCCTTTCAAAACAGTCTAGTATAGGTAAACCTAGGAAACCCTTACTAAAAGAAAGGAGGTGTTCCAATATCCCTTTTAAGATTCTTCGAACCCTCTTCCTTCTTCCCTCTTCTCATATCATCAAGAATCTGGACCATTATAGTATTATGTATAGTTCTCGTTATGATTACTGCTAAGCTACCTAACCTATCCCTAATCCCTTCGTGTCCGCAAAACAACCTGACACGAACCAAGCGAACGCATATCGAGCCAGTCGTCTCAGTCAAAATTACTCTTATTTAATCGTTCTGCAGCAAAATACACTCGTGTCAACTTGACCAGACAGTCGTCAAATTGCCCCGAAATATCAACCTCAAACTCCCACACATAACAAGGATAATGCTCGCGGTCGTGACCTCGATGAATCCTTTCGTGCCACTCGACACTAGAAAGCTCGAAAACGCCTATGACGATATATAGTGCTCCAACTTCGTACTCCGGCAGGCGTCATGTGAATATGGCGGCTAATTATCAAAAATGCATAAGATGCCCTAAGCTGTAGGTCATCGATTCGTAATACGTTAATGCGTTGCCTATCCGCTGAAGGCAAAAAAGAGCAATATCAAGCCCAGCTCGGTATCCTCCGTGGCTTGTCTCACGCGGCTACGCTCCTCCCCACTGCGGTGCCCCAACGGAATCTCCTCAGAGTCCCGCCGCCACTCCTAATAACCTCTCTTCCGCAGCTGCTGCCATCGGCCACCGCGCTCGCGTTGCCTACCGCACCTAGACCATTCAAAGTCTCTTGACGACCGACCTCTCTTCCAATGACATAGCCAGCCCCGAAGCCGACGACGGATACCAACACTACCACGCCAGCACTTACGACCCAGGTCATGAGCGTAGGACTGATAAAAGCTTCCTCTCCTGCAGCCGCGTTCGCTCTCTTCTTCTTGGTGGCTCGAGACGACTTCGTATTCGGCGTAGGTGTGGCGGATCGCTTGACTTTCTCACCCGCAGATTCACGGTTCGTGGCTGCTTGCGGGGTTGGCCTGGAAGGTTGTGAAGCCCCTCGTGTCTGGGTTGACGGAGATGGCCCTATTAAGTCGGCTTCGGTAGCGAAGCGGAACTCAATAGGTTGGTTACCGGTGGCGGCATTCGAGCGTTCGCCCATCTCTTTCTCGCCATCTTTCGATCGCTTACCTGCAGCAGCAGCGCAGCTAAGCAGGGTTGTCAGACTAGCACGCAACGCAGCATCGTTATCAGCCTGGAAATTAGGAGAACGACGATCAACTCGAGTCTGGGATCGCTGGCCGAAGGATGGTCTGTGATGATGTTGGGGAAGGGATGAGGTTGTGGAGTGGCGATGCATCAAGTGGGAAGGCGGATGTGAGAATGCATTTGGCTGGGGTTGGAAAGGCTGCTCTGAAGGGCGAGTCCCCAGTGCTGTTGCGCGATCGTCGTCATCGCTCGAGTCGGGTTCGACAGGTTGGACTTGTCGCAGTGGAGTGCTTCGGACAGCTTGGGGTGAAGCGATATTTTCGGCGGAACTGGTTAAAACTCGGTCGTCCTCGCTTTCACTCTCCTCATATTCTTCTTGGCTGCTGCTCGTACCAGTCTGACCAACCTGGCCGGCGACAAAAGTGGGCTGTGGAGCATCGGAGCGCGCATAGGATTGTGGATGCAAACGTCGCCGTCTTTGGCCGTGGTAGGTCGAGCCTACCTGTAGGCCCGTGGTGACAATCTCGTCGCCGATAGAGGATACGGAGGATGATGATGGGTGGGAAGAAACCTCGACCCATGATTCTGCTAAGGCGGTGAGAGTTTGTTTATTACACTTGAACCAGTCAGGCTTACCATCATTCCGCTGTCGCTGTTGGTTTGGAGCAGCAGGACCGGACGCGGATCGCATCGCGGTGGATTGAGAGACCCGCTGGGGGTTGTTGCCACGTTGCCAGGTCTGGGCCGACATCTTGTGCAGACGAGGATATGCGATGCGTTAAGGGAAGCAGGTGAGAAAAAAGGGGAAGATGCAATAGACCCAGACTTTCAGGTAGATGGCGGATAACGACACCTTAGAATGGAGTACTGTAAGTGGCCTATCGATTATCAATAATGACTGGAGCTGCGCAGTTCACCGACGACCGGGCGATTAGGCTTCTGGAATTTGGGGGCTTTTGGAGGCTTGGGGGTACCAAAGCTGTTCGTCTCCAACGAAAGGACAGCAAAGAAATCCCCCGCGCGCTCAATTAAAGCAGGGATCCGCTGATCTATGTTAGTTTATTCGTGCCAGGTGTTGTATTTGTATTTGTATTTGCATTCGTACGGTTACGGTACATACAGATTTGGGCACGCGTACGTGAGAGAAGTGCGAGTCCGGCGGGGGTTGTTTGGTCAATAACGATTCAAGAAGGACAACGGCTGAATATTTGAGATGGACCGGAGAGAGAAAGACTAGGGTTCATGGGTTCATAACCGAATGGTTGATGTTTGAAATGTCGTCAAAACGAACGATGCTGGAAAGAGAAAATCAAACGAGACAGACGGCAGACGCAAGGCGAGGGTCACACGCAAGGTACGGTTCGGAATGTACTTGTTTCTCTAGCCGTGACTTCTTTGTTTCAACTTGCTTAACTCGCTCGCCTTGTTGTCTTTAGGTAATAAGAACTAAAGTAGCTAATAACCAGCCAAACTTAAAACACGTCCACATATAACTTGGAGGTAACGCAGCGGAATAAATGGAAGGAGTAGAAGAAAGTTCGATGACAGACTTCCTAATTTAACAGGAGCGACGTACTTGGCGGGGAACTAATGACTGCTAATAATTTAAATAATCACTAACGACAGCGCCTCCCTAAGACTTAAGTTACAGGTTAGTGAGATGGGTGGAGGGCTACCAGATGACGATATCCCACTTGTAGGCCTGTACCTAGGCCTGTAGGTACCATGTACAGGTACAACCAATCGGTGGATTTGAAATAGCGTCTTGGCAAGATCTTCCAATCTTGCCGATAACGTCCCAGAATATGCCCATTCAATCTAAACATTTTCTTAACCTTCTCAACCCTCTCAACACTTTGATCTGCCCAGGTATGCATCATTCAATGATGTGCCCAACTAAACGCACTAACCATGCAGGTCAGCCGATATGAGAGTCTGACTCCGTGCTTGAGACACTAACAATCGAGGATCAACAATATAAGCTTCGTAACCTTTCAGAATAGCGTCAGAATAAATGGGCCATGTGTGAACCACCCGAAATGGCACTGTATTACACTGTGTTTTGATCTATCCCCTATATTATCTAACTAGGAAATTGTCAGCTTTGCCACAGCATCAAAGAGTCTAGGGGATAGTAAACTTACAGTGTATTACAGTAGTATTAATACATGGCTCGCACATGGCTCACTTATTCTGACGCTATTCTGCCTTTTAAAAGCATAGAGAATGAAGGGCAGACAGGCTGGAAATGATGGTGTCATGCTCACTCTCACCTGATAGGATTCATCTGTGATCGTAAATATCATTGGACCGTATCCAAGCCCAAAGGCAGTGTAGAAGGGTCCATGTGCAACCAGCCACCTAAGGGAATCCGTATGTCAGGCACTTGACACTACACCTTATTAGGCACGCGGGTGGGGGTTCACTATTACATCAACAGCAGTAGCTCTTACATAGTACTTTCTTTGCTCACCCATTTAACTAAAACCTTACCCCAGGTATATCGAATGACTAAAATCCATCTAACAAATGAAAAGCTCTGTTGATCATCTATTTAAAGGCCAAAGTCT
Source organism: Annulohypoxylon maeteangense (assembly GCF_022496945.1). Classification (NCBI taxonomy): domain Eukaryota; kingdom Fungi; phylum Ascomycota; class Sordariomycetes; order Xylariales; family Hypoxylaceae; genus Annulohypoxylon; species Annulohypoxylon maeteangense. The sequence continues at coordinate 3,970,876 of NW_025953248.1, read as the reverse complement.
GGGGAATGCTCGAGTTACCGTTATTCTATCCGTAACATAATGTCATAGTCAGTGGCGATAGTTCAACATAGGCCTCATCTAACATACCTAGATAAGGAGATGCTTACGGATGGGAATCGGGATGTACCGCAGAAAGTAAAGCAGAACTCAAAAGCACAGGAGCTCCTTTCGAAATTCGAGTGTTTCCACATCACGGGGACTGGACTTCTGCAATCCATATCCGGTTCGACATTACCCTAAAGCCTAGAACTCGGTTCATCAAGCTCGTCCGCTCCGACGTCGACTTTAATGCCGCAGAAATAGCAGCTAAGTCCATCCAGTATCATAGGATATAATTAATAAATAATACGGACTCCTAATTCCTGAACCAGACACCCAAGTAAAGGAGTCGGTATGCTAGGTAGAATAGGGGTACCGCTGCTAGATGGCGTAACCGTGTTGAGAAGCTCATGGTACGAAGACTTAAAGAATTCAAGCAATACTGTATAATCCGCAGAGAAATTCTACATGGTGAACGACTATAGACTAGAATGTAGGTAATTGTTATAATCTTGGACAAACATTAAGAATTTCGATGTTACCTTGATATGGGTAGGTAACTACATATAGATAGCAAGAATACTCCTATCCATCTTAGTCGAGTTCGTTCCTACCGCATTCTAGACCACATACGGTAGTAACAAGATCTTTATTCTAAGAGGAAAGAATCTCTTACATCAAAATCCCGAATCGAAACCACCTACGTAGAAGATAGAAATCCCAGACCAACATAGAACAAAACGAATCCTACCTAACATTGTCAACTTCAATAATACCAAATACAAAAATCAAGACTAATGGATGCCTCGCTTTGTACTGCTGAAGACACAGAGTCAGGTTCAACCAATAGTCGCAAAATCATGTATCTCATTCTCGTCGCGTGTTACACAGTACTCCTCATATCCCATATTGGCTTTGTCGTCGGTTTCTAGTACGGCCGACTCCTTGGCTCCGCGACACTTTGGCTAGAATATGTAGCGAAGGTACCTCGAGTAGCACCACACGAGCTGGCACCAAGCCACTACGGTAGCCCCGACGAAGCCGCAGTGCGTCAAATCGACGACAAGCTTATATAACTTATTGATAACTATATTGCCTTCACGGCGAAGCGAGTGAGCGTTCGCTCCGTATCCTTGTGTTTGCTGCCTCATATTCTAATCAAAACGGACGATTTCAAGGTCTTCTAGTAGCGATATTTCTATCCTCTTAATCACCAACTCGAGCAAAAGCAACGAGCCTCTCCTTATCGGTATTTTCTTGTGGCCTCCCGACAGATAGTTGAGAATTTCCCACCTTCAACATCGTCACAAGCCACGACATATGATACGGAGTTAGATATCCAATACACCGATAATGGGACAGTTTCTAGACTGGATGGATGATTGGGAATAGCGTTAGTTCGTGTGTGCTGTCGAAGGTAAATTGTAATTATTGAGAGCGCCCGTTAATAGATCGTATCAAATTATTCGATTCATGTCGCGTATGTTCACTTAAAATATAAAAATAGGATCAATAATGGGAAATTAAGCGGAATTCACTACGGATCTGACAAATCTATAGACTTGTGACGGTGAAACCTACAGAAAACATGAAGTGTGGTATACTCACCGAGCCCTGATCATCCCCCCGTCGGAATAGTTGCAAAAGAAAATGCTCACTGCTCGTCTCTCATACCCATAGGAGAAGAACTTTTGTATGCCCTCTAACGCCGTCATAAAGCCCTCGTAATCTAGAAGCTTGGTCCGCTTCAAGATGCATGGGATATCATCCCACACATAAGAAGGTTCATACCAACTCCGTTGACCAGAAAGAAGCCCTCAGAGCCCACAGAAGGAAAAGCCGACCTGATGAAAACTGGTATATGGGAATTAAGGCGCGTAAGAACAGCCTGTACGTAACCGCGCCATCTCTTCGAAGAAGCCCTCGAGCCCTCAGAAACCACAAGGAGGTTACCCTCCGATCAAGCCCTCAGGTTGAATCACAGCTTCTTGTTGAAGCTTAGCCCTCAAAGCCCACAACCCCAGAGGGGTTTAGATTTTAGAGAAGCCGACGAACCCACTAAGCCAACCGTCGTGTGTCAAAGAACCCTCAGATGGAACTGCCATGTGCGGCTATATCACTTTAAAAAGTGGTCTTCTTGCCCTCAAACTGTCGCATACCACCCCGGGAGGAAGCGCCAAACCCACCACCACGTCCGCCACCGCCACGACCACCGCCGCCACGACCGCCACCACGTCCACCGAAGCCACCGCGGCCACCACCACGGCCACCACCTCGGCCGCCAAACCCACCACCGCCTCGGCCACCAAAGCCGCCGCCGCCGCCCTCACGAGGGGGTCGTTGGCTAGCAAAGTCAAGGCGGACGGCACGAGCATTCCGTCCCTCGCCAACATAAGCACCATTCTTCACGTCAAAGGCGCTCTTGGCATCCTCTACCGAGTTGAAGCTGACGTAGCCGAAACCCTTTCGGTTTCCAGAATCGCTATGATATAATTAATATTGACTCTTTTTGATGGGGAGCAAAAAAACTTACGGATCGGTAGGAAGTCGAACACTCTTGACTTCTGCGACCTCGCCGAAGAATGCAGCGACGGAATCCTCATCAGCATCCCACGGTAGATTGCCAACGAACAGGGTATCGCTTTCTGCGCTGACGGTATCTCCATGTTGCCGGGCTCTGTCTTGGGCACGAGCATTAGGTGTGGCGTCATCAGCAGGGCGGGGCTTGGAGGGGTCAAGTCTCATTCCACGGCCTTCGAGCTCGAAACCGTTCATCTTGTCGAAAGCGGCCTTGGCGCCCTCATGAGATGAGAAATCAACGTATCCAAAGCCGCGAGAGCGTTGCATAGCCTTGTCAGTGACAACTCGGGCACTGGTGAGATCGGCAAACTCCTTGAACGTCTCGTACAGCTTGTCATCATCTATACCCCAGCCGAGGTTTCCAACGAAGAGAGTTGTGTATTCGTCCTCGGAATTCTCCTCGGTCTTGGTCTTCTTGAAAGGGGTAGATACCTCCTCTTCAGCCTTGCGCTTCTTGGGTTGTTCAGACTTCGTCTCGGCCTCTTCAGATTCCTCGCTGGAGTCTTCAGAGTCGTCAGAATCCTTCTCATCCTTAGAAGAGTCGGAGTCATCAGAGTCGGAGTCAGACTAGAAATTCACATTAGTATGGGCTTACCTAAACAATGCAAATATAAAATGCGACATACCTCTTCCTTAGCCTTGGCCTTCTCTGCGGCAGGCTTAGCAGACTTGGCAGCAGCGACACCACCATCTTCGCTATCATCACTGTCTTCATCAGAGTCGGAGGAATCCTCAGAATCAGATGACTCCTTGGCGGCCTTGGCCTTGCCGTTGGCGACCGGCTTGGTAGTCTTGCCATTGACTTTGCCATTGGCCTTCGCCTTGACAGCGGGCTTCTCTTCCTCGGACTCAGAAGCATCTGAATCGTCGTCCGAAGAGCCGGAGGCATCTTCAGAGTCAGATTCCTCGGAAGCAGAGTCAGACTCATCCTCGGACTCAGATTCAGATTCGGGTTCTACAACCTTCTTCTTCTTCTTCTTCTCAAGCTCCTTGGTGTTAACGGCCTTGGAAGCAACATCCTTAGCAAGTGCCTTGGACTTAGCCTTGGGGGTGTCAGTGGATTTTTTGATGCCAGCGTTTTTCACGGCCGTGAGGGGATTGGCAGCCTTGGCGGCTTTGCCGTTTGATTGTTTGACCTTGCCCATTGTAACGGAACGATAGTAGGGTTAAGTGACTGATTGTGAAAAACCTATGCGCGACTTGCGAATTAATGAACGATGTAAGGAAGAAAAAGGATGAAAGACGAGAGTGGGCGCAAAGTTGTATTTCAATAGAAGGATGGAAAGGTCGTGGTTGGTAGCTTGAAAAATTTCTAGACCTAGGGTCTTTTCTTGTTAAAAAATTCATTCTGCCTGTGGGGCAATCCCGGGCGGTGAGGGGTAGTGTTACACTAATGAGGTACGATAGCACGGATCACATCCTATCTCAGTTTGCGTGATAATTAATAACACAGGGAAGGTGCATTTGTGCTTCGTACTGTACAGATTATACAAACTGTACAGTGTACTTGAATGTGGGTAGACGGCGGGAGTAACCACACGTGACTTGATTTAGCTATCGGGTGTATTGTGAGCATTGACGTTAGATTGCTTGCTCAATTGAAGCTTTATCACGAATTCTACCGAGAGTTCCCATCCGACATTCAAGCGCACACTGTCGCATAAAATCATTTTCAATTGAGGACTATCCCGCAAATAACCAGTCAAATCTCGAATTACGTCATCCTAGGCTTCTATCGCCATGCCGACACCCGAGTCCGAAGCCTTCCTGGCGAAGAAGCCTACAGTCCCTCCTACTTTCGCTGGAGTAGACTTCGACGACAACAAACGATTGAAGCAAGCGCAAGATGCCATTATCAAAGAACAATGGGTGGGAGTTATGATGGGTCGGCTAGTGCGAGAGGAGCTGAGCAAATGCTACTACCGCGAGGGTGTTAACCACCTCGAGAAGTGCGGTGCTCTAAGAGGTGAGTTAGATTTATGGGTGCTTTGGAGCATTATTTCGAATGCTATAAGGGGCTTTATTTGCCATCGTTGTCAATGGAGTCTGGCTTGCAGCGACCGGGTTAACTGATATAATAATAGAAAAATACCTCCAGATGCTCAAGGAGTCCCGAGTAAAGGGCTACATGTTCGAGCAACGACACGTCGCCCGTTCAACAATAAGCAAGAATGGAACGGAGCAAATAGTTGACACTGAGTTGAGGCAGCCGAAGTAACGGAGAAGAAAGCAATGAATGCGTGTTTTGAACAGCCTAGAGGTCTTCATGTGAGGCCAATCTGGTGCGATGGGAACTTCTCGAACACCTATCATATTGTATATAATCAGAAGCCTAACATATCAAAACAAAAATCTCAGTCAAATTGCCATAATTCATACGTGAAACATCCATATGAATTGCATTTATTTGCATATTAGAATGTATCAGATACTTCCAAGGTTGATATTCATTAGTTTAAGATCCGGGGTTGAGGCTCTGAGCCAATGTCTCCTCCACTTTAGTTAGTGGGTAATCGAGTGGACATCGGCAAAACCGACCCCAAAGTTCCGATCATCGCATACAAAATTTCTAGAGCTTCAATACCATCGAAACTTCAAAATCCAAATATCCCAATCTCTAGCCAACGTCTGGGCACCCCGACGCAATCATTCGCAATGATATGCCAACGCTGTCTCCATCGCGCCTCAGCGCTCAGCTCGCGCATACCCAACACCCTCCGATCCCCCGCCGCGATACGCTCAATCTCCAGCACCATCCCACAACAGTCTCCCCCCGCGGCCCCATCACCAACACCAACACCCACCCCCGCGAGCGGAACCCCCGTCTTCAGCCACCCATTATCCGACACCGCAGGCAGCAGCGAGGAGATGCCCAAGCTCTCAGCATGTCCAGAAGGCACCGTCCTAACCGGCCTGAACTACTTCAAGAACCGAACGGACCCCGTAGCGCTAGCCGACGATGCGTACCCGTCATGGCTGTGGACATGTATAGAAACGCGGCAGAAAGAGGAAGAAGCCGAAGATGACGAAGGCGACGAGTTCTGTAAGGCCCCTGGAAAAACCCGGATATACCCCGCAATGGCCAACTAACCCACTTATAGCGAAATCCAAAAAGCAGCGTCGTCTAGCAGCGAAACGGCAGCGCGCGCTCGAAGCCAAGATCCTCGCCTCGGGCAACATCGAAGCGCTAGCGCCCAAGATCCCGCTGCAGCGCCAGAGCATCAACCTGCCGGGCAATGAGGAGGGTACGATGGAGGGAGCGCTCGCTGCGCAGCAGGCTCGTGTGTCGTTGAATCATGCTATGCGCAAGGAGAGGAAGAAGAACATTAAGGAGAGTAATTACCTAAAGGGCATGTAGTAGTCTACCACGACGATGAAGAGGGGATTTTGATGAGGAGGAGACGGCTATCTAGGGTGGATGATCTGTTGCGAAACGGATGGGGAAAAACCATGGCCTCATGTAGAGAGCGAAGCTAAGCGAAGCTCTACTCACCGAGATGTACTATACGCGAGTAGACTTGTACACATAAGATCACACACGCACAAAGATATATGTCAAATGATTGCGACCGTTTCTCATATTATAGTGACGAACTATTTCGACACTACCTATATAGAGTACAGAATCCCACCCTGGATTTAGAGGATTCCTTCCCTAGTCGCAAGCACATCCTATTGTCCACTCATGAACATGTGGATGTCCTAACTACAGATGAATCAATTGCATTTCCACTGTGTGTAAACGCTTGGGGTATCGTTCCAGAAACTCCTGACCTTAACCTAACCGACTTTCAGATGTCATGGGCGTCCTCGCAGACAGTAGACACGTGGTATCGAGGTATAAAATGTGACAAACCCCATACGCGCTTCCCCATTTAAAATAATACCGCCTCCACTTTCCTGTGGGTATATCGGTCCTAGTCCTCATCAGTTAGACCTAGGGCGGCCTTCTTGACGGCGATCTCCTTCTCGAGATTATCCTTTGTCGTTAGAATACGTCTCTTCAGGATAGGCGCATTGACTTCGGCGAGCTGGCGCAGTGTGTCCTCGTATGCCTTATTCAAGTGCTCGATCTCATCAAGCTTCTCTTGACGCTCCCGTTCTGCGACTAGTTGCTCCTCATCCACTTCTTCTTCGTCATCGTCATCGTCGTCATCGTCTTCCTCATCTTCCTCGTCATCTTCGTCTTCGTCTTCTTCTGACATGACCTCATCTGCTATAGGTGCGGGTGTGATAGCATCGATGGTCATCGGAGTTGGGGCTTCGGGTGCTTCCAAAGGTACATTTGGCGTGGCTGTGACTGGTTCTTCGACTGGGATTGCGTCCTCGAGTGCTGCTTCCATAGCGGCCAGCAACTCATCATCTTCTTCCATGTCATCCTCCATAGCGTCAGGCTGTCCTCCAAAGTAATCTTGCTCAATTTCACCTTCGGCATCCTCTTCATCCTCCTCTTCTTCGGAGTCGTCATCATCACGTATCACTTCGACCTGTACATCTAAAGCAGTTTCATCTTCTTCCAGTAATTGCAAAACTCGAGCTGCGCTATTCTGCCATTGCTTCTCAGATAATGTCTTTCTGAACCGTCGATGGGGGGCGTCGTGCAAAGGCGGAGTAAGGCCATGCGGCCACTTGAAGTCGTTCTTGGAGACCATCTCCGGAATCGGGACAATCTTGGCTTCAGCCTCGCTGTTGACTTTCTTAAAGCATAGAAGCATCTCCGAGATGTCCGAGTTCTTCATCATGTTCCTTTTGTCCCACGTCTTTGTCGCTTCTGTGATAGTAGGGAGCTGGACTAGAACAGCGGCGTAATGGTTTCCGTCGATAGTAACTACAGCTCGACGCGTCTTAGCATCGATAAACTGAACGCTAAAATCTGCGCCTCCCATTTGCTTAGGTACACCCACTGTACCCTCCTCTAGAGCCTTCTTTAAATAGTCCATTGATGGATCAGGAAGAGTACGGATCACGAAAGTGCTTTCTCGGATGGGGTCAGCTTCGCGGTCGCTAGCCTCGGAATCGTAGCCATCACCAGGGTGATGCTCGATGGGCTCGCCTCGGGGCTTGAACTTGATGGAATTAATAGGCGTAGGAGGGATACTGTGACCCTGACTGTGACTGTGATTGTGTTTAATCTTAATCATCTTGCTCGGTCGGGCTGATTCCTGGCGAGTTTCCGACAACGGGCGGTCTTCGTCATCGCTGTCGAAACCGCGCTTCTTCGATTCGAGTAGCTTCTTGGTCGGCTTAGACGTTCTTCCTGCCTTGGACTTAGTAGTAGATGGCGTCGGAGCTGCAGAAGTGGCGGCAGGCGTGCCCGGCTGACTACCGCCTAATTTCTCCTTGAGATTGATCTTAATCTTTTCTCTGGAAGGAGTGGCGGTATTTAGCTTCAATTTGGGTTTAGGATTGTCGCCATTGGGAGGAGGAGGCATGCTCTGACTCGTGTCGAGCTTGAGCGTCGGTTTTACGTTGATGGAAGACATGATGTAGATTTAAAGGGTGGTGGTAATGAAAGAAGGGGGAGGTAAAGATGGTCGCGTCTCAGCGTCTCAATAAATTGAGATGAAGAGATGAGACTTGAGATCAAATCTCGGTAATTGTAGTATTGTTGTAGTCAGTCCAATTATCAAGAGGCTAGAAAGAATAAATCAGAGTATCTTGATGTTGGCTGAAGTTGTTGGAATTCAAGATGGCTCATGCGAACGAAAGTAGAATTAAAGATTCAGAATTCAGAATGCTTGAAAGCGCGACGAATAAGTCCTGGGGTCTGATGCTTTAGTGCTTTATCGATAAGAGCCTTGAGTGCTTGTGTGGGGCGACCTGCACCACAAACGAAACTTAACTCTGTTGCTGGTGGGGCAGACATAATCAGTATAATAAGGTACGTATCGATGTACCTAAGTACTTATTTTTAGAGAACCACTTTCTACGATCACATCGCCTGTAATAAAGACTACAACAAAGAAAACCCAATCAAATATTCCAATTAATTATCGTTTCCCAATTTTGGATTTAATAAAGATTTATTCTCTAATCAAATCGTGTTATAGGATCAAGCAAGGTATTCCAATATATCTAGAACATGTACACTAATTGGATGAAAATACCCCGGTACTTACGCGAAAAACGACGCTAGTCCTCTTTTGGATAAAAGCTGAGACCTTGAAGCTTTATTGATTAAAACCTCCCGATGATTCTCACCCTCTACACATACATCGTTTGAAAATAGCATCAAATTTCGAATGTTACGATACATAACCTGGCAACTACTTGCTAGGGCGCCTTACTAGCGCAAATGGCACAGGAAATAATCAAATCGACTGGATTCGGTTAACCTGCAACAATAGCAACCACTACTTCTCGACATTGACATCGACATCGATATCTATACGATATTTCTTCGAACCCGACTCTACGGTGTTTCCAAAAGATATATAATACCAGCCCCCCACCGATATTTATTTTTCTCTCCCTCTTTCTTCTTTCTCTCTCTTCTCTAGAAATTCATCTCTTCTCCAGATACTTTCTTGCAAAATTCATAATTGCAAGCTTAGCATCCAACTTGGAACGCCATTTTAACTCTACAAGCCAAGTTCTCAATCTCTACGTCTACCACTGCTTTTTCCATAACAAAAGCTACTATTTGAATTTCTTGCGCTCTGGGCAAAGTCATCATCTTGATTGGCAAGCCTTTTGGACGAATACGCGGATCTCGCTAGACACAGGTATGTAAATTTCCCTCTAAATCGGCATCCCACGTTTCTGTTTCAAAGGAAAACACCTAACCCACGCTAATCCTTCAATAGACAGCTACAAAATCATTTCTCGACAGTAGTTGCGACAACCGCTTTGTTTGCCATAGCATCGCGCGTCCTTGATTCCATCGTTTGTTTCAGAACTACCGACCTCGAAACAAAGGAATCCGTCTAGCTCGAGTATCCGCGATGTCGTCACAGACACAGCAAACGCAGGAGATCAGCCGCGCTCCGAACGCCTTTGAAATCCACCACGCGCTTCTCCGACCTGTTATCCTCCAGATCATGCGCGCACAAGGCTACCATTCATCAACACCTGCCACTGTCGACGCGTTCACCAGCTTGACGGTTAAGTACATGATGGCTATATCGCGACAGACGGCTCAATATGCCAACGTTATGGACGAGGATGGTGTATCGTGTGTGCCTGATATTGTCGATGTACGAATGGCTCTGGAGGACTGTGGCGCACTGAAGCCCGAGAAAGACTTCACCGAGCAGTTGTTCGCTGGTCAGGAGGATACGCGTGGTGTCGATAACTTCATTGAATGGGCAACAGGCCCCAAAAACCTCCGAATCCGTAAAGTCGCCGGGCTTGACAAGCCGACCGTAGGTGACACGGAGATGGAAGGGGCGGAAGAACTACGGGAGACCGACTACCTCAGTGGTATGTTCAAATCTCTATATCTACCTACCTATTCTAGAGTGTAATCACAGTCATGCTAACTAGCCTGATTCCAGCTCTTAAGAGGAAGCATAACAGGACAGCCGATGACTCCAAATACGCGCACACAATCCTCGGTCGCGGTATCATCGAGCCTGATCCTAAGGAGAACCCTATTCACCAATGGGCTATCCAAATGCACGACCGTGCCAACCGCCCTCCAGAGGCTGAGGTAGCTCCAGAAGAGTCTCCCAGACCTGCCAGCTCGGGTCTGAGTTCCTTGGCAGACGAAGACGTTGCCATGATGGACATGGACTTTTAGATGTCCGGTAAGAAACAATCGCCTCTTGTATTAAGATACCCTAACTAATAATATATAGCCATACCCCACCCATGATATCTAAATCATGAAAAACAGCGTGAACAATTGGGACGTGTTGGAGTTAGGGGCATAAACATGGCGTTGGCAATGGGTCTGTTTTTTTTCGTGGGAGTTCGGTTTGGGATCATACATTGGTTCTTTTGAGGAGAGGATCATACATACAGAAGAAGTATTGTGACCACAGCCACGCTCATAAAATGAGTGTTGGCACACAATAAAAAGTTTAAACTTCTTTTGCCCTGCCAAAAGGCGGTGGCACCCCACACATAACTAATACGTCCGTTATTTATGCTTCCGTGATATGTTAAAATGACTGGAATCGAGCCATCCATCTCCAAGTCCGTATATAAACGGCCGTAGGTATATACAGCGGGCAACCTCCCAGCGCTAATATAAAATACAACTTTGCTTAAGCACGTTAACATTCACGAGTTCGACTAAATTATATTACGGACTAATAGGAAACCGCAATACGCAGCTCCGTGTCTTATTTCAACTCCTTTGTAGTAGTAGGCGGCAGACTATGGCATCCAGTAGTACATATGCGCCTGTTATCCCTTCCCAAACCTAACCGAAATTTGAGCGAGCGGACCCAATATCTACCTAGCCTGAATCCTTCCTAGACAAAGTAAATCTCTCTTTTAGTTGCGCCAAAGGCAAAAGGGTATTTATCATTAAAAAATTCCAAAATATTCCAAGATCATATCCGTACTATGACACAAATCGTGTCCTCCCCTTTTTACATCACAGCGCACTTCTTCTCTTTAGATAGACCTCTGGGAGCTGCCGCCGCCCAAGTCACGTCCGTCCAGGACTCGTTATCCTTCTTATTCTTCCGTCGGCCTGTCCATCCCCGAAGCTTAGCGTCCTTTATATTCTTGAGTGCCCCTCTTCGGGCGCGGCTCTGCCGGCGTGTCAAGCTTGTGTGATGGCGGAGTGGCGTAGAATTGAGCTGTTGGGGAGGCTGTTCCCCATTATTGATACTAGAAATAGTTTCAAGACGCTCGACGGTAGGCCGAAGTAGGTGGGCTCCCGATATTGGTCTAGGATGACGAGGGACTGGAGCATGCAAGATCGGTTCTGATGGTCGCCTGCCCCCATCTAAGTAACCGGGGGTATCGAACGCGCCAGTAACACCCGTTGGCGTGCTGATAATAAGTGGTTGGTCCGGAGCTGCGGGCGGAGGTTGTATTTCGGGGATTCCGCTGTACCGTCGGGAATCTCGTTGGCTGCGACTACCCACGGGTACGCGTGGGAATTGAAAGCTGCCGGATGCGGGTCGAGGTGCGCCAGTACTGTCCTGTCTCCTATGAAGACGTGCTAATTGGTCCGGGGTGGGGGCTGGGGGTAGAGCTGCTGCTATAATTTCCTCGTTGTATTGATTTGTAGCAGGAGCCGAACGGGGGAATCCGTTTAGTGAAGCTAAAGAGGGCATATCTGAGGAAGTGGGAGCCCTCGGCCAAGTTTGAGCATTGGGTAGTCTACCAACCATCGGGTAGACACCAGTCTGCGGATTATCCCACCTCTGATTACCCACTGTAGACGAAGGTGTAGTAGGGTTGTGAGGATATGTATTAGCCGATCCCGGGCGGGATCCTCCCATGAATGGGTGCGACCTCGATGAGGTTGGTGTATATTCCGTGCGCCATGACGGCGCTGTATTATGTGGGCTAGGTCGTTCGGGGGTTACATCAACCATAGCTACACCCTCAGACACGTGGGAGCTTGTGGCTCGGGTAGGGGTCCCGACCGGAGATACATTGTATATGTCTTCATCATCCACATACGGTTGGTTTTCTCGAGAGAAGGTGGGGGATTGCCCACCTATCGGCACAGCAGACCTACTACCATTTACAGAATCATTCATTCCTCCCTGGCGTGGAAATTGATAATTCCATGACATGCGAGATGCTTGTTCTCGCAAGGGAGTAGTTTGGAGGCGCGGCAACTCAGGACGACCAGAATTCGCTTGGGAATACGGAATAGATGATGGGAGAGGTGGAACCGGCGGAACCGACGATGGGAGAGGAGGTACGGGCGGGACGAAATCTCCATTACTAGACGTTAATCCGATGCCAGATATAGTAGAATGGCGTAGAAATGCAGGCAGGTCGCCGGGATCATCTTTAGTATATGGGGGTGGAGGTGGTACCCAGTTATCAGCATCACTCTCGTGAGGATGCTCCGCCCTTCCGTCGGCGCGTCTATACTCGACTCGACCAGCCGCAGCCGGTTGTGGATTCCGTCGACGGTTAACGGCAGCAGCTGTTGCGGCGCGGCGTAGCGTCGGTCCAGATCGTGGGTTGGCATGAGCATACGGGGCATCGAGGGCTTCTTGAGCTTCCTCTAAAGAAACGTCTTCTACCTCATCAAGCGCAGTTACGTAGGAATTAGAACGTGCCGTGGCCATAGGTCGGGGTACTAGCGGATCCTCCAGATCGTCGTTGAGGGTATAAGAGGTTAATGGTCGAAGCAGAGCATCAACCTGGCGAGATGAGGTTGTCGCTACAGACATCATACTATTCCGGTTACCCCTCCGCTGCGCTACTGTTCTTCGCCTAACGATAGCGACTTCCGTGTCGATATCTCGGTATTCCTCTTCTAGTATTTCAGCCTCGTTCGTGCCAACTTCAATGGTGATCTCTTTTTCTTCGCCGTCTACCAGTCCGTAGTCAAAATCGAGAATTGTGATCCTCCCTCCGTCTACAAAGTCGATACCGTCTTCCTCGGTTACGAGTTTAGGTGGTATAACGCCTCGGGCAGCAACAACGAGACGTTCTTCCAAAGACGTATTACCGAAGCCAGAAACCCACTTCACAGTGCTCACGCCAGTCAACTGCGTAATATTGCGCCCGCTCACGAAATTATTACGGAACTTATCGCAAAGTATTTGCCACTGGGGAACACGACCACCGTTGGCGTCCTGTACTCGAGAAGGCGATCGGACTGAAACTCCGCTGTTCATACGCTGCAATCCAGGTGGCCCATTCAAATCAGATGAGGCATGATTACCTTCGGGAACAGCCTCTAGATCCTCCGGAATACCGTATAGCCACACATCTTTTCCTTCGAATCCAGCCGAAACAAGATCGCCCTGATAATTAGCAGCCGGTAAGGTACACGGTAGCAGAGGTCCAGGAGAGGACATGCTAGGGACCGGCCCTGTGAAATAAGTCGTTCCATTACGGAGATCGTCAATCCTCACAGCGCGGAACGTCTCGAAGCTTCGATCGTAGGTAAAGGTCCAAGTCGCCTCCATGGAACTTGATTCCTGCAGTAAAACAGCATGACTGCAATCTCGGCTTGTATTCGGGAAGAGTATAGAAGTAGTCCATAGCGCACTGATATTATTCTCTTCGCACATTTGGTTTTCAGGATCGTAATACGGGGCTGTTAGAATAACAGTATTCGGTGTGTGGGATGTCGTCGTCGTTCCCAACAACTGGGTTCCATCGAAAGAGAAGGCAAGGGAGTCGACACCATCGCATTTAACAGCTCTTCGGTCTGTCGGTAAAGCCCCTGGATTCAGAGATGATACTTCGATACCACCTTCGTATGCGGCCGCGAGAACGCGCCCACACGGAGATAATGCGATCGCGCGAGGAGCATGATCTAGGATCAGCGACTGTATCCGACGAGGTGGGACTTTACCCAGATCATATAGGTCAACCTGCATATCAGTGGACAAAACCGCAAGGAGGCTACCATCGTCTAATATGCACGCGGACGCAGGCCGGCGCAATATCTTGAACTCCCGCTTCACAGATAGCTCGGGTTCCCTAACATCAAAAACAAATATTCGAGAAGAATTGTATGCAAGAATATGGTGACCCCTAGGTGATGGACTAAATTGCATTCCCTCGCCGCCAGGCGCAGAGGACGAACCGATACAGTTCGAAATTAGTTTTATCGTAGTCGACTTCGGTCTCAGGTATGCTTCGAACAGGTTCCTCTTGACCTCTCGGGCGAATAAGCGACGCAGCTTAGGTAAGTTCTCATCGTCACCGACAGTTGCGACTGGCATGGTATTGTGACTAGAAGCATAGGAGGCGCATTGCGAGAGGTGGAGTGCATAAAGATGAGCGTGTTGCGAAACACGCCTCCATTTCGAATTCAGTAGGACGAGAGACGCAAACGATTCGGGGTCGGTCAATTGAAGTATTCTATAACAAGTAGTATATTAATATTAGCCTTTACTAGAAACGATAGCGGTTGAACGTACTGTTCGATAATCTCGTTAGGAAGCCTGTCAAAAGCCGAAAGCGACTGCTTGCCGCTGGATGAAGCTGGCTTCTCGTCCATATCGGACTGTTGAACTTCGGACATGATAGGCAGGTTGGTAACGTCCGATGAAAGCCAACGGCGCAAAACTCAGCAGGGTAAAAGCAAAACCCTCACGATACCCCAAGAAAATATCATGCCATGACTTAACGAATATCTAGATTGCCTTGCTAGATCAATTCGAACATATCGTTAAGGTAAAGGAGAGAAGGAGAACGGGATTGCCGACTCTGCCTAAGCGTTTTCTCTCTCGGATCGTGTTGTTAGACAAGTTCGAGAATCTTGAGCGGGGAGCCAATGAGAGAAGAAAGGAGAGAGTGTGACAGAAGAAAATGGAGGTGACGCGGCAGATTGACGCTGGGCTCGCTGGGGTAGGATCGAATAGGATATGTATTTAGATGTATTGTTTCTGCTGTGAGATAGGGAAGTTGGGGCGAAGTAGTAATTGGTCAGATCGCACTTGTACCATGTACATTGAATGTCAGCTTCATCCGACTTGCACAAGCATGTTACCTCAATTTAGCTGCTTGTAGCCTTGTCCGCAACTACTTGCATACACCTAATTTAGGCGACGCGCCGCTACTCCGCTCATGTATTTTGTGGGTACCCTGTTATACGTACCTATTTAAGCCTAAACCCAGCTGAAACTATAATGCACTTGCGACTGTGAATTTCTACTTACATATCCAAGCCTGAGCACACACACAACACGTTGTTTGGAACATGTTTATGTGTCTAACGTTGCTCATATCATATCGATGTTAGGTGGCAGTACCTTAACACAAGCACGAGACTTGTTTCTAACATTGCAAGAAGGAGGAGAAATGTTACACGTATGAAAATTTTGCTTCGACAGTGTTGAATCTACCAATTATCGTCACAGTCGATCTCGGGTACGCGCATCCTAAAATGATCTTGGCAGGGAAATCTGGAGATATGTATGTATTGTGTACTTGAGCATAGAGGTTATGTCATTACTCCGCAATTGCCTACTTCAACGTTCTCATACTTGACAGGAATAATCACAGAATTAAAGCCTCGGTTGAAACGACTAAAACAACCTTATTATTGCTTCGTAATGCGAATCAAAGCCGCAGTTGCTCTGATAATTATGATAAATCAGCTAGCCGTCGCGGATTTTCTTTTTCAGCACCACATACATATGAAGTACCTCCTCGTACAGCGTAATAGGAGTCCGTAAGATTCAGGCGCTAATCCTGCGGGTAAGAAATAAGGAATACGATCTGGCCAACAGTACCCATAAAAAGTTAGACAGTTCTATTTTTGGAACTAAGGTTGCTTGTACATCAGAACTTTAAACCCTACCGAACCCTTTTCGTTTCGTGCGATCGCAACCGTAGGACTTAAAACATGTACTATGGTCATAGGGGTATATTTTACCAGTGGGTTCAGGTATTCTCTTAGCTTCTTGGCGATCGCAAGGGTTGAAAAAGATACTTGCGCCTACATTTCATTGAAGAAGCTTTGGTAAACTAGTACTGATCTAGTCTAGTCTGTGGCTTTACGGGACCCACGAGTACCTGTTCGAAGTGTTAAAATTTCGGCCTGATACCAGCGTAAACATACCACATAAAACCTCAATTTTTCGATAAGATCAATTGATTTTCTCTTACCCTATAACTACATGGCTCAGTTGTTTTCATCGTATGATAACACCTCGCTACTTTGCTTTCAATGAGAACAACTCGCAGTCTCATTAACCTTAAAATAGTGGCGAATACAAGCCTCGCAGATGTAACAATCTCTCGAACAACGATGTGACCTTCAGGGCCAGGCCATGCTTCACGACTCTAAAACGTGTCCAGGCAGCCAGGCAGCCTTTAAATAACGCCGAGATTACCCCTCTAGGACCTTTACGCTGAATCCAAATGACGTAGCGTTCTGCATTATACGTATAATGAGGGCACTATACGGTATAATGTTGTATTACCCACATTATACGATTATACACATACTAAACGTGTATAATAGAGTGTATAATGCGGTATCGAGACTAAAAACCTTACTTAATCGCATGAAATAGATCTTTTTCTATCTTATAAACACTCGCGATGATTCAATTAATCTAAGCTTGTTTCGTAATTACTTTTACAGTTATTCTGTAATTGACTGACCTCGTAAATAGGTTGTATAATAGTACCTAGGTAGGTGTGTTGAAAACTGGCGAGTTGGCGTGTGCTGAAGAGAGCGCGCTTTCTGAATCTTTTCTGAATTTTACCGACGATTAGATCGATCGCATGAAATAGAAATATATAGTAAGTAAGTATACAATTACTAGATCAATTAGGATTTCACGGAAGTTGTTTCGGATCCGCATCTATTTTTATAATAATTAAAGTGGTTGATTGAAACTTTGGAATATTTGAAGTTATTTTGAAATAAAATTATATGTAATATATGAATAACCCCTGTAAATGCGGAGTACCTAGGTATATATGGGGCCGGAAGGTTTCTCCGTTCCGTTATACGTATAATGATTCTATTATACGATATTGATATAATACATTATGCGTATTATGCAGTTTTGTATTATACATTGCAGAAC
Source organism: Annulohypoxylon maeteangense (assembly GCF_022496945.1). Lineage (NCBI taxonomy): Eukaryota > Fungi > Ascomycota > Sordariomycetes > Xylariales > Hypoxylaceae > Annulohypoxylon > Annulohypoxylon maeteangense. The sequence continues at coordinate 3,953,609 of NW_025953248.1, read as the reverse complement.
CCTAAAATGACGTATCACAGGCGAGGTAAGCAAAATAGGAGAATAAACCAATCGGCGTTAGGAAGCTCGTACATACTAATTCGTTAAATATTCAAACCTCGCCAGTGCGATAGGATGTTAAGTGCTTTTCCCACAAGAATGTGAGTTCGGATGAGATTGCTTAGGACCACTTAGCGTTCATTACATAATAATATACGGATTTACCGGAAGCTGCTTTAGGGATCGTGAGTGGAATGTGGCGCTGAGTCAGGGCCAAAGAGCTTCAAGCTCTCAACCCACTCACATGACCATGGCATGCACAATGACCAGTTGATGAGGAGTTAAAAGAATCCCACAACTTAATTTCATCGTTTAAAGCACTAGATATCAAATGGGGTCTTCCAGATCTAGTGAACTTGTTGAATACGTCGAATGAACTTATAGTTCTATTATAGTTGATATCAACTCTTGACACTTGTAGAAAGAAACACCACAGATCTCCGCGACATCCGCTCTCATAACCGAGCATAGGTAAACTAACCTAGTCTTACATGATGGCCACCGCCAAGTGTAATACACTCAGTGTCTCTACAAGAGATGCTGCTGGATATCTTCCAATTGAAAACTATGGCATGATCGGAAATATGAGGACATGTGCGTTAGTAAGTATGGATGGAAGTATAGGTTAGTAGAAGACCCGTTCCCTCATCATATATGCACCTTTATCAAAGACTAGAAGCTAACAATGGAGTCTCGTGTTTTGTTTAGATTTTATGTGTTGGTGGGTTCTTCATATCATCACTTGATTTTTGAATTCTGCTATCTTATGGCATCTCAAAGAAAGAAGTCTCTCCGAATCATCCGGAATTATCAGGATATGCGCTAAACTTTATCATAGGCCAGACTTCGACTCACCATCTGTATTCTGTCGGCTCCTTGATAAAGATAAGGGAGGGTTCTTTAGTATTGCCCCTCCCGAACCAGCATCTTGTACAACCAAGCAACAATATCTTCCGTCTTCCGCCATTCTACAGACTCGCTACATCGACGAAGAAGGTGTTGTAGACGTCGTCGATTTTTTCCCACGTCCGAAGGAGGCCACCGTTATATCTACGAAAAATAAACACAGTGCCTACCGCGAGACCAAAAGCGCATATGAGGAGCTTAAGAAGTGGTTGGTTCGGCGTGTCGAATGCATTCGAGGCCAGATGTCTCTAGGTCTGTCTTTTTTCATTCATAGTACTAATATGTCATTGACTGTATGAAGATGTCAATGTTTTTCCAGCGTTCGACTACGCCCGAGAACCGCACACCACTACTATATTACAGAACGTGCGTGGAATCGACAGTTCTCAGAGCAAGACTGTAACTTTCCATAGCAAGAGCCTAAGACTTCAACTGGATGTGACGATAGACTGTGGTGGTGGTGACTCGACTACCTGCCCAAATCTCATTTTCAAAAAGGTGCAGCAAGATGGCATGAAAGGTGAAGGAGTTGTTGCCCATTTTACCTTGCAGGAAGGTCAAGCGATCTCCTTTGTAATCCGCGAAGACATCCCAAATCATGTGACGGAGAATATCACAAGTTCAATTCTTGACTCCCGACAACATGACACACAACTGTACTGGTATAACTGGCTATCTAAGAGCAGTTATAAGGGAGGCTGGCGCGAAGTTGTTATGCGGAGTTTCATGATACTGAAGATGCTGACCTACGAACCTACTGGTGCTATTGTTGCCGCCCCTACGTTTTCAATCCCCGAAGCAATCGGTGGAGGTCGGTACGTTTGGCTGTACATCTCAAATTTCATGGATATAAATGTGGCTAACCCGATGTAGCAACTGGGACTATCGTTTCTGCTGGGTTCGCGACTCAAGTTTCACGATTTATATCCTGCTGCGGATGGGGTTTACGGAAGAAGCAGACGCATACATGGAGTTCATCAACAACCGCGTCAAGGAGACAACGACGACAGGTGGTGATCTGCCCATCATGTTCACTATCAGGGGTGAGACCGACATACCTGAACAAGAGCTCGGCCATCTCGACGGATATAAAGGCAGCAAGCCAGTCCGCATCGGCAACGGAGCCGCGTTCCATAAGCAATTCGATATCTACGGCGAACTTATGGATGGTATATATCTATACAATAAGTATGGGAAACCTATATCATGGGACACCTGGGTCTCGGTCCGTAAGATGCTTGGTAAGTCTCTCAATCACTCTCCCACGTACAGATAAGATGACTAATTCTAAACAGACCACGTTTTAACGATACTTGACCGTATGTGAAACATTGCTACCAGAGGCAAACTCTTGTTATTAACCATGTTGTTGATCAGAACCGGACATGTCGATATGGGAAGTGCGCAACAACAAGCAGCACTTCGTCTATTCCAAAGTGATGCTTTGGGTGGCATTCGATAGGGGGCTTCGACTTGCTGATAAGAGATGCCTGCCTTGTCCAAACCGAGCAAAGTGGCTACACGCCCGAGATTCCATTTACGAGCAAGTGATGGAGAAAGGTCAATAACCTAGGTGTATTATATCTTTAATGAGTTTTCATTGTACTAACTGGAGAGCACAGGTTACAATACGGAAATGGAGAGCTTCATCCAGAGTTACGAAAACAATACGTTTCTTGACTCGTCGATTTTGATAGCGCCACTCGTCTTCTTCATCACACCCAACGACCCGCGCTTCCTCAATACGGTGGACAGAATACTTCTTCCACCAGAGAAGGGTGGACTTACGAGCGCAGGCCTCGTTTACCGCTACAACACAGAGCTTTCAAACGACGGTATGTCTTCTAGGTCCTATTTCTTGAAACCCCCCTAACAGCTCTTGTAGGAGTGGGAGGTCACGAGGGCGCGTTCAGTATGTGCACGTTCTGGTTAGTGGAGGCACTAACGCGGGCGGCTGTATATGAACCTGCATATTTGCCAAGGGCTGTGAACCTGTTTGAGAATATGCTCAGCTTTTCGAATCATCTGTCTATGTTCTCCGAAGAAATCTCTCGTAGTGGTGAGCAGCTCGGTAACACTCCGCAGGCTTTCAGCCACCTGGCTCTCATCAGCGCCGCGTTCAACCTTGATCGCGCCAAGAGCTTTTTTAGGAACTGATGTCGAAGAATTAACGATACTACCTGGTCATGCTCCTGTTTTAAGTTGCGAGGTGGCCTAAATATGTATGTATGTAGGTATGTAGGTAGTATCTGCTAAATTAACTGACTATCTTGCATGGATAGGTAGATAAATGCCGCATATAGGAGCTCTCCTAATATAGCTAGTGTGAGAACTGCTTGTTTCAATAGACACTTATCTTCTAAAAGGATAGCCGGGATAAGTTTACCTAGAAAAGAATTTGGGAAATAACTAGCACTACTATCTAGACGGTTTCTTACCAGTCCATAGCTTAAAATAAAAACAAGCCTTACTGCCAAGTTATATTCAAGTCGGAGTATTAATAATATTGTTTAAAGAACGGATCCATGGATGCAACTGCCGTGTTTATGCCCGGGGAACGTCAGCATTAGAATTTTATTTGTCCCGGATGATACTAGATCGGATCCACTTTTACCGAGAAAGTTTCGGCAAATTTCACTAACCTATCGGAGCCCGAACCAGGTCGCGAAGCGCGAAGGGATTAGGAATCCCGCTGGTGCTACCACCTTATTCAACACGATTACATATATTAGCTAGTTATATATCTAGTATTTCCTTCTAGCGGCTAATTTTATACATAATTTGTGCAAACTTCTGGAAGTTCAATCTACCGGGACCAGTAGTTTTCATCGGCGATAGGTCATAGTAGGTGTGACTCTTAGCTCACCGCTGATCCCTAACTACTTGAAGTTATACCGAAAGTCATTCACTTGAACATATAATGATCTCATAATACATAACGAGGTACCTACACGATACTAGGTATCTAGTATGATAGCCTTCATAGTGTACCTATAGAAAAGTAATTCGGTTGGTAGGACACAGATAACTATGATATCTCTGTTGGTAATAACTGTATCTATAAGTTTCAAGTGGCGCGCTTAAATAGGAATGCGCGGGAACAACGTGGAGCTTCCCGAACAACTCTATCCCTGCTTGCACCTAAATATGCCGGGCACTCCATCATCCAGATGTTCTTGTGACGAGGCCACTAAAATAGTATGCAACCTTCAACCACCTCTAAGCTTTATGCCAGAATCTCCGCATATGCACCTGCGGAGTTTAGAGTAGGGATTCGGACAACCAGATCTTCTACCTCAATGCTATTCCCACGGGACAGTGGATCTCACCCCAGGCAAAATCTATCTCGTAATCCACATAAGTTACATCACAACTTCAGCTAACTTGAGATAGTTTGGTATCGACGGCATATGCCTTTCGATCACGCTCTAATGTCGCGACGACGACGCTATTTGTATGGAAGCGTGGTAAGCCCGAATCGGGATTCGCGAATCTTCTTCACGATTTCCGTGATCACATCGGGGTATGATTGTCGCATGCCACGTTCTAAGGCGGCTAAGGCAAGGGGGCGTCCTCAAATGACCAACGTACAGAGAATGGCGACCCATCAGAAGTTATGGAATAGTAGCCACCTACCTCAGTGTAGACATACATAGTGAGACCTACATATATAAGGAGCATGTCACTGGAAAATCCAACGTCTGTTTGTCTGAGTTAAAAAGAGACATTTCAACCCCACCTTGGCATCCGACGATACCTGCCTACTAGGTATATGTCTCAAACTATTATAGAAACAGACGATCTTACCTAACGAATCCAACGTGGAACATATTCAAAATGAGTGAGAGTCAAAGCGAATTCGGACGACGGCTTCCTCTCCAAGTCATCAAGGAGAGAGCAGCTACGGAACCAGACCGCGAATGGGTGTCTATACCGCGAAGCACCAACCCCGAGGATGGGTGGGAGAAAATTACGTATGCGCAGTTTGCGAAAGCAATTAATCGTGTAGCAGATGGCATCCAGTCCTTCGCTGGTGTGTCAGAGCCGGGCAAATTTCCCACCATAGCATATATCGGGGCGAACGACTCTCGTTATATCTCGTTCACATATGCCGCTATCAAAGCTGGCTATAAGGTAAGACCATGTATCTTATCAGGTCTTGTATATATCACTGACACTTTATAGGCTTTGTTCATTTCACCCCGAAACTCAACAGAGGGTCAAATCCGACTGTTCCAGGATACGGACTGTCACTTCATCGCCCACACTCCCGAGTTCCAAGATGCTGTTGACTCGTGGAAAAAGATACGTAAGATGGAGAGCATGGTCGTTTCTCCTGAAAAGGAATGGTATGCTGGCGAGGGAACAACTCAGATTGATTACGAGAGAGATCTTGAGGAGGGAAAATGGGATCCATTCGCTGTTCTTCACACAAGCGGAAGCTCTGGATTCCCAAAGCCTATCACATGTAGGCAAGGGTGGCTCACGACGATAGATTCATTTAATAAGGTGGCCCCGATGAATGGCGCCCACAGTACGTATACCATGGTTTTCTTGACGTCTTTCTTGTTATCCCTGAATCAGCCATAGAAAGAACCAAATACTAACTCTTACGCTAAGTGTGGACTGTGGAATTAAGTCGCAGGGCGAGGAAGCATATCATTCCAAGTAAGTGCCTAGTAAACAGGCGGTTAGCGAAGAAATGATATTAACCCCTGAACAGTGCCCTTCTTCCACGCATCTGGGCTGCTTTTCTCAACATTACTTGGCATCATTGAAGGCTCTCCGTGTATACTCCCAATTGGGTCGAAACCGTTGACGGCAGACTTGGTAGCCCAATATATCGAGTATACGGGAGGCGAATCCATCATTCTGCCACCCTCGGTCTTGGTGGATATGAGCCAAGTACCTGCTCATGTTGAAACGTTGAAAAAGTTGAAACTTTGTATATTCGGAGGTGGTGAGTCATTCGATTTCGCTATCATTCGCTGCCCTGCCAGTAACCGCCCTGAAATTAACTGCTGTTACTAATGCAATCTCCAGGAAATCTCGCAACCCGAGTGGGAAATTACCTCGTCGATCAAGGGGTACAGCTTTTGAACATGATCTCTGCTACTGAGTAAGCCTTCCAACAGGATTGTGTCCGTTATACCGACAGATTCCGGAAAGCTAACGAAAATCTTAGACTGCCGTATCCTCTTTACCTCCAGCCGAACCCTAAACTCTGGCAATACTTCGTTTTCGAGCCAGAATTAGGTGGGGCGGAGTTCCGTCCAACCACCGAAGACCCGAATGCGTATCAGCTTTTTATTAAACGTAACAATCTTCAGCCCGACATCCAAGGTCTTTTTTATACCTTCCCAGATATAGACGAGTACGACACCAAAGACTTGTTCCGCCCGCATCCCACCCTGAAGAACCACTGGATGTACGCCGGACGTGCCGATACCATCATAGTCTTTTCCAACGGCGAGAAGCTCAACCCCCTTACCATCGAGCACATTGTTAGTGACCATGCGGGTCTTAAAGGAGCCCTGGTCGTCGGTCAAGAGCAGTTCCAGCCCGCGATTATTCTCGAGCCTATCACCTATCCACAGAATGACGAAGAAGAAGAGAAGTTGATCGACAGTGTGTGGCCTCTAATCGAGGAAGCGAACAAGGACTCCGTGGCCCACGGGCATATAAGCCGCGAATTCATTATGCTCACGAAGCCTGAGAAGCCATTCCCTAGAGCTGGGAAGGGAACCATCCAGCGGGGAATCGCGGTCAAGATATACAAAGACGAGATCGAAGAGTTCTATACCAAAGCAGAGAATACACAACAAGTTAATGCGCCGAAGTTGGATGTCGGGTCTGAGGACGAACTTTTGGAGTCTCTACAAGAGCTCTTCACGACCAGACTCGACGCTCCGGCTTTAGGTCCTGATACGGATTTCTTCACTGTCGGGATAGATTCGTTGCAGGTGATTAATGCCAGCCGTCTGATTATCGCGGGACTTAAGGCAGCTGGTGTCGAAGTCGACCCCACTGCCCTCGCCCCCCGCGCCATTTACTCTCATCCAACCTTCAGGGAGCTCGCAGGATACATTTACCCCCTGATCGACTCCGGCGCGGCGCACGCGGGAGATGGTATGGAGAAGGAGGTACAGCAAATGAAGGATTTGTTGAAGAAATACACGACCGACATGCCGGCTGTAAACACGACCAAGCCTCTCCCGCTCGACGACGGACAGACCGTCATCGTCACGGGTTCAACGGGAGGTCTTGGTTCTTATCTCCTGCACTTCATGATCTGCAACAGCAACATCAAGAAAGTGATCTGCCTCAATCGATCCAAGGATGGCCGGGGCCGCCAAATCGAGAGCTTCGAGAGCCGTGGACTCAACACCGATTTTAGCAAGGTCGAGTTCCTCCAGGCCGACCTATCACTGCCTGGCTTGGGGATAGACCAGGCCAAGTACGACGAACTCCTATCCACCACCGACAGAATCATCCACAACGGCTGGCCGGTCAACTTCAACATCTCCCTATCAACATTCGAACCGCATATTCGCGGGGTCCGTCACTTCGTGGACTTTAGCGCTAAGGCAACTAAGACAGTTCCCATTGTCTACATCTCGAGTATAAGTACCATAAGCCACTGGGAGGGAGGAGAAGCCCCAGAAGCTCAAGTCACCGACTTCAATAAGGCCGTTATGAACTACGGCCGCTCGAAAATGATCTCTAGTTTGATCTTAGACGAGGCAGCTAAGGTTTCCGCTATCCCTACGGCAAGTGTCCGCGTCGGCCAGATTGCGGGCTCCCGGTTTGAAAAGGGTTTGTGGAGTAGACAGGAGTGGTTCCCCTCTATCATTGCGTCGTCCGTCTATCTCGGGATCCTTCCGGGCAACTTGGGCATCTTCGACTCCATTGACTGGATGGCCATCGAAGACGTCGCCCACCTCGTTTTAGAAGTGTCAGGCGTTGAGCAACGTCTTCCGATCGAAAAGATCAACGGCTACTTCCATGCCGTCAACCCCAAGACGACGACGTGGATCAAGTTGTCTGCTGCGGTGAGGGAGTTCTACGGACCCCGGATCAAGAAGACGGTGAGTTTCAGAGAATGGATCGATGTCCTAAAGGCTAGCCAGGAAACAACAACAGATGTGAGCAAGAACCCTGGAATCAAGTTGATTGATTCATATGAAGGCTTCTTCAGCGGAGAGAAGGAAGGGCCTGTTAAGTTCTCCATGGAGAGGACACAGTCTTACAGCAAGACTGCTGCGAACTTGGAGGCTGTCACGCCGGAGTTGATCCAGAACTGGTGCAAGCAATGGAACTTTTAGCGGGAAAACTGTTTTTGTTGGATACCAGAACTTTTGATTCGGACCTGGGTTTATTTGATTCTCTATCTAATGTTGTTATGAGGTGAAAAAGAAGAATGTACGGAAGTTTAGGTTGATTTATCACTCGAATATACACGATCATCGATACTTTCTAGTATTTCGTGCCAGTTTGGAGTTGTTTTGATGCGATTGGCTCTGCAAATACGGCTATCAACACCAACTTGTGGTTAGCTCAACTCCCGTTGTATCGGAGTCGGAGAATAATGCGGTTGATAATTTCATAGTAATTGACGAGAGCTTACTTGAGTATTGACAAATGCTTTTTATGTGTATGAGACACGGCGTATCAGCCTTTCGGCGTATACTCCTTCGGATTCGTCATCACCATCGTCATCTACCCCTGGTGCGCAAGCCTAGGTATCTTTTCGCTTACTTAGGTAATTACTGACCGACTTTTTCAGTTGTATCATTTGCCTTGATATTTGGAAATAGCTAGGATGTTTTATCGACTGAACTTTTGAAAATGATAGCCTGTTTGTTCAATTTTACAAGGTCGATTTGCGTTGATGTTGGTTTTCTGCAGATGTCTTGGAAGTTAGCGGGTGGCGGGGCAGCAGGGCAGACGGGTTACGACGTTACGTAACCTTCGATGTCACGTGCTAGTGGTTTATGCATGCATATCACTTGTTTAATTATTTAATGAAATTCATCCATGTTCATATCAAGGATCGTCCAAATTTCAATTTACCTTTCCTAATCCTCTTTCTCCCATCGTTCGACGTCATGTTTCAAGAGGTCGAGGAAACAATCGATAAGACAGAATTGTTTCTCTGGCATCTCTGGTTCAATGCTTAACGTTCAACTTCGACCCTGTCCGTGTAATCGGTCCGGTCAACGCGACCCCTCGTGAAAAATGCGAGACTGAGGACGGGGTCCGTTCCGCAAAAAGGAGGTTGCTAATTGCCAGCTGCAGCAGGGATCGGTGCTGATGCCCGGGGTACAGTATGTACCTGGTCCAGCACATATTTACCACTCATCTTTCAACTCTCCCTCTCCGCCCTGTACGAGGCGCTCTTTTTCTTTTCTAATTGGTTCGACGGAGCCAAGACAGCGCCGCTTCTAGAAGGGTCATACGCAGTACCAACTATAATATAATACCTAGACATTATAATACATGGTCGCCCTCGTCCAACCGTCTGGTCGGGTTGCTTCTGCGAAAGTTGCCCCATTCGGAGTGCGAAATTCGATGAGTGCTGTGTGATAGCGCTGCAGAACAGCACAGCTATGGCGCATCTAGAGCGTTTCTAGTCGCTGCACAATGTGACGCTATCTGCCTTTCCTGAGTAGGAGCCCGAGTCGATCTCGTCGCCGCTCAGATGTAGTTCGTTGCCCGAGCCCTTGCGTAACACATGCTACCTTACTCTGTACTAACGTACCCGTTCGTCGTTAAGCTCATTTCTAGCCCTAGGAGCTCTTGGGCACATCACTTGTTGTTGTTGGGAGAGTTGTTGGTTCTGACCACGACATGGTGCTGCATTGCCCGGGGTCGCTGTCAAGCTCTCCCGGGTTTTGATATTGAGCTTCAAGGGTTGCAGCAAGCTGGAGGCGCAAACGGATTGCACCCGAGATGAGTGACCGGACTATCGTGATATTGTCTTTTGGTATGCGGCCTGCTGGTCCGTCGATAAGACGTTCGGGGTTCACCACCGGATGTGACTGTTTCACAACACGCCTCTTTATCTTTTCTTTTCTAAGACAATGTCTCAACAAATCGACATTCTGGCAAATTGGACTCCAACCTGTGATTTCGGTTGCCAGATCCGAAGGAAAATGCGAGCGCCCCATGTTGGTTGCATTTAGATACTGTTTCAGAAATCTCAAGATTGTCTTGGGAAGGAGGGTAGCCGAGCCGCGGGTGAAGAACAGATCGTCGAGAATGTCTGTGAACCCACGAGCAGTAGCAGCATGCTATCAACTACCGAGCTTACTAGAAAGATATATATGTGTCTCAGATAAGCTTAATACAACGTGGGTTAAGAACAGCAATTGACGGCCATCTTGTCGTCATGTGCTGCGAAATAAGAAGATAAACCTGGTATGAAGCCGCCTCAAACTTGAAATTCTGGAACTTCACCTAGTATTACTGAAGTTTGACTATAGCGATCGACGATATGCGACAAGACAAGATGTTGCTACTTGCGCGTAAAAATGAAGTTGGCCTACAGAACGTGTCGGTGATCTAGCGAGCTTGAGATGATCATCTCAAATGCCAAATGCGCTAAGGATGCAGTCTACGCCTTCGATCTCCTTACATCTGCGGAAGGAGCTAAATCGCTAAAGATATTTTTTATCAAGTGAAAATAGCTAGCGCCGGTAAAAGCCGTGATATGCAATCGAACGCATAGCAACAGCTTGACGATATCTACCTACATACCTAGTACATATTAGTGTTCGCGATCTTCCGCGGCTATCTTTAACTAACAGCTTCTAGAAATGTTTAAGATGCACATAGCTCGGTGACGGTTGAGATCCGGCGTTAGCGATGTTGTCATCATATTTATCCTATCTACTACGGGGCACCTAGCAACTGTAGCTTTTGGGAAGGTCTATGTACCGTACTTCTCGAAATAGACGAGGTAGGTTGATGACATGCGAGGGCGCGAAGTAGGTATGGAATGACGCCTGTGGAACATAGAAAGTCATTCTAATAAATTCGTAATCAGTTGAAGGTAACGTCAACCAACCTGAAACCTAGCGAACGTGACGGACTGCAGTGATGCGGTAGCAGTGAAGCTAAATGCGATGAGACTAAGTTGGATAGATGAAAATATTAGAAGGCATCCCAATTCGGCGATGGAGTGGTCTTGAATGCATGCAACACACACATGCACTGATGAGAAGTTAGGCAACGAGACTTTATCCTACTAGGCACTCCAAATAGACTACCTAAGTGCTGGTTTTTGATAATATTGATTACAACATCTGCTCGACATTAATGAATTTCTACCTAGGCAGACAGGCAGAGGGGTCAGTTTATGCGAGAACATACGATCAAATTAGGGTGCGACGAGATGGGATATAAATAGTTCTCTTAGTAAGTTACATACAAATGCAAAATCTCTTAGTAGGTACGCAAGTATGATCAATTGGTAGGTAGGATGTTAATGAGGTCGTATGGTAAGTAATTTATTCCGCGGCGAATACTCTGTAGCATCGCGATCCTTTTCCTGGGCAGTCCCGTATACCGTGGAACACTTTTGACACGATCAAAATCGAAGACTTCTACTTCGTGTGCCTTGCTGAAACGGCTTCAGCCATCCTTCTATCCTAGTTGCACTTGAGTGCGTTCTAGAAGATTACTTCTTTTAATTTGGGCAGTCTGGGTCGGACCGAAGACAGTCGTTGTGGTTGCGACGATGCGGCGTTGATGCCCCGAATTGAATACCTTGGTACGTAATCGTAACCAACGTTTGGTACATCTATGATCTATCATTTCCAGAGGCCTGGAAACCCCCAAAACCATGTTTTTCGGTTCATGCCGGGGCGCTTCGGTTAGAGCTGTGAATCATTACGTTACGCATCGGTTGAGGAAACCGAGCTGCTAAGTTAGAGTAAACAGAATTTTCACCGGTCTGGTTGTCGACGTATAGATTCCATCATACCAAGCCATAGGGATGTATCTAGATGTAAGCATCAGAATAATCGCTCACTGCGGGATATCTCCCGCTGAAAAAGGGGGCTGACATTATAGCAAACGTGAGAACTTTTGTGGTGTGTCAGGTTCGCCAATGCTAAGCGTGGTCACACCTCGAATCGATGCATGAGCTTTTCATAGGCTGGCTACGATGCCCATGAGGCTCTCTTAACGAACAACGACCGGCGCCGGTCGACAGGTCGCGCTGTGATAGGTTCTTTACGTTATATTACTTACCGTTACGATCGTTTCTCCGATTACCAAGACGCCAAAATCTGACGCGTTCCCGAATCGATGAGATCGAGGTCCGATAGAAGCGGACCGGCGGAAAGTGGATGTTATACCTACATCAATTACTATGCATTTAGATCCGACACGATATTATACTACATACAGCTCAATACTCGTCCTCGTTTACTATATGCAACCGTTAGTCATGTTAAACTTGCGCGTAGCTAGGTACCTATCCTACCCTTGCGTCGTCTATTAGGGAGACAAACTATTTCCTCGGCGACGATTCGTCTTTTAAAGCTCATGTATGATTCGGCGACTTACCTAACAAATGAGCGTGCCGAGCCTGCCTAGTAGCATCTACGAATTTACGATGTTAGCTAGGATAGATACGGCTAATCGATTCGTCGTTTATGCTTTCTTTTCTTAATGAGAATATGGTGACGCGTTTTTTCCTATTGGTCTAGTCTTCGTACTGTTAGAGCGCAGAAGTTTTCCCTAGACTCATCCCCCCTGCATAAACGTGGTGATAGGTGAGGAAGACGGGAGTGCGGGTCGGCGGGGAATAACTCGTAAGGCAAAATCTGGGTAGAGTGTTCCAATGCAGGCTGGGATCTGAGACCTGCAGGGAAGCAGGGAGACGGGCCAGTAGGACTACGCCACTGATGATTTCGATTATGAAAGGTCAACTCTTTCTGCGTTCTTCGGTGGTGCCAGGAACCAACACGACGGAATCCTATCCTGAGTGGCTGCAGTAATTAACAGATTGCCGCTCCCCTATCCCCTACACGTTGAAAACCCGCATCATGATCACATCTTTGGCAGTATTCGAACACGAATGGCTACACAACTGGGGGTTTTCAGCTGGCCTGGTAGTACAACATTGGCAAGTACCTACACTTTATAAAATATTGGAAGCACAATGCATATCCGTTTTTCGCAGTATCTAAGTATTTTACAATTTTGCACCGTGCCGCACTGAGGGGCATATAAATTTACCTACCTACAAGGTGCCTCCCACTTAGTAATCTCTCCCTCACTCCCGACTGGGTAAGCTTATTGCAGGGGGTGGTATTCTCCACGAAGCTAATGCCCCTTGAGGTAAACTGGACCGGCATTGGGAAATTTCGGAAAGGCTCTGGCCGACTCTCGGATTGTTTTCGCATGATGTCCATATGATGAGCAATATGAGCGTTCGATCAGATGAAGCTGTGCGGTCCGTGAGTTTGACAAGGCTGAAATTCTCAAGATACATAGTACTATGAGACACAGCATGCAGGATACTAGTTCTTCAGATTGTAATATCAAGTCGAATCCCGACTTTTCGTATGGTCTTTGAGACATACATACAGTCTGCCCTGCGGCAACGTGAAAGCGAGACATTGCATCGGTATGTACTTGCATATACATACATATATATAATATACAATATCTTCCAGCATATCGGCATGTCCTTTTGCGTCTCGTGCGTTGGTGGCAATGGTCTCGAACTCAAAGACCAAACACCTGCGCAGCTGCGGAGCGCACGCAGTTGCCGATCTTTTGGAGGCGTCGATAACTCGCACAGATGTTTGTGGCGTCTCTCAACTAATCGTATCTCAGTGTCCTCCCTTTCGACGGCAGACATTTCCGCTTTGCGCAAAAGAAATGGATTATTAAACCAATAATCAGTATGCAGGGACAGTCTGACCGTCACACTACAGCGGACGTGATTAGGCTGTCTGTGGTAAGCTTGCCTGTACCTGCAGGACTAGCTTGGGATAGAGGCGTTATAAACGTTCTACCGGTATGGAGTATGGAGTATGGATGGAGCAAGTTAAATTTTGTTGGGTCTCTCTAGCTCTTGGACCTCACTGTCGCGATGCTAATAATACAGCGTAGGTACTGCATAGTATATGACTATTAACTGTACTATGCAGTGTTGCGATACTAGCATATAGTAGGTGCCCATCCTTTCCCCGACCATGCAGCGATGTCAATGTCTCACTACTATAGTGCTAGCACGCGTGAAATTGTTACATAGTAGTTGCATGGTAGACCGGGTTGTTGCAGGCCTTGGTATCGCGCGAGGACTATTTTGGAATCGATACCAGTCCATAACCAGTCCAGACTCCAGACTAGGACGACCGCGAACAAAATTTTGAGTACTATGCGTAGCCTAGAGCATTAGAAGTAATAACGTAGAATATCTAAACAGCCTGATGGGAGATGGGATTTAACCTGACGATGTGGTAGGTGCGGATTCGGCCCGCAGCTGACCGGTCACCTTATCACTAATCCGTTTAGTGAAAAAGAAAAGAAAAAAATATGAATCTTACACACCTGCATACAGACTTCCTCCTATAAGCCTAGCATGATATAATATAGTATGTATGACATACAGATGCTAAAATCCTTCTTCTCATCGCGATACCGACAGAACTTTGTGCCGGAGGAAGGAGGACTGCGGTACGGCTTGGTACTCGGCCGGAATGTACCTCAACTGGCAGGTATGCAACCAAAGTACCGGGGGAAAGCTCCATAGGTTCATTTTCAAATTGGTGCAAGTGCTCTCTGATGCTGTCAACTTTCTTCTTGGAGTCGCCTATGCCTGCCAGTGCCCACTTCGCCCACCCGCCCACTCGCCTAAGCACTTACCCAATCCTATGTAGCCCCACCGTCGGTAACTTGCATGGATCACCCCAGCCATAAGAAAAGGATTGGACACGAATTTTCTGCGAGCTGCGATTTTGTGCAACATCGCCGACGGGAATCCCACCTACTATGCGTACATGTGCATGTACGATTGAGCGATTGAGCGATTGAACGACGGAGGCCACCACCTACATATTTAGGTACCCCGGTACATGTCTACATACCTGTAGTATCATTAGACACGTCTAAGTTGATGCTAACTTAACCACATACAACATTCAATACTACTACGTCCAATACTACCACCACAGCCTACCTACATACTATATCAGTATGCGTACCTAGACTGGACCTACATGTGGACATCACGAGAATAGACGCAGGATTTTACATTCTACAACCCCACCGAGCGTAGAATTGAAACCCTTTCTTGCTGTCCCAAAAGCCAATGGGGCGGCGCGCCTGATTACGCGAGATCAACATGCCCAGATATTCGCCAATCTTGCCAGTTTACTGCTAGCTATCAAATGGCCGAATCTAATTAACCTACAGTAGTCGAAACGGAGAAAGACTTAACCGAGTATAGTGTTCAGACTCCTCTCCAACGGCCAAGCACAGGACTCTTCTAGGCTGACAAGGGGAAGAATATCTGTAATCCTAGTGGACCTGGCAGCTTGGGACCTCCTTGTCAATGAGTCTCGAAGATGCGCAAGCTTGCGAGACCTGGCAGATGGCGAACACTAGCTTCCCCATGTGGTCCACCGGCCTCCGCCCGCGACCACGCCATCCTACCATTCAGGACTGACGCGAGGTCCGTCAGGGCGACCCAGGGAAAGTAACCCTCAGGGATCATTTGTGCCTCCTTGACCTGTATCCTCTGCCTATCCTCTGCCAGTACATGCCGTATGTACTCCCATGCCAGAGTCACCTCAGTGTTGGATCCATCGAGTATCCATCGAGTACCCGCTTCCCCAAGCCCCTGGCTCATGTCGTCAATTGGCTACCAAAATCGAGACCCCCAACTACTATTTACTATGCACTATTAGGTTACATGTACCGCAGCGTACCGGCGCACTCATACCTTAATATGTCCTTCCTTCCCGCTGTCACTGTATATTCTTGCGTTTCTAGTTTTTTCGCTTTCTCGTGTGTGTCTCTCCGTTGAATCTCTTGCCCCTGCCTACGATTCATGTGTATGGGAATTGCCTCATCTACATGACATTCGGGGCCATGAATACCACCTAAGCTATCGACCCTCTACGCTTTAGGAGCATACATCACGTCTCGGCTCTTGCCTGGCTGTCCATCTGAAGCGATTAGACGATTATCCCATCTCCATGTTTTCAGACGAACATACATCTATTCGACAGGATCAGTGGGTTTCAACATAAAAATCTAGGTATCGGGCTGGGACGAGTCGGTTAATATCCTCGCATTTACGACATACCCGGTTTTTCGTTCGGCTTTGGACGACTCCGTCCATTTCGCATAAGATACACCGGGTCCGGATTTCGTCATCCTGGTTTTAAGTTCTTCAGTAAAAGCAAGAAGTCGAGATATAGGTCTCATATTCCGCAACACGCAACTTCTCTGCTGTGCGGTTCTCCGTCGAAGTCTAATTTATAGACATATCTTCTATACTGTTCGGTAATTGGGGTCGACCCATACGGTCTTCAGTATGGCGAACGAAACACTACGCGGCGGGTGCCCCGCACCCTTTTTTAGTGAAGACTTATTCCCTACAATGGGTGGACGTAAGTTTTGTGTTGACGATGTCTCTGACCCTTTTCTAATATCTTCATAGACATCGAGGGTCGGTTATGTTCGCCCCTAGGGCGTTTAAACTGTTGCGTCCCATGTCCTATGACCGACTGGGCTTACCCGGATAATTTCAACTCGGCGACGACGGCAGCAAACTGGGTTAATGTTGTCGGCATGGTCTGTTGTGGGTTTTTATTGTTATCCTGGATTGTGCTTCCCGTCGAGAAGACGCATCGCCACTATTTGAGTATAAGTCTCGCATGTGCCGTTGTTCTGATGAACGTGAGTCTACATACATGCGCTTGAGAGTAAGTAACCCGAGCAATGACTAACGTATCACAGTTGGGCTTCATCATTCCTTTAGCAGCCAAGCCGAACCAATGCTACAATGAGATCACTCCCCATGGGATGGACACGAGCTCTGTATGTGCTGCTTCGGGAGCTTTCTTACTCATTGGAGGCTGGGCTGGTGTCATGTGGGTTTTCTTGAGGGCGCTTTCTTTACACCTCCAAATCTGCTGGCAATTGGTGGTGGGTCGAAACTACATGTGGTTTTCTCAAGTCCTCGGTTGGGGTATTCCCATCATTGGCCTTATCATCCTTCTTGTTTTCAGTGGAGTTTCCTTCCGATTCGGTGCGACATGTCACATCAACCACGAGAATAGTTTGGCCGATTTCTGGATCCCTCTTCTCGTCTTCGCAGGCCTGACCGTTATCATACAATTCGCCACCTTCGGATATTGTATCAAAGTTTATCTCGCATCTTTGACCGATAACAGCACAACCACCGAGGGCTCTGGGATGCCCTCATATTCCAACAGTATCCGCACTATGACTCCCCGCCAAGCATATCGAAGAATTCGACGTGTTGTTCAGCTCCAATGGCGTGGCATTGTCATCGTATTGATTATTATTGCCGATGTCATATTCTTCGCTGTCATCTTCGTCTTTCTAGACAACACTGTCGAATCAGTGAGGACTAACCCGGCAAAGGCACTACCATGGGCGGCTTGTCTCATCGCAGCTAGCGGAGATAAGAATAAGTGTTTGGATAAAGCTAAAGGATTGGTTGTCAGTCTGCCGACTGTCACCGCGGTCCTTATACTATTGGCTGTAAGTAGCACTGGGGTTTAATTACTGGTATTGTTCATAAACTAATTCTTGATATAGATGAACGGCCTTTGGTTACTCTTGTTGCTCGGCCGCTGGTCTATGGTTACCGGCTGGGTCGATTTCTTCGCAGCAATGGGTGGTAACACCACCAAGAAAGAATTCGTGTCTGTGGACGCTCGAATGGATATTAAGCAGGACCCTCGATCTTATGAAATGTTGTCTCGCGATTCCGGAAAGGTAGACACGGTGCTGACCCCAATTAGCGCGACAATGTCGCCCACCACTCGAGGCGGGCGCCAAACCCCTGATTATTTCGGACAAACGGTCCGGTATCAACCACACCAGCGATCATTCTCTTCGCCCAGGCCTCCACAGCAACTTCGCTGGGATGGGAATGAGGGGCAAGAAGACGCTTATCCCTTACCACCGATGCCACCATCGCGAACATACGATTACGATAATATGAATCCGTTAGGGATGAATAGGATAGAAAAGGAAGAGGAGGATGAGATACAATACTCGGCCCCGAGGTCGCAATATACCCAACCACACGCTCCCGATTATAGTCGCGACCACGTTTTCATCTAAATAATTATTCGATCTATTACCATAGGCTAATCCGCCTGATCATATAAAACATGTACACCATGTACAAAATTTTTTCTTCATGTTACCATAATGGGCCGGCTTCGTGCCCTGTACAGATGTTATTTATCAGGCTTCAAGCGCGGCGTCCCGGGATTTTGTGTCGATAGAAAACCATAAGCTTTGACCTCGCAGAGGCAAGGGATTGGTATACTGAAAAATTAGGATACGGCAATGCGCTTAAAAGAGAGGGATATATCTTGGGAAGGAAGTTGGAGGAATCAAAAAGTGTCATTGGCCTACCTAATCACATATTCGTAATGTGGGGGTATTGGGCTCATGGGAGACAAATGGACGGAAGGATACTCATCGGTTGACGCACGAAGTTGACGACGCCAAGGATCTAAGGTGCTGCTGATGGAGGAACGAAGCTACGAAGCGGCGCTGGGTTTTTGCCTGACTTGATCTGTTGCGCATTACTTACTACTCAGTTAGCTCTAAGGATTGGATAGCACGCATAGCCATGCCTATCTGTCTTAATCAATAAAAAGGCATAAACCTAAGATATACTCTTGTCTTGAATGTGTTTCATACCTGTCCATGGAGAGCAATCGTCAGTTAATAGTGGACCTTCTGCCTATAACTCCCTTAAGATATAGCGGTCATCCACTAAGATTTAAGGGCTCAGCCACTAAAGAATTCAGCCACACGGTTCCTGGTATCTCGAATTACACGGGTTTAGCCAATGGGCGAATGTGCGGAATCTTTTACCTAAACCTTCGCATCTTCAGTTCACTAGATACTAGCTGCCTAGGCACTGTTCCTTGATCACCCGAAGATGGTTCACGTGTATTCGTGGTCCCAAATAGTGCTGGCAGAGACTATTAAAAGGGGTAAACGGCTCACCAGTTATATTCAGGCAAGGATCCCGCCAATTGAAAGCTCTAGCTAAATATCCGGCGTATGAAAATGTATTTACTTATACACGAAGGTTTACAAAAGCAAGGTCTTAGAGACCTTACGACAGGTGCTTGCCTAATTATCTTCTGACTGGCAGTCTCCCATCGACCTGCTCTTCCCAAACCTCACTCCCGACCGCCGTCCCGTAAAAGATATCACCAGGATCGTATTGGCGCTTGGTTTGGAGAAGCCTGTCATAATGGGTTCACGGCTACCTCCTCAGGTGAGAAGGCCCTGTTTTTCACATTGAAGGCCATGAAGTAGCTCCGGGGATGGTTCAGCATCGACCGGAGGGATCCCGGTCTGCCTATTCTTGACGGTTGACTGCTATCATGCAGATAGAGAAAATCACGAGAAAACTCGCAGTAGAGATATATATAGCGCCGTACTTGATTCGCGTGTAGTGCTAAGTGGTACGGGTTTTCTTTTTTCTCGAAAAGGGAAAGGGTTGTCCTTCGGAGAGAGAGTTCGAGTAAGCATATTTCAGTACTGTGTGCCTAGGTACCTACCTATATATTGTTGATATATCGATGCTTGGAGACCTATTTGCCTAGTGCCTACCTAGGTATATACATCTACAAAAAGAAAAGAGAACGGGAATAACGCGTCAGAGGTGTACCTAAGCCTCCATTCCTACCTACTACGGAGCTGCAGAGGTACATGATACATCCACGGATACCTACAAGTATAAGGTGGCTAGCAAATAAGCAAAGATGCCGCAGCCACAGTGGATGACGGGCACTAGCCGATGCCGATGACGATGCGCCATTTCGGCATGTTAATTTACCTATTAGGTGAGGCACCTGCCCCTATCCATTATTGAGCGGGTTTCTAAGACCTGCATAGGTACTTGCTTACGCTCTCCCCCACGCGGCTTTCCGAAATATTATCTAACGTGCATAGATGAGCCCGAGAAATTAAGTACTTAATGAAGTATAGAAGGTTGGTTATTACCTATTTAAGGGACTATAAGGCGACCCATGATGTTAGGCGAAACGTCACGATTTTAATTATATTTTCTAAGTGTTACACTACATGTGCGAACCCTACCGGATTTGACTGGTTGCGATTAGGTAGGTACCTACGAGTTACTAGAGGTAAGTAGGTGCCCTGACAGCAGTACTCTGTCAATGGCCTTTGATTTGATGTACGCACTAAAGGTAGAATATTTCACGATGAACACTATCACGACAACATATCCATTAACTATCTACTAGGTACCTACTTTCGTATGTAAAAATCCAGAAATACAACATATCGAAAATGAATTGCCCCTTATCCAAGAGATATGATGATATATCCCAAGACTTTTGGTACCTTCCCGGGGATGGCAAAAAAGGGGTCTATTTGGCTGTCATACAGAGACGTCCATCTGCGGCTTCCTTCCACGCCTCGCTTCCAACAACTGTCGGGCCCCAGAAGATGCCATTTGGGTCATACTTCTTCTTAATCGCTAAAAGCTTAGGATAGTTTTGGCCATAGAAGACTTCCTGCCAGTTGGGTTGGTTAAAATCGGCCTCGTTCAAGTAGGCCCCTCCACCTGGTGTTAGTTTCTCCAAGGCGGGGTCTAGTACATTGGTGACGGTATGTTGTCCGACGAGGTTCGCTGTCATGTTTACCCGATCATACATCCTAGCCTGGAGTGTTAGTTCATGTTCAAGTTCAGAAGGTGGCGTGAGACAACTTACGTGCCAAGAAACGCCAGAAACAATGATTCTCTCCACACAGGGTTGGCTGAATTGGGGGAGGTAGGCTGTCGGCTAACGTCCATGGAAACGCCAGCCAAGACACTCCCGTTGTCGGTGATAGACTTAATGGCACCGGATAAGGATGCGGCTGCATTCTCAGACGCCACTAGTGAACGGGGGATGATGCGACCCCCGAGGTTGACCTCCGAGATGTTCATTTCCGGGTTCATGGCGTGAAAACTATCCTGGAACGTTGGATATTCCTGGGAGGAGAATTCTGTTGAATTCCAGTTAACTAAGAAGTAAAAACATAGCTAATGTACTATAACTTACTGTAAGGAATCTGACTTTGGTTAAGTGCCTCTAATGTGGGCTTTAGCAATAGTTCGAGATCTTGGGCAGTCCCATTCGGAAAATACGATTGCGGCATTAGAAATAAATTTCCCGGTATGGCTTGCCAGTAAACGGTAGCACCCGCTTCCACGATAGCCGGCAGCTTTGATAAGAAGGTCTGTATAATATCCCAATATTTATCTGATGATTCTGTGAAGGAAAGAGTAGCACCAGCAGTTGGCATGTTCGGATGGAGCTTCACCGTTACAGAGAGCACCATGCCATATGCACCACCGCCACCACCTGCAAGAGCCCAGTATAAGTCTGGGTTCTGATCTGGAGCTGCTCTTAGGAGATTTCCCGCCGCGGTAACCACTTCCCACTCAAGAACTTGGTCAACTGCTAGCCCGAACTTAGAGGCTAGGGGGCTGGTGCCGCCTCCTTGTATGTAGCCACCTGCGATACCCACCGTCGGGCAATCCCCTTCAACAACGACGAGACCTTGAGCGTTAGCGGTCTCCTGTGCTTCAGAAGCCTGTACACCGGCACCGATCTTCATCGCTTTCCCGGTATAAGCCGCGGATTCATAGTCTAAGATGGATCTATCCTTAATGTTGTGGGTCCATAGAGCGAGTGCACCGGCACCTGTCGACTTGCCCATATAGTCGTGCCCCGTGTTCCTAATTACTAGACGTATGTTGTGAGTGGTTGCAAAAGCAGCGGTTCGGCGATAGTCCTCCGCGCTTGAAGCATTAACGGCATAAGGTACATAAGCACCTATGGTACACTGGGCATCGCGGGGTGTGAATGGGTCACAACTCAGATTAGCGAAGAAAGCAGCCATGGGCGAATGAGTAGTTTGATCGTGAAGCTCAGGACGTGCCCAGTTTGCCTGGATTTGGGCACACTTGTCAGCATCGTAGCTAACTCCGGGAAAGCCGTCGTGGCATGGACTAGCAATCGGTACTGTCGCTATGAGTTTGCCTCCTAGAGTCTTATTAAAAGAATCCCACTCTGCCGAAGATGGCCAGCAGCTATCACCGGGAAAGCAACGACATTGTGGTTGAGCTGGCGATTTAGTAATCCATGCAGCCCCGAGAAGGACCGCAACCGATGTCCAAACTACCATTTGTACCTGACTTTTTGTTAGTCCTCTTTCGGCCATAATACACCCTTTTGGTGAGGATACTTGATAGCTGGGGGAAAAAAGTTATATCATACCTGAGGAGGTAGAATAGATAATAAGTAGGTTCAGTTTCAGTCTCCGAAATTTAGAGAAAGAAAGACAAACAAAGAAAGCCAAGCTGAGCCAACAGGCGCTGCACAAGTATCACCTGCATGCATATGTACCTACTAGGCAGGTACCTACCTAATAGCCCTGGAGCAGCCCTTGATTGACCACAGGGCAGTGACCTCCCATGCTGCCGGTACCTACTAGCCTAGGCAGCTACATGTAGGTAGGTAGGCAGGCTTATGTAGGGCTGCGTGTGTTACACAGTTTAAACTGTAATATAGGTACATATGCGCAGTACAATCTCTCTCGGCAGTGGTTACAGGTTACACATTATCGGCCATGCGACTCCTGTACAACATCTCGTAATTCCTCGGACACGTGAGGCTGATTTCCCAGCTTAGAAGTCCTCCGATGTGGATTGATGCTGACATCAGAATCGACGGTATTTCTGATAGGTTAGTTTAATGCATATAAGCCTAGTAGATGACTTCTGTATTCCTCAGTCAAGGTTCTCACCTTCTACCCCCTAAACGCCATAACTTTTCCTGGGCATTCACGATGGCGCCTGTCACAAGGGGGGGTATCAACCTCCTTATCTGGACAATTGTCTTTACCATCCTAGATGTTTTTTTCGTCTTTCTCCGATTCCTGGCCGCTCGCCTAGTCAAGCGCAAACTCGCAGCGGATGATTACCTCATCATTTTCTCCTTAGTCAGTCATTCTAAGAACCTGTGAAAGTTGAAGTTAGTGAAATGGATAACTCTAACTCTTTTCCTTTTAGACGAACACGTTTGCGTTGGAGGCCGTGTTAATCTGGACTGTCTTTAGAGGGGGCATGGGAAACCATATGATAGAACTATCTCCTTCAGAGACTACAACCGCCTTGAAATCGGTTCCGGCGGCATATGTTACCTGGACCCTCGGAACCGCTGCCTTTAAGCTCTCAGTCCTCTCGCTGTACATTCGAATTTTCTCCATCAGCACCTTTAGAATCTTGTCATTTGTCTTGATGGGCCTAACCGTCGCCTATTGTATTACGTTCCTAGCCCTCTTTCTCACGACGTGTTCTCCCGATATTTCCCAACTATGGAATCCAAGGCCTGATGGCTATTGTCGTGACTTGCATATCGGCCAGTTAGGTTCTGTTAGTACTAATCTAGGAATTGACGTCCTTGTCATCATACTTCCAATGCCATTCCTGTGGACTTTACAAATGCGAGTGCGCAATAAAATCGTTGTCAGCTTCCTTTTTAGCCTAGGTTTCATGTAAGTAATTCATCTAGGACCTCATACTTCCAATACCTCGAGCACTAATAATATGAAAGTACCATTGCCATCATGATATGGCGACTTGTCGATCTTAAGACCAAGTCTCAAGCTGACTTTGTTTACCACATGCCCACGCTCGCCCTAACAACAGAGTTGGAACTGTGGATAGGCATCATAATTGCTTGCGTTCCGACTCTTGCGCCGGTTCTCAAACGATATGTCGCTCCAGTGATCACTTCGCTTTTTGGTTCTCGGGGCTCGCCTGGCGCCCGACCCGGCCCCCTTAGCATCGTTACCTTCGGGAGACTCGGCGGACCGCGTCGGAAAATATACACAACGGTGTTATACGGGAGCCAGGATCCGATTAGAGACGACTTAGCAAATGGGAAACCCGCTTCGAGTAGCCTCCGTTTGCGAGATGACGCTTTTACTACCACCCGTGTCACATCTGGGTATCAGGGGGACGAGACCGAACTCGGATCGAGCTCTGCTGAAAATGCAATATACGTTCAACAAGATATTGATACTTACCAAACCGCAAGGACTGAATAGAAGAAGCAGTCTAGTATTGCATGTATTAGGTTTTGAATACTGAGAGGTAGTTGAGAATGATGCGAATGTTGCGAACTGTGCGAATTTCTTTATCTACTTTTTTCGAGTTTAGGAAGGGCTCTCTCCCTTACAAAATTGGACCAATCAGAAGATAGTATTTGGCTTTGCTCGAGTCTTTAGCGTCTTGGCAATAGCAAGGATCGGACATGGATATCAAAAGATATTTCCGACCCGTTGACCTGTGCCATGCTTGTAAGGTACCAACGATCGAAGGGATAACAGTAAACTCCAAGAACAATCACAGCCCTAAAAGTATAAATTTAGGCTTCACGATGTATATCACTCATTATTCTCGGGCAGCATCAAATTTCAAACTAATGAAGGGACTTAATTATTACCTAAAGCTTTAACAAATTTCCTGGGGTGTCAAAGTCCGAAAGATCCAGCTCTCCACAAGAGTAGTATATACAGGGAGGCGTGCCAGAAGCACCATAATCTCCACGTATAAGCATCCCTTTTGTGGGCAAACAAAGAGCACCCTTACTGCAACTACAATAGAATCTATGGCAATGTAGGATAGCGTTGCCGGCCACACACAAGACCAGAAGCATATGAAAAAAGGTCATGGACACGCGAGAAAAATGTTCGCTGAGGAAGAGTGCCATGATTTTGCGACCGTGGATTTTGTCGCCCACTTGGTCCTTGAGATCCTGCATATGTTTCGTCGTTAGGATCATGGCACTCACGATGGTCGCCCATACGATACCGAGTGCACTCCAGGAAGTCTCTGCTCCAATCACGACTAATGGCGAACCGCTATTGAATAGGCCATACGCGATGGCCATGATCACCTCACGGACAAGCGCCTTGTCGCCACCTTGCAGATCACTGGTTCGCAAGGTCGAAAAGCAAGAGGTTCCCAATGTTGAATACAAATGGTAAGCGTCGAAGAACTTGCGCTGTTGAAGGGACGGTCGAATTCTTGCTAGTCAAAATCGATAACGCCGAGGCACCAAAAACACCAAATACAGTGCAAAAGTGACAAGATCATTTTCGTTACGCACCCACTAGGCATAGGTATAGAACGTAGGTATAAGGTCACTTTTACCTTACTATAGTATACTTAGACACTTATCTAACTGTCTAACTAGTACTTACCTCCTCAAAACCACCCATCATGGATGTCTTATAGTTACTAGGTAGGTAGGGGGACAACTATGTGCCTGGTGGTTACACAGATACATGGAACTGCGGGGATTATTCAATACAAAGAAATAACATGTGTCTCAGTAATCGACAAAAGCTCTACTACCAACCCACCGTTCCGCGTACCTCATCTGAGCTATTGTATCTTATTACTATCCCCATCCTCTCTTTTCTTTTTACCTACTAGGTAGGTATCCTTTATCCACATCAGAGCCGTCATTTCGATTCCACAACATGCAACCCCCTTTCCCTTGCCCAACTGCCACATGGCACAACGATACCTACAGCAGCATCTCACCTCTGCGCCCAGAGCTAAGCGTAGCCGGCAAGACTATCGTTGTCATCGGTGGAGTAGGTCCGGACTTTTTTCAACTCAAGCATTAGCAGCTGGATTCATCGGCTAACGAATTTAGGGATCCGGGATCGGGCGAGAGACTGCCCTGGCTTTTGCTACCGCCGGAGCTGCTCATGTGGCCCTTCTTGGGCGAACCGAGGCTACCCTCAAGGAAACAGCCGCGCTGATCCCATCGGCTGGCAAAGCATCAAGCTCAGTCCACGTCTCCGACCTGACTCAAGCAGCAAGTCTAAAGACCGCTGCTGCCGCGGTGGGGGAATGGCACGTACTAGTTCTGGCTTCTGCTTACTGTTCTAACCGAGCACCGGTTGCCTCCTCCGAAGTAGACGACTGGTGGAAAGGTTTCGAGGTGCTTTCCTGCCTTGCCCAGTTACCTACCAACATAGCTGTAACGTGCTAATCAGATATCTCTCAGACCAACATTAAAGGGACGCTTCTAGCGGCTCAGGCGTTCCTGCCAACGGCCCATCCGTCACAAGCAGCCATTCTTGGCGTGACCACGGACGTATCTCTCATGCCCACTACTTACCTCCCAGGGCTGTCGTCATACGTCGCTTCCAAGCTCGCTCAGGCTAAGGTATACGAGTTTCTGGCAGCTGAAAACCCGAATATCTTCGTCGCCACGATCTACCCCGGCATGGTCGAGACCGATAACTTCAGACGGACGGGGGGCAAAGCTGAGAAACTTCCTATGGATACAGGTAGGTCCATATTTCATATCGGACATCTTGTCGTGTGAATACTAATATGAGTTGGGCGATGTAGTGCAACTTCCTGCTCACTTTATCGTCTGGATGGCTAGCCCCGAGGCCACCTTTCTTAGGGGACGCTGCGCTTGGGCTAATTGGGATGTGGATGAGCTTAAGGCTAAAAAGGATAAGATCCTTGAGGGGCTGTTCATGACGGCTGGCTTCAAGGGCTTGCCTGAGGGCGCTCACTTGTGATGAGTTTACGTTGGAATGAATATTTTGAAGACTTGCGACTCTTGTAGGACTTGGAAGTTTATGTTAGCATGAGCCGTAAAGGTGTGTAAAATATCTCCCGGTCTGGAAATTCTGTCTGGGTAGCCCGTCTAAGTCCAAACAATCTCATTAAGTTGTATTGTCGCGAAATATGTTATGGTATCACTGTGAAATGATTCACAATATAGCGGCGTACGACCTCTGGGGAACTGGCGAGTCTCCTGTCACACATTTTATGATCGTGCAAATTCGCTAAGCATCTTCACAGCACACCATAGCTGTATTGCTAGAGCTATGGCGATTGACGTGCCGAGAATAACAACTGCTCAGCTGATCTCGAAACATCGTTTCCGTCTTGCACCTGGTGAGACCGGGCGACGCGTTCTAGATGACATGAGGAATCAGTTAGCACCGAATCCGGGCAGCTTAACGTTGCTCGTTGAGTTGCGATGATACACGGAAGGGTACACGCGATTAGATCTGAGCGGCATTTGGTCAGGTTTCAATTGCTTGCTTCCTAAATTTCTAGGACCGGGACTTGAGCATAGTTCCACAAAGATTGGAGAATAACGGTCGTTGAAGTGAGAATACTGATCTTGATATGCTTCGATGATACCTACTAGGTAATTAATAAAGAAGAACAATTGGTATCATGGGTGAACCTTGAAAGTGATGGAGAATATGAGCGATTACGTAATACTAGAATTGCCAGTGCCCAGTGGTGGGGTTGGCTCTGACCGGGATAGCGGGGGGCAGTTACGGGGCACGTACCCTTCCAACGTCACTGCGTTACAGGATGGCAGGACAGGAGCGTGGCTGACGTGACGTTAGCACCTACTATTTTACCTTCTTACCTCCCCTTCTAAAGCTCAACTCAGGAAAATCATCCTGTATTGATTTATCCTATTATTCAATAAATTATCTTAGTGAATTAAAGCCCCTATGTTACAATGGGCTCCATGTTATTATTATCTATAGCATTTGTCGCGTCATATTACGAAATTCCAGATATTGGTATTCGTCAGTGTTGCATCTAGAATCCTCTCTTCGATACCGCCCTCAAGACCGCTCCTCCTCCCAGTTTTCTTGGAGAAATAAATATACGTAGACGATGTATCCTGTCCTATTATTTACCTTTGTATTCCTCGGCGGCTATGTCCACTATCTGTGGAAAGCCGAGGGTGCCCTCCACGAACCATGGGTCCCAGAAGTCGGCGACCGACTCTTCAGCCAGCGACCGCTACCCCCGTTTAGAGAAGAGTCTAGTATAACAACCTATTCGCTTCCTCTACGGACTCAGGGTCGAAATATTGTCGATTCCAACGGTCGCCGCTACAAGCTCTCCAGCGTCAATTGGTACGGAGCTAGCGACGAGCTCTTTATCCCCGGAGGTCTCGAAGTCCAACACCGTTCCGTTATCGCGGCCACTATCCGCCTCTTAGGCTTCAATAGCGTGCGCCTACCCTACTCGGACGAGATGGTCATAAAGAACCCGCATATCCTTCCACATCTCCTGACCGCCAACCCCGACCTTATGGGCTCTCGCGCACTCGATGTGTTCCAAGCCGTCGTCGAGGCATTGACCGATGCTGGCATCGCTGTCATAATCAATAATCATATCACAAGCGCGACGTGGTGCTGTGGCGCGGACCCGTGCGATGCCGGCTGGTCCAACGATCACCTCGGTCCCTTATGCCCGATTCCGCAGTCAGAGGAGGATTGGATACAACATTGGGAGACGGTGATGGAGCCGTTTGTGAATAACCCTAGAGTCATCGGGGCCGATCTGAGAAACGAGGTGCGCGGCGTCTGGGGCACTATGTCGTGGAATAGCTGGGCGACTGCTGCCGAAAAGTGCGGAAACAGGTTGCTGAAGATGAACAAGGACTGGCTGATTGTTGTCGGCGGGACCGAGTCCGGGAACGACCTTACGAAGGCACAGGAGCGACCGGTGAAACTCGATGTTGCCGACCGGGTTGTGTATTCGGCGCACGTATATGCTTGGTCCGGGTGGGGCAGTCGCGAGGGACGATACGCCAAGCGCAGCTACGCTTCTTTTATTCAGGCGATGAGGGAGAACTGGGCATACCTAGTCGAGAACGACGTGGCGCCGGTATGGGTAGGTGAGTTCGGTGCACCCCGCAACCCCGGAATAGGCGACGCAAACTACTGGCGAAACCTACTGCGGTACCTAAAGCACATCGACGCGGACTTCGGATACTGGGCTATCAACCCGCGCAAACCTAAAGACAACGAACCAGAGTCGTACTCCCTCGTCAATGACGACTGGGTTACGCCTATCCTCGACTATCGCATGCGCGACATGACGGAGCTCATCGCCGGCGCGGGAGACGGCGGTGATGACGAGAATGAAGATACGGAAAATGAGGAGGCAAATAGGAATAAGAGCGATGCAGTAGAAGAGTTGTAGAAAGCGCTGTTTTATATCTGGTTCAAAAAAATCGCAAGTTAGCGGATTGGCTACGCAGGAGATACCACTCGGGAGGGAAATTTGAATTTCAAGCTGTACAATCGCTATATCAACCTAAGATATTGTCATCGGCGTCAGTATCACATACACCCCATCATTACGGCTACTACGATAGCCCACTCTAGTTTGGAACAGAGGTAGGGACATCAACAATTGAGTTTTTAGGAAGCGATTCCGTAGAATTGATGACGGGGTTTGATTCTTGTCTTGTGAGGCCAGGGGCAGGCTGTTGACTATGTTGATATGATCTCTTAAGTATGAACAGGGACGAACACTGGATCAAGTCTCTCTTTCGCAGATGTCCCTATTACCTGTGCGACAGGTCAAATCAAAGGGTATCTCACCATCCCTTATATTAAGTAATAAAGACTTATCCTTTTTCAACGTACCATCTAGGCACTAGGTACGTAAGGATACATCTTATTTATTACCTTAGACTAATCGCCCTTTTACTTCATAGTTAATCGTCCTAGAAGCTTCGTGGTCTCGCCCCCACAGGTCGACAAGTGGCTGCATTCAAAATCCTTAAGGACTGAGGAAGGGTCTTCAGAATGCTGTGCTACCTTACCAATGCGAGGAAGGGGGGTTACATCAACAATGTTCGTCATGACATACACTCTCGTTTCTCCCAGTCATTTAGTATGCATTCTCTTCTTCTTCGTTCATCACAGAGAGATCATTGCATACTTGAAAAATTCGAATACTCGTGCATAACAGTCTAGTTTATGGCTATTGTGGCCATCTCCTATCATGTCTTGGAGCGCTCTCGTCCAAATCTCCTCACTTCCTTATCAGCAACAGGAGGACATCCTCAATGGAGTAGCCGTCCCTCCTCCAGCAAACATCGTGCCCAATCTAAACAACCCTCCAAACAGCAACACTTTGGCCCGGGCCGTCATTATTGGCTGCTTGTGTATAGTAACAATAGCAATACTTCTACGAGCATATGTAAAGATATTTGTGCTTCGTAAGCTATATCTAGAAGATGGTAAGCCCGTTCAGTTTTTCGCATGCTATTTGGCTACAGTTAATTATTATCTCCTCTAGCTCTCGCCTTTATAGGATTTGTATTTCACCTTTTAACAGCGAAGGTCACATCGACGAGTCTGATTTCGCTAATGAGTACTGGTATGGCCTAGGCTATGATACTAGCATATGACTTCTGCTGTTACCACGTCTTAAACCGAGTCGGATTTCTGATACATTCATGGGATATAAGCGTTAAGAATTCATTTGAACTCCTCTATGTAATACTTAGAACTCTTATAGCGCCCGAACACCTCCCCTCTCTCTCTCCAGGCCTTACTAACTAACATAGATCGGGAATATGGCAACCTCCTTTTATGAAGTCGCTATTTCGACCTTAAAAGTTGCTATCCTCTTAGAATGGAACAAGATATTTGCTCCGAATAAGTCACCCAGATATTTTTATGTAAGAGGTACCCTTCATGAAGAAAACTATTAAGCAAGTTCTAGTGAACATGCCTAATACTTTTATTGCATCCGGGTCTTGATTCTGCAAGCTAACCTGGATTCTAGTTGACTTGTTACATCCTCCTTTGGATGAATATACTATATTATATCACTACCATCGTTGTATCTAACATCGTCTGCTTTCCGGTTCCGAGCGTAGTGAATGGTAACCAAAATAATGGCACCTGTTTCAACAAGGCGGCTGCTGAGACTGTTTCGTCTACCCTAAATCTCGTCTCTCATGTCCTTATCTTTTTCCTTCCCCAGAGGGTCATATGGAGGTTACACATGACAACAAAAAAGAAGATTGGGGTCTCCTTGATATTTGCCATCGGCATACTGTAAGTGAAATATTAATGTGTTCTCTACATACTGCTTATGGCTATGTGGTACTAATATGGCTACTGTACACTATAGGGTCGTGGCGACAGGTATCTGTCGTCTAGCCGCAACAATACAGTATTTCACCAATCCGGATACGATATTTGTTGCTTATCACGTTTATCTTTGGTGCCTCGCCGAAATAACGCTTGTGATTCTAGTATTATGCGTCCCTACAATACCTAGGATCTTTACCGAAGGGACCCAAGTCAGCAAGATATTTACATCGTTACGACCATGGTCAAGATCTTTTATTGGGCAATTTAGAACCAACAAAGGCTCTACGCATGTTGACCTAGAAAAGAATGCGGCAGCCTCTGATAATACATACCGGAAGATTGAGGAGATTAATAATTTACCCCTTAAGAATTCGGAACACTGGAATGGAAATCGAGATATTCCGATACTTCGCTCACCTCAACAGCTCTGAGAGGATTTTAATAACTCCCCGTTTCCTAGAAAGACTCGTTCGTAAAGCCTGTAATGATATATTTGAGGAACGGTGGTGGTGGCGCGACGCTAAGTTACCTAGGACCCAGCTGAAGCCACAGGTTCGACAGCGCCCTTTAGAGTTGGGGTTAGGGGTTTCTCGTAGTGCCGATGATGGAAACTGAATTTCACAATATTCTACTCACGCATACCTGCCCAGGTGGTAAACTACGTGTTATATCAGAGTAAATTGTTTCTATTACTTAACATATAGAGCGTAATAGAAGCCGTATCCAGCACCAACCCCAATGCAACCGAATGCTATGAAGATACCGATTATACAAAGGATGCCCGTCCAATTACAGCCATTCCGCCCGCCTTTATTGGGGACTTCAAGCATCATATACTCGACTCCGGATCCACCAATGAGTCTAGTCCTCCTTGGACTTTGACAGAGGAGGTACGCAGTACCGTAACAAATTGTAGCTGCGGTAAACAGAATCGCTGAGGATAAGTATAATAAACCAATACTATACCCTATCCATTTCGTCGTGGCGACGAGAAGCCATAAGCAAAGAAACATCAAGTCCTCATGTCGAACTCTAGATGTCGTTTCTTCTTCGAGAAAATAAAACCAAAAAATAGCAAACATGGTTGGGCTTTAGAGGAACAATCAGTGTAGCCCTAAAGCGGGATATCGTAGGGGATGTCTTACATGTTTATCCCCAATTCGTAAGCCCAGGCTATCCATTTATTGTCCCCTAGCTGGGAAAATGAAGAGCTCTGGGTAGCCACAATTGGTAAAGCAATAACAGTCAATATGAAATCAGAAACAAGTCCAGAGAGAATGAACCTAATAAATCATTAGAAATAACAAGACAGTTTAGGGACGTAGTCTAAGATCAGTACCATTGCGCATAAACGTCTAATTTATTAGCAATCCAGCTCACAATATCGGATGTCATAGGGTTGAGACTAACAACAGTTCATCAATTTGACCTCTTTAACTAAACTGCGTATCGTAACCATCTTCTTTGGCTTTATGCAGCTTGTCACGGGAGTGAGGTTTGAGAAGACTGCCCTGTGAGTAAAAATGCGTCTCCCCAGGCATCTTAATGTGACTGAAGCAAGCCCCTGTAAGCGCTAAGGGGCTGTGCCAAGACAGCTGATGTAGGTCTACGGCACAGCGCAAGAATCGCAACACCTCCTGCTAATCAACAAAGCCCAATGAAAGGAAGTAGGTATCTAATAAGAACCTTGGAACCTTGATGATATTCTATATGAATCTCACGACAATTGTGCTTTTTTCTGTGCTAATTCATAGAACTTGATTTTGCAATACGTCCAAAATTTACGAAACTACCTAGTATCGAGATTTAAAGCCTTATTGCGTAGAGCTCCTAGGGCTGAGCGTATGTCAACCGGGGTATGATTGGCAAATATTTATAGCTGATGGTAGATCTTCTTCAGCGGCTGGCAGCATAGATGGGGGCCATTTGAGCTGCAATTTCTCTCCAACTCAACCGGGTTCTACCTGGGTAGTACCTAGACACTGAATTATTCAACTCGATTTCCTCATCAATGATATGGAGTCGACATACACCTACCAACCTTTACCCGACCCAGCTAACTCCATACGTCTCCTCAGTGTTGAGCCCGGCTGGCCTTCGGACCCAATATGCGTTAACATCAAAACCGTTCCTCATTTAGACGAATCACCATGTTACCAGGCTCTTTCCTACGTCTGGGGTTCTGTCGAGAACCCGGCGCTAATCAAGTGCGGTGGCTGTCCTATGCAGGTAACTCGGAACCTATCTTCAGCGCTGGCCGCGTTACGCCAGTTACCAGCAGAGGGCGACCCCGCTATACATGGTATATCCGTCGTAGATGAGTCTCATATTCTTCACTCCAAGCAGCGCGCTTGGAAAGATATTGCCCGAAACCGCAATGAAGTCGACGTGATCGAATCTCGGAGAGCTGGCCATGAACCGCTATTGTTCTGGATAGACGCTTTATGCATCAACCAGGATGACATTAAGGAACGCGCTGAGCAGGTCAAGCTCATGCGTCGAATTTATACCACGGCTTCTACAGTATGTATTTGGTTAGGAGATGAGCTTGTAGCGCCAGATATCGCGACATCTGATTTGCGAACTTCTCAATTAGATCGCGCCTTTGGGCGTAAACGTCTAGCTGACATTGACCCCATGTTAGTCGTGTTATCTTTCTTCGCCCAAGCATTACGGAATTCGCACCGAGTCAAGACCAACGAGTATGGAATACCGGACGTAGACTTGCTCGGCTTTCCCTCTCAGAAAACCCCAGAACACCGAATCCTCGGGGCGTTTTTCAACCAACCGTGGTTCCATCGGGTATGGATTGTCCAAGAAGCAGTATTAGCCCAAGATGCCAAAATACTCGTTGGAGCCTGGGAGTTGGATTGGAAACCATTTGCTGAAGCTGTGAATGTAATGGATGCGGGCAACATCCGGAACCCTTTCACGCTACAATTGCGCGTTACCGGCGTGGTTTCAGAAGAATCATCAGCCGGGGTAGACATACCAGCGGCATTGTATCTATGTCAAATCCAACAGCTCCCCGGACGCAAAGAGAGTCTTTTCCCTTTGCTAAATAAATCGCGGACACGTAGGGCGACTAATCCTGCCGACCATGTATTCGCCGTGCTTGGGATAGCCGGGGACGTAGCAAACGCCACCGAGCTAAGTAGTAAACTGATCTCTATCAACTACGAAAAACCAGTCGCCCAGATTTTCAGGGACGCGACTTGGTTCATCATCCTCACCCACGCAACACTTCGACCGCTCGCAGCAGTAGAAATTTTAGACGATCCATCTATACCCAATTGTCCATCTTGGACTCCAGTCTGGTCGGAACCTCGCCGAACATCTGCTTTCGACTATGACCTCTTCAGCGCAGACGCGAACCAAAAGATGGACATTCAAAAAACCGGAAATTCCAACCTTTTACGAGCCTCCGGGCACTTTTTAGACTGCGTAGTATCGATCACCGACCCCCTTATTGACACAACTACACAATTACGAGCTCAGGACGAGTTGATAGAGTGGCATTACCCACCACGGCAGGCCGAAATAGATTTCGTCAGGTCCGCATGGACCTTGACCACTGAGTATTACCGTCGAGGAGTTGGTAGTGGGAACGAGAATACCGCAGCCGATGCTGCATCTCAGGATTCGACCAGTCAACTCTGTCTCCCGACTTACCTCACCGAAAAGGGAGTTTTCGAGGCCTTCGTGAGTACTTTGTCGGTTCAGACAAATGGAGGATCCCCCGACGAACGGGGAGAGGAGGCTGAAGATATGGTTGACTCGGCAGAGGCCTGGTTCCAACAGAATGTGGGGTGGTCCTCCCATCCCGCCTCTTGGGTGACCAAAATCTGGCATACCGTCAGAGATAAGTGGTATCCGGGGGCAGGCATGCTGTTCCAAGCTGCATTGTTACGGTCGTGTGTAGGCAGGAAGTTCTTCATGACTAAAAGGGGCTTCATTGGCATAGGTCCCGCTTGCATGAAATCTGGTGATCTCGTGGTAGTTATCTTAGGCGTCCCTGTCCCCTTTATTGTTAGGAGGACCGAAGATCAAGAAAGCCAGAAGTACATTCTTCTTGGCGAATGTTATGTCGACGGTATTATGGAAGGGGAATTAGTGCAGACACAACAAAAAGCGGGCAAAGAAGCCGAATGGTTCACATTCGTATAGGTAATTAGTATTTGTAGGTTAAGCTACATGACCTGGAAATGCTTGGGTCGTGACAAGGCGGTTAGCCAGATCGAGAAAGCATCACAAGGATCGCGTGCTTTCGATCCTAACAACTGCTGCAGTTCTATATGACGGATAAAGCTAGAGAAAAGTATAGATCCGTACTGGGAAGTGAGAATAGATAGCCTATCCACCTTATAGTTAGCCAATGAAATGTATTCACGATTTTAATAGCGAGTTAACTTTCGAATGTGACGGGCATTTTATGGATCTGCAAATATAACGTCAGCAACTAACCAGAACGGATTGCCAACAACAAAAGTTCGGAATCTAACCACTATAATTCGGGTGTAGCATATAACAGGGTAAGAGTGGCACTGTCGCCTTCATGTGAGAAAAGAGAGTGATCGATTAGCGAAGACTGATTTAACACCTACCTACCTAGTACTCCCCTGAATCAAGCAGCTAGATGGTATCACATCCTCTGCCGACTCTCATAGAATTATTATCTTTCGTTAACCCAACTCCCCACTTCAGGTTTTCTAATGATGGCTTCCGTGCTTGGCGAACGTTTGTTACCATCTCTCGTAGATGAGATTGCACTATCCGACCCCCATCGTGTATTGTATTCCGTGGCGAAGACCAAAAATCTCAAAGATGGCTTCGATGACATAGATGTAAAATCATTTGCCCGCGCTGTTGATCGCTTCTCGTGGTACATCGATGAGCATCTAGGGAAGGGTCAAGGCTTCCCAACCCTCGCCTACATAGGTCCTCAAGATATTCTGTATGCGATATCCGTCCTCGCTTGTATCAAGACTGGATATAAGCTCCTTCTTATCTCGACTCGCAACACGCTTGAATCAAACTTGTCGTTGTTTGAGAAAACAGATTGTGGGACTCTCATATGCCCTACCAACTTCCCCTTGCCAATCGTCAAGCAGATCCTAACAGCAAAGCCAATGCGCTACTTGGAAGTACCCGCGGTAAACCACTGGCTTGATGGTCAACTTGAAGGAAAACCGTATCCGTATACGAAGACATTTGCGGAAGCTAAAGCCGAGCCATTTGTTGTGCTCCATACGTCGGGTTCGACAGGCTTGCCAAAACCTATCATACAAACACACGCCACAATTTCACCCTTCGATGCCTTCACAGCCTTACCGTCGTTGGGATACCAGCCGACATATCCAGCCATGTGTGCAGGCAAGAGGGTCTATTTGTCGTTCCCCCTATTCCACTGTGGAGGAATCACGATGCTTCTCCCAGCTTCTATATTTGCTGGTTTCACGATAGTACTAGGACCTTTTCCGCCTTCCGTAAACGTTATCAATGGGGTTCATGTCTACGGAAATGTAGACCAAAGCTGCCTTGTTCCGACAATGTTAATCGACCTAGCCAATAACCCCGAGTATCTGCAGAATCTTGGTAGGCTGGAACTAATTGCATATGGTGGGGGCCCTTGTCCTAAGGTAGTGGCCGAACTCATCAGCACGAAGACCAAGCTTCTCACATCTTTTGGTTCGACTGAAAGCAGCGTTTTCCCTGCTCAACTCTGCGATCCGGAAGATTCAGCTTATGTCAGCCTCAGCAAAGTATTGGGGTATGAATATCGTCCCTTCTCTGGAGACTTGTACGAGCAAGTCATCGTACGAAATCAAGCACTTGAGAAATATCAAGGGGTCTTCGGCACTTTCCCCGAATTAAATGAGTGGAATATGAAAGATCTGTTCTTGAAACATCCGACTAAAGAAGACCTCTGGCTGTATAAGGGGCGGGCGGATGATATTATCGTCTTTTCTAACGGCGAGAAGCTTAACCCTCTCGACATGGAGAGTATAATTGGAATGAATCCAATTGTAAGGGCTGTTCTCGTAACCGGTCTTGGGCGTTTCCAAGCGAGTCTCCTTATCGAGGCTGTTCATCCTCCGACAAGCGATGTTGAAAAAGAAGAGCTTCTGAAATTCCTATGGCCGTCAGTCCAAGAAGCTAATAAGGAGGCTCCTTCGCACGGGCGTATTCATCGCAATATGATTGCCTTCACATCCCCAGAGAAGCCCATGCTCAGAGCTGGTAAAGGAACCGTGCAGCGGATGTTCACAGTCGATGCATACGCGTCAGAAATTGATGCTCTCTATGGAGCGAGCAAGTTGCCCGACGGTGAGACAATGAACATTGCCATAGAAAATAACAGCGGCGTAGAAGACGCTATCCGGAATATTCTCACTTCGTCTACAGACATCGATATTGATTCGCTTTCCCCCACCGCCGACCTCTTTGAGCTGGGACTTGATTCTTTACAAGTAATGGTCATAGCTAGGGAGCTTAATAAGTACCTTTCCCTTCGTGGAAAGACAGAGTCCCTAGAAATTAAGAATGTGTACTCGAATTCTAGTATCTCTGCCCTCACGGCCGTTATTTCAGTCTTGGTAGAAGGAAGAACGATTTCACGCGACGGAGAAACTGATGCGCAGAAAATGCAGAAACTCTACGAGCTCCATGCAGCAAACATGCCAATTTCTGGAAGGCAAGCACAACCGCAACCTTCAGACGGTCTGGTTTTCCTGTTGACTGGATCTACCGGGTCCCTTGGCTCGTATGTACTTGACTCACTGCATAATGATTCTCGTGTACGTCGAATCTACTGCCTTAACCGCGGACCCAACAGTCTTCAACGACAGAAAAAGTCGCAATCCGCCAAAGATCTTCAACCACTTTCGGATAAAGTCCAGTGTCTAGATGCGGACCTTTCGAAATCGTATTTCGGACTCTCAATTCAGGAGTACAGGGAATTGATCAATCAAGTTACTCACATTATTCATAATGCATGGCAGGTTGACTTCAACCTATCTATCGACTCATTTGCCAATCACATCAGCGTCGTCCGGCGGCTCGTAGATTTCTCATCACATTCTCGCTTCGGCGCGCATCTTTTCTTTGTCTCCAGCATTAGCGCCACCGGTGGACTAAAGGGCGTCGTCGCGGAACAGATCTTCGAAAACTGGCATACGCCAGGAGAAACGGGATACGGAAAATCCAAGTTTGTCTCCGAACGACTACTTGATACTGCGGCCAAAATATCCGGAATCTCTACCGTTGCTTGCCGCGTCGGCCAGGTGGCGGGCCCGACTTCAGCAAGTGGAATGTGGCCCAAACGAGAATGGCTACCGAGCTTAATCGCGAGTTCAAAGTACCTAGGAAAGCTGCCTTCATCTTTAGGTAGGATGGAGACCGTGGACTGGATTCCCGTAGATATACTCGGCGAAAGCATCGTCGAACTCGCGATCCATTCTCCGAGTACCCCGGAAGCTGGCGCTACAGTGTACCACGCAGTGAATCCTCAGCGCACGAGCTGGGCGGGGTTGGTAGCCACTGTTGCACAACATCTCGCGCTGAAGACAGTAGCATGGGATGAATGGATTAAGGCGCTGCGTGAGAGCGCATCCAAGACAGAGGATTTGGCTGAGAATCCAGCTGTCAAGATTTTGGAATTCTTTGAAAGTTTGACTAGGGTTAGCGAGGATGACGAATCGATTCTCCTTGATACGCGGGAGACGATCCGAGTCTCACAGACATTAGCGAACTTGGGGCCAGTCCATGACGGATGGATGCAAAACTGGATGAGGCAGTGGTCGTTTTAAGTGATTAAAGGGCTCAACGAAGCCTACTTATGAGCTGTAATTGAAAGCTGAAGTTGATTACCTACATATATAGGTACCTAGTGAATTGTTTCTTAACAAAGTGGAATAATGACCTGTTTAAGGAATTCGGATATTAACTTTGACAGCATGTCATCCGGATGACTTTACTTTTTCTTATCAAGGTGTTATTAAGGAGATAGCCTACTGGAGTAGTCCCATAAAACGCTACTAGCAGTCGCAGCTGCCGCCAGTTGCAATCCGGAGTTGCGATAAAATTAGGGCAGTTACTATAAATGGCACCTAAGTACCGAACCAAGTGGGCGGTGAGTCGGGGACTAAGACAGGGCTGGCTAGCGTCCGAGCTCCGCTGGCAGGCCGGGCAATGGCACTGGAGCAATGAAACCTTTCGTTTCAAACGGCAGAATTCTTTCCAACTTTTCAATTCCAACAATCACGTATGCATCAATTCCCATCAAAACACCGTCGATCTTGGAATTGGCTGGCTAGGACAATTTCTGAGCATGTCCGGTGATTTTGGCGTCGTTAAAGACACCTCATTACCCCTCAGCCAAATCCGGGATCGAAACAATTCTTCAATCATCTCTTCCGTGTTAGATATTCGGAAACAAGCTGTCACCAGGGAGAATTGGCTCAAGTCACTCGAATGTCTCTACTTGGCCGAGGACAACGAGGAACCGAGTGGAAAGCGGAGACGCGTCGCTGATGGTAGCATTACTACCGGCGCCTCAAAGCTGCTGAGAAGGCGGTATCTTAATCCTGTGTCAGGCGACGAGAAGGAAACAGACTACATCGCCGTCTCGTATACCTGGGACCCCTCAAAAGAAGAGGAAGAAGCTGGGGAGAGGACCGATGGAAAATACCTTGTCGAACCGCGTAGGGCTGGCGAGCCTGCGCTGCCCAGCGAGGTGAGGGATGGGGTATGGAGCAGGGTACTCAACTACGCTAATCATGTGGGCTGCGAAAATATCTGGATCGACCGCGAATGCATTGATCAACAAGACGGAGCAGCACAGGAAGAAGCAATCCAAAGCATGCACCTAGTGTATAGCCTAAGCAAATGGCCAATTGCTCTCCTTACATGCACAATTGAAACCGAGGAAGAACTTGATCTCCTTGCGAATTTGCTAGACGGCGAGGTGGATTCCGAAGATGAAGAAGCCGTACTAGCTCTTCTAAGCAAAATCACGTCCAATTACTGGTGGACAAGGGCCTGGCCATTCCAGGAAGATTATAAAGCGTCCATCTATATGACACTTTTGATCCCACACCACCGTGATCTAGAAAGGCGTAAGCGGGATGCGATAGACGACCAGGAGCGGCTTCTACTAGGGAAAATTCAAGGCGAGATTGCTATCGAATCCGCACTCTTCAGGAGACGGGCTACAGAATTCTGCCTTGAGTATCGGAAAAGGTCGAAGGACAAAATTATTTGCGACAGGATACTCAGGACGGCCCCAAAATATAACGTTCTCCTCAAAGAGGAATCTCCGCCGCCTGGTTTTGGATCTATATCGCGTTCTATGTCACCAACAATTCTCTCGGATATAGTCTCGCGTGACATCGGAAAAGAATCGGATCGCCTCGCTATAATGGCTAACTGTTGTGGATATAACACACGGCTCGACACGAATTCTCTCAACAACGACAGCAGCAGCTTAAGTCTTTCGATTCTTGCCTTGTATCTTTTGAACGGCGAGATAATAGAAAACGATCCAAAGCAACCTAGTCAAGGAACACTCGGCGATAACATCCACGAATACTTGTCTAAACAATCCCTCAGCAGCTTCAGGCCTCCAGTTGACGAAGGCCTTACTTTCATTAAGAGCTGCCGCTTTGTCAATCCCGTATTGACTTTAGAAGGGACGCAAACGACTGGCCACCTCTGGAAATTGGGCAAGGTCATACGCTGCAAACCCCTAAAACTGCAGAAATACAACAGGGTACCACCACTGGAACAGCTTGCAACCGATTTACAGTTCAGAACATTTGGAAAATCGTATCCGGAGATGGCAGTTCGTCTCATTTATTGGGCCCGTGACGATTCTTCCCCGTATCGCAGCAATCACCGTTCTCGTCGTTGGAGATGGCACGTGCGAATGACTAACAAAATCGAGGAAGCCCTCCTGGAAGGGAAGGCCATTCGGTTAGGATGTCTTGTACATCCTAGGCAAGGGGCGAAGGACATACCTTACACCGCGATCTTCGTGGGCGACGGCAAGGATGATTGGGAAGACGAGACCGTGGAAAGATACGCTTTCACCTCCTCGCGGCCCGCCAAATTCAATTCATTGGTGGAGATCGACAAACACGTGTCGCTAGAAGTCGCCGTCGAATGGCCGAAACAGGACGCATCCGAAAAACCAGTTTCCTCACTCCCGAAACTCTACATCAAACGCTGGCTCAACGGACTCTGCCTCGACGGGCTCAGTATCTTCGAGGAATCACCATCCCGGCCCGTCTTGTTCCCCTGGCCCCGCGCTCTTATGGAGAAGACGTCTAAACCTACAGTTGACTAAGGAATATATGAGAGATGAATGTTGAACGAGAGAAATGTCTGGAAGTGGTAATCTGGGGCAGTGGAATACGAGGACATGCGGACGAATCATCGGAATCGGTGTTCTTGGCGAGCATTGCATTTTATTATGTGTATATAAGTCATATGGGAAGGGGAATTCACAGAACATAAAGAATAATATGAAATGAAGATATACAACCCAGAAAGGTTATTCTCCAAAGATATCGTCTCGTATATGAACATTAAGCCAAAAGCTTGGATTCCCAAATCCCTTAGCTAATACATGATGAGATAAGCCATTATTATACACTGTGTTGGGTCTAGGCCAAAACTGAGACCTGGCAGTGATATATTCGCTAAATTTTAGTAGATAACCACTATAAACTTGAGCCTCGTTAGGGGGCTTATTCACTAGAGAAAAATGCCGCACGGTGTGAGGATATTCCATTTTACACTACCTGCTTATGTCAGCACCAATTCTTACATAATATATTTTCTTAGATAAGCATTCAGCTTTTACGTAATATTTTCTATTATGTAAGCACTCCTCAATTTCGTGATTACATAAGGTCAAACTCACCCATGCTATGGCACTCAGCATTTCTCCCTTTTCCATATCTTGTCACTTTAATCCATGGAATCCATACAAAATATTCGAAGGGCAAGTCACAGGTCATAACACAGGCACATATCATCCGAGTCATAAAAAAATCCAATCTACGAATTTTTTTTTATATTCGTCCATCTCGTCATTTTGATCTGCAAGGAAAAGGTATAGACAGCTACCTATTCGGGGGCGCCTGGCTACACCCTTGCGAGAAACACACCGTAAAATCGTAAAAAACAAGCCACATGAAAAGAAAATCCAGGTCAAATTCTCTTCTGGTTAAACCATTGGCTCCCTCTCGCAA
The DNA here is from genome assembly GCF_022496945.1 of Annulohypoxylon maeteangense. Lineage (NCBI taxonomy): Eukaryota > Fungi > Ascomycota > Sordariomycetes > Xylariales > Hypoxylaceae > Annulohypoxylon > Annulohypoxylon maeteangense. Next base: position 3,911,163 of record NW_025953248.1, on the reverse strand, counting down.
CCAACATATTGGTACATGAATAGCGCATTTCCCGGTCGGCCGGGGGGGGAAGGACGAGGTTTCGTAGGAAAGTAAAAGGAATGGGAAAGTTTGACGTTGTAATTGGTTTAGAACACCGACACCGTTGACCATACCTGGTTACGTATGGACACGTGAGTAGTGGCGCGACAATACAACAGATGCGAGAAAAACCCAAAATGTGGTGTAAATGCGACGACTAATCCACCCTACTTCTTTCTGGGGCATCTTTTAGCCGCCAACGAGTCCCATTCCTTTGAGAGATACCAAACTCCGTTGCTATCACTTCCTTAACAAAAGAAATAGAATGCATACACGGCACGCCAATCCGTAAAACGCCATGCTGTGGATAATACTTATAGAAAAGATTGTAATGTAGTAGAAACAATAGACCGTTTCTGAGAGACGCATGATGAAATAGTGCATCAATTTTGGTTTACTCGAAGAGCAGTGTCAGAAGATTTCATCGGGGGACGTGGTGTTGGTTCTTCTACTGCTTCCTCGTCTTCCGCAGTAGCTATTGATCGCGGTGTTTTATCCAAGCCTTCTTCGCTAGTACTCGGACTAAATGTCGGAGAAACATCTGGCGGTGTTTGCAAAGAGTTCTTAAGAGGCGATCTAGCACCGGAAAATGGAGAAACATCTGCTTCTCTCGCGGGGGTCACTACCTGTGTTATAGGTTCTGGCGTGGTATCAGATGAAATAGCAACACTATCGTGACTATTTGCTCGCATCATTTCGATACCAAGTTTTGAACTAGGAGGTGGTGGCTTTCCACGGAAACCACGGTCTCGATGTGTGCCAAGTTCATCATCTTCGTCGTCCGCGGAGTCATTGCCTTCAAGACGCCGCTTTTCGAGGTGTTCACGCCTCGAACGTAGTTTCTCCAAGGATCGTTGAGGAACCGGCAATCTAGGCTGTTCCATTTGGGCTGGGGCTGACTGTTGCGAGATGAGTGGGATGGGTACCTTTGAGGTTCCTCCGGTGCCCACAACAGCCTCTTCATTACTAATTCCAAGACCTGACTCCTCACCCCACTCTCCTGTAGTTTTGCGGCTGACCACCACAGGTATTTCATCCGTGGTTGCCGATTCGGAGTCGCCGAAAAAGCTGGAACTGATAGAATCTTCTCTACTGGAGCCTCTAAAACTACTACTTCCAGGGTGGGCAAATCCAGACGATGCCGACGTAGGACTATCTCCCAAGCGTGCGTTGCTCAATTTTGCACTAGAAATAGGATTTGGCATTGGTAGTGCTTGGGCTTGGCCTGGTGAAGGCGGCTTCCACTGGCAAAGGTTAGAGAGAACCTCAATTAGTTTTGAAGAGCTAATAGGCTTCTCAATCAGAGAGTCGAAGTAATGAGGAGCCTGAAGCTCTTTTAGATAGGCAGTAATTGCGACGATTGGCGTATGGGCGTTAACATTCTTGACTTCACGAACCATTCGAGCAACATCTGTCCCGCTGACTTCTGGCAATTTGAATTCAGTGAAGATTATGTCGAATTTGATTTCACTCACGGCGTATCGAGCGGCGTCGGAACCAGTTGATGCAGAAATAGTGCGACAGCGAAGTTTTTCGAGTAATTTCTCCATAACCATTCGTGAAACTGGATGATCTTCGCATATCAAAACATCTAGAGAACGGAACGTTGGACTATCAAGCATAATAGCCGACATTCGACGGGAAGATTGGCGTCGCCGCTGTACTTTAAGCAGAGCATTGGCCCTCTCACCTTCGTTATCTGATGATGATGGAGACATGTCGAACACTTGGCTTCGACGATTGCGATGGTGTGCAAGAAGGTCGGCCGCGATAGGACTGCCTTCTTGGGAACCTACGGTCAAAGATCGCGATCGCGTCGAGGATCCGCTCGCCTGTCTTGGAGTCCCTACTGATTTCTGCGGAGAGAGCGGCAGAGGTGGCGGCGCACCTTTCCCTTTCACCGGGGATACGGCAGCAACAGCAGCAGCGGCAGAAGCACTTGTTGACTTTTGTAGACTAGGAGTGACGCGTGGTACGTCAAAAAAGCTCCCAGGTTGCAGAGAGCCCGATCCAGATTGCTGCGATAAGCTGGAAGAATTACTAGAAGCTTTTCTACGACCCTCGGCTCCCTGGCCTGCGTGAAAAGATACAAGTAGAGGCGAAGACGGTTGTGAAGCGCGACTTGGTGACGAATTGGCGTGACTAGCCGTGGAGGGCGACGCAGGACGTTGGGATGCCGACGCCTTGGCATTTGACAAGTTCCGTTGTATCGGCATAGCCATAACTGGGCTCCCCTCGAGAGCCGGAGATGGGGAGGTTGGGTTATTACCTCCTGGACTGATTCCAGATCTATTCTGTGCTGCCATTGCTTTAGCTTTCAACTGTTGAATCACATCTTTATTGGCCTTGTCGAGGACTGTAAGGTTCTTAAAAGCGAATGTTCCAAAATCGTCCGACGCTACCGGCTCACTAAGCCGTCGACTCTTCAGATCCCGGATGTGAGGAGGTATGTGTAGTGGCATCAGGCCCCGTTTTATCTGGTTGACCTGAACTTGAGAACGCACACGTGAGAGAGCGTCATGTGGACGATCAGAATAATCCGGTGTTGGGGCAGAAGGAGGAGATGACTGGTCTTCTATCTCCTCAGTAAATGATTGCAAGGTAGCACCGCGATCATCGAAGTACTCTGTATCCTCGGGGTTTTCTGGCTGTGGGACGAATTGAGCATCATCTTGGAGCAGCGTATCCCAATTAATGCCCTCAAACCAAGGATGGTTTCTAATCCCTTGTCCTCCAGAAGCGGACTTTTCATCGCGGTTGGCGCCTAATCTTTGCTGAGGGTCAATGCAGAGCAGTTTGTTAATAAGATCCTTGGCCTCTGGTGAAACGTCATCTGGTTCTTCAGGCCACATAATCTTTCTGGCGAGTATATTTTCAAACACTTGTTCGGCTTCCGTGGCATGGAAAGGCGGATAACCATAGAGAAACTCGAACATAATACAACCAACTGACCACCAGTCACTAGTTTGATCTTGCCTAGCACCCTTAATCGTTTCAGGCGCAAGATAATCAGGAGTGCCCACGAACCGACGATTAGTATCATCGGGATCAAACAGAGCCATCGGGGGAGGCATCATACTCGACTGGGGCGGTGTACTCCTATGTACGTCACTATTATGACTATTCGTCTGGTGGAGCAACGGGAAATCAGGAGAAGCATTTCCAGCGTCGCTCCCATCGTCATGCGGCGAACGTAAACTAGACTGGCTGTGCTGGGGGTCATTTAATGAAAAGTTACCCATCATATGTGTCAATGTCTCACTACCACCACTATCGCTACGGTGGCCAGAGATACGGCGTGGTTCTACATGAGCCTGTGACAAGTTAAAATATGATGGCTGTCCAACTCCATTGTCGGGGGTAATTTGGGGTGTAGTAGAAGGGGAGTGATGACTGCCATGGAAATCTAGTGAAGTCGACCGGGATGAAGCAACAGAAGTCGACCGAACAAAGGGGCCTGTCTTTAGCAAGTCAGGAGTAGGTTCGGCAGTCCCACTATCCAGGGCCCTCTTCTGGCGCCCAATCAGTCCCATACGCGACAGACCAAAATCGGTCAGTTTGAGGTGACCTTTTTGGTCGATGAGTAAGTTATCGGGCTTAAGGTCACGATGAATGATGTCTCGGTCGTGTAGATGCTCAACTCCAAGGATAACCTCGCCGAGATATTTCTTCACCCATTCCTCGGGTAGGCCACCGAGCACTTTGATAAGCGAAGCACAATCGCCACCGTTTAAGTACTCCATCACAAGGTATAAATAATCCTTGCTAGAGAATGTCCAATACAACTTTGCAACAAACTCGCTCTCCCCTTGCCACATCATTATAGCTCTTTCCGCTTTGACGTTAGTGACTTGATTCTTGGCTACCATGTCTGCCTTCTTTAAAACCTTGATGGCGAAGTATTCGCCTGTAGATTTCTTCTTTGATAAATAGACACTACCAAACGCGCCCTTGCTGATAGGCTTGATGATTTCAAAATCTTTAATGGATGGCGGAACAGCACGTGCCATTGGAGCGTGGTTAGCAGCGTTTAAGCGTGGCGATGTAGCTGGTCGGCTTGGAAACTCCGATAGAGCCGCGGAGGACTGTCGGCGATGGTGCGGGATTATAGCTGGAGAACTAAACTCACTACTAGGGAGCATAGGAGATGCCTCGGGGGAAGTGACACCGTCTTGCGAATATTGAAAATTTCGAGGCTTATGAATTCGAAGTGGAGACGATGGCTGAGTGCCTCTGGAAGGCGATTCTTGACGGTGGGGCGAAGACGTGCCGGCAAGAATGAGACTTCGCCTATGGTGCTGCCGCGCACTAGTAGCACGTCGTAAATCACTCAATTCAGACATAGGCGAATCTGTTCGAGGTGGTTGGCGCGCTACGGAGGCAGACCTGCCGCTACCGTCGCTATCTCCAGCATCATGATCAAGCAGGGTGGATCCTCGACGCGAATCTCGAGACTGGCTAGTTGTCCCTAAGACTTCACGATGGGACTTCGGGGTTGGACATTCCCTCGGGCTGCTCGACCTTGTCGATTCAATGACGGAAGAAGGGCGTTTTCTATCATCCGTATCACTCAGCTCCACGTTCTTTAGGGCAACTGCTAATGTAGAGGGCGTATCGAAAGATCCAGGGAACATAGGCTCTTCCTGTACTACTGGAGTTTCTTCAACATCGTCTTCGTCTTCGTCGCCTTCTTCGTCCTCAGTCGAATCACTCAGACCGGCCGCGATTCGCGCCGCTTTGTGCATCGCATCTTCGATGCAATTTTCAACAATGACAGTAAACTCAATCCGTATCCGTTCCGCGTACTCAATTATTCTCCTGTGACGGAATACAGCCTCGACTTTCTCCTTAGAGACCTTCTCGGTCTCTGCGCACAACAAAGCCAGACCTTGCTCTTGTTCAAGGGTGTTTGAACCAGGAGATTGCCATTGAAGCACCTGAGATATGCGAGATTCGGATTGTGGTGACTGGGTACGAAACTCACCGGTACCCTGAGACGTAGATTCTTTAACTGCTGGGGTACTAATCTCGATAGCAGTATCACAAAGATCCAAAAGCAACTCAACAATACGGGCCTGAGGGCGGCGTACAGCAAATGACCGAGAGCGCGAATGGGCATACCCTGTTGAGCGATCTCTTGACGAGGGGGTAGGCGATGCTGCCCCGGGAGAAGATGTACTAGAAGATGGCCCGATTGGCAAGCCCTTATACTCGGCAATGGGAAGAGATACGGGGATCTCCGATAAGGTACGGCTCTTGCGTGCTTCTAAGGCATCTAATACTTTGACGATAGCGTGACGATGTTCGGTCAAGTTTTCCTGGGCCATTTGAACATCCATTTCGGCTCGATGCTCTTGAAGACATAAATCCGTATGCTTCTCAAACCACCAAGGTGGAATCTGTCGCTCGCAGATACGACAAAGGACTGGCAGTGGGGGTGGGTGATTAGCAGGATCATCGTTCCCAGACTCGGCCAGTTGTGTTAGATAGCTGGCAAGGACTTCGGCGCCGGACCCAAGCGAGTCAACAAGCAACGGCGCAAGATCGATTTTAATCTCTCGGGGTGCGATCCACGGTCGTATCATCCACATTGTCTAAAGAGGTGAGCTTATAATTTACTGGCAGAAGAAAAAATGATTTCTTACATGGCTTTCACTTCCAGTCGTACGATCATAGACCATTATTCCTTGGGCCTCGAGTTCGACGGCAGTAGAACTGGATCCATCATCCTCTGGGTCCTTACACTCTTCCGTGGGGTATAATCTAGACAGTGGCCCTAGTGCAACAGTGAAACGGATGTACTGGCTACGCGAATCGTCCTCTCTCATAGAGGCAATAGTTTCAGCAAACGCAGACTTATTCTCGCTAATGATCAGGTCGGCAATCGGAGTGCCTTCGACGGTGTTTGGTTGTGTCCCAACGACATCGACCCACGAGGGGCTGACCCACCGAATGGTGCCATCGAGGTTAAGGTCGACGATAACGTTTAAAGTCTGCTCGGCAGCTTCACGAAGTTCCTCACGCTCTTCCCTAATATCAGCACTTATAGACCTTTCCATTGAACGGCCGATGGCTTGAGCCCGAAGCGAGCTAATAGCCGGAGGGGCTAATCTACTAGTATCCTCGTCCATTGTAGAAAAGAGACAGGCGCTGTGCTCAATTGCGAGGATGGCATCGGGTAGGGAGTCTTTCGGATCGAAATGAAGCTATGTGTAGTTTAGCTAGGGGCGCAAACGCGTCCTAGACGGAACGGAGCTGGCGTATATCGAAATTTGGTTCTTGGTCAAAAAAAGGACCTTATGCAAAGCCAAGTTATCTGGCAGGAAGCCAGAGTCAGAAGCCCGCGAGAACCCGAGACATGACTGTGAGTGACGTTCGTAATTGTTCGGGCCACTCGATTTAGCAAGAGATTCGATGCGTTTGAAGGATTGAGGGCGAGCCTCTCTCTCTCTCTGTGTGCTCACAAGAGCGGCCGACACGCTCGAGCACTATCGCGATCCGGTCGTATTGTTGACAAAGGGCGGTATCGACGGAGGCTTACGGAGGAGCCCGTAAAGGAAAAGGGAAGAAGAGGATTGAAATAGCAAGAAGTTCTACCTGGAGAAAAATCGAGGTAAGAACCAACCTAATTCCCTTTTTTTCGAAGTATCACCAATGTACAAAACTTTCCGTTCAGATTGAGAGAATGACTATGCCTGACGTAGGGCAGGTAAGTTAATTGAAGGAGCACCCAATTTTGAGTCGGAGTGGATATACCTTTTACAGCGCGGGTCGATTAAACATTAGACTTTTTTCTTCCCTTTTGGGCGGCGCGTAAAGGAAAGAAAGAGTCAGCAAAGGAAAGTTTCTATGTACACAGGATTACCTAGGTACCTACCTTGTAGATAGGTACCATAGGTACCATTCTTTACGTACTCTACAGGCATTGGACGTACCATAAACGCCATGTGGATCCACTATCAAAGTAACTTCTTCTTTCTTCTGGGTACCGTGAACATTCGAAGACCCAGAGCGGGGGAACGAGCAGGGAGTTACATTCGACAGCCGGCTGTACAGGTCACCCCCTGTATTAATGTTAGTACGGAATCGTTTTTATACTTCATCAAGGCCTGTTAAAGAAGTATCTCGCTAAGTTTCAACCTTAAATAACGTAACAGAATCTTATCCTTAAAACATATATTTTTTTTTTATATTATAGCCGATTGGCATGCTACAATTATTATTCGGTATAAAAAAGAATAAAAATCTATACGTTTTAGAAATACGTATCAAAGCCTTGCTCGAGACTTCCATATCCTAGTTCATAGCGGTATTTATATTGACACAAACTAACATTAATACAGGGGGTAACCTGTACGTCCTTTCGTTCCTTTCGTTCCTTAACCCTTACCTACAAGCATAACTTTCCTTGTATGCTCTCCAGTGCTCTCACATATGTAGATACAAGGCTTATTAATTCATGTTATTCTGTAAACCGGTTGGAGATGCATAACGTTTAACGCAGCTAGGTTTCTTTTTAGCGCCTTTTAAACGTTGTCAACACCAGGGTAGTCATGCGGAAATCCCTCCTCAAGCGGGGACAGGGTATCCCGCTAACCTTAGGTAGATTATGCCACAACGAGGTACATAGTAGCTACCCTTGAATATATACTTAGGTACGGTTGAGATCCATTCTGGAAGTGTTTTACAAACATTCCAAGGAACTTCCATCTCCTTTCTTCTTCTTCGCTTCTAAGTTCTAGGTATTCTTCTAGTCCAGGTTACTCTAAGCCGCGTCAGATTAGTGCCTACTTACATACGCACGCATTTGCAGTGTGTTTTATATCTTCGCTTAAACGTGATATTTCGCGATATTTGATGACAGATACTAACATACTAACATCGAGAGCCAACGATTACTCGCAACTCACGATAGCTTCTAACCTTCTCATCCACCCGCGGGAGGTACTGGGTCTTCTCCAACTTGCCCAGCCCACGATACGGACCAAAAGATCTTAGGTCTTCAATGTCCAAGTAATATGTGCAGCGGAGCAACTAGTTTACTCCGACAGCATACTTTAGCTGGTTGTCAGTTGTGTTCCTGTCAGCAAATGAGCAGCGGCAAAACATGGGTCCAGTGATCCTCTTGCAGAACAACCAACCCAATCCGACGAGTCTTAAGCCAGTGTTTACTTCTTGGACCATACAAAACAATGCCCACCAAGGGGTATACGTCAATGCTGCGTCCCAAGAGGACGATGGCTTCGTCTTCATTACCATTGTTTATGCAGTCACCTCGTCTTGGGAAACAGAACCGAATTAGCAAACACACCTTATGCTCAATCGGGAGTCAAACTAGTGGTAATATTCCTCCCTTTTTGTAAACGCGATGCGTATGCGTCTACGTTGCAAGACGGTTATCACGAGACATCGGCCGATAGATATCCAAAATCCCGCTATTATCACGGTTCCATGCCTTCCAGTTGGATGCTGAATCGGCAAAGGATTTCCACTTCATTCCCGGAGCCCATATCTGGCATGTCTTAGCTGCGTGAGTGCCGGAAATATTATCCCCTATTCTTGTTCTATAATAGGGACCACTCCCCGCCTTCCCTCCCCCTCCTCCTGAGAGAGACATACATTAGGGGTTATGTATGTAGATACATACGACCTACAACTACCTAGACATGCCCCAATAGCCTATTTTGTCAGACTGCTAGGTAGGTGGTATCTAGGTACACAAAGCCTTTCGAGATCCTACAATTCAGTTTCTATGTATTTTCCTTAGACAGAACACTTACCTCAAGAGATACATGGAGGAATTAAAAAAAAAAAAAAAAAAAAAGTGTAACGACCGGTAATATGGAGCGATCTTGGGTCACTGAAACCACATCCCATTCCACAACATCATCACGACCATCACCCCACCAAGTTTTCATTGCCCACCATAATACTTCGTACATGCCTAGTTCTCCGAACCCCTCTCTCCTCTCTCCAATACAATATGTAGCTAGAACTAGTCTGCATCATGTACATATGCTCATGTACGCTTACATATCAAGGCAATAGATGCCTTAGCCAACCCTCCTTGATAATGATTTATATCCGTCAACTCACCTTTAAATACAGCTAGCTCTATCCAGTCACCGACGTGGTTGGTTTATTCTACGATCAACGACAGTAATCTATATAGGTACTGCCCGTCTTGCACTACCCCGTCATCTCCTACTTTTCGTGAGCAGTTAAACATTTGTTCGATTATCGAGGTTCCTCGAGATGACGATTCATTGTATACCGATCAGTGGGTGGGATTGTGTCTCGCAGCCGATGCTACGCAACCTCGCTTTAACCGAATGATGTCAAACCTATCACCAGTGCCAATTCACACAGATTTCCTGTGCTATCGTAGATTTACTCCTACATCTCATTCTCTTGAGCAACATGGTGGGTTCGTAATGTTGTATCGGGTCAAGAGAGAGAACAATACAGTACTCCACGATGCATTCCCGACTCAATGGCGGTTATCCCTTGATTCCCATAAACATGGCTTTAGTTATAGGGATAGTATAGTTCGGTATATTGGTGCATATATGGCACATGACGAAGATGGTCTAGACCAACTAGCTTCATCAGCCCACGGTCACTATCACGGTCAATGTGTCCGTGGAAACGGACAACCTTGGAAAGGCCTGCGAATGCACGAGAACTCCTTGCAGCAAAAACCGTGTACGATATTCATCCAACACGCTCGTGATGCAAGTAATTAGGCAAAACACCTTCCAAGTTATGTGCATATGGAAGTCATATGCCACGGATAATCGGTTAAGAATACCAAGGCCGACTATGCAATGCGGCTCTAACACATCTAGGATTCGCATATCAGAGCGCCACCCCCAGTCACAGCTCCAACATGAAGGAAGTTATGTCTTAAAGACTGGTGTTGGTCTCGTATGTCATATACATACATACATCTCATGAACAATCTACCTTGCAGCCCATTCAGTCTTGATAGCATCGAGCCATTCCCCTTTCTCAATCCACCGCTGCTCTAACCATTTCACCAATTCTTCGTCCGTTGAAGGGAGTTCTTCCAGAGGAAAGCGTCGCGTATGAACATGGAACCTATATCCACGGGAACCGCTCAGATTCGGAAGCTTCAAAGTTTCCCACATGTTGGGAGCAATATGAAATCTATCGTTATGCTGATACGCAATAGTGAAGTCATACACGGCCTTTACGTGAGGTGCCTTTCTCAGATGTTGTACGGTAGTCACAAACCCCTTAGTACGGGGGTATAACAAATGCAAGGGCTGCGGGCGTCCATTTTCGTTGCACCAGAGTCTAGACTCCTCATACTTCTTTGGCGTAAATCGTGTAGCCTCACTGAAACTTATCAGCCCTGCAGATGACCATCTTGTTAGCGGTGCAGTCTATATTTCTCTTGTTTTATTCTCAAGGTTACCTATTTTGGAATATGACTTTATCGGACGGACTTACACATTGGCCACTTCCTACGCACGATCCCACCAAAGACGCGTTGAAGCTCACGTTGATCTCGCATCCAATTCCTGGATACCATAGGCATGCCCATCGCCCACAAGCCCCAACCAAGGAATGGAACCCATCTGAGCTGGATCTTCGCAAACCATCGGCACTGCCCCAGCATACCCGAGCGCAGGGCACAGGCCTGGATCATGTAAAAGTCGGCCCATGTAACATGATTCGAGATGACAACAGCCGACTCCTTCATCGGTAAATGGTCCCCTGAAAACGTGATCTTTGCGCCATTGCAACTCTCGAATATGACCTGGATCCACTTCCACACGGAGTATGCAATGCGGGAAGAAAGACGATAGACAAAGTCCGGCGCGAATACCTTCACCGGCAAGAGAAGTGATAGCGCAAGATCGCACACCGCCAGGTGAAGAACCCAAGGGGCTACTAGCACTGCGCCCCTCAGGTTGGCGGCAATTCTCGCTAATAGAGCCATCCAGGGCTCCGCATAAGCGTCGAAATAACGGGGGTGATACAAGGTCCGACTGGATGAGCGACGGACCGAAAAGAAATAAAAGTCGGTCCTCCGTCGAGCTTAAGAGTCGAGAGGCAATTCCGGCCACAGGAAATTCGGCAGCTCGGTCAAGACTCAACTTGTCACAATGACTCGTAGCCCCGTCGTTTCAGATTCGGGCCTCGGCCTCGGCTTAGCGCTTGGAGATCAGACCCGGCGATCACTTAGATTGGCATTATCACTCAAGCTATCGACTGTATCGGGTTGTCGGGTCAGAAAAAGCAAACAAGCATACACTCACTATACCTATCCACAAGTGAAGCTCCCGTAGAGATTTACCATAAAGATGCCGCGATGCAAGAACAAATATCAAACGGCCCGTTCCGGGGTTGGTGTTTATTAAGTTACGACTGTTACGTCAATGCTATTGGGTGTTATTGGGTTCGGTACGCGACTCGCTCAATGATACTCCATTCCAAAGGGCTACGAGAGAGCCTGGCTAGGTACCTAGTGGTTAGCTAAGACACCACTTTACGGGTAAAGTTCAATTGTACGTAGAAGGAAACTGGAGGATGGGACCGAGCTGCATGGGACTACTGCCCGATCTACATTCAAGATCGCTACAGGTAGAATCGATGCAACCTCCGCTTCATTCTTCGATTGACTTTCGTCTTCGACAATAGATGGGCGGTCAGAAGACCTTAAAAGGCATGCCTATCCTTCTCCTGAACCAATTCACGAAAGTAGAGATCGCTATGCTTGACGATTTAGGTAATATGGGATAGCAGCAGTTGCATGGGTACCTCTCTAGTGTAAAGAGAGGTACTTACAGAGTATGTCCTCATCCATGAATGCGATGTGCGATATCAACAGTCAACAGCTTTCTGGATCATAACTCCTACCCTGACGGCCTCATAATCATGAAATTATGACTATTATGACGATAAAAAGCAAAAGGAAACTCAGAGTTACCCTTCTAAGTAACGCCACGGTTCCTATGCGTCCTCTAGTTCCCAAATGGAAGCTTTCCGTGATCATCCGGGGTTGAAGCTACCTACCACATTCGCGTGGTTCGTGCATAGATATTACTATGTACGCTCCATTGTTGGGAAAAGGCTTGACTGGATGTGCTCGTCGGTATTATATCCGAGTAAACAATTATTTCCAGTTTCCAAGCTCATACATGCCATTGCCAAGGAAAATCAATGGACTGCCAAACGAATCGATGATGTTTTATCATTTCATCAGCTGTTGCTGAATCAGCCGAAGGAGACGAACGAGTTCCTCTTACATACCGCACTGACACATTATACCTCTTTGACGCCGTAGACCTTCGCAAAATATCAGGAATGACAGCGCTGACAAGTCTTACTATGTGACTCGCTGACGCACGCTGGAAAGGTCAAGGGTGTGATTGGGTTTAAGGATACAACGTAATTAAAACTCAAGTTTAATCTCACGATGGTAAGCATACCTATTGGAGAAGAGAGCACGCAACTTATCTAGGCTACATGCATAACATATCCAAGAATAATAGGCCCCAAGGCTAAAAGATCAAGCTTCTTAATAATTCTTAGAAAGCCACGAGATTTAACGGCAATTGCCCAACAGCAGGTACAGAATACAGAATAAAGAAGACAGAATACTACCTAACTAGTACCTATGCAGTAGCGAGATTAGGAGGCTGCGCTATTATTTAGGTATTATTACTGAAGCAGTTAACTGTCAGACAGTGAAGGGATCTGTATGGACTATGTATCCGCGTATCAACCCATCACGACATCCGCAGCAACGTAAGCGGTGTCTAAGCCATCGAAGCTGTTAAGGAAGAACCTATCCTAGCTATCCCACCAGTCCCGAGTCGTCAAAATTACCCACCGTCTTATCCAAACTCGTGGGGCTTATCCGAGCACCGTAAAGCTCTCCAACGGTTAACCAGCTTTGTGCCTGCGCCCCCCAAGATGATCGGCCTCCGCCATTGAGAACGCATCATCTCCAGTACCATATCGGATTTGGAGGGAAACCCGTTTCATATCTATATACTTGCCCAGATGCTCATCGTCAAATTATTTACTTTCCAATACCACGCGGCGCAAATTGGATCTCATAGACCTTCTGCATAGTGACGACCCCAAAAGAGCCGTCGACTACTAGAAGCGATCTTTTCACATCCTGAATTAGATACCGCTCCCAGGGCCGTTCAAGGCTGAATCGAAAGGTGTGGGAGGCGATTCATCTATTTCTTAAGTAGGTATGTAACATTCTTCACCCCGCTTCGCGAGGCACATATATGAATGTGTCTCCCATCAATTTGGACCCTACAGCCCGTATTGGATACCCCCCCTCATTCCCTAGATCTCGGATCGCGCACTTCGCCGTCGAGTTTCGCCCCGATGTGAATCATGGCTAGAATGACTGACCCAGGGCCCACAGCCGGCTATCCGTCGCCTCCGACGCATTATTCTCCGTCTGATCACAAGCCTTCATTGGGATCGCTCTACGAACACGTATCGATGTCGTCTTCCTCCTCGCCCCAGAACTCCAATAACGGCGCACAGCCCGACAAGGGGGGTCCGCTCTCGTCGCTCAACCTCAACTTCCTCAAATCTCTCAACGATAAGAAGACAACCCGCGATGGAAACCCGCCCAAGCGACGAGGACCCAAACCCGACAGCAAACCGGCATTAACAAGACGCCAAGAATTGAACCGCCAAGCGCAAAGGTATAGTATCCTAATTTCTTCCGGTCGACCGAAGTCCGGCGTGATGAAAGTAAACTCGTTCTGACCTTGGATTGGGTAGGACGCACCGAGAACGTAAAGAATTGTATATAAAGGCTCTGGAAGACGAGGTGCTGCGGTTGAAGGAAATATATAGCAACGTCTCACAAGACAAGGATAAGCTTGCCGAGGAGAACAGGCAGCTGAAGACGCTACTGCGGCAGAACGGCGTCTCGCTCGGGTCGGGAGCCGGCATAGACGACGTCGCCAGCGGTCTGAGCCCTGGGTACACGTCGAGCGGAAGCATCTCGGGCAGCTACGCACCCGGAAGTTCCAACACTGCGTACACGCCGCCCCTGACGTCGATGTCGAGCCCCCCCTCCATGTCCGTGTCTTCCCAGGGCCAGCAGCGCCAGCAACAACCCGGTCAGAATCGCGTGGATTACGAGCAAGCTGGGATAGATTTCGTCTTAACGTACGAGAACCCCGATGACCCCTCGAAGGCGTACATATCGCCTCCCCCGCAGTGAAACCCCTGTTTACCTACCTACATACCTACCTATTTTTCCTTCTTTTACTTTGAAAAAAATAAGAATAGGAAGAAGAAGAAAAACAAGGAAAACAGGTTCGCTCGCTGCAACGCATAGATAATATCATATATTACACGCACGCACGCACGAAAATGTAAATTTCACGGACGTGGCACAGAGCGGGCGCGAAAAAAAAAGAAGACGAAGACGAAGACGAAAAAAAAACAGCTAGGCTGACGCGGGCGTATAGGCTGGAGAGACCCTGCATGGACCACATGCCGTGGCTGATAGAGCGGGCGCAGGACACGAGCGGCGACGCCTGCGGCCACGCGCTGATGGCCTCGTGCCCGCCGGAGCCCTTTCCCGAGCTGAGCGACGAGATCCCGTTCGGGTACGCGCACACCCACGCCATCGGCAAAGGGGGGGACAACCCGATCCAATCGACCCAGCAGACCTGGGAGCTGTCCAAGGGCGACCTGACCACCCTGCTCCACCTCAGCAAGAAGCTCGACCTCGACGGCGAGATCACCCCCGTCATGGCTTGGGGTATGGTTCTCGCCCACCCGAGACTGACGGACTTGAAGAGAGAGGACTTTGAGAGATTGACCGACGATCTCAAGGGGAAAGTCCGTTGTTACGGGTACGTATCGTGACCTCTTCCTTGTCTATATATAAAAGTCGCACATGCTAACTATCCCCCAGGTTCGGGGCCGTGATGGAAGAGTTCGAGGTAAGGGACGCTCTGAACGCCGTCTTCTCTGCGAAGCCAGAGATGACTATGGGTTTGGCTTTTTAGGCAACAGACCACTTTGGGCCTCGCCGTGTTTGTTGTTCCGTTAGGTGGTACCTTATACAATTAGTGTGATAATTACGATGCGGGTGTAGCAATGGTGACGACGGTTATGATGATGGGAGGGGTTATGATTGTTGGGCGTTAGATCATTTAGATATATGTACCTATGTATGTGTTACATATGACGAATTAAAATCATGTTTCATAGTATTGCAATTGAGCAAGCGCTATTCAACTTGTAAGCTTATATAAAGTCCATCTACACCTGCCCTGCTTTACACCCCAAATATTAACAATGTCTATTATGGGACTTTTAAGAAGATGTACTTAAATAGTATATCGATATTCAATTTCAATCAAACATTGTTAGGTAGATATTGGAAATTTTAAGACTATCAAATACGTTCACTTGTAAGGTACGACTGTGAAGTAGAAAAGGGGTCACTTTCATGAAGACTTCATAATGATATTTATGATACAGTGCACATTCTTATTCACACATTACGTATTTTCAGTGTTAAGGCAGGTACGTACTGGAGGTACCGGCGATGGTTTGCGACTGCCCCACACCCCACCAAAACTCTCTGATTTCTCAGTAAAATATTCGCCCTCGACTAAAATTTCGGCGCACTTCAAACTTCATAAAATCAACGCCGAAGCAACTAGCAACTTGCAACGATTCCCCATTATTTCAGAACAGATTCTACGAGAAATTATTGACTTGCTTTTGAAATAATTCAATATGGCGACCACCTCTTTGGCTGATCTTATTTCGGCCCTGCCTGAAGGCGATGGATGGGGTCCTCCTCCCGTAACCGAAACCACCCTGAACGGTGTCCCATATGCTCCCTTCTCGAAGGGTGATAAACTAGGTCGCATGGCAGACTGGACCGCAGATAGCAAGGATTCTCGCGATGGTCGTGGTGGAAGACAGCAATATAATCGCAACTTTAGGGGTACGAAAGACTGGATCAACTTGGTCTCGGCCACGAAAACCATTCGCTTAGTGCTAATTTTTAAATCGATATAGATCAACAAATTTATGGCGCTGGTAGTGCCGCGCTATTTACCGCACCTGTTGCCGAAGACGAAAACACTTTCTCCGTTGTCAGCCGAGAGCCTACCAAGACACGATACGGTCGCGGAGCCGTCTTCACACGCGGCCGTGGACAACGAGGCGCCCGCCAAGATACTCGAGGTGGCCGTTCCCAGCCTCAGCGTCCTGGCCGCGGAGGTCAGCAAGGCTATGGATATGATAGCCGTGGTGGACGTAATAACGCGCCTCGTGGTCGCCGTTTTGGATGGAAAGACTACGACAAGCCGACCCGAAACCGAGATGCGTCCATTAACATCAAGGCCGACTGGCAATTATTAGAGGAGATTGATTTTAACAGACTCGCCAAGTTGAACCTGGATGCTGACGAGGGTGAGGATATGGATAGCTACGGATTCCTATACTACTATGACCGATCTTTCGACAAGCAACCCGTCAAGACAGCCGAGAGGAGACTTGTACCTCTGGACCGTGCCGCCTACAACGTTACCACCTCTTCCGATCCCGTTATTCAGGAGCTAGCTGATAAAGACGAGGCCACTATCTTCGCCACTGACAGCATCCTGTCTATGCTCATGTGCTCCACCCGCTCGGTTTACCCGTGGGATATCGTCATCGTCAGGCAAGGCAACAAGATCTTCCTCGACAAGCGCGATAGTGCTGCGCTCGACATGGTGACGGTAAACGAGAATGCTGCAGACGCGCCGTTGGAGTCTTCCGATGGCAACAAGGATGGTATCAACCAGCCTGGTGCCCTTGCGGAAGAGGCTACTTACATCAACCACAACTTTGCCAACCAGGTTGTTCTAGAGAACGAGTCTAACAAGGTCGATATGACTCACGACAACCCATTCTATAACGCTTCCGAGGAGACCGAGCCTCCTGCGAGCAAGGCATACAAGTACCGTAGATTTGATCTTTCAACTAGCGAAGAGGATCCTATGTACCTAATCGTCCGAACCGAGCTAGACGCCGTCCAAAAGAACGCTATTAACGGCGAGGACCAGTTTGTGACCGTCAAGGCCCTGAACGAATTCGATAACAAGGCCCAAGGTAGTGGAGGTGCTTTGGATTGGAGAACTAAGCTGGTCAGCCAGCGTGGTGCGGTCGTCGCGACGGAGATGAAGAACAACAGCGTCAAGCTTGCCCGATGGACGGTACAGAGTATCTTGTCTAAGGCCGATGTCATGAAGCTTGGGTACGTTTCCGCTAAATTCTTATACTATTTGATATTCATTACTAATTTGTTTTCTAGTTTCGTTTCTCGTGCCAACCCGAAGACCAACGACAAGCATATCATCCTAGGAGTCATTGGCTGGAAGCCTAAGGATTTCGCCAACCAGATGAACTTGTCTCTCTCCAACGGTTGGGGTATCGTCCGCACTATTGCTGACATGTGCCTTAAGCGCGAAGACGGCAAGTTTGTACTTGTGAAGGATCCCAACAAGTCTATCCTTCGTCTGTACGAAGTTCCCGCCGGTAGCTTCGACGAGGATGCCGAGGATGAATTGATTCCTGAGACTGTTGCTGAGGAAGAATAAGTTCAGTCGTTTAAGAAGAGGGGGCTTTAGGGGGCTTGGTCTACATAGGTAGTACTGGAGTTCACTAGTTGTCCACTTGCGGGCGAACCGGTGATATTACCTAGGAGCTAAAAAGCGTTCGCAATAGAGAACATCAATCCTAGCCTTTAAATTCTTGATTAATTGTTATCCGTGACGTGTAAATACCGTGTCATAACTTTTATATGTAAATTATTATTCGTCCATGGTTATCCGACAAACGAATACCTACTAGTATTAGATATACTATTTCCAGGGGAATCATTAGGGGATGAGGGGACTACCCCACCCTCAACCCCACCATATTGATGCCCCGCCATATTTCTTCAGTGACGTCTGTTTGTAACATTTAGATGCCTCAATTCGCAAACCTGTATAGGTACAAATCACCAGACAATTCCCTCAGTTCACAACGAGAAAACCTCACATTCGCACGAGATACCTACCCTCCCTCGTCCCTATAAACAGATAAACAGGACCATGGCGCCAAAGGCGATTATAGCGCCATCGATCCTGTCGGCGGATTTTGCGCAGCTAGGCGCCGACTGCAAGAGGACGATGGAGCAAGGTGCCGACTGGCTTCACGTGGATATTATGTACGTATCCGTCGGGCTTCGTATATAATATCGTATCGGAGGGTTGTAGATGGAGAATAACATTGATCGAGCTAAATGCGGTTTCTCTCGCAGGGACGGCCATTTCGTACCGAACATCACCTTCGGCGCACCGGTCGTGGCCAAGATCAGGAAGCACGTCGATAAGCCCGAGGAAAACCATGGACGCGGGACGTTCGACTGCCATATGATGATCGCCGAGGTATATATACCATTACATCTTTCCCGTTTCCTAGTTTCGACTAGGGGTACTATACACACATCCAATAACAAAGAGGGTTTTGTTAAAAGAGACCATGGGCTAATCATAAACCCCGTCCGGCAACGGGTACCCACAGCCTAAGAAATGGGTCAAGGAATTCCAGAAGGCGGGTTGCGACCTGTACTGCTTCCACTACGAAGCCGCGTTCTCGAGCGCCGCCGAGAGCCCCGAAGCCAAGACCGATGCGAAGACGAGCCCGAAAGAGCTGATACGCTACATACACGACCAAGGTCTCCTAGCGGGAATCGCGCTTAAGCCGGCGACAGGCGTCGACGTCCTAACCGATATACTCGAGAACCCGGATCCGAAGGAACGGCCGGATGTGCGTTCTTCCTCTCCCTTTATAATTTACGAAACATTTCCTACATACATAATACCAAATTCATACCTTGCAATCTATGGGTGGAAATATGGGCGTAGTAATCGGATTCAAACAGTCAGCTAACCAAACACAAACAGATGGTCCTAATCATGACGGTTGAGCCCGGCTTTGGCGGTCAGAAGTTCATGGCGTCGGAACTACCGAAGGTGCAGGCGCTACGACAGAAATACCCGGATCTGAACATCGAGGTCGACGGCGGCCTGGGCCCCGGCACCATCGACCAGGCGGCCGACGCGGGCGCCAACGTGATCGTAGCCGGGAGCGCTGTATTTGGGGCAAAAGATCCGGCCGAGGTGATTTCGTTGTTGAGGACGGCTGTTGATTCTAGGTCGGGGAAGCTGTGAATAGGGTGTTGTGGGTTGCTTAGCAGCGAGTAGCATACTAGCGCAAGATTTTGGAAGTTACGAAAGAGATGAATATACACTTCGCATCACTATGAACTCATTGGACTGGAAGACCAACATCTATTCATATGGCCTAAATCTCTAGGAAACTACATCTCTAGAGACGACACATACTCCAGACCCCATTTCGACATGGCTATCAACAAAACAAAATGCTAACAGACGATTCTAGCCCCTATATCTAAATCTTCGATATAACACCATCCATCGCTTCAATCAACCCCTTTACCTCCTCCACTACACAATATTGTCAGACAACGAAACCTCTCAAAAGAATTACAATAGGTACTTACGAGTATTATAATGAACCATACTAACCCTCACAACACCACTAGCATCCAGCCCGAAGTATTCATTCACCAAATAATTCGAATAAAAAGCGCCCCAGCGGAACCCGAAATTCGTAGTCCGTTCCAGCGTCTCGACTAGTTCCCTCGAGTCCAACCCCGCTACCTTGAAGCTCACCGTAGGAAGTCGGAGTTTTTCGTCCGCGCTCCTCTCGCCGTATATAGTGATATTGGGTTTGGAGGTGAGGTATTCGAGTAAAGTAGTCTGCAGCAGCGTCTCCTGCGCGTGCAAGCCGCCCCAGGAGCCGGCTTTGGCGGGGCCGAGGTACGCGGTGACTGCTGGGATGGATTGGACTAGTTCGTAGCAGCAGCTTCCTATCTTTTTATCAGCATTTTCTTTCTCCAAAAAACGCCTACTTGAAAAAGGGTTGCAGCCTAGGTACACCCACCGAGAGTAATCTTATTCTCGAGCGTCACTTGGGAGTTAAACCAGTGCCCCAGCGTGCCCATCTGCTCCTGCGCCTTGCGGCTTGCGTACAGCATGGCGATGTGCGGGCCGAAGACCTTGTACCATGACAGCACGTAGAAGTCAACTCCTAGCTCCTTGACGTCGACGGGTCTATGTGGCGCGTACGATACGCCGTCGACGCAGAGGAGGGCGTTGGGGATGGTGTGCACGACTTCGGCGATGGCCTTGACGTCGTGGATTGTCCCTAGGATGTTGCTCGCGTGGGTGCATGTCACCAGTCGTGTCTTAGGGGATAGGAGACCCTTGAGATCTTCGGGTAGTAGTTTGGGGTTAGTTGAGCCCTCCTGCGGAACCCACGACTTGATCACGAGCTTCAGCCGTTCCGCGAGGCTCTTCCATGGAGCGATGTTGGCCTCGTGGTCGATGGCGGATAGCACGATTTCGTCCCCTTCTTGGAACGGGAAGGTGAATGATAGGTTGCGGAGGAGCTGGGTGGCGGAAGAGCCGTATGCTGGCGTAGGTGATTAAATCGCCTCCTGTGCTCATATCCTGGTGTAGATAGACTCACCTATCTCATCCTTCTGGGCGTTCAGGAACTTGGCTCCGGCCGTTATGCCGTCATCGTATCGAGAACTCGATGCTTTGCTGACCTTATAGCCTCCACCAAACTGGACGTTGCTCTTGATCAAGTAGTCGGATATACTAAGTCGTATTAGTTTACATAAAGCTTTATTTTCGTATAGACGTTAAAGTATCATCTTACTCACGATTCGACAACACTTCCTAGAATCTGGCTTCCGCCTGCATTATCCAGGAACACCTGATCCTCCTTAAAGGCCGGGAATTTGGACCTGGCAGTTTCGACGTCGAAGGTAGCCATTTGTTTCAACAGTCGTCTAAAATGGCACTTCTAATTGTATCTTTTCCCTATGTTTATCGTCTATTTAACCTCTTCGGTACATGTGAAGTAGAACAGTTAACTATCAGAAGTGTATTGGAACCAATAACCTAGAATCTAATCGTTACCGAGTTTAGAGCCCAACTAATGACGCTTGTGCGGGGGTACGCTGCAGAAGCACATTCCTATTCCGAATACATCTAGGTTCTCCAATACTTTATCTTGTTTCTCTGGATATGGATTCATCGAATCGTCCGATGTAGGCATGCACTCTTCCCACAATATTATGGCGTAATGCGTGCCACGTAAAGTTATTATCTATACCTCGAGGCCGTGAGTACTAACTTCGATGCTTCACAACTACCTAGTTTAGTCGGTAGTTGGAAGCTATATGCTTTTTGACGACAAGGAGGATTGTTGGAAAACCTGTTAGTCTATAATTCCCATCATTACCGATTATCCTTGCCTTATCCAACCCATATTACGAATTGATGCTACATACTAGCACGGCGGCAAAATATACATATGAGCGCTTCGTCAATAGCCGCTCTTTAGGTAAGGGGCGAAATCTGATAGGGAATGGTGAAGCAAGGGAGATGTCAATGCAGGTACGATACCAAATATAGTAAGATTTGGTATTACCGAAAATAGTCGGGTAGCGTAAGTGACGAGAAAAGGAGGTTCGAGCGTATGTGGGCTTATAATAGCTATATCCCTACCTAAGTGTGAACTAGAATATCTAATCACCTACCTATAATCGTGAATTTTTAATACATTTAACTATGAATTCAAACTGTATGCACCAATGGCACTGGTGCCCTTCTGGGGCGTTACTCTCGAGGATACCCTCATATGCTAGATATCGTTGGCTAGCGATACGGAGACGAGTATAGAAAAGGGGACAGAAAATATGACAAAAGAATCGGGTATGTAAGAAGAAAATCTCCCGCGTAGAGACACGAAGATCAGGGGCTAATATATTCAAAGCGTTTAAATCCTCGAGGAGACTTCGGGAGTTATCAAACTTTTGACATACTCAGTATGTCTTCATAAATTATGTCTTGCCTGTATCTGTCGTCGATGAGATCCAATGTAGACAGAAGTCCATTGACTATATCTCATTAGAAGACCATCTCATGTGTACTTACCTAATATCTGAGGCCGGGCCGCCGGATCATGGATCCTAACTACTAGCGTAGCATATACCCTCCTTGGAAGACAGTTTGGTGTATCCTATCTTCAACATTGAGGGGAACCGTGATGATTCTGGGCATATGCGGTATGTCGTACGTATCACGCAAGCTCACCCCAAGGATTGGATTGTCGAAGAGCAGCGAGGAGAATTTACGATAAGATGATGTGTACCATTTCCGAGCTGTTTCACGAGGAGGGAAATGAGAACCAGAATCGAATTCATTAGACTCCAACGAATGTCTTAAAGGGGTCCCACGAAGCACGGAGACAGTGTCGGTGTAGCATTAGCTAGCTCCGATAACACGGGAAGCGGTGATCATAAGACTCGGTAAGGATGGTAATATATCATGAATTTCTAGCAAGGAGAAAGGGGTTAATGCTGTGTTATGGGGCGAGAACGTTAGCAAACATGTAAAGCTATAACGATTGTTCGCACTATTCTTGTGACTAGCATTAGGTCAGTATAGCTTCATTTCATAGATAAAATTGCCTTTTCCCTCTCAAGAGAGTCAGAGGCATCTATCTCTGAGGGAGGAGGCATATGCTCAATTCTCCTTCTCATTGGTGAATTCACTATACATATATAGGTTCATAGATGGTGCCCTAATGGAACTCGACACTGAGGACTAGAACCGCCGGCCATGGTGCACCTAGTGTTAGCCCGGTCTACATGAATACCTACCTAGGTATGTATCCAGAGATCTCATCCAGTAGGAGATCCGGTCAATATAACGCAAACTTATTACTCCGATTTAGATAATTGCCGGACTTGATGTGTTAACCGCCAATACGGTTCCACTATATAGGCCATCGGGGAGAGTGATGGTGTCGATTATGCATAGCGCATGATCTATATATACTTGGCTATACATGGTTTTTGAATGCATCCGCTCACGACCAGTGAAACTAGAGAATAGGAATCCTGCGAGTCGGAATTGATGGGCGCTTCAACCATCATGCAGTCAGATCATACCAACTACGTTGGCGTTGGATTTGTTGATTCATTGGAGCCGAATAATTAAATAAATGTAGGAGATGTAGCAGCCATAGCGGTAAGGGGACAAGCGGGAGAGTGTGAAAGCGGGAGGTTTGCGAATAGGAGGACGAGAGGGGACGAGGGGCAATTACCTACCCGGTAGAAGTATCCACTTTGTCTATTAGAGTTGGTGGGTCGGGCGGTGAAGATCATACCAACTTCCTAGGGCTATCATCCATGAAGCTTTGGAAAGTGCGGGTTAGCGTGGACCATTTTTCTTTTTTTCTGCCGCTGCTTTCCCTCGTTAAAAGTGCGAGACTAGAACGATTGTCAGTCGATAAAGTAGGAAGCTACGATTTTTGTCTATGTTTTCTACGGCTTCCATAAGCTTTTTAAACCTCTCAAACTCACAATTGATATATATACTCTTCTAGCACAAGTCTTATTGCTTGTCCAACATGAAGCGCAAAGCTCACTCCCAAGCTGAAAGCCACAAACCTCACAAGAAAAAGTTTAAGACTTGTAAGCCATCTACCTAACAGATCGCGATCGCCCATCGTACGATCCTGCTACAAATTTTCATAGCAGAAAGATTGACTGCCACCACAGCATTGGGTGATGAAGATGCCAAAAAGAAGTTCAGGAAAGGACTCTTCGACAAAGATGTCCTAGACAAATATACAAAAGGCTATGCCAAATCCACGCCTTACAAGCACAGCGTCATCCACGAGCTAATAGACGACACCCTACTACGAACCGTCCGCGAGGAGATCAAGGACAATGTATCCTTCACACCCAAGGAGACTGACATCTACAAGATCCACCAATCTGGCGACCTTGCGAACCTTGATGGCTTAGACGACGAGGCTCTGGCAAAACTACCGTCTTTACTTGCTCTTAGAGATGCTATGTACTCTCAAGCATTTCGAGACTATGTTGCTCATATCACTGGATGCGGACCCCTGAGCGGTAGGAAGACGGACATGGCTATTAATGTGTACACACCCGGGTGCTATCTCCTGTGCCATGACGACGTTATCGGCAGCCGCAAAGTTAGCTACATCCTCTACCTGACGGACCCCGATATCCCGTGGAAGGCTGAATGGGGCGGTGCGCTAAGGTTGTTCCCCGTTCGCACGATTAAAGGCAAGGATGGAGAAGTTGCGAGGACACCCGCGCCAGACGTTTCCAAAATAATACCACCTGCCTGGAACCAGCTGAGTTTCTTCGCCGTTCAGCCTGGGGAGAGTTTCCATGATGTTGAGGAAGTATACCACGCCGAAAGCAAGAAGCAATTAGAAAAGGAGGGAGGCAGAGTCCGTATGGCCATCAGTGGCTGGTTCCACATCCCCCAGATCGGAGAAGACGGATACGTCGAGGGTGCCGAGGAGAAATTAGCCAAGAATAGTGGCTTGATGCAATTACAAGGAAATCCGGATCAGTACGACTTACCTCAATTGAAACCGGTGAAAGTCGAACAGCCACAATCGAGCTCACAAGAGGAATTTGACGAGGCCGATCTAGAGTTTCTACTCAAGTACATGACCCCGACCTATCTAACCCCCGACACCCTCGAACAAGTCACCGAACAATTCGAAGAATTTTCTACCATCACACTACCCAATCTCCTAGGCAAGAAATTCGCCAAAAGATTAAGAGACTACGTCGTCGCCCAAGAAAGCTCGCCTCTGCCAGAAGATAGTGCCAAGATCGAGAAAGGCCCCTGGCGAGTCGCAAAACCGCCTCACAAGCACCGTTACCTATACCTCCAAGCAGATAGCTCGAAAAAGAATGGAGCCTCGAAAGAAGACTCCTCACCCATCAAAGAGCTTCTGGAAGAATTCCTTCCAAGCCCGCAGTTCCGCCGCTGGTTACAGATAGCCACCGGTAGCGTAGTCGAGAGTCATGACTTCATCGCGCGCCGCTTCCGACACGGCAAAGACTACACATTAGCAACAGGGCACGAGGGCAAGCCGCGCCTAGAAATGACCATCGGCATCACGCCGACAAGCGGATGGGGCGGCGCCGAAGACGAGGACGAAGACGAAGATGAAGCCGCGGCTGAAGAGGAACAATCCAAGTCCAACGGTAAAGGAAAAAGCAAGGGTAAAGCCCCGAAGAAGAGCAGCAAGAAAGAACCTGAAAAGGAAGAACCAATCGAAGTCGGTGGCCACGAGGTATACATGGCAGGAGATGACGACGCCAACGAGGACGCGGCTATATACAAATCAGGCAACGACGATGACAACATCCTATTCTTTGAAGCTGTTTCTTGGAACAATATGTCCTTGGTGCTGCGCGACAGCGGCGCTCTCAAGTTCGTCAAGTACATCAGCCAAAAAGCTCCTGGCGATAGGTGGGATATCAGCGGCACGTTCGAGGTCGAAGAGCTAGACGACGATGATGAGGACGGTAATCAGGCTAATGGCGAGGGGGTACTCGACGATACGGAAGAGGAGTGGAATGGGTTTCCCTCTTCGTCGGACAGCGATTCTGACTAGGTAGTTGGGTGATCTACGTGTCTATAAAGCAGGACGCATGAAAGATGGTCTCAGGATACTACAAACGATAATGATAGCAATGACGATAACTTTTCAACATTCAATTGGGACTATATCCACATGTCATAAAATGCGCGCCGTGTCTTAGCTATACGATGCTATCTCATCCATAACTACCAAGCCGAACCAAATGAAGCACACACTAATATCTAATATGTTCAAAACACATCCATAGCTCGTCGCCTTAAACACCGTCCTAATAATCTAAA
Organism: Annulohypoxylon maeteangense; assembly: GCF_022496945.1. Classification (NCBI taxonomy): domain Eukaryota; kingdom Fungi; phylum Ascomycota; class Sordariomycetes; order Xylariales; family Hypoxylaceae; genus Annulohypoxylon; species Annulohypoxylon maeteangense. The sequence goes on along the minus strand of NW_025953248.1, from coordinate 3,885,205 downwards.
TCTAGGATCTAGATGCGTACCTAAATTCCGTGTCGTGTAATGCGATGCGATGCGATGCAATGTATGTAATGCAGTGCAGTGCGTGTAAAGCATATGATATACCGAATCCGCCAATGCTGTGCCCGCTTCCCATCATTCATTCAAAGACGTTGGATAGGTATATACCCAACGTCGCCGTCATAACCCCTAGGTATACCAACCAATGTGCGCCGCTCTCATGCCATGCGAAACCGAAAGAGATATAGGTAAAATAACGAAAGACAATAACTCCCTAGATCAAACGAACTTAATTCATTTAATTCCCTCTGTCCCCTCTATCCCTTAGGTTGTTTAGGATTATTTGATGTCTTTGAGTTCATCGATGCTTTTCGTGCTGACGAACGCGTGTTTCAAGAAATGGAGCCATATCTTCGTGTTTCTCATCTTATGGCCTCCCTTCTTTTTCTTCTTCTTCTTCTCGGCATCAAGGCCGTCTGAGTTTTCTTCTTCATCAATGGACTCGACATCTTCTACTTCATTATCGACGACTTCATCATCGTCATTCTCCTCTTCATAATCATCGTATATCTCGCCAAGTCCAGTGGACTCGGTGGAGGTCTGCCCTATTCTGTGGGCAAGGCGTAGGAAGCTCTTGACGGTCAAGTCTTTCAGCTTGTAGATCTTGTCGTCGAATGTAGTGTATTCGATCTCGTAGCCAAACTCTTTTGGTTGTGGTTTGGTGTATTTCGGCTTCTTGTCCTTATGCTTTCCCGCGTCCCACTTAGAAGACGACAACTCATCCCCGTCAATGTTGTCCGCGGTAATATCATTGTTAATCATGGTCAAGTTGGCATAGTATTGGATGTAGCCTTTGAGTGTCAAGGGTTGGGGATAGTATCCCGGACCTGGTAGACTTCCCTTTGCTGGCGCATCTGGAATTTGCACAGGGGGGATATTAGGGTCCTTGCCATGCTTTCCCTTCTTTTTTTTCTTCTTCTTCTCAATTTCTACGTTAGGTTCGCCGCGTAGTTCTAGCGAATGCATTTCAAAGTCAGGTGCAGAAGTACTTTGCACACCCGACTTGCGAACTGTATCTACCCATGTCGGAGTATCCTCGATACCGGTGATGTTGTACTCGAAGACCCTCAGAGTTGGAAGGTAATTTGGGACAACGCTAGGGCTGATGAGAGTGAGTTGGTATCTCTCCGCCCATGGACCACCGAGCTTCTTCTTCTTGTTTCCCTTCTTCTTTTTCTTAAACTCTCCGAAGTCCTGGGTCTGGACGGGGTCCGGTAGTTTGGCCCAATCCTCTCGCAATTCCATGAGGTAATCTTTGCTAGACTCAACTGAAATTTCGTCTTCCATGGTCTCGCGAATGCTTGCTCGCTGACTAGACGTAGATTCAAGGTAGGAAAAGTCAATCTCCTTTGTATCTTGCAGAAGAAAATGGTCTATGTTCATATGACCATATAGAGAGCTAATGACGACGTCGCGATACTGCTGCAGCCAGAGAGTGTATTTCTGCCAGCATGTCTCGTCCCATAATTGCTTGCCGGAAGTTCTAGCGGGAGGAACATGTCCCATAAGTATAGCCTTCATGCCGCGCTCTCGTAGAAATTGTAATTGGATTCGCAACCATTCGAAATGCTGGTATCCGGGCTCGCTTGGGTGTGCGCAATCATCAACTCCGGCATTGCGATCGAAAAAGTATAAAGTATTAAGACTAAAGACAGCGAGCTTGTTGGGGATAACTTCAACGTAGAACCATCCTCCAAATTCGAACGAGTGTCGTTGATCTTCTGGGATGAAGGCCCTCCAAACATCGGTATAAGCCCTCAAAATGTCGTTTGGACCTGGCATCAATACGTTGTGCGGGTATATATCATTATTGCCAAATGTCGGGACGACAGGAACTACTAATCCTTTATCGTCGGAGAATGTCTTGACAAATGAATCCGCGATTCTGCGGTTCATGGCCAAAATATCTTTATTATGGCGGGGTGTTTTCTCATCGCTGTCATGGCGGGCAGAGTCGCCAGTCCAAACGACAAAATCAATCGAGTCTTTCAAATTGGCCGTAATCCAATCGAGAGTTGCATCTACCAATGCCAGGGGAGAATCGCAATCAGACGTTTCTGCGCCATAAGTGCCAGCTGGGCCATGACCTCGGTGGCATGCGATATTCTCCTCCGTAGATGTGTGCACTTTGTAGAATTCGTCGGGGTGTAGATCTACGCAAGGTACGAGATATGTCAGTATTAGGTATCATAATAAATGTTATATAGATCGAGGTGTGGTGGGATGTTACGAATGGCGATATACAGTACCTGTTATATGGAGGAATCTGCCGTGCAACTGGCGCTGCGATGTGAGTGGTCTACCATCTTTGCCTGCCTGCAGGACGTATTGACCTCCGGTAGTAGTTGGCGCACCTATGACGAAACTCGCCAGTAGGCTGGGAACAGCCCATAACCAGGTTAGTTGATTTGGAGCCATATTTGACCGTTTACGGTGCTCTAAGAGAGCTATTCCTGATGGAAGGGAACAAGTCGCATAGCCAGGGGAAAGTATCAGCTTATAGACCGATGCAGGAGAAAAAAATTGTAAAGTTGTCGTGGTCAACAGTGTGACACTTCCGTCATTGGCAATCGTGGATTCGAAAATTGATCAAAATGATCGACAGCGGACGTCAAACAGGGCTAGCTGTCCGTCTAGGGGCCAATAAAACCAGCTGTAGAAGCCAAAAGGCGTTTTTTTTAGCCAAGGGTTCGGTGCCAAGTGGATATTGAGCGATAGGTAAAAAAGAATCTAGAATACTACGTACCTACTACTGACTCCTGAGTCTTAAATGAATCTTCCAAACATAGAACATTCTAAAATCCAAATAATCACAAGTGAATCGAGGGCGGCTTACAGGCTTCTTAAGCTATTTCCTCGTGTTCCCTCACGTTTAAGGGGATTACTGTTCACGAGGCTGAAGGCTGATGATAGGCGACGAATCACAGCGCTGTATTCCGCACGTGTAGGTGGTTAATCGCGGAGAATCGAGCAACTGAGACATCGTGGACCTCCCCCAAGCGCCACCTTCAAGAGCACAAGACGGTGGCTAGGTCGGTTAGATCCACACACTTGCCTAAATTCCCACCCACTTGTTTGTCGAAAGATCAATATCCGAGTGTTTGCTAAGGTCATCTGCAAATGGAGTCGTTCTGCAAGTTCATCACCCGGGTCGTCTGGTGGAGGTATGGCCGTGATGAAGACAAAGAACCTCCTCTCTGCCGATTTCCCGTTCTCGTGCCTCCTGCAGCTAACCGACTGCCAAGTCCTACTGGCCATCAAGGTGCTATTCTAAGTCAATAGCACAATTCGGCGATCCTTTAATTGACCCTTCGAGGATCGAGTGACGTCAGACCTAATACACTGAGTAAGACGAAAAGCCGTGAATTCCGTGTTGGAACTAGTCCGTTGGTCTAAAAATGAATCTATTCATTGCCACATTGCTGACTGGTTAGGAGATGAATCTTGGGAATTTCATTTCATAATTGATGCCCTTGTGATCTAGATTGTGCCATGGGGAAGTTTGTAAACTTGGAAGTTTAGAATACCCACTTCATGTCAACTGGTCTATAAGTGTCGAGCTAAGAAATAGACTGTTGAAAATTGGCAGTGACGAAGGAAGACATACATATGTACGTGTATACGTACATACATAAATGCAACAAGACCCCTGGATGTATTGACCAATCGCAACTCTTAGATTCAATAGGGGTCTCTCTGCTTTAGGACTAACGTGTGCTTACATAAGAGCGTCTACGTAACAGGTACACCTAAAATTTTTCTGTGCGGGATGAAGATATTTTTTACCTTCTCTTTTAATCTTTACATTCGACAGCACATCTGATTCCCGATCGTTTACGATTGCTCAAAGACGAACTCTCACACCGTCTTCAAGGCCGAGTCTAGTGCGAGAGTAATATATGCCGTTCGTTTGAGGGAGCCCGATATTTTTCAAAACATTGGGTTCCCATGGTAATTTTTCGGCGACATTGCAATCTCATACATATCAATCGCTTCTTCTAAGGTACGACACGTGTCACTAGAGGCCGCATTTCCGATATCTATATCGTATGTATGTCAAGTATTTAGGTTGCATTGTGTCTGTTCAACTACCATTCATATAGTAGGTAGTTTATAACCAGATGTTTCCAGCATTATTATGTTGTTGTCTCATGTCGTCTCGTTCTAGCACGGGATTAAGCGGGATGCCACTGTATCATCCCCCTCCTCAAGTGTCCGCATATGGTTTCATGCAGTAATTTCGCCGGCAAAGATGCATATGAATTTCTCACTTGACAGGAATTTGTTGCATTTTAAATCCCTATCTACGGACCCATTATTATTTTTCTTTGCCTTCGATGTTCGCTGCACCTCCGAACCGGCTCAGTCATTATTAACGGCAATCCTATAAATCGTCGACGATAACCCTGTGGGTCTCCTCAAATTCGAGACCTTCCGAATTCTGGACAAGCCTGTACGATCCGTACTCCAGGTTCTTGTATCTTGGCCCTTTGACAAGTCTTCGAATAAACCCGGAGTGTGTCACGACGATGATACATTTTTCGGGACGATTGTAGAGCCACTCTTTGGCAACAGCTCCTCTTCTTTGAAAAGCCTCTTCTGAATTCTCATATAGACCAATCTTCTGAGGATAGACGGGGTCTAGCCTCGAGAAATCTATATCAGGCCATTCAGACTGGATGATCTTAGGATCAGCTCCAATATCACAAGGGTTGTCCGTGGTTTCCTAAATATGGTCAACGCCTGTTCCTGTGAATAGCTTCTGGCGGTGCATTTTACTTACCTGCCATTCGGCGCGAACTTCAACGCGAACGCCACGGTTTCTAAGCCACTGGAAACCATATTTCACGGTCTCCAGCGTTCTCTTCAGAGGGCTCACCACGATGAGGCATTCATCCGGCTTGAAAGGGAAACCCGGCTCGAATTCACCTTGGAGAGTCTTGGTTAGGTGTATACCTCTGTCACTTAGACCCGGGTCCGGGAGTGACCAGTTATGTGCTGCATCATGTTAGTTTACGTGATTCGGCATAATTCCTTGATATAACTTATTGGTAATGTCTGTAATCAATTAGATATTATTTTCAAGCAATTGATGATGGATGCCTACTGTGTAAAGCTTCGCCATGACGTATTAGAATAATGGTTGGCGGCATCTCGAATAGGATATCCTGGTGTTTATTTTAGGCAAGGAGGTGAGTTGCGAAGCGGGCAGGTATTCTCTTGGCCAGCTCTCCGGACCGAGGCATTCTTTTATCTCTGTCGAATTTGAATTGAATCACACCTAACTTCAAGTTTGTATTTTTGCAAAATCCAAACAGTTTGAATTAAAGAATATTGGGGATTGCCCTTCAATAAGGAAAGAACATAACACAAGAGAATAGACTTTTGAAGCTTCATGGTGTCACATTTACTTATTCATAGAAAGCCGAATCCGGCTAGTGCGGCGCGGAAGGCCAATCAAATCTTAAATTCCAGTGAGGATGAGATGATGGTCGCCCCTAGGTATCGCCCAGCCAATATACGCCACATTCCGCTAACGTCACACAGGCTTTACAGGCACATAAGCGCAGGTGCTAGGCAGGCAGGTACTACCTACGATTCTTTAAGTGCAGGTAGCCTTGTTTTAATAAGACAAACTTCACTAACGGCTGCCTGCTTCCAATCTTTCTCATTTCGTACGTTTTGAAATATCTCATGTTATCTCTTGCTAGAAATGAGTTTACGGAAAATATTAGGAGGCTCCAGCCGGATTAAGAAAGCCTCCAAGAAGTCCGGCGCAAATCGATCTTCACCTTCATCCTCTCCTTGGGCCTCCTCTCTGCCCCGCCGCAAGCCAGGAATACAGCGTGGAAAGTCATCTGCAGGTGACGATGAAGAATACAATGAAGATGACCTTTTTGACGATAAACTTGACGATTATGGGCTTGTCAAGGCCCTAGCGACCGACCTGAACTTGCGCGACACCTCCCAAGCCATCCTCCATATACGCAACCACATGTTCTCCCCAATGCCCGATCGAGCAGCCGGAATGAACTCCACAAGGATAGCAGAGGTTCTTAATTATCGAAAATCGCTTCCTCCTATCGTAACGATATCGCACATACAAACCCTATTATCGTCGCCGAGCGCAGTAGAACGAGAAATCGCGGAGCTTGCGCGGGCAGGGTTTGTTCGCAAGGTGGTTGTTCCTCGGCGGGGAGATATAGGAGAGACTGTAGTACTTGCTGCGGACTATGAACAGATGGTGAAAGATTCTACAAGTTTAGACGATGACGTGAAGAGAAGTTTGAATACATTTTTGACAGAAAATCATGGAACTCAAGTGGTAAAGTCGGGTGCTTTTAGTATGTTAGAGATCGACCAGCTTCTCAAGGCTGGGTTTCTGACGTCTCATAATACCGGCTCGATCCACCATGTTCGTTCCTCACATACCGCGAATCTATACTCACGGCCCGGGAATAAGGTGACATTTACCTCCTTAGACAATATATCAAGACAGCCAACTGGTTCGCTCGGCGCCGTAGGAGGCGAGGGCGCAATACATAAAGCTGGTGGTAGTGGAGGGGGCTCACTCGGTATGTCCTGGCTCGACACGGGTGCTACGGAGCTGAAGCTTGCCGTGCCTGGAAACGGCACGTTCCTGAAGCTTCTTTCTTCAGCGCTCGATCACCTCGTCACGTTATTGAGCAAGTCACGCTTCCGCGAGGCACCAGAAACGGTTCTTCGTGATCGATGGGACGGCGGTATCGCAAAAGACGAGGCGCGCTACGCAGCAAAGCGCTCACGAGGAGAGTTCTCAAGTGTATTGCCTGGTCAGACTAGGAAGTGGAGGCAATTCTACGGACTTTCTTTTGACTGGGTTTTACAAGAAGCAGTGGGGTCCGGCTTAATCGAAGTCTTTGAAACTCGAAGCGTCGGCCGAGGCGTACGTGCTCTGTGAGTCTTCTATGCGATAGATGGACTACCGAAGTGCGGTATCACAAAGCTTGGCGTCGTACCTCGTCGCCCTAGTATTGTAGGCCTTACCCCAGATCACGCAACACAGGCTACTGCACCTATGGCCTGAGGTTGTGTTGGAAAGGTGTTGCGGTACCCTATGTCAACTATGCCGACGATGGTGGTTGGACAGCAGATGAAACTCGTGCGATGCAGAAACCAGAGAGCTGAGCGTTTCTACCGTTCAGCCTCAACAAGGGAGATCCCAGAGAAACGTGAAATATCGTCGATCGTTGCTATGCGATGATATACTAAAACTTAACTAGGCCCTTCCCTACATTGACCATTGAGGACGAAGAGTTAATGCAAACGGGCGAAGCCGTGATGGGTAGGGCCGATGATGCGATTGGACGCCATACTATTCGGCATTGCGACAAGAGCACGCAGGTCGATCAAGAAGCTTGAGAGCGTACATGTGAAACAGCAAACCAGAAAGATAACGACGGTCCGGTATCGAACAGATCCGCAGATCCCCGGTAGATCTCGATCATGATCTTTCGTCTGTATCATCGACGGCGATCTAGAAGGAAACGCATATCATAGACAATGCCACTGAGCAGGACAGATTGTTTGTTCCATACCCAGGTATATAACGAGCATTCTTAGGATATACATACATATATGAAGGCATTTAGATAGGTACATTCATATAGATGATTAGATAAGCTTCATACCATTAGGTGTTTAGGTAGACGGCATGAACAAGACGGTTACACACGTATCAGAACTACATATGCAGCAAGGTTTCGAGACTGATAGTACATACAATCCCGAGGAACGTGTCCAAACCCATGAATATATACTTCTATATAAGGGGCAGATCATCTTCCCCGCAATCATTCGAGGGCAGGAATTCTAGCTTCTTTTATGCGCAGCCGGAGTCGAAACGTTATTTATTGCTTGCCCTAGCGGCATCTACCTAGGTAGGTATGTGCAGCTCCATATGCATCGTAGACGCAGGGGGAGCAGGGGACCGGGGCAGTCCGGAGCCGTGGCTTCGGAGACGTCGATTACTTAATGCTTGGGAAGGACACTAACACACCAGGTAGGTAAGTTTATGTACACTCTTCGGATGCGGAGGACAAAGAAGAATAGAATCCTCGTCCTTTTATTTTCCTTTTTGCATACACCAACTTAGTATGATAGGCTATGTTACCTCACGTATAAGGCTATTAGCTGCGATAGGATTCTTCTAGATCGTGGTGGTATGGCATTGCTCCTACGCAGTGCGACGTAATCGGATATCGTGCCTGTAAATTCTGGTCGTGTAAATCTTTGGGTAACCCAATATGTACGAAACGATACGTGCGAAAAGGGAGAGGGGGAGACTTATTCAAAGGGAAACGAGAATCTTTCGATTTCGTTATTTCATCGTCATACTTTCTATACATTTCACCAACCTATATTATATACGTCTTACTTATCATAAGTCATAAATCATCTGTCAAAATCCCTTGTCAGGTGCTATGGTCTGCATGTACTAACATAAGCGTCTGTATGGAGTTTCGCTTTGACGATAAGAACTTAATTGAAACCCCGGACTGGGACCGGGGTCGATTGCTCAGCCTCATCTTCCCGGCCGGCGAGCCGGAGACGTGGCTTTGGGAAACCGGGAATTCGCTGAAATAGAGAAAGGCGGGCTTCGGATTTGGTAGTCAGGTAGGGATATCTGTCCGTCCGCAATAGATAAGACGGTTCACGGACGCGGTTCACGCAAGGAAGCCCGCTGTTTAACCACACTGACCACACTGACCACCCAAGACTTTATGGTTGTGGCACGATCTCTACCGTTAGCTGAGTAGCAGCAAGACAAGATGGGATGGGGCGAAAATGGATTCTGGTCCACCTTATATCTGTGTGCTAAAAGGTGCTAAAGACGCAATGATATGTGATCCCAATATCAGAGGCAGTTTAGCACTTGTCGACATTGACGCTACTGCACAGACTTGGGATCTGATCACGTACATGTTTTCATACGTAATAGTGGGATAAGAGCGCAAGCGCATACGTGACAAGTGCTAAGGCTCCTCTTCGTCGAGTCCGTGCAAAACATTGCTCTTGGTAGAGTGCTGACAATGCTAAGGGACACAGACCATGGTTGGCAACTTCCGAAATTACCTCGATTATCGGCCGTTTTTATGCATACAACCTAAATGATTAAATCCTTAGGCCAATACCACATGACAAATATGTGAGTGATAAGTTAGAGAGGCTGACTGATGTGCGTGGAGAGACCCCTGAATGTTGGTTGACAGTTGATCGTGGGGGGAATATGGAAAGGGGTCCCCTGAAGGTTCTTCCAATACTACCGTACTGGAAGTAGAATTTTACGACGAAAGCTGAAGTTTACGGCTTGCAGTGGTTGTAATCCGTTGTCGCGTTGCTGTTCTCACCCACCATGCAACAAGAAATACGCGAATAACAGCCGTGGGACCTGCGTAGGTGCAGTTCCATTGCATTTACATCCTAGGTCTCCCGCTGCTGCAACACCTAGACCTAACTGGGAGAACCCATTTGGATCAGCAAATGCAATAAACTAGGTGCCTACCTAGTGTATGTACTAACCCGCAAGGAAGTCCATACAAATGCAAGCAACTTGCATCTGCACAGAACATCGAACCATAATCTTCGAAAAATGGGAGGACGATAGGTAAGCTGTTATACCTAGGTTAAATAGGAGAATTTTTTTAGGTTGTCGATATCGCATCTCCTAACATCTCCAAGCATCTCCAACGGATACTTCTCGTAAATCTTTTCCCGCGAATCCTCTTTTCTTTCGAAAAGGGAAAGTCAACCCGTTGTGGCGGATGAAAGACTAGGGTGCAAGACAGCCCGGTAGCCCGGCAGAAGGGTTTAGCACGACTCTCATTAGACCTAGTAGGAAATTCTTGATTCAGATAGCCAGCCCTGCCTGGCATGGTAGCGCAGCCCTCATAATAAAAGGGGTTCAAGCAAGGCATCGAGAACCGATGCCGACCGTTGTGTTTGTTTTACTTCGTTAATAATAGGAAGGGAGAATGAGAGAGAGAAAAAGTAATACGGTGCCGTCGGTCGTATTTACTTTTTTAGTAGTTCCCAAATTCGCCGCCAGACTAAATCAAGATCAGCCACAGCCGAGATAGCGTCCCGGCTCGAACGAGTGCCACGAGTAAATGAGACATCGAAGCAAGGCTGCTGAAGCAAAAGGAAGATCATCAGCGCTGCCGATGAGTTGAAACTTAATAGACTGATATGTATGTAAGTAGGTGTGCATTGTTATGGAAGAGATGAAATGGATAAGAGGAAAAGAGGCAATGATAGGATCATCGCGATCGAGTCTCTTCTCGGTACGCGAAGTGACTTTCGACAAATTCATATTAACGAAAATAAGTCTTCTATCACGGCAGGGGGTCCCCCTTGTCGTGAAGAGCTTGCATATCCAATCCCTGGATCTGGACCATACAATTGTGCATGGTCTGTGATAGTGCGAGCCCCTACAGTGAGCTTGACCCTAATTTGGATGCAAGGTACTGTAATTGGCCAGGCACGTATCAGGGGATATTAAGGGAAATATATACTAGAAAGTACATTTGTTAATCCTCCCACGCGTCATTTGGTGTTGTCATAGGAGATGCCAATCTCCTTTTTGCATCGCTCGAGATATTTTTATAGTAGTAGTTGAGGTGTTGAGAAGATTCGATCGTGGATAAAGCTGAGAAGATGATAAGATGAGAAGAGCATTGAAGATCTAAAATACATATGTACATGTATAGGTAATCTACGATTGAATTTAAGGTTAGCAAATATTGGACAATTAGGGCAATGTCGATTGCTGTGTGCAAGGAATCAGCGACCTAGGTGAACTTTCTGGCCGCGCATTCTACCCCCTTGCCCCCTCCACTCTCCCACTCAAAAGCCTACCCCAACCCAAAGTACCTAAGCCCGGACCAACTTCAAGGTTGTTACTTCCCCTGCTTCCACTGCTTCCACCAGGGCAAGTAGTGTAGGCAAGTTACGTGCAAGCAAGCAAGCACTTTCCGCTACCTCTATCGCCCTTCTCTCCACCGGATCCACGAACTCCAGTTTCTTAACCTTCGCGCATGCTTCTTTTGAGAAGATTCATCGTTTGGTGCTTTGAGGTAGTTGCTTACCCGATCGCGACGCCCGCCATTCATTCATTGTAATATACGTACTTACCTAACCTCCTACCTCAGCAACCCCCCCTCCGTCCCCCGCCCCGACGATTTGTTTTTAAGATATCTACTTTGTATATTCGTTCGCTTTTTCACCGAAAATAGAAGTCGGTTACGCGGTGTCTCTAAAAAGTGTCTCGGCCCCATCCATCTTCGCAAGGACCTCAGCAAAAGAAAGTAGATCACGAACCGCCGAAAAAATAACCCAACCACCGACACAGTCTCATTTGTTCTTTGTATCCGTTGTTACTTTGCGAAACCAGGAATTACTGGATTTTTCTATTGTCGGTTTCCGGCAATACATTCTTAACAATCTTTCGATTACTTTGGAGATACCCCCCGTTCCAATCGTCCACCTTTGCGCGTTTGGACTTTGTATCAACATACAATACCCATCGGACGTACAAACAGATACGTACTTACTTACATATTAACCTACCTACATAGAGGTACTTGCGACTGAAGTAAGTGGTTCAATTAGCAATGTTTAGAATTGCAATCCCAGTTCAGGCAGACTTTAGCTGTTCGAATCCGTACCGTATTGACAGGTGCTCGAATAGATTAATCTGGAACCTTTTTGAAATCAACTTGGATTCTTGTTCACCCACGTGGAGTTTCACCAACACTCTACCCTATTAAGTCGTCCATATCGATATAATCGAGATAATCGCATCCTAGACCTGTGAGGGGTCGTAACTTTCGGCTACGTTTTGTCACACCAACCCGATACCCGCTACCCTATTCATCCCGACTGTGACTATCCTCGAATAAAGAGCCTCTGTTCTAGAAACTCCCATATACGGAAGTCTTTACTATGAAACGAAAAGAATGCCATTGATCTTATTGTCTTCTTAGATCTGGTTTGTCTGCGGTAAATCGGTTAGAACCGTATTGTAGGGAGTTGTAATTGGTAACATAAAAAATCATCACCACCAACCTACCTTTTCGTCCCGCCTACTTGTGTCAGGTCATAGACACACCTTTAATATGGCAACCACACTGCCACGACCGCGCCCATCGAATGGCCCGCCAACCGGTGCCCTACCGGCTCTACCCATCGCAAAGACCCGGAAAAGTACTGGCACCTTAGCGACTCATCATGGTACGCCTAAGAGTGGCCTCCGAGCACCTTCCGCGAACTATCCCGGCCCTCCTCCGTCTCCCGCGCCAACGACGGCCCTTCCAGTCCCAAGAAGCTCACATGGGATTAACAGCGCTGGAAAGACCATTAGGAAAACTGTGAGCATAAATTCGTTTCCTCAACCGCCGAGCCGCACAAGCCTCCCAAGCCCCTTATCTGGGGCTGTGACCCCATCGAGGAAATCACGGACACCTCAACCAACCTCTAAGATGGCCCATATGGGCAGTGGAGTACCAAGTTTATTAAATGGTAGCGGTGAGGGTAAGTCACTTCTCGGCGGAGCCGGCGCGAGGAATTCGGATGGACTTATTAGTATTTCGTCTCCTCCACAAAGCCGAAGTTCTTCTGCGCAAGATTCATATTCTACGTCGGCAACAACATATGACGATCTAGCTGATACATCGGGTACTTCAACCGTTGATAAGCGTTCCTCTAAAGGGATGGAGGGAAAGGGTAACGTCATCGTCAGTGTCAGGGTGAGGCCTGATGCAGGAAGTAGCAACGGCAGCCCAGAGGGTGAATGGATGGTAGATGGCCGCAGGTCTTTAGTAGCCTATCGCGGCCGCGAAGGGGGCGATTACTACTACGGTAAGCGTGCTTCGTGCATCTTTTACAATAGGGTTAACTAACTATTTGGATAGATAATGTCTTCACGACGCATGACGACAATAGTAGAGTCTACGACCACATTGCCAAGCGCCTAGTTCGTCGGGTTATGGAAGGGTACCATGGTACTGTATTCGCATATGGTATGACGGGCACCGGAAAGACATTTTCCATGCAAGGAACCGCGTCGTCTCCTGGTGTGATTCCTCTTGCTATAACGGACATTTTCTCATACATCCGAGAGACCCCTTCCAGAGAGTTCCTATTACGTGTTAGCTACCTGGAAATTTACAATGAGAAGATCCACGATCTTCTGAGCATGGCCTCCGGCAATGCCCCCGGAACAGGTGCGCAAGAGGAGATCAAGTTACGGGAGGACAGCAAGCGGGGTGTCTACGCCACTCCACTGAAAGAGGAGATCGTCCAAAGTCCCACCCAACTTTTACGAGTGATTGCCCGTGGTGATCAAGCCCGTAGGACCGCGAGCACGCAATTCAACGCTAGGAGCTCTCGCAGTCATGCTGTTGTGCAGATTGTGGTTGAAAGCAGAGAGCGTATACCTGGCGGAACGGGCGCCGACAATAAACGTCAAGCCTTGCCACCTGGTGGAGTTCGTGTCTCTACACTCAGCTTGATCGATTTAGCAGGTTCGGAAAAAGCTGCCGAGTCGAAGGAGCGCCGGACGGAAGGTTCCCATATCAACAAGAGTTTGCTTACTCTAGGAACCGTTATATCCAAGCTGTCGGAACACAAGGAAAAGGACGGGAAGGGAGCAGACAAGGACGGGAAGCACTTACCTTACCGAGACAGCAAGCTGACTCGACTCCTTCAAGGGGCTCTGTCTGGCAACTCGTTGGTAAGTATTTTGTGCACAATTCAGACCGGCGCTGCTGGTAGTACGGCCTCCGCCAACACACATGCAAATGAGACGATAAATACCCTTAAGTTTGCGTCGAGAGCAAAGAATAGCATTGTCAGTCATGCTAAACGAGCCGAAGAGGCTCTAGGCGCTGGAGGAGAAGGAGGAGCCAGGGTTCTCTTGGAACGTTACCGGATGGAGATTCTCGAGCTCAGAAACCAACTGGAGACTCAAGCCAAGTCCAATACCGCCAAGGCTGAGGAAGAAGAGAGGGACAAAGATGAGGAAGAGGAACGTGCTCGTGAAAAGGAACAAGAAGCAAGGCATGAGGAGCAAATACTGGAGATGCAGCTAGCACGTACGGCATTGAAGGAGCGAATCGATCATCTGAACCGACTAATCCTTAGCTCGAAATCGACAGGAGTCAATACTGGCGGGACGTATAGTGCGTTGGGAATTCACTCCAACTCCAGATTTTCTCAAACATCTATCCGGACATCCGTCACGACTTCTAACTGCAGTCGTTCTGTCCTGGAGAGAACCGCCTCCATGAATTCTTCCTCGTCTACTATTGGCCGAAGATCAATAGGACAGCGGCGGTCCAGTATAGGGGAACAAGCGTCGAATGAGGACGAGGACAGTCTGGGTGAATATGGCGATGGCACGGCGTCGATGCAAGCCCAGAATCAGGCTCTACAGGCAGATCTCGCCGATAAGAACCGATATATCGCCACGCTCGAGAAGCGGCTCCTGCAAGCTCGTCGTGCTAGCTCCTCGCGAACTTCGGTCGGCCTCTCAGCCCCGAACAAGGGCATTATGGTTGGCGAAGATCACAGCGTTTCCACCCTTATGAAGGAGAAGGATGCTGAGATTGCAGAGTTGAGAGCAAGACTTGATGACAAGGACCGGATGTTAGCCGCTCTGCGGAGTGCGGCTCGTTCGAGAGATGTTGCTGAGGGTATTGATTTTTCGAGGAGCGACCATTCTAGGAACGATACTCGCTCATCACTTTTGTATGAACAAGCAGCAAGCCCGCCGCCCCAAGGAGCTCTCCCCGATCCACCGGTATCCAAGGGTCACTCGCCGATGAAGAAGCGAACCAGAAGCGTCGATGAGATGAGTCGCATTCTAGACGAGATGATTCAGGACCGGGTCGAAGCAGGCGATATCGTCAGGGGCTCTCGGGGCAGCGTTCGGGTAGCTAACGACCGCAAACGCGAGACGTTAGCTGAAGCGAACAACGGGGACCTCGAACCCTTGCACGGAAACGAGTCGAAGCAAGTCGTGCTGGAGGCGTAGATATCCCCATGTGCGATTCAGGAGGCAGCATCCATCATCTTTGCGAATTAACGAGGCGTTCCGGTTAGGCGCTGCTTCTTCCGTTTGTTTTATACCCGATCCAATTCATCTGTTTGCTACGGCGAGGGGCCTGTGGAACGTGAATGTCCTGACGAAGGAAAGGAAGTTGACGGATCATTTTTACCGTTTCCGAGCCGGCGGACAATGTTTTTTTATTATTAACATGTATTAAATGAGGGCGATGGGATTGTTTTATTTCCTAATGGCAGTCGATAGGAACGTGAATAGGTGGCAGAGCAACCTTGTTTTAGCCCCTAGGGGGGTTTCTTCTCTGTATATTATTGAAACCTATGCCAGGCCCAGGCTCATAAAAAAAGGAGGCGTAAATATGATCTAATTGCCACGGGATTTTTCTATGCATGATTTGTTGAATCTGTGAAACCACACAGGACCTTTAGGGACCTTCATGACAAGCTGAAGAATACGAAGCTGACATACGGTACCCGGGATAGTATCCCCAGCTTTTATTTTTCAGGTGTAGATACAATAGGTGATCACATCCTACCTATATACAGGGAGATTCTTAGATTCTTGAAGAACAGCGAAGTGGCTAGCCTTCCGTCAAGCGCCGGAGCAAGTGTTCGCTCGGAGTTCGGACGGCTGCATTGTTTAGCGGCCGATTCCATCTCGTTAGGGAAATTTTGGTGGCACATCGCCATGTTATTTAACATCTGCAAACGATAAGATGGCATTTCCCTCAACAATGTTATGTATGTTTTACGTGCTAGGCTTGCTTCCCGCTCCAGATTCGGACGTGATGATTCAAAAGACGGTAGATCCCTTCGGGATCCTGCACGTGCCTATTTAAGCGATCGAACACGAGGAACCTTTGCAAGTGCGTGGGCGGTACCTGTGGGTTAGGTGATGGGATGTTGGCCCGCGGTCCTTCAAAGTCAATACGTCGTGCGGTTAAGTTGAAACTGGATTCAATATGGGAATTCTCCCAACGTGGCATTGGATTCTATGAACTAATGAAGTTTCACAAACAACTCAACCAGGCTCAGCTCCGTCGTAGTAAGGCGACCGTCCGAAAGGGATTAGGCATGCAATAATTATACATACTTAGACATGTGCGGGCTTTATGATGCTATTTTTAAAAATACAGGCTTCTCCGTAATCTTATGATTACCCGGCGGAGTTGGGAAGGTCTAGATGGCTCTTTCACGGATGGCGTCCGGAAGGACACTTTGCTCCGCGAAAGGAGGAAAAACAGCTAGCAGCGATTAATACGATACCGGAGAGAGGATGTGGTCCCCAGAGATCTCTCTCCCAGAGCTAAATACTCGTGGCTTTTGACTTAATGTGGTACGGCAGAATGTGGTGAGGACGTAACCAGGTTAAAAAGGATTGGTGGGAACACAGAATTGTCGTTTCGTCGATGCTGCACTGCATTCCTGCAACTACAACGTGCTCGTTTATGAGGACCACTCGGTGAATACAGGAACTAATGTAGGTAGTCAGTCAGCCAGTTTGGAACCAACTTATGCCTCTCCACCGGTGCCTTCGCGGTCACCTCTCGTCCGCTGGTCCCAATGCTGCGTCTAACTGGTGTTCGCACGGCAGACGGGCAGACCAATAGGAGTTCATGGCGGGGTCTGACGCCACTCAGACCTAGCGGATCCAGCTACCAAGAGGCGGGTTGCGAATTTGCCTATTAGCTTTCAATTGACAGACATTCGCGGCAGAGTGTCTGACAAGATCGTCGGTGGCCGGTCAGAAAACGAACAAATCAAGAACTTAACCCAGTATCAACGTAAGATCTTGCGACGATGAACTGCCACACCAGCCAGAGGACCAGCCGTCTGCCAGCCAATGCCAACTTCGCCGCTGTCATCCACGACATCCATGAAGTTTGGAGAAGGGACCCCGAGGTATCCGACGATCCGAAGTTTAGGAAAGCCAACGGGAATCAAGTCCGTGTCTTGTACGTCTTATGTAAACATGGAATTCATGGAATTGTGCAGAGCATTTTCTAAAGTCAGTCAAGTGAGCTTGTGATGAAAAGAGAGGAATTCAAGGGACCAACAGGGGACCTGGGGACATACAAGGGGAGCGAGAAGCGATCCACTTAGAATTAGCCCTGGCGGTACTTGGAATGGTACCTAAACAGTCGTCATGCCCCCAAATTCCGAATCAATACACCAATGAGGTAGAATCCACCCTGTAGCGACATTTAGCGCTGTTTCAAAACGATCAGGGGTTTCAAATGGCGATCATCTCTGGTCGAAGCCGACCAATCATCTAACACGATGTTTTTACGCCGTCAAACTCGATGGCACCGTGTCACCCGAGGATTGGGGTACACATGCCTATGTTAGTACTAGACATGGGGAATGATGAAAAAAATATAATGCATGAAAAAATAATGTCGGCGAACCTAAATTGCTAACGAAATTGCAATTGGCTCTTTTTAAATAATTGGAGTAGTTTGGGGCTAGCTTTTTATTGCTTAAGAGCTTAAGAGGGTACATCTTGCTACCTACTATTATCATAAAGCTTAACATCCCAAGGCGGAACGACATCATCCAACTGCAACCGCGTATTAATTATTTGAATAATATAATGATATTCATGGATAAGGAAAGTACACACGTAGTATGGAAATATGGGAGCAGGTGCCGGCCATGTCCTGTCCTCTAGGCAACATACATGTAAGCTTTTGCCGTTTGTACTTTCTTCCAACATTGAATCATGACAGATTAAAAATAGGTAAACAGGTAGGTACTTGTACGTACCACATTTTATCCCATCAATCCGTTTAGGTTGTTTGTTGCTGTTGGAGAAAAACCGTTGGGTTGGTTTGTTTTCTATTAAACGGCAGAGCGGTTAGGCAATTCTAACACTCTAGTACTATTTCAAAATTCCATCTGCTGCTTCAGATACATTATCAAGCACTATCAGAGTTCCCTATACCCCTTGTAAATCCATAACAGGGCCGATGGAGATCAGGAACTCCTAAGATTACGGTTGGTCGATCTTCCTGGAAGGAAAAAATGGGAAATCTGAGTCTTTGCATCTTTCGTCTGTGTGGTCTGACATCATCCCGCTATCCTGCGTAACCCACGATGTTGTCATCTCTTTTCTTTTTTACCATTCCGTTCCCACACACTTATCCTCTTTCCATTAAGTGGCTCGGCACATCTTCCTTTGCATTGAAAGGATTTAGAGAAGACCGAAGGTATTATTTATTTCCACTGGCTCTTTTTATTCAATAATAGTACTGTCAAGTACATACTACTTCCTGTTTTATTTTAATTGCTTTTTCTGTTCGATCGACGAAATATTTCCCGTCTATCTCTCCCCCGGCCTGGTTGCCTCAGCCCTGTAAGCTACCTAGTCTGCTAGTATCGTGGGCTGCGTGGGCTTTCTCCTCTCATTTTATGCCAAGAGTATTTGGCTATTCATATGCACGTCGACCACATCGTATTCCTCGGCTCCATTGGACCACATACCTGTGATCGTCGTCTCACCACCAAAAAGCATTGGGCGGTCAAATATATTGGGTCCTTCTCGACCCCCGTTTCCCCCATTTCCTGGGAAATATTGTACATACCTAGCATACTAAGCACCGGTGGACGGCTGGTCTCTGCGATCTAGTGCCGAGAAGGGAAAGAAAAAAACTAGTAGAAGATCGTCGCTCACCTGCGCCTGAGCGATCACCTACTTTTTCCGGACACGATCTCCTCCAAGTGTCGAAGACATAAGGCATACAAGTACCGCGTCGCACGAAGGCTCGGCCACCACCCGGAGTTTCCTCACTTTCTGCCACTCGAGGTTCACCATCTTCGGTAGTTAGGTGGTAACTTGTTCTTCGATACACCACAGATGTAGATGAGAAACTACACAAGCTGTATGCCCTGATGCCTGGCTCTAATAGGTAATCGCCGTCTTCGTTGTCTTTGAATCATCTGTCATTCCTTTGCACACTTGAATACAAACTTCTCTTTCTGCCACTGCCGCAGCCTCTTTCAGCTGGGCTTTCTGTCACTCCTTATACAAGCCTACGGGCTGATCTTACCGTATAACGTCGAATCCCGATATCCCGTCCCGTCTCCGTGGATACATACTACAGTAGTGAGGTCGCTTTCGACGTCACTACGTACATACATACTTCAGCTATGCCGCCGACTTTGGACTTATCCCAAAGCACCCACGCCAAGATGATCGTCTCGCCACCTCGAATCAATTTGCGCAGAGCCGCGTCCTATCAGCATGAAAAGGCACCTCTATCCGCAACCTCGTCACGATTTAACTTTAACCACCTAATGTTTTCGCCTCCGCCCTCTCCCGGACTGCCAGCCTTGGTACCCCGGCCACGGAAGTTATCTAACGGACCGAGGCCGAGTCGAGTTGTCCGAGTTCTTGCATGGGTTCTCGGACTGGCGCTTGTTACGTTTGTCATTAGGGCCGTCGTGAAGAAGGAGGTACGAGTGCCGGTTGTTTCATGGGCCTTGGACCGTGAAGAATATGAGATGGTTGGACAATACGACTTACCCGACTTTCCTACGCCTATTGCCGTGACGGACCGGAGCGGCAGGTCGAAGTGGACAGTCTCTATTCCGCCTACGTATTCTTTCCCTCTAACTGTCAAGGAGTATTCCGATATCTGTGTTAAGTGCCAAGAGGTCGCTGCTCATGTCAGAGAGTTGCATGGGCATACGAATCAACAGGCTCAGACGGATTACTATTACGAGGACCCTTACTTCATTGATGTCAGGGATGCTGAGAAACGTGGACTACTACCGGGCGTAGAGGGGAAGGCGTGGAAAGTAACCGCTCAGGCTCAAGACGGTCACTTGGTGGGGGATAGGGCAGACGGATTAGTCGACAGGGGCATTTGCAAAACGTCCTTGACATATGTCCTCGAGTCAGCCGATGCTGGATTAGGTCCCACGTTGATGATGATGTGGATGGCATATGGTCTGGCCCAGAAAGAAAAGCGGTCCTTCTTCATTGACGACTCGCGATGGGTATATGGCGAGTATACGGCCATCTTCAAACCGCCCCCAATGCCCGACTGCAACCCACCACCACGTCACGAGATGGTTCCATGCCCCCACAGCGCACGACATTTGGTTGTTTCGTCTGCGACCGCGTCTGAGACGTTCGGCAAGAACTTCAACGACGAGTACGAGAATCTTCGTCGCAGTAATGTTGATCGAGAAAGACCGATATACGATCTCGCCCGAGTTGGTTACGATGCCCTGTTCCGTCTTAATGACGAAGATCAGCCCTATGTGGCGCATCGCGTCAAGGAGCTAAGAGCGAGGGCCAAGGCAACAGAAGGTGCCTATCACGATGGTATGATCATCGGGGTCCACATTCGACATGGCGATCTACACCCGTACGAATACCAGTACAATGGGGCATATATACCCCTCAATATATATGCGCAAAGATCTAAGGAGATTATTGAGGAATACCACAACTTCAGTACACCTCTCGGAGGTGAGGATCTAGTCGCAAAACAACACTCATTTTCTATAGTCGCATCAGACGATCCTGATGTTTACGAAACAGAAGAATTTTCAAGTTCGCTTCGAGCTCAGGAGCAAATCAAGCTTGCTAGTAAGCAACATATCCAGAATGCGAATCAGGATAAGTCGGTGATGCACAAATTCGTCGACGAAACCTTTGGCTGGGAGGGTGGATTCTTCGCGAGCATGTTCTGGAACCTAGGTCGGTCGACGATAAATAATGCCAACGCGGGAGACGGTGTACAACCAACGTTACGACCGTCGGCGGAGACCATGCGGCTTAGAGGGCTAATTGGGCGGGCATACGCGATGGACCTAGCTGTCCTTGGTCAAGCTAGCGACACCGTCATTTGTACTATGAGTGCGATGGGGTGTCGGTTGATAGCTGTGATCATGGGCTGGGAGAAGGCAATGGAGGATGGGAAATGGGTCAATATCGATGGTGATTTCCAGTGGACGGCGTTGTCATTATAAGCACCCTTGCATGGCGTTATTCGGAGTTTGTTTGCGTAAGAGCTAAAAAGGCCGGCACCAGAAAAATTAAGATATCCTGCATATAGCATATCCATTCGGCATTCGGCGTTGGGTTGATGTAGAAAATGTGCTTTGTTGATTGATGGAAATACGACATCTCAACGAAGCATACGGAGGGAGATTGTTGTATGAGAGCACCAAAGAATCAGAGCATATATGCCAACCGCGAGGTTAGGACAATGGGGGAGGGGGATAGTCCCGTACAAGCCTCAAAGGCTGCAAGTGATATTTCATTTTACAACACAAAATACTGATATGGGCTGGTGTGACATGTGATAATATGTGAAATTTAGCACGATGAAAAATAGCCATGGTATTTGCAAATTTTCTATTGACTAGCGCAATATTTCCAGATATTGGTATGCTATGGTACGGTACGGTACTTTGGTCGATATGATGGATATTATCTCGAATGGCAGAAAGTTGTGTCACCCAGGCGATGTACGTTCGTCACAGCGATCAATTGTAAGTGGCACGAAAATGCACGAGAGTAGCTTCTTCCTCACATCGCGCGACAAGCACACGACAGCAACGAAAAAACACGAAAAAAACAACCTGTCAGACGTCCACCATCGCCCACCCCGGCCGCGCGCCCGAAGGCAAGACCGCGGCGAATCGGGGTTGAGATCATCACCACTCTCTATACAGCATCTGTTGCCAGAAGTACCGCCACCCTTGCGGGCAGATCGAGAGTAAGGAGCAAAGCGACCAGAGGTCAAAGTGCTCCCGTAAAAAGATTTTCACTCTAGAGCGATGGGGATATGGTTCATCAACCAGGGTGGGATCTGTGGCTCCTGTAGGGAACACAGAGTGGGACGAATACTATAGAAATGATTCTCTGAAGTACTGTTGCGCGGGGGGTGGTTAGTATTGGTCTACTGGTTCATTGATTGATTGATTGATTTGTATTGTGATGATTTAGGTAGGATAGGTGTAGGTATGGGTATTTCGAGGCTTGGGACCATGTAGGGGAGGGGGGAGAACTCACTTGTCGACATGAAGAAGAAAGAAAGAAAATCGTAAAAGGGACGCGGGGAGCTGAGTATATATAGACTTTCCTGCCACGGCAGAATCGCGGGCGGTCTGGCTAGTTTCGATGGACGGCAGCTGCTAGGCACAGTGAGAAGTGAAGCTTGACAGACCGGCAGGACCGTGACGCTAAGAGATAGAGTTTGCCTAGTGCAAACTTTTTCGTTACGGGCCATTGACCACTTCCTATCCTGCTTCTATCATTAAGAAATGCACTGGCGACACTTTCATACTGTAGTATGGGTAGGCAGGTCCGCTAAACTTACAGTGTTTAAAGAGCAGCAAGGCATCATGAAGATTGTAATAATCCAAGCTACTATGTATACTGTATTCATGAATGGTTACACGGCTACACATATACGAATAATCTTTGGATGAAGTTTCTCTAGGCACGGTGTTAAATTAGAAAACCCTTTCAAGAGACGTTGACTTGATACCTAGTTCACATAATAGACCTACAGTCGTATGGAAAGGCTTCAGGTAAAATGTCACCCATTATGAAGCCTTCAAGTAATGGCCCTACTGGGCACCTACCTACCTAGCTAAAGTTACACTAAGGGGGGACGGGATCTTCTTGCCTACCAACTACAGTCGGTTCACTACAGATATACGCATTTACCATTCAAAGGCAAGGTAAGCTCTTTCTTGCATTGACAATGACAATAGTAAGTATTCATATCTTGATTTTCTAGCATCTCATGTAACGAAATTATCATCATAGTGCCCTCGGGATTTGAGCCTACCTTAGTAAGGATATCTTCCCGTTGTCATCACCGACACTCTCCATAGCTAGCTTGCATAACTTACTCTTAGACCGCCAGCCTAGCAGATTGCAGAGAGCCCGATTATCCTAGTGAGCCGCGAATGCTCTTGCGGAGGACTTCGATACCCCGTATTCCTAGAACCTTGATACAGTTTGATTCAGCGTTCCTGTAAGCGAGGAGCTCAAGAAAGCAATATCTTATGCTGGCAAGATACTTCTTATCGCCAACACGCATAACCGGCATGTCACTTTCTGCACCGAGGTACATGTCATGACGATTAATAGTCCAAGTTTCCAAGGTCATAGAGTCTTGAAACCATTCACAATAACTCTGCGCCTCAATGCTGGCTTAGGTCGTGAGTGTGACGCAAATTAGATAAGCCCGAACCCGAATACGAGATGTTATAGACGGCCATCGACCACCCGAATATTGACAAGATGGTTTAGGGGGCTTGCATACGTCAATCTTTTTGATAACCAATGATGATTATCTCTAGTCTATCATTCTGCAACGGGTTCCTTTGCCGGTTCGGGGGGGAAGAAGTGGTTCTTGACATTTGTTAGTAACAGCTACTTGAGTGTTGATAAGCAAGAGACTTCGGAGTTAAGGTACTTAGTAGACAGAATATTATGTAATTAATTAATGCTGGCAAAAATAATTCAATCACTCACTGACGATGGCGAAAAGAATGATATTCAAAGAGTAAGGAGGATACCTCCTAGCTCCTAATGAACCTGAAGTAGGTAGACGCAATATTCTAATTGGAATAAATGATTAAGTAATGATAAAAGAATGACAATTATTTGTCTTATTGATATCACTGGATGGTTTAACTATTAAACATAAAGTTTTAAAGACTACTCAGCTGATAGTATTGAATAAGAGTGTGTTAAAGCAGTAACTTTAACGACACGACACTTTTTCCGTAACGACACGACACCTTCCTAATTGAGCTTAGTTCAGCCACACACACCTCATTACTTAAGTTGGCATAATGACTTCGAAACATTAGCAATTCAGCCAATAAGCGTGCGCACTGCGATACTAACTTTTAAAATTTATTATTAATTTCCTAAAAAATAATAAAAATCAACTTAAGACATTGATGCATAGCGCGCGATCAGGCGGATTGATTGATATAAGTTCTATTTTCATGCATGATATAATCGATTAGCTACTTGGAAAGCTGTAGGGGGATGAGTAAGCAACTGTGTTGACTCCGATGGGTATCACGTGACTTAATCGAAACGATCACCTGTCCACTTTAAACCCTGATACAAGTATCAAAAGCTAATGCACCTAATTGAAAGCTATATCATTAGATTCGCTGAAAAGAGACCTATAAAATAATATCAGTTTCTTTACGATTTATACTGATTCTCAATTGTTATTCAGATTTAAGTAGAGTATTATGTAATCAGTGCGGGGCATTCGAGTATTACATAATAAGCCCGGCGGCGGCTGTAAGCTTACATAATCATACTTTAAAAGTCATAAGGACCAATAACTTATCATGAAAAAGCGGGTCCTAATTATTAAGCCAATTAAATAAAATGGTTTAAACTAAAATTAGCAATTCGATGTTTTTACTTTTTTGGTGCAATTGAAGTTGTGGCGAAGTAATGTTGTGTGGCTGCACTAAGCCGAATTAGGAAGGTGTCGTGTCGTTACGGAAAAAGTGTCGTGTCGTTAAAGTTACTGTGTTAAAGAGTCTTGCCAAGCCATATCGAGTCAAATGTAATTCTACATCGTATCATTGTCATGCCTTAACAGACTGATCGTACTGGATACCTGATGTGCGGAATTGCCAGCTAGCAAGTCTAGACATATCCATATCGGGCGCAATTTCACAGATTGACGTAGTTGAAATGTTTCGGTAGCGGTGTAAAGCCTATGAGATGTTCTGGTTTCGTAATTGGCTAAGGAACAGTCGATTGGAAAATTCCATGCGCGGCATTCGACTTTCTGGAAATAAAGTATGGACTTACGAAGTAAATATTTGAAAGGAAACGCGTGGAAATCCGAATACGAGGTACCTTTGTACATTCTTTAGCGTGGTTCCTGGATGCCCAGGTGGGGAACATGGTCCGATGTTGAACCCCAGAACCCCCTATCGATTGGCCAATCTCTTGCCATCTTTTACCAAAAAGGGTTTCGACTTGACCCTCAATTTTTTGTATTTATTAAACTATCTCCTAAGACTTCCCTATCCCAATTTCGTCCTCGCATTCTAAAGTCTTCAAGAATCTTGATAGCTACATGTGCAGTTAACAACCGCTCAGTAGCGATTGCTTTTCGAAATGGGGCTTTTAGAGGAAATTCAGGGACCTGTTTCCCAATACATGTCACAGCTTTCTACACCGTCGCAAGTCGCTGTTATCGCTGCTGGCGCTTTATTCTTGACCGTATTTTTCAATGTCCTACAACAAGTCCTCTTCAAGAACGCAAATGAGCCCCCCGTCGTCTTTCACTGGTTTCCCGTGATAGGGAGTACCATCACCTATGGAATGGACCCTCCTCGATTCTTTAAGGAGAACCGAAAAAAGGTACAGTGCCCCTTATTCCCACCCCCTGAAATTAGGTCGCGTACTAACAAGAGACGCGACAGCATGGCGATATCTTCACTTTCATCCTCCTTGGAAAGAAGACCACCGTATATCTTGGTACCACCGGCAACGACTTCGTCCTTAACGGCAAGATTAAGGATGTATGCGCCGAAGATATCTACACCGTCTTGACTACCCCTGTCTTCGGAAGGGACGTCGTTTACGACTGCCCCAACTCCAAGCTGATGGAACAGAAGAAGTTCATGAAAGTCGCCCTCACCACCGCTGCCTTCCAATCCTACGTGCCCATTATTGCCGATGAGGTCTCTAGCTACCTCAAGAGATGCCCCGATTTCAAGGGCAAGTCCGGAGTCGTGAACATTCCCAAGAACATGGCCGAGATCACCATCTTCACTGCCTCTCACTCTCTCCAAGGAAAGGAGGTCCGAAGCAAGTTCGACGA
The DNA here is from genome assembly GCF_022496945.1 of Annulohypoxylon maeteangense. Classification (NCBI taxonomy): domain Eukaryota; kingdom Fungi; phylum Ascomycota; class Sordariomycetes; order Xylariales; family Hypoxylaceae; genus Annulohypoxylon; species Annulohypoxylon maeteangense. Next base: position 3,859,202 of record NW_025953248.1, on the reverse strand, counting down.
GTCCCTGGCTGCCTTATACCACGATTTGGATATGGGTTTTACTCCGATTAACTTCATGCTTCACTGGGCCCCGTTGCCTTGGAACAAGAGACGCGACCACGCCCAGCAGACTATCTCTAAGATCTACATGGATATCATCAAGGAACGTCGTGCTGCTGGCAAGAGTGATGCGCAAGATATGATGTGGCATTTGATGAACTCGACTTACAAGAACGGTATCATGGTCCCCGATCACGAAATCGCACACATGTTGATTGCATTACTGATGGCCGGCCAACACTCTTCCTCTTCGACAAGCTCATGGATGATGCTACGTCTTGCTTCGCGTCCGGATATCATGGAGGCTTTGTACCGCGAGCAAGTCGAGGCTCTTGGCGCTGACCTACCTGCACTGAAATACGAGGATCTCGCGAAGCTTCCGTTGAACCAGGCCATCGTCAAGGAGACGCTTAGACTTCACGCTCCCATCCACTCTATTATGCGAGCTGTCAAGTCTCCTATGCAAGTTCCTGGAACGAAATATGTCATCCCTACTAGCCACACTCTCCTCTCTGCCTCCGGCGTGTCCTCAACAGATCCCCAGTACTTCCCCGAGCCGGATAAATGGGAGCCTACGCGATGGGACAAGAACTCTCCTATTGCCCCGACTGTCGTACGCAACGTGGTAGAGGAAGAGGAGAAGATAGATTACGGATATGGATTGGTCAGCAAGGGCGGAAACTCACCTTACCTACCATTCGGCGCCGGAAGGCATCGATGCATCGGCGAGCAGTTCGCCAATGTTCAATTACAGACTATCACAGCTATGATCGTTCGCGCATTCAAATTCAGGAATGTCGACGGAAGCAACGACGTCATTGGAACAGATTACGCCTCTATGTTCTCGCGGCCTCTTGAGCCAGCCAACATCCACTGGGAAAAGCGAGACTGGGAATGATTTTGGATGATGAAGCGGAGGCGCACTTACTAAATACCATACCTAGAGATCTGTACATACACATGCCACTTATTAGATGACGAGCACGGTCCGATGCGAAAAAGAGCTTTGGACCGGATATGATATGAAAGAAGAAAGCATATAGCTAGAGTACCCTAATATTAATAAGACAACTAAACAAACAAACATAACTGGGGAAGAAAGTCCCCCTATCATACCATAGCTGTGTAATTGCTACTCACCCCGCATGTGACTGCGCTGCTGCACGAGTGTATGAATCTGTACGGATTGGCCTCCCTTTCCATGTTATTACTACGCAGATACGACTCAGCTTCGCACAGTAAAGGGGGTTGAGTGGTCGAGTTCGAATGCTTCCCCGGCTGGGAACCCTGCCGGCAATCGCTCATGGAACCCAACGTTTTTTCTGATTTTTCCCTTTTTGCGCATCCCCACATATTGGATGACGCAGGTCACCGGGGCGCTACACATCACGATTCGACTTCGGCATTTTGAGGTCGGATATATAGTGTCGCAGTAGGGTCGATGATCTACATATTCGATAACTCATACGAGCTTTTGCCTAAGGAATCGACGCGACGCTATGTAATGATCATTTAGCAATCTATTTTTTTGGTTTTAATTTGGGCTCGTGCTACCACATGGATGGTTTATCTTTTGGTGTTTAATGAGGCTTGGTCCCATCGGTTTGGATCGGAGCGGATTGATTTTCTGAAGGTCCTGGGAAACCCCTTGAAACGGTTTAAGTCCAGCAGATTTGCGCCTACCTTAACTACCTAATTTTCTGCTTGCGTCGAAATTCCGAGACACGCAACGCTCGTAGACAAACATTCAGATTCTCAACTTTTTTATAGTTAAAAAAGCCGGGATTTTATTTGTTAACTTATTACCCAATTTAATGAAATCATTTTGGGGGATAAGATTGAAGGAAGAAGAATAAAATTGGTTTGGAGATTTACGACAAATCACGATGTCGTCGAACACGCTAGGCCCCTTGGTCCGCCTACGGGGCCTGCGAACAGAGCAGCTCCCCGCAGCGTCCGCGTCGCCGGATGAGCTTGCGCCACTGCTCCTCGCCATCCTGCAAGAAGCAATACCCTTTGCCGACTCTGCGGCGCCCAAAGCTTCTTCGGATGCCAAGCCTGATCCTAAGATCTGGAAGCTGAAGGGGACGCACGTGCACCCGGACTCCAAGGCCAGGGTCGAGGTTCTCGAGCGCGTGGTCCCGGCGAGTGAGCTGGAGAAGGTAGAGAGTAGGAGCGCGACGAGTGAGGGAGGCGAGGGGAAAGGTGGGAAGGAAGGCAAGCTCAGGGGCGAAACTTGGTGTTGTCGCCGGAGCGCACACAATGACGCAGCGGAGCGCGGGACTGCTAGCTGGGAAGAGTTCACGCGCGCATTCCGCGAGGAGCATGCGCAGTCCGAGAAGGCGTTTACGCCGGCATGTCTTGCAGCGCACGAGGCGCAGAGTTGGGACTGCGCGGGTGTCGAGGTCGAAGAGGGGGGCGTCAGATGGGGCCGGTTTAAATTGGTCATTGAAGAGATGCGACATCGGATCGGGAAGCCGGTGCTGAAGGATCGCACGTTTCCAGTTCTGCAGATGACAGCGGCGGCACTGGGCGAGGCGGACAGGGAGTTCGTGGTCGTCAGCATCCCGGTGCCGGATTTTGGGGAGAAGTCTGACAAGAGCATGTTGGCGAAGGAGAAGGGCGCGCAGGTCGCGTACTACGTTAGTGTGGAACGGATACGGATGATTGGGGACGAGGGACAGAAGAAGATCGAATGGTTAATGGCGACGGCGAGCGATGCTGCGGGTGTGCTACCCGCTTGGGTGCAGAATCTAGCGGCGCCGGGAGTTATTTGGAAAGACGTTCCCTTGTTTTTGGGATGGATCGTGAGAGACAGAGTGAAGAGGGCGAAGACGATGGACGTGGTGCCTAACGGTGGGGGGAAGAAGGAAGATAATATCAAGAGCATGGATACGGATGGTGATAGGGGCACAATACCGCGGGTTTCATCCGGGTTAGATGTTGGTAGTTTACCAACAGTCTCCGAGGAAACGTCGAACGACCCCGAACTACAAGCCCCCAGGTAATTTAATACAGGCTATTCAGGCGGCGAAGTTGTCCGGAAACTCTTGATTCTATTTGGGGGGGATTAATGGTATGGCCAGGAATATCCTAATATGACTCAGGTTGTGGTTTCGCCGGTCGAGGAGTAAACGTGTTATAGAGGTATGACAATCCAAGTGGTATGGATGGTGAGGATATCCAATCAGGCGTCTAATTAGGAGGTTTCATCAGCCTGGGCTGTACATAGAGAAATCCCATATTATCTTGTAAATCTTCATGCTGGCCATTTGTCGTATGTACTTTATCTTCCATCATTTCCTAATGATGGGTCAATTTGAACTAGAAGCCCAAGTCTAGGGGAACGTAGAGAAAGATGTATAGCACTAGAATAATTAATTGTCGCCTTGATCAAAGAAATGAAGATATTATGAATGTGTTGATTACGGATGTCCGTCGCAAGTAACGAAAAGGTGAAGGAATAACCTTGATAATATGAGGAAAGGTACCAAAGTACATAGACATCCCACTATCGATTATCGATAAGCGATAATAGCGGCACGTAAAGAACCGGCGGGTGGTGGGTGGTGCTTACCCCTCTGTGACTCTGCCATTTTACAGTGAGTCAAGAAAATTTCGAGATCGGAAGAAGCGACGTGTGTGTTAATATAAACAACCCACTCCAACTTCGACTCCAACCAAATGCTGCGAACCGTTTCTTAACTTCTCCTTCATAAAATACCGCCAAGTTGTCTAGGCTATTACTTAGAGCACTCCGGGTGCACAGGCCTCCATACAGACCAATTCTTTACTTCAATCGTGCCACAATGGCTACCAACAGTGGTCGTGGTAACCCCATCAACGCGTCCGAAGGTCCAAGTAAGGTTGGCGAAGGCGCACCACCCCCAGTCTCTGCCGATGTCAAGGGTGCTGTGAAAGAAGCTGCGGGACAGTCTGATGGTCCTGGTGTGCATGCCCAAGGCCAAGATGCAGGTGCAGCACCAGCTGGTGCCAAGATCAAGACGGAAAAGGAATTAGAGAAGGAACGTAAAAAGGCTGAGAAAGCGGCCAAGTTTGAACAGAAGCAGGCCAGAGCTGCTGCACATGCCCCTAAGAACAAGGAGAAGAAGACCAAGGCTCAGAAAGCCGAAGAAGAGGCCCTCCCCCCTTATGTCGAAGAGACTCCCCTCGGCGAGAAGAAACGACTTCGATCCCTCGACGACCCTCAGCTCAAAGCTTATAACCCGATCGCTGTTGAGAGTGCCTGGTACGAGTGGTGGGAGAAGTCAGGCTTCTTCAAGCCCGAATTCACCCCTGATGGCAAGGTGAAAGAGGAGGGATCCTTCGTGATCGTCATACCACCCCCCAACGTGACAGGAGCCCTACATATGGGTCACGCTTTGGGTAATTCTCTTCAGGATGTCATGATCAGATGGAACCGTATGCATGGCAAGACAACCTTATGGCTACCTGGCTGTGATCATGCTGGTATTAGCACCCAAAGCGTTGTCGAAAACATGTTATGGAGACGACAGGGTAAGACTCGACACGACCTTGGCCGTAAGAAGTTCGTAGAGACCGTTTGGGAATGGAAAGAGGACTACCACAAGCGAATCAACAATGCACAACGTAAGATGGGCGGCTCTACTGATTGGAGCAGAGAGGCCTTCACAATGGATAAGAACCTGAGTGCGGCCGTAACGGAAACGTTCGTCAAGCTCCACGAGGAAGGGACCATTTATCGTGCGAATCGCCTCGTTAACTGGTGCACGAAGCTCAACACGGCGCTTTCCAACCTAGAAGTCATCAACAAGGAGTTGACCGGCAGAACGCTTCTTGACGTGCCCGGATACGATAAGAAGGTTGAATTCGGAATTATCGTCCACTTCAAATACCCCATCGAGGGTACTGATGAGACTATTGAGGTGGCTACTACACGTCCTGAGACGATGCTGGGTGATACTGGCATTGCCGTCCATCCCAAGGACGAGCGATACAAGCACCTTGTTGGCAAGAATGCCATTCACCCTTTCATTCCTGGTCGCTTGCTGCCTATTGTAGCAGATGACTACGTTGACTTAGAATTTGGTACCGGTGCTGTAAAGATTACCCCAGCTCACGATCCCAATGATTTTGCCCTAGGCCAGAGACATAAGTTGGAGTTCATCAACATCTTAACAGATGACGGTTTCATGAACGAAAATGCCGGTCCGTACAAGGGCCAGAAGCGATTCGATGTAAGGTATTCTATTCAGACTGATCTCAAGGAGCGTGGACTATATGTGGATAAGAAGGACAATCCGATGAAGGTCCCTCTTTGCGAGAAGTCGAAGGATATCATCGAGCCCATTATGAAACCCCAGTGGTGGATGAGAATGAAGGATCTAGCCGCCGAGGCGATTAAGGTAGTCAAGAATGGTGATATCAAGATCAAGCCGGAGACAGCTGAAAAGAGCTACTACAGGTGGATGGAAGATATTAATGATTGGTGTCTTTCGCGTCAACTCTGGTGGGGTCACCAATGTCCTGTCTACTTCGCTAAGGTCGAGGGTGAGGCAGGCGATCGGTCAGACGACAAGCAGTGGTTCTCCGGCCGAACCGAGGAAGAAGCCCGAGCAAAGGCTGAAAAAGCTTTGCCGGGCAAGAAGTTCACGTTGGAGCGCGACGAAGATGTTTTAGATACATGGTTTTCTTCCGGATTATGGCCCTTCTCAACTCTTGGATGGCCCAACAAGACCCATGATTTACAGACACTTTACCCGACTAGCATCCTTGAAACAGGATGGGACATCTTGTTCTTCTGGATTGCTAGAATGATTATGCTCGGCCTGAAGATGGTTGGAGAAATTCCGTTCCGCGAGGTTTACTGTCACTCCCTTGTGCGAGATTCGGAAGGAAGAAAGATGTCTAAATCTTTAGGTAATGTCATCGACCCCCTCGATGTCATTAGTGGAATTCCCCTAGAACAGCTTCACGAGAAATTAGCTCTCGGAAACCTGCATCCCAGCGAAGTCGAGAAGGCCACGAAATACCAAAAAACAGCTTTCCCAGATGGCATTCCTCAATGTGGAGCCGATGCTCTTCGGTTCTGCATGATCAACTACACCACTGGTGGAGGAGATATCAATTTCGATATCAAAGTCATGCACGGCTACCGAAAATTCTGCAACAAAATTTACCAGGCCACGAAATTCGTGCTTGGTAAATTAGACCAAGATTTTGTTCCTCAGAAGACCGGAAAACTGACCGGAAAGGAATCCCTTGCTGAAAAGTGGATTCTCCATAAAATGAACATAGCCGCTAAGGAGATCAACGAGTCCATCGCGGACCGAGAGTTTAACAAGTCAACGTTGACTGTCTATCAATACTGGTACAACCATCTTTGCGACGTGTACATAGAAAACTCGAAGGCCCTCATCCAGGACGGCTCAGAAGATGAGAAGCGCTCGGCTGTCGATACTCTATATACAGCACTTGACAATGCGTTAAGATTAATCCACCCGTTCATGCCTTTCCTTACAGAAGAATTGTGGCAGCGTCTTCCGCGTCGACCTGGCGACGAAACCCCGTCGATCATGCTCGCACGGTACCCCACTTTCGACCCAGAGTTGGACAACCCCGTAGCTGAGGCTGCTTACGAACTTGTCCAGGGCTGCTCTAAAGGTATTCGGTCTTTGATGGCTGAATATACTTTGAAGGACGAAGTCAAAGGTAAGTTGCTTAAGTCTATTCGTACTTTGTGTTTCGCCGATATAAACTAACACGAACAACCATAGTCTTCATCCAAACCTACGATGAGACGGCACACGAAACCGCTGTCGAGCAGGTGCAGTCCATCAAGTCGCTAGGCGGCAAGGCCGTTACAGACATCGAGGTGATCCCAGGCTCACAAGCCCGACCGGCGGGATGCGTAGCATTCCCAGTATCGAGCTCCGCAGCAGTATTCCTACACGTCAAGGGCCGCGTAGACATCGACGACGAAATCTCCAAGGCCAACAAGAAACTCGAAAAGACACGCCTCGCCATCGCGAAGCAGTCGAAACTCCTCTCTGACCCGGGATACCAGCAGAAGGTCTCGGCCGACATCCAGGAGGTCGAAAAGAAGAGGCTTGCTGACTTCGAGTCTGAGGCCAAGGGCTTCGAGGGCACGATTAAGCAGTTTGAGGCTCTGAAGTTGGAGTAGGCGTTCGCCTGGGATAGGTTGAAGCTTTTCGAGGTTGAGTGATGAGTCTGATATAGACCGAGGAGCAGACGAGCACCTACCTAAGGCACTATAACTACCTAGGTAACTGACTTTCTTAGGTAGCTGTAGGTAGACGAAAGAAGATTCCCATATTAAGATAAGGCTTTAATGAATTAGCTTTTTTCAAAGTGATATGTATATAGGCTAGTTGGTGCAAGTGGTTAGTATATGCAGATGAGATGAAAGGGGGGCATTATACGATCCCTAGCGCTAACCGAGACCGGCTATATACTTAAGTAGGGCTGATTGGAGAGGCAATGTATGTATGTATGGAAAGAGAGCACGATGTAAGCATGATAATTACCAAGGTAGGTAGGGAGACATCGGTGGCTCCGATGACACGAGATAGATTCGTATGAGGAATCCGGCTTCTTGTAAACGTCCAGGGATAGGCGAGTATTAGGAGAATCACAGCACATTGAACAATCACGAACAAGCAAAGACCCGCAATCAAACGATTCAAATTCAACAGTGACTCAGTTCATCTGGATTGGTATTCAACGCCTTATACACCGTGCCCCCAAGCAGATCTTTTTTAACCTCCCTGATGTTTTGATTTTCCGACTCCTGATACAAGACAGCAAAAACAAAAAAAAGATAATAGAGAACAGATGGGTATTATATAGCAACTTGTATCAACAGATCAACCTCCTCCCCGGGAGCAAATATGCGGGGACTAATTCACGTAACGGACTACTCCTCACCGGCTACTGCTCTCGGTAGCCGCGTCCGCCGCCTCTTCAGCTGCATCCTCTTTAGCAGGGGCCCTGACAGAAGCACCAATCTTCTCCTGCTCCTTTTCTAGAATTTGGCCGTTTGTGTTGGCCATGTTTTGGTGTTCCTCAATGCCGTGTTGGGGGATGAAGCGGTGGCCGGCGGAGGTGGGCTCTTCCTTAGCTGGGGTCCAGGCCAGGAAGTCACGGCGCACCTCGACGTAGTCGTACGCGAATTCGCCGAGCTGGTCATCGTCCATGCCTAGAAGTTCAGCCTCTTCCGTTGCGCGCAGGTGTAGGCCCGGGACAAGGTCCACGAGCTTGGCAATGATGGCCGACATAACAAAACTATAACCACAAGCTGCTACAATGTACGCAATCTGGATGTATAATTGCGCATAATGGTGGTCGATCCAACCGCCAGGCATAACACCGTTGTTGACGCCATCCAGGCCGATGATGTAGTTCGCGCCGAATAGGGCGTTGAAAATGAGTCCGACGATACCGCCGATACCGTGTTCAGCGAATACATCGAGGGAGTCGTCGATTCTAACCAGGAACTTGACTGTTTCGGGTGTTAGCTTCTACTTTCATGTAGATTTTCAAGTGACAATACCTTTGGTGCCAAAGTTACAGCACACGCCAGTAACAACGCCGAGAATGATAGACGCATAAGGAGGAATGAATCCCGACGCAGGCGTGGCGGCAACGAGTCCAGAGATAACACCAGAACACCAACCAACCATCGACCACTTCTTCGCGAGGCGGAAATCAAGAAGACACCAGGTCATGGCGGCAAACGTGGCAGTCAGGCAAGAGTTCCAGCACGCCATCGTCGCTCGCAAGTTGGCGCCGAAGGCAGATCCACCGTTGAAACCGAGCCAGCCGAACCACAGGAAGACCGTGCCGAGCGTGACTAGGGAAACGTTATGGGGACGGAAGTTGAGCATCATCTTCTCGTGACGTCGGCCGAGGACCCATGAATAGGCCAAGGCGGATAGACCGGAACCGATTTCGACAGGGCCGCCTCCAGCGTAGTCGAGGACACCGTACTTGTAGGCCCACCCATTCACATTCCAAACCCAACAGGCGAGGGGACAGTAGACCAATGTGGCCCAGAAAAAGGTAAAGACCATGGCGGGAAGCATGCGACCACGTTCGGCAACCGCTCCGATGACGAGAGCCGCTGTTACGGCGCAGAACATCATCTAAATCAGGCGTTAGTCGATACGTTTTCAGATTGTGAGGCAAATATTTTTTTCTTAGTTTAAAGGTAATAAGAAATGTAAATCGCAACTTACCTGGTAGAAAGAATAGAGCAATTCGGGTATTAGGGGAGAGCCGGGAGAGGGCTTCGCGAGGGTGTTCATGAGGCCGAAATGGTGGAGATCACCAATGAAGCCATTGGTGGCGGTCGAGCTGAAAGCCAGCGAGTAGCCCCAGAAGTACCACTGGAAGATGATGACACTGAAAGACATCATGCAAACCCAGATCAGGGATAGAGCCGACTTTCTTCGAGATAGGCCGGAATACAGAAATGCGATTCCGGGTACCATAAGCAAGACCATACATGCTGCGACGAGGATGAACGCCTGATCACCCGATTGGTACCATTGGTTCAGGTTCTCGGTGCCTGTGAAAAAATGATGTTAGTCTTAGTCGAAAGATGTTTTTTTCCCTCTTCTTTTAAGCGCATCAAGAATCATGTATAATTGGGCGTACATACTGGAATCACCTCCGGTCTCATCGTTCGTGCCATTGAACGTTGTGGGCGCGCCGACCCACGAGTAGGACGGTTGCCACGACATGTTGCCGGTTGATCGGTGGAAGTTATTGTTGTTGAATATCAGTGGTTATGCGGTCGTATTCACTTTCTTTGAATAAGGATGATGATTCGAAGTGGGTACTTAGGTGGTGATATTTACTCGGAAACGAGGGCGGCGAGAATGGGAAGAGGCGAAAAAGAGATGAAATAACATCTGATCTTAAAGTTCGCAACGAGACGGGATCTACGCGAGTATATATGAGAGGAAAGGCCGAACTTTTCTTAGACTTTGAAGATCTGGCTAGACCCTAGCAGCCAAAAGGTATGTAGATGCAACATGGACCTTGAAAGAAGACGGAACCAAATTTGGGATGATAGATAAGTATCCGACCAATCAGAGTTTAAAGTCTTACTTGTAGCCCGTATGTAATCGAGTACCGGGGTGCAGCTCTCCAAACCCTAATGATGGTTGGGTACCTACCATTTACGGGACCCCCATGTATCCATGGATGTCTCCACCGGAGGCTTACATGCATTCAAGAGCAGCTTGGTTTGTGTAATGTAGAATAGGTAGTCACTTCCAGGTGTGCGAGAAGGGCGCCTTCCTTGAGCGACATCGCTGAGTCTTTTAGACCGAGGCGTTTACCTTAGCTTACCTAGGCGGCAGGTACCTTACCTATTCAGGGTCCATCCTCCAGTCATCCTAAATGAAACATGTGCAACACATCAAGAACCTATTCATATACAATCTCGGTCACGATTGATCTTGACAGTGGTGTGTCACTTCTGTAAGCTGTTTGGTCCCAGTCTTTCGGACCTGTCTGTTCGGCTCCGATCTGTTTCATTTTGTCTTTCCTGGGGGTATTCAGATCTGAAGAAGACGTAAGCCGACAGAATATCGAAGTAGCCACTTACGTTGATATCTCTACAAACAATGGTATTGTTGTCCTTGTCAACATTGTCGCCCTTCTCTCAGTCTAGGCATATCCGGAGTCTGTGGGGTACGTGGAGCTACGCGGCTACCTACTGCATGACCAGGGGCTTCATGTCGCTAGGATTTCCAATTGCCAGGTCTAGGGGGTTTAGTACCGACGCTAATAATCTACACTGCATCATGTCGCCAATGTAGTTGGGAGAGTTGTTCGCGATATTCAATATATCAACATGTCGGAATCTCGAACAATGTTGAAATCGATGTCGTTTAATTATTTTGTCGATGTAGATCCCAAACCCAAGGGTCCCTCGATGCAGGTCCCTTAGTTCCATAGCCAAGCGAAGCTTGAGCCCTCTAGATCGCGTGGGACGGGAGTATCTGTTACGAAATAGTTTGTCTGCTTCCCTGCAAACCATTACAACAACCTCAACTCAGGCGAATGAGAACGTCAGCTTTCAGCCCGAACAGTTCCTATCTTTTGTCGTATCCTTGATGAGTCGTGTAATGGGGCTGAGATCGGAACCAGCTGCGTAGAACTGGGGACGAGACAAGGGAAAATAGCGAGATACTTTTGCATCTTTTCGAACCGTCAAAGCTTAATCATTTATTAGCCTCAGAATCTTGAAACTTCACGATCTTGCCCATTTGCATGACCATTATCCCAGCTGCATCTTAATTCACATGCAAGTGAGAAACTAGCTTCTAGACGAAATGCAACGAAAAAATGTCGGTTAGCTTTAAAACATCCCGCGCCCTCCAAGCCCAGGCAGGACGGGCTTGAGAGATTTTTTTTCTTCCAGCGTTGATATGTCATTAATGTCTTTTTGGGCAACAGAGCGCTCTCTTTAGAGACATGGTCCACTAGTGCCGGGATCGACGATAGGCTACGCTTTTTTTTTTAATTGAGACCGAGGAGATCTGAAAGTACCGCCCTAACAATTTTCACACGAGGTGCCATAAAATTGAGTACCGTATGATGTCAAGTTGTCGATTTGTTTAAATACCACCTCTTGGCTATCTTGGTTCGGTAACCATTTAAACACGTGCGTTTCAACCTCTAAGTGTGTATTAAAACGATATCACCTAGATAAATTGACGACATTGGGTATCCTGCTGTACGCTTCGAAGGTAGCAGCCGGAGAGAATATCGTGTCACCGTCGCATGTTAGGAGACGCATGAGGCTGTCGGAAATTAGCAAGCTTGGGCTGAGGGCTGAAGTCTCTTTCGTCAGCTTGCCTTCCCAAAAGTTACCTTTTTAAATGACAAAATGGGTCCCCGTCAACCCCATTCACCCCCGGAAATAAAGCGCGACCCGCAAAACTCTAACTTCAAACGGAAAGGTCAGCTTAGAGCCTTATCTTCGGGATCCCGTCCAATCAGAACTTTCAATCCCTTCATCGATTTATCATTCCTCTACGAAATCGTGGCTTGGCATCTCATCTCCATAAATCTACGTACCTAGGTACTCTTGAAAGTCTTAAAGAGTCTCCCGACTTGAATGTTCATATGAGCAACTCAGTTATTGAATCTACTCTCGAATATTTTAACCATAAATACCTACATAGACACAAGATAGACAAAGCTCAGCTCGTAAGTTATCACTCCTTATCGATACACATACACATACATAGTACGTATGTAAAAGTGGCCATCCTAAGAGAGAACGCAGGTCCAAATTCATGTTCCTGACATATCGCCATACGTACCTATCCATCCTTGCCGTGGAGAGTTGTTCTAGAAGGAAACATCCTTGCTGGATCGGTTTGATTCCCCCACGGTCAGCCGCCACTGAATTTCATGTCACATCCATACATTTCAAACCAGGCTGCTTAGTAACAGCGCAAAAGAAATTGACTTAAAGACTCATTTTCATTCATGACATTGTTTCCAATCCTATTTCACCTAACGCCTCACGAGGACGAGCTCGTGGATGATTGGGAAGCCTCGTCCACCATCCGTCATCTTCATGCAACCTAAACGCCTACCGGCCTCCATGAAAATAGACCACGCAAAACCCTTGGGTATCATGACAGCATAGTCTAGGGAAGAAGGGAAATTGTGTCTTTAGCTAATAGAGAGAGAATCCGTTGCTGAGCACCGAGACAAGTCGTAGCTCAGGATGCTGAGATCGTAGAAATGAAGCATGATGCGGTATGGCCTTGCGTTAATAGGCTTGTCTGCTAATTCAGGACTTCCGGAAAATGGGATAGGCCCGATAGCCACGCCTAATAAGGGACAGATGGGTCGTCTGTCACTGTCTTCGTCATGTGCAGTGGGTAAAATCGCTTCAACCCTGAATGCACGTTTAAAAGAGAGGCCTTTTTCCTCTGGACGTGTCAAGGTGATAAGCGCTACCCTTCCACATAATGAGGCGGCTACGACCAACGACAATTCCGGGACGTGAATGAGGTTTGCTAGACGTTCGTGTGCTACTCTCATCAGTGGCAATACTGCTTGAGAAGGCCGCAGTTGATCGATAACTTTCTCAAACATGATGCCTCTACCTTCTTCCTCGAAGCTGCGAAGTTCGATATCCATTTCGTACGTACGCATGATACTGCTTCCATCCCTTAGGACAGTCCTTAATTTCGGCTGAGGTTTAAAAGTTGTACGAGATTCGCGCTCATGACGTGACATTTTGTCTCCCATGGCGTCCTTCTTTGAAGGAGGCGATGTAGAGCTACCAAAATCACACCATGGTACCTCGAGCTGGACCCTCCTAGGCTCGAGGGGGTTGAAGGCGAATTGTGTATGATGTCCCCATCTAACCCATGGATGTACCCTTGAATTGTTTTCCACATTCTTAATGCCTAGGCTAATATCCACCCAACGGCCGACTTTGTCGTTCGAGACGTATCTGGCGTCGTCCAACGCCATGCCGATCGCTTCCTCCTTGTTCTTCATCGGAAGAAAACTGCTTTCAGGCAACACAAGTACGCCCCACCCCCTAGGTCTCAATTTCTATTAGCATCTTTGCGATATAATAAGATATGATAAACTCACTTATGTGAATTAAGGGTAGCTCCTTGGTGCCTAAGACGAGGTTGACCTAGATGAAGACCATCAATTTTGACATGGGGGTGATGATTAAAGGACCAAATATCCATCAACCAGAGTCGTCCGTTGATGTCTACTGCCACGACCTTATCTGCCTCTCCATCCGCATCGCTACTGAAATCAATGTTCGGGATATTAACCCCTAAGCGACCGGTCTCAAGGACAATACGCCAATTGGCATCTCGACGTCGGATTGCACTTTCCAGTGCAGCGATCTTCGAACCATTCGAGACGTGTTCAGCGTCACAGTCCGGGAATGAATATCTTCTCGGGTCCACGAATTCGCCATGGTCATCTTTAACAACATTTCTGAAGAGTTCGATCTCATCAGCCTCAGGAGTGTGTCGATATGGATGGCCGGTCAAGGCAAAAACGAAGACAGAAACATTGTGGGTGTTAGAACTGGCAGCGATGATACGAGATTGCTTGTGAACTGCCAATCCCCAGGCGCTCTTTTCGACGTTTTCGTGGAAGAAGGGGTTAGGAACAGACTTATTGTTTCGACCTTCCTTCTCACGGCGTAGAAGCTCATTCTCGATATGACGAGTATAGTAGCCTATGACGTCGCCGTCGTCGTAGGCAAGTAGTAGAATTTCCTCGTTTCCGAAGTCGCGAACGATAAGATGATTGACCTGGTGCGGAAAGTTATCATCTAGGTAACCACCGATAGAAATTCCCATCGTACTCGCTTCGGGTTGCAAAATAAGGTCAGGTTCAACAGGTAGGGCATTGGTAACGCAGCTACGGGGCCGGGAGACATAGATCTTGTCTCTGTATGCTACCATGTAAATATTGTAGACCTGTGATAACGCCGTGAGATTCATCCTCCATGTCGCAACCTGCGGTGGGCCCTCCCCCTCCATCGCATCATCGGCCTCATCAGCCTCATTGGTCTCATCTTGGTCATCTTCTTCTTCATCGGGGTCAGGAATATCCAGTTCCAACACGCCGCCTTCAAAGAAACCAGCACCTAATCCGGCAGCTAATACTCCTTGTGGCGTCATCATATCTACTATCACGGGTCCGTCATTAATTCCGGGAGGTTCTTCGAATAGGAAAGCGTTCTCTTCCAAGAAGGCATCATTCTCCTGGTCGCTTTCGTCGGAATCGGTAGTGTCGTTGTCATCATCGTCATCGTCGGGAGGTTCATCTTCCATATGATGATCTTCGTTGGGCACGGTGAGATGTAAGGAACTCTCAAAAGGGATATGTACTGAGCTTGGAATTCGGTGCTAGGAGAGTAACGGCGTCAGCAGCAATCGGCAATGGGTAACTCAAAAGCCACATAATATTAGCTGCTTACTTACCCTCTTGCGACCAGTTTCCCTGTAACTTCTGCTCACTCGGAGCGCCCCTTCGGAGCTCGTAGCCCTCGCCATATCATCACAGATAGTTAGCCTCAACAAATACAGTTAGTTGCTGTTAGAGGATGACGATATGAACAATTAAAGGTAAGTGGCGTAATTTCTTGAAGTTAGAAGTCATAACAACACCCGCTTAATGCACAATGGTGGGGGGATTTAGGTTTGGTAATTGATAGTGGAGGTGAAGCTCGACTTTGGAAGCTTCCGGTTTACAGCCTCAACTGGAACAACTGGAAGGGGCGATTACCTAGGTACGTACTGGTACCGACATTCCCCGCAAATTACATACCTACGCGCACGTACCTATTTCAGGTGCACGTGCATGTAGATAGTTTTTGATGACTTTGTCTTTGGTCCTTCCGCATAGAATGCCCATATGACCGTTTACTTTCAACGAGGTGGAAAGATCAGCACAAGGCCTAGAGACAACTGGACGCATCAATGATTGATGTTGAAATTCTATGAACCAAAAATACTAGGTACCTACTAGGTAATTCCTTAGTCTCCATATATACAAGGATGTTACTCAAAACATCCACCAATCATTATCAAGTGTCTTACATAATTTCTAGTTACTACTGTCAACACCCGTGACACAAACACGAACCCCCACCAGAAATATCTCCAACTTCATTCATGAACGCCGTCTTCCTTTCAACTAAATTCTATCTCCTATTCTTAGAATACATGTCTCCTGCTACATTCGTATTGTTCCTAGAACATGGCTTATTCTAGATAACATCATTGTTATACAAATAATTAGCTTGAGTCTCCTTACAAATCGTGAGGAGCCTAATTGAATGAATGGGATTATATAACCCCATACCAACTAGGTATGAGATAGGTAATAAGGAGTCAGTAAAATAGGCACAAATTCTAGCATATATATTTAGAAAATATTTGATTATATATTATTTTAATGCAAAGTCGAAGTTGGAAATGAGATATAAAAACGCCGTATAGATAATAACGAACCTCAACTTATTACAATTCCTCCTCCTGGAGTGCGCCGTTCGCAAGAATCCAATTACTAACAACGGAGTAAATCAAGCAATTATTATCATAATATTTATACTTATGGGGATAGGTACCTACCTAGGTGTCGTTATCTATTTCTTGAGGGTATAAGGTTATTACGTAGGTAGTTTTCAAAATATACTTAATACTTGACTTGTCCACGAAATATAACTTGTAGACACTCAAATCAGGTTAAATGCCAAACAATTATCTAGGTACCTTGATCTGTCTTAAAAAAAGTGGATTTAACCCGGCCTTTATATTTGATTTGTTCAATAGGTGTTACGAAGTAAGTATTCCTTTTAGTTTGGAAGCTTTCTGAATGGAGGCACGAATGGTAAGATGCCTAACGATCCAGTTGAATATTATGTTAATGGGCAAAGTAAAGTTAGCCGTAGCTGTACAGAAAATAAAGGTCAATATAAATTAACTAATAGCTAAGTTAGATACGTAGGTAGGTACGTAATAAGGGGAGAGGTAGAATGTATCTCCGATCCGTAACATCTCTAAGGGGAACATACTCGAGAGTTGTTCCATGATTTGCATTACCACTGAACTTTCATTAGGTATTTGCGTATGTACCTATGTCACCATAAGTATTAGCCTTATGAGAATACCTACCTAGGTAGGTAGTAGTTAGTAGGAAATGGGGTGTGTTATTAAGTTAAGAATGATCGTAGGTAGTCTGAACAAGTCAGTTCGTCTGCCTACCCCTTTCTACACCATTGTTCCTATTTTATGTGTTCATAACATGATAAGTAGGTAGGTAGGTCCCCATGTATTCTTTTCTTAGTTACCTCCCCAAGGTGGGTTTACTAACTAGCTATCTATTCACGCACCATTTGATATATAATTTCCCCATTGACGCATTGTCAGGGGAGAAGCCCGTAGTTGGAGACACATCATAGAATGCCAGGCGGGTGATAGTAGCGGTTAGCCCGCTATAGGTTCGTAAACTGGCAATAGCGATGGTGATAGATACATAGGTTTGGACAGTGATCGATTTCTACCCTCTTTCTCTTCTCTCTAAGGGGCATTCGGATTTGCCTGCGCACATGTTACACAATACTAGGCACGCAGCTCATACGCAGCTACCTCGCATCTTCCTCTTAGCCCCTTACGCACAAATAGCGGCGAGGCCAACATGTATGCCTGCTAGACTCGATGAAAAAAATGGATGAAGTAGAGTTGTTGTAAGACAAAAACTCCATTGAATCATCACCTTCCTCTCTCGCTGCAGTTATACTACTAGGTATCTATCATCTATGATGGCATAAATCCTTAATGTGTGGCTACTATCGCTACTACCTAGTATTTGTGACTGCCCACGAAGGAATTGACCGTATGTTGTAGGTGAAATATCTCCAGTAGGTCAATTAGAAGTCAACGCCCTCCTTCTAGAATGATGAAACACAGGTTGCTATGAAGCGGAGACACCCAAGCTTATATGATAGTGACATGGGGGCGTATGTGTCGTGGGTAACATGTTTAGGAATAGAAACATCCTTAGACATAGGTAAAAGATGGGTTATCATGGAGGGAACGTAGACCTATGGTATTCTGGTTGTCGCAGTCAGATAGGAGGTTGGAATAGGGGGTGATAATGACAGGTACCCAACTGTTGTCTCGAAGAATTACAGAGATACGACGGCTTCTTAAGGAGTTAGGCCTCGTGCGAAGCATTATGTACGATTGGATGGAAGCCTACGAAAGCAGATTTCACCTTCATGAAGCCCGATTAGGCATGACTCTAGCAGAGTGACTTGATTAATATGTCTGGTACATCCGAACATACCTACCTAATGTAAGCGCCATAGCAAGATCTTACATCCCATCACCGAGGTCATGTACAAGGTATCACCCGGCTTACTACCCTTGGTCTCCTTGACATACTTCGTATGCTACTCTACATCGCCTAGCTCACATCTGGTCACACAGCATCTTGACAAGGACGTCATAACCTTCTCAACGCTCACAACATTGTAAAGGGAAACCAATCCTAGAACTCCAATGTAGTGGTATAGATAGTAGATGTTGGTGGCAAATGGATGTTTATTCGGAAAGCCCGAGCTCTTATTTCCCTGTGTTGCATTCATACTAGGTATGCAAACCTCCAATTGGAATGTTTTGAATACAGTGATTCAAAGGGAGACCTTGCATCTTCATACAACTGATCTCGCTTCTCGGTTCTCATGCCTACTAGGCACACGTAGGTTGCCATCGAAGCCCCCAGTTCCGAAGAAACGTTAGGAATTCCGTACACCCTCGTCTTGCTCAGATACCTCGTGACCTATCCTGTCGGTAAATCTCGATCTCACCGCAGTCCCGTAGTCTTGCCCCCATTCTATAAATGGGTATCATAATAAAGGGGCCTAGACTTGGCCCCATACACATAACACATGTTGAATGGGCCGTTGGTACCTGCACGTCTGCCGACCCACGTGTTCGAGAACGAAGAGGCCGTGCGCCTCAGCGGCGACGTCGTACCTCTTAGATTAAAATGATCGCTTTTTAGTGCTTGTATTGTAGTCGCCGCTTCGGTATTGTAACACCGCGTAGATCTGAATAGCGGGCAGCACACGATCTAGATGCGACTGTTGCACAAGTTGAAGATGGGCAGACCTTGTATTTGTGACCCAGGCAACCTCTTAATAGACGTCTCGAAGTTAATATAAAACCTCCGCAATCCCTCCTACTTACCGACTATGTTTAGTCCTCATCTCTTCATATCAACCTGGTCCTGAGAAGTTCGACTCTGTCTCTCTTGTGTTGGGAGCGATGCTTGTCATGATCGGACCATATGACGTCTGAATTCTTGAAAACACGCCACGCACGGTCGCAAGTCGACTCCTTTCAGCGGAGCCCCGAGCTACCTTGTACGGAGATAGACCGAGAGCTCCGATCAACTCTAGCATAACCTTCATCCATCCTCTAATACTGGCTTAAGTTAGTCGTCGGTGATTTTTGGCCCCGAAGTTGGATTGAATAGTACTGTAGGTACGCAGGTGTTATCACTTGGTGAGATGGGCTTGAACTAATCTGAAACTTTTGTTTCAAATCACGATTATACCGGTTTCGGGTACATCAAGCTGAGGTTTAGAGGTATGTATGATTGGACGTCTTGTCCTGCATATGAATATAGATTATGGGTTAATGGTCTTCCTAGATCTTATCATATTGAGCTTACCAAGACGCTGATCACTCGGTTTGCCTTCTTGATGAAGGCAAAATCTTCTGAGTTACCTTCAAGCCGAGGCTTGATAAGCTAACCATTGGAGCGCTTACTGAAGCAAAGAGGTCGATCAGGTTATCATGAAAATACAGCCATTGATTAGAGGACCGAACATGCCCGAAGTGCTCCGACGCCGGTTGACTGATACGACACACTCCTATGCCGCCCAAGTTCATTGGGTGGGTGGCTTTTGTCAAGGAATCCCTGGAGGTCTAGACGGTTTGGGTGAACAATAGGAGAAAAGAATGACAAATTTACCTGTGAAGGAGATATCTAGAAGTATGGATGTATGGAGGTATGGGAATATGGAGAAAACTACTAGGTATGGAAGTATGCAAAGTGAGAAGGAGAAAGAGAAAGGTACTAAGTAAGTTTACCCTCTCTCATGTATCGAGGAAGCCTTGATCCTCGATAGGCACAAACCTAGATGATGCCTGCCTTAGTTAGGGGGCATACAAGGTAATAGCTACCTCCAACCTCCAGACTCTGCAGAATGTGGCTATGTGCTTATGTGGTTACCTGCACATCTTGGCCCCCTTGTTTACCCGAAAGCATTAGCCGACGTTCGAGTATCGAGTACATGCTGAGTACTGAGTACTAGACACGAGTTTATTATGTACGCACCCTAGTTTACGTACATACATATACAGAAGACTAGAGGCAGTGCCACCGACGGTACTATTCAATGTTGAGACATGGAAAGCATGTACTAGGTATGTAGGTATGTATGTAGGTAGGCATGGAGTAAGGTACAACTCATACTTCAATGAGAACCTTACTTGAAGCTGGCGGACTAAGGGACTCTCTATTTCCTCATCCGGGATTTGGGTTGGGCAGGCAAGGCCCAATAACCAAAATTTGCCCCCCTTGCCCCCCCTGTCGACATGTAGGTAGTGGAAGTTGCTTTACCAAATCATCATCAACGTCCAAAGCCCGCTTCGCTCTACTCACTTCTATTCCGACTTTAAGATTCTTACACATTCGCAAAAGTTCACATCTTCAACGAATGTGGAGGATGGGCTGACTTAATTCGTCACCATTCAAGGATTGACGCAAGGAATGGTTCCTTTGGAATGGAGCCCGTCCTGCGTCGAGTTGCAACGGGTCACGCGATGAAAACGGCCGAAGTGCGGTCTCATTAGTCACTATTTCTTCCCAAGCGCGCCTCTCGCCTCTGGAATTTCGACGGCGTGATTCCCGAAGATCGATGACATGGAGAAACCGTACCTGATGCGTTCCTACACCCCCATCGGGTAATCCGATTACAGAATTGCGCACAGTTCACGAGTTCGTGGCTTATGTTACACCCTTTCTACTCCCGTTGAAGATTTTTAAGATAGCTACGACTCTGTATGGACCGTCGTTGTGCTGATCGAGATCAGCTATTCTTTACCTGTGCACGAGGAAGTCTCTTCAGATATGAGTGCAGAACCTCGTCACTATGATTGGATTCTGTTGGCCGTCTTCGTTGTAATAGGATAAAGGATCATTGATCCTATACATTCCCCCTTATCGTGCATTTTCGTCGGCTTTGCGTCGTGGCTCCCGATGACAACACAATGATGCTTGGCTCGTCCATATGTGCGCGGGTGTGTCTAGCAAAAGGATGCCGTTGAGTTCCCGTTGTTCGCCTATGCAAAATGTAGGTGGAAACTCAGCATCCCGATATGTTGCAGAAAGGAGGAGTGGCAATTTGTGTATGTCGAAGAACACAAAAGTAGGCAAGCAGCCCGTCAGCCCGTCTTGCACTAGCGTCAACCGTCGCAACATCCAGTCTAAATGCACGCTCACCTTGCAGATTTACCCATACCCATATCCAGACCCAGACCCATACTTTAGCCCTTGCCCTGGACCCCATACCTTCAAGATCTCAAATGTGGATGTAAGTGCGTCCATCCACTTCCCTAGCAGAGTGATGTTGGAGGCGTGCTTGGCTTCCTGCTAGAACCAGGTATTCGCTAGCGGCACAGTATGGTACATAGTACCTACCCACAGAGGCGTTTTGGCGCTATGTACCACGCAGCCACGGCAGGGTTACCTGTGCTTACCCTTCCTATCCTTCGTCACGTACTACCTGGAACCTGGGCTGCCTGGGCCGTTCTTGTACCTTCGCGTCTCCCTACCAAGGTGTAGGTAGCTATCCGAGAACACGGAGTTCCCAAATATTGGGAGTTCGGGTTCCATAGACGGCGCTAGGCGGCACATCGTACGTCGGGAGATCTGGAGCACTTAGCAGTCTACGGTACTGGAAAAACTGGGGTTATCTCTAGGAGGAACTCCGACGCCGCGAAGATGAGCCTGTGATAGCCAAATTTGAACGGAGAAGCCCAGGCTTGTGTTTTTTCCCCTTTCTATCACCACACCAACCCCCCTCAATAACCTACATGTAATTTTTCCACCTGCAGTTTTGTGAGATATGATAGAAGTGCCTCTTCTTATCCCTTAGTGCTGAGGCAAATAATACGTATCAAATAAGGGACGGGTCGCTGGTTCCGTCTGCTCCGATCCACTGACGGTTCGCCCTTGTCGTTTCTAGTCGAGCTTTGCAGTCAAAACACTGGTCGTCGTCAATAAACTGACAGAATACTGACGTGGGCATAACGTGGGTCGAAGTGATAGATGAGAGTCCAGACCTTGACGATATGCATGAGGCGTCTCTGGAATCAACAAAATGTTGCCGATCACACAGGATCTAGGTATTCATAAATGCGAGTTACGGTCGGTCTAATCTCTCAGCTCCCGACCGCTTCTTTGAAGAAGCAGGAGTGTTGCAGAGGGGCGTTATGGGCTTTAATATTCTTTTCTTTTGCCGTGCCCGTTGTTTCAGCCCACGGGATGTGAGAAAAGAAAAATAAGGACCGGTGACGATTGTAGTAGGCTAGCCACGTGAGTGAGTGGTAATGTAGATACCTATGAGGAATAACAGGGCTGCCAACTCTAGCTTCAATTGGAGGTGGCTGAATACTAGTCTTGGCATACCTACGCTGTGCGCGTGCGGAAGATCCGGACCGGTGCGCGCGCTCCGAGAGGGTCAGGGTTTAACGCATACCTAGGTCGGTCACACAAGATATATGATAGTACATAGCAGATGCTCAGTAATGACTATCTACTAAAGAAGCAGCCGCCATGCCGTAGGCAGGTCGCCTACATGATGCTTTGCATATGCAGATACCTAGGTACGTACGTTGCAGGTATGGATGGGGTGGGCTTAAGCTTGTACGACATTCAACGACCGAAACGCTGTTCTCCGCCTCCTCGGAAAACATTCGCGTCGCTAAAATTTTCTCGATGCTTAGCGTAAAGACTTTTGGTCTTTTGCCTTGGTCAAGCCGGGGCTAGTCGGTCTTACTAACGTGCAGTAGCCGGAGTGGCGAAGTGGCGAAGTAGCCAAGTAGACCGGACATCAGCCCACACGGCCACGGAGTGCGGCACCTACACGGACATTACACATCCTTTAATTTCATACTACGACGCACACTGCAAGGTTCGAGGCCAACGAATGCGGCCGGTCGGGTCGGCGGGTGAGGTTGAAAGGCGATAGGAACCAGCTAGCGAGATCTTTCTCCAGCATAAAACTTTTCCGAAAAGGGGGGAGTAGAGACAGGGGAAATTTGGGTATAGCCACATACTACTTCACTATTCCGTCCCATGTAGGTATTTACGAGAATAGTCTACTGCAAAAACTACTGTCGTAGCACTAGTGAAAGGCTCTAGATGCCAGCTCCACTAAATAGGTGACAACTCCTCCGCAATCACGCTATATATAACATCTTGGATGGCCAACGGCTGGCTACCGGATGTGCGCACGATGCATATCGATCAAAACGGTTTGAATTCCTGCAGTTCGAGAGAGCCTAGGTTCGTTAGTGTTGAGAAATGTTTCACTAGACGAGGGAAGATTGGGGAGAGAAGAAGAAAAAGTGTTAGAAAAAGGTCTCATCCGTATGTGTGTATATGCGCGTGTGTATGACAGAGATAGGCACAGGTCCCGGTTTGATCTCCGATCTTAGCCCCAATCACCAAAGCCTTGGGAGGGTATCATAGATGGGACAGAGCCGTGGTTACGTCTTTCTTGGTTAATGACTAAGGGTATTATCAAGACGTCCAGATACGTACCACGTATAGATTTTGCTACATGTGTACAGAGGGAGGTAGTTACCACATACATATGTATGTACGTATGTAGCCCTAGACGCGCGAAGAAGTATCCGACGGTAGCTTAAAGAAGGTCAAAAGAGACGGTGGCAGCCGTTGCTACTCCTATTTACCTACCAAGAAGAAAAAAAGCGGGCTGATCTGGATCACACTTATTCATTCTATTATCAACCAATGTTGTCGCTCCCGGGAAATGCCCTACCGCCACTAAACATACGTCGTCCGCGTAAGGATATTAAATCCCCGGCCGGCTACTGACAATGCCAATATGGCCACACTAGGTAGGTTCGCGATTTGATTCGAACATGAGTAGTATTATAGAGAAAACTGTGTTGCCAAGTCAATGCTGAGAGGGCGTAGGGCCAATACGCGCCACTGCTGTGGGGATGTTTTGAGGAGACCGGCCCAGACTGCAACAATATCGGAATAAAAGATATCTCAGGTAGGGTAACTAAGACGTAGTGAAGAATATTTTATTAGGTCTTTTTCGAGTTTAGTTCTAGGTAGTTATTGAACAGACTTGTTGATCCCATTAGGTAGTGCCGCCGATTTTGATAGTGAACAAACTCCCTCCTTTCTCTCACAATTGAGTCCCTGCTGACGAAACAATCAAACAGTCCAACGAAACAAGGAGAAACGATGAGAAAAGAAACAACCATATTGAGATGTCATCATTCTCCCCACTTGGAATTCTAACGCGAATTTCCATATACCCTTGGAGTGTAACGCATCTATACCCGCCCTTTCCTAAGGCATCTGCGTTGTCCCATTAGTTAGTGTATTTGCGGAGGGGGAACACGTCGCCGGGCATCGGCTCGAGGTGCCACGTCTGGCAAGTGTCTGTCTCGAATGCATCGTGCCATTCCTGCTTTAGATCGTCGGGGATATCCCACCCTAGCTGCGGGTTTCTTAGTCTCATGCGGACTAGATGTCTCTTCTGCTGAGCGGATTGGCCATCGACGAAACCTTCCCGTCTATGAAGTACGGCAAGGTTGTTGATGAAATGCATATCGCCAGCCTGGGTTTTGATTTCAAGCTGAACTGCCTGGGCGATGGCTTCGACTATATCGAGCGCCTCGCGTTGGCGATCATTGAGTTTTGGGAGATGCTCTGGGCGTGGGTGGACGGCATTACCCAGTAGGGGTGTGCGGCCAAAATTCATGATCAACCTCGAGTCCTGGTAAAATAGTATCGGACGACATTGGAAGTGAGGTCTTAAGTCGCGATATTAGAACTGTTTATGGGTATAATGGGATGTAGAATGAGCTTACAAAGCAAACGGCCAATCCGATTTTGCAAGGGTACGTATGATGTCGGGACGATGGGCCGCTAGAACGTTGTATATCGTGTATGCTGAAGCAACAATACACTTGCCACCGGAAGCTGCCGTGCTGCGGGTTAACCAAGCAACCACATCGCCTGCCTCCTCATTGTGAAACGACTATACATATCGTCAGAACGCATAACAAGACAATATTATAATTAGCAAGTCTAACTCACAATAGCGGAGGTAGAGTGCCGGTGGTGGCCCAGCTTCATCATGGAGGAGCCATCGGCGACGATGTGGACTAAAAGCAACGTTAATAAAAATGATCTTTAGTTCATGATGTCGTAGAACTACTTACCAAGCATATTTCCACGATGATCTTGGCATCCTCTCTGATCGGCAATGTAGGCTTGAATTCCCAACCAGATGATGGTAAGGTCCTCGACAGAGTAATCATCTGGGTTGATACCACGAACAACCGAGAGGCCCTTCCCATTATAAAGGTCTTGACCAAGCGCTTCTAGCTTAGAGCCAAGGGTGGGAAGAGGGAAATTTTCTCGACTGACTAAATCTCCGTCCAATTCCAGTGCTGGAGGTTGAGAGTCAGTGAAAGTAAGATGAAATCAAACGGAACGAACCTCAAAGAAAGGCTCTTGAGAAGGCATACCTTTGAAGTGATCTTTGGCGGATCGTACTTCCACCAGCTCGTCTGCGGTCAAGCTGAGAATGTAGTGGGGCTCACTACTGTCTAGCTGAGGACCTGTCCAAGCAAGGTCTTGATGCAGATGATGAGGAAAACCGCTGGGGAGGCTAGACAACCCCTCGGAAACGCAATTGGTGCGAGATCCATGCACAGATGCAATCCAGCTAGGTGCAAGACCGTGGCAAACTGGGCTCTCGAATTCCATATTGTAGCTATCTTTAGTTTTGTTAGCTGCACCAATGATAACTCTGTGCTATCAACTTACATCTAATATACTGAAACGGACGAAGGATTGCTCTGGTTGGTACCAAAATTTAGAGACGTATGGTAAGATATGGATATGGATCTAAAAAAAAGAGAAGAGAGATTCTGGAAATTGAGGACCAGCTCATAAATATCAAAGGGCAAACAAGAGCAAATACTTTCAGGAAGCAACATTCAAGCCACATTCATCCTGAATCAGACCGAACTCTTTTGCTGATTATACCTTCCGTACACCAGTGTCTGCCTAGACAACCTTGGAACCTATGGAAACTACATACGTACGTACCTACTGCAGAAGTAGGAGATACGTATGTATGGCGTTGTATGACGGTATCGAAGATACATATATATACGCACGGCTGGCCGTCATTTCGTATCACCTACCCAGTCTTGCTTTCTCATCCACCTAGGCTTGGTTTTTTGCTTTTTCTGCAAGTGCTAAATATATTATGCAAGATCGAATGGCCAGGACGTTAACCGGGTTGATGGTAATGTGGCTTCCCTTGAGCCGCATAATATGTACCTAGTACCTAGGTACCTATGCAGTTTCCCACATGCATGTATTGATCCGATGAATACTACCTAGTAGGTAGTAGGTAGGTAGGTAGGTAGGTACTTCTCGGACTTAAAATCGTCGTCGCAATGTACCTATATAGTAATTTCTTGGCGCTAGTTCATCATTTGCCCTTTCTGCAAATACCGGGAACATTGAATGTCTTGTCGGTAGGTATGTATTGTCCAACAAGTGGCGTATCCGCACCTACTTTGTAGGTATCCAGTAGGTATACTGGGAGGTGGTTTGTAGAAAGAATTATTGTGCCGTGTAGCTACTAGGTAACGATACACTTCCGCGGATGGCCCAAGCGATCGGCCCAGGTACTTTAGCAGACGGGATACACCGACTTGATCTTCGATATCGCTTCAACCAGAGGAATATTGCATCCTTGGTGCATACCTACTAGGTACCTAGGTAGGACGGCTCGTATTTTTCATGCGGGAGGACCGGACCGTTGCAGAGCTGCTTCCAGCCTCTATAGTCATTGTTAGGTGAGAATGATGCAGTGTAGTGCTCTCGAGACCTACTTGATATAACGGCAACATCGATCGAGCTCAAACTTTATAGCTATTTATCAGTGCGTATGTCTCGTCCATGCTTGCAGTTCTTCCTTCCTTCATTTCAATGTTCTTTCTTTCTTTTCTTGTTTTTATTCCAGGGGAAGCTGCATTGGTTACTAGGTAGGTGGGTAGGTACCTAGTAGATTATAGATCATCGTCACTGACCAACCTAGACGGCCTGGAGCAGTACCTAGCGAATTCCAGCGAATAGGAGTGCGTGCAGCTTCCGTCCCTGATGCATACTGCTGCACCAGCATACAGTCGAAGTTCCGTAAACGCAATGCAAGTTCAACTTAGGTAATGTTTGAGTTTCCAAGTTTCTTCGTATATGCTTTTTCATTAGTCTCAACTTGAGGTTTCGCCTATACACCTTTTAGAGTTTCCGCCATACTACTAGGTAATGGATTCAGATCGTCGATTGCGGTGTCCAGTTCTCCTCATACATCTGGCTGATGTAATAGAAATCGTTTTCATAATCCTCTGTTTGACGTATTTTCGCCCAGTGCCTCTCTACGAGACCAATTAGTTACCTAATGATCTACCCGCCTTGGAAGGTACAATCCTAAGAGCCCGACAGGAAACTAAATATCGCAAGACTTACTATATTTTTCAATGTTTGACCTTGTGAACTGAATGAGCTTAATCTGGGTCTCATCTAGCTCGGCTATCGTTGACAGATCTTGCTCCTTGCATTTCGTGGAGAATGGGTATATGTCTATCAGCGGTCAGAACCATTGGTAAGTAGGAAGCTGTAGGGGATACCGGTCTTTCTTACTTTTATTACAGTAATGAAAATACGCCAGCAGGATATTCGCACCTATTGCAGAGTCGGGTGTCAGAAGCTACGAACTAAAACGCTGATACTGAAAGTTTGAGTCCGCTCGAAGAGACACAACGGCTTACCCATCTGGTACTCCCTCACCATCTCTTCTCTCGCGAATCGACTCTGCAACTTGATTAGTGAGCGAGGCAGCCCTTATGGTTCGTTGGCACTCATTCGTTACACACCTTGATGCCGTGCTTACGAGCATATCCGGCGTCGTGCTGGCAGAGAAGGGCTACGTTGTGGAGCAAGATGAAGGTAATAAGGTATGTCGTGAACCATGTTTGGTGTTTGTTTGCTTGCGTCATCGTCTGTAAGTTTTCTAACATCTCCCGACGAAGGCTAGATTGGATTTGGTGAATGAGGACCAACTCGATTTGCGCACCCATTACCGGCGGCAACGGGATACATCCTCGAAGTGGGCTTGTATCATCCATGATATCGAGAGGCATCCCCAACGTTTCATCCCCAACAATAATGGTCGATTTTGTTGTCAATCGAATAGCCATCCACAACTGGAGTGCTTTCTTGAGAAGTGCACTTTCCTTGGGATCGATCGCCTGATCTCTTGAGGCCTTGATTGCGGCACCGTACGTTGCAATTAATAGCCTATCCTTGCCTAAGAGTACCTTCTTGCAGCATTCAGGCAATCCCTGTCTGATGTATTCGATATAGATGCTTTTCGCTTCTTCAAGATTCACGATAGCATAAGGAGGTATGTTGACATTTTTCCTATTACCGTCGTGAACCCAACTTCGCTCAAGCTTGTCACCTTCTTGGGGGATGAATCGACGGACTCGGAGCTCTATAGGTTGGTTAGTGTAGCCTTCAGTGACCTTGACTCTTTTTATATCCATTGATTCCCATTGCGATATGTCGTCTGGGATACCCTCAATCCACCTTCGTGTCCATTCGTACCCCTTTACGTTCCCCGGCTTGAACAACTTCACGTCGGTGATCTTGTAACGAAGGCAAGGCATTCGCCACACCTTCATGTTAGCTACCTTCAAGCACGTTTTACACGTGCCAAGCTTGTCATCAGGATTGATTTCACACTGAAATTGAAAGATTAGTGCCTAAAACCTTCAGGTGCTACTAGAAAATGAACGATGGGGGCTACGATGTGGTGACTTACGCGGATCCTCTGCATACGGCACCTAATACAAGAACCTATTCGTCTCGTTTCGGCAGTTTCCTGCCGTATTTCATTTGATCTAAACGGGCCTCTTCTCGCAGCCGGGGGGCGTTGATTTGGATGCAAGATGTCCAACTCACGAGTCTTACTGGCAGTCCGAGTTCTATCTACTTCTTGAGGTAGGACATCCTCGGCTGTGCTGTTCTGTCTTAAAGACGACGGGGTGTAATGGTGCTGAGCTCCCATCATGTCATTCGTCATAGGACTAGGTAAATCCGGGCGAAAGTCTGGCTGAGTAAAATACTGCTGGCCGGACACGGACTCTGGATATACCATACCTTCGCCGCTAGTAGAAGGCTGGATTGTCATAGGTCGGTTCGGCTGCAGAATAGGATAATTGGACATCATCGATGGGGCTGTGGAGGGGTCATTAGGAGCAAAGACACTAGATGGGTCTGGAGATATGGTTCCGGGTGCTGGCCCGGGGGACGACGAACTGTCATCGAAATATTGCCGTGCTGGGGCATAAGAATAAGGCGAGGTGGCCGGGATTTGGCCGTAGACTAAGTCCAATTTAGTATGTTTGGTGGGACACGATAAACTAGAATAGGAAGCAAACCTTGGGGTTCGCAGGTTGTGCAGGGCGAGCAGACAGAGAAGGTTGAAAAGTACTGCGCCAGACGGGAGCGATCTATGCCCATAGAGAAACCATTATTTGGTACCTCGGGGGCACGGGGTCGGTCAGAGCCATCTTGGACGGGGGGCGTAGGTGGCGAGGACTTCTCCTGAGGGGATGCCGGTGTCATGTCTGCACTAAGACGTTGTCTTTTCGATGAAATTGGATATGGTATAGATGAGATAGAAGAGGGTGGGTATTGCTGCGGATGAGAGCTTCTATTAAGTCCTAGCAACTGGGAAACATGGCAATTTAATATGGATGCTGCTTGCTGGAGTATATGTAGATCCTGGACGGAGAAGCCCTCCGAATGAGATGAAGGAATAGAAGTAGAGGGTGAGTACGAGGGATCCAAGGGCACGGGCACTGCCGGGGGATCCCCGTGGCCATAGGGCCGGCGCTTTCTGATATTATGATTATTCTATATGCAAGTCAACGGACTGCACTCTGGAATCCAGACAAGGTATGCACTACTTGGGCTATCTAGAGGAGAGGGATATAGTAAGAAAAACCTTACCATTGTACGTTCCGTAAGGGAGCGTATGAAGACGGAGGTGTGTTAAACGAAATCTTGTCACCGGTGTGTGTACGAGGTCCAGACGCCTCTATGTGTACAACAGAACGAGAGCCAGCAGTAGTAACAGCTGCGGTAATCAAAGAGCTGCGGGCGTCTTTTTTTTCTTCTCCTCTTCCTTACGCCTCACCGAGCGTCTGAGGGATAAGGGTGTGTAAAAGGCGGCGTACGTCAATGTCTCACGGGCGTCATTGCCGCTAATAAGACTACCAGGATCATCAGAGAGCTAATGCGACTATGTCTTGGTGTCGCGTTGTATTATGTTATTTTATGCTGTGCTGTGAGGTACAATAGCTATACTGGGACGAGCCGCCTGCGTCGATGAGCCTATCTGGGCAATTAGAAACTTGAAGGGGGCTGAATTAACTGTCAGCAGGTGGATAGAGGCTGGGGGTGAAATGTGGAGGAGGTCCAAAGAGAGGATGGAAAGAAAAAGAGAGGGAAAAAAACGGCGGTATGCTGCCGCCCGATGAGATGTACGCCGTACGGGAGAGGTGATGATTGGAAGAAGAAATGCGGCAACTGATGAAGAAAGATAACTCGGTGAGGAAGTTTCTACGCGACCGTTGAATCGGCGCATTCACCGGTTTAAAGAAGAGGGGGAAATACCTAGTTAATGAGAGTTGGACCTTGTGCAACCGTTCGACAGGGCAATGGGCAAAATGGGCAAATAAGCTTAGCTTTGGTTGTATTAGTTACAATGAGGCAATACAAATCTGTTGCTGACCAAGGGTTTCAATCGTCAGATTTGGGGGTTAGTGAGTAGATAAACTTGATAGGACCAAGGGACTTAAGGGGGGGAAGAGAAGTGGAGGGCGACCTGGGGGAAGATGTCGGGATGTCAAGGGATAAGCAAGGGGCAGGGATCTGGGAAAGAAGTTACCATGTACGGTACGATACGGGTCGACGGCTTCCAAGCTTGGGTTGTACCTGCTCAAATACGGCTCAAAAAAGAAGTCTCCGAAATTTTACCTCAAACTTTCCACGCAACTCAGTAAGGAATAGGTAAGGATAGGTATGGAGCAGCCCTGCGAACTTGATCGAATTGGGGCAGTTACGGACATTTGTGGGCAATTCGGGACCTGAGGGGTATAGCATCGAAAGATAAACCTTGGAAGGGACCCAAGCGAACCGTGGGCGGCGTGCGCAGTGTGGGATCTGGTGTACTTTCCCGTACTACGTAGGATGATCATTGAATGTAAGCTTTAATGCAAGTAAGAGATGTCATCATTCCACCAAAGCCGCACTAGCATCTCTTTTTCCCTCTCTTTTCACATTTCGGGTTCATTTTCCCTATTCCCTGACCTTAATTCTTAAACCCCTGCTCGAATATCAACCCGTTAACCCGAAGATAATCATTAGTCTCGGGCGAAAATTAAAACATCTGTTCGCATAAGTTCAATGGACCGATTCATGCTTACGTACCATTGAACGACGAAACTCGATTGAACTATTCTCCGCCTTGCAGAAGCTAATAAGAGGGAACCCAATTGAAGCCCAAGGAACTCGATGCTGATCGTACGTATATTTGAGCACGTACCTAGGTACGTTAAGTAGGTCGTCGGCAAAGTAGAAACAGGCATGATCGGTCTAGAATGGAAATCTGCTAAAACGTAGGTAAATTGCGGCGACCCAAAAAACGACGTTGAACGGAATGTGG
This sequence comes from Annulohypoxylon maeteangense, assembly GCF_022496945.1. NCBI lineage: Eukaryota > Fungi > Ascomycota > Sordariomycetes > Xylariales > Hypoxylaceae > Annulohypoxylon > Annulohypoxylon maeteangense. Next base: position 3,827,482 of record NW_025953248.1, on the reverse strand, counting down.
AGTTTGTTCTTCGACCCTAGGCAAATCAGGAAAGGCGAGGTCTATATCAGCCGTGTCAACTGACCTGACTGCCTGACTGCCAACGTATCCAACGTAGGTATCCAACCGCTTCAGATCTCATTCTTGGTCTTGGGGATACACGAGCTCCACGAGCCAACGAAACAACGGCATATATCATTTCTATGTATTTCGCCGGACCCGCTACGGCGGATCTTAATAATCGGCAAGTAATCGCGTACGTCCATCACCTCCAGCCTCAAAGTTCCGCCTACCGTAGTCTCCCGTCGAGCACAGGGGTTTTTTAAGGGTTGTGCTGCTAAGGGTTCACGTGTGATAGCGCGAGAGTAAAGGGGGGGGACCCTTATTATTAAGCCTATCAACTTACGCGGACGCGATGCGATACCTACCGAATTAGGAACTCGGATTGAATTTTTATAGACACCAAAATCCCTCGAGCCGAATCCCGAACACAATAAGGTAGTAACTAATACTCAACTAGGATTCTCCACGACGGCGACCACCTTGGTGAGTTACATTTCATTGCTTATCCCTCCCTGCGATCAAGCAAATTGCATGATTCCATGATCTGAGAATGTAGCTCAGATGTAAGAGAGTGGAAGTTAAAACACGTGCTCGACGATTTAATCAATTGACAGTTTAGGTGGAGCTGCTTGTATGTAAGGCTACTAGCGCTCGGTAGGTGTAAGGCTTGGAGGATATAGATTTACAGTACATACATCCCTACCTACCTACATACTTACCAGGTACTACACAGACTGACAGGCAAGTAGTTATTGCAGAATAGGTAATCATACAGTTACTTGTTATATCAGCCCATGTACATACCTATAAACGTTTCAACTTAGGATCATCATGCCATTCATCCCAAGTTATGAACCTAGGTTAGTAAGGACCAAGGTAGGTACATGCACCTACCCTTTTTCCAAATTTAAAGGCGGCTCGGAAATTTTACTACCATCTCAGTTCACCCCGCATACTCTTACACGTGGATTCCTAAGCTTAAACCTGTCGGCTGAGGTAATATATCTCCCCCTATACCATGGATGTGCGGCTTACGAGTCACCACAACGAAACATCGGCTGTGGTTGTGATACATGCCTGCCGCTTATGCTCATATAATCTGGGCAACATCGTGATCTCCGCACGCGTTCTCGTCCACTCAAACTTCTCCGTGTATAGCTCACCGCCCCTAGCGTATATACCTGAAAGTGCACCTCATGTTAGGTTTCAATATATGTGAAGTGGCAATAGATAGGCGACCGGTGAGAGCTGACACTGATGCCCAAGTCGTGCGACATCGAACATGACCAGACCGAGACGTCCGATGAACCAGAGAGCCTTGCATCGTTGAAGACTAACTAGTTGGCTAGAGATATAGCATGGCTATATACCGATGGATTATGTTGGGTATTTTCGGGTTAGCTCTACCGAGTACCTAGTCACAGGGTCTCAAACTAACCGTTGACGCTTGACGCGGATAGGTCACGCGATTACCGACTTTGGGGTTTGAATGGTAGAGCTTATCATGAACCAGGAAACTTCAAGCATAATGCATCTCTCAAGATCTGCGACAAATGTTTAGATGCACATGCCTACACCTAAGTTTAAGAGGCATGCGTTTTCGTCTGATTGTGGTTTAGAGATGTACGTCTTCGTCTCGGGATTCGTGCATCCGTCTTGGTAGAAAATGGAAGTTCAAGATGTCGGAAGCAACGCTTATTTGGAAGTTTTGCAAAAAATTACCGAATGTGAAGGGAGTTGGTTTCCTCGTTATTCATTATCAGTATCTACATCCTGCACGTGGCAGACGTGGCTAACATGTGAACATCTCATTGTTCCGATTTATTGATCATTTTAGGTAACTTTAAGGGACCCCCCAATTCATGATGTCATTTGCTGTTACACATAGGTACCCTAACTCCAGGTTGCTCCTCCTCATTTCCCCTCTCCTCTTTCCCTAACTTGACATCATCAGCCAGGGGATGATTAACCAAAATTAGGGACCCCCACATTGCGGAAACTTCCCGTTTGGGAGGTTCATGGATGTTCGATGTTATTTTGACGGGAAAACGTTTCCATAGCACACGCCACGTGGAAGTGGAAGTCACGATTTATTTTGTCAAGAAACTTTGAGATACACGAAATTTATGATTATCAGAATTTCGAACTTACACTTTTCTATATCACCTACCTACTTTAATTTGACTTCAAGCAAATAACAACCCCGCAATGTCTAATCACCGGTGTCATAGCAACACTCACACCCAGAATGAATAACTTACTTATAAGATATATTGACCTCCTTTTAATCAAACCGTTGCTCCATACTTCACTGCTCTCTATTCTATCTAAGTTCTTAGTTTGGTCATTCAAGTCATCATAATATTTGGGTATCTGATAGTCTAGGTAAGTAAGGAGGTAGTGAGTCAAGTTTATTTCGCCCCCTGATTTCCACATATAGAGCCTCATGTTTACATAAGTTCCAGATTACTTATTATTCTAATGATTATTCTCAATAATCATGATATATAGGCACTTACATATGTTGCATCTAATTTATCAAACAAGTCAACCCAAATACCATCATCGCTTCCAATATCTTCTGTGGCTCCCGTACATTCTTAGCAATGGGGAAAGTAGGTACCTAGATAGGGGAAATGCCAAGCCTTTATGTGTCAGCCCTATGAAATCAGTATCTTGACTAATCACGATAATGCAGACATGAATAGGTCGATGCCTGGTAGGTATTCGAATCAGGTACGGCAACGCGTATACGCTGTAATAGCAATGCCCTCATCAGCGCGGTTTCAAAGCACCTATCCAAAGTGAAAAGTTTATATACGAAAGCCATCAATAATCTAAATAGATTTCCGTCTTTACTATTACTATGTAGTACGCCGATACCTATTGATGATTCAACTCTTATGTCTCCACTACTACCTAAGTAGATGGGTATTCTGAAGCTACCTACCAAGGTAGGTAAATGCCATCAACGCAGACTAACGAGATATCGAGGAGCTTTCCCAACAGTCCTTCGACCGATAAAATCAAAGAAACCAGCCTCATCTGCGACGGTCAACACTGTGCTAGCTGACATAGGGAGGAATCAAGTTGCAAAGTTACAAGTAATAGGTAGGTACCTAGGTAACTAGGTACCTACATACCAGGTATGTAAGCAATGCGGAGCCAAACCGGACAGCCCCGACCAATCATTAACCCGGCAAGATTCCCCCTATTTTTGCTTTTTTTCGTTTTAGGGCCGACTACCGCTCAGCTTAGAGAAATGGCTGGCACAACGTGCATCCGGTCTGGCACTCGGTCAGCGAGGATTCCATTTTAGTTGGCTAAGTGTCGAGGCATCGTGATCTCGCCACCCACCCGTGGTTGTCGTCCCAAGTTGTCTTTTCTGGTCCTTGCCGGATCATGCGTACCTAGTATTAATAGGTAGTAGGCGCAATCACACAGGCTAAGATTAGGAGATTAGAAGATTAGGAAATTCGGCATACTAAGGGCAGCTGCTAACGCCCGTTGCGGCTTGGAGCGGCTGCTCGGTTTTAATAGCCACAAAACCGCGGCAACTCTGCCTTCCTTCAGCCATTGCCAAATAACCAAGCCACGCAGACAACCACATTCAGCTCTTAGGTTTTGGGCATTCCGCGGGGAAGGGAGTATACACGACTTGTTTCTCGAGCAGAAGGAAAGCCCTAGGGGGAAAAAAGCAAAGAAACTCAAAACTGGCGTCAACACGCAACGCTAAAGGCGAAAGTCGATCTACCTAAGGATTGATTTGAACCCTTGTGCGTATGCACTTCCCTACATACCTAGCAGCATCGAACGTCGGGTATCTACGTGATACATCGGATCTCGACGTAACATGTAGGCAGGCGTCACCTATGTAAGTTTCATTAGGTAGGTCAAGTAGCCAGCCATATTGCTTTTGGTGCGCCTCTGTCTTCGGTTAAGGAAACCTTGATGAAAATCTCGGGACATGGCAGACGTGGCTTCTCGTCAAGGAAGCATCACGCGGTCTTTATGTTTAATTCCAACATACAATTAGAGCCGGACCAGTTTTTGGGCAGCTTTTGGGCACGGTCTTTTGCATCCTCCAAACCCACGTCCCCTCTTCAATCTCTTGAGTCTTATTCTTATGCATTGGCCGGAATCCGACTACTTATTGATCGAGTATTCGTCTATCTCCAAGGTTATCAGCATATTCAGTCATCAAAAAGCCATCGGAAAGCCATCGAAAGCGATATCGACCTAAACATGAAATTGTCCACAAAAGCCATAGAGGAGGTCGTTCACCCCACCGCAGCCTTCTACGGATCTCATTTGGGGACTCAAGAAATTCATGAAACTCAAGAAACTCAAGAAACACCACTTAACCTAACGGATTCGGTCATTGAGCCCCCATGGGAAATTTCTCTTCTGAATCCGAAGAATCGGATAGACAGCCTTGATTTACCTCAGAATCCCCTATGGCGTGTAGACGGCTGTGCTGGGTTGGGAACCCAGTACTATGTCCTTCCGCTTTTCCTTAAAAAAATCCCTCCTTTGCGCATGGACGTGTTTGTTTCCGATTTCCAAACGCCCCTCATCCGGGAACAGCTCGAACTCCATAAGGCGTTCCATATGAAAGACTCTGTTCGATTGCCTAGACTTGCCATCGCAAAACATATCGTCCGAATCCTGCAGAACTGGACTACATCCGAATTCAAGGACCTCGCGGCTTTCGAGGACTTTTACAAAGGCGTGCCTTTCGGATCACGTCTAGTCCTGGAGAATATGTCTCTCGATGTACGTCGGGTTCGTATCAAGCCTGGACTTAACCACGACCTAGAACATAAACTGCTCCCGCTTCCAAGGCTGGCCGAGCTCTGGGGACCGGGGTTTCCGTTTCCCGAGGTCATTGACTTCTTCGACCTTCACGTTGTCAGCGTCTTACACGATAGCGTTTGCCTTGTCCAAATAAACAAACAGCTCTGCATATTCAAAGCATTGACCAGCGCGGCAAAATACCTCTATCACGAGCTGAAGACGCTCTGTACAATCGAACCACATGAAAACATCATCGTACGGCCAATGCATATAGTCACAAAGAGATGCAAATTCGGCACCAAGAAAGCTGTTGCCGGGTTCACTACGTTCTATCACTCGAAAGGCACCCTCCGAGATATTCTACCCCTCTCGCGCGCCCATGGCCAATTACGGCGTGTCGATCAGTTGAAGTGGTCGATCCAGCTGACCAAGGCTCTCGAACATTTGACTCGCTCCGGGACATACTATCCTGATTTGCGCCTAGACAATATTGTCCTATCAGAGAGCTTTAATATTATTATGGTTGATTTCGAACAGAGAGGAGTATGGTGCGAGTTTTCCGCCCCGGAAGTCAATGCCATCGAATACATCCGTTTGATTGCGACCGACGAATGCGTGCCCGAATCGGTAAGTGATAAATATCGACGCATACTGCGAGGTCTGGTCCCCTCTTTCGAATCACTTGACGACGAACGATACACAAATCCTAAACATGGATTCAACTTACCTTGGATCGCGCTTAGCGCGGGAGAACAAGAAGCAGCTGAGGTATACATGCTCGGCAGGGTCCTATGGTGCATATTTGAAGGGGTCAGTGGTCCTCAGAGGGCGGCCGTTTGGCAATCATACCGATGGGAACCCGACATCGAATTCCCCGAATATAAGAAGACTCCCCCCGCAATGAGGAATCTCATAGATAAATGTACCAGAGGAAGAAGGGGCACGCTTAGCAATGTTATAATGAGAAAACACAGCCAGCTCGTTTTAACGGCCAAGGATACCACGGAGCAAAGCGCCGACGACGTCAGGGAGGCTGCGAAGCGCTTCTGGTCAGTTGAGATCGAGGAAGCAGAGAAATTTCTGGCATATCGAGACTCTCAACGTTCAAAAGGGGAGTGGAATGACAACTACTATGGCCGTCCGACTCTGAAGCAGGTTTTAGAGGCTCTAGAGACATTTCAGACCCAAGTTTCCTGAGGTTGTGTGAGAAGTCTAGGTCAACATTCCGCCTCGCCCATGGATGGAAGTCAACAGTAAGACAGTATGGATTCGATGCCTTCAAGAAGTTTTAGTCTCTCATAGAGATCATTTTTTATAAACAGTGTTACACTAACGTTTCTAGAGGTTAGACATTCTTATCGAATGTCGCGCATATGCCACAACGTAACCCACATAGGTGATACCAACAAATGTGAGTACCTGTGGAAATCATTCCAATGAACAGCTCTTGATGGGCGTCGCTTGAACTTCGCACCACCCTAGACCATCCGGTCACGCACTTAAAGTAAGACGACAGACTCCTTAAGTTACCTACCTAGGTACCTTGTTCGGTTGAGGAGCGTCACCCATTCCTCATGTCGACTCTACAATATATACCTACCTACCTACCTACCTAGTCATTGCAAGCAACTTTTCCTCTTCTCTCGTTCTAGTGCTCAATGATCATAACTTCCGCTTTGACTCACCATGGGCGACTGCTACCGCATAGTGATCAGCTTACCTATATCACCTGTGTTTGGCAGTTAGGCGGTTATGTTAAACGGCTCGCACGCTATTTCTACTTGGTCTGGCTACTACCTAGGTAGGCAGGCTCTCTACCTAGGTAGCTAGCAGAACAATCAAATTCTGAGCTACCGTATACGCCCGAATTGACACTCGTCATTACCTTCCGCGTCGCTTCCAGTCTTCACCGACTTTATACCAACTCCCGACTGAACGGTAACCAGTAAGGCTCCGGCCGGAACCACACATACTCCAGATAGGGGGGATAAGCTGACTGAACATTCCACCATCAGGAGCATCAGAACCAACAAGGGGACGGAGTAGGAATCGAGACATGTAGTAGCAGCCTCGTGTTCAAAGAGGAAACTTGAAGAATTTTAGGACTGCAGACCAACAAGGCAGGAGACTTATTGGCATCATACCCACGATGAAGTGACGTAAAGAAGAATTTCAATAATTTCGTGTCAGCCCTATGAGTTTTTTGGGAGCTGCTTGATTGTCCCAGCTATGCAAGTATAATCACACCGCTGCTGTCTCAATCGAGAAGCAGGTGAAGTGGCGAATCGGCGAGGGCAAAGGGAATATACAGAGCGGCGCAGCAAACCGCCATCTCAAGTTATCTAGTGACCATGCCTAGGGGTCCTTGGGAAGCGGGTGATGGGAACGAACCACAGCACCTAATTGGATCGAAGCTCGAAAACTTTGGGGGAGGCAGAGCAGTGCATACCTACCTAGGTACCTATCCATTTTGCCGAAGTTACCAGCAGACACTGGCAGATGTAAGAATTCTGCGCTGATGCCTGCTTGCTCTTCTGCGGCAGTGTTCCTCCCCGCGCATTGGCATGATGAGACAAACGCGTTTCTCGAGGCTATACACCAAAGCTACCTAGGCAGGTTTTATGCTTGCCGATTCCCTGGGATATCAGATATTTCGACCGCCGTGAGCGCCGGGTTAACACCCCGGTATTCAGTACCGAAATAGGTAATGCAGTAGTGCAATCGCCCGGGGGGTAATTCGGATTATGTTCTAGTTCGATTGCTTTGATCGCTCGATTTTAACACGATGCGCAAGAGCCGCGATAACATTTAGACTTCGTCTGGTGATACTAAGCCGTTCGAGATGGGATCGCTCGTGGTGGGAGCCCTCAATTTCTTTTTTTCCTTTCCTTCTCGAAGCAATTTACAGTAAGGTAATAAGGTGAGGGAGAGAGTGAGAAGCCTTGTTGGTCGCCTAGTGGGCCGGATTCGCTGAAGACGGACTAGGCGGTCGGCCAAGAAGCGGCCTAGTTCGAGGCTTTGGGGCCTGATATCGTGGCCCGTAACCACGACGGACCTCTCAAATGAGCGGCGGTCGCATCGATGGCCCTGGCCGTGCTTTTATATACTAACCCACGAGCTCCAGATCCGGATTATGTTCCTCCCCAAGGCAGAAATTAGAAAAGGAGGTGAGTGAACAAAATCCCGCTCCGATTACACAATCCCGCTTGTTCACCAATCACAATCCCGGTCTCGCCGTGTGGCTGATGAGCATTCAGATCAATTCATCTACAAAAGATCCATTGTATTATAGCGACTTCAGATTGTCGATATCCTACTTGCATGCCTTATGCAGTACCCAAACTTTCCGTAAGACTCTATTCGGCATTGCCAGTCCTATCCATTCCCTCGGTATCGAATGGTTACTCGTTCTAGACATTAATCACGCACCAAAGGCGTGTCATGTCAGGATCAGGTAGCATTCGTTTGATCTACAGCGTCTCTTTCTACCTGCATTTGCGACTCAGCCTCTCAGATTCTGCATACGAAGTTACCAAGTACCCAGGCTTCCATTTCGGCGACGAGATTTCCTACAATGAACCATTCCCTTTTGTTTCGCTGTCATTTCCGGCCCGTAGCGGGCGGGCGGTAGAGACGCCCTCGTCAGTGCTTCCTCCCCCACGGCCCAATACCCTCCTGTAATTCGGGCGACTTAGACCAACTAAGTAACGTATGACTATCGCTGAACCAACGCGGTCCGAGTGGCCTTGATAATGGGCCGCCTCTTTCATTACCTACGTAGGTATACTAGCACACAGGGGATGACCTAATGTCAGCCTACTTCCGTGATAATTATCCTATATAACCATCCTCGTGCTTCCAAATCATGTCTAGTAAATCCTTCAGTATCATCGTCGTTTCATCTACAACCCTCGATGTCCCCTCCAACCGAACGCTTCAAGAAGCTTTCACTAGAAGGCATGCCTCCCGTAACTCGTCTCCAGAGCCAGAGGCTACAGGCGGAAGACTCGAGCTCCGAGTCTGAGACCGAGCCGGACTTCGACTTCGATGATGATGGTTACATGACGTCCCCGTCGAACCTCAGATACTCACTTGACCTACTAGATGATGAGACCCGAGACAACATCACGAGGGCTATAGAAGTCCCTTCTCAGTTTGTGTTGCGTGGCTGCCAAGCCGGAGACCAACGCTGCCTTTTCTTGATAACAGAACCGATAGAATATACGATCCGGACTGGGATGGAGGACAGCGGCTATGGAGTTCCAAGTTGTACCTGTGAGAGTGGTGAGCGTGGCGAGTCACCTTGCCGCCATATCCTCTGGCTGTTTGATCAAATCACTAGCCAGGTGCTAAGTGTCCAGAGGGGTCCCTTCACTCTATCTCAACACGGCATCGCGACGGAGCTCGGGAATCCATATGATGCCATATCTGATTTCCATCTCGATATGCTAGCGGATAGCCTCCATTGCGATGTTGTCGGCCAGTCACCAGATCCAAACCCTAGGCGGATCCAAGAATCACGGGAGATGCTCGCCTCCCTCAACGAGGTCCCCATCGACGAGTACCGCCCGGATCTATTCGACAACCCTAGGAAGGGCAAAAAAGTCATCAAAAGAGGCGACCTGGAACAGACAATATTTCGCATGCTGCTCTGCAATGACGACTTCTTCCAATACTTCCTAACATCGATGCGCGCCGACGAGCTCAACAAGAACCGGTTTCGGAGTCTTCAGCACCGAGCGGACGCGGCACTCGCTGGCTTACAACAGTATTCGGAAAACCCGCATCTACAAAATGTCGCTCAGCCGAAGAATGTGGAATGGTGCGCAATGCATCTGGCCATGGTAACACACCAAATCCACTCCGTCATCCATAACACCGACCGGCCGCTCGAGACTTGGGAGCTGCGCGCGGCTGCACGTACCGCCATCCACGCCCTCGAGCAAGTCGTCGACCATAACGAGGACGTCGGCCCTCCCGACCTACCAAAGGAAAAGCGCAACCTATTCTTCCGGCTAGTCGGCGACCAAGACCGCAACTTCGCTGTAGATGTTCTATCCTCTATCCCACCGCAGGTCCTTAGTCTTTGGATAGACGATCTGACGGCGATTCAGGAGAAGATCTCCGAGCTCGGCGCACCAGACTCATATATCACGCGATTGAGCTCACTCGTAAACCATTTACGCTCCCACAGGACAGCTACGGGTTCGAAGAGGACAAGCCAGGGGCAGGATCGCAGGGCGAAGAGGATGAAGTGAGCTGGCTTACTTCGTTTCTATTTTCCCACATACATAGGCGCACAACTTCACCTAGTGCTTTCACATAACTAACGAGCAGGTATTCTTGTTACCGGAACCATGTGCGCGAACAATGTACCTACGAGAAACTTGATCTGATCTCACGACAGATACTACATAAACCTCTTCAAGAACGGGGCTATTCTTCTTTTCACTTCTCGTCTCTCCTTTTCAATTTCTTATCAAAACGCCTACCTAAGTAGCTTCGACAGCGGAGGCAATTCTTCCCTTGCTTACCTACCTATGCTCGACGACTATACAACGTACGGTTACACTTTTACGTCTAGACGGCTAGTTCTCACGAAAATATATGAAGAATAAATGATAAATAAATAGGGTGCCCAAAAAATAAAATTCAATTCTAGCAAAACGCTACCTACTCCTTTCTCGCGAACTCCCAAGATTACTTACCTATCGCGTGTATTGAGTGCCCTCCCTTTCGCCTCTTCTCCTCATCTCCTAAATATCCGCCATAATAACCGACCGGCCGACCCAATGAAGCAGCGCTTAATGTCAACCCCGTACTTAAGTCTATCCCCGATATGTAAAAAATCAATTGTACGCCTATCTGGGTTTCTACCTAGGCAATTATGCGCATCTCGTATTCTCCCTCCCATACCCAACCTACCCGCGTCAACGGCCCAATATTTCCCCCCTCCCTCCCTCCCCTGAACGAGCCTCATCCGCAGACAGGTGCCTACCTAATTTCCAAGCGAGCGATCCGTAACCGCCGTCCCAAACCCGACCGCGAACGGGTCGGGGCCGGTACGCCGAATCCAACGGCCGCGTAATCATCTACCTATCTATCCCCCCTTTCCCTTCCTTCGCTTCTATCCTAAAACCCACCTCATCTCGTTTGATTTCGTCTCGTCTCATCCCGTCGTCGCCGTCGCCGGGGGACGAAAAAAAGTTATGGTGAGGGCTGTACATTCGACCGTGTTATTCGCTTGCGCGCTACGACGCTGGCTTCGAGATGTCGCATTTCAGACCTGGATCTCGTTAAACCACACCACACCAACGAGTGAGTAAGTAGCACAAACAAAAAGCCGATTTTAATTTCCCGAATGGCGGTTTGGTCTGTGATATTGTATGTAATGGAGGTTAGTAAGTACGTCTCCTACAAACCATCCCGAAAAGTACCGCACGGTGGTGGCCGAATGGAACCTCGCACAACTCAAACTCGTGGCGGTCGTGGCGGTCTCGGTTGCAGCCCAGGACACCCCGTAATCTCGCAATGCAAGGGGATTTCCGGTATTGTATTGTATTGTACCTAAACGACTACGCCGGAACTTCAATACTTCTTCCCAACAAAAACATATTTATAGGTATTTACAAAAAAACCAAAAACAAAATAAGAAATGAAGGAATTCGAATCTCGCAATAATAGTTTCACCCATCAAAAAAGATCAAAAGTTTCATTTCGTCATCTCGCAGGCGAGTATCAATTCGCACTATATACTCGGGGTATATCCAAATCCAACCTCCAACCATCAGCGCACTCCCCCTCCCCCACCTCCACGTCCGCCTCCACCATACACCCCGCCCCCCAGCTGTTTATGCAAGTAACATCACACGCATCTCATCTCATCTCATCTCGCTCCAGAAGGATCAATCACACCTCAAAGCATAACCGAGATCCCCTAAAACGAAACAAAGTTCCTCAACAACAACAGTAACGAAGTATCCCGATTCCGATTCCTTTTCTACAACCCAGCCGCCATGATGCAAATAAAAAAATGCAGAAAATGCAAAAAAAACCCTTTTCTAGTTTCCTATCCCAAAACCCAATCGTGTTGGTATGCATGCATGTATGTAAATATGTACAATCCTTCCCCAACCGCAGCCTCAACCTCAAACCTCAACCCCAATATCCGCACCCCCAGCAGCCTCAACCTCCTCCCTCGCCCTAACATTAGCGATAGAGCTCTGCAGCGCGCTCGTAAGATCGATATGGAAGAGCGGGCGATTGAGGCCATGAACAACGACCTTCCTAGGCTCGTTCGCAGTACGAGTCAGGAACTCTGGCGCCTTGTTCTTCGCGGCCGACTGCGTGATGCTCGACGCTTTACTAGGACCGGGGCTGTCCTGCGACGGGCTGATAGTATCGGTATCGGGTCTGCTGATCGTTGTTCGTAAGACGCCGCCTTCCTTCTCGCTGGCCTCGAGTTCTGCGGCGGCCGCGGCGGATTCGGAGCCCCCGATCTCGGCGACACTGAAGATGGACTTCCAGCGCGCGTGTTCGGGGCGCGGCGTCGGGTAGCCGAAGCCGGCGGAGACGAGGCCGCGCTTCGTCCACCGGTTGTTGATGCACGCGAAGTGGAAGTCTACTGGGTCTGGCGCTGCGTATCGGTCTAGCTGGTTGCGCACGTCGATCAGCTGCTGCACCGAGGTCACATCGACGTTGTTAACGGAGCTGAAGTCGAAGATTATGGCTTTTAGCGTCGGGAGCTCGTCGTTTTCCTGCTGTCCCTTCTTCGGGCCCGGGTCGTTCCACGGTCGGTCGCCGGGACGGGAGTAGGTGTTTGTTCTATTGCGACGCGTGTTGGCAAAGATGTGACTTGTGAGGTAGTCGAGAGTGTGACTAGCACTTGGGTAGTTAAATCCCTCGGAGAAACGGTAGATGAATATGCCCGGATAGGGGCTGGCCACCTCGACTTCTGGATTAGAGCCATCGCCGTGGTCGATCGGGAGGAAGACATTGCGTGTCGGCGGCGAAGGGGCGGAATCGACGTCGATTGTTCCATATCCACTCACCACGTTGCTGTCGTTTCCGATAAGGTGATCCCCAATCACAGAATGTACCTGTACTCTACCTAGGAATCTTCCATGCGACTTCAAAACACGGAATATGAAGACGGCGAATGAGATGCATATTGTCGCGTAGATACCGTTTTCAATGGTCGAAAATATGGTAACGAACACACCGACGAAGAAAATGATGACCTCAATCGGCGAAATTCTCCAGAACTTGTAAAGCGTGTTCGGTGACGTAATAAGATCCCCAACGGCGTGGATGATAACGGCGGCGAGAGATGCGGATGGGATATAGAAGAACACGGCGGTAAGTGCGTAGATCGCTAAGAGGACCACAACCGCCGTAATAACACCGGCAAAAGGAGTTCGAACGCCTGCCTTCGACTTGATCGCAGTACGGCTGAAAGAACCGGTAGATGGATAGCCCCCAAGGAAGGGCGCGAGGACGTTGGTCACACCGATAGCGACCATCTCCTGCGATGGGTTGATTATATAGTTGTTGACACGGCCGAAAGATTTAGAGATGGCAATATGTTCGATTAGTAGAACGATGACTGTCGCGGGAAGTTCGCTGATAAATGATCGGATAATATTTGTGTTGATCTTTGGGACAGCGGCATGTTGGAAACCTCGAGGGACGTCCTTGAGGATCGCAAAGGCCGGGTTTGAACGGCGGTACATGTTAACCAGCCAACTGATCATGGTATACAGTAGAATGACAAACACAGCTCTAAGTGTTGATAAGAAGAAAAATAATTTGTTGTGGTTCGGAAATTTCTTTGCTGCAAAGGAGCATGAAAATCGAATCAAATAGAGCATCGCAAGAGCAGTTAGCCCCATAGCTGCATTTAGATCGGTCTTTCCAAGGTTTTTCAAGGTGTTAATGATCACCAAATATGTTGAATCTCTCGTCGAGAAACCGGTGATGCCCATAAGTGTGGGGACTTGCCCTGCGGCGATGTTGATGGCGGATCCGGTCATGAAAGCGGCAAGGGACACTAGAGGTATCAACTCCACGATCCATCCACATCGAATCAAACCGATGAAAAGCACAATGCAGCCAGATATAAGAGCGAGAGCACTGGCAATGACCCAAGGCTCATCTGCATACTCTGGGTATTCCTTGATGGCTTTTGAAACGACGGTACCAGTAACGGTAGACACAACAGCGACAGGCTTTCATAGGTTAGCAGATTGTTCATTTTCATATATACCTGGTTTGGTGATTTGTCAACTCACCCCAATCGTAATATCTTTAGAGGTAGCGAAGAACCAATAGATAAGGACACCCATAAACGAGGAGTATAACCCGAACTGCACTGGAAGGTTGGCTAACTTGGCATATGCCATTCCTTGGGGTACAACAACGGCACCAATAGTTATACCTCGAAGTAAGTTAGCTACGAACCAGCCTTAGTCCGACAAGGGGGACAGACCTGCCACAAGGTCGCCGAGGAACCATTGTAAATTGTAAAATCCAATCCAAGATAGGAAGGGAAATAGAGATTTGACGTAATTAGCCATGTCCTTCCCGGAGGGCATAGTCTCTGCTAGCCATTCTGCACTTGTAGGCTGCTGCTCGATGAAACTGTCCGTGGTGTGCGTCGAGAAGACCGACTCTCCTCTAGTTACGTTGTCCGTATCCGGATCCTCAAGTTTAATGCCCAAGGCCTTTGCCAATTTTTGGCCGAATTGCCTTGATTGAGGCATCGTGGCAATAGTGAATTTGTAAGAGTAGCAAGCGTGGGTAGTTGCTGGAAGGATATGATGGGCTTATAGTCGAGATGTGGTACGTGATGCCTCTATGAAAGACGAGCTTAACACCCCACGAATGAGCCCGCGGGCCAAGGAAATGCAACCCTAAAGTAGCGCTATAAAGAGGTACCAGTGGCCATTGGGGTGAATTTGAACAGAGTGAATGTTAAGACCGAATTAAGCTCTTGAACAAATTGAAAGTTATAGGTCGATTCAGGGGGTGAGTATTCCACACAGGTAAGGGATAAGAGACTGTCGTATTACACGTTGAATTTTATAGCAATCCAATATAAGATCGGTATTATACAAGGGGCAAGAGTATTTGGTAATTGCGATTTTAGCAATCGGTCAAGATGCTGTCGCTAGTCGTAATGGTCGAGAATGGTAATTTGATCCACGGACGTAGATGAAAAAGATGAAGTGAAATATCAAATAAGTAATATTAAGAAAGAGTTTGCTTAGAGGACGTGCCTTCCAAGTTATAAAGGTGTGTTATCCACGTAGGCTTAATTAGAAACAGACCGAGTCGTGGTATGAAAGTACGTAGTCTCTGTGGGGACTGGAGATCTTAAGATTGCCACCAAGGAAAGCTGATGAGCCGAGGTATAAGCTTGATATAAAGTAATAACAATTATGTAGATCTATATGGGCATAACGGTCCCTTTTTCAGATGAGGCTCGAAGAGATATAATAATCAAATCCGATGGAGAAAATGTGAAGGTATGAGCTAGAGGCTTAGCAACTAACAAGATAGGTACTACTAGTATACGGTCCGTTATGGCGTTCTGGTACTCTGCGGGTGCCCCGGGATTGGCTGGTCTTCGATGGCGCAATTGGCTTTATACCATATAAAGTCTAGCGGAAATGTTCAGGTCGATCACCTTCATATTCGATCGTTACTCTTTTATAAGGGCGAATTACAAGTTGAACTGGATTTATAACTCGGTCTTCGAAGATAGCCGAAGACCGATCTTGCAGTATTCGTCCGTACTCGTCCGCAGCGAATCCACCATCTCAATGATACATCGAACGACAAATTCGGCAGATATTTCTTAGCAGGGTAAACTACCTACAGACGATGCTTTCGCACAGTTGCATATTGGATCTCGTGAACAGATATGGAGGAGTAGGTGGGATAGAGTGGATGACCACGGGGAAGGTGAGAATGGAGAATGGAGAATAAGAAGAAGTGGATTGTTCCCAATTAGGCGAAAAAGGCACAACCTCAGCCAATCACAAAGCTTAAATCTGTACAAACTGGTCTAAGCGCCGATGACGCGATTTCACCACAAGCTGATGCCATCATTAGAAATACGTCAACCCCATATAAATCCAAAATATTCTTAATATACAAAGGTACATGACTTCTATTATATGTGCATTTAATTAATCGATTGAACGAATATTAAACTGGCGCGCATTCCACGGAAATATATCTGAAAATGTTACTCATTAGAGTTGTCGGGAGATGTAAAGCGAGTATATCCACCGAGATCGCCTGCTTACGAATCTAGACTTACGAATGCTTCTTAGCCTTATGCTAAGAAAATTCTGAAGATTTCCCCTAAACATTACCTATGTATCTGCGGTAGATCCATTAATAGTAAATGGATTCTTTCAGATCTTCTAGATCTTAGGGGGGTTTAAAAGCTAAAGAACCACATCAACTATTTTAAGTTAGCCCTGGAGGTGCCTGTTAATGGGAAAGTTTACTTCTCCAATTCGATATGCCATTATCACTTGCTGCTAAGTACGATTGGCCGGGAGTCGAAACTACACCTTTGGTAAATATCAACAATAATTTGTATGTACATATATACCAGTGCTTTTCTAGGTACGTATAGATCTATGTCGTTGGTGAGATAGATGATCTTTGAATGAAAGCTAGTATTGATCTCTATATGCAAACAATGCGAAGCAACTGTACCTGCAGATGGGGACTATTTCTTACGGGGATTTCTTGGCGCCGGCCACTCTATTATTGACCCATTGTAACCTCTTGACATCAATACTAATTTTCACATGTTTCTTGAAGATGCAAATATAGAAATGGTTTAATACCACAGAAGCATTTATTATTGCTCTTTCAAAATGGTGATATTTTATACAAGATAATTCAATATTATCGCAAGAGAAACTTACCAACTCGCATCCTCCTAGGAACATAACAAGTTACACAAATCTAAATAAATAACCTTTTTGAGACAACGCGTTCTATTCGCGTTAATCCTGCTGAAGAAAGAGTGAGGGGACCTGTACCTATGTACTTCGTACTCGGAGTGAGGGCAGCAGGGCAGGAAGGGCTGAGTTATGGGTACCTAGAGTCCCCACTCGGGCTAAAACTGACCAACCTCTTTTCCTGCCTCGATTTTTATCAGATTTTATTCGTTTATTGTACCTGATCGTCGCACCCCATCGCCCCCGTCGCACCTACAACTCCAGAACACGTCGAGCATGATTTTTTGGCCAACGACGATAGCTTCAACTCGCCTGTCTCCGCAATTGCTAAAGCAGCTGTTTGCTGCACACGAGCCAAAATGACTAGTCCAACCCGGGAGCCAATCCCACCTGCTGCGCAGCCATTCAACACCATCCACGCGAACCCTTCTTTAACCACACAGCTCACAACCCAGCTTAACGCCCCGCCATCGCCGCATACTCACAGGGCACTGCGCAAACTTCAATCCGCACACAATCTCGGTGCTGCCGCCCGAATTTCTGCTCAGAACTCCATCATGTCGCAGCAAGTTTTTCGTGCAGATATCCAGGACCGCGTCGCGTCGCCTGCGCCGAACAACAGACCTGTAAACCGATCTCCTCAGCGAAACAGAGCAAACTCCGACGCTGCCACGCCTCCGCCCGCAACATTTCCCAATAATATTCTCATATCATTGAATAGCAAGAGAACTGCTTTAACCAGAACTTCGAGAGTAGCCGACAACATGTCTTTGGACAGGTTGATTAGAGAAGGCCCACCCGATGGTGACATAGATGCTGCCTTAGAGAGCGCACGTCTGAAGGTCCTGGATCAAGGTATCCGTAGCGACAGTGATGGAATGGTTCGCTTTGTTCTTTACTTGAAAACTTGGCAATAATCAAGCTGACATCGTCCAGTCGCGAACTCGAATCTACGTATGGCTCATTTTTCTCGATGCGCCTATCCTTGACACCAATGAATACCTCGGCCTGATACATCGAGGTGCTTCACCAGCTTACTCTAAGATCCGAAACGATACATTTCGAACCTTAACTACCGATCCCCTCTTCCGTCGTCGCGTTAGCGAAGCAAGCTTGATTCGTCTTCTGAACGCTATTGCGTGGAAACTTCATGATGCAAAGGAAGAACGCCGACCAACTAGCAGTAGACTTTCTATTGCTCATACTGAGAGTGCTAGTAGCTCTCATAGCGATCTGTCTCAGACGGATGTCTCGCCGTTTTCTAGAAACCGTAATCGTGCTCTTACGCTTACGACAGAAGACTCTGATGCTACCACATCGGAACCCGGTACCTATGTGCAGGGCATGAACGTGCTTGCAGCTCCGTTCCTATATGCAGCTCGCAGCGAAGTCGAAGCTTTTGCTTCTTTCCATACTCTCCTGACGAAGGAGTGTCCCGGATACATTCGGGGCGCAATGGACGGAGTTCATCGCGGCTTAGCTCTAGTCGACAAGGTATTAGGAATCGTGGACACTAAGCTTAGCTGTCACTTGAAGTCTAAGGCTCTATCGGCGGAAATTTACGCCTTCCCATCCGTCCTTACCTTGTGTGCATGTACACCCCCTCTTCCGGAAGTATTGAAGCACTGGGATTTTCTCTTTGCTTACGGACCCCACTTAAACATTCTGTGCATTGTTGCCCAACTGATCATGATGCGTAACGAGCTTCTGACCACTGCCAAGTAAGTGCTCTTCTCGAACAGCGAACAGAAAAAGTTAGGATGCAATGACTAGGCACTAATAAGAAATAGCCCTAACAAACTACTTCGATCATTCCCAGCTTTACGAGCAGAGATGATCAAGCGAACTACACTTGCTATCATAAAGATGATACCCGAAGATGTCTATGCAGAGATCGTCAAGCACGCTCTATAATGTACCACCTAGCGAAAACGTCATTCCACATGATGCAACCCGGTCTATAGGATATGGGGCTGGCTTTGAACCAGCCCCTTTTGTAACAACAGCCCATGACGACGAATCGAAGGAACTTGGAGACCTTGGCGTATACCCAGACAGCCGAGGCACCGGATGACATTGGATCCTCATCTCGGGAGATACCTATGATAATGACCTTTGCATATAGATTCCTCTCGCGAGATCGGAACCCCGGAAAAACGGCTTCTCTGCATACGTCTAGTTGTGGGAATGCGCAAGAAAGAACGAAAATCTACTTGTACAATATGATCAGACGACATGGACGACGAACGAACATCAAAAGGAGAGAAGACCTACAGGGCAACGAATCACGCATAATGAAGTTACGAACACCATATAGCGCACGCTTTTTCCTTTGTTATTGTATCACCACCACTGTATGAGGGCGAGAAAACGGATTGCCGGTTGTGTTAGATGATTGACCTATAAACATATGTACCTATCTAGTTTACGCGGAACACGAATTCAATACACTAATAGGCGCGCTTCGCGTGCTGTAATCTTGATATACTCTTTAATTCTCTCGTGACGGCGTGATGATGATTCTCCGTCCCGTATATACTTACATACCTATATATAACCTACGACTATAAACTCTAAATGCTTAATAGAAAGACCTCAATACCTCCTACCGACGCCAACAAGAAACTATTAGTTTCGAAATGTGTAAGACAAGGAATCCGGAACACGATAATTGCATCCTCGCGCCGGGCTAGAATCGCAAGGGATGTTCTCACCCCATCCGAAAAATGCATTCTCCCTTAACCACCTCCCACCACCTCCCTACATACCTATTTCCAACCACGCCTCCAACCCCCTCCTCACCAGCGCCAGACACACAAGAACGATAAACCGAACCCGCGCCGAATTAGGGGGCTATGCATCGCAATGTATCGGTCCCAAATTCCGGAGGAGTATAATTAAAGTATCGATATCGCATGTCCGCCATCGAAACATTTCCCACCGCACTAAGTATCAAGGAGTCGCGAAGAGCAGTGTCATTTGGAAGGTGTGTGTTCGGTAGTAGTAATGGTATTATGCATTATATACAACGGGCCCCTCCCCATCATGGTCTAGAAAAGGCCCTCACCTCGCTCTTATCCCCCATCGCTCCCATGCTATCTATCTCTATGCTATATGCTCCTATGCTTAACCTATAAAACCGCCATTCACTTATACTCCAAAAACGCACTTTAAACGCCGTATCCAAATCAAATCAAATAAAATCGAGTAACTTGTTATAACCAAGTCACCATGTTCGTCATTTCACTGATGCTCCTCGCCTGGTTCGGGCTCTTCGCTTTCGCGCAGGAGAAGCACGGACACGTCCGCGTCTCCGTCGTTCATAGGCGGGAGACGCCAACATGCGAGGGGATGTACGGCAGCGGCTCGCAGACCTGCGGAGGACCCGATAGCACATACTGCTTCAACCCTACTTCTGGCCAGGTAAGCAGCCGATACACCCCGTTCAATTCCATCCCATTCCCAACCCTAGGAAATGCTGACAAGGAATAGTCGTGCTGCGAAGCCGACCACGGGTTCTGCGACGCAGGGAAATACTGCGCGCCTGTTGGAGGCTATTGCTGTTTCGAAGTAAGTATTCGACCGTCTTGATCGATAGAAAGTCGCATTTGTTAACCGTAAATAGGGTGAAGATCTCGCGACGTGCGCTCAAAATGCCGGCTTCACACTCCCAGCTTCCATTTCCAACTCATCGTCCTCGGCGGGCGCCAATGCGATGGCCGGATCGGCAACCGTTGCTAGTCCAACAATGACAGTAGCTCCCTTTCTCAAGGAGTCGTCGGTGCCGCCCTCAATAGATATCGAAAATTGTGGTTCGCCTGAACCTGCCGAAGCTATAGCCAACTCGACCACATCCACATCAACCACCGTACCGCATACGAATACAACAACTCCAACGTCCCTTGTGCAAGTTTCCTTCGCAAGGAGGCGGGCCGACCCTATAGCTAGACCAATGGCAATGGTCGGAATAGTTTGTCTTTTGACAATACTAATTTGAACATGATTTAAACTCTATATCATAAGAGGGTAAAGGAAGGGCCCATTAGAACGGATTCTGCAGGTTTATTGAAGGACGAATATTCAGGGAATTAATAATGTGTAATCCCATATCCAATAGGATTTTGCGCGGTCGACTGTAGATAGATCATACCCCGGAATCGTTCGAGGATGCTGCTTAGTAGGTCGGGCAGCCCCCTTGCGCGCGCTGGAAGGCGCCGGAGAAAAATTCTTGCATAGCGACATAATGATAAAGGATTCCGCCAAGTACGGCAAGCTGGACACTGCATTAGCGATGGTGTGATGATGTTTCGACCCTCTATAATACTCACATGCCATAGGTTGTGCGCATTACCACAGTAATCAAACGCTCCGGGGAACCACCGTTCCGGAACCTTGCTTGCGTAAACACAAGCTCCAACGACATAGACGCAAAGGGACTTGAGTAAATTCGAACCGGCGTAGAACTCATACGCCCATTCGGGACCACGGGTGAGGATGATCTGGAATATTGGCAAAAAACCGGTAGCGCCTAATCCCACGAAAAAGCCTACTCTTAACCATGCCATATCCTGGCCATTAAACTTCGGGTGCCACGGCAGGATAGTACCAGCAATGCCCAATACAGCCGTCGCCGTCAAGTACGTCCATCGGCTAATGGGTTCGCAATAGAAGGCGGTATACTCGGTCGTCATAATCGATGCAGCGATAAGCAAGGAGATGCCAGTGTAGTCGATGCATGCGAATCGTTCCATAAGACATTGATCTGCGACGCAGTTCATGGTGTGCCAAATAGTACTGCAGACTAGGCACTTGCAAGCCGCGAAAAAGAAAACGGCAGCGATGAAGACATCCGTCTTTGTGTAGAGGGAGAAGTTTGCGGACATCGGGTAGAAGTAAAAGGCGATGGACAGGATTATTATCAAACCAAGTGCGTGAGACCAGATATTGACAGTCTCGTTCGAGACGCCGAACATGGAGCGTACGCAGCCGATTTTAGATTCGGTGAATCTATATCCGCCAAGGATATGAGGATTGACTCGCCAGGGTATGGGAAGCTCCTCATACTTAATCAGACCCTTCTCTCTTGCACTGGCAATGGCTCTTTGAATGTGTTCTTCGACCGTTTCTGCAGCGCGCCAGGCTCTTCCGAGACCGTCGTCAACAACACCACGAGCACGTTCTAGTCCTTCGTCCACGACTCGTCGGCCCTCACCTATCAAACTCCCGGCAGCATCGGCCGCATTCGCAAATCCGTTGTCGCGGAACTTCAAGGCTCGGGTTTCGAAGTCCGTGAGCATAGTATCGAGTATTTCAACACCCACACGGGCCTTCTCATTCATGGATCCGGCCGCGCCCAATGCCTCGTGGTATCTAGTGTCCAAGGTTTCGACCATGACCTGCAACCGCCGGCGGCCCGCACCGATGACCTCTTCCGAGACCTGCGAACATCGTTCCCGCACCGTTTGTAGAGTGGCGAAGGTTTTGGATATACTCGAGTCGAGGTCGATTAGCTCGCTATAACCTTCGAGGTATTCAAGCCTCCTCTCTAGCTCGGAGAGGAACAGATCGACCTATCTTCGTTAGGACCATAGGCAATCAAAACTTAAAAAATTAGTCGAGGTTAATAGTAAAATAGGTTATATACCCGAAGCAGCAGGCCTTCTTCCCCGTCCATGATATGCTGAACTAAAGAATGTCTCCTCCGAGGCATAAAGGAAGAATGCCGTCTCCGCCGCGGGGGGACGTTTTGTTCGGTTGCGGTGCTGGAACCTCGGGCACCGGGGTTCTGGTCTTGGTGAGAGCCAAAGGCGGCGAAAGTCGAAGTGCAAGACATGGTGAGAAACGTGTGCAGTGAACGAGGATAAAGTATACTAGGTAGCAAATAATATGTTGAGTTCGTTGGTGCCAACTAAGAATACCAAGGCTTGGGCAAGTCTACGCTGTCAGACGTCCCTGCATGAGACATCCACGGAGATAGAGTTGACCAGTCAAAGTATGGAAGTGCGCAATACTGCCGAAAGATTGGTTTGAATGTTCTAAGGTTGCTGGCGAAGGAATAGTAAGAAGCGAACTGAACCAAAGTGGAGGGTTTGTAACTTTCACATGTGGAAGTTTGTGGTTGTTATTGGTTGAAGAGCGGTAACTTTTCAAGGGGAGAAACATTGAATCGGGGAGGACGGAGGGAGCTTAGATAAGATCGTACAGCGTAAACTCAATAAACTTCATGCAAGGGTCTGGTTTGCGTAGGTTCCCCACCATCGGAACGCCATATATTGATCTGTTGAAAGTACCAGATACATTCAACGTTTGAACCTATGACATACCGAATTATGTCCCTAGTACTAGCTACAGTTTGCATTGATTGTTTAAATTCAACCAATCACTTACCTTATACTGTGACTCCACTAACCTCCTCTATGGATTTATTGCCATTTTATTTTCAATACCGCATATTAGACACCAACGTGTTGGAGGAACCCAAGCAATTGTACCAAAGTTGGTATGCATCTTCAGCTGAAAAGAGCTGCGAAAGCCCCAAAGTTCGTTATGGTGGTGTCGCTGTTGGTGGTGGCGGAGGAAAAATGAGTGCTGACCCCAATTTCCAATTTCCACTTCATTGTACCTATGTATCTACCAATCACAGTGGCTTTTAGAAGGTTAAGATCCTCGGAGACCGGCAACGGCGATTGAATCATCCGACCCAAATCTAGGAGTCCCATATTTCTAACGGGACATGGATTGCCTTTCTCAACCTTAATCTTGTACATAGCAAATCTTTGCTTATGTAACCATAAGGCTAGAACCTTTGAAGACCACTGCGATTTTGATTGGTCACTTTTTCAAAATATCCTGGCTACAGCTAAATTTCGCCTTGATTGAACATTACAAACCATACTTGAATAAACATCAGCATCCTGCGATCTTTAGTCAAAATCTTGTCTCGAACCCAGCTCTCTACCTCGAGCTGCTTGCGTCTCCCTTCACCATGGCGATCGATGAGATTGTGACCGATGCGAACCTATTGACGGTGCTTAATGCGTCCCGCGACACCCGAGTACAGGCGTTGAACCTGGTTGACCAGATCGCGGCAACTGGTCCGATCGAGAACGCTTCTCCAGAGGCTCTACAAGAAGCTTCCAAGCAGCAGAAACTGCTTATCACCAACCTCGCACAGCTTCGCGGCCTTCACCGAGCAGCCTACTTCGCTGCGCGACAGACCAAGTCGCAAACGTCCGAGGCGCGTCAGGAGGTTGATCGTCTGCATCTGCAACTCCAGAACCTGTACTACGAACAGCGGCACTTGCAGGGAGAGATATCAGCATGTGAATCCTACGAGTTAGTGGCCGATGAAGCTTTCCCTTTAACCAATACAGACATACCCAGCAAATATTTCAAGTCAAGTGACATCAACTTTAGCTACAATTATCCAGTATCGGCACTTGAGCTTTCGCAATAGCTAACCTAGTACGCAAATAGTCACACGTATCAGCAGCTTCCCCTCATCCCACTCGAGGATTTCATTGCCTTGAAACCAGATCACACCGAGGATGACGAGGTTACCTTGATGATTGCGCGAATCGACCACGAGCGAAGCGAACGCGAAGCTCTCGAGCAGAAACGCATGGAGCTTCTTAAGAGGAAGCAGAAGCTTATCGCCGATAACAAGAAGCGCAAGGAGGACCTCGCGAACCTCGACAAGGAGCTCGAGAAGTTCATCGATGTACGTTCATATTCGGAAATTCCCTGTTTAGTAGTGCGTGCCGATGCTAACATCTAACCAGGCTGCCAAACCCATCCAGAAGCTTCTCGATAAGAACGTCTAGGCCACATTCTCGAGCAGCAGTAGAGGAAAGAGCCAGCGCTTTTCGTGGCGCTACTTTATGGACGTACTAGTATGGATTTTCATGGCCATCATACGCTTCTTCACCAGTGCATCTAAGGGAACATCGAGGTAAGGCTATTATTATCAACACTGTCAGAAGAGTCTTTTTCTCATCCAACTCGCCAGTTCTTGCGAAAACAAAAATTGAAGAGATCAGCCGCCATATAATCGAGAAAGGTCGAGCAATAGTATTGGCCATGTGTACGGCGTAATTATACCGCATCAAACCTCGATCGACCAACTGAGCATTAAAAGAGTACATCGTACATTTTCGTCGGTTGAATTTCACTGGATAGGAGGATCTTATGGAAGTTCATTATGGCAGCAGGAACATTCAGCAGCAAGAAAATTGAATGATCGTGGAAGAATGCCTCCGAATCAGACAGGCAGGCAGCAGGATTAATTAGCACACCGTATTGGCTGGGACGGGATTGTATATCAGGCTCTGTCGATAATCTTGCTGATAACCCACTTCCTGCAGCAGTGCAGCATGGTCGGCACCCAACGTCGTGTCCCATCTACTCTATGCAAGAATTGATTCATCGTGTTCACTGCATTTATCTGGCCTGATCCTGTGAGACAGCATAGAGATGATCAATGTTTTTGAAATGCACGCGCAATGACATTGAAGCCCGGAATATCTCACGAGACTAATCAATTGATATAAAAGACGTACGAGCGTTTATATATGTATATATGGTTTGTTCATGAAACCACAGATGTAGGCCTATGAGATGAGATTACAATGCCGCCTACTATGTAAGGAAGGGTGTGATTCTCGTAACTGCATGCAGTAATGAATCAAAACGCAAGTCACCTGCGGTGATACATGGCTATGACATCTATCAGGAGATTTGCGTATCAAGACATGGGATCTGACAGCTTGCTGGTTTTACAGAGACTTGGGACGATAAAAGGGACCCGCGGCGCGCAATGATTGGTCTGTCGGGCATAGTTCTGCTAAATGTCGAAATGACGCGTTTTTAGCAGCTTTCTTCCAATCGTGACCCGAATACCCAGAACGCGTCTCACGAACCGTGGCCCGGTGGGGTTCTCGCGTGAAAACATCGGCCATCGGCTATCCCATCGCCAAGCTTGCCCGTATTTCGATAAGCCCTGCCGAGGACCCTGACACCTGAATACCTACGGTCTGCTAGGCTGGCTAGGATAGGATCTTTTTTGACAATGCGACCCCGGAACCTAGACCTAGGTCTATTCGGCAGAGACCTGGAGCTCCCCGAGCTCGTTTCTCCTATTATTACGGGAAACGGCTTAACGAGCTGTTTTATATGCGGACCCTTTCATTACCTAGCTAGCTCAGCGGTTAACCCGTTAGTCTCTGCTACCCTTATTGCCCTTACTGCCCCTATCGATTTCAAGGATCTGTAACAGAATCAGCAGTAGTAGCAGTAGCACACTGCATTAAGCAATAAGTATCAAGCAGGTCGACGAAAAAAGACCGTGCGATAGATCCGTTTCTAGGCAGACGGTTTAAAAAGAGAGAAACAGACAGGACGCAGAAACGTATTGCCTCAATTGGCCTGCAATTGGCCCCGTCCCCCGTCAGACTTCGGAAAAGACAGAATTTTGCAGTGGTTTTAGTGACGGATCCAGATCGACAGTGGGCAAGTAATCTCGACTGACAAATAAACGTGGATGCCGGATCCGCAACGGACCAATGAGAATTGCCCGAGCCGCAAGTTAAATTAATTCGCACCGTCGCACTGAGGATCAATGGTGAGCATACCAGGCATAGCGAGCATAGCGACGCTGCAAAGACCGGGGGTCGTGTGCCATTGAGCCAAGAGAGAACTCATCTTGATACCCCACCGCTGTAGGCAATCTGTACCTTTTCGGTGCTACCTTACATGATGAAGATGGTCCTTCGTTGGCGGCCTCCACACTGTACTGGTCCTTTCTGCATGCGAATCAGAATAGGAGGGAAACTATTTTCAAACGAGGAACGACAATGGATGTTTTGAAAAAGAGGGAATATCCAAAGAAAGAGAAAGATGATCTCTTCGTAAATAGGATCATTTTTGGAGGCCGTTTCATAGTAATACGTTGGTTAGGCTGCTAAGTAAAGCAGGTTTCAGGATTCGAAAAATAAAATCCGAAGACAGAAAGGCAATCGGAATTCTACTTCTGGCAATTTGTCTCGAAAAAGCGCAATTCAATTCGCGAGGGGCAAGTCACAGTATGTAAACAGTACGTAAGTCATACTGTGTATCGGTGGCTCTTGAGGTCGAGATAGGATCGATTATACCGAGGTACATAGGTACAACCTTTGGTACAGAAGGTACGAAGTGAGGTCATTTCCGAATCGCAATTATTATTAACTGTTGCAACTGTCGGCAATTAACGTAAATGCAATTATCCGATTTCTTATAGAACTTTTCTTCAAGTAGTGCCGTCTTACCACAATGACGTCCGACTTACTATACACATGTGCAACGATAACACCTCGATGTTATCGCTAGAGAAAATAGTATAAGAGCGGGGGGATATGGCGTGGCGTGCGACGGCACTGATGATAAGCCTCATGATTGTCTATGTACCAGGGATATGTATGTCGTCCGCAATCGCAATCATAGGCGCTTGGTATCTTGATGACAATTAAACATGGCTTGATGACGATGAAAAGGTGACGACTAGCGTTGGCATCGTGGCTAGACAAGGAAACAAGCCACCGTCGCCCACGCGGTCTATGCGTGTGCATATGCATCAGCGATGTCGAATCGCAGGAAAGGAATAGCTTCCAAGGCGCAAACATATCAAGTTAGCTTACCTGTGCACTACTATGGTATGTAGGATAGTATATCCTATAGAAGAAGCTCGGCTCTGTCTTAGTGGCTTGAAGCAACGTCGTCCGGCACTAAAAAGCCGAGTGTTTAGGTCATTTAGGCCACTCAGAACATAGCCTAGTCGTGGGGGAATTATTTTTCGCAGGCCTATAATACGATATCCGCGCAGAATGCGAAACAAGAGGCGTTTATATGTTTAGCACGCTTAGCGTAAGGGATTACCTAGACTCTCGACTATGCCACCACATCCCACACATAATAGGCCATAATAGGACATAATAACTAGTAGTATGTAGCGGTGCCCACTGTCGACAGGTGGTACGTGGGCATGTGAAGGATCAGACATGGAATCATGTCGACGTACATAATATGCAACACAGCATTCATCAAGTTGATCGGCTCAGACCCGGCTGACGGGCATTATGTGTCTTTAGCAGGAGTTGTGGGAGTTGTGATACAATCATCGTAGAGAGATCAGAAGTTGGGATTGGATAGGATTGGCGGGTTAACCAGTATCAGGCATGCAGGTTGGGATGCGGTCTGCTACCAATAAGTCAGATGGTGACGAAAGAAGGGAGCACGCACACACCATCAGAGAAAAGCCGACTCTGGGCTGTCTGGGGTGGGAGAGTGGCTGCGTGCATGCCGTTCGGCAAGATAATCAGATGCAAAGGACGCTTGGAATTGAACTCGAGCTTCCACAACGAAGAACCGCTATCCGTATTCAACTCGTGCGGTCAGCAGGTCTGCGACCACTCAGGGCTAATATAGCAATGTGCTACTGTAACCATAGTGCCGGTTTGAGGTTATCGACGATGGGTGACGAGTGGAGAACCTATCATCGTAATCTCATCGTAGAACCCCCAGCCAGGACTGCAGAATCTGTATCACAATAGCTGAACAAGCTAGAGTCATTATCGTACGTCTTTCCTCTCTTCCAAAGATCAACCCGACCTTCTTCCGCCTTTCTTGAAGATCAAAGAGGCTGAGATGGATTCGTTCGCCGACGATTGGCCTGCTTAGCCAACTAGGACCGGCGCAGCAGCGTTCGAAGGCGTAGAATGTACACTAAACAGACCTAATCGACTAACTGGTCAGCCTTGGGGCGGGATGGCTGTGAACCTTGCACATCCCATATGCAACCTTCATCCCTCTCCCCACGTAACCTAATAGTACCGAACTACGGTAATATGGGTGCCTGGTCCCGTTGTAAATACATGTACAGTACTTGGGATGGCGCATGTAAGAAAGACCATACATGGCCATACATACGCCCTTATGTATGGTTGGTGACAAGAATAGAAGCTGAAGTCATCGCTCTCAAAGGTAAGAAAATAAGGATTTAGTCTAATAATCTTCTTCAGCCCTTTAACATCGGGGAACGAACAATGACCTACATAGAAGGCATACCATCGAATGATGTAATTAGAGCGAAGAAACAATACGTAACTACAAGGTTTTTCTAACATTAGGTCGAAAGACTCAAAGGTCGAATGTCGAACGTCGAATGGTCAATACGGCGTAGCGATTAGGTACGCCACTCGAAGGTATGGGTTAGATTGAACTTGGTCCCTTGCCAGTGGCCACTTGGTGACTATCGAGGACTGCTTTGCCTCGTAGAGTTTAGATGCATCTCGCACTTACAACTTAGCCTCGAAAACGTGAAGAGTCGAAAGGACTTAGTTGGCCGTGCTAAGTAGCATCTTGCATAGGCAGCTATCATCCGGGGTATTGAAAAGATAGATTATATGATTCGACGACACATGTTTTGTCACATGAGGAATTAAGTCGAATATTGAATTTCGACCTAGAAACGCTCTAAACGCCAATAGATTTGATGAAGGAGAAAATGCCTTTCAAGATTCGAAACTTGATTGGTGATTATTATTTTAATTGTTCACGTCTTTGGGAAGTCGCTCCATCCAAAGTACGCTGTAAAGAAAGAACTGACCTACAGTACCCATCTTCAAAGTCTATCATGCCGTCCCGTTTTAGGTCTTTGTGGGTGTGTTTTAAAACACATGTGTCGTACCTGCCACAACTGTATTGTACTGTACATATTGTAATGGATACATCAGACCTAAATGCTGTACAAGGCCGTCATCGGTAGACCACACCCATCTAAGCATGCTTTGTTAGTGATTTCCTTCGCTCAATTGAATAAAATGGTGATTGGCGGTGCATCTAGTTCGAAAGAAGGCAAAGAAACAGGAGCTGACAGGGCAAAGTGTTCTTTCATTTTACCACCTGGACATATCAGTGAATTGCATAAAGAGTGTGTGGCTAACAATCGACTAGCCTTGCATGTAGTAACTAGATCAGAAATTAAGTACTGTACTTTGTAGAGACAAGCCCCATAAACGCTCCCCTTGCCCCCCATAACCATAACCATAAACTACTGACGCTAGACCTAAATGAGGTCACTAGCTTGTCTGGGTCCCAGGCTTGAAATATCTGGGAATTGGAACCTTTCTCGTCGTCAGAGCTACTGTCCACTTTGGGGCGCAGAATCCCTACCCATCTAATTTCTCAATCGTACTAAACCAGGCTCCCCTTTTTCCCTAATTGTTATTACCTTCATGAGGTTCAACCTAGTAATTTTCCAGCTCCTCTCCCGTTTTTTTTTTTCTCTCTTTGCCCTGACTTTACCGATTTACTACTAGATTTTTTCCTCCTTTCCTTTTTTTTCCTTCACACCCAGTCAATACAACCTAAGAGAGGATCATTACCAAAGGCCCAAGGTTACTGTGCAGTAGCGCACGAACATCGCGTTCTCTGCTCAAGCATCCCAGCCCCCCCTCTCCCTCTAACCCCCTTCCCACTCAACGTCCTTCCTTGTGTTATCTTTTCCCGAATTCGCTACTGAACGCCATTTCTTCTTCTCTTTTCTTCCTTATTCCTCGTTGGCGCCTCACCATCACACTCCTTATCTATCCCACCGTAGGCCAACCATCGCCAAACCCCCCCTCCGAGGAATCAATCTTTACACGTCCCCTCTCCCCCGCCTGCCCATCATGTCGCTCTTCAACTGGTGTACGAGAAGAGCTGGAGGGTTGGCTATGTTGATGACACTAGCTCTCAGCTACTATGTCATCTCGAGGGAAGCAACTGCGTCGCGATATGATTACAAGTACGCACAGCAAGATACCTTAAGCAGGCCAACACACTCTGCCAGCTCTATGTCTGAAGGACAAGGTGGTGGACTATGGACGGTCGTATTTGCCTACTACTCTCTATTAATACATATTCTGGTTTTCGCCTTCCCGATGCGTTCTTGCTACGCCATTTTCGACGTTACTCGAGGCTTGACGAAAGCTGCGCGGGGTCGATCTCTAAGGGATTTCAAGCTATCCCACCGTCGTCGCGGTTCATCTACCTCTCTATCTAGCTCCGAGACATTGACCTCTTCCAAAGAAGATTCTCTCCCTTCCTCGACTACAAGCAGCGAAATTGGCGATATTGAACCTGAATTCTACACTGATAATGATGCGGATTCCGACCGTGTCGTTCACGCAATCGTTATTCCCAACTACAAGGAAGAAGTCGATAGCTTGAGGGAAACACTTGACGTTTTGGCGTGCCACCCCCAGGCTCGTGATTCCTACGATGTAAGTCATTTTCCTCTAAATTTGAGTAAAAACGCGGTTGGATTTGTTCATACCCCCAATTTGGACGAATTACGTGGCTCCTTTTTTAAGCATGACGTCGCGCTAGTGATCGTCGTTTCAAAGTACTAATTAAATTTGCCCGCAGATTTACCTTGCTATGGAACAGCGCGAACATAATGTCGAACTCAAGGCAATGAACATTATCCAGGAATTTGTCAAGAAGTTTCGCTCAATTGATTTCACTCTGCACCCGTCTGATATCCCTGGCGAGTCTCCTGGAAAAGGTAGCAATTTGGCATGGGCTGCGCGCAAGCTTAGCGAGAGATATTCTATGGGCTGCAGGAAGGATGTAATCGTTACTGGAATTGATGGTACGTGCACGTGTTACAAGAAGCCTGTTTGGGGCATTTTTTATGCAGAAGGCTAACCAACATGACAATTTAGCTGACAGTCATTTGTCCACCAACTATTTCGCTCACCTAACTAGCATGCATCTATCGTACAAGGAAACTGCCAGCACTACTCTCTATGCCGCTCCTATCATCTTCGACCGTAACGCACACGCTGTTCCCGCCATTGTTCGTGTAGCCGATATTCTATGGGCTGGTGCCGGTCTGTCTGGTCTCTACAGTGGTTCGACTATTGCTCCTCCTACGTCTGTCTACTCTGTGCCTCTTGAATTGGTTGACCGAGTTGGTGGTTGGGACTGCGACTCCGAGGCTATCGGCGAGGATTTGCACATGTATCTGAAGTGTTTCTTTGCGCTAAACGGAAATCTGACTGTGAGAACCATCATGAGCCCTGTCAGCCAGAGCAACGTCAAGGGTGATGGTGGCAAGGGCGTTCAAGGACTCTACAACGATATGGGTGCCCGTTACAAGCAAGCTCTACGACACATGTGGGGAGCTCTCGATTCTGGCTTTGCTATCAGGAAGTTCATGGAGCTCTGGCAAGAGCGCAAGCACACTGCCAGAGCTTTCCGACCTCTACACGTCGCCTTGTAGGTTTCAGTATATCAAGGTCCTCAATAGTACTCGCTAACACAGAACAGGAACCACCCTACCGATTCGTACCTTACGCAGACCCAATTGGATATGAGCCCCGAACAGACTCTTGAGAGTGGAATCTTCAGCGACGTTACTTCTGACACCCTGAAAGAGCCTGACTGGCAACGAATCATCTTTCTCTTCCACCGACTCTTCGAGGCCCACTTCTTACCTCTTCAAACCACTATCCTCATCATTGCTTCCACCCTCTACATCTGGGTTACAGATGGCAGTTCGGATCCTCACCAAATCAGCTGGATCTTCATTGTCTGCAACGTATTAAGAACTGCCGGTTTCATGGAGGTCGTTCTGATGCTATTCCTATATGAGCGACTACATAAAATCTGTGCCACCACGCGTGAGAGGGAAATGACTGAGGCCGGTCTCTCCAAGGGAATGTGCTTCTCTCACCGAAACATCAGACAAAACTATGTCGACTACGTCATGGCACCCCTAGTCGCACCGTTATACGGTGCTATCCCCACCGCACAAGCTCAGCTTATGCACTTCTTCACGCTTGATCTCGTTTACACAGTCAGTAAGAAGGTCACAAGGCAAAGAGCAAAGTCTATAATTGCCAGTGTCATGCCCTAATGGACCTTAACGGATGAGTTGTTTTGAGTTTAATAATCTTCGTCCAGGCTGACTATTGCGATGGTTGAGCCTGATGCGCGCTTTCTGTTCGATTCTCCACATACCCGTTGAAGACCGAAGAAGCGAGCGACCTTTTCCGAATTTTTGAAAGAATAGCTCCACGGAGCGTGTGTAAATAGAGGACATGATGTTGATATGCATGGCATCGGCATTGGCATTCTAGATACGGGGATACTTTTTTCTGGGCTCACGGAGTTCATGGAGCAAATCGCAGGAGTGAAAAAGACTTCCTGCCGGCATTCGTTTACGTGGCAAAGAAGAGAAGAGGGCCGGGATGAACACGGCTCTGTAGTCTAGTTCGACTCGTCGAGGTCGAAGGACACATCCGTCCAATTGGGGGGCGGGCTAGCCCAGCGAGGACGACAAGACGGGGGTTCACGATGGAGAGCAACCCACGACACCTAATGCGCAAATCTGGCCCGGTAATAACTAATAATGAATGTACATAAGAAGATCAGTCACCTGACGGGGCTGAAGATTACGAGCAACATGGCGACCGAGAATAGTTGTCAAGCAGTACTCTTCAAGCTTACAACAATAAATGATAAAAATCGTATTGCTCTAGAACTACATATGCCTCTCATGAATTGACGAGTTAGTGACGCAGCTTTTTACCTGGAATTTTTCATCCTCATGTTTAGTTTAGTTAATATATAATAGAGAACAGAGAATAATTACAGAAAATCCGTATGTAGGTATAGCCTAGGCTAACTGCTACACAAGCTATTTGATATTATAATTTACGTACCTACAGAATACGTCCGCCTCAATATACGAGCTATGCATGATAGGATGGCAGTAAGAATAGGGAAGGAGTCCAGCAGTTAGGACTATAGAGCTCTATATCCGGTTACGCGCAATCTATACGCCTTGGCTCCGAGTCAAGTCGGAGTTGACACCAGGCAATTGACCAATCACGTTACACCGTTCCTGATGATCTCGGACCCCTATTAGACCGCACATCCTCAGCGGCATCGAGAATAATTGGCATTCTTCTAGTCCGATCGACCTCGGGAATTGGCTTTAAGTGTATGAGCCTTCTAGGACGAGCTCTAAAAGCCATGTACGTATGGACTCAGGAGGAGAGGTCGTGAGAATACAAATAACCCTTCACTACTTCTCTTAGTTTGTGTTTTTAGTTCTATCCATACTCACGCTTAACAGACAGGTTCATATATCCGATTTACCCAACTACAGACTATTTCAGTATTCTTAGGAAGCTTCTACGGTTTCCCAGTCCAACTTTACAAAATGGCTAGCGAAGGCAAGACCGGGGGTGCTCGACATGTGGTGAGAATTGGTGTATTCATCCCGACGGACTGTCAGGTTCTCGACGCGGCGGCTGTCGATATCATGGGGTCTCTAAGCTACGAATGGTCAGTACGAATGCCGTCGAGGCGAGATCCTCACGCCTCTGATTTTGCATACAAGCTAATATGATCGCAGTATGTTCTACTAATACCGAACTTACCTTTCCCCTAGCCCCTTATTTCGTGGGATGGGCAAGACACTTACCACCTAGCAGACATGAGCATGGTAGCCTCGCTCGTCCCCCAATCCTTCCTCGACCTCGCGCCCTCGGTGGACATCCGGTACATCGGCACCGTCCCAGCCGGCCAGCCCATCCAGCTCACGGCAAACCAAGGCCTCGTGTCGACGAACCATTACTCCGACGCCGATGTCGCCCCCGGCAAGCTCGACATCGTCATGATCCCCGGCCCGGACCCGTTCAAAGTGCTCGAGAAGAAGTCCTTGGAATGGCTGAAGAAACATAGTGAGACGCCCGGCGTGGATATCTTGAGCATTTGCTCTGGGATCCTGGTTTGTGGCGAGGCGGGGCTGTTGAAGGGGAAGACGGCGTGTGGACCGAGGGGCATGCAGGATATGATCCGCGCGAAGGGGTTTGGCGAGAAGGAGCTTGTGGGAGATAAGTTGAGGTGGATTCAGGATGGGAATTTCTGGTCTAGTGGTGAGTTCGTTCTTTTTCCTGCTGGTTGAATTATCCCTTCTTGTGAGTCTTTAGGGACGATGTTAACGATATAGGTGGCGTGACTCACGGAAACGACCTCGTGGCGGCGTACTGCCGTGCCTCGCACCACTTCCCGACGCCCCTCGTCGATGTCGTGTGCGAGATGATCGGGGTGGGAGATCGTGCCCAGGCGTATAATAAAGGTCAGTCGATGTTCGTTCTTAAGATAGTTTTTGGTGCGTTTCGAGCGTGGCTGATTAGCTTTACTTCGCGGCACAAATAGAGATGATTGCGTTTGAGATTCCCGGGGGAGCTGCTTAGGCTGCTGGTATGAGTGCTTGGGTATATCCATTGTTTGGATGCGGTTTGGGATGGGAACTCATCCAGTGAGGGAAGGATTGAAGTGGGATGAAATGAGGATTGTTCTCATCTTTTGTCTTCTGAATGCTGGCATTCATAGTCCTGTGAGGATGTACACCCGCGTCATTCTTGGGCTAAGACATAACTTTATGGCACTGTATCTGGTTAAGACAACTTGAAATCGAAGGGTTCCATTGCCAGAGACATGGTTTGAAAATGCTATATATACCGAGACTTGTGAACGTTGCTCTAATTTTGCTTTTTTTCTCCCCTCTCTTATCCGTCACACCCGGGCCACGATTTTTTGTGGCTTTCACAGGATATAGACGTAAAAAATGTAGTCGTCCTCACGACCCATCACCCACTATCACAAGTGGCCCCTATTTCGGTATACAACATACCATATTGAAGGATGCATCGTACGTTAGTATTAATCATCTTATAAAACGAAGCGCAATTGTATAATTACGAAATAAAAGGTAATATATCCGGACATTTGTTGTTGTTGCATCAAGTTCTTAACGACGATTGGCTGCATTAAAACTTACGGCAGTTAGTGGTTGCTATGTAGTTGACGGCCGCTAGAAAACTGATTTTGGTAAAGGCCGCCTGCAGATAAGCCTATTTCATACTAGCGCTACCTTATCGTCGAAGGCGGTAAGACATTTTGGGTGGGGTGGTTGCTGCGGCGGAAAAAAAATTTGGAGTGCAGTTGCAAAAACGGGATGAAAGCTACGCTAAGCTTCGAACTTTTTTTTTTCCTCCTTCTCTTCAACGGCTCGAGTCGCGTTCAACGTCCTTTCTCGTCTTTCCTCATACAACCTTACTTTTTCTTCCTAGCTTTTTACGATTGCAGTTGGTCATTGGCATTTGCGATTTCGACCATTCTCTTTATTAAATCGTATCACAGACTTATAGTCGCACACATTTTATCCATTCAGCTAACCTTCACATCAATTCATCATGACGATCGTAGCTCTCGGCCTCTATGGGCTTGAGGTCCCGGCGCAAGGTGTCTTGGTTCCTGCCATGACGGAGGGTGGTGTCCCAGGTGCCGCTGTAAGTACATTTTAATATATGTCGCTAGATTTACCTTTCGCACATATAGACTCTCCCATCGCTATCGCATCAATTCTCCCCGCTCTCCACTCTGTCGCAGCATTGTTGCCTGCGCCTCGATCAATTTTTAGTCGCTAACATGGAAATTATAGTATCGCATCACTATGGCTGCTCTCGACCCGACCGAGGCGCCCGAGGCTGACGAGGAGGGCAATATCGCTGCCGTCCCTCGTGCTACTCTTAAACTTATCCGCCGCGTGCCTTCTCACGATGATGAATCGGATGATGAATACCTTAATGAGTTGATGGGTGGCTCATCTGACGAAGATGATGACGATGATGATGAGCCGAACGGTGGCCCTAGCGACCCGGCTAAGTCGAAGAAAGCTCGACAGGCTGCTGCTTTACAGAAGCTCATTCAAGCTGCCCAAGAAGAGGAAGACTCTGACGAGGAGATGGACGATGTCAAGCCCAACGGCATCAAGGCCGGCAAGAAGGGCAAGAAAGGCAAGGAGCCTGCTACGTCCAGCGATGATGAGGATGAGGACGAGAGTGTCGGATCTGAGTCATTGGAGCTTGAGGAGTTTGTTGTGTGCACTCTTGACACTGAACGCGTATGTCTTCTCTATTTCGTACTATCGAGCCTAAGCTAACCCACCCCAAAGAACTACCAGCAGCCCATTGACATCACCATTCTTCCTGATGAGGAGGTGTTCTTCGTAGTTAGGGGAACACACGCCATTCACTTGACTGGCAACTACCTTATTGACACCGATGAGCCCCACTCTGGCTCTGAGGATGGCGATGACGATGAATACGACATGGAAGGAATCGAGGAGTACGACACTGATGACTCCGAGGTCGACGAACTTGATGATCTCCAGGACCCTCGTATCACAGAGGTAGACTCTGAGGATGAGCCTCCCAAGCTAGTCAAGACGGAGTCCAAGAAGAGCAAGAACAAACGCCCTGCCGAAGACGAGACCGAGGGTCTTGACGAGCTGATGGCTAAGGCCGAAGAGACCAAGCTTAGCAAAAAGCAGCAGAAGAAGCTGAAGAACAATAAAGGCGAAGCGGTTGCTGTTAAGGAGGAGGCCAAGGCCGAAGCCAAGGATGCTTCTAAGAACGACAAGAAGGTCCAATTCGCCAAGAACCTCGAGCAAGGTCCTACCGGCTCGGCCGCCGCAGAGAAGGGAGCTAGTCTCGGTGTCAAGGTTGTCCAGGGCGTCACCGTCGACGACCGCAAGATCGGTTCCGGTCGCATTGCCAAGAAGGGTAACAAGGTCGAGGTCCGATACATCGGCAAGCTCCAAAACGGCAAGGTCTTTGATGGTAAGTCTTGATCTAGGAAGAGGGGTCTAGAAACATGCTAATAAGAAAATAGCCAACAAGAAAGGCAAGCCTTTTAGCTTCTCGGTAGGCAAAGGCGAGGTCATCAAGGGATGGGACGTCGGTGTTCAGGGCATGTCCGTAGGTGGAGAGCGTCGCCTCACCATCCCGGCCAACCTTGCCTACGGCAGCAAAGGCCAACCCGGCATTCCCGCAAACAGCACCCTGATCTTTGACATCAAGCTGTTAGCAATTAAATGATCGCGTGGTTCACCGCAAAATTCTCCTTACGCTATTATTTCCTGATACCATCCGGGTTGGTTGTATTCTATTTTTGGTCGCTATGGCCAAGTATATGTGCGGTATGAACTGTCGTCGGGTTTCCTTAATCATGCGCTGCGTGGTCTCCGACCTGCGCAGGTCTGCTAGGATCCGGCGTCGTTTGGACGCGGGAAGCAGATGTTGTCATAAGGGATGACGAGGTCTGTATTGCATCAAAGGCGTAAAAAGTGCAAGGGCTGGTTGGTTATCCTCTCGTGTAAATGAATCCACGGCTTTTTGTAGGTAGTTGCAATGCTACCAATCAAGTCTACGTTAGTAAATTTGACGTCTTCCTTAACTGAGCCTTATAGTCGTGATATGTGAAGAAGCTACGATCTAAATGTGAGCCGCTCTATCCCTGTTCCACCATCATATAAGGAAGCTACCCCTTTTCTTCTACGCTTATTTTGACTAAAATATATATCGATATGTTTGTTTTCACTGGATCATAATCTTACATCACCATCTAGCTCTCAACAGACACCATACCTCTGGATGGTAGCCTGGGCCCTTATGTTAACTTATTCAGCAGGGCCCAGGCCAAGTTATTCGATATCATTTCTATTACATCACGGTCTCTTGGATTCTAGCTATTAGGTAGATTACATTACACGCCACCCATGAATTCCAAGCATGACGGCACACGAGCTGCACATGGTGGGCAGCACGCCAACTCTCCCGTTGGACGATGGTCATTCCCCATTCGCTACTCCGTCCTACACCCCTTTATCGATGCCTGAAAGAGGTGAACCTTCTCGGAATCTAAGACGACGTGGTTCGCGGATTTTGTCCGTACTACGCTCGTTGACGAATGGCAGTAGGGCCTCCCAGCCTAGGAGAATATATCATGTTCAATCCTTCTAATGGTAGCGCTAGACTCAAATAACTCCGTTAAGGAACCAGCAACATGGCCGTCACCCTCTCCCACCTTTAACGGAGAACCATCTCAAACACGCCGACGGTTCAGGAAGAAGATGTCTATGCCGTTCCTTCGAAGTCCTTTTGGCGCCTCTGTTACCGTCATTCATCGAATTCGATCTAAATCTAGACCGTCCTTCGAGTCCGGGGAGAGAACTGCTAATGATTCCCTCCACCCCCCTGAGACTATTATCTCTTCAAATTCTGGCGGCAACTCGTATAGCAATAGCAATACAACTTCGAGCGGGAAATCGTCTGGTCAAACTACCGGGGGAACTGTAACTACCGGCAAGACTTCGTTTGAGTCTAAGCGAGAGAATAACTCGGGAGACAAGAAAACTTTTTTGGTGATTCGTGATAAAGAACCAGAAACTAGCACCTCAATCCCCGAGTCGAACCTGACAACAATTCAAGAGACAGCTCTCGATATAACATCGCCTACTATTCTGACTGTCGAGAGAGCTGCGGCCGCAAAGATCTTTCTTGAGACTTACTATGACGAACAACTCTCCAAGCCTAGTCCACGCTCTCTTCGCCGACGTTACCTAGAAGGGGAATTGTATCATGGCAATGGGCTGACTGAAGCAGAGAAGGACGCTAGACGTCGGAAGTTTTACAAGCAAGAGACTGATTACCTCCGTGAAAGTCGCGTTTTGAAGGCGAAAAGTATTGGTGCAGTACAAGGGAAACACAACCAACTTGCCGGCGGTTATGAAGTCTTGAAGATTCTCGGCAAGGGGAGCTTCGGCGTTGTGAGGCTTGTACGCGAGAAGCCAAAAGCAGCTGATTTCGGGCGCGATGTGTCCCGAGATAAGCGGGTGTATGCTATGAAAGTGATACGCAAGTCGGCAATGTTACGGACAAGTCAAGAAGCTCATTTACGTGCCGAACGAGACTTCTTAGTTGCTTCAGAAGGCTCAAAATGGTTCGTTCCTACTCGCTAATACCATAATTCACCGGGCTAACAAATACAATCCTAGGATCGTGTCCTTGGTCACTAGTTTTCAGGACTGTGCGAACTTATACCTTATGATGGACTATATGCCCGGAGGAGACTTCCTCGGCCTCTTGATCCGAGAAAACATTCTCAACGAACCAGTCGCCAAATTTTATATCGCTGAAATGATTCTGTGTATCGAGGAAGCACACTCGTTGCGATGTATACACCGGGATGTCAAACCGGACAATTTTCTTATTTCCGCGTCTGGCCATTTGAAAATCTCGGACTTTGGTCTAGCTTTTGATGGCCATTGGTCGCACGATACCAGTTACTACCATACCCAACGGTATAGCCTACTACAGAGATTCGGTATACCAGTAGATGGAGATGCCATTGATCGAGCCGATGGCCTACAAGGCTCTATCAAGTGGGCTCAAGGCGTAGCTCAGGCGATGCAGAAGCATGAGCGCCACCCACCACACTTGGCCTCATCTCCAGCAACGCCGGATGAGCCACTCTTGAATTAGCGTAACAGGTGTGGCAACCGAAGTGCAGCCAGATCATGCGTGGGAACAAGCCAGTATATGGCCCCAGAAGTCATCCGAGAGGGTGCTTACGATGCAAGATGCGATTAGTGGAGTGTCGGCGTCATTTTGTATGAGTGTCTATACGGCCACACCCCATTTCTATCGGACGAGGGCGGTCGCCAGCAGACGAAGCGCAATATTGTAAACCATAAGCAAACATTCGCTTTCCCGGCTCGCCCTGTGATCTCAAGACGATGTATGGATCTCATCGTCAACCTAATTTGCGAAAAAGAGGGCCGTATTTCGTCGAGACGATATCGCTACCGAGATACAGTGCAGGAGCCCTCGCACCTAGGAAGAGGCCGGCACCGTCGTGGATATCAGGACTGGACGGGAAGGGCGGTCTATCCTTACGACGGAGAGGATATCAAAGCACATAAGTGGTTCCGTGATATCCCCTGGGACCGGCTACAGAAAATTCCTCCCCCGTTTGTTCCACAACTCTCCGGGTGCGAGGATACGCATTATTTCGATGAAGAAGAGCCAATATCGGATTGGTCAGAATCGGAGCCGGAAACGACTTCTGAGATGGAGGAGTTATCGTTGTCGGTAAACCCTTTGAATGCTGGCAGCATTGCAAGCGGACTTCCTAGCCCTCCGCTCCCCCGGATGGCACCTTACAGGAGCCCCGACAAGATAGCAGCCATGCAAGCGCAACTGGCCACATTCCCACGCCATATACGAGGTGTTATCGGGCAGTTCGTGTCGGTGCCGTACGACTCAGCCAAGCTCAAACGAATGGACCACGAAATTGAAGCCATGGCGCCCGACGAAGAGTTCTGCGAGGCAATGAAGGCGTTCGTGAGGGGATATGGGCGTCGCGAGCGGAAGAGGCCCCGCGATAGACTACTAAGAGATCGAAATACGAAGGCAACTGTGCTGGAAGTGCGCAAACAGACTGCGTTCATAGGATACCCGTATCAGCGCATGAAAGAGTGTAATCCCTTGGCGATCGCCGGTTGGGATGTTAGAGAAGATGGCAAAGGGAAGGGGAAATCGAATGACAGCGCTGAACTGGCTTCCTATCGGGCTTGGTACCACGCCCGTGCGGCGGGCTGATGGTGGCTTCGGGGAGATGAATTAGGGCTTGTTTTGGCGAGAAGGGAACCTGCATTGTTTAAGAAATTGGCACAGAAGAAATAATATTAAAAGATGGACGAAAATAAGGGTTGCTGGAACAGTCCAGTTAGGCGGGAAAAGCAATTAGTATTAGAACAGTATCCCCTATATGGAACCTGTATCGTCTTCGTGGTATCATTACAAATTCATAACCTAGGTAATCGCCCTTTCAACACGACTTGCATCGCCATTCCTTCTCTTGATCGTTCGTATATGTATGTATGTCCATGCATTATAAATAAGTAACACCGTTTCTACGTATGAGTAGAATATGTCGGTCGGTATCATATCCTCGTCCCAAAAAAACTTCGTTCCCCAAAGAATGAAATGTTTAAAAAAGGTATCAATCATCTCGCACACCAAACCTCACCAAACCTTCTCCTCGACCCCATCCCCGCCGCCCACCCCCTCCTCATCCCTAAGCCCGTGCGCCCCGCTAGCCGTAGCCTTCGCGTTCCGGATCTCCCACTCGAACTCCTTCAAAGCCCTGATCTCGGACCCGAAGAACAGGAATCCCATAAGTCCATCCACGACGCCCATCGCGAAACCAAGACTGCTTAGCACGAGAAAAGCGAAGGCGATGCCTGGCCAGGGCTGCACGAACCATACGGCTATGTAGCATCCGATGACGACGCAGAGCCAGAGGTAGAAGTGCAGGATGCGGAGGCGGCGCTGGGAGCGCTCGCGCTCGTCGTATGTGTGGATTAGCAGGAGGACGTCGTCGTAGATGGTGCAGTGCAGGCCTTCGCCGCGGAGGGTGGGCAGGGCGAGGGCGCTGTCGCGGAGTTGGGCGTCGTAGGATTGGCTTAGTTCGAGGCGCGAGGCGACGCGGATTTCGGAGCCCGTGGGTGAGGAGAGGTAGGTCCCGTGTTCGAGGGCTAGGAGGGAGCGCGCGTGGTGGTTGGTTCCTGCGTTTTTGGCTGAGAGGTGCGAGTTCGAGCTTGAGGGCCGGTTTGGGGGTGGCGAGGGAGGAGAGGGTGGACGGGAGGGGGATGTGGTGATGAGGGAGGTGTCGGTTGTGTGCAGGAGGAGAGTGGCTTCCACGGAGAAATGGTCGGAGAGAGAGCAGCCGAGGTCCGGGTGTCGTGCGAGCATGCCTACACGCGCGTCCTTGACGACCCAGCCTTGGGTCTTGGTGCTGCTTTCACCGATGTCGCGGCTCGCGCGCGCTTGGTTGAGTTCCTTTAGAAGTGTATTCGTGGTTGAAGAGACCTGCGGCGAGAAGAATATGTAGTCGATACGTTTACCTCGCGGGTCTGGAGTGTCCGGCGGTACGATCATAGGGTCTTTTCCTGAGCGTAGAGCCCGCTGGTCGGACTTGGTCCACCTCCATGTGTTGTACACGCTATTGCTCGTGACGCCATTTTCGGCCAAGTTGAAGGCGGCGGAGGGTATGGGTCGACGCCGCGCGCGCTCGAGCTCGTGGATAGCGGAGCCGAGGGATGAGTCGGGGTTTAGTACCCTCCACACATCTCTGATCGGAGCATGGGCCGTCAACATGCGATACGATAGTGATAGTGGTACATCGTTGAAATCACCTAGAGCAATGGCTAGATGTCCTCTCTCCGCGGCTCCCCGGACTAGCTTGGCCATCTCCCAAGACTGCGAGAGCCGCTGAACGGCATAGCTGTCGGTTTTGTCGGGCGGATGCTCATAGATGGCGTGGGTATGCGTGTTGAAAACTTCAACGATATCACGATCTCCCGAACCGTATCGGATCCGCGCGCACGCTACGCCCTTGCCGACGAACCAATCGCCTCTATAAAATGCGGTCGGCCGGCCATTTAGAGGGTATCGGACCATGGAGCTCTCCTCGATGGGCCATCTGGATAATATGGCGAGACCGCCGCCAAATACACCGCTATGGTAGAACTTGCCAAATGGCAGAACGAAGCGAGTCTCGCGACGGATACTCCGATAGTCCTCCTGTGTCCAGCATTCTTGCAACGCGACGATATGTGGAGCTGGGTCGGTGGCGGCGAGCTCGCGGCCTATAGCGGTAAGACGCTCGGCGCGGTGCTGGCTCAGGTGTAAAAGACCCCAGCAGTTGAGGGTGATGACATTTAGCTCGATGGGGAGTTCTTCCATCTTCAATTCCGGTGAGATGATCCTAGGTTCTTCTTTTCTTCTTTTTTTATAGATGACTTTGGTGTTTATCGTTTCCTCTTCTCTACTTCCTACGCGGTAGACTTGTGCACTCTAAGGAGAAGGGTAGTAAGCAATTCCACCAGGAAATAAATATTTCAACAGGTGAAGTGGTTGTTCATGTGCCGTAGGGTGTCACCCCTGCGCGATAACAACATGCGTGGACTAGGATTTGGTGATCCTTTCAACCAAGTTTGTTCGCTAGACCGACGTTTATAAGTCTATCTTTGAGACAGAGGACCCGAGAATAAGGATGAGTCTCTTTTAAATCGGTAATCTCAAGACGAATCGCCGGTTTCACAGAGAGATGAGACAGCTCCGCATGAACTTCGCGGGGAAGAGACAATGAACAATGGTTGGTGAGATTTGCATAAACCCGAGTAACTTGATCAATGAAGAGGAAATTGGCACAAAGTCGAAGTTGTACCCAGACATGTAACTTCGTACCTTCTCACCTTCTCGGAATTACAGGGATGACGCCAATTTCTTCATTAAAGCTTCCGTCTTTCCATCCTTGCCTGCATAGGAGACTTTTCACTTGCAGTTTCCCCCTGTATTGGAAGATTGCTTAAATCGTCACTGACTGGGGTTTGTTCCTGAGAAGGCAGTACCTGCCGAGGAAGCCGATGATTTTATCACGACCAGTGCCTGCTTACACTGTATCGCACCGTGGTCCCCACATGCCTAATTCAATCTTATGTCAGGCACGGGAGCCACGATAAAGATTAGCGGGTTTAGGAAGCTGGGAAGCTCATCAAAAGTGGAGTACATCGCCAACAAGGTAGCCCAATCAAGATTTAAGCTTATTATGAAGACCCACCAAAATTTCAATTTGCTACCTAGTATTCAGCCTTGTCGAATCCCATCATCGTGAACTTCTCAAACTCGAACACGAGGCTGTGATATCTCCTATCTGCATACTGATACCCTTTATCTAAGCTAGTAATTTCAACTTACGCCACAATAACTCGGAACTTCAACTTTCACACATGAGGACTCGATAATATCCAGCTTAAAGGGGTTCGAATTCAATAGAACACAACACAGCACACAACATAACGCAACAAAACCACCATGCCAGGCCCTGGCATCGAAGCCACCGCCCCCGAACCCCCCTCCAAGCGCCGCAAAGTCCACGACGACAGCACCGCCTCCACACCCGCCCGCGACT
The DNA here is from genome assembly GCF_022496945.1 of Annulohypoxylon maeteangense. Lineage (NCBI taxonomy): Eukaryota > Fungi > Ascomycota > Sordariomycetes > Xylariales > Hypoxylaceae > Annulohypoxylon > Annulohypoxylon maeteangense. The sequence continues at coordinate 3,782,747 of NW_025953248.1, read as the reverse complement.
ACACCACCGCCTCCAAGCCCTCCGACAAAACCACCCTCCGCGTCTCCATCCGCGAGAAGACCCTAGACAGCCCATCCATGACCCCAAGCCGAAGCCGCAGCCGAAGCCGCAGCCGGCCACGCCGCCGAGACACAGACGACTACTCCACCGACCGCTCGCGCCACAGCATATCGCCAACGTCTAGCACGCGTTCGCGTATACGCTCCCCGCGCTCCAGCACAGGAAGCAGATCCTCAACGCGCTCGCGGTCCCCTCGCTCCCCCTCCGAAACCCGGTCCCCCTCGCCCAACAGCCAGCTCCGCGACGATGCGCTCGCCGCGCACGACGCGCCGACGCCTTCGCAGCCCGCGAAGCCGAATTACGTGGCGCGGATGGTGTTGAAGGGACACACGAATGGGATATCACAAGTGCGCATCTCGCCTGACGGGCGATGGATCGCGTCGTCGTCTGCGGACGGCACCGTGCGGATCTGGGACGCGGTAACGGGGCAGCACGCGGAGACGCTCGTCGGCCATATGGCGGGTGTATCGGCCGTGGCCTGGTCGCCGGACAGCGCGACGCTGGCGTCGGGGTCCGACGACAAAGCGATCCGGCTGTGGGACCGGGTTACGGGACGCCCAGCGCGCGCTGGCAAGCCGTTGCTTGGACACCATAGCTACGTGTACTGTCTCGCGTTCTCGCCGAAGGGGAATATACTGGCGAGCGGGAGCTACGACGAGGCTGTTTTTCTCTGGGACGTGCGTGCCGGCCGGTTGATGAGGAGTCTTCCTGCCCACAGCGACCCCGTGAGCGGGATTGATTTCTGTAGGGATGGGACTTTGGTCGTTAGTTGTAGTACTGATGGGTTGACGTGAGTTCGCTTTCTACTTTCTATCCACCCTCCTCCCACCCTCTATATGAAATCGTTTCGAACTAACTTAAGCAAAATAGTCGAATATGGGACACCTCCACAGGCCAATGTCTCCGAACCTTAGTGCACGAAGACAACCCCCCCGTAACATCCGTCTGCTTCGCGCCCAACGGGCGGTATGTCCTCGCCTTCAGCATGGATTCGTGTCTGCGTCTGTGGGACTACGTGTCCGGTACGGTGAAGAAGACGTACCAGGGGCACCAGAACAGCGGTTTCAGCATCGGCGGCTGCTTCGGCACCGTACCCTCTTCTTCCTCACCCCCCTCTGACAACGACAACACCCCAGACGAGAGCGGAAGGGCGTTCATAGCGGCGCCGAGCGAAGACGGGGCCGTCGTGCTCTGGGATGTTAAGACGAAGGAAGTAGTCCAAAGAATCGACGGCGCCCACGACGGCGTCTGCTTCTGGGTCGATGTCCACGGCGACACCATGGTTAGCGCGGGCAAGGACGGCCGTATCGTCGTATACAAGCACCGCGGCCCAGACGCGGTAGCCAAGGTCAACGGCGTGGCTGCCGGGACGAAAGATGTAGTTATGGAGGATGGGGCTAATGCTAATACTACTGCTAATGGGGACGGAAGCGGAAGCATATCACCGCTCAAAGACGAGGATGTGAAGAAGGAGGATTAGAAAGCATGATTAATATACCAGGAACCTAGAGCTAAGTACCTAGAGGGGATATAGGCGGCGTGTATAAATGAGCATTTCAGGAAAGCGAAAAGGGCGAAGGAAAGAAAATAAAATCGACTTCGCTGTTACACGTATAAATACCTACTAAGAGACAACTGTCACAAAGTCTGATTTAATCTACGTATAAGCATATTCGTTCGTCTACGGATTAGCAGCCAGCACTAATTATGACGAGGTATATATATTGATAATCATCGTAAACCTCCCTATAGGAATCTGAGTCTCGTAATGCATGGCGAATGAATCCCGGCCCCTTCTTTATACCGATGAGTGGAGAACTCCTAACACCAAAAAAAGGAATGAGTCAAGAGTTATCGGGAATATCAGCAACCGTTTTGCATATTGCTGTTTACCCCGTCGAAAGCTATATGTCAACCACAGCACAGTGTACACTGCTCGTCAACTCATATAGTCTCCCATCCACCACTATTAATATCGGCTTCAAGCTTTCTACTTATGAAGCTAGGAATGCCATGGCTGAGCCACATGTTGCGAAGCATCGAGTCGTACCGCTTCTGGTTGAGGAAGAGCTGGCGTCCGTGACGCAGTCCGATATCCACCTCTCCATACTTGTCGATGTATGGTGCGTTGCTAAAGCTACCTGATGTGCGATGCAAATAGAAGATAGCACACTTGCGAATATTGATGAAGAGTCCAATGTTGCCCTGACACCTAATGGGAAAACCAGGTCAGTAAATATTGGAAATTATATGAGATCGGTGATAACTTACTTGAACAGCATATGTTGCTGAGCACCCCCGATTCTCATCACGGGCTTATCCGGACCGGGCTCCGAGTATTCCATAAGGCAGCACATAGTCTGTCCGCAAAAGATGTCGCCGCACATCAGACACACAATGGGATCGGCTAAGTCTTTAGCCGTCTTAGGGCATCTTCTTTTAGCGCACTCCTCAATCAGTGTATCAAAGTTCCTAGGTAATCCGACAAGCTCGAAGATCCCGGGATGGCTAAGTTGAGCGGAGACAGACGGAGTCTCTTCAATACCCTTCTCCGAAGCTAGGTATTTTGTGGTGTATGAACGGATTTGATGACGCAGCCAGCCCTTAATCATAGCTTCGATACGCGGTGGCCATCCGTATTGGGTGCTCAAGGGCGTCAAAGCAGTGCACATCTCATCAAAAGACGGTAATCGCAGCGCAGCTGTTAGGCGCGTTAGTTCATCTGCTTCCGGAACTGGAGAGATGTGACTGTTGAAGTCAACTCCAAGGTGAACATGGAGAAGAATCGTGACCTTTCGCAAGAATACCAAGGCGTACTTCTTGACGAACGAATGGAGGCTTTCTAGACTGTCTAAGCCTGGCTGGTCAAATCCTTTGTTAGGTTGGTCGTTTGATGGCTCCAAATTCATTCTAGCTACCGTAATATAGTGGAAGAAATTGGCAAAATTGTTCATTGCAGGGTCGTCAGAATTCCGGTTGCCCATGTATTCGAGCCATCTAGAAAGTGTCAGATTCTGAGACATATTGTAGACAACCTTGACTACCTCAGCGAGATAGCATAATCGAACCAAATGCATCGGATCGATGTTCAGCGCAGGGGAGACGCCAAACATAGTCTCGCACAAGAAGATGAATATATCTTGGCTTAGTAAAGGTGCAAATTCATCGAATGGTCGATGTTCAGTTCCAACGGCCCCATCGTAGTACTGCGACGAAAAGAGTTGACAGAACTGGCGCTCGCTACTTGCGCGGAATTCAGCCTCAACCTGGTTATCCCCTGCATGCCTGAGACCGCCGACCGCGATATACGATGATACTGTCTCAGATAGGATTCGAAGTTGGACTAAGAGCTGCTCGGGCATACGTTCGATTAAAGTCATCCCATATTGAGCTTCAACGCCTCGTTGTTGGATCTCAGCAGCGGAAATTGAATACCCTACGGATTTGGCCAACACATCGCTAGCATACAAATCATCCTCCCTAGCTTCGCTGTCAAGGGCCTTTGCAAGTCTGTTCTTGCGAAGAGTGTCCCGCAGACGTCTATAAGTCAGCATTAATTCTTTATCGCCATGCTGTGACTCTGGAGAATGTGATCGTATGCTCGAACTAGGAGTGGCTGCAAGAGAGAATGTGTCACTGGAAGACGAAACAGAAGGTACAGTTCTGAAAGGAGTATGTTCCCAAATGGAAAATGCCGGCACGCTAGCGCTGGTTTTCTCCAGACAATCTGGCATCTTTGTTCGCAAATAGTTGACGAACGCTGTTTGAGACTGATCTCCTCTTATTACCGAATTGTCTGAGTCTGCCATGTTTGTGGTTATGAAGGAAGAAAAGTCCGATTCTGTTTGTAAGATTCCTGGGTAAGACTCCTCTTTTCCATCCCAGGATATGGGTAGGAAGGCATTCCCGAGAGCTTTGCAGAGAGGACACACGAATTCTAAGCGGTCTAATGATTCGGGATGATGGCGGGCAATCTGGTGTCCATGTCGGCGGACGGTCGCTTCCATATACATATCGAAGCAGCTGAAGTGCATAATATGACCGCATCCGACAGACACGGGACCTGTTCGGCAAAGCTTGGCTGAGAACCCTTTACCGAGGCCCTGCTTTTCGGCGACAAATGTCTGTCCATCTGCTTTCACCTTTTCTATAACCTCTCTGTTTTCATGAGCAAGACCGAATGGGCGTATTGCCTCGGCTGAGCGATCAAGATTTACTGGCGTGCTTGCCGCCTCCCTCACGAAGTCTGGGTCTTGAAGATCAGTCTGGCGTAAGATTTTACTCTCAGTGAAGAGTGCAAACGTCCCGTAGAGACGTCCATCGTCGGTATCTTCCTGGCATAATATGCAGGTACCTCTTGGGTATTTCCAGAAGTTCTTCTGCTCCTCTACAGGCTTAGCTTCGTCCATATCATCCCACTCTTCATCACCCCAGTCAACATCTCCTTGCATTTCTATGAAGCTCTTCTGTTGCTGTTGGAACTGCGCCATAACCTTGGCTTGCCGGTCAAGCGCGGCTTTCTTCTTTCGTTCGCGTTCCTCTTCAGCATTATGGGTGCTGGCTGGTGATGCCGTGTCAATCCGATCCACGGGTATGCCCAGTCGATTATATGCCATGTCAAAGTGCTGTGGGTATTTCTGCCTCATTCTCTTCAAGATTAATGCGATTTTAGCATGACAGGCTTTGAACTCCTCTTTAGTTGACATCATATCTAATAGCGACACAATAGTTTTTCGGTCTGGTGCATCCTGCATGAAGCTACAACGGGCTTGCGTAGTCAAGGCGATGTAGACGAAAGATCCAGCTTCGGCAGCTGGCTCTGTTACTTCAGCCTTATCTTCGGCAATGGCGATGAGAATTAAATGCAACACCACTTGCAGGAATGTTTCTATCCTGGTGAATGGAACCTTGGGCGTCATCTCGGCAGCTACTAGAGGGTATAGGAGGCAGTGGTAGATGATTTGCGAGAACATCCCCGTGCCCGTGAATTGAGGTAGTCCTACGAAGACACCGTACCCAATCGGTCGCAGTTTAGGCTCGTAGACAATCTCATCGACAGGCTTTCCTGTCTTCTTGGCTATCCATTTACGGTAAGCGGCCTCAGATTCCTCACGTTGGTTTTTGTTGTAATGAGCAATATACGGATCAATGTCCTCAATGAAATGCGGCTTCAATTCAAAAGTTCCCACGTCCGACACACCTTCAGGAGACTTAAAGGTGGCCACTTCGTCCAAGACACGCTGGAAGTCCTCGTGCTCATGGAATTTCTCAGGTAACTTGCTAGCTATCTCATTGAAGGACAGCGGTCGGAAACACAAAACATGAGTAATGTCTCGACGCATTGCCATCATATGAGTCTGCTGTTCATCCTTCACGGGGATAAGCGAGGTTCGATCGCTCAAGAGGACGATTAGAAAGTGAATCATATCCTCGACTACGTCAAGGTGTTGGATCTCATCCTGAGTGCCAAATAGTCCTTTAACCCAATTTTCCATGCCGAAACGATCGACAATGGAGGCGAGGACACGGCTCGGGTTACAAATAACCATCGCTGTCTGCAATAGAAAGATATCTCGGGCATGGGTAACATCCCTATGTAGGATATTCTTATATGTTCCAGCCTGGTGCCTAAGACTAATACCGTTACGCACCCACATCCCTGCCTTGATCTGGGCGAGCCAAGTACATACGCGTAGAGGGTAGTCAAACGCAGCCATGAGATAATCTTCTGGGGAATACTCTCGTCGAGGCATAGATTTACGGCCCATCGATCTAGGCTTTAGCTTAAGCTCTTGTGAAGTGAAGTTCAAGATAGACCTGAGTTGTTGCGAAGACATATGCTTCCCACATTCGACCAGCCACGACAAAGTATAGTGTAACGCATGGTGGAAACTGATTGACTGCTCACCCACATTGAACCTGACTACTTCGAATTTTGTATCCTGGCCGGCGAATTCAAAGTCACTCAATGATTTGAACCGAATTTCATCCTTAATTTCGGCCTGAGTGAATCTGGCACGCTCGGCGCCCACCGAATTGATGATAACACTCTTAGCTGTCATTCGAATCGCCTTAGACAGATACAAAGAATCATGTTCCTGAAGGCCCCGGAAAGAGCCGGATAGGAGCCTGCAGAGCCTGTTGATCTCCCTAGTCATCAACGAGGCGCCGATCCAACTATCGGTTTCGTATTCCACGTGCTCCCCAACGGCTCGGATATTCGGGCAGATACCCTGATGAAGTTTCACCAAATCGAGGAATTGCATTAGATACCTCTCTTCTGTCCTCATGCGTTCCTGAACATGAGGGGAGCCGAGAAGGAATTTGAGGTCGACGTAGAAATGGTACATTCGTCTATTCGTCACCGAGCCTGTATCAAACCCAAGGACCGCGCTTGATGAGACTTCCCAAGGATGGCCAACTTGTCGAGTAGTTAAGAAGGTATATAAGATGGCCATGAGAGTCGTAAGAAAGTTGCCTCTTTCTACTACTTCGGCGGTAATTGATGGTGTGGTAAGCATCTGCAGGGAGATGTTGATGATCGAATGGTCCGGCTCGCGGTCTCCAATAAGGTACAACTGCGCCAATGTTGTGTATAAGGCAGCAAATCGGAGGCCTAAGACTCTCTTGAACTCGGGGATGGTAACGACCGTAGAGATGTATAGAGAACGTAAATCGTTACGAACTTTCTTCCACATTCTCAGATCAAATAGTATCAGCCAGTCTAAACGGACTCGTTGGAAGACGTCCTCGAATGGATGAATACGTTCACGTTCCATGTAAGCTGTTGGCGTTTCAACCCAGTAACGCCCAGGTTTTGGTGGCGCAGCCTTGTCTACCTTTGATAAACCAGGAGTTTTAGGTATCTCGAGGTTCGCCTTCGCGTATACAGTTGGTGCGATTAATGGCTCTGCGGTATCTGAGTCTGACGGCGTGAGGTCCCGGTCTCGGGTCGTACGTCTCGGAACGGGGGGAGGCGGTGGAGGTGGTGGATAACCTGCCATCGTAGCTTCTTCCTCTTCGAGAGATGCAACACCTGGTGCGATCCAGTCGGATACGTTTACATCGGCACCTGCATCTGGCCGACCCATGTCTATCATCATTACATCCTCTTCGTCGTCTTCGTCTTCATCGTTATCCTCTTCACTAGAAGGAGTGCGGTTACCACCATCCATATCCTCATCGTCATCGTCATCATCGTCGTCCTCGTCAGTGTCGAGAAATTCGGCTAAAGTGGCCGCGTTCCCAGTTTCCGCGAGGAATCTTGCGCGTTGGATGAATATTGTGGCTGACTGTGCCTCGAATGGATCATATTCGAGCTTTTCCTCATCCTCGAGGCCGTCCTTGCCGGGCATAGCATGTGTTCCAGGACTCCCTTTCCGCCAGGGTTTCAGTAGTTCTTCACATATAACTAATCGAAGGATGTTCTGATCATTTCCTACTACGCAACCCGCAATGTCGTTCAGCCAGTCGATCATCGTCCCACACATCTGCTCTCTGAACGTGTCGCGCGATGATCGAATAGTAACAGTTATCTTGATGTGTTCGAGGACGGTTGCATTTGCTAAGAGCCTCTCAATGCTCGTATCATACTTCAAAATACTCCGACCGATGGAGTCGGTTTCCACAGCTCGATTATATCCTTCATCCGCAGTCGTGCTACAGGCACGTGCAACTTGATCTTGCACTTCCTTCACAGTATGCTTCTCATCGTTCCAAAGTAGCAATGCATACTCCTCAGGAGAGTCAATATCACCCCCACAATATGTAGATGACAAGCGAGACATCTTCTCGTCCCGTTCGATAGACTCTTTCGTCTTGGGTTGTCGGAGTTGTTCTGGGGCACACGATATAACGTCGCAAATGAAATCGATGACTCGTGAGACGGTCATGCGAATGTTGGAAATGACCTCATCGGGCAATCCAGCAACCTCTTTACCTTTTCCTTTCGACCGATCATCCTCGCGTTCGCTGTGTATAGTGCAGAACATGGGAGTCTTCCAAGCCTCAGGATCCCCGCAATCACAACAACCACTATTTCCGGGAGATATGGAGATCCTTACCATATGGCCTGCATGATCTGTAGCGTTGAAACATTTGCTGCATAGGCAACAAGTGTCATCAGTACTGCATGTCTTGCAACTATACGACGCCTCTCCAGCTCGGAATATGTGGCCGCAGGCCTTGCCGCGGGCGGCTTCTGTGTATTCGGCTCCATCGACCGCTCCTTGCGCTTCTCTAAGCTTCAAGGTGCTCTTTGGAGTAAGCTTCCCATCGGGGAAGAATAGTCGTAGATTCTCAGGTCTACCTCCAGCCATAGACCAGAAAAGGTTATATAATAAATCGCGAGAGGCAGCTTCATCGTATCGGTATCCATAACGTCTGGGCAGCTCTATCAGGTGCTGACAGAGCTGCAGCTCTTGGGTAGACAGTCCGGCGTCCATAGTTAGACTCGGCGTAGTGTCATAATTGGCATTCGAGAATACAGGTTTCGTTTCAGGAGATAAGTTAGGTGAGTCGATTGTGTACGTCCCAGAAGAATTCCTAGAGAAAATTCGAAGGACAGAGTCGAAATGGATAGGTTAGGTGGCGATGGCACATGTGGAGTGTCAAGAAACGTCTTTCTCGGAATGTAGTGGGTTCCGTTTATGAAAGTGTGTCAGGGAGGAGTAGAGTTGAGAGGGTGATTATGAGGGTGATGTGTATCTTATTAAATTAAGATTCGGTGTTCGGTCTTATATAATAAGGACAAAGAATTGCAACACGCCTCCCAATGATGAAGAAAAGTTATGAAAAGGGTAGTTACTATGGTAATAAATCGACATTCAGAAGCTTCGACTAGGAGCATCCCCCTCCTACCTCGACACCGACAGGTTTCTTATCAATTGATAAGACTGAATCGCAGGGATTTGGAGGGAATAATCGTCATATGTATTGGCAGCTGCGAACGGGTGTTCGCGGTTTAGTGATCAGATTCCGTATACACCGGTGTATACTTATAAGGGGCTATGAGGTATTGATAATGTTATTTCATTTTTTACCTAACAAATGCTCTTCTATACTGTACGTCTCATAATAAACAAGCAATTAGTGAATTTATATATATGGATATGACAAACGATATAACTAAATAGAGTATGTTATGTATATTATGCATGTGACGTGTGTATGAAATGTATGAAATACTACAGAATCTGTCACGGTGGCCTATCATACTTTGACGGCTCATGCCCTTGAGAATTAATTCGATCTCATATTAACTTACCTGTAGCAACTCTGTCCCATGAAAGAGGCTCATTTTTAAGGCATAGGATATGTTTATATAATGACTTCTCAAGTCATACAGATTGTTGTTCACTGTAAGCAGGGTCGAAAAGAGATAAGGCTTTACGTGAATTGTGGTGAATATTGCTCCAAGGTTCAAGTCTATAAGGTACAATTGTGTAGTTTTAGAGCCATCCTATTGTCCCTGAAAGATGTCGTTTGCTCTTTCTTTCTAATGTCGCGAGTTGATCGTTGCCCCTTATTCCTCCTCGACATATCGGGATCGGATGTCTTTCCATTGTCGCTTTGAACATATTAGCCATATCATCCTCGATATAATTTCAGAATTGACACATACCCCTCTGTTGTGATTATCCCAGAGCTTGTTCATGCTTGTGTCATATACCCTGTGATTCCGTCAGTGACCGGTTGTTCATCCTGCTAAGTCTCTGACACTACACACATCTCGAAAGCGAAGGCCGAGGCAAAGACAGCTCCCAGCATTTGCCAGTTGTTTCGGAAGAGGGCGCTACGCAGGAAATGGTCAGTTCAACGAGTCGGATGGTTATGGGAGTGGTCGGCTTGCTTGTAGAAAGAACGGGTGGCGGCCTATTGCGCGATTAGTTAGTTGCGACACATCAATGGATTGCCAGACAGAGAGTTACAACATACCATGGCTAATAGAGTCTATAAGACCGGAGACCAAGTGTAATTAATCGAGGATCGTGTCGGGCAAGGCGGTTATCGATGTGGTTGAATGGTAGGCGTCGCGAAGGAGATCATAGAAAACGTAAGTTCCGGCTTTCGAAGGTTTACAATGTTCTAGCCGAAGAATTGGTGATTTAGAAAATGGTCATTGCTGATTGGTTGAAGCTTCCTTAATTGAAAGACCCACTTTCTTTCTGTTAGGGCAGGTGGGCTGTTCGTTCACCACTGCAAGCCTTAACTTACCCATCTCTGATCTCCAGGGCTACAATTTGATATTACTCATTATATTCTACCTAGGGCCTATTGTAGTATGTAAACTACCGCCTTTACATTTCTCAATTTCTACAATTCGGTTTCGTTATTTCCTCGAAACGTTATATGGTTATAAAGAGAAGATTTTTTCAATTGTGTGTTGTGTTCGACTACCCCTCCCGATGTCTTCCGAACCAGCCAAACCATCCACTTCGGGCATCGTCACAGACGAGAACAGTGGCCAACGCCACATCCCAGAATCAGTACGAGCAGACGGCACTACCCGGAAAGCGATTAAGATACGCCCCGGCTACAGGCCCCCGGAGGATGTCGAAGTCTACAAGAACCGCACGGCCGAGTCGTTCCGCAACCGAGGCAAAGGCGGCGTTATCGGCGCAGAAGGGTTAAAGGAACAAAAACAAGAATCGGCCGCCGCCTCAGCTGCAAGCAACAAGAACGCCAAGCGCCGGGAAGCCAGAAAGAAGGCGAAATCAACAGTAGACAACGATGCGCCCGGTGATGCGAACGCTGCTAAGGCAACAGCAGAAGAAGTCGTTGACCCTGAAGTCGAGAAAGAGAAGAAGGCCCGAAACCTAAAGAAGAAGCTGAAGCAGGCGAAAGACTTAAAGAGCAAGAAAGAGGGCGGCGAATCTCTCTTACCGGAACAGATCGCCAAGGTCATTAAGATAAACGAACTTGTGAGAGAACTCGAAGCACTCGGGTTTGACGCCGACGGCGAACCTAAGTCGGATAATGCACCCGAGACAACGAAAGAAGGGTGATTAGGCGACTGTTCGAGTGATTTTCCAATCCGACAAATCCCAATGGAACCTACCAAAAATGTCACTCGCCAGATATCATAATAACGGCAGCATCAATGCGATGATCCATCTATGAGTCACAACGATCATGGTGCACAAACCGATGGAATTGGACCAAGCAGCTAAACCCAATGGTGATTGAGTTCTAGTGCCAATTCCACCGGAGGTGCCATTTAATGGCCAATATCTAGTCACCGCCTAGGCACTTTAAGCCAAGGCGTTAGACCCACGATGCAAGGAGATTCAGCCAGCCGAAGCCATCTCTACTTATGATAGGCGCTACAGAGTCGATCTCAAGGTACTCCCATCGGTAGTACCTGAAAAAATGGACTACTGAATTCAGATATTCGATGTATACTATATGTCACTTTTGAATAAGAGTTCCCCCTTCAAGAGTAGTGAATCTACCTACCTGCCTACCTGCCTACCTACCTAGGTACTTTACATAAGATGTGTATCACATGAACGAGTAAACCCATACGCCTTCAATATGTGTATACTTACCCACCTACTTACCTAGGCAAGCACGTAAATAATTGCCAACACAGCCTCGCGCTTAAGACCAAGAACCTAGGCCAAGGTCCTGTTGCGAATATATAGGGGGGCTCCATAAAATATCAAGGAAACCGCTCAAGCTCTCGGCTTTCCAATTTCAGCTCGCATCATTCAACCACCCGGCTCTCCCAATATTCTTGTAACGTAGCAAGGCCGGCAAGCCGCCAAAAGAAGCAAAAGAAGCTTAAGCGAAGCCATAGTAGCGTCTAGATTGCACCGGGCCGAGGATGGATATGTCCCGGACAACCACTCGGAAATTCCGAAGTAAGGGGGTGCGCCACATATCACTGCTTAATAGGTAGGTACTTCCTGAACACCTAAGCTGCTAAGTCCGGTAGACCTTGGTTATGGGTATCTATGTTTTTGCTTTTATTCTTCATAATCGTATCTTAAACAGGAAGTATACCTACCAACCTAGGCACTGTATAAAAAACGCCAGGCCTAAGACATAGCCAAGATATACGAAGTAACAAGCCCCCTATGCATCACCCGACAAAAGCAAAATTAAAAAAAAAATCGCCATGCAAGATCCAAGAATCCCCCTCAAAACTCCCCGCGACCAAACCCAGCAGCCCTCTTCAAACTCAAGCTCCTCGCCTTAATAGCCACGAACCCTACAAGGCAAATCCCAATAACCAAGCCCAGTGCCAGCAAAAGCAAGTTCACCGGCACTGGGTCGCCGCGGAAAGTGCGGTGGAACAGGTAATCCAGCGCGCTCTGGCTGAAGTTGAATAAGCCGGAGAGACAGATGATAGTCCCGTAGACCGTGCCAAACGTGCGGAAGCCGAACACCTTGGCGCTGTAATCGCTGACGGCCGTGTAGTAGAAAGGCCGGTACAGCACGAACAGCACGATGTTCGCGTACGCGGCCCATGTGTACGGCAGCACACCTAAGACCCCGATCGTCGTGGCGACTACGACGAGGGTCGAGAGAACGGCGACGGTGCTGGTGTGGTCTAAGATAGCTCCTATAAATGGGATAGAGATTATGCCGCCTAAAGGTAGCGCAAGGTCGAAGAAATTGTTGATCTCGATGGCCTTTTCCGTCGAACCAAAGATCGCTTCGTACTGCGGCCGGATGGTTGCGACGAAGTAGTTGATCCGGGTCATCTGCACAACGGTAAACAGACATATCAGTATAAACCAAGGCGAACGGATCTGTTCTAATGCCGTGTTTGTATGCATTATGCCCCACACGCCACTCTTCTCATTTTTAGCCTCCTCGCGCTGAGCTTGTTTGTCTTTGTCTGCTTCATCGGAACCTAGTAGGTCCTCGATGTCCTGCGCAATGCTTTCCTGATGCTCCCTCCGTTCCTCTCGTAAGAGTGCAGTCTGTTCGTCCACCTGGTCGTCAGCATTCACAGTTATAGAAATAGCAGAAGCATCGCCGAATGGAGGCGCCTCGTATTCCTCGATCATTTCTCCCATAGTCTTATAAGACTGCTTCGGGAGTATCGTGAATTGGACGATAAGAATTACTACCGGCACTACAAGGTAACCTAGGAAGAACTTGTGATGTCCAAAAGAGCCCTCCGTCTTTAGGTAGATGATACGGTAAACGAGAAACAATGCGCTCGATGCATCAAATGCTCCTGTAAGTAGTGCCAATATCAAGCCGGAGTGTCGGGGGAAAGCATTGGAAAGTTGGAAGGCGGATATATATGTAAATGGCCCGCCTAGTGCAAGGAAGAGGTAGCCAAGGAGGAACGCGTCAAAAGGTAAGCTTCTAGCAAACGACATGAGGAGTGCACCAATGCTTAGAAAAATAGCACCGGTCATTCCGCAGATTCGAGGACCATAGTGATCTAAGATCGCACCGACGGGCAGAGCAGCAACATTGGTAGCGACAGCCGCAACGGTGAACATGAGATTGAGATGAATTTCCACACAAGTATCTCCGCCATCACACATATCTTGATATGCACCTTCTTTTTTCAAGACCGGTTTTAAAGCAGCATATCCAAACACTATTCCGGCTGCAAAAAGGCAGATCACGACCATAACAACAACTTGGACTACATATCGGACTTAAGTATCAGTTTCAATATTCCCAGCTGGACGATAGCGACCGGTGGTAAATACTCACGTATACGTTTCCATTGCGGAACTTCAAAAGCCCCGCGGGACTGGCCTAGCTGATCCTCTTCATGATCATCAAAGACCGGATTCCACGACTCTGGAAGCGGGTTGAAGGTAAGCTTGCGAGCCCTCTCAGAGGCCGCAACCGAGGAAACAGAACCCCGCCTCGATCTGTGGCCCTCCGAAGGGACATTTACAAAGGTCTCGAGGGACGCAACGCGCTGCAAAGACATAGCTTCTCAGAGCGTCACTGTGAAATAAAAAGAAAATGACTCGCAGACCAAGAGATAGAGAGATAAGAGACTGGAAAGGGAAGATAAAAGGTGGAAAATTTGAGATACTTATCCCCCGCCACCAACATACTACTAAGTGACCTATCTATCAACGTGACGCTGAACATCGAAGAGATAAACCTTGAGCTAAAGCACGAACTTAGATACCCGCTAGTCTACATGAGAGAAGATGCGAGTGCCTAGTACAATGTGGGGTAAGCTCGAAAGCGATTCTCCAATACCGGAACTTGGACAGACAAGACCCGGTGGGGAATCGAAGATGAGAACTGACGGTATGTGCCAAGACAAAGACACCCGCCAATGGTAAGGCGACTATGGCTACGCCGCAGCATTTGATGGTTGGAGGAATTATGTAAAAAGATAGACATCGAGCGACGTCGCCGCGTCGGTGGTGTCGGACGAAAATGTGAAGATGAGAAGTCCGAAATTATATAAAAGACAAACATAAGACATTGATTGTTATACAGGCTAAAAACATACCGGTAAGTACTAGGTAGGTACATATCAATTGGTGAAGGGTCGGTTTATTCAACGTTTATGAAAGTCTAAACCTAATTTACAACCCGTAAAATGTCGGTGTTACTCAATGGTATTATTATATGACGCCATGAACCGACAGGGGTAAAATAGGAGGAACATGCAAGTGAGATTCGTTAACCAATACTGGTGGTCAGCACCTTAACTAACCGCCGAAACACTGAACGTCTTAAATTTTTGCAGTGGCCGTGACCTGTCACCAGTCACGTTGCTTTTGGCGACTCTGGGAATATCCTGTCAAGAGAGTTCGACACTAATGTCACGCGTGTTATTGGCCGTCCTTCAAAATATCATAGCTTAAACTCACCCTAGTATAATTCATGCGATCGGAAACTAGTAAAGAGCCTCACGTCTGCGGAACCAATCATATGAATTTCCAAGCTTAAGATGACCACTTCCCAAGCTTTGATCGTCTCATATCCTCGTTTATTCCAACATCGATTAAATATTGTAGTAATAAGGGGATCAAGCTTGGTCGGATATGCGTAGGTGGTTACCTCTTGAAATATATAATCTCTTATCATATAAAACCGAGTGTCGATAAACTATCACTAGAGCTCCGTTACACGTTCAGGGTCATGGGTTGACAAATCGCAATAGTCGACATTAAAAGGAAAGTACAAGTACACTTCGGAAAATTATTGTAACAAATAGAAATCAACGATTTTATTGAGCGATTTTGGTTCTCTGCAAAGAGCCATATTCCGCCGAGTCAGTGCTCGTGACGTGTACTCCCGAGATCCTCCTCGCCCCGTCTCACTTCCAACTCGTCCGCCGGGACTCCTATCCACCAACCCACGGCTTAGGAAAGGTCGATCCCCCCTTGCTCTGTAAACCCTACCGAAGAAGGCTACGGTCGACGGCTTCGTGTAGGGCCCACACAAGCAGATACAGACGACGGGACTAATCCATCCTGAACAGCCACCCCTAAATGTTGCGAAACGTCTCGTTGTACCAAGTCCCCGCGCAACATCCATCCACCAGTGTTGAGCAATGCCTGCCATCTCCCAACCGCAAAGCCAGAAATATACACAATAAAAATTAGATTGCCATGCTCAATCACATGACAAGCACGCCTCTGACACCCCGTCGTACTGAGGCGAAAGATGGCAAGAGGTATCCATTAGAAAGCAATATAGAAACCCATAACCCCAGCATGACCGAAAATAACTACGAACTTCATTATTTAAGCCGAGGTGAAGTGGATGACGGCCTTTCCACCGGACGGGATAGTTGTCTATGCAAAGTTAGTCAAGTACATAAAACACATATTATAGAGTATCAACTTACGGTGCAGCCACTGTTGCCAACGGCGTACGCGCCATCTTGGAAGTAGCATGGTATGCTGACGTCACCAGTGATGTTGATGTTCATCCTTGGCTTGGCGCTGCTAGTAGGCGTGTTGGGGAAGAGAGAGATGTAAGTGTTTCCATCCGCAGCCTTGCCAACGCCGAGAATGGTAGGAGCCCAGTTACCGCACTCATCGTGGTTGCTAGCACAGTCCCAGACACATCCGTCCTCAGTCGAGACACCAGGCTGGTTGACATAGTACTGGAGGGTGGTAGACAGTCCAGTCCAGTGGTAGTAACCGGCGGATTCGACGTTAGCTAGGTTACGGGTAGTACCAGGCTGAGAGTCGACGGGGATAACCATAGCCTCGATACCAGGGTAGTCAGTACGGCAGATGGCGACGTTCTTGGCCATATCGTTCTTGATGGTAATACCAGCAACACCGGGCTCACAAAGAGTCTTGGAAGTAGGGCGGCTGAGCTCGAGGTAGCCGTCTGAGTTGCACTGAAGACCACCAACGGATTGCTTGGTGCTTCCCTGAGCCTCAGGCCACTGGGTCTTGACATATCCATCAGGGCAGGCGTAGGAGTAAAAGCCGGCCTGCTGGGCCATGCCCTTCACACCGTTGATGATATAGCTGATCGAGAGATCGCCGATCTTGTAGTCAGGGGTGAACTGAAGACCGGTCCAACCTCCAAGACCAAGGTAATTCAGAGGAACGGCGCCGTAGGCCTCAGGGAAGTCGGTGCACTTGACTTTGCCGCTTGGGAATTCGGCGTCAACACCAGTTGCGCCAGTGCTGTAACCTGAGCTGGCGCTGGAGGACGAGGCAGCGGCGGACGAAGTGGTGCTGCTGGTAGTAGTAGGGTAAGCGGAAGATGAGGAGGAAGTAGAAGTGACCTTCTGGATGAAGACAGCATCTTCCTTGGAGGAGGAGCTGGTAACCACGGGCTTGGGAGGGGGTGTGAAGGTAGGGGTAGTCTCGCCAACGACGATGTAGAGACCCTTATCCAGACCAGCCTTAGCTTCATCGGCGCTCACTTCATCACTGCCCAACATGTACTGAGTAACGGTAGCAGGAACGTAGGTGGTCTCAACATCGCGCTTGTCAACATTCTTCTTATGATGGTGATGACCGTGGTGGTGAGGCTGAGCGTTAGCGCCAGCGGCGAGGGAGGCCGCAATGGCCATGTTCAGAACGGTAGCCTTCATTTTGTTCGGATGCGATTGTTGAATTCGAAATTACTAATCGGCGATATCAGATTTGGCAATCGTGACCTAGAGTCGTAGTTCTGTATAGAATCATTGTTAGTCTGACGATTAAAGAAACGGCGTCCACAATTAGGACAATTGTGGGTGAGGATTTGGTATCAAGGCAAGGGATAATAAGTGTTAGAGTTAGAGAAGGCTGGTTGCAGGGAGGGAAGTGAAGGCGAGCGCAATGGTTCTATGCGTGTGAAGGGCGAAGCGGCGTGACATAAAGCAGCGGGCAATGCAATGTGCGGTAGATGTGCCTTGCAGTTATAAAGTTACGATCGTTGCGATCCCAATCTACATGTACGCACGCATGGGCACTTACCGATCGAGTAACTGATGTCGTGCTTTGATATCCTTTAATTCCAGGTGACTTCGATGGACTATCGTGATAGATGTCGAAGAGAGAAGGAATGGTGAATATTTGATTGTTTATTTTGATTCGTTAGATGCGTAACGTAAACGAGTGTGTTCGCAGTTCCAAAGGAATGTGGTAGAGAGCAGAATGACTCTCAGTTGGAGGAGACGGCGCGAATTGAAAGGAGACAATGAGCGTCCGAAAGTTGAGAAGGAGGGAAGTCGGTGGGAATTAATTGTTTGCAGGGTGGTAGTAAGTTTAGGGGGAAGAACCAGGGTTTCTTCTGAACGGGCGATTGTACCTAGGTCTGGTACCTGCTGTACCTGAAAACACACGAGGGTCTACGGGTCTGCCACGGCGGGTCCTACCTAGCCCTTTCCTCTGGGAAGTCCGAGATGCGTCCAATTGGAAGAAGGAACTAACCCTAACAGGCAGGGTTGGCGGTGTAACGATTCCAACCGATGCTAGTGAGTGGCCAGTGCTCGACCGATGCTGCCCACTACTGCAAGGTACGATGCACTATTTTGATTCCTGTTGAAATTACCCAGAATTTAGCGTAGTAAGTGGCAGGCACGCCAACAAGGAGAAGACAGGGATGGATATAGGTACCTATGGATAAGCTTCACAGTTTAGGGCAAATTTATCAGTACACGGCCACAATCGAACCCTTGCCATTTTTGTCTTTTCCATGATTTTTCTATGACCTAGCAACCAAGATACATGATATGATAGAACCAATCTGCCAATCCACGGTCAACCCACGGTCAATCCACTGCCAACAAAGCAGAAGTTGAAAGTTGGAAGTTGCTAGAAAAAAGTTGCTTCTGTGGCGTCGTGGTCAATATCTAGCCGACATTTCTGTCTTAACAAAAATAGATGCTCTCATCATTTACTACAAGAAATACGAGCGCTCTGATGGAGAACTTTTCTTATGTTGTATGTACCTTGATGTTGTACAGCAGCTGAGCAGGTAAACTTGAACGGCATCGCGATCTTATTAGACGATTGGCATTCCTCGTCTCCGTCGCCGTTAGTCATATACCTACCTAGCTGCCTAGGTATGTACCTCTCTCCCACCCCCTCCTCCGACATTTCCCTTCTTCGCGACCGGTTAATGTTGCATCTCCAAGATTACCTACTCTCGGACTCTCTGTGGCCTATTCACATTTATCACACTCCGGTCAACAACGAGTTTGCGAGTTTCATATTACTTTTAGAAGTTTGCTCGTAATTCTAAAAAAGATCTATTACCCCAGCAGTTCGGATAGCTTCACTAATTGATATGCATCTACCATCCAGCAGAAACAAAACAGAATGTGGTAAAAGAAAAATACCGACGACTTTTACGCATCAACTCATAATTTGGGCTAATAATAGAGAGGGAAAAACACAAGCTAATATCTCGATGGAGATCTTTTTAGTACATACCACAAGTGGCAGGAGTGGATGGGTTGCGCGTCTGTCCCCTGGCTTTAATTGCAGCAATTTCGGGATTGTCAGTCAGGGACATCTGTCTCCTGACTGGTCGGAATCTCTCTGCCAGCACCTCCTTTGCAACTCCTTTCTTGATTTGGCTCCCTACAAGCTTTCTACAAAGATCGATTAGCTAGCTGATCTTCATTCCAAGCCATGACCCTCTTGATCCCGTCATCCATTGCATCGTTCTTCCGATATTCTTCGATTCCCCTCTCAGCCTCTAAAGCCCTATGTATGGGGGATTGACAATTTGACACTTTGTAAATCAAAATGATCAGCAACTACACTCCATCTGCCCCCCTCAGATGAGCGCTGGCAATCGTCGCTATTCCACTGGACCGCCATCGCTGGTATCTACCATAGATGTCTACCTTCCTATGCTTCATTGAACGTGCCAAAAGTTGCTGACCAATAGGACGCTTCCATAGCTAACACAACAACGGTTATCACGACTTCATATATTTCTCGTCTTACATCGCACGTTTTTCGCTTCATCGTACGTTGCGCAATTCAAATCCAGTTGGTTGAATTAAGAACTATGCGTATTTAATGTCATCGGCTTCTTGGGCTCGCTCGCCTTGCTTGGATAAGCCCGCCAGCTCATAGTATGCCCCTTGCATTATGCCGATCACCAACCCAGAAGCCAAAACGTTGGGTCCTCTAAATGGCACTTGTTAGACAGTAAGATGTGCCTGCGGTATTGATTCTATACATTTATTCTAATGCGAATACTACGTCGTTTTACAATTGGTAAATATACCCAACATCGTCAGCTTTGGAAGTATGAGCAACTATGGTTAGACACAATTCAGTTTAGAAGAATGTATGTCTACCTCAGGAACTGCTGAAGAGACAATACAGACTTAATCCAATTGACCCTAGCCAGGCAAATGATATAGATGAGATGTATGAGTGTGTTCTAGATTCGTATGCGAGATACTGTAGGCGAATTTATGAGACTGTTCAACCCTTTCAAAAACAACAATGTTTTATCGTATCGGCTAGGAAATATCGACGAGTGTATCAAAACCTCACATCTTGGGTAATTCAAGATATCACCCAATCAATACATAGGGTATTCAAAATCGTACAGTAGCCTCAATCGAAAGCTAGGTACTAGGTAGTCACTTAATTCCTACCTGCCCAGGTACGGTCCTAAGCTAATAGGCCGGCCTAGTCAACATTAATAATTACAGTGACGTTTTATATTACGCAGCCAGTAGGTAGCCACTAATTTATTCAGACGTTGAATATTTCGCTATCAAACGTGCCACAATAGATTATATTTCAAGTCGTCAGACCCTCGCGTGCTCCTGCGGGAATCCGTCGGGGGTCCATTGCCTTCATCTACCTCTTAATATTTGCGGACTACACTTCATGCCCCTTCATACCTCCTCTTCTCCTCGGGTTACCGAAGGGGAATAACTACTTACCACAGGTATATTCTTGTCTATTTCCAGAGAAGCCGTCCACGACGCCGTCGAGGGCGACATAATTTAACTACCGCACCATGACGCGGCAGAACGGCAAGGGCTGAAGTCTAACGAATAGATACCCCATACTATTTTCGAGACGACGTTAGCGTGCTCCTCCAACCGTTCGTACACATGTCTTGGATGTCCACGAGTATGGCTTAGATTTTAGATGGGCTTTTAATGTCGTCCCAGGGGTTCACCAAGCAAGAAGAGACACCGCATATGTGGCGAGCCGCGCGATAACTCACTTTGCAATATGCATAATCTAACTGTCTATTCCTCATTAATTATGTAGCGAGCTTGATACATCATCAGCAATCAGGGCTGAGTTACATACCTTGGGTAGAGTATGTGGGAGCTTCTGGATATACATTAGGCATGATCATAGAACTTGCTCTATATTTGGAGAATTTTCTATTCCTTACATGAGACTTACATGAACTTTTATGGGAACATGAGAGTGTTGCATAGTTTGAATAAAGTAATTCGGTTGATAACGAACGATCGGGGATCCAGTCGGATTACCATCAAGAGAGGGTAGTGAAAAGCGGATGAAGAGGGTTCCTCTATACCGCCTACTGGTACTGAACCCGAGCGTAGAGAGGTTTATAGGTACTTGATATCTCGAAGCCCTTTCGAATTGCCCAGGTAGGTCCTATCTGTCCATTGAAAGGACATATATTTCGTGAGATCATCAACTTGGAGTCTCATACACGAAGACGCTTCACATCATATCAAATCATCCAAGATCTATCAATCTTACCCAGAGATTTGCCAGCATGAAGTGTCCAGAGTACCTAGCCAAATGCACACTAAGGGATCGAATCTAGCTGATGTGTATCTTATCCTTTGAAGTCACACCATCAACTGATGCTTTAGAGTTGAGTTGATAATACCAAATTGAAGCTATAAGCACCAACTTGTTAGATATCGCTATAGGATGTATGTATATATGAGTATATACCTAGTTTTAGTAATACTAGGGCATGTCGTCCTGGAGTTTGATGGTGTGTTGTTGGTTCTCTCGCCAGAGATTTGATGTACCAAATTAGAGGTCGCAGTGTTGAAAGCCCTACTTGTCTAGAAGCATTGACTTGTCTGCAGCTCATCGGAAACACGTGCGAATGAAGGAACTTAACATGTGTATACGGGTTATATACCAAGGTGGTCCCTCGTAGAACATCATCCTTATTTCCCTCCGTATCTCCCTACCTATATGGAAACACGCCGTAATATATCTAGTCGTGTTTTCTTAAGCTTCAGGTTTGTTTTACATGGCATAGGTAAACTCTTATTCTATATATGCTACCTATATATTTATAAGCTGTACAATCGTATATGCGGGTATGGGTCAACTCTTACGGCATCAAAGGAGATGTTGGTATACACTGGTCATACAATTCCGGTTTCTCAAGGAAAGCTACCTGGTAACATGAAGAGGTAGTATTACATACTAGCACACCTATCATTATAACATACCTATCCAGATATATAGACCTCTCAAGCTTGCATAACGAGATGTCACAAGACCAAAGCCGGTATGTCACCTTTAACCCTTGTGGATAATACTCGCATTTGGCTTTTACTAAGGAGTGCTACGATAACTATCTCTGGGGAGGGCGGCATGGTCTATCATTGTCTGGGTTGATCGCCTTAAAGGAACGTGAACTGTGAAGAGACGAAGTCAAATGCAATGTGAAGAGTACCTAAAGCTTTCGCCCCCCTAAAGATACGACCCTTAGTAACTCTAGAGCTAGGGATACTACTTACCTGGTACGTACGTCTATGTTATCATATGACAGATTGTAGATACACCAACCGCAATAGCCGCCATGACGAACTTTCACACGTTGCTATAGATGTTGTGAGCCGAAGGTCGCACATCCGAACCTGTATAATTAGAGTATCTCGGCCGAGATTGATCGGAGACTCGTTCGAATCATCCGACCGAAATCGGACATGGCTTATAGAGGGGATTATCATTGTCCCTACTTGACGAATGATTACGCTCGACTAAGGAGGGAATAGAGGTGAATGCAACGGAAGTATATCTCGGATAGCACCCTGTTATTTATGAGGTGAAATATAATGACTTGTTGATTGGTCTGGCGACTGTAGAGATTTCAATTAAAGTAGCTGCCCAACATAAATTATTTACTCGTCCGGTAGGTATGAGGTTCCAGTAGGTCAGGTAGTTGAGTAGACCTCGAATCTCGGGTATGAGGAGTCTGATATCTACCAAGACGGTCATATTGAAGAGCTGGCGGCGGAATATCGGATGCCAGGTGCAATAACCTCCAATAAACATACGGTATCCTTTCGGAATATATGGCTTATGAAACCAAAACTTGTAGAAACCCTTAAAATAAACCAACTAGTGAGGCTGATGAAGTGAATTGCGAATCAATACCTTATATTTGATCTATCTTAGGACATCTTGATGCCGCGTATATATGCGATACGAGCTAGGGTCTGACGATAACCGACGTCGCGGAAGTGCGGAAATGTTTCAACGGCTCATACAATAATTCATCAAATTCACCCACGTTGTTGCCTAGGTACGTAAGCACATAGGTAAGCACGAGAGGTCAGCTCGCATATCGATATCTGTCAGCAGTTAATTATGTACATGCTCAGCAAGGCCAGATGTTGAGGCTCAGCAGTAAATTCCCTGAATAGACCGCGTGGCGCTGGAACCCCCCAGGCTACATACCTCCTTGCTAACCGAGCAAGGCTGATATGATTCATGACTATTATGCCACCAAGTGCTACCAGGTGCCTCCTATGGAGGGGCACCACGCTTTGGCTTGCCATTCCGGTATGTCTCCGTAACGTGATCAACTCTGGCTCATATCCTGCGAGAGAGGTTTGAAGTTCATAGCGGCCTAAATAGGTGGCTGGCAGCCATTATCACGGGCATCGATGAACATTGATGAGCCGTGAGAGTCCCGATTTGGAAGAGACTAGTGGAGCATTTGGCCGGTTTTGGCGATGGAGGAGAAACTTGGCGTCTGTGGGGTTGCAATCTTGGTCGGCGAAGCGTGTAATAGGACTATTAAATCTGGATGTTATAGGTAGGAGGGTAGCAGAAGAGACATAACTTGCATGTAATGACGAGGATTCACTTGCTGGCGCGACACCAACAGCGTACTTACCTGGCATCATCTGTGCCTAGCTTACCGAGCTACGACTTTGTAACCTTTTCATTTTTTTTTTATTTTGATGTTAGGTTGAGATTCTTGAGCTTACGCCTTGATAATAATGTCTATATTAAGCTTAATCATGTCCATAACTAGGAGGTACATGGGAATGTACAATAATGACGAAGTGAAGTTGTCGGATGTCCGAATTATCAGATCAGGGAATATTAATGTCAATATGTAAATGGAGATAATTTCGGTGGGTCGTGGCTTGGAAGACGGCAGACTTAAAAAAAAACAGCTGGTGTGGACCCATGAAAAAGCAAATATGTACAGAGGCAGAGGTACATATGCACTACCAAATAGCAAATAGCAAATGACAAATGACATCCTATCGATCGTAAATGGCATGGGCGACCATGATACTCTATTGTATTAACTGCAAGCGCCGGTTGTATGATCTAATCTGGATCAAGAACGTCATTGGCTGAAACCCAATGGATCATAGTTATGGTGGAAGTAACAGGTCCGTGTTTATTGTTCAATCGTCTTAGTTTCCCTTCGAATTCGTCTGTCCAGATTCCAGAGATTCAGATATCTGTTTGTTCCAAGTTCCACTTTTTACTAGCCTGCTTACCTGCCTGCCAACCTACAGTATTATACAAAGATACCTACCCAAGCCACAATAATCATCACTTACAACTGGTACAGTACAGTTACATACCTACCTACCTAGATCAATTGTCCTTAAGTTTCACGATTTAAAATTACTTGTCACCTTAAGTGTTAAACAAAGAATTTATCTGCTTGTTACCTAGCAAGGCGTATTACACATTGTTAAACCGGCCACAAACGACTCTGGGCAGCTAGCAGTTTGAGCCTTTTCGATGATGATAGGTACCGCCACATCCACAGGTTACATTTCCAGCTGCGTTAATCCTTGCACGTAACCTGAGCAGCCTGAGGTACCTATCCGAAGCTTTGAGATATCTGGACATATGTATTTGATACGTGGGATATTTGACTTTATTCAAGTAGGTAGATGGGTAGTAATATTGAAATGTATATTCTAAGCTTTCAGCTTCAATGTTCAACTCAAACTTTACTTCACTTAGGCTTCCTGGATATGAAGCTTACTAATTGTGCCTGCTTAGAATATAGTATGAATGTTGAGTACATAGATACAATGAATAAATGTACACTGTCTATCTACCTTCACCGATGGGGTACCTAAATATACTGTAAAGTGCAGGTTGATGTACGCCTACCTGATGCGTCATTGCAGATAGGTACTTATTAGACAAGTACCCACAGTGTGGCAGGTGCCTGTGGGGCTTTGGAACCGAACCAAAATAATTCCGACACAACCAGCCCAATTAACTGGAACTTGCCGCCGCCTCCGCCTCTTTTTCCTTCCCCTTCCCACTGCCACCTGGACCTGCACCACCACACTTGACGTCCCCCAAGCACCTTTTTTTCCTGCTCATCCACAACCTACCATCTCGTCTTTGCGGCTCAGTCGTGCACTTACACTGTTGACCTTGTCGACTTTCTTACCAGCACAATCGAGGCAATTGCTGTTTGAAAATCCGTTCCTTTTCTATGAAGGCAAGCGAGACAATCTAATCTTTTATCCGACACAACTTTTATAATTGCAACTAAGGAAAAATTCCCAAATTCACACCAAAAGATCAGCATCTGGACGCGGCAGGGCGCGATCATCAACAACACCATCAATTTCATTGCAGCAGCCACGTACTTCAGCCACACCATCTAGCCTTGTTATCATCAAGTTCAACAATGCGTCGTTAATGCGCCCAGGCACAATTTGCGTCTCTTTCAAGTCCATTTCGATTAATTTCCTGTAGGAACTTCAATCGCGTCCTTCGTCGTCGCTGTCTAAACCCATGGCGTCCGAGAAAGGTCCCGTCGCGACGGAAGCCCCGCCCTTCTCCTCGGCTGCATCTCAACCAACCATCCCATCCGATCCCGTTTCCGTTGAGACTTTGACGGCTGAGGCCGCCCGCGCGACGCAGTCGCTGAAGAGGCAACGGGAATCCTCACCACTCTCGCCGTCGTCAGCCCTCACAGCTGCACTCCATCGAGAATTATCACCATCGAAAGCAGCTAGGTTGATCGGCGCGACATCGAGATTCTCTCCTACACCCATGACTGGTGCTGCGGCCATTGAAGACGAGCGGCGAATAGAAGAAGAACACTACAGACTTGAAGTTTCTGGTGCCAGTGACAACCCTGCTTTCAAGGCTCAATCTGCGCTGTTGTCCATGAGTCGACCTCAGGAAGCTCCTCAGGAGACTCCTCAAGACGCGCCTATAGATGCGCAACAGGATGTTCCTCAGGCTATTTCCGAAGAAGTTGCTCAGGAAATTCCTCACGACCTTTCGCAAGATGCTCCCCAGGAAGATGGTACACCACCTGCTCCTCATCCCGTCTCCATTCCTCTTCCCGACAACCAAGATCCGGAACACAAGCCCGAAAACGTAAGCCCCCAGAGTGCGACTAGTTTAGGCAGCCTGGGGGGCGGGCCTGGTGCTCAAGTGACAACGAGTCCAGGACCCATGGAGATTGATGGACGTAGCGATCGGTCCGGCTTTGGAGCCCAACCGTCGGCTCCAATGGAGGATAAGGGCGTCGCCTCATTATCATATCCTGGTATACTGCCACCAAATGCCAACATGCCGGCCCCTCCAATTCGGGGTATGAGTATGCCAATGACTGGCAACCAACAATCGCCACGTTCACCGAACTCGAAGAAACACAAGTGTCCGTACTGCGAAACCGAATTCACCCGCCACCACAATCTGAAGAGTCATCTTCTGACTCATAGTCAAGAGAAACCATACGTTTGCCAGACGTGCTCGATGCGTTTCCGCCGTCTACACGATCTTAAACGCCACACTAAGCTTCATACCGGAGAGAAACCTCACGTGTGCCCGAAGTGCGATCGAAAGTTTGCGCGTGGCGATGCTTTGGCGCGACATAGTAAGGGTCCTGGCGGTTGTGTAGGTCGGCGAAGTAGCTTAGGAAGCTTCCTTGGCGAGGAAGAAGTTGAAGGATCAAGCCATCTTGATGGCGATGATTCTGCAATGTCTGGTGTTATTTACGACGGCGGTAACGATGGCGAATTAACAGAAGAGGATAGGCGACGTCTAAGTTTACCCAGCATAAAGGCCCAACATGTCCAAGGTAACGAAGCACTACTCAAGATTCATCTCTCCGCATTTTTAACGCGTGAACCCTCAGGATCCACTGCAGGTCGACTGTACCCACCTAACATGGATCGTGGCTCTGGGAGCTCAAATGCTTCCCAGACCCCCGGTACGAGTATTTCGTCCCTTCCTGTGGGAACTGGCAATCCAGCCATGTACGCCCAAAACGCCATGACTGAGAGCCCCAAGCCACTCAGCCCGTCTGGCATACAGAGTCATGATTCTGCCAACATTAACAGACAACGCTCGCCCAGCCTGACAGCTCAGTTTCAACAGCAACACTTCGGCCGTCACCAATCAGATCGACACACACCCCCAGGTTCGTACAGTTCACAATCTCCTACTCCACACATTTATACTGAGATGATGCGCGAAGTACCCGGATTTGTTGCAGCCGATGCTGTTCGATACGCCGCTTCTGCTAGCGGTCTGCAAAGCGCTGCCCCCGCATCGCAACCTGTGCCCGGGAGCTCAGGTCAAGCGGCAACCCCTGGTCCCGCAGTCGACCACCCGAGTGCGCCAGGTGAACAAAATGGTGGAAGTGGCGATAGCTCAAGCAATAACATATTTGCAACCGACCAAGGCATTTGGGCCTACATTCACGGCCTCGAAGAGCAAGTCAGGCAGCTGAACGAACGAGTCCAAACTATGGAAGCAGCGGGGAGGTCTCAGGAGGAAAAGATTACGTATCTTACCAACGAGGTGGCAACCCTTCAAAGCCAAGCCGAAGTGAAGACGGACGTAGCCGATAAGCTCGGCTGAGATGGTGCCCTGAAATTTACACGAGGAAACAAGAACCATGTCATTACGATTAGGAAAGCATGAATTGGCGAAGGACTTATTATGTATGCATGGCGCATATGAGGAACCTGATGTTGCGGATCTGATTCTTATCGGTTGTTGGCATCATCCACTACGACGGAAGGAGGCTCATCCTGATATGGGTGGCGTTTGGGGAGTTTTCAAGTTGCCTACAAAAAGCTGGGGTATTGTTTTGCGTCTATTGACGAGTTCCCTTGAGGTCTTTCGTTTTGATTCCAGTGATATCCCTATGGGTTTTCGGACTTGGAGCCGGATGGAACCTAGTACTTTACTTCCGTACTATCACTCGCAAGTCCGTGTACTATATACAAACGCAGATAGATGCCTCGAGGCAGGGCACAAAAGGCAGAGCCATCGCTAAATTAATGACATTAACTGATTGATTTAATTATCCCATGGTTTTACTCGGCGCTTACGTGACTTTGCCGATAGTAAAAATAGATCTAGGTTTGACAGGAAAAGGTAAACTGTATCTACGGCATTGATGAAAAGGCAACTTGGAAGCCTCCTGATTCGCACTGTCTCCTGCTTATGGAATCAGAGTGGAACTTTGAACTTTAAACAAAATGATGGAGTGGAGCCAATGATCAGCCACTTTTTCTAGCCACTTTCCATTTAGTGGACACTACTCAATCTGGTCCGTGCGTGATTTGGGGCCACAACCCTCACACAAAAAATTTACTGGATTCCTTCGAAGCGTGTGGAGGTAAACTAAGCGAAACCCTCTAACAAATTGACCATCTCAAGAAAATCATCAACCCCCCATCTCAATCTTGAACATTCGCTCTTCGACAACGACAACCCGCACCGATCAGCGAAACTTCTTGAGCATCAACAAACCGAAATCATGGCTGACGATCCCGATTACGTACGTGATAATTCTTATTGCAGACCTGCTGCGGCGATGCAGAATTAGGATGAATTAATGGGAATGCGACAACTAACTTGAAGTGCAGAACGCTGAGGAGGCCGCTGAGCTCAAGAAGCGCCGTCAGTTCCGCAAGTTTTCCTACCGAGGAATCGACCTTGACGCGTACGTTTAACCCGAAATCATTTCACTATTCCAAGGCGCAATCATCTCGCTATCCAAAATAAATCTCGACGCTGGAATATCAACATAAATATATTATATTGAATATTTGATTAATACTGAGACTAACATGATATCACCAACAGCCTTCTCGACCTCTCTTCCGAGCAACTTCGCGATGTCGTCCACTCCCGTGCCCGCCGCCGGATCAACAGAGGTCTTAAGCGCAAGCCTATGGGCTTGATCAAGAAGCTTCGCAAGGCCAAGCAAGAGGCTAAGCCCAACGAGAAGCCCGACCTCGTCAAGACGCACCTGCGAGACATGATCGTTGTCCCCGAGATGATTGGCAGCGTTATCGGCATCTACTCCGGAAAGGAGTTCAACCAGGTCGAAGTCCGACCCGAGATGGTTGGCCACTACCTAGGAGAATTCTCCATCTCATAGTACGTTCCGCTTCTTCTGGCGCATGCGCATTTTAAGATAGTTGGATAGGTGACTAACACACTCTATAGCAAGCCTGTCAAGCACGGTAGACCCGGTATCGGTGCCACTCACTCTTCTCGTTTCATCCCTCTCAAGTAAATGTGTGGAAAATGGAGGGTATTACTTGCATTCACGGATTGGGCGAACGGAATGGTTCTTTTCGGTAGATAGGCAATGACCATCAACCGATATGGATGCGCTGCATGATAATGAATGAAATCATTTTGCGCATAACAAACCAGACAGGGAATCTACCGTGACTTGAACGACTTCGAACTCCTGACATGTTTAAATGACTGGATCCTAGTAATAACTACATTGAAACTTGATGTATCGATGCTACCCTTGCTGGTCAATTATTCTATATATTCATGATTCTCCGACATCCATATCAAGTCTAGAAATGGGAAGATCGCCATGTTAACTATTGTTCAACTTCGCTATTACAATATGCAATGTATGATTTTATCCATGATGAATGGGTGACGTCTATCAGCTCTAGCCCTACTATGCTGCTATCCTGAAGTTCAACATTGTCAAAGGGGATATACATCTGGATCCTCCCCTATGATACTAATTTCGAGACATTTAATCTACTACAAATGTTACTCAATACTTACCTACCTGGATATTTGGATATTTGGATGTTGCTTTGACCTATCTATAGCCGGAATGATGAGTACCTAAAAGATGATAATCGCGGATATGATACTCTGGCAAAGATATCCATATGTCACAGGTCTTATAGACCACTACACTTGCTACTAGGACCTGTTTTGATAAGCTATCTCCAAACCAGACCGGGGAATACAAGGCAACATGTCACCCGCTTGCGAACACACTCAGGAACAGCCCAGTATAACAAAACAAAAAGCGGCCGCCTATTCCCTAGGTAGGAACCCGCACGTTGGATTCTTCATCTCTAATATGCTATGTACGTCCGTCTGTCCATTGCACAAGGATAGTAGTATGTAGGTATTTATAGATATATCGGTGTACATCTTCACTCCTCACGCCGCGGCTTCCTTCTTCTGCTCTTCTTCTGCTGCTGCTGCGGCTTTCGCTGCTATCTCTTGGAACTTCTTGTACTTCCGCTCCTCTTCGTCGGCCGCTTGCTTTCGGTAGTGCTCGGTTAGGTGGCTCAGGTTGGGGTAGAAGCCTGCGGGTACATTCCACGGGGAGCCGGAGTCGATTAGTCTGTTGGAGGGGGCGGTTAGTGGGTTTTGTGTATCTATAATGTGCACTTTGCGCTAGGGTGTGGATGGTTCGGAGTTTGCGGTAGCATCACCCGTTTCTGTTCTTTGAATATAGCAACGTGGGAGAGGTGGTGAAATGGAAGAGTGGTAGAGAAACATACTCTGGCATCTTCAGCTCGACGTGCGGGTTCCTGCCGGAGTACAGGAACAGGTGCTTGTCGTGGGAGGCCTGGTCGATGTAGTTGCTGCGCAGGGCGTTGCGCTCCTCGTAGTCGTTGAAGTAGTCGAAGTTCCGCATCCAGGACGTCACGGTCGAGGGCTCGCCGTTGGCGCCCGGCCGCGTTAGCTGGTATCCGAGGAAACTCAAGGGCGCCGCTGCGGCGAAGACGTAGAAGCCGGACTGTGCTCTCATGGTTAGCTCTCGGTGTCCCGGTAATGATTTCTGTAAGAGGTATACGTACGCCTAGTCCTTCGGGTACTTCGGGGGCGTGGTGGTGGTCGTGCCCGTGACTGTCATGTCCGTGGCTATCGTGGCCGTGGTCGTCATGGCTAGATTCTTTATGGCCGTGATCTTCGTGGCCGGGTTCCTTATGGCCGTCGGAGGCGTAGGAGCGCGATATTCGTAGAGATGTCGGCCGTGTTCGCCTGGCTACGCAAGCCGCTCTCGTTCGGAGGGCATGCATCTTTGGTTATGTGTGGTCGCGGGATGCCAATTGGCTTCTCAGATGATATAGTCCGGCTATTGAGAGCTTAATGAAGCTTGAGATGTTGGAATTGAGGCATATGGTGGGGATTGATCCCGCCAATCACATGCGTTTAATGGGTAAGCTTCAATGTGTGAATATTCTATTTTTACGTTATTTTAACACTGTATCCGTGTATTATGTACGCCTAACTGTACCACCACAATTTATCATTTTATCTGATGAATTTATCCATTTGGTTGTCGTTGCCAACCTTCAAATGTTGATAAGTCAAGATTTGGTTTATGAGGAAATGAATGAATGGATGACCTAGGAATGAAATAATTTTCTATTTGTTTCTTTTTATTTCTTACCTGGTCATAATTCCCATAAGTTAAGCGTCTTTTCGAGTCTTGTGTCCAGCTTGGCTATTTGCAAACTGTCCTAAAAAGACATTGCCACATCACTCACTTGCAAAGACAGACTTATAATAATATATCTTGCCCAGTAATTTAACTATTTAGAAGTCATCTAACTTATACTTCTATGAGTTTATATAACTACTACATAACAATATGGGGTCTTCATATATACGCAATCTAAAAAAGATTGCTATTTCATTTTTCATCGTCTCATCTACTCTCTCCTTTGTATCTGCCTCATCCCCTCCCCCGTCCGAGTCTCCCTCGGCGGAATCCGATCTCATCTGTCACACAGACAACCCCGCGGACTGTTACCCCAAGCTCTTTTCCGCCACAAAGGAATTCCAAGTCGTTCACGATGACCAGGATCTTCCGCCGGGCTTGCACGTGCAGCTGGACGTCCAGACGGGGAAGAAGCAAGCCAAACTCTACGATCCCAAGGAGGAGAACCCGGCTCTCAAAGGCTTACCGGTAGACCGGTCCATCGTCATCGTAGACCCCGAGCAAGTCGAAGATGACAAGCCCCGCATCCCCTCCGGCGCGCCGGCCTACGACCCCATAGGCATAGTCAAGGCGCCGAAGGAGAAAAACGAGGGGTTCGCCCAAACATTAGGAATTGTCAAGAAGTACGCTAAGAAGTATTCCGACGCCGGCGACTACTCCGGCCAATCTGATGAGCTTGACGGAGCTCTCGATGACCTGTTGGACTTGTCTTACGATATGTACTACGGGCTGCAGATCGCCGAGGACGCCGACGTTCTGCACGGCTTGTTCTGTCTCGCTACTAACGTGGCTACCTCACATCCAGACAAACCCGTAGGGACTCGTCCCGACTTCCTTTCCGCGCAGATCCTCGCGTCTTCGATCCGGAATAATAAGCCTGCTCTGCAAGCCGTGGAGAAATCATGGGACGTCGTCACGAATAAACAATGCGTTTCCGCCTCTACTACCACTCTGTCCCTAGCTACTTCCTTCTTCAACAACCTAGCCCCCCTTAGCACCCCAGGCAGCGCTAATGAGGGCGAGGACTTGTACCGCACGCGACTGGCTCTCATCCCGCTGGAGCCCCTGCTCAAGAGCCCGAAGATCAAAACGCGGTTCATGGAAGCCGACGGCATGAGTCATCTCCTCGAGATCATGCTGCGCGAGGACGGAATCTGGCAGGAGCAGAAACCCAAGGTCGCGCGAATCGTGTCCGACACCTTCCTCGACGAAGAGTTCGGCGCGACGTTGGGTGTCTGGCCGACGGCTGCTAAGGCGACGGAGGATAGTGTGTGTGCAAAAGGCGGGAAGGAGTCGAGGGAAGAGGGGTGTTGGGAGTACCACTTAGGAATCATTAGTCAACAGCCTTCAGACGCGGAGTGGAGTCAGCCATTACTCGACATGTTGAAGAAGCGACGGGCGGAGATACCGAAGCCTGGACGAGACGAGTTATAATGAAGCGAATGGCATAAAGTACTTGTCAATCACGTAGAAAGCATACCAAGGCGTTCAAGGAATTGGAACATTGTAATTTATTGAATTTTTTCTTATCTTAATCATTAGGTCACCCTAACGAATACCCGAGCCTGCAGTTTGGCTTTCGTTCTCAAAGCTGCAGGGTTACTACATAAAGAATACCACCGTACACCTATATGTCCTCTCACGACTGTTCAGCGCACCGTTGTATTCCCTGTCTATTGCACCATGTAGTAGGTATTCATTAGGGCTGCGGGTCAGGTTTTCAGCCGGCTCATCCCTTCCACCACCTCATCCCACCGCGTCTCGAAGTCCTTCCGCACCTTGGCCGCCTCCTCGTAGCGACCCATGCGTCGGAGGTAGTTCTGCAGTGTCGCGAGAACGACTACGGTTGCGTTGTCGCTGCGCCCGAACTCCGTCTCGCAGATCGCGAGGCTCTGGTATAGGATGTCGATGGCCTCCTTGTCCGTGACTTCGTAGCTGGTCGGTAGCGTGCGAAGCATGTTATAGCAGCTGAAGCGCGCGAGGCGAGGGTCGCGGCGACGGGTCTCTACTAGTGTCTTCGCTGCTACCTTGGCTTCTGTTGGCTTGTTGTGTAAGTTGAACAGCCAGGTGACGTGGTGTTGGAGAAGGTCGATATCCTTCTTCCGTAACTCGTCTGCCGGTAAGTCCGGCGACTCCGTTTCCTTGAGGTCCGCGAGTAGGCCTTCCATGTACCGCTGCGCCACGGCCGTCTCGATGAATTCGCTGTTGAGCATCGCGCGGTACACGGTCGCGAGATATGTCGGCTTAAGGCGGGTATCGATCTGGACGGTTTTCAAGAAGGTCTCGAGTATGACACCCGAGAACTGTGCGATCTCGTATGAGCTGAGGCCTCTCAGTCGTGAGAATAGTAAGTGTAGAGGATGCCTGGGACCTAGGATGATCCGGGACATGCCGTATGCGTAATTGATCAACGATTCGGCTAAGTCTGGTCCGGATTGTCGTAACGCTCCAAGGGCGAGACATGTTTCGACGAGAAGTGAGGGATCTTGCCGTTCCATCACTTCCTGGTAGCCGGCGAAGGTTTCCCTAATCATACAGAACCCCTGATCCGTAAAACCGTTGATGAAGAGTTGCCTCGCAGACGACACGGGGTCTAGCCACGTCTTTCCTCGGGGTGGAAATACCAATTCTCTGTTGGGTGTAGTTTTCCATAATGCACCATCGAAAGCGCCCCCGATATACGCCTGGACGATTTGCATACACTCCTCGGGGAGCCGTAAGCTATCGGGTGCATCTAGTCGCCTCGGCACTGTCTCTATCGCTGGCTCTGGTTCGGGCGATGGCGTCCGGCATATGATGTCTTCTATGCTACGCTTCTGAGAGCCGGCCATTTCTACCCTGCCTGAGAGTATGGCGACCAGCTCCTTACGTCTGGCGGGGGAGACCCGGCGTAGATATGTGTTGAGCCTGTCGGCGTCGATCTTGCGGCCGCCAACGAAGGACACAGACGACTTGCCAACGGCAGCGCGCTTACCCCGCTGGACTAGGAGTTCTGCCACCTGGTGGGCCCGCAGCTTCTTATGCAGGCCCCATTTGTTGAAGCGGATCTTGTACATCTTTTCTCTACAAGCGGGTCAGACGGTACTGTATGTCGGGCAATTATTGAAAGGAGGATGCTTACGTCGCGTAGAAGTAGTATTCCTCGCGCATGATGCGCATGACCTCTTTCAGACTCTTGTTCTGGTCGAGATATAAGGACGTAATGGTGTCTCGGTAGTTGGCCCAATCCCCATCCCTCGCAGGACCGTTGAACCTCTGCGGCGTGGACGACTGGGTGGTCGCCTGGGGTGAAGCCATGGTACTGGGAGACTGTTGGTTGGAATGTTTATATCGATGTGAGAGCGTCATGTTGGGAGGATTAGCTTGATCTTGCTCAGCCATGTAGTGTAAAGAGCGGAGATAATCTGCTATAATCTGTTACGGGTACGAGTAGAAGATATATATGTAGTCATTATATTGTGATGTAAATGCGCGTAGGAGAGTAGTAGAGTAGTAGAGGAATGTAGAGCCTGCTGCATTTATCTCGAGATAGACAAGAGTTATAACCTAATGAAGAATAAAGCAATGTTCACCTCCTGCTTCATCATGTAGCATTCCCTACGACACGCAGGACCCGTTCGGATAGGCGTCTTCTTTAATAAGGCTACTAGCTTTTACATTAGTCATGGGTAGGGCGGCCATCTTGATTCGTGAACCATGGGCCCTTGTCTCGACATGGTCGCAGCAACCAGGGGGGCACGTCCGCCCAGGAACATTCAATCATATCCGCTACACGTGTTATAGCCGTCTAGCAGCATTCTCTGGCTACCTAAACCATTTTTAGCTGGTAGTGCGGCATATTAATACCACCTGTCGATCACTTCGTTTTGTTTCTAGTTTCTTTCGGGACGTTGATCGTGGAAAGCTTAATAATAACAAGACTGGGAGGATGTCACCCAATACTTGCCAGGAGGATGAAGGATTAGGGGAAGTGGGCGAATAAGGAGTTAGCGCGGAGGCGAATATCCCCAAATTAGAAGCTCCACGGCTACCATTGGCGGAGAAGGCTTACCTAACCCTATCTTTATACTGGCGGAGCTTGGTAGCCTTGGCTTGTCTGGCCTGTCAAGGTTTCAACCCTTGGATGTAGAAACACTTTCTTGGCTTCTCTACTTGCCGGGCTGTAATGTTGTAATGTTACTTGCATGTCCATCCTCTTGATCGTGAGCCAGAGCTGGAATAGGAGATGCATTGGACGCTGAATCGGATGGCGGCACAAAACACATGGCAACCCCTCGCTTTTTCTGCATATCTCGCTGCCTCGTTGTGCTCCGGGCGGACCGGCGGGCTCTTCGCTCATCTCATGCTCCGAATCCTTACGCCGAATTGACCGAGGATATAAGAAATGCATGACGCGCTCGGCTCGAGGATAAACTCTTAAACACGAGGTAACATTAGCATAACTGCGTTCCTCTCGGGCGAGTATCTATCTCATGTTTGAGCTGTCAAACCCGAACATACGTCGCTTATAATAAGCATGTTGAAAGTGAAGTAAATGACGATGCAGTCTTGAACGGATCTGTACTGAGTAGCGGATCAGGCGAAAGTGGCGTGTCCCCCCTACTCGGCAATTGCCCCGGATTATCATCGACGATGAACAAGATCCTACCCTCTCGGCTTCTGCAGGCTCGTAGAGGAAGCAGAAAGAGGATGTGAGAAATTTCTTCTCACTTCCCCCGAATGAGTAGAGTCGTTATCTATTGAATCCTCATGCTGCAGGCAGATCGCATTCTGTTGTGTATGAGGCTACGGCAACTGTTAATTTGGTCGTGCGTTGGTCGATATGACCCCCTGAATGGGCGCTCACCTAGGCCTGATAGGCCTCTTAGGTGATGACTAATTAGCATCCGTACAGCCAGGCATGCATTCTCCAACCCACTGTCGTAATATATTTGGATCAGGCAGCACGTGGATATTCGCTAGCCTGGTCCACTAGGACTGCCTGCCTGCCTGCCTGCCTAGGGAGCTGAGGAGTAATATTTTCTGTCATTTTTGATGAAGATACACTTTACCTTACTCGGACATGAACATTAGTAGGATCTCCCAAGTCGGTGAAATAGTTTGTAAATCTTCGAAATGCCCGTCATTGTAGCAACCGGGACTACCAGTTGAATCCCCACGGGTAGCGCACGGGTTGTGCAGGGAGGCCCTGCTGCGACTCAATATTTAACGTTTAAGCATGAAGAAGGCGAAAATGCAAGGCTGCTAGGGTATTAGAGTGTTTATTGTTTCTACCTTGTGCGCATGGTAGCAGCACTAAGTAGAGACTTGACGTTACGCTACCAGACTACCAGAGATATGGCAGAATATGGATCATATGGAATAGATGCCGTCGGGATTTGCTATGATGAAACATAAACATGTAGGTATTCGAATAGATGACATCCTTTGTACGAAGTAAGAGTAACTCCATGGATTCTGCATGGAATCATTGGGGGTAAAAAACCGTCGTCGATATGTACATAGATGATAGCCTTGTAAGGATTATGTTGACGAGCCTGGTAGTCCTGGCAGTCTGGGGGCGATGGAAAATGAGAGATTGGTGGGGGATCTCGCCCGCGCATATCACGACAAAGAATGAAACAAATGGACCCTTTGATGTCGATTTCTCCATAAAAGTGAAGGATGATAGACCCGGTCGAAGCTTGACAGTTTGATAATAGTTGACTTATCCGAAAAATATCACGGCCAAGTCGATAGGCGCAG
Source organism: Annulohypoxylon maeteangense (assembly GCF_022496945.1). Classification (NCBI taxonomy): domain Eukaryota; kingdom Fungi; phylum Ascomycota; class Sordariomycetes; order Xylariales; family Hypoxylaceae; genus Annulohypoxylon; species Annulohypoxylon maeteangense. Next base: position 3,745,571 of record NW_025953248.1, on the reverse strand, counting down.
GATGTTGACGTCTTCATCGATGTCGATCGAAGACTAGACCTCGGGAATCACTGAGCCGCAACGTATAAGACGGCCATCGTTCCACAGCATATGAAGAGCCATCCACAAGGTTGATAGATTAGGAAAGAATAATACGGCAGGATGAATCTGGCATGATGTCGAACACCTAATCTGATACATCAGCGACCTGCCTATTGTTGGCTATGGTTGTCTCATCGATGTTATGGAAGAGAGTAAGAGGCCAATCAAGGAAATAGAGTGAGGGGTATTGGGGGACAAGGGTTTTTTGGGGGGGGGGGGGTTTAGTAAGTACTTAGGTACATACAAACGAACTCAACATTGAATTGTGTGAGGAAGGTACATCCCATTGGATGGCGCAGATTATCATTGATGGATGGATTTGTTCGCATTCGTTGCTGACTCATTACATACCTAGTAGACGAGTAACCCACTATATGATTGAATTTGATTGGCTTAACGATATAATTACGCTTTTACTGGCTTGCATATGTAGTCACTCTGCACTCTCATCTCTAATTATTTCATCTACACATGCACTTCATACATACATTCATACCTACCTGCGTCAACACGAATGACTTCAATATCCACGGATGCAAGCTAACTTATTTCAGTATAGGAAATGGTAACCTATGCTCACCGCGTATGTACCTAAGTATGCAACAATAAATTTGAAGTAGTATGCAGCGGGAAGTGTGGGTCGGTAGGGTCGCAGCCGCGAGAGAAGACATTGCCGCCCATTCACTGTGCTAAGTGTCTTGGCTTGACGACGTCCGACCAATGGGATTCATTCTCTCCGACAACTCGGCGCCTACATCGAACATTCATCTGCTTCAAGCGAAAATTCCACCATCCAGAGGCCTCAATTTACCTTCATCGAGCGACCATGAGTGCCTCTCGGGTCCCCAACCCTGTTTTATGGCGTACTGTCGTGCAATGAGGTCGGCCTTCTACGGCCAACCAGACATCAAGAAGCTATCCCGTCTAACCAATTAGACTGAGTGTTGGTCAAGTTTGAATCTCCGCTGTATGAGCTGTTACTATGTCTTCGTCTAGATGTATGGCGGCGGCAAGGCCTATGCCCATGCGGACCGTTGTTTAGATTGATTTAATACTAGTCCTTGCCTGTTAATGTTGATTCACAAAGAACTTTTACATCTGATTTTACTAACGTACATTGTTCTTGAGCCTTTCTTTTGTTTTAACAAAAACGCGTTCTATTCTTACTGTCATAGTTTTCTTTCACCTATGACTCAATGGATATTTCTTCATGACTTATACCATTCCGCTCACTCACGAATGTCCACATTACGCGTAAAATTTACTTTGCCTTTTATTTTTTCAAGGCAGTCATTTTTGACACCCTCCTCACCTAACTTTAGTATCATCACTTAATTTTTCCTTCGTTTCTTACCTGTCAGATATCAATGCTGGTACCTTGAATTTGACTCATATTTTACTGATAAATTCTTGACGAATATCTAACACATTCTCTACCTAAATCATTCACTATGAACGCGACCAAACCGACACCGAACACTCCTTACCCGAGCCCTAGGGATCCAACCCGCAAGGATGAATGGGAGGATTGGGAAGACTCAGATGAAGAGGGACAAGTGACGATAGACGATAACGATGGGCTTCTCATTGATCTTTCCGACGAGGCAAAACATAAATCATCCCGGCCTGGTGCCGCGCAGGGAATTCCACGCAACTTACTACGGTATTCAGTTCAAAAACCGACCCGCGTAAAGTCCAAAGCTAGACAAAAGGCTCAGAACGCAAAAGCTGGTATAACACTAGTGACGGACATGACAAAATTCCGCCAATCGAAGCAACGCGCGAAGTTCGTTAATCCTACAGCCCTTCAAGCTTTAGAAGGGGAACCATCTTCTGCTTCAATAGGCAGTTTTTCGTGGCTTAAGCAAAGGCCTGGGGCTGCTAGTGGTATTAAAGCGAGCAACAAATATCTACAAGGGTCTTCTTCAGATCTTTCTCCAGTGGCTAGACCAATCGTCATAGGAATATCGGTTCCTTCCGACAACCTCTCTGACCATCAAGTTAGCCCACACACTGCTGTCATCGAGACGCCAACGGACTTTCCCAGGTTCCCTCAAAAATCAACTCCTACTGCTGCCAATCCTTCAGCCCTCACGCCACACCAGCTGCGTTCCGTATGGTCTCCAGACACGGAAGCAAGCGAATCTCCATACCAGGGTTCGAGAGCCGCGTCAAGTCTCTATTCACAGCCTAGTTTATATAGCGGTCAGATACGGGATACTGATGTACCCCCTGTACCCGCCTTACCAACGAACCTCGGGTCCAAAGAGAGGCAGACTGTGATTATTGCAGACCTTGAAGATGACTCCGATCTTGGCACACCATGTACCCTATTTGAAGAAGATGGAAGCCCTACGATGACGCGCAAGTCGGTAAAGCCCAAGGCACCGATGACTAGTCCTGAAAGTGCCGCTAGTCGATCTCATGGTTGGTGGGATCATGTCACAACCCCTTTCACACAACAGACAAACAACCCCTTCAAGCAACAAGCGCAAGAAACGGGACCTAGTCCTTCCTCGCAGCAATGGAACCCATTCAAGAAACAAGCACAAGAAGCCGGACCTAACCCATCACAACCCACGGCGGTTCCCCGTCAATTGTGGGATGGAGTTAGTGAGAAGGGTAGCCCTTCACAGCCAAATCCGCCTGCACAACAGGCACAACCGGCCGCCCCTGGCTCTTCACAGTCTACAACAGGTGTCCGCGAATGGTGGAATGGAACTAATGAGAAGGATGGCTCATCATTAAACGCTGTAGCTCAGGCTAAGAACACCCCTGTCATTCTCCAGCAACATTATATTGTCCACCCAGCTAGTTCTTCGTCTCGTCAAACGTCACCAGAACGCAGAGAGACAAGATCCGAGAAAGCTAGGATACTTCTGGAGGAGAATCAAAGACCGAATGAAGAGCCGCCACCATATTCACCTCCCAAGCCACAGCCAGTGACTCAGGTGAAATATGGCGTTATACTACCACCTCCAGTTGTAGTTAACTCTCAGAGGGTTCCATCTCCTGGCCCAGTGACTCCAGGCTTGGCGGGAACGATGACCTCGCAAGGGGCTATAAATATGGCGGAAATACCCTTAACACCACACAATCTTCAACCTGTACGAGCTGCAGTACTTCCTGATCGCGCACCTGGTTCATTTGTTCCCGGTGATCATTTCTACGACGTTCGAGGACAGGCTAATCGTACGGAACGGCAGCGACGCCGTCACGAAAAAGAAGAGGTAATTGCTAGAAAAGCCGGTGGGTTCTGGAGAGGTCGGGGCTGTATGCCTAAAAACGGTTGCTTCGGCCGGAGTGGCCGTGAAGGTAGAAAGAGAAGACGGATTTGTCTATGCGTTATCGCCGGCCTGATCGCTGCGATCATCCTCGCCATCGTCCTGGCCGTTGTTCTTACGCGACGACCTCGACCCCAAGAGAGCTCGGCTCCTTCGATTTGGCTCAATTTGACAGATTTTCCACCTATGCCGACTGGTGTTTTGACCGTGGCTGCGCCGGACAATTCCTTAGCAAGAACTGGCTGTTTAGTTGCCACATCAGATAACGCTTGGTCTTGTTCACTGCCAAAGGATCAACAGGCATCCGTAGCCCCCAAAGCCCCCAATCAACCCGAGTTCATCTTCCAGATCCAATATGACAACAACACCCGGGCTCTTTGGAACGTTACAGAGGATAACGATGAGGACCAACCCACCCTATTCGACTCTGGCTTCAACCCAAACCCGCAACCACCATCTATTGCGGAGATCCGATTCCTAGGCAACACCACTGATCACATCCAGTCAGACAACAAGGCCGGAGAACCAACGCCCTTCTTCATCAGTACCTTAACTGATGTTGATAAGCCAGTCGGTGCTAACATGCTGACTCGTCGACAAGGCGCTAATAATGCCATCGGCGTAGCTGGCAATGGTGGCACTAACCTCACGGACATCCTTCCACCACCACAACTGAACGGTGACGGCACGGGTGCTCCAGCTCAACTATTCCCCCATTCTATTCAGCAACCTGTCCGCCTATTCGATCGTGGCCTACCCACCGAACACTACGGGTTCTATACCCATTTCGACAAGACAATTTACATGGTAGACACGGTGAAGTCAAACGCCGCGGATGTTGACGGTGGATCAACCGAGGCCAGTGCCAAGTCCTTAGTGACATTATCCCAGACCCGCTTCCTCGTACAGATATGGACGCGCCTGGAGAACTCGACGCAGCTACTCGGCGGAACCGGCGCTGCCGTTCCCTGGACGAACGGCACGTCTGCCGCCGCTATCCCGGGTACCATGCCGTACCCAGTCACCATCACGGAGGACATGCACGGCGGGGACAAGAACAAGAAGATCGACTACCGCTACGGGGTCCTGAAAAACCAAGCTATTAACACCACTGACGTCCAGCTCATCATCGTCGACCGCGGGTTTGCGGGTACCCTGATCAACGGCATGAATAAAAGCCCCAATACCTCCTTGGGAGGCATTGATGGCGGTACTGGGGGATGCAAGTGTGAATGGGTCAATTTCAAGGGGTTGAAGAAGGTTACGACATAGACTGGGCCATGAGGATACGATTATACATACATACACACACTCCCTCACAAACTCATTATATTACGGAGATGTCGTCATGGATACAGGCATATGAAGGCGTTTACGGATTGCATGGTTGATTTTGCGGAAGACAAAAATATTTGGCGTATGGTTTTCAGCGTTATATTTGCATACTAGTACCTACTAGGTAGATAATTTCTCAAGGTTTCGTTGGGAGCCTATGAAAGGGGTTGGGCTGTTTAGGGATACAGACCATAGTAATAATTTCGTAACTTTAACGAAACTTTTGATATATTTGTCGGGCTCGCTAGTAGATCTGCATGTTTTATATTCGATGTGACATTATACCGGAAACACTTGATTGTCTTTTCTCTCAGCGAGAGATGAGGATGGTAAGGGATCGTCTTCGTCTTCCCTTGCTACCTTAAACGCTGTGCCGCTAACGGGTATGTCTCCTTTTGACACAACAACCATCGCGAGAATGAGCTGCCAATTAGGGGATCGCTACTAATTCCCCCGCATAGCTTCAGCATTACTAATGTAAATGTCACGATATCGTATTCCTAGCGGCATTTAGGATTTTTAAGCTTAAAGTACACGTGATACCCGAAGTGCTTATGAAAATGCCGCCCCTTACATACTCCGTCCTTTATCTATCTGTTGTGCAACCACCCGAAATGCTTTAAGGACATTGAAAGGCTGCTCCTTCGGTACCGAGAACGAGCACTGATTCACGACCAATAGGTAGGTACCTAGGTACACAAAAGGGGAAATTCCTGTTTTTTTTCTGGCAATATGCAAAGTTCCATTCGCTATAAATAGCGAGTGAATGGCGACGGTTTTCGTACTCCGCAGGGCTGACAGGGTTGTTTCCAACTCCATCCGTTGTATCTTAAATTTGTGTTCTTGATTAATCTCACGCTCTGCTTCGACGCAGCAACCTGCTTCTCAAGAGCAATAGGTGGGAAACGGCGCTGCGGTGTAATGCATCAATCTCATCTGAGGCAACTCCATGTCCGTCTACCCCTCGCTTGGTACTGCACTTTTGAAGACGCCGGCAACCATCAACCAAGACCTGCTGTTTTCCGGTCAAGAAAAAACCTCGTGGCTTAATTCGATGAGAGCTTCTTCGATCGGATCGAGACCAATGAGGTATTCCGAAAGAACGCCATCCACCACCAGCTGATGTAGATCCTACCCGAAATAGCTGCCGATATATAAAAACGTGGCGTTTGCACCTTTGAGACACTGGACGATCATATCGTACCTACATGCATACAGCAAGAGAATGATTAAGATCAAGATTCGTGAATCGGACTATCAGGGATCAGGGTAGGTCCCGAAGACCAATGCATGGGTAAGGATTATATGCAGCTCTCCTTTCTCGTTGCTTTACAGCTAAGTTGCCGTGTGGGCGTACATGCCATTGTACCGGATACTTGTGATGTTGTTTATATGTTCCACAACCTCGGAGCTAGGCGTTTTGGAGAAGTCTTCGAGAAGTTTGCGCATACGCTCATTTCCTCCGATCATATCATTTCGATACCACCTCTCCTTCTTGGGCAGGCAGGTATTGTAAAATTGTATATTTAGCTGCGAGGTTAATGAAAACGAAAAACGGCCCTTGGAAATACTTTACAGTGAAAATGAATGTGATCACGGACCACCGTAGTTTACTAGGCGTCGATTGGTCAGTAGGAAAATGTAATAGCGCTAGCTCGAATTGATAGCACGTGACCAAAGACGCATGGACCAATCAGGCCTGAGGTAGGTTCCGAAAACGCAACAACCCATATTACAGCCATATCACGATTTTAAGCAACACGAAATTGGCAATGACATCAATGGCATTATTGGATCTTGAAAAAGTCAAAAACGGACTTAGATGTCTATATTTATTCATCAACATCATCGGTCAATATGCACACCCTCTTCTCTCCTATGCGAGTCCACGGTGACCTCCTGGGTAACAGTTATCTCCCCTGGACGTGGTTCTCGATCGTGGATGTTACGGTCGGCCTGTGCTGCGTATTGAGTCGGATATACGTCTCTCTCATCTAATTCTATGTAAGGGTCGCTTTCCAGCTTCATCACGCCCTGCGAGATGGCCGTCGAAAACCGACTGCCTTGTCGCGGATATGGCTTATCGCCCGAGCGATAGTTACTATTCACGATGCTCTCGGTGTGTGTAGGGCTCTGTCTTCTCCTTATAAGAGGTCCTAGCTCCGGAAAGCTCACGCAGAGCATGCCGGTCGTTGTCTCGGCACTTCAATCAAAGGGTCAACCTTATTTTCTTCGGAGATAAAAAAGGTAGGAAAACGAAAAAGAAAAAGAAGCTGGACGTTACGTACAGACCCCACATTATAATCTTTGGCTGTATCCAAGATTTGTCGGGATTGTTGTTCCCCTGAAGACGCACTATGAAGCCCACCAAGCTAAAGACTGGAGCGCTGGAATGTTTTTAGTATCATTCATGGAGTTGGTAAGTGGTTTAGGGGTAGGTACTGACCATAAACCAAACGTAAAAACACCAACGACGAGCACCTTTTGCTTGACCTTCAGCTTCAACTTCCAGACTGCTTTCACCGGAAGCAAAAGCATAATAAAGTCTGTCAATGTATTAAACAGTCCGCTTGTGTCTAACAGAATATCGGTGCTGATACATCTCCCCGGTATGCTCTTGTCCCAAATCCTTTCCCTGGGGATACACTCCCATATCTTCACTATGGTTGTTGATCCGTAGAATAGGATGAGCACGGTGATGAGGCAGACGATACTAATGTCGAATGGCTTCCGCCGGAATGGGGAGAAGACGCGTCGATAGTACCAAAGAACCGCTAGTTTCGTAGTGCATATGGCGATGCCGTAGTTGATAGTGGTTGCATTAAACCACTTTTGGGTAGGTCAGCGTTCACGGCCCCTTTTCTGATTTGATGAACTCGTCAAGAACTTACATATAATGCTTCCTGGAACTGTTCATGGGTAATATCATATCCATGTTTTCCACCGTTGTGAGCCATAGTAGCGGTGCCTACCCCAGCGAGGGATACTGTGCTAGCCTACATAGGCTAGTTAGAGGCAGAGTTATACTAAGGGCTCGTATTTATTACCCACCCAAGCAGTTAGAGCCAGCCCTATTGATAGTGTTAGCCTCTATCTCATCTTAATGGGTCAAAGTTGGATTCACAATCTTCAAAAACCCAAGTTCGTCTAATCCATATTCTTACGTATACCCGAAGAAAGAAGGATATCGTTATCAGAGGAATAGAGACTCCCATAGCGATGTTGTTCTTGCCGGCTAGGGACTCGGGGTTCACAAAGTTAGACGCCACCCCTGGAGGAGGCTGCAATGCGGGTGTTGGAGAGACAGTCGCCATTCTCTCGGTTCCGTAGTGTAAGTCTTGATGAGTAAAGAAAATGAGAAACGTGACGAAAGACTGAGACCATGCATTTATGTATATAATTAAAGCATGTCCAAACCGCAAGTATCTCGACAACTCGCAAACCACTTGGGCACCTAGCAGATTCGAAATCTCTATCTCTAGAGCAAACAGGACGCCCAAACAGACCTATACCAAACACCAAAACCCCTCCCTATCTCTTCCATTTCCAATCTCCTTCCCGTCTCACACCCCAGAAGCGCCCTGGCTTGGCTGGCTTGAGCTACGAACCGGATTCTTACAACCTATTCCAGCAAAAGACTCCGTAAGCCAGACGATCAGCAGCCCGCTCACCGACGACATTGGCTCCGTCCCAGACGAGGCTGTGACTAAACCCTCTCAAGGCTGCCTGGAATGATCCATGATTTCACAGTTGGAGAATTCGCCATAACCGCAGATCCCACAATCCTCCACGGCGCCTCAACGCTTCTTAGTCTGCTGCGGACTAACCGGTCAACCCTACGACCCGATTGATTGGACCCGGGTAGGGGGGTCGCGTGTACATACATACATCTCGGAGATACGACGTACCTATGGTAGATTGTCATTTCAGCCCCCTCGATGTAGTGATACATCTTTGTGTAACACCACGCGGTCGGATGTCTTGACCGACGAGTTTTCGCTCTTTGTTCATTTCCCGCCCTTCGCTCCCTTTCGTCCAATGTGTCGGGAGGGACGTGTTTCGCTTTATTCAAACTTACCTACCTAGGTGCCTGGTCCTGGGTTTAAAAATGCTAGCTTGTGTGTTTTAGTTTTCTTCGTTTGTTGTGACTGTGTCTCTAAGAGTTAGAGGAAATATACCGTTTCGATATGGCTGATCGCAAAGGCGCCGACGACGTCGTCGGCGGGGGCTCGAACGACGCTTCTTTTAGCTCGCGCTCGGAATTTGTGGCTGAGGAGCCTTTTCGAGCGTATGTTGATGAGACAAAACTGCTTCGCAAGACCGACTTGCATGTTGTGCCTATACTGTTCCTTGTATATCTCGCGGCGTTTTTGGATCGGTAGGAGCCCTTGCCTTTTTGAATACTTGGGATTGTCGGACTGACTGACTGGATATAGCGTCAATATATCCAATGCCCTTACCATGGGATTACCCGCGGAGCTCGGACTCGAGGGCCAGCAGTCGAACATCGCGCTGTGCATATTCTTTGTGCCGTACATCATATTCGAAGTCCCGTCAAACGTCCTGATGAAGAAGCTGAACCCCCATATCTGGCTCTCGGGCTGTATCCTATGTTTTGGAATCATAATGCTGTGTCAGGGCTTCGTGAAAAGCTACAGCGGATTGCTTGCTACAAGGTTCTTCCTAGGCCTTGCCGAAGCCGGCATCTTCCCTGGAAGTTTCTACTTGATCAGTTTCTGGTACACGAAGGAGGAGGCTCAGAAGCGATTTACCGTGTACTGGTCCAGCACTATCCTCGCCGGGGCTTTCGGTGGCCTCCTTGCCTCGGCGATAGCAAATATGAATCACATGCGGGGCTTAAGTAGTTGGAGATGGGTTTTCATATTAGAAGGCATCGCGACGGTGCTGATTAGCGTCTTAGCGTTCTTTTGCATCACGGACTTCCCACGAGAGGCGAAGTGGTTGTCTCCGGAGGAACGGGCGTTCCTGTTAAATAAGACAAAGACCGACGAATCTCGCTTGGTTCCCGTAACTCCGCGGGATGTCCTCGCTTTCCTCCGGACGCCCAAGGCCTGGCTCGGCGGACTCATGTACTTATGTAAGTTCCATCGTTACGATCTAGGCTGCATGAAGAAGAGAATACTAATCTTGAGTAACTAGCGGTTTTGGTTACCTCATATTCTCTTTCGTATTTTACACCGACTATTATCCAAACACTCGGTTACAGCACAATTCAAACCCAGCTTCACTCCGTCCCCCCTTTCGCAGCAGCGTTCGGGCTCGCTGTCGTTTTAGCCTACCTCTCCGACAAGGCCCGGATACGCTCGCCCTTCATATTCCTAGGTCTCGCCTTGCTGATCACCGGGCTGTCCATCTTAATAACCACACACGGATCAGCGCATTTCTCAGCCGAGTATGCAGGAGTCTGCCTCACGGCAATGGGTTCCTTCGGCATTGGCGGGATGATCATCTGCTGGTACGTGATGAACCTTCGGGGCCACGTGGAGAGGAGCATCGGAACGGCCTGGATGATAGGTTTTGGGAATTGCGGAGGCATTGTTGCAACATTCTTATTTGTTAAGAAAGACGCGCCTTACTACCATACGGGCTACACTGTCTGTCTTTCTATGGGTTGCCTTTGCATAGCCTCTTGTGCCTGCTACGCTTTCTACATCTGGCGGCAGAGGAAAGCCGAGGTTGGGATTGGGAAGGAAGGAGATGGGATAGACCGTGAATTGTATTTATGAAGGCTGCGAGAAACACGAAGTAGAAACCACAATTTGGATATTCTTGTATATGGCTTTGAGATTATGACTGGATTGAGATGCTGAAGGATACCGGAAATAGCTCTAATCTTATAAAATCCCAATTTAGTGTGATTTTTTCTAATCATCACTGTCTGAGCTTTTGCTAGACTCTTCCGTGTCCTTCGCTTTCGCCTTCTCCTTCGACTTCTTCTTCTCGCTCTTCACGCTATCCTTCTTATCCTTCTTCTGTTTCTTCGTCTCCGGTTTCTTAGACTTCTTCTTGCTCTTCTTATGTTTGGACGGCCGGTCTGAGTCAGAATCGGACTTGCTACTAGAACTATCCGACGAGCTTTTACTCGAGTCGGATTCTGATGAGCTCTCGGATTCGTCGGTATCTGGCAACGTCTTCAACTTTTTGTTCTCGGATCGTTTGTATGAACCACCGGCACGGATTTTGTCGCGAGCTGCCATCTTATCCTCGTCGAAACCGTGGGTGGTTAGTAAGTAGTGATCAAACTCGTGGGATGCCTGCGCAATAGTGTCGAATTGCTCAACAGACAGAATCGGAGACTTGCTGGTATCCTGCACCTTGAATTCGGCTTTCGTGATAAACGTTAGTAAGTTATCCTAGGACCTAGGTGGAGGAGTTCAGGGGTTGCCGGTGATCATAGCACGGACTCAAAAAAAGGGGGCGGGGTAAGAAGAAAATTGATGTGACCTACCTAGAGCCAGCGCCGATTGAAAGGCATTTCGAATCTGCCTGCCATTCCAGTGAAGCTCCTCGAAGTTTAGGTCCGCATACCGAAGTATCTTCTCCTTATCAATTTTGATTGGTGGATGGTCTAATTTTGCACGCTCCTCGTTGATCTCTTTCAAGCGCCTGAAGTTCACTTTCCAAATCTTGCGAGATTGCTTTCGGTCAAGTTGCGGATAGTAAAGAGTCAGATGTAGTCGTGAACGGAAGGCGTCATCAATTGCTCCCACGCGGTTAGTGGTGAGAAACAGAATTCCAGGATAATACTCCAAGGTTCTCAAGAAAACTGAAGTCCATCAATATTAGCTTGAAACTGAAATTAGGTGAAGAATTCCTGTATAATGGGTCGCTTACTTGACACAAGTCCATTTCGTTTGATATCTTCCCTATTGCGCTTTGCGAGGAAAACATCGGCTTCATCTAGTAACAGGACGCAGCCCCATCTATGGGCAAGGTTGAAAACTCTGTCAAGGTTTTTTTCGACGTCGTCAGGTTGATATCCGACATCACCTGAATAGGTATTTAGCAGCTTGTCAACGGGTTAGGGTGGATTTACTTACCGCAGGTTATCGGAAATAGCGGACGTTTGGTGTAAGCGGCAACACATTCTACCAATGCATTAATAAACTTGCCTCACGGTTTTCGCATTTGTTATTGCGACATATACTCACCTGCAGTTGAGGTTTTCCCAACACCTGGTGCGCCGTGAATCAAGATGATACACCCCTTTCCTAAGAGAAATCCTCTTTAGTCACCAAGCATAGATCATAGGTTGAGTACGACTTACCTTTGCCCTTAACAAGATCGACTTCTGGTGTTTGATAAAGTCCGTTGTTGATAATTCGAGTACCAGCAGTATGATTCTTCACCATCGCAAGGACGATATCCTTGTAGCCTGGAGGTAGCACCAAATCCTTCCATCCCGCGGTATCGGCAGGATTTATGTTCGCCTTGTCGTGAGAAACTGACCACTGAAGTAGGTTGACATCCAGATGAACTGTGAAGTATTTAGCTTGACACTCCTAAAAATTGTGGTTGGAAACCCTTTTAGGACTTACCCCATTTGCGAGATCTCAGGACAAACCCGGAAATTGCCCCAGGCAATAGTCGTATGAAGTCTGTGGCTTCCATGTGCTTCTTTATGGCTTGAATTGCTAACTTCGGATCTTTCTCTTCTGGCTCATCTTCAACATCAAGTCAGCGATCTCTTTAGGCGAGGAGGTAAAGGGGGAGTAGCTACATTCACAAAGAGATCTTCGTAAGGATGGGTTGATCTTATCAACCTTGAAAGACTCAGTGTACATATCACGAGAACAATTCAATCTTCGGCAAGGCTTCCTATGAGTGCAGCTTGTGGATGTCCCTGCCACTTCAACGATCTGAGTAATCGGCCGGAGTATCCCCAGGGGCTGAAGGGGGGCACAGATCGGACGATGTGTCTTGTTCTCTTGATAATATAGCTTGAGGTCAACAATAACCGAACTGAGAACCTATCCAGATAATTAGTGCGTGGAATAGATATTGTGAGTTCATAAACTTACTTCCTCCTTATCTTCGCCAACGGTCAACCCTTCGTATATCATATGGGAGATCTCAGTCATTTCGATGAATTTGCGACCACGCTGAAGAAGCATCTCGGACACTTTCTCATATTGAGAATTAAAGTGAGTTGGGTAAGCTTCGAGACTGGTAATGTCTATCTCTCCTTCGAATGGCTTGAAGATAAAAAAGTCCTCAACAGGGGTATACTTCTCACCGTCGGAATCTACTGAGAAACAGTATACTTTCAGCGAAGTAAACTGTTCCTTTGCGCTTATTGTCAAGTTTTCTTGGTTCTGTTGTTTCGCTTTTCCCATGGGTTGTAATGTCATAATTGAACTATCGTCGCGTTCAGGGTCAACATAAACCCCGACACCTCCCTCGGACGACACAACGCGATATGCTTGAGGAGTCGATCTAGTCCTCGTCACATATTTCTTCGTATTCGGATCTCCATCTAGGAATACCTCAAGCTCCTGGTTTCCTTTCTTGATCGGGCAATATATTGTGTCGTTGACATTGAATACCATCCATAAGTTCTCGAACGTGACTTTGGTTACTGTCCCTTGACGGATGTCGTCGTATAGTTTGAGCTGTGGTTCCAGATACTTCTCGATAAACTTCAACAGTTCACGAAAGTGTTCGAGTGTTTCTTGGCGTTCGTGCTGAGGCACGATCTCCACAACTGTCCGTTTAGGTGGTTCCGATTTGCGAAGGTTGCTTGAATCTTCCTTATGGAGTGACGGAGCCTCGCTTCCCTGCCTTTCATGTGCTTGTTCCTTGGATTCAGTGTTTTCAGTCTGGCTATGACTCTCGTCGCCTGTAGTGGTAGACCTGGAAGAAGTTTAGCCAATTTTCATACAATTGTCGGTAGAGAAGACAAACCCAAATTTACTTTCGAGCTTTGCAATATGAGCACGAATATCTGGGAGTCCCCGGATGATGAAGCGAAATGGTTTAAACAATTCAACAACTCCATGTACCGGAATGGAAAAGTCTGCAATAGAATTGAAGAAACTTGAGATAGGGTCTGAATCAATCCGAAAGCCAACAACCTCGATATCCTCTGGGTTCAATTGTTCATCTTCATCATGCGCTTGAGCAGCCTCTATGGACCTTTCATTTTTCCATTTATAAACAACCCGGATGAAGTCGTCAGGGCCAACATTTGAACAGTACGTGTCTGGAATTTCATCTCTACCTTGTTTGATGCGACCCGTCTGATCAACCTCTTCACTGAGAGGGAAGAACTTAACTTTGAACTCGGAAGTGGATTGGCCTGCTTCCTTAGTATCGTCGGCCGCGTTCTTGTCGTCCTTCTCCGCTTTCCCCTCTTCTTTTTCAAAAAGTTTTGACTCTAAGGAGTAGACTCTCGTTTCAAGATTGCGAACATATTCTACTATGCTTGAAACAAGACGTGGGCCTCTGGCGTCTGGACTCGCAGGCCTTGAACCTCGCCCATGTTCTATTTTCCGAACATAGGCGTCGAATAGACCCGCGTTTGTTAACCGGGTAGCAGCTCTGATGTCGTTTTCCGAATCGCTCGTATCACTAGCACTACTGATAGAGTTCCTTCTCGATCGCCGCCTTCTTTCCTTTACAAAATAATAATCTGGACGGCGAACTCGCCGAGTTCGGGAGACGCTGGGGCTCCGACTGCGAATCTCATCCCTGTTTCCGTCAAGTGGCGGTGTCTCGGAGCGGTCCGACCCACTGGCATTAGTCTCCGATTCATTCCCAGTGTTGAGGGTCTCCTCTTCAACCTCCTCCGTTGGCGGGGTTGGCGATGGGACAACCTCCTCATTAGACACTTCTCCATCTGGGCAGTTAACTGATTGATCCATTATAAGGCTCTACTCTTTTACTCGAGTAGGTGCCTAGGCGCCAACGTAGGTGATCGATTTGATTAGGGGTTAATAGTGCAACACCTCTTTCACTTGATACAGAGCAACAAATTCAACAAAATGCGATTTCTGACGATGAAATGAGAAACAATAGATAAGAGAATTCTACGAAGAAAGTCCTAGATGGCTAATAATAGATATCTTCATGATTTTCTGAGACGATTTTAGGATTACTTACTAGTACCCAAATTTTTTTCAGCTTTCGATCTCCAATCCCCTTTTCGGTCAAGCTCAACCGTGGGGGCCAAGCCACCCAGGAAGTAAGCAGATACAGAGCAAAGACGAGGAGATTCGATTGGTCTATTGACTGATAGTATAGGTGATAATTTCCACCGGACTGCAGATAGTGAAAAATGGGGTACGTGATTGGGAGGCTAGAAGCGCTTTCGTGGAATTTTGTCGCTATGTAATGCAGCTGTCCATGAAGGGTTCCCAAATGCGCACTTAGGTGCATCGCCACACTATCAACCTAGCAGCCCAGGTAGGTATCCCTAGTAGGTATTCGGCAATCCCTGCCGTTCGCCTACTACGCTGCGTGTAATAGATCTCACCACCCCAGCCGCATCGCAACGAGTTCGTCCTCCAGCGTTGATGGCCAAATATGTCCCAATTAGCATGAAATTGACACCAGCTTCGACGACATGGAAACTTCGTCAAACGAAGAGCGCCAACCTCTATTCTGGTCCGGTTTGATGAGAACGAACACAATCTCAAACATGGCTGTTGAATTCCTCGAAACGCGACCCGAGCAGGCTTTCGGAGCTGAACTTGCTCAAATGATGGGACCACAGTCTCCCCAGTATGCGCCAGAAATCGACAAATTCGTAGCAGCGTCGGATTTCAATGAGTAAGAATCTCATAGTAGCGTTGAATCAAGGTATTCACAACTGAAGTATCGCAGGCCAGATTATTTCAAGGAATCTGAGGAGAAGATGACCAAGTTCAAGGCAACATTGGCGCAGTTCTGCAAGACCCTCGAGGAGCGGAAACTTGGGAAGAAACTCGGAATCGAAATAAAGAATCCCGACGACTACAAGATGCAAGATGTCTTAAGTATTGCCCAGCAGCTGCAGTCGAAACACCAAGATGATAAAACATCCAAAGGCTACTTAGGCAAGATACGCCGTTGTTTTCGTCGTCTCATGGAGCATCGAGGCATCCTCCATAATATCCTGAGTTTTATACCAAACGATTCCTACGGATCAGTGATCAGTGGAGGCTTCACTATAATCTTAGCAGTATTAAGACTACCTATACTCACTTTATTCCACAGAAGCTGACTGCGCCTAGGCTATTGATCGAGCTGAGGATTTGCGAGGGGAAATTTGCAGTGCCCTTGCCGAGATACCCACACAGCTGGAGCAGATAAACGCCACTATTAATATTCACAAATTGTCGCGAGAATTGAAAAAGCGCGCCGATTCTGTCTTTATCGCCATCTTTGAGCTGCTAGAATCCATAGTAGCCGAGCTCTCGAGGAACTTTGCAAGTAAGATGACCCAGGGTGAATGGTTGCCTCCATGTACGATACTAAATCGTTATTAGAGAAGGCTATTTCAGTTACTCTTAAGGGAGAACGGTACGGCAATGGTATTACAGGAGCTATCGAGGTCTTGAAAAGAGAGACCAAGGCCTTCGATTATGAGGCGCAGTTGTGTGACTCAAAGAGACTCGGCCGCGTAGAGGAGCATGCAGTGAGGACAAGACTCACGGTGGAAGATACTAGCACAAAGCTAGGAGGTAATTTGGTCCCTCTCCCTCTCTGAACTGTTGCTTGCCTTGCTAACATCTCCGACAGAGTTCCGTGAGGAGTACAAAAGAGTTCAAGACAGCCAAAATCAGAAAATCGACGAACTTCAACAACTAGGGAAAATGATGGTCAACCATCTCTACCGTTTCTTAGCTAGCAACCCATCTTTTAATTCTCGTGACGGAACTGGTAAGACTGCTCCATTCGCATTATTCTTACCGGAGTATGGCTAACGTTTGGTCTACACAGTTGACCCGTCACAAGTTAAAAGGAAGAGGATAGCGTACAGTCGCGCAGCCCTCAAGCAACTATCCTCATCGGCCCTTAACGAAATGGCTATCGGTTCTCCCGAAGAACGCCACGATCGTGCGAGAAGATGGCTTGCTAGTGTCAAGCTCCCGGAGCCCGAAACGATCAAAGATATGCAAGAGTACTTGGAAGACTTTGAGATGCTAACGCTTCGAGACAAAGACAAGGTCAAATGGATCGTCGAGTCTGGTGAAATCAAGGACTGGATATCGGTCCCTGCCTCACAGATCCTCGCCATCGAAGCCGATACTCCGCCTCAAGATATTTCGAATCCCTTGTCGGTGACATCTGCTTTCCTGTCTAAGACGATCTCGATGAACACAGAATTGCCGGTCTTGATATATATGGGAGGGCTCGGGACAACTAGTTCAGGTGGAGAAACATGTGGATCAGTGGCGATGATGAAGAGCTTCATTGCTCAACTGTTATTATACATCGCAGAACATAGACCTAACATCGATCTCGAGATCCTGAAAAGCAAAAGGTTCAGAAAGAAGTCGCCATCGACGTTGCGCGAATTACTCATCTTATTTGGTCGCCTCCTTGATATCCTCTCGGAGGATGCAGAAGGAAATGCGATATTCTTGGTCATTGATTCGATTACTCGCTTCGAAGGCTCCATGGAAGAGACTACAGGGGACATGTCGCAACTTCTTGATGCCGTCGAACAGTCAGATGCGATAATAAAGATACTAATGACGGATTTAGGTCCCCCTCTATTGATAGAGGCACAGGAAAGAGACATCATAGTGTTATCGGTACCGGATGATGTTGATGGTGAAAGACAGGATTTGAGTATGGAACTGTTGGACTACGATGTGACTCCGTCAATTGAAGATCTTCGGTTATCTCAGATACGGTCGAATGATTCAACCTCCGATAAACAATCCGAGCTTTCTTTCGACGAAGACGAGTACTGAGCACTTTGTTTATTTTTAACCTGGTCATATCGGCCATCTGCTAAGAGGAAGTGGAAAAGAGTTGAAGGAGACTTGGTTGTGGGCGTGTTTGCGGGTCCACACCTGGATTCATCAGTGTCGATGAACGCCACACGGCATGGAATACTTCCGTGACAAGACAAATTTAAAATCAAATCATTTTATTAAATTATTGAATATACAATTTCTAACTAAGATATGCAAGAGTCCGCAGATAAATATTGACATTTTGTACATACAACGCGCGGATAACTAGCAATACGACCTTCTAGCAGTAGGGAAGTCCCTTATATTCCTCAGTAGTCATAGCTAACATCATTAAATTAACATATAGGTTTACACAACTTCCGTCACACGATATCTAGAACGCGACTAGTAAACTATAAAATAGCAAACTATAAAAAACATCTTCCGACCTAGCGATAGGTCCGGTAGAAACGGCGTCGTGGGATCGTATCCGAAATCCATAAGATGGAAGCCGGCTAAGTTTAGAGAGTGTCCTGTCCTATTTAAAAGATGCTTAGCGATTTTGACCCCGGGATGAAGATATGGCGGCTTCAGATGATAAGATAACCCACAGTTTTACTCCGCAAAGCACCCATAGGTAGATAGAGGGGTTAAGAAGAGAATGGTATGTTTTTGTCGAACGTAGTGCGTGCGCTATAAAACTCACTATTACTTTCTATTTGAAAGGCGTCGGAATGACATCTAAGTACGAACACAACCAATAGGATGGATTAAATAGAAAAACTTAGCATTCCAGAATATAAATGAAAATGCCGACATAATACAGCATGCCCCTTAATTGAATCTTGTCGAAGAAAGTAAGTAGATGACCCTCTAGTTATAGTTGATAGAGACATCGGCATCCGTGAATAAATTATATACACTGATGATTATGACTCACTCATTATCTCTAAAATCTGTCATCGTCTAAATAAGAGAAAGTAAGTAAAGTTCCGCATCTGTCCACTCGGATATGCCCGACGTGGCTTGCACTATCCCTAGGAATGGGCGATGGCAAACCCAGGTCACTCGACTATGATAGGAGCTGACTGCGTAGGTAGCCAAAGCATGTATTGAGATTGGATATATAATTTATTTCAGCCGACCAGACCTTTACTCCAAGTTCGGATCTTTGATAGTCCCCGGTTTCGGCACAGAATTGGCGACCACGCCGCATTTCTTACACTTCCTTGTCTCCTCGCTCGACATGAACTTCTCGATGGCGGCCTTGATCTGTGTGCCCAGATCCGTGCAGTGGAAGGCAGCTTCGTGCACGATCTCACTGCACTCCTGACAGTACCAGCGCATCCGGTCGATCGTGCCCTCAGGCCGCTTCTGTTCGAGTACCACGCCGACAGTGTTGGCGAAGCGTACCGGGTTATGCGGCGTATTGCCCGGCAACAAGAACATGTCACCCTCGCGAATGATGATATCCCTAAACTTGCCATCGTCGACGACCTTCAGCATCATAGCGCCCTTGTACTGGTAGAACCACTCCGGGGTTTGGTTAATGTGGTAGTCCGTCCTGGCGTTGGGACCACCGACGATCTAGGACGATAGGTAAACATAAATCAGCTAGTTCGGGCAAAGGTTCGGAAAACGCATCTGCGCACCATGACGGTGAAGTCTTCATTGTAGACGCAATAGTTGTTGACTGGCGGTTTTAGGAGATGGGAATTCTCCTCGAGCCTTGGCTGCCATTAGCCGGACCCGGACAACACGTCACCGGGAACCTTGCTGGCTTACCACTTCGGGAGGTTGACTGGCGTAGAGAGCATTTTGGTTGGTTGGAATTTTGACGACGACTGTGGATTCTTTCCCTTCTGTCAAATTTCAATCTTGAATCGTACAAGATTCGCCCACTCTGAAAAGGCTCGCAATGTACGGAACGCCGGAGTTGAATGTGAGCGAATTAGAATGATCGCACTTTCAAACGGGTTAAACAGTTTCCAAACACGATTATTAATCGTATGTGTATGTTATCAGTTGCCAAAACTCCCGCGGGATGCCGATTCTATCCTGAAGTTTGAAAGGTCCACGGTTTAAAAGGAATCCATTACCCCACCATACCTGCCATCCCGCATGATATTCCGCTTATGTAATTGATCTTGCACAGAACTAAGCTTGGGGTGTACATGCATGATTAGCTTCGGGGTGGTTGTATGGATTCCCTGCAGCCGAACGAAAGAGGAAGCCCCTACTTCGTAGTCTCCCGTTTTGGAATGGGTTACGGAAGCTCTAGGGGGTGTTTAGCGTTTCGGGGTCCACTACCGCGCTCTCATACCAAGTAACCACAACCAATCTTCAAGCAACCATACGATCTGACTCCATCGTCAGCTTTCTCGTTGCAGGTGAGCAAGTTTAAGCAAATTTCGAGCATTTTATCGAGTGGATTCCAGTATTCCAAGAAGTTTATTAGAGTTCAATCGTCCTTCTCTTCTCTGTTCGATTCCAGTTTCATATCTCATCCTCTCAATCGTCGATCATCACCCGAATCTATTCGTAATCACCCTAGAAACATCTTTATCATGGACCATTCCCACATGGATCACAGCCATATGGATCATGGCGATATGGGCCACGGCGATATGCCGATGCCAATGTGCAGCATGAATGTCAGTAATATCTCCAATTACCTAACACCGCACTCGCATTCTCTAGCTCCATGCAACGACCTGCGTTGCCCCAACCCGCGCCTCGCTCCCGACGCCACGAAACCCCGTTTCCGAGCTCTAGCGGTCTCCCTATTGGGTACCGAACAACGAGAGGACAGGAAAATGAATAAGGAAAACTAAGACTAACTCTTGGCTCTTGCGCTTTCGTCTAAATAGATGCTGTTCACCTGGGATACCACGAATCTATGTATCGTTTTTCGACAATGGCACGTTCGCGGAACCGCGTCGCTCGTCTTCAGCTTGTTGGCCATCATCGCTCTCAGTGCTGGTTATGAGGCCCTACGCGAAGGCATCCGTCGTTACGAGACCGCGATCACCGTTAGACAAGATGCTTCTCCCAGTGAGTTCAACTGTTTCCCGTACCTTGCCCTATCTCCGTCCCTGTTATTGCCTTGTCTAGGTGATGGTGGTGGTTGGTACCTGTCGTATAACACGGGGATGTGCTACGGCGTACGCCATCACCACACCTGACGATCTGCACAAATACACACCTACACAAATCCGTTTGATTGGCATGCCTCCGGGGAGGTCCATGGCTAAGATCTTGCGAACAATCGAGTCGAACCAAATACTGAGAGCGCGGCGTTACTTGGCGTAGGACGAAGTAGCCAGTCCGACGCGATTGGACGACGAGCCCATGCTACAAAGGCAGTTCTGTACGGCGTGCAGAACTTTTATGCGTTTATGATTATGTGAGTAAAATATCCTTCGCACGCTCTATCCTGTTAGATAGTTGTATGTATTCTAATTGTGTTCGTGAACGAATAGGCTGGTGTTTATGACCTATAATGGCTTCGTTATGGTTTCCGTCGCTATCGGAGCTGGCCTCGGGTACTATTTCTTCGGTTCGCATACGAAAGCTGCTAAGGAGACAGCATGCCACTAGATCTAGGAAAAACCTGAATAATATCTAATCTGAGAATATGGGTTAGTGAAGACATAGAGAAGATAACTATGGGGTCGAGTTTGGCGGTCTGCAATGATGTGGGACAGAATGTCGATCGATTTGTTAAATACATGTACGCAACTACAAGTTCGGCAACGGTGGAGTCTGGGGAGTTAAAGATACAACAGGCTTGAGCCTACTATAAATCTACAATACAAGGACAATTTCTATGGATGTTGGATTGATCCATCTAAATCTTGGCGTCTTTGACCTCTTCTTTAATGGCCTCTTGTCCTACTTCCTTCCTTTTCTTCTCCGGAAGTCGGCCTGTATTTTCTAACCTCTCTAAAAGGTGTTCGTCACCATAATGAGCATTATGTTCGAACTCGGGCTCTTCGGCATAAGCAATTCTCGCAGCATCAACTAGCATACGTCCCGTCATACCCCAGACAAGGAAACGTTGGACCTCGTCTTCTTCATCTTCAAGTTCATCGGCTAAGGCGCCCTGTCCACCCTCTCGAACCTTGGGTTTAGTCACTTTTTGGTTGTTTACCGGCACGTGGAAGTTATGTACCCGCCAGGGTTCGTTCTGCCAAGAATGCCAGTATCCATCATACCAATCTCCGGGAGGTATCGTTTCTCCCTCTTGCGACTCATCTTTTGCTTTCAAAAAGTTATGGAATGGGCCACTGAAGACCGCCGCTACTTCCTTCGCATCTAGTCGCGGTATCATGCCCTCGTCTACCATCGCCTTCGGTTTCCCCGGTACGTCGTCGGCGTGCAAGAATGCCACGCAAGGTCGCACAGCCATTTCCGTCTTCGCAAGGCTACACGGTAAGCAGCAAAGCGGCTCTATTCGGAACGGTTTCGGGATCTTGGAATCGTCCATGGGAAGACCGATTTCCTCCCATGCTTCGCGGCGGGCTATTTGGTCTACCGTCCAGAAGTACATTAATATCATAGCTTATTTTATCCCCCCTTCTGTAGGTAGTCTTTCGATAACTTACACGGGGATTCTTCTACCGAATCAGCCTTTCCGCCAGGAAAAGCTGCGTGACCTAATTCAAGCCGGACATTAGAATCGACCATCTTCAGGCTCAGAGGCCGTATCTATTTTCATACCAGAGAAGTTTCGCAAACTCGCAGCCCGCATCGTAATGACGACTCTCAAATCCCCTCTCCGATCCGCAAACAGCAGAATCAACACGGCAGCACGCCGGCTCACCGGTAAACGGTCCCAGACAGGGAACGGCGGGGGCTTGTAGGCGCGCAGTCGCGCAAGGGCGGCCTTTGATCGCATGAGCATGTGTTGAACCATCGCATCGACTCGCCACAGCACTACCACATAAAAAGGCACAGCACAGCAACGGTAGATATATATGTATACGCAGATGAATAAATAAGGAGGTAGACAGGTATGTAGGTGTTTAGATTGTAGCTATACTAACCGCCGAGACTGCGTTGAGCGGGGCCATCGTCGACGCATCCCAATAATACGAAGCTCGATCGCGGGGCTCGTCACCCGGGTGCTGCTGCTGTATGTCGAGCGAGAGGGCGAGGTCGGCGGGTAATGTGGTCGCGGGTACGGTTGTCGAGTTCCGGATGCTCTGCAGGATCTCGGCTGTTTCGAGCTCCGTTAGCGGGGGCGAGTCGTTTCTTCGTGCCGTGCCGGAGAGGCCGTTCGTGCTGCTGCTCATCGTGGAATGGGAGGGTGTGAGGTTCGCCGTTCTTCCCGGATCGGGTCGTTGGCTTTTATTCTTTTTTTGGTTCTGCGTTGGTCGGTACGTAGTAGGTGAGGTGCTGGCTTGGCCGATGTGGGTCCGGTTGACGTAGCGTCCGCGGGGTACCCCACATTACCTAGGTCGGGAATCGTTGGAGCTCCTTCCTTACGACGGTGTGGATACTAGACCTTTAGTTATAGATCTTACTTCGTTTGTGCCTACTCGGTAGCTTCTTTCCGAGAAATAGAGGTCTCAAGCCTACTAGGTTTCGTCACATCTATTAGGTGGAAACAACGCCACAGACGAAAAAAGACATTGAGAACTAACGGTGGACCGGTGGTAAGCATGTGATCGTTCGCTACAATCAATTTAATTTTAAGCTACTACTTGCCCTATTCAAGAGAAGGGATAGAAAGCTCGAATTTGGAGAACGTCCTAATATGCCCTGGAGGTATGAGTCGTGCCTCCCATCAAAGTAGCATGTCTCATGACAGGTACGTTGCCGACGACGATCGGTAACGGTCCAGTCTTGATGATTTGCCTAATTCGCTTCAGGGGGTTTCGGAATTAAAATAGGAGTTATCCAGCAGACCCTCAAGCAGAACCATACTATAACAAAAATCTAAATTTCCATATTCCTCTGCTGGACCAACATTACCTACCTATGTTGACGGTTTTAAGGACTTGGTCCAGTGGACTTAAGTCACCTGTTAACTTAAGTCCGAACCATGGATGGTATATAAAAGGCGTAGGAACTGAAAAGGGGTATATGAACTTATCTGAGACATTACCAATAACTCACAGATAGGTAGACACCTACAGAGTCGAAGTTTAGCCTAATACCTCGTTGCTGTCATCACACTCTTCAAAGTTAACCCTCTCACCAACTAAAGACCAGTATAGGAGGCAAGATGGCATCGCCAAACAAGAAAATCGTCTTCATAACAGGTGCCTCATCCTCTCACACCTTTCAAACAACGTACTAACACCAGAACCCCAGGCGGCAACCAAGGCATAGGCTACGAAACCGCCAAAAACCTAATCCTCTCATCAGAAGACTACCACGTCATCCTCGGCAGCCGGGACATCGACAAAGGCACCACCGCCGTAAAAACCCTCCAAGCCCTCCCCGGCGTCAAAGGCAGCGTATCAACAACCCAAATCGACGTAACCGACGACACCTCCGTCGACGCCGCAGCAGCACGCATCAGCGCCTCCCACGGCCACCTCGACATCCTAATCAACAACGCAGGCATAGTCTCCATGACGCACCCCCCAACCCGCTCAACCCTACGCCGCATCCTCGAAACCAACGTCGTCGGCGCCCTCAGCGTAACCGAGTCCTTCCTCCCCCTCCTCCGCAAAACCGCGCACCCCCCCTCTCGCCTCATCTTCGTTAGTTCAAGCACGGGGTCTATAACCCATGCCTCGGACCCTAAGTCCCCGTATTACGGACCGGGCGGCGCGACGGAGTACAGAGCTAGCAAGGCGGCGGTGAATATGCTGATGGCGCAGTACTGTGCGCGGTTGAGGCCGGAGGGGATTCTGGTTTTCGGCGCGGATCCCGGGCTCTGCGCGACGAATCTGACGGGGGATGCGCAGGCGTTGAGGGCGCGGGGCGCGGTGGAGGCTGAGAGGGGGGGCGAGAGGGTTGCGGTTGTGGTGAGGGGGGAGAGGGATGAGGGGGTGGGGAGGGTGTTGGGGGAGTATGGGGTTTCGCCTTGGTGATTTGGGGTGGTTGTTTGGATGAGTTGTAGGATGTTAGGACCTAGGTAAGAACGATATCTATGAGGTTTTCGTTGGTGAGGTTTGCCCAACACTCTCCTTCCATTAGTCCGTCGACTTCTGCGAAGCCGATGAGACGATATGAGCTCTCTTCCGGGCGTAAGACAAGTGGTAATGGCACCCCTGAGGCTAAGGCGATGAGGTCTCCGACTTGGGATTGAATTGGACAACTGCCGACAGTATTACGGTCGGGGATGGAGGTTTTGAATAGGAGACGTTCGTTTTGTGCTAGGGGGTTAAGGATCTCGAGCCAGTAGGACAAATTGAGGGCAGTCATGTTGAGCATGAGCGTTGAATCAGGGGCATTTGGAGGGCCTGGATTCGGTTGAAAGAAACGCGTTAGTACGGGGTTACCAGATTGACAATACTCCGCAAGAGTCCTGAGCTCGTTTAAAAACAGCGGCTGATCGTATCTTAGCCGTATAGCATCATCATCGATGATTTGGAAAGGATCGGTGTGTTCAATGATACTTGAGATAATGACACCTCTCAGAGCTAACTGTTTGCTATTACGCAAGGACCATAGTGGGGGTGAGTTGGGAGTCGCATCGTAGCGACCTTTTCGGAACAGGTAGGAAGCTTCAAACCATCCTTGTGCTAGGTCTTCTCTCCAGTCTGGAACCCAGGACGACTCGTAATTGGACTTCTGACGGCTAGAGCATAGAAGTAGGCCAAGGGAGTTCGTCCAGTTCAGTAAGATGAGAAAGGCTTCTCGGTGAACGTCTTCTGGCGTACGACTGTATTCTGGAGGGGATAGTCCGATACCTAGCCGAGAGAAGATCGCATACATTCCATAGAACTTATCTCTAGGGTTTGTGGCGTTTCTAGCGCATAACTCGTGGATGATTGCATTGGGGATATTTGTTATATGCTTCACGGTTTCTCGCGGAAAGCATACTGGCCAACGGAAGACTGGATCAGCGAGAGAAATAGCTACGGAAACCATCGCGACCACAACAGCCAGAACCCCAGCAACTTCGGACATGAATGTCTCTATCCCTAGAGCATTTCTAAGAAGCGCTATGATAACGAGCCAGGTGGGAATGTGAATACACAATGCCACCCATGCCAAGCGACGATGTTTTTGTGCAATAGCTTCAAGAAATCCCCAGTATTCAGGCATAAATCGCTGCAGCGTAATTTCACTTGACAGGGAATTATCGAGAAGCCGATCTCGATGCCGGCTATCGGGATTCACGAAGAGCCAAAGTAGAACTATATTCCTCCAGACATTGAAGTTGGCTTCCGGGAGTCCGACGCCGTAATTTTGACCTGCATACTCCAGATATGCGATACTGTAGATGATAGGACGCCACGCAAGAACAGTCTCACCGCAGCAGACTATTGGGTTCTTGGCTAGGATGGCCTCTTGTAATGTCCATACCCTAGAAGCCCATTCTCTAGAGAAGAAATCTTCAAGGCCTTTGTAATGAATAAGCTTATCCGGAGGTGCTCGAAAGCCTACTAATAGGGTACCAGCACCACTTAAGAAACCTAAGAATAGGTACAAGAATTGCATTAGTATATGACTTAGATAATTTTCTTAGGGAACACCTACCGTATTTCCACCAGTTAGCTACAAATTCCCTATGCCTTCTTGTAAACAAGGACCACGCAATCCTCCAATGAACCCATCTACTCCGCTGGGAAAGGTAGTACGTGACAGCCACCGAGGTGAAGTGGCTTTGAAAGCCAGCCGAACCGAGATAACCAATAGCTGCTTCGGATTCCAGCGTTTCATCTCCAAGCCAAATGTAGACTGAGACAGCCAAGGAGTAAATGTCACCCATCAGGGGAATCTGGGTTTCTTTTTCCCCATCATCTTGCTGGTTCATGCAGATCGAATCCACCCAGATGGAAATCGGACCAAATCTCCGCCGCAGAGCACATAAGGCTGCGCGGCAATTCGAAGTGATTCGGATATTAGACCCGTCGCAACAGATCTCGTGAGGGGGGGAATGATATGGCCCCCAAACGTATGATAAGGCTGTGAAAGTTGGCTTATCAAGAAGATCAATGACGCGCATATGGCCTTGTAAGACTTCTGTGGGAGAATCAGGGACATTGCCGTGAAAGTCTAGGACTCGGATTGATTTCTTCGGTATGGAAAGCGGGAGCGAGTGGTACAGAGCTGAGGATGTGCTGCTCATGGTGGAGATGGTGGCTGAGATATCCAGCGCTGATCTGCGCCAGTTATATTCGCATAGTGGAGGGTGAAAAGCAATTACTAGGCATTTATCTTGGGAGGTGACTAGAAGTCCGCCTTGAAGATATTAAAAATTCCCCTAAGAAGGTACCTTAGGTAAAGTATTTGATGATATATTCGATATAATTGGACTGAGGAAGAACATGTGGTGGCATTTCTTCCCGTGCCATGATCGGAAGTCCGTTCGATCCCAAATTAGGTCGTAGATCCCCTGCGCCTCTCTTAATCGGGCGAAGCCAGCGCCCCCACGCGCATTGCTTTCTTAAGGGGGGGAAGAAATTGAGGCAGCTCTCGTAATACCTGAACGATACCTAATGAGCATCAATTTGAAAACTAATGGTATACTCTTCCTTTCGACAACACCGGTAGAGCTATCTTTTCTTTGCTTTGATGCAGGGTATATCGTATGTAGCTTTCGTTCTCGAAGATGCTCATGGTGACCTGTTGTTTGAGCTCGCCTGAAAACCCAGCCCCGCTCAATAATTGTAGACTGTGCGGATTAACACCAGCGAGAATCGACACCAAGTTGAAGCCGTCGCTGAATGGTGTCAAGTAAAACTTGGTGTTGAAAATCAATAGTAATATGATAATAAGCGGCTGGACAGCGAGGACAAGATAAAGCAATGGATCGGGGCGAATGGTACTGACTGTCGAACTGATAGACTCGTTCATAGGGGCATATACAAAGTCGCGACTGAGTGAGCTTATTCTAATGCTATCGGGATTCCCATTATATAATAGGAAAGTACCGCGAGCCCAATATGAATCGGCCACCGCCAGAGCGTAAGATGGGATCTTCCAGAGCGACTCGACGCGGTTTTCATAGGATCGGTTGAACGATCCAAGTGAATGCACGAGCACCGGGAGAGAGTCGAGAACGAAAGGAGCGAAAATTTCGGCATATTTTGCGGAGAACATGGATGAGTTGACAGGCTCTTCGTCCTGAGGACAATCACCCTCTAATAATGTCATCGAGGATTTTGTAATGATCCATTTTGCATGACATAATTGCCTACGAGTAGTGAACTGATATGCATGATTGCGGAACGCCAGTATATCTGGGTCAGTTGCCGTATTGTAGTAAGCGTCCCAATATGTAGCCGAGGGGTAATAAGCACCGAGAAAGCAAGATGCCTCTTCATGTTGATGTGGCAAGAAAGGAATCATGCCAAAGCTCGTATGATCAACGAACATGCCAAATGATGATAATCCGTTAAAAGATTTATTTGTGCTTTTGAGTAGATCCTCCCAGAATCCATCATCCATCCGTAAGCTCTCGATGCTATTGTTTCTTCTGCTCACCAAGCCATAGACGGAGGCGCTAACCGTCCAACTATCGGTGTCTCCCAAGCGGCTTTGTATCGCGTTGACGTATGATGGTTCTGGCAAATCTAGAGCTGCAGCTGATTCGTTACTAAGCAGCAAGAGGTTGTAGCCGTACGGCGTCGCTTTACCCTCGGCGATTGATGTGTGTGGGAACTCATCATCGCTAATAGACTTGTGGAAGAAGTCGGACGTGGAATTGATGAAGAGATACGGGGGGTTAAGGAAATTTACTGCTAAAGCAATGTTCACTTCGCTCGGCGGCATGAAGCCGTACTGTCTGCCGTCAATATCGGGAAAGATTCGCGCAGTACTTTCACCACCAATAAATAACTTGTAGGCGACACTCAGTCCAGTAGGGAGGCAAATGAAGAACAAAATCCCAGCCCTCCACCCATTTCCCATTCGGTCTCCCAGAACAGTATTCCGTAAAATCGCATCGTAGTTTTGTAAGTTCGATCGCCCCCACCGAGCCTCGATAATTAAGAATGTCATCCGAAGAACTCTCTGCAGGCATAAATTTTCGACAGATAGGAGAAGGCCGATAATGATGAGTTGGTATTTGAAGCCAAGCGCCCACCCCCAGTCCAGCGAAGGCGTAACGATACATATAGAGGTAGAAAAGCAGCCTAATGTGACCACTATGGCTACCAGGTCATAAATATACAGCCTAGGCTTGTCACAGGGCTTTCCAAGCTCGGGATGAGAAGATCGGGTGTTGGATATCCCCAATAGCGGCCTATCCCATGTACCTGGTAGTGGTTCTGGGTCCTTGGGAAGCCGGGCATAGGGAGGGGTGCTTGGCTGATCCATTACTTGCTGATGATTGAGCCCAAGCACCAAGGAAAGAAATAACAAAACGACTTAAGTCATTACTCTCATATAAGAGAATCAAGATAGTGAGGGGTTCTTGATACACCCCCTATGTAGGGTAGGACCCTTACCATTAGACCTCAATTACTTCCCCTAGACTCATCTTTTAGAATATGAACCTGATTTAATTATATCGTAGAATGGTGTACCTGCAAGTAGATGTAACTGGTAGACATCCCTTCGTAGGTAACATACACCATTAGCACCCATTAAAGCTTGACTTTGATTTGCCGGGAGTGTTCACCTATGTATTATGTCAGAAGCTGAAAGTTAGAGAATATTGATGTTAACTTACGTTACCTAGGTAGGTACCTACTGTGCCACGGAGATATCTCCTAACTTATTACCGGTATTTTCACTTGTTAATTATAGGAAACCTAGGTACCTAGTAGGTACCTACATTTCTTACTTTTACTCTTCAAGGCCGTTTTCGCTTTCTTCTTCATCCTCGGTCGACTCGCCTGAGTCGACCTCGGGCACGCCTGGCCCCTCACTGCCGTTTACAAGCCAGAAGAGCCTCGTGGCATCTGTTCGTATATCAAGCACCGGATTAGGCCCAACCGCTGTCCTTATCCGCGAAAATATCTCATCAGACAGCGGACGGTTTATCCATGGCGCTGCTCGGTTCGGGTAAGTCGTATTTGAAGCCACCCCGAAGAGCTCCATCTTTTCCAACTGAGGCCAAGTGCTCTCTAAGATGGCGCTCAGGATATGCTGGTGGAAGAGGGCGTCCATAGGGCGCAAGCCATCCCGGGGTGGTCTAAGTGATGAGCATATTGGTGCACGCCGCGGGCGACGCCAGCCATTTCTGTAATTGTCTGTAGTTGGCCCTTGTTGGAAGCGAAAGGCCTTTAGAGTCTTCGCCACGGACTTGATGAGTACGCCAAGCTCCCGGTAGCGCGTCTGTTCAACTTCCAAAGCATTAATGGTAGTTTCATCAGCCCTATCTGGCTGCGGCCCAGTAAGACCAACCGTATCAATTATTAGGCTTTGGAGGTTACACCATTTGCTGGAACATTTTAGAAGATGTGTACGCATAGGACCTGCAGTACCCGCCAGCTGGGGGAAAGGTCTTAGCTTCCCCTTCTCACGGAGAGTTAGTTCTTCTTGTACATCTTCAAGCTCTGCAAATTGGTTAAGGTTGTTAAGATGCAGGTGGTAGAGCGATCTAGGGTTAACGGATTTGAGCATTGACCTAATGAGGAACGATGAAGCCATTCCCGATAGCCGCAAACATTTTGCTTGTTGAAAGAGCGGAGGAGGCGGGCTAGCCTCCCTCTGATCATTTATGAATGCAATGTCGACTTCTTGGACGTGCGTGAACGTGGCGAATGTATCCCAGAGATAGGAAGTGCAGTCGTTGAAGTCGTACTCTTCCAAGGACATCCTTAGTTTTCTTCGCGAAATTATACCTTTCTCATATTTATTCCAGAGCGGTGTAATCTCGTCCTCAAAAACGTGTTTCGAATAATCAACGGTCGTCCAGCGGAGAGTTCTAACATGTTTGCCTAGCGACGGATGCGACCGCAGGGTTCTAATGAACGCTCGTTGCTTGTCATACACAATTTCATCGATGGGGTTATCACGTCTTCTAGCCCAATCTGGTGGGACCTTAAATGACTCTGCTATTAGATGGATATCAGAACCGTTGTGTGAACTAAGCTCGACGACTCGGTATATGATGGGGATGATAAGTTGATAGAGGGCTTTAGAGGCGGTCGCGAAAGAAAGTAACGTAGCCTGATTGCACGACTCCGCCACATGGCGTTGAAGTTCCGGCGGGAGGTCCTCAAAAGACGACATGCAGAAGTAGAGAGAGGACGAAGATCGCGAAGTAAATTCCTGGGTAGAAAGGTGGGCTAAGGAACTGAGTCTGAAGGTTGACTTCAATGTTGCCTTTGTTTAACCAACAGATAGGTACTATGGATCATATTAGGTAGGTACCTATGTGGCTAAGCACTCCCAGCCACAAGAGCCCTGGAGTAGGTATCTACTAGGTACCCATACTGCCTGAAATTCTAGGACTAGTTTAGGTAGGTAGGTACCGACAAAATTATAGGTAGAGCCCTGGAGATAATTACTCTCTATAATTATAGCGCTTTCAAGGGCGATACTCCCCTGTGAACTTCCAGCAGATGAACCTTGGAAATGCATGGCAGACCTGGAGATTTACCGCAGCAACCCATTATCCTGAGGGCAACCAGGGAGCCAGGCAGCCAAGTACAACTTCTAAGACCCAATAGTACTCATGATTTCAATTATTAATACGCGCATCTTTACGAATCTAACATTATAATAGATCTTCATTGAACTTTGAGGTGTGGGAATACAAGTCATTTCAAGCAGAGTTGCAATTATGATAATATGAAAAGAGGCTGAGTTCCAAGGTTAGTACCTACTACATAGGTAGGCACAGCAATCCAATAAATGCGATGTTCTTTCCATTTCCCCCAGAATATCCAATTCTTTCAACACTATTCACATCAATATACCTACCTACTACCCAGCTAATGATTTCCTTTGATAATTCGAGAAATTAACATAAATCTAGAATATTATTGTTATTCTTAGGCTAGTTTCTTACTATAGGAATTCAAAAACTACTGCGCAATAAGATCACGAAAGAACTACACACCTAGTAGGTACCTAATACCTATCTAGTCATTATGTGAGAACCATGGAAATACCCTTAATCACCATTGATACCTTATTGATAAAATATCTAGGGAGGAATCTGAATATATCCCTACCGACGAGAGTATCACTTGTTGTGATTGCCAAAAAAGTGACTATTTTGACCACACAGGAGACTCAAGTTACTCCTTGTGCAGACATTGCGGCCATACAGTATGCATGGAATGCAAAAAGGGTTTCGAATTTGGTGGATTTGGAGGTAGAATTGAAAGTGTAAGTGGTAGGGACAATAACTTTCCTGCAATAGCGGTTTACGATGATCAGTTTTCCAACGCCGGTACGTACAGCCATTTGTGACTTATCTAACTAGGTACAGATAGTCCCTTAGCTCATTCACTAAAAGGTGACGACGATGCAGGCATTTGTCGCCATCTATAATCAACCCACACCACATGCTGATTACCTGTATACCTAGTACCTGTCTTGATGGGGCAGGAGTCCAAAGTATATGAAGAGGGACCCATGGTATTTGCCCACGGAAGAAGTGAGCCAAGCATAACCAAGTAAGTAATGCTTTCTCTTACTGTTTCTAGCTCTATTGTATTAACTGCGAAACAGTAGAATTCTAGAAAGTCGTAACGAGCCTGTCATCGTTGATACCAGTAAGGAGGAACGAGCGGAGAAACTAGATCCTCAAGGTGAGTTCTTAACTATGACATAACTTTATAAGTTTTATACCAAGTTTTAACCCTTTCAACTCGGGTTTAATTAATAACTATTAATTGGATATCTACCTAGGTAATGAACATCTTGGTGCACATATGAATTCATTGCCTAGTCCATTCGAAGAAGATTCCGAGTCCTCTGACGCATCATCTTGCAATGATTCAATTTTCTCCGGGCCAGCTTCTATTGCTAGCACTCAAGAATCCTTAATGGATCCGATAATAGTCCCTCTAGCGATTGAAGAATTCACGCACCTGCTTTGCCAAGACGAAGCGATGATGGCAGATATCTCGAAGGCTGTATCAACCAAGTATATCGAATTTGACAGAACACGAAATAGATTTCGAAAACTCCTAAAACGCCATGCTTTAGATCTCAAAGCAGAGGCTCGCAATGACAGCCACCAAGCCTTTATAAGACTTGTCAGCTCACTTTCATCAAGCATCACTCGGGAGCTCTTTTCGAAATTTGGCATGGACAACCAATTCCAAATTCCTAGTTTTCTTCAAAATATTCCAGATCGTCGACAGAAAGTCAACGATTATATTCGAAAACAATATAATCACGTCGAGCCTGTTGAGTCCCAAGACGATAGCGACCAAGACTCTTTGGACGAGGAAGCCGACGAAGAATTGTACGATGAATCTCTTCCACCTCTCGATCAATTATCCCATTTTATTACGAGTAGCATCGCTTATGAGACTCTGCGTCGACGATTTCATGAGTTTGTCTATCCTAGTTTGAGATCAAAACTTCGGAACCTGTTGGAATTGTGGTCAAGGCACGATAACAAATATCACGCCTATGTACTTCGCTATGGTCTTCCAAATCTCGCAGCGGAGCTACAGCACATCAATCCTCATGAAATCAAATTTCCACCTGCTGACGAGAGAGTCGATTACATGACTCGACTCACTGGAAATTGCCAGGATACGATAGAACGTTGGACTGGGGAACGCTGGGACTGGTCTCCATTGCCCCGATGCGCGAGATCCCTTAAAGCTGGGGAATCAAGAATACGATGGGAGTGTGTAAGTATTGTGCTAAGAACTTACTTCTGGGGTACCTAGGTACCTAGGTATCTTAACGTTGTAGCCGAAAAGCTTTAAAACTAATCACATGCCTAGAACTGCGGTGAGATGAGGCAGGCAGAAGTTCCATTAGCCTTTATCAAACGGCTACAGTCAATTATTCACAGTCTGCCTCACTCTCCACAGCCCCCTACCGCCTCATTCCCCGGAGGGTCAAGTGGATTGGCTAGCACAAGTAATAACGGAAGCCATACAAAACCCCCTCAGAAAATTCAAGGGAATCAGCAGCCCGCTAGTTCACCTTCATCTAATCCGCTCCAGTCAGGGCCATGGCCTCAAGCTGTCATTTCCGGTCCAAACACCCTAAGTCAGCGCATACTGTTCATCGCCGAAAGAGGTATGGAATATAAAATGGCACAAATCGGCGTTGATGGAATTTTTGGTGGGGAGTTTTTCAGCATGTTGAAAAATGACTATTTCCGTCTCCGCGGGTTCATTAGGACTTGGTTCAGTATTTGGAGATACTCCCACTGCGATTTTTACAAGGCAAGTATCCGTATTGAGTTGAGCATGCTGACCTACTATTATCTAGGAGTTTTCAATGGGACTCTACTAATAGGTGATTTTTGAAATCTAGTGCGAAAAATTTGATGATCATCAGTTCGTCCCAAGACAGAAAAATGTGTTCCCCGAAGTCACAAACGCGGACTACGAGTATCAACCACGGCCAATGGACTTCATCCCTCCCATAAGCGAGCACGAATTTACAAGACGCTTTTACGCATGTAACAAGGGACGGCTTCCATTTCATTGGCATCATACGTGTGGGGCATCGAAAGGGGATTCCAATGCCATCCTAAGCTTCTTTCCAAAGAAGAAGACAGAATTCATAGAGACGGGATCCGACAGGGAGTATTTCTGGGGGATTTATGCCCGTGAGATGATTAGCCTCCGATGGGTGCTAGCTTATAACGTTGGTTGTGCCTTGCCGATGCTTGTCGTTTTCGCTGTCCGGATCCTTCCTGCGGGATATGCAACTAACTTACAGGACCCATCGGTTCCGTTCACAATGATGATTGGGATGCTATCATTGTTCTGGGCCATTTTCCTCAGCAGTTTGCAGTTTGGAAGATCAACTGGTTGAGCTCTACTCTGTAATCGCCTTTCATATTATTGTTTTGGAGTTGACGGAGTGAAGAGATACAAAAAGTGATTGATTAGCCAACAGTATAACTACAAGGAGTTTTAGTGATTTAATGCGCTATATTTTGGCCACTATAAGCTACCTGTATTAATAGCGCATGTCGTCCCTAAATTCCATAACGAATATAGCGTCTTTCAGAGCCTAATGCGCTATTTCAATAAGCATAAGTTTTTTTTAGACGACTCTAATACGAAGTAACTGGTTGAAAAACGTCCGTTGGTACGAGCAAACTTATAGTGGAGATTAGAAGTCTGCTGATACCCCCAAAGGTCCCTACTGCTGTGGCTTCCAGGCTGCAACAAAACCTCCAGGGCTTCTAAAGTTAGCGGATAGATCACTATCAGGTTTCGGTTTTAGCCAAAGCCTACCTACTGGTCCAAGCTTTTGGCCCGAACCTTCGTAGCCTGGAGATGTGTTATTTCAGTCTCCGAATAGAAGATCAATAAGACATTCCATTCAACTAATTTGATCAATAATCAGAAAGATATAAACATTTCACATTCCCATATCCTTAAACTCCACACCCAACAAAAACATAACAGAAAAGAACTTATCCTATCCTCTCCCACCCGCCACCCTCGGCACAGCAATACCCCCAGACGCAGCACCGAAATCCTCCAGCATCGCCGCCATCGCAGCATGCATACCCAAATCCCTTGCCCTCCGCGTCCAATCGCCAAGAGACAATTCCTCAGCCTCTCCCCGCTGGCCATCACGCGTATCCTCAAGCGCCCACTTCCTCGGATCATCCAATGGCAGTTCTATCTCGCCAACATAATGAAGAAACCTCACTCCCCCCGGCTCTCTACTCTCCGCCAGAGCATCCATGATCCCCTTGACAACCACACCGGATGAGACTAAATTGAACGATCCTTTTACTCTTCCGCCTGGCACGACTGGAACAGCTCGTAATAAGGATGCGAAGTGGCGCACGTTCTGCACAAGCGCTAAGCCGGGTGACTCATTAGAACCCGCAGCCTCGGTTTCCTCGCGGGCGATCAGGCTCGGACGATGTATGTAAATCGGCCAGTCAGAAAACCGTTCATGAATGCGCTCGAGAAAGCGTTCGCTAGCCCACTTAGACGCGATATACCCCTGCGCAACGTTTACAGAGCGGTTCGCGGTCGAAGGTACATTTACTGGCGTGTAGGCAGCCACTGAAACGGGACCGAAGACAAATCTTTCGTCCTTTCCGTCGTCCTGGTGGCGCACGTCCACAACATTTGTGGCAGCTTTGGCATCCGCAATGACGTGTCCGACGGACAACGTAGATATATAATGGAAAGGTATCCTATACCGCGAACTCATCCTCGCTAGCTCCTTCGTAGACTGTAAATTGCATGCGCGAAGCGAATCGTAAGTCTTCGCATACGACATATCCGCACCATTGTGGATGATTGCGTCCGCTTCACTAAAGATGTGCTCTGCGGTTTCTTCCGGCAATCCTAATCGCGGAAAAGCAAGATCGCCTTCGTGGAGGAAGATTTTCTCTGAATTCAAGATGTCGTGACGGCCCACGACGCTTCGAACTGCGATACAGTGCACCCGCTCGATTTGTGGATGCGCAATTAGCGCTTCTAAGATACTGCGACCCAAAGATCCGGTTGCGCCCGTGATTATGACAACTCTTAGGTCACCAAGTTCTTTTGGCCGAGGTGGTACTGTATCTAATAGGGCTGGAGGTAGACTGGTCTCTTCTTCCCAATCGATCAAAGTCGGGGATTGAGTGGTGGTGTCGAGTATTTGGTTCGGTTGCTTGTTGTGATTGTAAATCCAACTTGCCATGTCACCCAGCTTGCTGCACCCAAACATGCGTATGATTGGAATCTCGACGGAAAAAGTCTCTCGGATTTTCTTCTGTAGGCCGAGGAGTAGTAGCGAATTGCCTCCTATTTGGAAAAAGTCCGTCTCTGCAATGATAGGGCCGTGTAGGCTGGAGATCGGACTGGAGATGACCTCTTGCCATATGACTTTGACGCGTTTTTCTAGGTCCGTCATTGCATCGATTATCTCCATATTACCAGTCGTCGGAATCTCTGTAATCTCCGGAAGAGGTAGTGCTTTCACGGCCCTTCTGTCAATTTTCGCCGAATTCGTTTTCGGGAGGCTTGGTATGGGTATAATGGCAGCTGGGCACATATATTGAGGTAGGTAGGTGGTGAGCCGCTCGTTAATCAGGTTTACGTCGTTATTACTGGGGGTATTCACTCCATGTCTTTGCCTTAATACCACGTGGGCTACAAGAAATTCCGGGCTCGAAGGCGACGATCGCCTTGTCGTTACCACCGTTTCGGCGACAATCCCTTCGGCGGCAAGGGCAACTCCTCGCTCAACCTCACCGAGATCTATGCGCAAGCCACGTAATTTGACTTGGTTATCTCCGATTATACGACCTTCCACGAGTAAGGTACCGTTCTCTTGCCATCGACCAACATCGCCCGTGCGATGAAGGGTGGTCCAACCTTTCTCATGCTCATCGGGAGTAGCAAATATGTCAGGGACGAATTTCTCAGCTGTCAAGCTGGGCTGATTAATATATCCACCGCCGACACCAAGTCCGCCGATGTAAATCTCGCCCTGTATGCCTACAGGAACTGGACGCATGTCTCTGTCAACTACATAAATCGAGTAACCAGGCAACGGACAGCCGACACTAATGGATTCGGAAAAGCCAGATATATGAGGGCCTGCGTAAGGGATTTGTATGCACGTCGCACAAAGCGAAGTCTCCGTGGGGCCGTAGCAGTTGTAAAATCGTGGGCCTATGTGTTCTAGAGACGCCAATTGCCCTAAAAGCACCCCGGAAACAGCTTCGCCGCCACTAATAGCCGTCCTCCATTTGGTGCAGAGGAGGAGCTCGCGTTTGCCATAGTTCATCCAAGACGAATATTCGGATGGTGTCCCACCAGTCAAGGTAATTTCGTGCTCGGCCATTAACTTCGAGATAGCGCAGGCGTCTCCACGGGCTTGTCTTGGGACAAGTGAAATACTACCTCCGTTGCAGAGGGGTAGTAGAATTTGAAGAAGCGACATATCAAACGTTGGCGATGTTTGTTGCAAAACTCTTTCAGCCCCCAGATCGCAAAGTTGAAGAATGTCTTCAGTCCATGTCTTCAGACCCTGGTGCTTCAACATGATGCCTTTCGGGGTACCTGAAGACCCGCTGGTATACATTATAGCAGCTAATCCATCAGGGGTGGCCTCGATCGGTATTTCGACATCAGTTGGGAGGAGAGCTGATACGTCAATAGTCCGAATATCTGAGAACCCTAACTTCCTTGCGTACTGCCGAGTATGCTCATCTACGAGAATGACCGGGGCCTGGCAGTTCTTTACCATGTCCTGAAGGCGGCGCCATGGTAGGTTCAAATCAAGGGGCAGATATACTGCGCCGACACGAAATATCCCAAGGATAGAGGAAATCCAATGAGCAGTCGGTTCTTGTAAAACTGCAATTGGAGAGCCGGGGGTGACACCAGTAGCTTGCAATGCAATAGATATCGCACTCGCGACTCTTGACACGTCCTGATATGTGTGTTGCACTTGATTACATTGCCGTACTGCAGGTTCATGTGCTCTCTCTTGCACCATCTGGTCGATCCTATGGATTACTGTCTCTGGCCACAATGAATTGTACGATGGGCCTATTGGAAGGTCAGAGCTGAATTTACTTTATATTTAAAGATAAAAATGAGAGATTCATACCTTTGCTAAATTGAAGAGCATCTTGAGAATCTGAAGGGTCGAAGATCTGCGGCGTATCTAGAGATACACAAGGATCTGCAGCGAAGGCATCTACTAGATGCTTGTAGCTCTTCGAGAGCCACTCTGCTCCAGAGCTACCGTAAATGTCTTTCCGCACTTGAAGTATATGGACGCACTCATCATTCGGGCTATCAATTATGT
Source organism: Annulohypoxylon maeteangense (assembly GCF_022496945.1). Classification (NCBI taxonomy): domain Eukaryota; kingdom Fungi; phylum Ascomycota; class Sordariomycetes; order Xylariales; family Hypoxylaceae; genus Annulohypoxylon; species Annulohypoxylon maeteangense. The sequence continues at coordinate 3,706,954 of NW_025953248.1, read as the reverse complement.
CGAGGGCAACGTCATAGGGCATTTTCGGATTTTCAAAGTCGAGCCACTGAAGTTGGGTGTCGCCCCAATTGACCTTCTCCTGCTGACCTTGTCTGTAATCAACGAAGCATTGGAATATAGGAGTACATGTTGCGGACCGTGGGACATTCAATCTATCATACTAACAGTAAGCATGCGAAAATAGGTACATGGTGGGGCTCAGGTCGTTGGGACATACTCGTTTAGGAGGGCCGTAAATGGAAGCTTGGAGTTTGCCAGTGCATCGTATGTCTTGCGCCGTGCATCTTTCAACAGATTCTCAAACTTTGTGGACGATTTGGAACGAAGGCGGATAGGAAGCAAGTTCACGAAGGTACCGATAACCTCCATCATTTCATCGTCGGAACGGTTGGCGTCGGCAATTCCGATCGAGATGTCTTCCGCATCACTGGCGTATCTTGATAGAAGGGCTCGGAAAGCCGCTAAATAAAAGTGAAAAGGTGTTACTCCGTAGCGACGACATACGTCTTGTATTTTCCTCTTAGTGTCTATACCGATCCTAAACATAATTCGTTCGTTCGCATAGGCTGTTGAAATCGGCCGCGACACTAATTTTGACAAGCTGAGGATCGGTAGTGGTGGAGGTAGCTCGGCGAGCTCGGTCTTCCAGAATTGCAACTCGCTCTCGAATGCACCTGCAGCAACCTGAATATGTTGATCCTCGAAGTAGTCCAAGGCCTGTCTTGCATTTCGTTGTAAATTCGGGTATGTGTAGTATCTCATAAGCTCCGCTAGGAAAACTTGGAAGGAAGTGCCATCCATCGCTAGGGAATGAACACAAAACACAAGGAAGTGTTTAGTTTCCGAGCGAGATAGTAGCAACAAGCGCATTGCCTCCCCTCGATACACATCGAAGACGTGTTCACGGAGCGATTTTGCTATCTCGGATGCCTCGCTGTCTTCGCGTATCACTTGATGCTCTAGGTGTAGAGTGCATTGGTTTAAGACTCGCTGCATCGGTTTACCGTCCTCCTCGAAGAAACTTGTCCTGAGGGATTCATGCTGCAGTCCTACAATATGGGCCGCTTCTTGCAGCCGCGCAACATCTATCCTGCCCGTCACCTTAGCCAGTCCAGTATGGTTGATACTTGTTTTATCTTCCATGGACGCCCAAACGAACCAGAACAATTCCTGGCTATATGATAATGGGAATGATCGTCGAGGGGAAGAGCTAGTCTGACTATAAGGTGAAAGGCTGCCTTTCATATGCTCTGATTGTTGATCAGTAGTTAATGATTCTTTCTCATCATAAGTACTGGCCGCACTGAGAGGCGTGCTGGGTGTATCGATATCATCTATCCTACCGGAAGTGTCTTCTGAACCAACTTCCTGTAGCGAATACTCAACCTTTCTGGATGGGACTAATCGTGATGGGATCTTCTCTGTCGCTATGGCGATCAATTCTCCCACAGTAGCGCCGTTGAGTATCTTGAGGACAGGGATGTTCACCTCTAACGCCTTTAGGAACCAGCTGCGAATTTCGACGGCCGAAAGTGAGTCGATGCCCATTTGGTCTAGGCGCATACCAATGAGATTATTTTCGACGCCTCCTAGAGGATCGAGTTGGAATAACGTTAGGACTTTCACTCGGAATGCATCTTCGATAATACTATAAATCGCATCTTCCGTCTCAGCTTCCGCAAGACGCGATTTAAACGAAGATGTAGAATTGGAATTGGTTTCAGCATTGCCAATATGTTCTTGATTTCGCACGAAATGGCTCATAAGTGGCTCAGATTCCCACATAGGCTGGTCGCGCTCTTGTGGGTTCACGCTTCTGATGCCACTTACGAGCTCTGTTGGCATAGATGGGTTCGGCCGACTTGCTACCACGGCTTCTGCAAGTAATTGGTGAAAATCAGATTCGGAAGTGCGAAGATACCCTCCAGATTTGATGGTATTTTTGCGGAATCTGCTATCATCTGTAACTTGGGCGATGTAGCCAACTCCGAAGATAGGGCCGATGTTTATAATAGAGGCGGCCAACCCGCGACGCCGACGTTGTTCTGCCAAGCTAGACATAAACAAATTGGCAGCGGAATAATTCGCCTGGCCAGGATTCCCAATGATCGAAGTTGCCGAGGAGAAGAATATGAAGAAGTCTAATGTATCGCCCTGGAAAAGATCGTTCAAATGAACGCTACCTTGCACTTTAGGCTTGGTGACCTTTAGTAGGTCATCTAGGCTCATGTTTCGTATAGGCGTATCCTCCAACACCACTAAGAGCGCGCTTCTTGTTAGCAAGCGTTGCTAGTATAAGAGATTTGTATAAATCAAATACTCCGGTAGGAAGGAGGTAACTATCACGCTTAAGAAAGGAGGGTTCTTGATACTTACTTGCGCCTTGAGCAACGCCCGCAATCGGCGGCATGGTTGAACAAATATCATTATGAAGAGTCAATACTTCATGCCTATTAGTAATGTCGCTAACGAGATTTTCTGTTAGATTCCGCCTTCCAAAACATAGATTAAATAAGAAGCCTTACCAAGAAGCTATCTTGATAACCGCGCCTAGAGACCGTGCCTCATCTAGCCAAGCTTGGTCAATATTCGGATTGCGGCTAGATATTACGACGTATCTGGCCCCGTGCTGGATGAGCCAGTCGCATGTTGAGAGACCAAGTCCACCACTCAAACCAACGAGCCAGTACGTCTTATTGCTAGAGAAAGACACTTGTGTGTCTATGGGCATGACTCTAACAGGAGGGTCAGTATCCAGGGTCCAATCAATAATCATATCAACAGCTAATTCTCTATCAAGTTCTGAAAGACCCTTCAATGTTGTTGTCGACGGACTTGGTGGGAGCTCATTGGCTCCTACCAAGGAGTGCTGAGCATGAATGACCGCCCAATGTACGCGATTGGAAACTTTCTTAGCATAGGACCCAAAGGGTTTCCATGCATTTTTGCCAAAAAGTGTCTCACGGGTCTCAAGTCGGCAATAAGGTGATATTTGGGAACAGATGTGGGAGATCACGGACTCGACTTCTTTTTCCGCAGCAAAATCGACGAACGTAGAGATGTTGTTAGGGAACACTGGGAATAGAGAGCTTTCTGAAGCGTTTTTATGTATTTGCAACCAGTCATGTCTCAAGGGATCAGTACTACTTATATGTGTAGTGAATGTAGTTTCTACTCCGAGAGAAGTCGCTTCACTTGAGAGGACTTCCGCGAAATAGGGGTCAGGTTCATGGACGACAATTTTGTCTCCTTCAGATAGGCCTTCAAGGATGAAAGACGCTAGAATGTAATGCACGACTAATTTTAGAAATCCCGAACCAGAGCCCTTTTCGATTTGAACGGGTATGGAAAATCCGGCAAAAGGAAGAATCGTTGATGCGTTCATAGTGGACAGAGCTACTACTTGGTGTCCGGAAACACTGTCTTCCCCGAGTACCACAAACATGCAGCCGTGTTGGGCAACTCGGATGGGAGATAAGAGTGAATACTCAACATGAATCCGAGGTATCTCAGTAGTTTGACCGGGCATTGGAATGTTGGCGATATTCCAGCCTTGGCCATCTGCTTCAATGCACATGTTGCGATTATACCGTGGCAGTTGCGTCAATATTGTACGCCGCGACGAGTTATATCGATCATTCATCTCTCTATTATTTACCAGACGAGGGATTAACGTCTTTCCTCTTGCGTCGATTACTAGCTCAGTCTCGGCGGTGAAGTGGATATTGTCTTGCTTGCGCCAACGGGTTGCTGCTTGGTGTCGCAGCACTGACTCTGCTATGATTTTTTCATCGATTTGTCTTTCATCTTCGAAATCTAGAAAGCAGTAATCAAGAGTGGGAATTTCGCGCACGGCGGAACGGACCAGGCCAACCATCATATTTGCGTAGGGATTGTCTGCCAAACGGCCAACTGTGATCCAAACAAGTGCACCAACATCTACAAGCAATCCTTTTATCGCTTCCCATTTAGAACTGTCCAGGTCTTGGAATACTGCTATATCTAGATCTATTAGGCTTAGAATTGTTGTCGAAGATTCAATCCTACAAGTAGCAAGATCGGATAATGAGCGTATTGTTCTCAGCCTGCCGCAGTACCTGGATAGTTGTGGCTTGATTCGAGTCATTAGACCCGCTGTTTGAACGCCATTTCCGCCAAGTACAAGGAGATCTTCGATCACCCTGGAATCGGATGGTTGGGGTCCGTCCAAAAGAGGGCTTCGAAGAAAAGCAATTTTGTCATCAGTGGCTTGCGAAACGATTACCTCCAAGGGCATCAAAGGGTTATCAGATCCCGGGGTAGTACTATCACACCCCGAGAAGCCCGTGGCGCGAAGTAAATGGTCCCATTCGTCTAAGCGAAGGCCTGGGGAGAATGTGCGTCCTTCACCATGACCAAGCCACCAGCCTGGGAAGACGCCAAACATAAGCCCGAAGAAAGATGGGTGTGGGGGGATCATCTCTACCATAATTAGAGATCCACCAGGCTTCAGTAAGCGTCGGACATTTCGTAATGTCTGTTCTAGACATGGGGTGGCATGTAGAACGTTGGACGCTACGACGAGATCAAATGAGTGCTCCGCAAAGCCTTGTGCGCAAGGGTCTTGAGTGACGTCGAAAGGTTTGAGTATCATCTTGTTGAGATACGTGCTAGGCCATGTTTGCGTTAAGGTGAATAATCCAGTCGAGATATCGGTGAAGGTATAAGATGAAAATAAACTCCCGACTTCGCGAAATATGGCTTGTGTGCACGCCCCCGTTCCAGCGCCTATTTCCATGATATCCATACGAGGATACCGGTGGGCGATCTGTTTTACTGTTCGGGCTAGTATGCGATGGTAAGTTCCCGATGCTTCGCCTTTCTCATAATATTGGCCTAGGAGGTTGTCTTTCATGGCGATTTCGAATGCCGATTCTTCACCTTGTGCTATTTGAAGGATGTTCCGACCAACCGCATGGAGAAGCCTCACATCTATTAAGTCTTCGTAGGGTTTACACGCTGTAACTATCTGCTCGTATGTATCCTGTTCCCATTCAGGTTGCCATTGCTGGAGTTCTCCAGATTGGGATTGAGCAATGACATGTGCCGCAAAATGGAACAACGGCCTATAGGGCCCACCCATTCTTGCGGAATGGCTCTCTGGGACGCCCCTATCTAAAATGCGCAGGTAAAACCCAGCTATACGTTCAAGGAGGCCAACTAAGTCAAGCTGTTTAACCTTGCTGGAGATATCGGGGGCTGCTAACTGGACGTCCGGGTTTAAAACGTCCCAAACTACAGTAGAAAACAGCTCTTTATCATCCTTGCTTGTTGCCTCTGCAAAAGGGGTACATTCAAGTCCCTCGATCTGAATCATAGCGTGATTTGTGTCTCTTGGATAGATGCTGATGTCGGCGCTAACAACACCTTTGCCTGTGTTTTGCAGACGAGTCGAATCGAAAGGGAGTGCGTCGCCCTTGGTTAACTCTGCCAAACAGAGATTTGGGTTCACACTCACAACACTCACCCGCCGGGGAACGTGTAGTGACCAGAGTGCACCATCGCCGGGGGCCGAATGGGTGAGAAGGGCTGTCTGAAATGCCACATCTAATATAGCAGGATGTATCAACAATTTGGATGGCTCGAGATTGGAAATATAGCCAGTCACCGCCCCAAGTTTTCTTTCAATCTGGTCCAGTGCCGCGAATGGTCCGGAGTAGTCATATTCAAGTTCTTGAAGTGAGGAATAAAAGTCGCTCGCACGGACTTTGAGAAGGTTAGGGGGGCGCGGCCGTCTAACCGGAAGGACATCATCAGTGTGCTGGCTGCTGAGTCTGATTCGTAAATTCCCACGAGCAACAATTCCGAGTGAATCTCCCTTGCTTGATACAGAGTATTTGAAATTCGCGTAGATGATGGGAGTCGGCTTTTGCTGCCGTGAGATGTCCGTCACTGAAAATATGGCTTCTACACTAGAGTCGTCATCATCAAAAGTCAGAGCGCGACCAATATCCACATTCATCACTTCAATAAGAGTAGCTGGAATTCCTTCACATAATGCGACCGAAGCCTCCATAGCCAGCACGATATATGCTGCAGCGGGAAAAACTATTTGACCTTGTAATTTATGGCCGAACAGCCAAGGGATCTCGGTGGGACGTAAAATATGGCGCCACTGAATGTCCTCCTTAGTGCTATTAGGTGTAACATGACCTAGAAGCTCGTGAACAGGTCCTGGACGTAAACGTATAGCTCGTGCATATCGAGACTCATGCCAATATTCCTTGTCATGATTCCATGCGTATGCTGGAAGGCCTTTTATCAGTTTACAACTTGATCCGGAGATGGCCTTGTTATATGCTTGCAGGTTGACTGAGTCTTTTCCCAAGTGAGTCCAGACATGACCCAGACTAATCGCGATAGATTCCATAGAAGATTTGTTGCGGCTAAATACTCCTGTGTATGGAATGGTCTGATCGGACGCATCTCCAATAGTCTCCAAGGCGGCTCCTTTAAGTGCTGGATGGGGTCCAATTTCGATCGCAAGGTCGAACGGGCCATGAGAAGCGTGCGCATTTTCAATTGCTTTCATGAAAAGTACGGGCTGGACCATATTCTGGTCCCAATATCGACCTTTGAGGAGTTCCAAGTCGTCAACAATGCTGCCGTGGACGCTGGAGTACCATAATGTCTGGTTACACGGACGGATCTCGATATTCAATTCTTCAAGAGAGTTCAGATATGCGCTCGAACAGAATCGCATATGATCAGTATGATATGCCTTGTTTACTTTGAGCGTTCTAACAAATTTCCCTTCGTCTTCGAATATTATTTTGAGCTCTTCAATGGCATCTTGTTCGCCAGCGACTGTGACGCTAGTTGCTGAGTTGACTGCCGCAATACACGCACGATTCTGGAACTCGGGGGCATCGCAAAGCTCTTGTGCGTCCTCTGTAGAAGTACCAACCGCCATCATCGCTCCTAGCGGTGCTAACTGGGCGTGCAGGCCACGATAATATGCGATGCAGATTGCATTTTCCGATGAGATGAGCCCTGCTGCATAAGCAGCAGCAATCTCTCCAGATGAGTGGCCAACGACTGCAGTGAATTTTACCCCTGCCGCACGCATAAGTTCAACCTGGAGAATCTGGATAGCAGTGCATAATGGTTGCGAAATAGATGGCTCGTTGATACGAGATGTGTGTTGATCCTTCTGGAGTTCTTGCAACAGCGACCATGACGGTCGGTCACGGATAGGTAAACGGCTAAGTCTTTCCTCGAGGGTTGTCACGATACGTCTTGCAAAAGAAGAGGCTGTAATTAAGTCGTATCCCATTTGTGCCCACTGAGCACCTTGGCCAGTAAATATGCCGAGAATAGAGGGTCGGTTAGCATCCAGATTTCGATAAGAACTTCTAATTCCGATCGTTTGCTCCGAATTTGCCTGTGCGACTTGAAGCTTCTCATTCAACTGGGCTATTAAATCGTCAGTGGTCGAAGCAGTGACTGATATAGCCACATCCAAGCGAGTCCGCCGACTATGAAGAGTGAAGGCAAGGTCGTAGAGATTGAGGTGGGCTGCATTTTTTGCCACGTAGTTACAAAAGTCAGTCAAGTATATGCGCAGTGATGTTTCTGAGGCGGCTGAGAAGACAAATGGTACAGCAACTGGCCCTTTATATGTTCCACGCGATTGGTCTGGTTCATAGCTTTCAAGAATGGCATGGGCATTAGTACCACCAAACCCGAAACTAAAAATAAAAAATTGTCAGTACCTATTACGGTAGGAGAGAATGATTGAATTCTAAAGTACCTGTTTACACTGGCCCGACGAGGATTCCCTTGACAGACTGCTGGCCACGTTGATGCGGTCGTTGGAACCTCTAGATGCGTATAAAATGGCATAATTTTAGGGTTAAGTCTCTCGAACAGGAGGTTCGGTGGGATGATAGAGTTTTGCAACGCTAAAGAAGCCTTCAGAATTCCAGCAAGACCAGCGGTTCCTTCGGTGTGACCAACAACTGTCTTGATGCTACCCACTAAGAGTCGCCCTGAATTATCAATTGTGCCCGCTTCTGGTGGCCAAAAAGCCGAGCTAATGGCTTCGGCCTCAATTGGATCGCCAGCAGGCGTCCCAGTTCCATGAGCTTCGAAGTATTGAGGCCGTTGATCAGGGTTGAACGGATTTAGGCCGGAGCGCGTGTAGCATTCTCGAATGAGCTGCGCCTGAGCGGCTGCGTTCGGCCTGTGGAAACAAATAAGCATAGTACATACGCCAGCTTTCAAAACAATTACATTGTTATCCCAGGTGTTCTACCGTCTTGGTTCACCCCTGTTTCTCGGATGATGCACTCAATGTGATCACCATCTCTTAAAGCATCATCTAGGGTTTTTAGCACTACGGCTGCAATGCCCTCGCCGCGGGCGTATCCATTGGCCCCTGTATCCCACATGCGAGAGCGACCATCAGGGGATAGCATATGAAGTGTGCTCTCAGCGATAAAGCACTGCGGATCAAAGATCAGATTTGCACCCGCGGCTATAGCTACTCGAGAGTTTCCGGAACGTAGTTGTTGAACGGCCTCGTGGACAGCAACCAGGCTAGAACTGCATGCCGTATCAATCGTCATAGACGGGCCATGCCAATCAAAGAAGTAGGATACCCTGTTGGCCAAAAGTGCCCTTGAAGTCCCAGTAGCATGATACGTTGCCATGAACTCAGTGTCCCGTAGCATGACTTGTTCATAATCGGCTACCATCTGACCAGCAAATACAGCCGTATTAGAACCTCGCAATTCTTCTACCGTAATTCCTGCATATTCCAGAGCTTCGTATACTGTTTCTAGAAGCAGTCGTGACTGGGGATCTAACGTGTTTGCCTCGGCGGGACTAATGCCGAAGAAAGAGCAGTCAAATCGTCGGTAGACCCCATCGCCAGCCAAGAAATATGCTTCTTTGACATTTTCATGGCCATGATATTGCCCATTCTGATGGTAAAATCCTGGCAAACTGAATCGATCTGGCGGGATGGGCTCAGCAAGTTGACGCGGACTTCGTATGAGATCCCATAATTTGGATGGATTAGTTACGTCGCCAGGGAGTCGGCAGCCGGTGCCAACGATTGCAATCTCTTGTCCTCTACTACTCATCTCGGCCATAATCCGGGCAAGTAGAAAGGACTAAGAAGGACGGCGAAGTATAAAGATCTCTTATCCTAGTCTAGGATATGTTTGTCGTCAAGTGTTTGACTATAGTCTACACATCAACCATTGTTCTGAAGCCAAACGAGCGCCAAGCAAAGCTTGAATAAGTGCTCTATGTTTCCTAAATAGGAAATAAAGTACAAATATATATGGATATATAATGAGAATGAGAAAGGGAGGTGATAGCTAGAGGATGACTACTCAGGTGAGTGGGGGCGGGTCACCGGACAGACCTTGGGCAGACCTCAAGCTACTCGGTATTGCACTACCTGTAGTACTGTACAATACAACCAGTTCCCCGGTGGCTTCTGGGTACTATGCTATAATCTGCCATAAGATGAAGCTTTCGGATCTTGGTGCATGCCTATCGTGCTACCCAACGTGACGGACATTTTTGATGCAGATCGTTGGCACTGCCTATGTGATCGGCCAAAGATACCTAATCAGCGCGAATTCGGCCAAAGAGGAGGTTTCGTTATCCAAGTGGTGCTCCATTTTGGTAGTACCGATCCTAACTCGCAACTAAGAGCGGACATTGGCGCGAATACGTGTGGCGAGCCGCCAGTACAACATCAAGAAAGTTGGTGAGAACAGACAAATTTTGGTTCACAGGGCAGATTGGCAGATTTGCAGACAGGGGAGACAGGGTTGACAGATCGCAGCTTCATCCGTTATTAAGTTTTTTAGTGTCGTACAAGGGTAGTACAAGGGGCACAGCACAGCCCTACAGGCTACGTGTAAGCACTTAAGTTAGTGCATGCCCGGCATATCTGGTAAGTACCTGTACCTGGACACCGTACCTGCCCAGCCTGCCGGCCAACAGATCGAGCCAACTTGCCAACTTACGCCTACCCAATGCAACAAGGTCAATTTAACTCTTACGCGTCCATGGAAAATAAATGCATAACCTGTGAAGAGGAGGTGGGGGCAGCTCTTAGGGCTACATAGTCCCATGCAACCTAAATCTTAGCGGCTCCTCCCGCTGAAACTGCCGCGCCCATAAGCTTGATGCTTGTATTATGAGGAAGTAATATTGTAAGCTGCAATACTTACAGGTGATATGGAAAGTGCTGCCCGACGAGACTCAAAATCATGTGCAATCCACGTACTTTTGCTTTCGCCGGTCGTCCGCTTAATAGTCCCAGATACTAGGTACTGTTGCAGAACATCCCTACTGAAGACGGCGTCTGAAAATAGCACTCGAAGAAACTTGGATATCTGCGAAACAACCTACCCGACACAAACGCGTTACTGTTGGTGCTGACAAGGCCTGCATGATTACTACCTAGGTACTCGAATCTACCGCATTTCCGGGTACGTTAGAGAGGGCTGTAGGCCGCAACGCCTGGGAAGTCCGGGTATTCGTGAATCGAGACGGCGGTCACTAGGGAATTTTGAAGCCCTAGCAACGGAGAGGGTCACTGTACGAGACTCCTCCATGGGATCTAGTATGAGAGATCAAAAATCCTGTTCGGTATGAGTCAATACCCTCTTAGGAACTGCACCCTACTACGGGAACACTTCGAGCTTCCGTCTCAAGATGCTCTATTTCCGTCATCATTCCAAATCGACACTCCGTAAAGGACGACCTCAGCGCCATTAATATGGGAGAAACTAGGGACATCCTTGGGAATTTGAACACTGACGCCATTTGTTACACTGCAGCTCTTCTAACTCAACTCCGAGCCCATCAAACGGCTGGCCGTGATGGATCGTGGCAATGATGTGATATCCGTTAAAGCGCTCGTCGCTTCTTCGATTGAGTTCGCACTGGCGTCGAAACTCTCGATTCAGAACGTGGTTGATAGCTGCAGTCGAAATCCTCAGACACTTTGAGCATCATGACGGCTCGATAGAATGACTTCTCACCAAAACTCCATCGCTTTCTTTCACAACATCGACGTCGGTCTACTTCCCTACTATAACCGAACACCCTAATGTCAATCACATTGATTTTACAATGAACGGCTCTTCCATTGTGGCACTCGAATATCCTAGTCGTAGAGTCCGTCCTCCCGCATTACACTATCATGAACCGCAAAAAGCAATTATACAATCTCCGTGCCGTCCCAAGCGTGCCTAGTACCTAGGTACATATCAGTTATCATGCCGCCGGTACGCGCATGCATACTCGTAGGTAGTACCTTTTAATTATTCATTTATCTGCTTCCTGACATGGTTGTCTTCTAGAAGCCAAGCGCAATTTAGCCACAGCCAACTGCTAAATATTCCTGCTAGCAAGTTTCAAGGTAGTAATTTCATTTGGGAGAGCTGAAGTCTTTTCTCCAACTTCGCCCTAACATCGTGATAGCGAAAAGGGAAGCTGGGATTCCGTACCATTGGGGCCAAGAGAATAGGTACTGGGATAGGGCGTAGCCACTCAGCCACTTACCCTTAGACGTACCGTTACACCGAAAAGCAAGCCTTCTGTAAGCCGTTGGTGTCCTATCAGATTGCTGATGTTGGTCCGCTCAAGAACCTGTAGCCACTATCTGCGTGGTATTGGAGGATTCGACGCAACCTAAGCTGCCGTATCCAGCGAATGGAAAGTCGCTTTATTTCCGTCCCGTTCAGGTCGTATCTTTCACACTACAAACAGACTCACCAACCAACTCGAATACGGCAGATGACGTAACACACCCAGTACACCATGTAAGCAATTGAAAAATCAAATGTCAGTCTGTGGCGAATCAACTTGCGTGACCCCGATGCATGTTGGGTTGTCCGCTGCATCTCTGAAGGATTCGCCGTTGGTTAGAGATGCTGTGGGATTCAAGCGATCCACCCTCATAGGACAGAGGTTGTGTAGTAGTGCCGTGGAATATCAACGCACATGGCGCGACCCGTCTAGAATATTTCCCCGCCACTCGCCGGCACGCTGAAGAGTACTGGAGTAATGAAGTTCGATCTCTTTCATTCACTACCAAGTGAACTTCATTGCTGGGTTTGAAATTTGCACGTCCAAGAAGTCTCTTGCGCAAATGGCATTCCTCGTTTTTGAAAGCTCCCTGGATGGAGCTTACTTTACTCTTGTCCTAATCTTCATGCCCCTCTGCATTGTGGTAACGGGCCTCCGGTTCCTGGCTACCAAGCGCAGCGGGCGAAAACCGGGTATGGAGGATTGGTTTGCGTTACTTGCTTTGGCTTCATATCTGGTTGGCAGTATTATAACTGAGATAAGTGAGTCGCAACACCCATTCAAATACTCCCAAGATCATCTTAGCTGACAGTCGTTCAATGAAGCTCTTCCCATAATAAATGGCGAAAATCAACTAGTCATGGCGGTTCAAGATCCGGAACGCTTTGCCCACTTCCGCAAGGTATGGAAGTTATTTCGCACGTAGCTAACGGTATTCTTATCATGGAGCGCGTATTCTAACTGACGGCGGTGTATTCGAATAGCTTACGTACACCAACATCATGTTCTTCCCAATCCAGATGTTCTTTTCCAAGCTTAGCATCATGACTCTATACTACCGTATATTTGGTGTAAACCGGACGTACGCGAGGTGTATCTATGCCCTAGGTATCATACATGTTGTATGGGTTATCTGGACAATTCTGTTCGGGGCCCTAGAGTGCAATCCTGTGAGAAAGTTCTGGATGCCATTCATTGACGGCAAGTGTCTACCTTCGGGGATAATTGCCGTTCCAACGGAAACCGTCAATTCGCTCCTCGACTTCGCTCTGGTTTTCCTTGCTATGCATATGATTCAGTCTATCAACATGACGAGGGCAACAAAATGGAAGTTGAGGGCCCTCTTCGGGGTTGGCGCGATGTAAGTTCTCACATCTGGTCTCTTCGTAGCCACATGTACGACAGACTAACCCCCTATTAGAGTTGGAATCATAGGATTCATCAAAATTGGCATCCAATATACCACCAGTTCACTCTGTAAGAAACACGTCCATCTAGCTATGTTATCGCTTCTATAGATGGCTAACCTAAGGCATGGTATAGATATATTCACGTCCCTAGGAATATGGGCGAATATCCAAATGACTGCCGCGATCATTTGCTGCTGCGCACCTGTCTATAAACCTATTCTTCCAGAAACAGGCTTTTGGAACCGCCTTGCCTCCAGAATCAGTATAAGTAGATTGAGGAGCAACCGAGGATCGTCGAGAGGATCCTCCACTAAGAGTCAAAGACACAAGAATGATAGCCAGCCTGAGGGTTGGGCTCAGCTGGACGAGTCCAGCATGAAAGGGCTTGCATGGCCAGAACCTCACCTAGCCGAGACGTACGCCCTTAGCGATTATGGTCAAGGGGGGACTATAGAATCAAATCATCCGCGGGGGACCATAAAAGTACAGAGAAGCGTTGACGTGGTTTGATTCGGATGGTGTACGAAATATAAAATGCCTACGTATCTAGCAAATATTAATGATGCGAGATTGCCGTGCCGAAGAGTCATTGAGTTCAGTATTCTCAGTAGTCTCAGTAATAATTTAACTACCTATGTATTCATAGGTACCTACCTGTAACTTAGAAAGAGATAGTAGATGAATCATTGACGATAGTTGCGGAATATTTGACGGCGTAGACCTATTCCTCTACTTTCATAACCCTGTATAAACCATGCCACATACGTGCATAAATACCTGGTATAAGTACATGTTGTTGGCTTTGTAATACAAGAACTCCAAAAGGATCTCGATCGGTACCGAGGACCTTCACCCTTTGCTCCTTTTGTCCCCCTCGCCTCTCTCCCAATTCTAACATCACATGGGCTCGTACCTTGCCAATACGCTGCACTTCACCTAATGTCAATATCTTAACAGGTTTCGCTATGGGTGTCGCTGAAATTTGGTCTCTAGCTATTACCTCTGCTAGGGTTTTGCTTGCGCTGATCGTTGGAGCTACGTCTGTTTATGCTCTGTCGCGATGCATCTATCTGTTGTACTTCCATCCGTTAGCGAAATACCCGGGTCCTAAAATCGCAGCCGTGTCCAATATCTGGTATGGTTATCACTGGTAAGGCTATCAACCACTCTGAACCCCCCTTAACAGCTACCAACCGCTGATATTCCAGGATTTCCGGACGATATCCTTGGGCAACCGAAAATGTTCTAAGGAAATATGGTATAGTTTAAGTTCAAATCACTTTATATTAGTTCTAGCCTCTAATTACTTCAGGTGATGTCGTTCGCGTCGCACCTAACGAGCTTGTATTCATTCAACCGCAGGCATTCGCTGGTAACAACCCACTTCCTCGAGAACTATTTCTAAGAACATATAATAATCGTCATTAGATATCTACAGACCGCATGTTAAGAATCATGAGTTGTTCGTCAAGACGGAGATGAACGATCGCGGTGATGAGCATGGTGGTATTGCGTTTGAACGAGATCCTGTACGACACAGGAAGGTGTCCAAGCAACTCTCACCGGCATTCAGTTCCCGCTCAATCACTGCCAAAGAGCCAGCAATGCATAAACACATTGACTTATTCATTGAAAGGATGAAGACACTTGGTGCTGCTGAAGACGGAGTTGATCTTGCCCGTTGGTGTAATTGGTTGGCTATGGATATCTCCGCTGATATAACGTACAATCGCCAAATGAATCAGATAAGAGACAGTGAGTTCCTATTTCTTCGCCCTTATTTTCGCGCACTTCGTTGTCGCCCAGTATGCTAACACATGTTTCCAGTGAAAAACTCTGCTTACATGAACGTAATATCGGGGTTCAACAAGTATACGACGGTTGAGCAGGTCTCACTCAGATTCCCCCTCTTAAAGCGGTTTAGAAAGCTATTCATTCCTGTCTCGGCCATGACTTCGATGCCTGAAATGGTTCAAAGTAGCAGAATCGAACTTCAGCGACGTCTCTGTCAGAAGGGAAACACAGATCACCTCGACTTTTTTGATCAAATAGTGCCAGAGGACAGCGTACTCCCCAAGGACCCGAAGAAAATGAGACACTTCGAACAGCTAGCTGCACAGCTCCTATTCGGAGGGTTCGAACCAGTTTCTTCTTGGTTCTACGGCACATTTCTGAATCTGCTAGATGAGCCTGAGATATACCAGATCTTAGCTAAAGAGATTCGAGACAATTTCACGAAATACGACGATATCACACCTGGAAACCTTGCCTTACTACCATATCTAAATGCCTGCCTCCAGGAATCGCTCCGTACCTTTCCCAGTAACAATCTAGGCTTGCCACGCATTAGCCCAGGAGCAAAAGTGGATGGAATAGATATTCCTAAAGGGGTAAGGGCTTCCTTTCTCATAGCCGATCGTTAAGTTGCGCCGTCTGACTGACATTGTTAGGTTTATTGCCAAACCAGTATGTT
This sequence comes from Annulohypoxylon maeteangense, assembly GCF_022496945.1. NCBI lineage: Eukaryota > Fungi > Ascomycota > Sordariomycetes > Xylariales > Hypoxylaceae > Annulohypoxylon > Annulohypoxylon maeteangense. Next base: position 3,691,471 of record NW_025953248.1, on the reverse strand, counting down.
CGCAATGTGGCGGGACCCGCGCTTTTTCCACGAACCACTTAAATTCCGACCCCAACGATGGTTACCTCCAAAGCACCCACTCTACGAATCCAAGTTCTCTGAAGATAGTCTTGAGGGCTTCTTTCCGATGGGCCAAGGTCCGCGAGCATGCATTGGTAAGGAGGTAGCATGGAGGATAACTAGGCTGTTCATCGCTAAAGTTCTCTGGACATTTGATCTTGTTGGCGTTCCTGGACAGAAGGTGGATCTCGAGAAGGATTTCGTGACATATGGGTTTTGGGTCAAGCCCGAATTTAGAGCCCGCTTTGTACCGGTAGAGCAAAAGAGTTAGGTCTTATCAATTGAAATTATAGCAGGTTCATTTCAGCCCTGGCGATCTTACATGCATTTCTAGGGCGTGCCTAGGCAGTTTTCTTAGGACTACCAAGGTTCGTATTTAGGTCGTACTTGTACCTAAAGTACCTACCTACCTACATTATAGCGTACATGGCAGGTGCCAGGCGCACGTTGAGAAGGTGCTTTGCGGGTACTAGAAGCCCCACTTTGTAAGAGATAGCCATTCAGTTTCTAAATATTTTTCACCAACACTTTCACCTTTAATACATAATGAAAATCTCACCTTACTTGACCCATTGGAAACTTGGGACTACATATGTCTAGGTCTAGTTCACTTCCAGCTTCAGTAAGCTACAGTAGTAGCTCAAATTAAACCAAATCAATTTAATACCAGACATGCGCCAACAGACAGAAGGTACCTAGTATGTATGAAGAAGGCATTGATTGCTTCAAGGTTACACTTCCTCACTCATTCTGAATTTCCCGTCATTTTACAGTGCCTCTCTGCCCCGCTTCGGTCGGGTCATCACTCAGACTCTCGGTGCTAGTAGCCTGCTCTTCTTTCTGTTCTAAGCCATACTCGGTTTCTAGCACCTTACGCAATGGCACATCCTTCTCGAATAACGCCAACAACCATGCTAGACCAATAAATGCAAAGCTAACCACAAACACCCGTAGAATGGCCTGCCGATAGACAGCACGGATCTGCGTCTGCACAGTAGGCGAAAACTGTTCTACAAAGTCGGCTGATGCATATTGATATGCGCCACCGTTTGCAAGGAGGCTACTGGCTAGCGGGTCCTCCACACTATTTTCAGCTATGAGGACATCTACGCGATTGGAAAAGATGGCGGCCGGAATTGCAACTCCCCAGACACTTCCTAGCGTCCGTATGAAGTTCCAAGATGCCGTTGCTGCGGCCTGGTCTGACTCTTTCAAAGGTGCTTGGAAAGCTGGAAGAAGCGTATTCAGTAGTAATCCAGCTCCTATACCTGAGAGGAGCTGATACACCACCCACTCTCCCACCGGGGTAGTCTCGTCTAACAGCGTATACAAGCCCCTTCCGATGATAAAGAAGGAAAATCCAACGATGTGAATCATTTTGTATTTGCCTAAGCGGCTTAGCAATGCGGCTCCCACTGCTGCGCTCGGGATAGTGAATAACGCCAAGGGAATCAAGCAGACGCCAGCACGACTCGGACTAGCCAACTGCACCGACTGGAAATAGACGGGCAGGAAAAACAGACTCCAGTAGACAAGAGCCGAGTTGAGGAAGGTGTTGATCGCAACGATGATGGACGTGCGATTCGTGAAGAGGCGTGCAGGGATTACCGGTTCTTGTGGCGCCCAACGGCTAGTCTCGAATATAAAGAAGAGGCAGAAGCCCGCGAAACCTAGGAGCAGCGGTACAAGTGTGTGCCATGATGACCACGCGTACCGCGTCCCTGCATAAGTAAGCGCGACGAGGATCGCGGCGCTACTAGCAACAAGGATTGCATTGCCTAAATAATCGATGCGCTTCAGTCGGGCCACCCAATCTTGTTCGCGACTATAGTTAACGTGTAGGAAGAAAAACAAGGTCGCAAACGAGACGCCGCCAACGGGTAGGTTTATGTAGAAGACCCAACGCCAGTTACCTGTATCGGCAATGGCACCTCCGATGAACGGACCCAGCGTCGTCCCGATGCTATATATGATTAATATCACAGCGATGTAGTTTCCCCGCCGGCGTAGGGGTACCAAGTCGGAAACAATGATGTCTGGTATCCACGATTATGTTAGATCATTCTTCGAAAGGTAATCATGAACCTAACTTACCAAACACCATAGCGATACCCCCTGATCCGACTCCCTGGACAGCTCGTCCGGCAATCAACATATTGCCGGTGGTTGCACCACCGCATATGCCGCTTCCGAGGATAAATATGACAACGATGCATAACGTAACCCATCGTCGACCGAAGACATTGCAGAGCTGGCCGAGGAAAGGTTGAAACGCAGCACTGCAGAGAAAGAAGGCATTCGTAACCCACACCCAATTATCACCAAGGGGTAATTCGGCCAATATGGACGGCGCCGCAGTCACGATAACGGTGTTCTCTAGTGCCCCTAGGAGTGTAGTGATGCCGAGGCCGACAATAATAGCCCAGAACCTAAAGCTGCGCTCCGTTTTGTCGACCGGATCCGCTACTTCTCCGGCTTCTATCTCCCGTGTCGTATCTTCCCCTTCTGCTCTTTTGGGAACGGGATTAGCACTCGTCGTCTCCTGATCCATGACTAGCAAGGGAATAAAGGTAATATTCAAGTCACGAATGTGTTAGGATAGACGACAGAGAGTCTTAAGTCTCCTCTAGGTATAGACCTTTTAGGGGTCTGCCTTGCTTGACCACCAAAATAGGTCAATTTGTTAAGCCAATTAAAAGGGGGCTTGGTAATAGTCAACTGCCGCTATAAGCCGAACACATGTTGTGTAACGTGCATGACGGCGTTTAGGTACATAGGTACCTAATGTACTGGTACATGGGCATTGTCAAGCCAGGCAACCGAGGTTGGCTGGTTGTGTGGCTGCTTATTGATACCATGCAGCTAGATGATCTTCAGAGGTGCGTTGCAGTCGTATTTGCAACTTTGGGGCCGAAGCAACCTGACAGCCTGATAGGACTCTAGTGCTTCGGTGTCCAACTTTAGGGACCACCTCCTGCACTGAAACCCCAATTTTCAAATATAGCATCCGCCAAATGACGACCATGACTTTGGGTCCGCCGCCAGCAAATCGCCGAATTATACTCGGTACTACCAAAAATGGCATCCGCACCGTCGTCGACGCAAACCCCAAAATTTCAGCGTGCAGTCACGCAAGATGTTAAAGGTAGACCTCAGATCGCCGACCACGTCGCCGTACCACCATTACAGCATGGCTCTATTCTAGTGAAAACAGTAGCTGTAGCCCTTAATCCTAGCGATTATAAAATGGGCGCGGCATTCCCAACCAATAATGCTATAATTGGGTTCGATTTCGCCGGCATAGTAGCTTGTGTTGGCGAGGGAGCGGACGCGCACTTCACTCCGGGTGATCGGGTCTGTGGCGCCGTGCACGGCTCCAACCCAGCCGAACCCGGCAACGGCGCCTTCGCAGAGTACGTCCGCGTTCCCGCCGACCTCCTCTTGCGCATTCCGGACTGGCTAGACTGGGCTAAAGCCGCGACGCTAGGTACTGGCTTGGCAACTAGCCTGTTAGCGTTCTGGGGCCCCGGTGCTCTAAGGCTATCCGCGACGCCGGACAACCCGGCCGAAGACCTGTTCCCGGTTCTCGTGTATGGAGGCAGCACCGCTACCGGGACACTGGCTATACAGCTGCTGAAGCTGTCCGGCTTCAACCCGATCGCGACTTGTTCGCCGCATAACTTCGACCTTGTACGTTCGTATGGCGCTAGTGCCGTGTTTAATTATGCAGCTGCAGATACGGCAGCCGCGATCCGCACACATACGGGTGCACGTCTCAAATACGTGCTGGACTGCATAGCCGACGAGACAAGCGTCGCGTGCTGCTACGGCGCCATACAGCGTGCCGGCGGCTTCTACACGGCCCTAGAACTAGTTCCCGAGGGGACCCTGCGGAAACGAAGAGCTATCAAGGCCTCGTTCATAATGGCGCCCGAGGTCTTCGGCAAGGAGGTCAAGCTCTCCGGGGGATATGAGCGCCCCGCTAGTGAAGAAAAACATCGGGTTGTGGTGCGGATGTTTGCTGTTGTTCAGAGGTTGCTAGATGAGGGGAAGCTTAGGACGCATCCGGTGCAGATGGTAGGGCCGGGGTTGGAGGGGATTTTGGAGGGTTTGGAGTTGTTGAGGTCGGGTGCGGTGTCTGGGAAGAAATTGGTTGCGTTGGTGGGTCGTGATGTGCCGTAGTTGTGTAGGTTGATAGCAAGGTGAGTGATGCTGGGTTTGGAAATGGGTGAATAAGCTTAACCAGAATAAAGTTAATTGGATCGGTGAAGCTATGTTATCGGTATAATAGGCTTAACGTAATCAGTGTATTAAGTACAATACCATGACAAGAAGTGGCAGAAGACTTAGCCTTCATCGCTGTATACAAGGATAAATGAGCGCATGGGTGGTGATGCTAACAAGAAACAACAGGCCTTTTAGAGTTTAGCATTTTTCAACCTGACCAGAGCTTCTTGCTCAGTCGTCATGACAAGACGACCACTCTTCAAATCCCACATCCGCTGATGAACAAGCACCCTCCCATCCGCGCCCCAACTCGTATTGCGCACGCACACCATCCACTCATCAACCTTGACATTCGGATCGTGGAATGATATGTTATGGTTGAGACTCGCAACCATCGCCACATTACGCCCCCCTCGGCCCACGTGCTCGGGATTCGACACAATCGCTACGCCCAGAAGATTTTCATCCGATGCGTAACCCAACCCCGCTAGGTGTGCCGCAGGCGACCTAGTAGACAACGGACGTGCGCGAACAAACCCGCGTAAACAAGACTCCGTCGGGTCGTCGCCTAGGATATGTCCCGAGGGGCGCCAATCGAACGGCTTCTCCTCCGGCGCAAAAGCCTGCAACACGCCGCCGGACTCACCCGTATGCGAAGCATTAAACTGCTTGCTGATTTCCTGGGAGATTTCCTCTGGGGTGTCGTCTAGCTCGGGCATCGGGACGTTGTAAGCTAGCGCGCTACCGGCGGATATCTTGGAGCTCTGGAACGAGATGATGGCGATGTAGACGCAGACGTTGTCTGCGATGGCGCGGACGAGACGCGTGGCGTAGGTGCGGCCGGAGGAGGTGCGCTCGATGTGGTAGTTGATGATGCCGTTGGCTTTGTCGCTGATGGCGCGCACGAAGGATGATTGCGAGGAGTACACGTGGAAATCAGCCGGTACTGTGGCGTTGGCCGCTGATATGGCTTGAGAGACTAGTAGTCCGCCGAAGACGGTGCGCCCGCCGTGGCGGGTTGTTGGGAATCTGTGCCGAGGGTAAGCGGGTGCACGCGAAAGCAGGAGAAGAAGTCGTAGGGATGTATTTTGTCTGGCAATGGAACATGGGTAGGTAGGTAGGTAGGTAGTTACTTTTTATCGTTGGTGTAGACATCGGCGCCTAGATCAGGGGCTGGCTTGACGGCGATGTAAGACTCCACTGGAGATGTCGGACCCATAATTACAAGGCGAGGACATCGAAGATTGAAGATGCGGGAGAGGATGGAAACTAGGTTTAAAGTCTGGATGTTCTGAGCAAAAAGAAACAAGCGGTTTTACACCCCTCGTCGTCACATGACACTTTCAAAAAAGCATCTCTTTTAATTGTAGGTATGTGACAGTCGATCAATGTTCTATGGGCCGAGGCCGAGGCATTGAATGTAAGGGTTCTTGTGTCACTGGCTTCTTTTATTCCCCGGGACAGCATTCGTCTCAAATGGGAATATAAATGTATCTTGTATTTCGTACTTGATTTGTTCACTGTTCTTGCAGTTTGATTGGTTGAATTATGAGAGGGATAGGGATGGTAGCCAACTCTGGTTATGTAATCAGATAGAGACCCACAAGTCGAGGAGTTGGAGATTATCCACAAAGCTATGGATATGAGTTCCTTCCTTCCATATAATGCAAGTGATATCTTTAGAATACTATCTTTATAAGTCGATATAATAGGTATGTTTACAAGGAACACAATAGCCTCAGCCTAGGTTCGAATCGAACAGGAGTTTCGGGGATGCTGGCATTTTTCCGAGCGTACGTAGCTAACCTAGCAGCTTAGGTAGTACATATGTACCTAGGACCTAGGTAGGAGGCAGGTAATCATGGAGTCGAAGAAAAAGTAACCACTCTGCCACTATGCCACTTCATTTCGTAAGAAATAACCCAATAAATTCCCCGGATGTATGCTTAGTACAGGCTCCTTCAGTACGTCAATCTAAGTTTAACAGATATGTAGTATTAAGTAACCCCACCCTCGGACACATCAAAAGGTATCTATCACTCTATTTACATGAATTAATAGTGAGCCCTGTCCCACGTTTTGCCGCTGTAGTGACATAGCGCTCAAAGCAAAGTCTCGAGTAGGGATGGGAATTCCATTGAGATGGAGAACGCAGGATTATTTCCACCACAGAGATCCTTGAGCTGCTACACCGAGACGTCAACGCCACATCCTACTTCTGTAGATATTATTCGCCCGATCTTGTCCTCAGCTGACACGTTACAAGCTACTTTCCATTGCCTACATAATAAAATACCAAAAATCCTTTCCGGGCGTCGGTAAGGAAATATCTGCTAGTTATTCCTTCAAACATCAACTGTAGGTAAGTATATAATCAATATCGAAGTCAACGAAATTATTTGAATTTCAAAAGCGCTAAGTAATATCTGTGTCATCACCATGGCCAACTCTTTTTCGACACAGCCTTCTTTTGATTGTCATAGCACCGATGGCTGGATCACTTGCTGTCGATGTGGTAAAACGGATTATTTTGGATATGAACCCGACCCGTATACTGCGCGGTGCAAATTTTGCTGGCACCCAATCTGCAATGTTTGCGTCAGTAAGGCTACTGTTGATGAAAGTGAGCCGGTTCGTCCGCAACCAAAACAGTCTGGGTCAGTACCGCTATCTCCTTCAACCATTTCTTGCTGTATTATAAATTATAATAACCATACAATAGTGTCGTCGAGGGACTAGGTTATAGCAATCCCCCACAATTGCCGGCCCATGTTAAAAAGCCAACAATCCAAAAGGGTAGCAAGAACAACGAGCGCGAGCATACTTCTGCTGGTTCACAATACTCGAAAAGAAAGTTCGGCACATCTAGTTCACCGAAAGATGCGGGTCCATCCGAGAGCAAAGAGGAATACATAACGGAAATAGCCCAAGATGTGTTCGAAAAATTGAAAGCACATGAATTGGATAGTCGGACAGTCTACAGGTTATCCAGTAACCTCTTTATACTTTTGGAGGCATTCGTTTTCAACTTTGGAGCTACATCTCTAATCCACTACGATATAATGGTATTTATATACAAACACAGAGAGTAAGTCACTATCTATAACATATAGTCAAGTATCGGATCCTATAGTACCTAGTTAACATAAACATAAGGGCAATTGTCGCATCTTTTAAGAATATGTATCAGCGAACCTGTAGGTCATACACGAAATCAAATCCCATGCCAACAGGTGACGATACGGAACTCCAAGAAGAGCTTAGAGATATCTATTTGTTGGATGATCCAGTCGGCCAGAATGAAACCTTGAATCTACCTACAATAGAAAAATATACGCGACTCATCTTTGCAGACCCCGGTTATCTGTGGCTTCTTGATCGATTACGGCGAGAAATAACTTTCGCGAACCCAGATTCACATATCCTAGATGAGATAAGGAGCCAGATACGGCAAACCGTCCCCCCGGCAATGCCTTTGGTCCGTGGGAAATTTCCTGGGTACATCACGATCAAGTATATCCTTGATTGGGATATCTTGGGCTTTCTCCATTCCCAGGAATATAACCCATCCACTGCTGATGTTATCGCCAAGGTTATCACTCTAACAGGATCTAGTATGGATGCGCAAGCTCTCAGTTGTCGAGATTACATGGTTCAAATATGGCCCTCTACGGGATGTAAAACCCTCGCAGTCCTTCAAAATTCGCTAAAAGGCAACGGGAGCCACGAAGAGACCTGTCAGTGGATTACATTTGATTTATATTTAGTAGATGTCTATTGCTTACCTATTTGTAGTCACTTCGCCGAGTCCGTTGTGGATCTCAGCAGAAATCTGTCATACTTGCGTCCTTGTAGCAGTCTCAGGGATCGCAGAGTTCGTAGTAGAAATAGGAGAACAACTTGCGTGGCTTGGTGCTGCTTTGCGACCCTCACCACCCGACAATGGAATAGTCCACTGTACCCCAGTTATATCTTTCAGCGACGCCCGTCCCTCTTCGGAGAACTGGAACCTCATTCAAATAGACTACAAAATCGAAAACTGTGAGACGAAATCACGGGACGAGAATGGGCAATGTTGGCATAATTTATTTGCTAATCCTACAGTCGTCCGAGGCTATCCTATTCCGAGAAGATCCGAAACGAGCACAGGATTGGAATGCCCCCTAGACATGTTGGTTACATTAGCGAGAACACGATATATCGATACATTCAAGTCCAAGGTCTTCATAAAGGGGTTCTCTACCATGTTGGTACCAACCAGACAATCAGGAGACCTTCTCATATGGCACTTGCTTTACAATGATGACCCCAAAGAGCGAATCTCGTACCTTGATTGCGGTATTGGACACGCTGATGTTGACATTAATACCCTAGAGCAACATCGCCATGTTTTAGGATGGTGTTCCGATACGCTTTCCATTGTTGGTACGTTAATATTTGGCTAGCGAGGTCACATAGTTAACCATCCGTACTAGGAACGGCTCAAGCGAATTATACAATTGAGAAATCTAGGCTGTCTAGGGTTCACTCTGGTTGTGTCTTAGAAAAGGCCTCGGTTTCAGGGGGGAAATTTGTCACAGCCACAGCATCCTTTAGCTTGGGCAACAGAGAAACCCCAGTTCACATCTCCAGACATGGCTACCTCAACAAACTCCAATGGGTATCATCTAAGTATTTCGTTTTCTGGGACGAAGAAGAGAAGAGGGGCTGGCTGGTGGACGGAGCCAGTGCCTTATTACACATCCTTCGAGCATCTCTAGAGTATAGCCAACGGACATTCCGATCCGCGTGGCTTCTAGACTTAGGCAACCTAAGAGATGCAGTCGAGGAACCAGGATTCAGTCCCACTCTTAATGTTCTAATCAACGAGGAGAACCGTAATCTTAGACTCTACAAAGACAAGACTGAAGTATACGACGAGCAAATATATGACCAACAGATAAAGGGGGGAGGGTTAAAAAGAAAGACGACATATTACAAACTAGACGATCGAATCGAACATATCTACAACATATTAGAAAAATTGATAGACCATCAAGCTGATGTTGAACAACGATCAGGCTTGAAAATTAAATTTCGACCTCGTCGGCAACTTGAGGGTTGGGATTTCAAAGACTTGGCTACAGACGGAGATCCGTTCTTTCCTCGGGTAGCTCATCTCCAAGCCATTGGAAAGGGATGGGTCGATTTCACTAGAGCACTTCACGCAGTAACTTTGTTCGGACGGGGGTTTGGAGATTTGATACGGCCACAATTCGGTGAAGGGCAAGCAGCACCTTGTCCCGTCTGGTCTATAGTACCAAGTGCTCAGTATTACCTCGCCGTCCGCATTGAGGATCTTGAAAAGATTATGGATAGAGACGGAGACTCAAAATCTGACCCAAGGAGGTTATGCGAAAATATTATTTGGCACACAAAGCAAGGAACATTTGACTTATGTCCATGTACCAAAGAAGGAACACGCAACCATCACGACCCAGTTCAAGTTCTGTTTCCGCGAAAATTTGTGACAAATTTCGAATGGGAGCCCCAAGCCAAACTAGAAAACCAGGGAGCAGTCATATTCGGCCACAACATGAATATCCGTTGGAAGTGGGGAGACCAAGGCGATCCTGTGGAAGACAACCCTTCACATTCTCAGGCATCTCCTCCAAGTAATCCTGAAAACACAGCACCGGAATCCCTAGTACGTCGTTTCCAAGACATGCTATCATCAAGTTACGATAAGTACAGCTTTCGTCTTCCAATAAGTAAGTTCAACCTCGAAGTGTTAATTTATCATCGTCACTTCAAATGTATTATGTTGGTTGACAAGACGGCTTTTACCAAACAGGAATACCTCGTCTAAGGAGTGATCAACCACACCCATCCCTCACGGCCTCGGCTCCCCAAAACGAATCTGTCTCTTAATCTCAGCCCTCCTCCTCTCCTTCCTCGCCTCCTCGGAGCCCATCCCGATCCCCAACCCGTGCCCCATACTCAACTGCCTCGCCCTTTCCAAGAAACTCTTAACCTTCGGCAACGGCGACGCGCTCCCCTCCTTCTCCAACTTTCTTAAGTCCTCGCTCTGCTTCCGTTTCTGCAATTTCTCCTTCTCCTTCTCCTTCTCTTTTTCCTTCCCCTTCTGCCTTTCCCTCTCCTTCTCCCTCTCCTCCCTCTCCCTCAAAACCACAACCGCCTCCCCACCCCCCGCCGCCACAGCCCCAAACGACGAATTCCTCCTCAACCCCTTCGCGAACCCAAACCCAGGCAAACTCGAAACACGATTCAACTTCTTCATCATGCCCGCCCCACTAACCCCAAACCCAACCCCCTCCTTATCAACCGACGCCCCCCTACTCCTCTGCGTCGGATTCGACACCCCCCTCTGCAACGCCGGCGGAAACGGCGTCTTCACATACGCGTCCGCGATCGGGCGCTCGCTCAGCTTCAGCGGCGCCGGCGGTCCCGCGCTCCTCTTGCTATTCGCGCGCGCGCGCCAGAACCCACCGCCCCCTCCCCCTCCACTCCCACTCCCTCCGGGTCCCGCGAACGCAACACGCATGCCCCCAGCAGTACCACTACTCGACCCACTCCCCGTCTTCGCAAGCCCAACCCCTCCTCCCCCTCCACTCGTCGGACTTTCCTCCTCGCGGAAAAGCAACGACGACGGCGATTTCGGTCTCCCCGGAGGCGCGGTTTCGAACGGCAGAGGCTGTGCGGGGAAGGGTATAAGCGGAGTCACGGCCAACGGGTCCCGGATATCGACGTGGCGGGAGGCGCGGAGCGAGGGGTCTGACGGGAAGGTCGTGGGCGGGTGGATTACGGCGCCGCTGATGGGGCTGCCGGGGTCGCTGTAGCGGCCGTCGATTTGTTGGAATTGCGTGTGTGGCGAGGCGAGACGGGCTGCTGCTAGGTCGTCGGAGGAGTGTGCGGTGTGGGTTGTTGTGTATACTGAGTTTGGGGGGTAAGGGCCCGTGGTGTTGGTGTTGGTGTTGTTTGGGTTTAGGATCGGGGCTAGGTCCCCGGTTGTTGGGGAGGAGATGCGGCGTAGGCCTTCTGGGGTTGGTGGTGAGGGGAAGCTGTGCTGGGAGTGGGTTGGGGAGAGGGGGGAGACTTCGTAGGGTTGGGTGTGCGCGGTTGCGGTTGCTATGTTACCCGCTGAGACTGGGCTGACTATGTTGAGGTCTGGGTCTCGTGTGTCGAGGATGATAGGGGCTGGATATATTGGCTGAGGGGCGGCTATTTCTAGAGATTTCTTCTGCGGTTGTAGTTGTAGTGGCGCTGATGTTATTGCCTGGGGGTGAACCAGGGCCATGCCGGCTTCGTTCACTATGCCTGCAGGGCTTGGATTGAGAGTTTCATGTTGAAGCTGACTTATAGGTAACGGGGGTTTAGGAATCGGAGGTCGTTTGTTGCCTTCGTCGAGGCTGTCATAGGTCGATGAAGTGTTTGAATCGGGTCGTGGCGGGAGTGCTCTGTTAACGTATTCTGGCAATGCTTCCGGCGGAGGATATTTCTGCGGTCTTCCAACGATTGATCCTGTTCTTCGCGGTTTGCTGCCATTGTCTAGGCCTCCTAGAACATGAGATGAGGCCATCCCGGTAAAGTGTAAGCTTCTATCATGTCTTATCGGGCACTATAACTTTGATGAGAAGTCGTAAATCCAATATTTCTCGGAAATTGAGAATCTCGTCTCTGGCCTCGATACCGAAACAAAGAACCTACTAACACTCGAATTTCTGGTTTTTTTTGTTTCCGGTCCAGTCCGCGCGTTCCAGTTCCCGAATGCTTTGTCTTGGGTTACGAACAAAGGCAATTAGCTGGGTAGGGGGCAATATTATGACTATATGCCAACCAAATACATATAGGTAGGTACATTAGAAGATCATGTATGCACAGGTTCTATATCGTCTACTTTATGATATATGTTGAGTAAAAATAGCTGCAACGGAACCAAAGGAGTGGAATTGGTTTTAGTTGAGGCGAGGAGCTATCTGATCTAGTGGACGTTAAGTGTATGGTAATATCGTATCTCTGATGCGTTTACATTGTAAGCTGACTCGAAGACCCAAAATGGGCTGTTTATGATGTCGATGCCGTAGGAGGTGTTAGGGGCGGGAGAAGGCATCCTAGGGACGATAGACGTGTTAGACTGGACTAGTGAAATCTTCGCGGATGTTTACATGAAATGAACATCACTATCCACCCAATCTAACGGCCTTTAAAATGTATGTATCCTTAATTATTAACTCCTAAGGCTCTTGGATAGAGCAACGTATATTATAATCGGTACCTAATTGGTACGGTATGGAATAATGCGAATTATGAGAAACCCCCTCTCCCCTTTTGAAGTCCGAAATAAACCTCCACTATAGAGACGCCGGCTTGATGCACCCACAAATATAAATCAACCCATCTTTGCAGGCGGAACGAAGAGAACCCTACTCGACCTCTTGAAGCTGACAATACATATGACTAAGTATGAGAGCTCATAACCTCATGCGACCGCCATATGCTACCCCATGCGATAAACGCCCAATAGATCTTCTCGACACGTTGAACAATGATATTTCTCCACAATCTCATCCATCCCATGTCGCATCATGTCAAATCATCTTCCGCCGGCCTTTCCTTTACCTTTCCCCTTTGCCTTGTTCCCCTTTGCTGCTGTAGCTTCAGGCTTAGAGTAAAAGCTTGCTTCGTCGTTAGCAAATAACTGTTGATCGCCTTTGCCACCCATTTCCATGAACTCTTCTGCACCTCTCTGATCCGCAGGACGAGGTTCTGCTGGTGTTTCCTTGTTTTTGCCCGCTGTCGGGTTCTTATTGAACACCTTGACCTGACCCTTCTTTGCATCCGGGCTGACGGGGACTTTATTGGCGACTTGCACCGAGTTGATAGAGCTGAGCAGTGTTCGCTCACGGACCGCGCCCCTTCGCTGCACCTCGAGGCCCCCAATCCCCGCCACTAGGCCATCCGTACTATCATTTACACCTAGCGTCTTCTCAGTTATCCATGGATGTGTAAGGCATTGGTCAATCGTGAAGCGTTTTTCTGGTTCGACAACCAACATTCGATCAATGAGATCCACTATTATGACAATATTAGTTTGCAAAGCTATGAGTAGAGAAATGCGACCTCGGAATGATAATGACTCACATGCTGGGTCTCCCACTGAATCCCAATAAGGGGAAGGGTAATCAAATCGGCCACTCTTAATCTGCTGCGAAAGCGTATAAGGGAAATCACGGCTGCATAGCTCATCCGAGAAAGGTGGAAACCCGCATAGACAGATGTACAACACCACTCCTAGTGACCAAATATCGACGGCCTTAGTATATTTCCTGTGTTTTACTTCTGCCAAGATCTCTGGAGCAACATAGCTAGGTGTGCCGCATAGAGTAGTTGTGAATGACTCCTCCCCGATGATTTTAGCGAGTCCGAAATCAGCGAGCTTGACGTGAAGCTCCTTGTCGGTTAGCAAGATATTTTCAGGCTTGACGTCTCGGTGAACAATATTTCGGTCATGCTATTTGAAATGTCAGTAAGGTAGACTTATGTGAATTGAGATGAAAAGTAATACCAGATATTTGATACCCTGGAACAACTGGATGAACAATTTCCTCGTTTCCGCCTCAGTCAACTTCTGCTTTAGAACGATGTGGTTGAATAGTTCGCCCTCTGGTGCAAGTTCCAAAACTAAGTAGACGGCATTCTTCTCATTGAAGGTGTCTTTCAGACACAACACGTTAGGATGGCTGACCCCCATCAGCACTGCGATCTCCTGTTGTAGCCCATCTGTCTTAGATTTTTCATCCATGCCGGGGTTCTTGGTAAATATCTTGACAGCATAGCGTAGGCCAGTAGACTTCTCCACGCATAGGTATACTTCCGCAAAGTGGCCTTTGCCTAGGCGGTCGAGTAGGGTATACTGTTGGAGGAAGGCGCTGGAAGATCGGCTTCGTGGATAGCGGAAGATAAATCGAGCTTTGTCCATAACTGCAATCTCGTCTTGCTCTTGCAACTCACGACGTTGATTCCTCCCAACGATAGCCTCATTCACAAAAGTTCCATTGCTGGATAAGTCTTCAATTATTGCTATTGTGTCATCGCTGTTGTTCTCGGTGAATATTAAGCAGTGACGGTTGGAAACCATCGGATCGTCCACGATAACGTCTACTAAAGTCAGCATTTAATCCAGTCACCTAGAAAACTTTAAGATAGAAGACAATAAACATACCGCACTCGGGATGCCGTCCAATCAGATATCCGCCTGATGAGACGCCTTTAACTTTACTCTTTTCGAAGCTTTCTTCCTGTTTTAGTGCAGTACCACCTGCCAGCTTTTTGGGTAATGCGCTTGCGACGTCGTCTGACTTTGGACAAGTAGACCGTTTTCTCAAGACCACACACCTTCCTCCATATGCAGTGTTGAGTGGGAAGAGATACCCCCATACTCCCTCTTTCTCTTCGTCCTCAACATCGTCGGACAGAGCAGCGTTGCCGTCGACGTATTGGGATGTTGGAAATGCCTGAGTGTCTTGTAACGGAGACGAGAAGGCTTGTGCTTGAGAAAAGGTATCTTCCGGAGTACGATGTGTCACTTGACTGGGTCGTCCATCTGGAGGTTCAGCTGTCGGCTCTTTATATATACCGTCGCTGTCGGTTTGGTAAGTGACTGGTGATGGTAGGTTCTGTTTATTGGCGACGACAGGGGTTTTCAGTTGTTCGGCATTGTCAGCTTTTTGCGACAATCGACCGGATCGGCGAGGTTTCTTCGCAAGGTCATTATCATGCTTAGAGGGAGGAGATTCCTATGACGATACATTAATTATCCGAGATAGACCAATTAGGATTGCTGCAAGTACCCTTCCTCTCTTCAGCTGGCTTTTTTCGCGTGGAGCCATGGTTGGCTGCCTTGAGCAAGGGCGCTGGGATATTTTTTTGATCGTGTCAGACTAGTAAAGGGACAAAAGAGAAATAATATAACACAAGTTATTATGCCTGACGCGATAATGTATGCCAGCGAAATGCGGGACGTCGCGTCGAAGTGTCGGTATTGCAACAGTGTACTCGAGGGAGTAAGTAAGCGTGGATAGATTGAGTGGAAAATTGTTATGGTAGTTTGGTAAAGGTCGAGAAGCTTATTACGGAAGAGGATATACAGGTCTAACAAGGGTCTCGAGGTCGATCCAACTCGACAACGGGATTGGCGGCCGCAGCTGACGAGGGCTTCCGAACGACTTCTAACACTATCACCCTTCACCGACCTCAAATATATAATGACTCACTAAAACCAATTATTCAGCACTGTTGAAATGGAAAGAATGTTTGCGAATATGAACAAAATCGTATACCGCGTGATTTTCAATGTTTCTATTATGAAAAGTTAAGAAAAAGTATGGAAAGTCTCAAACCTTGAGATTGGCAGCTGATAGTGCTAAAGGTCACCCCCAGTTTCCCAAGATGCAGCTGTAATCGGCAAGTGGGGATGCTTATCCGCAGTCTCCTGGATCGTTATAGGGCTGTGCAATAATTTCCAAGCTTTGAAGGTCGTACCTTGTAGCAGCTCCACCCCTTCGCACTCTTTGGTGCGACGGTGCTCTGCGATTCCGTCATACTTTCCTATTCTTCATCTTCCTTTCCCATGGAACCTGATCAGCGTGGGCTAAGTGTAAGTACCAGGAAAGTTTGTATTCCTAATATTTTAACGTTTCCTGCCAAAAACAATCATATACGAACATGTTAAAAGTTAATGCTCATCATAGCTTCTACTCCATGTGAGGCTAAGCAGCGGTCACACGCAATTTCACTCTCACACTGGAGCTTCAGGTGATAATCGTTTGTGAGCACCTGCAACGCCTCACATGCATTACAACGTTTGATATTCACGAGATTAAATATTCTATAGATATTGCTCAAACTTTGTAGCTTAAAAATCATGTTCTATTCACCAGGCATTTTCCTTCTCCTATGTAGGAAGATACGCAGATAACTTAGGTACTAGGTAGATATCAAGTACTTACCTTATCGATAAAATACTAAGCATCAATGATGTTATCTTCATCCTACCTAGATACCTACGTTAGTAATTAAAAAATCATCATCACTTCATATGAGAGACAGTACCTACATACTAACCTAGTATCAATTATTCACGATTCGGATTTAAAGCTTATCCAAAGGGTCACTCAGTGGCATTTCGCCCACCATGTTAAAACCGCATCTAGGTAGTTACCATCAACGTTATACACGATTAACATTATGAGTGTATCAGTACATGTCTGTCCTCGCCAATGGACTCCCTCGTCCAGGATCCAAAGCTATGTCCTAGTCTCATGACATGGAAAGCTGGCCTGGTATTTTCAACTGCTATTTAGAAATGATGTAGACGTCATAACGCAACAAGAGGCTTAGGACCACTTTGGTATTCCCCTTGCTATGCTCCATAACGCCTGGGACGAAGGAGATTCACACACTCCTTTCTACCTAAAACCCCCAAAATACTCTTTACCAATACCATTGTGTCTAATGCAACCCCAGCTATCATCGTATAGATTTATTTTCATCAGTTCGTGGAGTAAGAATCGTCATAGAGCCGATCGTATAGCGAGGTGAGGAAGGTGGTGTCATGGCTCTCAGCGGGGGACAGAGGATCGATGAGCGACAGAAGGGCGGTAAGGCTATAGAGAGATCCAAATGGGGCATCTGGAAGAAGGAGCGATTCGATCGCCGTTTCTACCGTCCGGAAGTAGATGAAGAATTTGAACCTGTAATATTCGACTCCCGTCGACTGAGCCGATTCTTCTGTGAAAATGACGAGGAAGGGGATGAAGACGAGAGAGAAGCGTTCGACTTCCGCCGTTTCTACCGTTCGGGAATAGGCGACTTCGCCAAGCGTCCGCCAGCGCTGATGCGCTTTTGTAAGCGCGCGTCCTTATCGCGCTGAAGTCGCTCGCTCGGACTCGGACTAAGACTACCAGGTAGCGACACGCCCGATGCCTCAATAGCAGCACTTCGGCCACGCTTTTGTTCGATATACATCTGGGCGCTCCGACTTAATGGAAAGGCAGGCATCACAACTGGTATTTCAGCCCCGTTCTGTATCAACATTTCCGCAATTGGAAATGGGATGACTCGAGAATCGGGCTCCGGTCGTCCAGCTGTGGGCGTAGTCGGCGACGGTGACGCCGGGTCAGCCGCAGCAAGAGCCAGAAAAATGGGGTGAGTTCCGCGACTTTTATCCAAGGTATTGGGGTTAGCCTTCAGCGCCAAGGCGTATATGACTTGTTGGACCTCATTACGCTTTATAGCCGCCAGGAGAGTTTCGTCGGCGGTTGGATATCGCGAGAGAGTAGCTGATATCGGCTCTATGTAAGCCCTATCCACGTACTTCGCCGTTATAAACTTCAGGCGTTGTTCTCGCGTAGCTTGCGGACCTGGCTTGAGGTTTGGGTCAAGCCTCGATTCCCAGACCATATTTGAGACTCTGTTTCCAACAAGAAGTAATAGCTCGATAATATCGGGCGTAAATGACGTGATATCGAGAGTGAGTGATCGCACTTTGCTGATATGCGTTCCCAGGGATCGGTGAATGCCACTGCACTCAATACATAGGATGATAGCCAAGTTAATCGAAACCCACTCGACCTTGGACCCGCTGCCACAGTCAGCACACCAGCAATTGCCTTGATCATTGTCACGAAGCATCTGAAGTAATTTGTCTGGATGTTCATCGTAGCTACTGCTTGGCGCTCGTGCGTTTGCGGGTCGCGCCCCGACTGTAGTACGGCGAGACGGTGGGGCGGAGTTGGCGTTGGTATGAGAACCATGATGAGAGCCATGATTCAAAGAGCTGCTCTTCCCAGTCAAAATCGAACCGATGTCGCGCTTAAGGCTGGTGGTCGACTCTCCGGGAGACAACGGCTTGTCTTTAAGACCACGACCTTCAACTGCGCTTTGGAGGGCGTTGTTGATAGAAAGGATCCAGCTGTTCATATCCTCGCCCGAAGTTGCTTGATATACCCTCTTGTAGTGTGGCGTAATTACTTCGAAGCAGAATCTCCGTTCTGCGTTTCTCGCCTCGCGGACAGATGCCATGCGAAGGTCGATAGGGTCCATATGGAGGTCGAGCTTTTGCTTCCAGTTGCTGTACTCCGACAGCTTCCCTTGGTCTAGAACAACCCAAAATCTACGATAATCTTGTTAGTAGATAACAGCATAAGGTCGATATCGAGTTCACGTACTTATGCCAACCCTGTTTATTTAATGAAAGAGGATCTACGTGGGTGCCCGGCCGGTTGAGAGCCCAGAGCAGACCTTCTTTTCGGTGCGTTGAGTTCTTATCGGCAATGGCCAGCTGGCTGAAATCCCTCTCCTCTAGATCACGTATTCCCTTGAATTTCGATGTTTGCGCAGGACTATGTAGAGAAGCATGCCCTATGCTTCCTGGAGATCTCGAGAGGTCGGTGCCTACCGAAGTCATAGCCCCTGAATTGCCTGTAGGTACAGGTTTGAGTTGAGAGCTAGTGCTATCTGCCCGCCCAAGTTCCGAATCGGAAGTGTGTTGGTTGCCATTCGAGTTAGGGTTGGCGGCTGTGTGGACTGCCGTAGTGACACCCTCTGGCTCGTTATACTGAAGATTGCTCTTCTCTAGTACACGTCTCTTTTCCTCCCGTTCACGTCTTTGGTATTGGAATTCTTTATCGGCTTCGTGTACCTCGTTCGCTAAAGCTTCAAGTTGCGGTAACAAATTTTCAATTCTCTGTGCGGTGGTTAAAAAGCCCCTTGCTTGGATATCGGCGTATTTGGTTAAATGGGACAAAACTTCTTGCTCCTTCCGGCCACCGTGGAGATCCTGCATAAATGATGAATAGTCGAAGCGTTTGAGCTCAAAATTCCTCCTTTTCGTTTGGTATTTGTTATCGCTCTCGGCAAGCTTCTTAGTCTTCACCGAGTCTTGTCGTTGGCCAAGATACCGAGATACGTAAGAATAGTAATCCTTGCTCTCCTCCTCGAAGTCTCGTCTTTTCGATTCCGCTTGTTTGATGTCATACGTGTAGAGTTTGCTTATAGGTTCGATAATAATCTTCTGTAAATTAACAGTATTTTGCCTTTCGTAGTTGAGGATTTCTCTCGAAATTTTGTCAAAATAATGATCGATGGCAGGCTGAACCGCATTGGCATTTGTTGCTGACGCTTCTCGGAGGGCATCCGTAAAGCTCACGAAAGCCTCGTTCGCTTCGGTCTGTGTGGCGTGCGCGTGTTCGGCCTTCTTTAATACTTTCTTCATCTGCGTTCTCATATTTCCAGTCTTCTGCTCAAGCGCCTTGATTGTAGCCCTAAAAACCGGCCCATCATCGCTCACAGTCATATCCTCGCCCGGTCGGGGGCATGATATATCAAGCTTGACAGAATCTCGGGAGCCTGGCACGATCGTAGGCGCGATAGATAATGCATCACTCGGAGGGTGAACAGGAGAGCTCGGTTCGTCTTGTTCGCTAATACGAGAATCAACAGATTGCGATGATGGCACTCGAATCCTAGGAGGTACTGCTAATTGGAAAGCCGGCGATGGGGAGTTGGGATGGCTTGGGAAAGGCGAGGTATCTAAGCGATTTGTTAAGTATGATTGTATAGGTGAACGGGGATTCTCAGTGGACTCACTAGAGACCCAGAAGGAAAACCTGGCGAGGGTATCCAGGCGGTGTGCTCTTTGATCGTACTCGACAAACTATATCATTGTTATTTAGCCAACGTCGTCGTAGATGTCCGGGAGCACGTACACTACAAACGTTTCTCCATCCACCTCCTCCGTCCTCTGTTCCCTTTGGCGGTTTCCATTTCCACGACCATTCGAAGGTCACTGAAGCGCTTCCGCCAGTGGTGTAGTCGCCTACTAATTCAACATTCGCATTTTTGTGTAGATTTGGATCGGCGTGAAACTCGCGAGTGACAAGGTTCTCGAGGTCTCTATTGGTCGAAGCGTATACATAGGTTAGTCCGTTGATGTGCGTATCGATACCAGCCCCGCCATCTTCCTGGCGGATAACAAAGGTAAAGTTGAATATGAGTTCGTCGTCATTATTGAGTTTGAGTAGGAAATTTGGGACAGCTGAAGGTTCAATGTCCTAAAGCAGTAATGTTAGAAACATGGGATAAGTTCAGAGCTAGGGAATTTTGGCCTCTTGTTTCATAACTAACCTGAATAAATTCGACCAAACCAGAGTCGCCTGGTGATCGCGTAGCCGTAACCCGAGTAGCGGGGAAAACATTAGGAACTATAGTAGTTGAAATGCGCTTGCGAGGACAGGTAATAACTAAAGAGGCGATTGAGACTAGATGGGGTCAGTTCCGGCTGCGCGAATCGCAAAAGGGGGGGAAGTAGACGAACGTCGATTTTGGTCTCTCAAGTAGATGGCAGCGCCATCATCAAGTCTGCTGCTCACGATACCCATTGTGAGAAGAGCTGGCCAGATGAATGGCCGCGCAAAAAAAGAGTACGAATATCAATCAGATCAACTATATGATAATCGTAAAAAAAGAATTGGCGAGCGTAATGGATGCAAGGTGGATTATATTAACTAGTGACGTTGTAAGAGAGATATGTATCAAATTGGAGAAAAGCTGGAGTGGTGTCGCAACAGTCGCAGCGACCGCAGGTGCTTGAACGGGTTGCGGGCAGCCAATCCGGTTGGGACGAAACGATTGCGCAGTGGATTTTGGCGGGGTCAATTCATTAAGGGTTGCAGCGGTTGCAGTGGTTGCAGTGGTCGCGGTACAATACCAAAAGGCACCAAGGGGCGCTATTGCAGAGCCGTCGTGTTGCCTTACGCCGAATATAGCCAAGCATGCAGGTGTAAAAAGGTGTAGAAGAGGTAAAAGAGCCCCCAGGTGACGTTCGAGTTATACCGACGAGGCAGAATATACTAAATATACCACAACATATAATCAGTTGCAACGTTTGACCGAAATAGCGCAAACATTCATCCGTAGTAGTCATCACACGAACAAAACTAAAAAGGGATTGAAGCAGAAACACGAGCGCGGCAGAGCAAAAAGGCAGAAGGGCAGAAGGGCAAAAGGAGGCAAATACAGGGGTGTGCTAGGGTGTAGTGAAAGACAATGGACAG
Organism: Annulohypoxylon maeteangense; assembly: GCF_022496945.1. Classification (NCBI taxonomy): domain Eukaryota; kingdom Fungi; phylum Ascomycota; class Sordariomycetes; order Xylariales; family Hypoxylaceae; genus Annulohypoxylon; species Annulohypoxylon maeteangense. The sequence goes on along the minus strand of NW_025953248.1, from coordinate 3,670,070 downwards.
GAGATCCTTTTAGCTGAAACAGACGGATTGGCAGGCTGAAGAATGTTCAGAATATTCAGAATGTTCGTACCTTTTACTAGGCCATACGCATACGCAATACCAAGCTGTATAATCCTAGAAGTCACTCGTGGACAACAAGGCTGAGCAGCATGTGATGTGAGGTCAAGGCCAGCAAGACCAGTGATCCGGTAGATATCCAATGCCAATGAGTAGACCTCACTTGTCGCGTGCCTTTAGAAAATATGGTCTCGTTCGATTGAGTATTAAGTCCTAAATGAAGCATGTGTAAAATGCGCTGTAAAGGAAACATCTGTTTGTTGTATACTTCATATACTGTATGTGGCGACGAGACGAGATGAAATTCTGTAAATGGAGTATGAAGTGTTCACGAGACAAGGCAAGGCGCGGAAATAGATGAACGAGTGACGAAAGATGAAGGCAAGGTAGCACCTGAAAGCTTGGCTGCTGAGAACGCAGTTACCTCGCCTTAATGCTTACCTAGGCTGCCTAGATAGGTACCTAGATAGGTAGGCTAGGTACCTACCCTAGGTCCTACATGCCTGCCTAGCAGCCGCTCAGCCGGGGTAGGTGCTCCATCTTATCTAATAGGGATCTGTGCAAGTTCAAGGTTGCGATAGACTCAGGGAAAGTTGGATCGAACTGATTGGAAAATTACATAAGCGAAATATAATAGTAACACAATACGAAACCATCACAATCTCACATGTCTATTAAATCTGTACTATGTATGTGTCTTGGAAGGCTTTATCTATTTACATGTTAGGTACCTAGCCAGACAAGTAAGTCTTTTGCTTTCATGATAAATTCAGCTTAGTTTCTAATCCGACCTTAAATAGTGAATCAAAAGTCAAATTGCTACCTCTCGTCTCAATGTTCCATATCTAGTACTACTAAGTCAGAAACGTTTATACACATCCTACCTACACAGTTGAGTGCTCATACATACCAACCTACATATACGATCTAGAATAAAACTTACGTACATAACGTTGTCAGCTTTACGCGATGGTGACCGATCATCTGACCTCCCTAGGTAGTTAAAATCTTCGTTCGATGATATTATGAGGACATAGGGTCGCATCCAACGAGCTCAAAATAGAGTAGCTTGTTGAGACCGTCCTCGTCGAGAGATTGTAGACTAATCGTTTCAAAGGCCGCCCCCTAGATCTATCTGGTATAGCCCCGCCATGGTTCACCAAAAGACATCCACCAATTTTGGATATAAGAGAATTTTGAAAACCTTGATTGTGCTCATCCATGTGTGTGTGCTACGTGTAGGTTCCCGCTAAACTTATTTCATAGGTCTTATTTAGCAGCCACATATCCAATAACGGATATGGATCATCTTCTCGTCGTGTGAGACAGCCTTAAGATGAAAGTGCGGTAGACCATTGAAAATCGGCACAGACATTTACATACACAATTGTAAACATGTTTAATACGTTGCGATTCATTGACGTTCCTTATGTAAGTAGGGAATCTGACATGTATTACACGGTGTACAAAGAAAAAGACAATTGCAGTCGCAAGTTGTTGCACTAGGTTGATGGTAAAAGCTGCAGGTGGCATGTGGAGAGGAGCAGAGGTGCGAAGGGACTAATGAAAGGAAGGCACCTAGGTACAGGGTCCTAAGATAGTCCCACTATCGATAAATTTATATCATCGTCATTGGGTAGATATTGGGTAGTTACCCCCCTCCGCATTCAATAAAATGATAACTCTCCTATTTGTATTGCATTGAAAGGGATACTACTCGACCGAATGACGTTGCTGCATTTTCCTAAAAGGAAAAGCCTAAGCCCCGGAGCCGCCCAGGTCAATTCAATTTCTATTTCTAGACAACCAAAACGTTAGTCTCAATTGCCGGCGGCGTCACCTTGTAACCTCCGTACCTAACCTAATATTATCGCCTGACCGATCAACCTACTTCAACATCTCACCTTACAACACCTACAATCTACAATCTACAACCTAGAAACTAGCCCTCTCAATCGAATTACTACGAATACCGCGAGTCCCTTATGATTGTAATAAAACGAACATGCGTCGCAGGTAGTTTATGGGACATGACTTCATAAGACCGACCTACATTCATCCTGCACCATGTCGTCGGTGTCGAGGAAAGCGGTGCCCAATCGCCGCGTAGACAGCGTGCAAAATAGCGATAGAAGGAGTCGCGCTGGTTCTTTGGCCAGGCAGTTGGCCGTGAGTCATGACGATGCCTATACCTACGCTCTACGAGTCGCCTATCTACATTACATCCTCCAACCCAAGACCAAGCGAAAGCAATGGGTCCCCGCACCGAAGCCGCCACCTCGGACACATACGTCGAATATAGGAGATTTGGTCAAGGAATTTGTTCCGGGAAACTCTAGTAGCGTTAAGCTTCCCCATGGATTTCGGGGCCACCTAGAGAAAAGAATGGAGCGTGTTATTATGGGGGCTGAAAGATTGCCTGGTTACAACGATGCTGCTGTTAAAAAGACGTTTGCGCAAGCCTACACGGCTTTTACCGAGCAAGCTTTTCGGAAGAATGTCGATAAGGAGCGCAAGGTTGAGCCGCTAGTGTTGATTTTCTATTCGGCTTCTACCAAGGCATGTATGCTTGGTCATGAGCCAGGTGACGATTCCTGGAAGCTTCTTGTCGACAGACACGTCGCCCTCTTTGTTAGGCTTCTGACCAACATATTGCGGGATCAAGGCCACGAGCGAGACAAACCAGACCTTCTAAGCAGATTAAGCACTCTAGAAAACAAGCTCCTAACCAACGACCAGAATCTTTATATCGATACGGGTCAGAGCTCTGGTAACACGATCGAGGTTATAGTACCGCTTACCTACGACGTCAAGGATATGCCTATGGTTCAAGTCGTCGCTAAGATATTTGGCCTTTCCCATTCTGACGTCCAGACTCACATCGATGCTCAGCGACAAAATTGGACGGAAGAAGCTGCTCTAAGGGATCTCAAGGCATACCAGCATAGGCTCAATTCGAATGCGAGCGGTGCTTTAAGAAGCGAAGATTTCAATGTCGATGAGGCATATCAAGAGTGGAAAAAAGCAGAAGCGCCTTTCCTCTCGCAAATGATGATGGAGATCTTGACAGCTCGGCCGGAGTTAGCTAGGAGATCCACAACTGTCAGCGTCTCTTATGATAAAGCATTGCCAGGAAGCCCTTCTTCGGCACATCCAGACGATAGAAGAGCATCGTTCAGTCCAGAAAGAGCCTCCATGTATGGCATCGACAGCGTAATGAACCTTGGATCCATGTCGTTCGATGATAACAGCAGCATTAGGCCTGTGGATGACTCCAATTACACCAACTACACCTTCATTCCCCCTGAACCCCGCGAGTTCTTGAAAGTTATTGCAAAGTATGCCGTCGAGTTTGATGCCATGCATGACGACGAAGCCGAGGAATCTAGTCTATTTTCGAAACAGTCAATGGATCTTCTTACAGAACTGTGTGTGCGCTGGCGAATTCCCCAGTTTACTCGCCTAGTCGTCTTTCTAGAAGTGGCGGCTCGTAGATTCACAGATACGCTGTTTACAGTGATTGATTTAGACAACGCCTTTGACCTGGTGAAGATTCCACAGCCGGAAGTCAAAAAGCCACCTCACATCTACCTCCACAGTGAGACCCTTGAAACCATGGACCGAAGTAAATGGACAATCACAGATTACAATGTATTTCGGCAAACCCTCCAAACAGTCAACGACGCGCTATTGCGCGATCTTTACGATACTTTAATGCATTGCTACGAACCCAAGCCACCGTCAGCTGGACCGGCAGTGCATGTCCTGACGAACCATATCTTTAGCGATCCCGATTTCTCTCGAAAGGAGGGAGATGCGCAGGAGTACACTCGTCTTCTTACGTCTGGTCTGCAGGAGCAAGCGGCTGTTGTCTATCGCGGGTTCCTAGACTCTGAGGTCCCTCGAAGTCAACACGACTGGGATTTTAGTCATGTAGTCCAGCTTGGCAAGTCGGTCGTGAAACTCTGCGAGAGGATCCAAAAGCGCTATAAGAAAAACCCGGAGATCATGGGCGTCAACCCCCTCACTGTCCTTGTGGAGACAATGTTTCCCAACTTTGAAGATGATGCTCACGATCTAATAAAGAGAATTGTCCAAGTCGCCCAAGATCGGGGAATCGAGTTACCTCTTCAAGACGGATTTGATTTGTATAAGGAATTGGTAGAAATTCGACGCATTCATAGATCATCCCTCCCTAGTCGACCGTTTACATTTGACGTCGAAGAGTTGCTCGTAGACTTCGTCTGGCGGTGGATCCAGAACACCGAAGCCCGAGCAGAGGAGTTCGTTGAAGGGGCTATCAATCAAGATCCATTTCAAGTACGGGGCAACGGACCGGGTCACATATCGTTAGATTCTGAACGTCACAGCCATTCGATTATCGATATGTTCCAGCTGTTCCACCAAACTACTGACCAGGTCTTCCAGTTGGAATGGGACAACGATGTTCACCACGCTCGATTTATGACCGCACTATCGAAAATTTTCGCTAACAGCATTGCCCGATACTGCGAAGTTGTGGATCAACGGTTTATAAAAGAGATGGACACACCAAGGCCAAGTGAGAAAGAAGCAGTGGAAGCAGCTCAAACGACACAGGGCAGGTTTATGCAATATGCCAAGGATGCTTGGAATACGAAGGACAAGATTGAACCATTCCAATTTTATCCTGAGGTAAGATCGATCTTAACCATCATCTTATTTGATTTGAAATTAACAAATTTCATAGTCCTTAGTAAAACTCAACAATGTCGAATGGGCGATGCAAGAGCTTGATAAGCTCGAGAGGACCATGAATGTGGATGCTTGTGCCGACATCCTCGAAAGGGTTGATGGGCCTAAGAGACAAATCAAGCGGCCGGCCAAGTATGTCTTTACTATTAAGATCGTTGAAGCCGAGGAAATCAAGGCATGTGATCCGAATGGAACAAGTGATCCGTATGTGGTACTTGTGGACGAATACCAAAAGCGGCTACACAAGACACGAATTGTTATGAGAACCCTTAGCCCTCGGTGGGATGAATCTGTAGATGTTACAGTCTCAGGACCTCTTAACATCGTCGCCACGATCTGGGACTATGACACTTTCGGCGACCACGACTTCGTCGGTAGAACTTCTCTGAAGCTAGACCCAATACATTTCAGCGACTACCTCCCAAGGGAATTCTGGCTTGAACTAGATACCCAAGGAAGGATCCTGTTAAGAGTGAGTATGGAAGGAGAGCGGGATGATATACAGTTTTACTTTGGTAAAGCGTTCCGGCATCTCAAGAGAACAGAGCGTGACATGGTCCGGAAAATCACAGACAAGGTATGTTTTTATAGTTCTAATACTCCCAAACGAATAGCTAATCAAAATCTACGTCAAGCTTTCGCGCCACATCAACGCGTCGCTCTCCTATGAGGCCTTACGATCCCTCCTTGGACGGAATATGACTTCACAGGTTACCTCATTCTTTAAACGACAATCCACAATTCCACAGATCACCGATACCGAAATCGAAAATGCATTGCAATCACTTTTCACGTACTTCGACGAAAACTTCGCCGTCATGAAAGAGACGTTAACAGATGCAACTATGGTTGCGGTTATGACACGTCTATGGAAGGAAGTGCTTATGGCCATAGAAACACTCCTCGTGCCGCCTCTGTCGGAGAAGCCGTCTAATCAACGGCCTCTCACTCAGCGCGAGCTCGATGTCGTTTTCAAGTGGCTAGGACTCTTATTCGATTTCTTCAATGCGCGAGACGAGGACGGGGAAGTCCTCGGTGTCCCCGCAGAAGTCCTAAAATCGCCTAAGTATCACGAGCTCGCATCGCTCAACTTCTTCTACTTTGATACAACCGAAAACCTAGTCCGTACATCGGAACGCATAGCCGCGGCAACGGCGCAGCGGCAGCAACAGCAACTCCAGGGGCACATGAGCTCCAACCGCCTCTCCGCCCCTGCATCATTGGGCTCTTCACTCAATGTCCCTCATGCTGGCCCGGCTTTCGCTAGCATGGGTACAATCCGCCGGGGCAAGAGTATCATGATGAGCCGCAACCTAGGCACCATGCGCCGAGCCAAGGAAGAGAAGCGGAAGGAAGCTCAAGCCGACCCATCCGATGATATGATCCTTCGTATATTGCGCATGAGACCGGAGGCGGTTGGATACCTCAAGGAAAGGCACCGTCAAAAGGAGCGCATGGCTGCCGCCGCCGCCGCCGCGATGATTGTGAAGCAAAGTGTCACCCAAGGTTGGAACTCAGCTGGTGGCGGCTTCGGTCGAGGCGGTGTTCCGATTCGACGCTAAATATGTGTTGACGGGGTCAGGCTAAATGTTGTATCGAGTCGAGAAAGTCGTTGTGCGATGTTTAAAGAGCTTGGATTTTGGGGACTTCAGAGGTGGGACAGAGTATACCAGCGCTTTAAGGGATTAGAGCTTACCAGCTCTATGACATCGCTATTCTTACGTTTCTAGGTGCCATTTCAAACGCGTCTCGCAGCATTTTTAATTCAATGGGTGTGAACATGAAAGGCGTTATCAGGCAACCAGTTCAGTGGCATTTGGCATTCGATAGATACCCTCACGAAGCAAGCTTTGGAGGTTCCACGGGCGCTTGTTGTTGTTCTTTGTCTCGCGTTGTCCTTTTGATTCGAGGGTGGCACCTTTCAACCGTTGTATTTTTTTTTCTCTTCTTACTTTGCTTTCGTTTTCTTTTATGGCCACGGCTGAGAAATCTATCTAATGTAGCTAGCGTACCAGAATGAAGCTATCGAGTAAACACGAAATGATGACTGATGATGAATATGTACGTATTTTGTCCTGTTATGTACGACGAATGGGTGCTCCCATGGTCACGCAGGTCTTTATCCACGAGACCTACCTCGGATGCAAGTACAATTAATGTATGTAATCTGAGGCGACACGGGGCCGGGATGTTCGCGTATAAAATGGGGAAACACGAGCCGTGTTGTACCTGCGCCCGACTGTGAATGGGTTCTTCCTATCGCTTATTGCCACTGCTCAGCATCATATCTATCCGGATCGGATCGTAATCGACGGCTCACGTAACTCGATGGAGAATGTGATCGACGAGAAAAACATGTAGCAATATATTATACGGCATCACTCTCGCAACACGTTAGCTAGTAGGTAGCTACCTGACAATCTCGGACTACGAATAGTCCCTTTGGGGTCCTCTCTTGCAACATATTTCGTTTGCATTGTTACATAGCAATAGCCGCCATAAACGACCATCAGAAATTATCAATAATACATATAGGTAGATATATGTGTGTGTGCAGTGTGCGATAATAAGCGACCGACAGTCTCCTACTCACCGTACCCATTTAATAATAATAGTAACAACAGCACTGACAAAAATGACAAATGACAAAATAAAATAAAACTTGAAATAAGAAAGGAAAAAAATCTTAACGTGCAGATATGTTCCAACTTTTAAGGCGAAGGAAACAGTTATTTCCGCCCTAAAAAGCTCTCGGGCGGCGAAGCGTTCCGTTGTCGGCCGGGGGGGTGTCTTCGCTCTGACAGGCTGCTGGCTCCGTCCAGGTTAAGTGAGAGAGAGAAAAAAAAAAGGGCATCACATGAACGTCCGGTTACTTTGGGGGGAGGTTGTAGTGGTGGGAGGGCTGATCGTCGAGGATCATCCCCCCTCAAAGTTGCGCGCGCAGAAGCAAACCTTGGGAACTTGGCCCATTGATGATCTCGACCCCGGAATTTCCACCCAAAGAAATACCTAGGTAATTCGCCCCCGCCATTCCAACCCCAAGATTCGGGCGTCTAGGTTCGAAGGGCACGCTCGGATTAGGTACCTAACGCTTCCTAGGTAATCTACAACGCAAGGCATTTTGCAGATTTTTTGGGGGGTAGGTAAGCCAAAAAAAGGGGGGTCCGCCAGCCGATCTGCTCAGCCTGAAACACTGAGATTTTGACAGTTCAGATGAAGATTGGGGCGGAAATGTAGAATTATTTCCAGATCGGCACATATTAATACAATATTCCATCTCGGCATTTCCCTTTGCAAAAGGACCAAGGCGTACAAACGTAGGTACATATCAGGTACTTACATAGTATGTACGTAGACCACGTGTTCATGGATCCGGAATAAAAAGAAGGTATTCAGCAGGTCAGTTATCTTACGCAGGATTCCGCTCCGGGCGGAGAGCCGCCTCAAATAGCGGGGATGACATTCGTCGTCAGGCACTGTTTCTAGCCACAATGCCGGACATACTACTACGCACACAGTAAATGGAGTCGTTCTGGCGTGCACAAAGCGATTTGGCCGGAGAACAGCCTTCTCGCGTGTTGGTGGAGCCTTGCGTTCTGGCGGTGTCGAGTCTCTCGACGACTTGGCCCCTGATAGGACAGTCCTAGAGGTATGCTTAATACAGGCTAACTGGAACGGCGTGGTTCGTCGATGGACCTAAGGGTCCGCGGCACGGCTTGATAATCAGGAAGATCTACCGTGGAATATACTCAGTTGGACATGGACCTGCAAATTTTAATCCTTCATTTTCTTAAATCGAAAGACGGCCGGAGCACTAACTGGACGTCTGGCCCCGATTAGATTCTTCTCGTGCACTCGTTCTGGAGGATCGAAGGCTGCGATGGGTGAGTTCAATGATGCGAAACGCTAGCGCGTGCAGCTCTCACCTCAACTCTTCGCCTGTTCGCGTGAGTTCGGGTCCTGGCCTACCTGGTCCAATGTCCAATGTAACGATGCCTCTGGGCAAGACGCTAAAGGTGTCCAGAGGTGACCTATGCCCGACGAGGGGCATTCGGGATGATTTGATCATGAGGTGCCGACCAACGTAAAACGAAGGAGAAAATGAGAAATGGGAAATAAGATCAGTAAATAGTAGACTAGAATTGACTAGACTAAGTGGACTCTTTCTCGTTTCTCGGCCACTCCTTTCAACCTATGGACCTTTCGACATCTCGACGGTGAAGCGCTTGAAAGTTGAATTGCCCCTCTGTGGGGTTTGACATACGATAGACGAAGGGATTTGAAAGGTCTGAAAGTTCTGAAAGGCCTAAAAGGTCTAAAAAGGACCCTCGCTACCTGTCTTTGTTGGATAAAATTTGTGGCAACCGAATAATTCCGTCGTTGTCCAAGTCGCCCAGGTCGCCAGGTCTTCCAGGTCGTCTAGACTTGCTAGGTATTCCACTTACATAGTAAAGATGGGTGACAGGATGCAAGAATCCCTATATTCGCTAGATTATCGTGTGTTCCGTTGCTGGAAATCCTTGAAATCCCTGAAATTCGGCGCTAGCGTCTGATAGCCCTACGAATCCGGACCAATTCGTGATCGCTTCGTGAGCCGATCATCCGGAAGTCCATCCTGTAAAATCGGTACGCTGTTCACTGCCCGCTGTCCGCTGCCAGCTGCAGTAGGTACTCAGCACAGTTTATACAGTACGGAACTTTCCCAGCTTTGCCATATTTTGCTTGCTCTGAACAGGAGCAATAGTTGCCTCGCGTTTCCCTTTTTGGGATAAGACACGGTACGGGAAGAGGACCCTAGGTACGTAAACCCTAGGGAGATTCCTTGTTGGGATCCGGCTGGGTGCACATGCAGATTTGCAGATTCTGTGACGTCACCTGGCATATAATGGGGGGAAGATAAGTAGCGACCCTGTACTAGCTAGCGACCCTTCGATAGGGGCTTCCATCACAATTGGAAGCCGATTCCTAAAAGGTTGTCTAACGAAGCTAGAACAAAGTGTGACAAGAAATATTTCGCGATGAAACATCTTACAAAAAGATACTCATGATCATAAATCGCAAATCAGTACAAAAACATCGTAGTGTCCCTGTCGATCAGACATAAGACGGACTGGACAAAATAAGAAATTTGAATAATTAAAATAGAAGAAAATAAAAGCTAAAAAAGGAGTCGCAAGTTTTGCCACCTTCGAATAATAAGACATAGCCGCTCTACTATGTAGGTACATACCTCCAGCTAGGTAGTAGGTACCTGGTAGGCTGGTAGGGAGTCAGAGATACCAACCCCGGCATGTAAAGTGGCTTGTCAGACCTGTAGCTTGTACAGCTCGTAGCAAGCGATTTGTGAGATCCTACAAGAATGCAAATCTGGAGAAGGCTGCTTTTGTTCTGCGGAAAGAACGCACGAATAAGATGCGATTTTGAAATCCAGACAAATGGAGAGGGGCATGGCCATAAATGTGACAGGCAGAAGGCCGCGATCTTTTGGCCTGTCCAGCCAGTCCAGCCTGTCTTCCTGCCTGCCAGGCGAAAGTACACGTACCAGGTTCAGTGGAGAACCGGCATGTTGGCGAACAGGGTTCGGAACCAATTGTCGATGATGTCGACCATGCGCTTGTATGGGATGAGATGGGATGGTAAGACAAAGCGGAATGACGATTCTTAACTTCTTGGGTCGACCAGTCGACCAAGTTGAAATCTCGTTGTATATCTTGTGTATCTTGTGTATCCCATAAGGTATGGGATATCCCACCCTACCTTAGACATTCGTAGGTGCAAATATATGCAGGCAAGGCAGGTAGTACCTACAGTACCTACAGTACCTAGCCTGCTCCTAGGAAATATGCGCGACTTGCGGTCCAGACCAGTTGGGGAAAATCAACCTTGGAAACCGCTTGAATCCGAATGGCCCGTGGCCATGACCGCGGCTATGATCAACGGCGAAAGCGAGCAAGTCTTGAGTCAGTAATTGAGTCGAGAGCGGCTAGGTGAGTCCATGCGTGCGATAAAAGAGCTGCAAGTGACAACTGCAAAGAAAGACGACAATGCGACAATGCGACGATGAATCCAGAGTCCAGAGATCTTAAAATAAGTTAATATTACAACATGACGTCAGCTTGATTATTTTAGTTTGAAGATAGATGATGTTTAGGAACCTTGGAAGTCCAACCTTCCTAACGTCTAACATCTGGGAAGTCAAATAAATCAGGGTAACAGCTTAGCGCGACCGGTCGGGTGTGTTAAAATACGGCATATGAAGCGTTAGTTTTATGTCTATCCGTTTCTTCTTTCCCATGTGCGGCGGCTGAAATACGAGAATACCTACATAGTACCTACTTCGTACTTTCCAACTTTCAACATTGGACAGCGAACTCGAGCTTACCAGTTTACCAGCTTACGTACATGTAATATATACGTGATATACATTTCACATCTTAACAGTGGGAGGTCCCTGACCTCGCAAGCTTGCACCTAGGCCACTTTCTATACTTTCTATGACTTAGTAAAACCCATCTGGGTGGAACGTTCAACTATCGGCCACCAACTTACAAGCTCTGACCCTGCTCGTTTACTTCAAGTCTCGTGGGTGCCCTGGAGGTTAATTGATGCTAACCTCCGTTAGTAAAATGTTAGCTAAGTGTTAGCTACATCGCAATGGCGTTACCCCCCACAAACGCTCCAGAGGCCTTGCGCCTACTCCGAAGATGCGAATTAGATTTCATTACAGACCGGTATTAGGTACGTAAGGTATTAGCCCCTTCGTCAACTGCTAGGTAGGAGAGAGCCGATCACCTATCTCGTCCCGTATGTAGCACTTGTTAAACGAAATGTACCGTAATACCGCATATAACGCATGGCAGATTCAGAAATACTTGGTCATCCATAGTAGTGACTTGGATGGCAGTCAACCCTTTCACACCCCATTAAAATTACACATGTGGAGGTAATAAATATTCGCCGTTTTAGAGGGTATAGCAAAGCCCTGGACTATCCAAAATCAATATACATATCTCCGTCCATACATACCTAGTTAGATATGGTGATGGACGTGTGCCTCTTCCTCTACCTTAGATCCGGTAAGGTACCCCATCGCGCCCATCTTGAAAAAGTCTCCTAGAAGAGTTGCGGTACTCAGTACTTGGAGATCACAAATATACGCCTAGCTGAAAGTTCTGTTAGCGTAGTAGGTTAATTTACAGCTAGCCTGTAGTAAGTAAAATGCCTGAGCAGGTACCCAGTACCTAAACACCCGACCTCTTCTATTAGCATTCTCCTTGCATCTATCTATATGGATATTATGGATTTGGAAACAATGAGAAGAAGGGGTCGATAAAGACAAATACACTATAATGACAGAAGAGGAAGAAAAAAAACCAAGATAAAAAAGGAACCGTTGGAGCCCGAATCTATGTCAGATCTAGAATAATAGAAAATACATAATTACAGAATTGTCCTGATGATTTCCTTGTCAAGCGTGGCTGGATGTTTCACCCCGGCTATTTCCTTTCCTTCCCTCCCAAGCCGTGAGTTAAGTTGTAGCGAACAGCAAAAGTGGCTAGCACGTAGCGTGGTCCGCACTGCGTACTGGCACTTTTTGAACCTCTCATCCTTCAGCAATCCAATAACCCCCGACCCATAGACCCAAGTCGTCCCCGCCTAATCTTCGCTTTCCCTTATTGCTTCGCTTTCTATGTCAGGGTTCCCATTGGAAAGTTAGGGAGGTCCACCCGCCTAGTTAGGTTTAGGTGACCTAGCGGTCCCCTTGACATACCTAGGTACATAGGTACATCTTTAGTTGTACATTCTGTGTTCTTGTACATCGGTACATATGTACATGTGTACATCCCATACCTACTACGCTACACCTCCTCTCCCAAGCCCGAGCCCTCGTCTCTCCACCCGCTCGCTTTCAAGCAGGGTCTCTCCTTATTGAATCGACAAGAGAAGAGAGGCCTCTTCCCTTTCAGATCTAATCCCATCTCATCCAAGTCAACACACAACAAAATCGTCTTATTCGACGACGGCGAAGACGAATATCGTCAGACTTGTATGAGTTGAGCGTTCTCGTTGCTTGTAATTATATATTCCGAACGTTGCTATTATTAATCCGAGCTTTAACACGGTTACCAAATCGTTCCCTTTCCCCCGACCGCCGTTGAGGCGGGTACGCCGCGACAATCCGCGATATCGATTTGCGTGCTTCACCCTTCTATTTCTTGCATTGTTGTATCATTGACATCGGCATCGCCTTGCTCCATGCGTTCGTCGTAAGCCTATCCAGCGCCTAACGAACGCTGGCCCGCTCCCGTTATCATTCCATCGTTTATGATCAACAACCGCCACTATTAAAGAAACGATTTGAATCCCCAGAACCGTAACCATGAGAGTGATGGCCGACGAGGAGACTTTGGTGGCTACAGCGGCCATCATTAGATCTCTTGCCGCTTCGCCGAAAGATCCAGCATATGCTTCAGTTCCCATTGGCACTAATTCTGGGATCAAGTTGCCCGGTCGCGAAAGCCATGCCAAGGAATCTGTCGAACGTGAGCTATCAGCTCTCGTAGTCAGGATTCAGCAACTTGAGGCCAGAGCCAACCTAGGCAATGGCGCAGCCTTCCCCGATACACCCAACGAGACGGCCGAATCTCTTTTCGGTGAAGAGTCTCCAAGTTCTCTAAAGTCATCAACGCGATCTCGACATCCCGTCCTCCCTCCCAGTCGGAATGGATCTGCCGAAGAACGACCAATTAAGGTCCTCCCACTCACTAATGAAGATCTCGAGGGACTTCACGAGCACGTGATAGACCAATCCAAAATACTCGATAATCAACGCCAGGAATTGACAAATGTTAACGCTCAGCTTATTGAGCAAAAGCAACTACAGGAGAAAGCGCTTGAACTTATGGAAAAGGAACGAGTTGCCGCCTTGGAACGAGAATTATGGAAACATCAGAAAGCCAACGAAGCCTTCCAAAAAGCGCTACGTGAGATTGGTGCGATTGTAAGTGCCGTCGCTCGAGGTGATCTGACTATGAAGGTCCGGATGAATACTGTGGAAATGGACCCTGAGATTACGACTTTCAAACGGACTATCAATACTATGATGGATCAGCTTCAGGTCTTCGCCAGCGAGGTTTCCCGTGTCGCGCGTGAAGTCGGTACCGACGGAATACTAGGCGGTCAAGCTATGATCGAAGGTGTCGACGGAACATGGAAAGAACTTACAGACAATGGTAGAGTACTGCGTGAACTTGATTATTGGAGTTTTCTGACACTGGCATAGTCAACGTTATGGCTCAAAATCTCACCGATCAAGGTTCGTTCAGATGACTTTTATTTTCTTATGCATAAACTATTGCTAATAAGTATCCAGTGCGAGAAATCGCATCAGTAACAACTGCTGTCGCCCACGGAGACCTCACTAAGAAAATTGAGAGACCAGCCAATGGTGAAATTCTCCAACTCCAACAGACGATCAATACTATGGTTGAACAATTGCGTACATTTGCCTCCGAAGTCAGTCGCGTCGCCCGAGATGTAGGAACCGAAGGTATATTAGGAGGTCAAGCCGACGTAATGGGAGTCCAAGGTATATGGAATGAATTAACGGTAAACGTGAACGCTATGGCAAACAATCTTACTACTCAGGTGCGCGATATCGCAAAGGTGACTACCGCCGTCGCCAAGGGAGACCTCACTCAAAAGATTCAAGCCGAATGTAGGGGTGAAATTTTCGAATTAAAATCAACTATCAACTCTATGGTTGAACAATTGTCTCAATTCGCGCGGGAAGTTAGCAAGATTGCGAGAGAAGTCGGAACCGAGGGTCGCCTAGGTGGCCAGGCTACTGTGAACGACGTTGAAGGCACTTGGCGTGACCTCACCGACAACGTGAACGGCATGGCCATGAACTTAACAACACAAGTGCGAGAGATTTCTAAGGTTACCACTGCTGTAGCAGCTGGTGACCTATCCCAGAAGATCACTGTCGAAGTCAAGGGCGAAATGCTCAGACTAAAGCTCACAATAAACTCTATGGTGGACCGCCTAGGCAAATTCGCTTTCGAGGTCAGCAAAGTCGCCAGGGAAGTCGGAACCGATGGAACTCTGGGTGGCCAAGCTCGAGTCGACGACGTGGAGGGAAAATGGAAAGACCTCACCGAAAATGTCAACACAATGGCCTTGAACCTCACCTCCCAAGTGCGGGGTATATCAACCGTTACTCAAGCCATCGCCGATGGTGATATGAGTCAGAAGATCGACGTCCAAGCAAAGGGCGAGATACTAGTCCTAAAAGAAACCATCAATAACATGGTTGACCGTCTGTCAGTATTCTGTAATGAAGTACAGCGTGTGGCAAAGGACGTCGGAGTCGACGGCAAGATGGGAGGCCAAGCCGATGTTGGAGGTCTCAAGGGACGATGGAAGGAGATTACAGCTGACGTTAACACGATGGCAACAAATTTGGTGAGCTTTTCTTTCATACTCGGTTTCATGAGATATAAGACTAATGGTATTTTTTAAAGACTACTCAAGTGCGAGCTTTCGGCGATATAACTAACGCTGCTACCGATGGAAACTTCACCAAGTTGGTCGATGTGGAGGCTTCTGGCGAGATGGATGAACTCAAACGCAAGATCAACCAGATGGTGTACAACTTACGAGACAGTATCCAAAGGAACACGCAGGCAAGGGAGGCAGCCGAACAAGCTAACAAGACGAAATCCGAATTTTTAGCCAACATGTCTCACGAAATCCGAACACCTATGAACGGTATCATTGGAATGACCCAGCTCACTCTTGACACCGACCTCACGCAATATCAAAGAGAGATGCTTAATATCGTGAATAACTTAGCCAACAGTCTGTTGACTATTATCGACGACATATTGGATCTTTCAAAGATCGAGGCTCGAAGGATGGTTATAGAAGAAATCCCGTATACTTTACGGGGTACTGTCTTCAACGCCTTAAAGACGCTGGCTGTCAAGGCAAACGAGAAGTTCCTCGACCTCACATATCGGGTCGACAGCTCTGTGCCTGATTATGTGGTCGGCGACTCCTTCCGTTTGCGGCAAATTATTCTCAATCTCGTCGGTAACGCCATCAAGTTTACGGAGCACGGCGAGGTGAGCTTGACAATTCGGAAAGCCGAAGTTGCCCCACCTAAGGATCCGCGGGAATACGCCATCGAATTTGTCGTTTCAGATACCGGCATAGGAATACCGCCAGATAAACTCGATTTGATTTTCGACACATTCCAGCAAGCAGACGGATCGATGACCCGTAAATTTGGTGGTACTGGTTTGGGTCTATCAATCTCGAAGAGGTTGGTTAATCTAATGGGTGGTGATGTCTGGGTCAAGAGCGAGTTTGGCAAGGGTAGCTCGTTCTACTTCACCTGCGTAGTTAAGCTTGCAGATGGCGAGGTTGCATCCATCGAGAAGCAACTAAAGCCTTACAAAGGACACCAAGTTCTGTTCATCGACAAGGGACGTACCCAATACGGTAGGGAAATTGTCATTATGTTGCAGAGGCTTGGTCTGGTACCGGTCGTCGTCAACACCGAAGGAAACCCCAACATCCCCGGCTCGGACGACCCGCCGTACGATGTCATCATCGTCGAGTCTATCGACACCGCTCGTAAGCTAAGGGCTATCGAAGACTTCAAGTATCTCCCCATTGTTTTATTAGCCCCAGTTGTACATGTCAGCTTGAAGTCCTGCCTGGATTTAGGCATCACGTCTTATATGACCACACCCTGCAAACCGATCGATTTAGGGAACGGGATGGTTCCCGCTCTAGAAAACCGTGCCACCCCGTCGCTAGCCGATAACACGAAATCCTTCGAAATCCTTCTCGCCGAGGATAACAGAGTCAACCAACGGCTCGCCGTCAAGATCCTTGAGAAATATCACCACGCAGTCACCGTCGTCGGAAATGGACTCGAGGCCGTGGAAGCAATCAAGAAGAAGAAGTTCGACGTCATCCTCATGGACGTGCAGATGCCGATAATGGTTTGGCTCCCAGTGGATCGCCCCTAATTATATTATAGCTTGCTAACTGCGAACAGGGAGGCTTTGAGGCTACTAATAAGATACGCGAATACGAACGCAGCCTTGGATCTCATCGAACACCGATCATCGCACTCACAGCGCACGCCATGATGGGAGATCGGGAGAGGTGTATCCAAGCCCAGATGGACGAATATTTATCCAAACCTCTACAGCAAAACCACTTGATACAAACGATTCTGAAGTGCGCAACTCTTGGTGGCGCGCTTCTCGAGAAGAACCGAGAACGAGAACTGGCTCGTCAGGCCGAGCAAAAGAACGGCGGCAAGCAGAACGGACAGAACCACATGAGGCCTAGCCTAGAGGGTCGTTCGATAACGACGAACGAACCCCTGATGGGAACCATGGAGAGCCCATCTATTGTCTCGACGAATCAGGACGATCCGTTGCAAAGGGCACGTTCAACCCTCTCTGAACCCTGCGTTCAAAATGACTAACATGCGATCACCTGTTCAGCTCCTGATAAGAGCTCACAGTAACTGATCAGTTTCCGTTGCCGGACAAGTCTTAAGGGGGCATAACTCTCTTGGAGTAAATTCCCCTTAACACATTCCGGAATCCGTGTTACAATCAAGAGTCGCTTCTTCTTGATCATTCTCACGATACCCAAGACCTACGAGAATGCCACCAGTTATAGGTGCTATCGCCGCTTAATTTTCTTGTGCTCTCGTTCCACAAGCTTGATTACGAGTTAGTGCTACACCTTTTAGCTGTTGTTGCTCGTTCTCCGGGTCTACGCCTCTTTTTGTTATCACGATGTCCGGGGAAGTGGATAAGGATGTGCCGCTTTTGGGGAGGGAGCAGCTACTGCAACTGTCGGTGTTTCATTGGGCGTTCTTCTCTTGCTTTATGTTTTAAACAATAGTCACGCGAGTCGTTTGCGAAATATCTCAGTCACGGGTAATTTCCCCTCGACATTGGCTTGTTTCGGGCTATTGTACCAGGGTCCACCGAGAAGGGATGAATGAATTGTTATTGGGAGGGGGGGAGGAAACACGAAGTTATTTGTTTTTTTGGATTGAGAATAACAGCATGTCTAGATTCCTACGTCGGAGTCTTCCGTGACGGTTCGAAACGTATCATATATGGAGTAAATAGTGCTTGGGTCCTGTGTATCATGGAATTCAGTCGGTGCCTTCTTATGTCCGTTTGTTGTCTGTCAACCGGCTCGCGGCTTTGTGATGCGCTCGAAAAGAGAGAAGAGAACGGAAGAGTAGAAGATGAAGATGAAGAAGCTTTTTTGTTTCTCAATAGGAACATGACGTCTGTTAATGGATCAGCGATAACGAGTTCCCGGTTTATTCTACATGGCTTCTGCTTCTCTTATGATGATCGTGATGTTGTAATGTGTGATTTATACTATGCCTTGTTGTCATCGACGTGTTTTCTGACTCTAGGTCTAAGAAATCAACGGCTTCACTGGCACATTTACAATAGTTCCTATCTCATATTCTCCCTCCTCTTCAACACCTCAACTGTGGTTACCTACTGAAGAGATACACGAGAAGGCATATCGAATACCTAATCTTCCAAACAAAACAACAAGGCTCACCCCTGGTACAACCAATTCACATGTCATAGCCAAATCCAAATACCTACTCTTAGAAGTAGATATTTTCGACTCTAAAAGACTGCTAACAAAAGCGCTAGCAGTATCAGACACATACCTACATAGAAAGCGCAGCAGCCTAAGAGAACATGACTATCTCAAGCCCGGTTGTTTACACTGCCCCTTTTATTACGTCACTCAATTCGCTAGCTCACCTACCGTTTTCACTACTATATATGGATCATCCTAGATGGCGTAGATGAGATCTCTCGCGTTTTTGCCATGTGCTGCCGAACTTTCCAACTCTCCGGGCGAGAGATCCTGGCATGAACGTGTCGTCGCTGGGATTGCCTTGGGAGGAGGTGGCGATGTAGTGTGTACATGCTCAGGGGCGGGCTAGGCTAGTTGCTGGGCTAATCTAGATCAAACTTTATTATTTAATTGTCGTAGGTTGGCCAGTGGGAAAGGGGTTTGGATGGGTTAGCTGGGAATGGGGATTCTCGGTAGTTTTTGGGTGATGGGAATGTCGAGCGGATGATTTGCGGTGGTGGTTACTAGGTAGGTTAGGAGGTCTGGGCGTGGATTTCGAGTTGTAGCTAGTATAGTGTGAAATTTGGCACGTGTAGGTCCCCCGTATGAGATGTTTTAGGGGCTTGACGTTGTGGGAACGAGGGCTTTGTCTTCTAGGTTGGTTGATCGCTGCTTTTGGGATTCTCTCGTCGTTCTCGGAGATGACGATAGGTGTATCGTAGATCGAGTTGGTTATATGTATGTGTGCGGAAAGAAATTTCTTTTCGGGGTAGTTGGGTTGCCGAGAACTATCTACCTACCTGCCTATGTATAGCTCACATAAAGGAATAGGCTACCAGGCCGCGTACACCTCACGCTAGCATCTTCTTATAACACGGAATAATTGTTATGCGACTCGATCACGAAGGATTCGTGTGCTTGAGGTGCAGCGGGAAAGGATGGATGACGATACTCCTGGATGGTCAGCTTCTCTTAGTGGACCGGGATGTTGTCAAAGTATAGTGTAGGGAGACGAAAGTAGGTTATAACTGACGAAATTGACCAAATGAGTAGCTGCAGACTGGGAAGACAGGAAGTTTTCCGGACTCCACTCAACCCAAATTTATGTGTAGGTATTTGTTCGTATCTCCAAGCTAGCGAGCGGGATATCCCAATGAAAGCTTCTAACCCCGGGAAGCGGAAGGTCCTCCGCACATAGTCTCAGATATATAGACTTGTCCGTACATATATCATAAATACAGACTTCTGGATGCATCATTAATGATAGAAACCCATGATGTAGCATTGGCTGCCTTTCTCGTGACGTTGTTTATCTGCGAGAAAGTTTGGGTGCTCTGGAGCGCGGCCGTGTGATGCACATCACCGTGGAATATGCATGCCTACCTACATACTAGGGGTACGTAGGCATCGTTGTCCCCCATATCTCTCTTGGAAAAGAATCCGGGGATGAAGTATATTCCCCAATGAAGTTGAATTATGCTCATAGACGGGTTTATCGTAAGGGATAAAGGGATTGGAAAGGACTCCGGTTCTGCCATGTGATGAGTAGATTGTCGTCAGATTATGGGACCATCTTACGATCCTTAGCCCGACTTCTCGGCCTAGATGTAAGATGGTCCGTCCTGGTCGACCAGAGTTTATTTACGATACTCAAAGGAGACACCGAATTTATGGATCGATCAGTGGATCCCCCGTCCGGCAGTTTAAAGGATCGACATGCTGTCGACTCGATTGAGAAATGAGCATTCTCTTGGATATCGTCCGAGTCCTCACATATCTCCCCAGAAAATTAGAGACCACGCGAAGGAGGTACGTTGATAGGATAGCTCCGCGCCAGGAAACAGCCCATACTTGGTTAAGTGAGTGGATGGTTTTCACTAGTATGCTTAACATACTGTACATACATAGTATCGATCATAGCGAAGCATTGTTCTAAGCACTCGATTTCAATAGTGTCCTGCCTTTTTATTCGACGTCACGGCGCAGTAGAAACTTCCGAGGCCCTTGTATTGGACTACTCACTGTGTGCGGAAGGATCTTGGTTGACTTTTCTACCTGATATATGTACCTATTTACCTCTGAAGACCTATAGTTAGTAAATTTTCTATTAAGGGTTACGCCATCATGATGATATTTGGTAGGTACCTGGTAAGATTTAAGAACAGATATAAGCTATCCCTAGCTATCGAGTGCCAAGTCTGCCAACGTGCTAAAGAAAAGCTTCATTTACTCCTTCTCGAGCCTTATTATCTCGTAGGATTCCCAAAAAGCCAGATTTGTAGTTTCATTAAAGTAATTTTCTTGATCCCATCATGCCACATCTCTATCGCGTGGTTCAAGAATTAGGCCATTCTGACAATTATACGTACTTAGAGATGTGTACACACGCGTCAACTACACAATGAGCCTCAATGGCAGCTCTTTGCGAGCTATCGGATGTAGCCATTGTTATTCTAGAGTCTTCGGTGGGTTCATATCGCGACGCTGGGACGGTCACATCGCGCTTGTAACTGTAGGATTGAGGATCTAGGTACGTTTCCTTGCTCAATAGATGTCTCCATTCGTGTCGTTCTATCGGATCTGTAGCATCATTATTTCTGCGGGGTAACTAACGTAACAGTTCCCCCAAGCTTCTTGGGTTATATACATGAAATATGCATGGAATACAGATTACATATGTGCAGAGACTAATACAGGTATGTGGAGGTATGAAGAGGTGGCAAATTCGTCTATTGGAGGAATTGGGGGTAGTTTGGTTTAGGTATTTTTTTCAGCTCATGATAGTCATCGTCTATCTTGATTCTAGGTAGGCGTCGGGCCAAAACCCCTGCTCGATAGACACAATATGGCTCGATAATTGCAGAGAAACGCAACATATCATTTCTTAGACTCGGGTTTCTGTTCTTTCGGGCCGGGTACCTCAATCCTCCCGTTACTTTCTATGTCTGCCATCATATCATCGAGGTGACGCTCTATCTGGTCAAGCTTTGCTTCAATGGCGTCGGCCTGGCTCTCTCCCCTGTTCAAACACACGTTAGCTGCGTGATTCTCTGAGAACTTCAGCAGAGATAGAGGAAAGTGGCATGTGAACTTCTGATCTGCTATAAAGATATGTATAACTAGAAATAGACCATAGAGCTGGACGGAGATATCTGACGAGAGTATGTATTCCGACGACAAGCGTTGGTATCATGTATATGTATGGACTTCTAAGACCAGTCGTCCCACATAAGTCATACGAAGGGATACGTCACGTTAAAACCGAAGGACTCTCTTTGCTCTAAGACATCAGCATTGACGTTGGCATATGAAAGGCTGGTGGTGCTAGGCATCACGATGTGGAGTAAATGATTTTGCTAACCACTTGGGTACTAGCAAAAAGCAATGCGAGTGAGACAGCCAAATACGCGTGGACTTCCACGATGGGAATGCAGTATGTAGTGTGGAAAATCGATAAAAGTGAACTGTTTTTCCCATGCGGATAATACATTCAGGTGGGATTCGGTTAGGTGAAATGCGAGTCGGGTCTATTCTTCGCCACTAGGCGGGGGATCTAGACCTTTGGTGACAGGGGGCCGTGTGATGGGGAAAGGCTACGCTTATCATGCCAGTTCGTATGCAAAAGGAAACTTTTGCATGTTGGGAGGGATGGGCAATTTAGGAGCTTAGAAGTGATTTGCATGGTGAATAATGGGACATTCGAGGCCGGATTTGGGCATTTCCATGTGGCAACGCCTCCCGAACTTATAAGCCGGGAATAGGCAACTCATCTGGCTTGTTCAGGTGACGAGATCAACTGTTGGTCAACCATGGAACGGTCTCAAGCCAACAAGGCTCTAATAGTAAGCATATGTACATACGCTCTTAAGTCCTGGAGAATCTAATAGCGAGGTTTTGTGTTAGAGCAAGAGAAATCCATCGTCTAAGACATTTATCGAGGCTGCTAGCTTACCTCAGCTACCCTTGCCTGCGTCGATTTAGGGCGGGAAGCACCGGCGGAATCGCCGTTAGGCTTTTGAGATTTGGTGTCATCGTTCGAGGGTGATTGAGGCATGGCGAAATTACTGTAGTAGCCTGATTTTTATCTACAGTATATACAGTACTAGGTGGAATGTCGATTTTAAGATTCGATGTGGATCTTAGGATTAGAAACGGGTGATTGGTGAAGATTCTCAAATGTTGGTTGGATGATGAAAGTGTTCCGTGTTGCCGCTAGGCGTTCTGTTCGGAAACAGTAACGTATAATATACTCAGTTATAAAAAAACGGGTGGAGATCTGTGTTGTAGAGGATGAAGATTGGGTAGATTGTCCGGTCTAGGCAGTTGTTAGACGGGTCGATCCGAGTATGTGGTGATTCCCTGATAGGTCCCAACAGTCAGCCTCTCCACGTGAGATCAATTAAATGATTTTCTATTATGATAAAAAGTGTAAAATGCAACTCTGTGCAATGATCTTATTCCACACTGCGTAGAAGATCGACAGGTTGGACGATGGCCTCAAACGCTGATCTTCTCTCCAGCTGGAAAATAACTCCGATGTCAAAAGGAAAATTATCTTTCGTTCCTTAAGGCCTAGATCTCTGGATCTCGGCATTTTAAACGCTTCTCGTTTCTCGCTTCTCAACAGTTTGGGACAACCCGTCATTGGTTGTGGGTATAGTAATAGCGCAAGAGAGAAAGCGTGCAAGCGCAGACAAGAGTCAAGGACTGTTATGTACAGTAGTCTCTGTTAGGTCTGCTAGGTCTGCTAGATCTGCTAGTCTCGCAAGACCACGTGTTTTCTCTTTACACTTACCACCTGGCGGCCAGGCAGCGTACATACATTTATTGTTTACCTAGTACCAGATACCAAATACTTAACAGGAGCTAGGAGGTTACTCCGAGTCGTCGGATTGGGCGAATCCAGGTTCAGGTGTGCGATGTGCGATGTGACTGAAGACTGACAAAGAATTCCATGTATTTCGATGGGAAACTGAAATAATGAATCTTGACAGTTGCCGAAAGTTTGGAAACTTCTTAGATTTCAAGGTTCATTCTTTAGATAAATCCATAAACCGTATATCTAAATAATTGTCCGGTGAGATATATATGTATCAACAAGGATTAACATAAATAAGCGCCTCGATATATAGATATACACTTAACCGATCTTATACATACGAATAATCAGGTGATTATTCTGCGGAGGATCAATCAATAGCGCATATCGATTGGCGGATGAAATTCCTACCTCCTACATACATTTATTACACATGTAAGCATTGTACGTACATACATACCCGTGACATTTCTACCTACGCCAGCTACACGTACATACATACATACACATACATAATCTCATACATAATACCTAGTACTACTGTACAACTCACGTTCGCCAACCAAATATTATTAAGACCGCCGCCAGACTGTCAAATTGCCAGACAGCCAGATTGCCTCGACTGTGGAAGATGGGAAAAGCCTTCCCTCATCTGCTCATCTCGATCCTGTCCCACAATGACGATGGCCGTGATATCTTCTTACAAGGGGAAGAAGGTGGGAGAAGTGGGAGAATTTATTCTAATCTCGTCGTCGCCCTTCGATCGAATCTCGAACCTGGCCTATGGTAGCCAAGGCGAGCATACAGATTCGTATACAACCTGACATCTGACAGTAGGTCGAAATACCACAATGCCGGGAATTGTACAGTATCATCCGCCCATTTCTTCTAACCTCTCCCACCTCTTAGTGGGGGCGCAAGAGGGGCATATTGGCACACAATCGCCGATATTTGGAAGTGGATGCAATAGGAAATAAAAAACATCTGACGGAACTTAGTTAGTCTGGGGTTCGTTAGTTCGACGGACGCCAAGAATTTCGATCCCGGGCTGAAATGTCGATTGCGAAACCCTGTCCTCTTCCAATTTTCTTGGATCTCATTGGTAACCTGCTGCTAGCCCTTGACTTCCGTTCCTCTAAACATTGGCTAGTGGTCCGACACCCCGATACCTTTCTATCCTACTACGGAAGAGATAGAAGAGGTACCTGACAAGAATCGCATCATCACCGATTCCTCTGGACGACTTCAACCAGTTCAACAGAGGTCAGTTTCCCTTTTGGGAATCCGAACTGGTCCCTGAAGGAGGGGGGGAAGATGAGCCAGACAGGCAAGACAAGCAGACTAGCAGATCACGTAAGTACCGGTATGTATCTGCATACATTAGGTACCTAGGTAAGTAAGCGGGCAAGACGTTGATGACTTATGTATTTGCCATTGGGATAGAGGTGGCAGAGAGAGGCTCCCCCTAATAGTACTAGACGTACTAGACGTACCAGACACGACGTCGAAGAGGTACCTCGCGAGGCAAGATGGCGGCGAGCTCGGGAGCAGACACACACACATCCACATCCTGGCAAGAGACACGAGATGAAAGCAACCCACTGGAAATACGTCCATCTCATTTGTCGCAAGCATCGGTCTGCGATCTCGATCTCTCCCACCAGCCTGTAACCCTTTCTTTTTCACTCGGCTGCTACTGCAGTACCATGGCATCTCTCGCGTGATCTGCAAACTGGTTCGACCTCTTGGTGAGTTCTTTTTTCTCATTCATCGCCATCAACCTCCATCACTAGAGATGCGATGAAGGGTGAAAAAAGGGGGATAGGTGTAGATGGAGATGGAGATGGACGGGCCTTTTTGAGCTGGCGAGAACTTGCCTACGGAGCACTAAGCTTTAGTCCCTGGATAGGCTGCATGAGCTTGATTCTCACCAACTCCATGCATTTCACTCTGCATTTATGGAGCCTTGGTACTTAGTCCGGCTATGATCATCTAGGAATAGTCACGTTCCTGAGCAAGTCTCGTACCTACAGTACCTACCTACCTCTAGGGGACTTTGCAGAGGCGCAAGAGGCGTGACCTCACACCTCACTGCCTCGATAGTTACATACCCAAGCACCCCCAAGCCAGGACGGCCAGGTGCCAGGCAGTCCAGGTACCGTGTTCAAAGTCGTTCTAGTGTTTCTAGGAGTGTCCACCGGTGGACATATTATTGTCCATCAGCCCATCAGGCCATTTCGTGCTTGCATGTTCTCAGGACTTCTCGCCGGCCATCAAAAAAAGAGAAGTTAATGGGAGCTAGTCCTGTAAGTGAGTTTCTATTTTTTCTCTTCAAGCAAGCGCTAGCTTTTCTGGGTCCTTGCCGCAACCGTTATTTTTCAGATTTTCCCTTTTGCTGTCACACATCAGTTCTTTCGATTTTCCTCGATTGCGCTACTCATCGAGATCTGGAAAATGCAGAGGGATCGTATATCACCACAACAGCCCGGGATCCAGAATGCCAATTTTCCACATTTCCCCTAAACATTGCCATTGACCAACACGGGGCAAACAGACAAATTCGATTCCCAACCCTTTGATGCCACAACATACACGATCTTGCAAACCCGCATCACAGCTTCGCGCATTTCCCTACTGTAGTGTACTTTAAAATTTTATTTTATTTTTCCTTTACCATATTTTATTCTATTTTTATTTTCATTTTTTTGTCTTGCATCTGACCCCTTCGAGAAGAGGGATCGGTCTGCCATACATACACCTAGCTGCTATTATCTCGGCATTTCACTCACGCGCGCACTCCTGTAATTCTAGACCCCACGCCCCACACCTAACCTTCGCATCAAACCCACGACGCGTCTCCATCTTTACGTAGCTTCGGAATCCCATTTCGTTGCGGTTTGCAGACAGTTAGTGCCGTGGGAAGGCAACCTTGGAAGCAATCCCGACACTACCCCAGTAGGCTGGTTATTAGACCAGTTATTTCGGCGAGGTAGAAGCGACTGACGCTTGTGTACATTGGTTGTTGTGGTTTGTTGGTTGTCGAAAAAAAGAGTCGAGTTGACATCAATTTCCGGAGTCCTTGGGATTGTCTACCAAATAACAACTCCGATTCGCAAACGGTTCGACCGCCGAAATTGAAATCGCTACTTACGAGTTGCGTCGTAATCGCCAGTCCGGGAGCCTCATGCTGAATTGAATTTTAGCGATTGTTCCGCAGAAACGCGGCCAAATCAGCTATATGAATTCCCTCGAAGTTATCTTTGGCGAGCTAGGTATCTCTCAGTACCTTGAGGCCTTTGTCGACCAAGGATTCGATTCATGGGAAACAATTTTGGATATCACGGAATCTGATCTGTATGTTTTGTTCTGTGTCGTAGCTCAGAGTCAATGGCTGACGTGACGACATTCCAGAGATGCACTTGGCGTCAAGCTTGGGCATCGAAGAGTAAGAAGGCTTTCTAGGTAACGGCTAGAACAGACGTAATACTAACTGCTATAAAGAAACTTCAGCGTCGAATAGCGAACTACAGAGGTGTCGCCCCCGAAACATCCTTAGTATCTCCTACCCGCACCAGTATCGAAGATGCAAAGCTCGACTCGAATCGGATCGAACCTTTAAAATCCGATAAACAAGATGGGGCGGCCGTCGCGAAACGAAAGTACAGGCGGCATCCAAAGGTTCGTGTTTCTCAGCATTTAATAAATATACATTTTACGTTGTTTTAGTCATTGAGTGATTTTGATATCATGTCTTATGGTATGGAACGGATGACTGACATTATAATAGCCGGATGACAACGCTCCGGAGCGCCCACCATCGGCGTATGTGCTATTCTCGAATAGTAAGTTTCTCCTATAGTGGTAGTGCGAAGCATCGTGGATCATTGCTTCTCTACTGCCAAATATAATAAATCGCTTACTAACAGGCTCAGAAATGCGAGAAGACTTGAAGGGTCAAAACTTGACATTCACGGAGATTGCTAAGTTGGTTGGTGAGAATTGGCAAAATTTGTCACGGGATGAAAAAGAACCATTTGAAAGACAAGCACACGAAGCAAAGGAGAGGTATAATCGCGAGCTGGGAGGCTATAAAAAGACGACAGAGTATAGAAAGTACTGTGATTACTTACATGAATTTCGTAAAAGACAAGCAACGCAATTACAAGGTAACAACCACCCCATAACTCCTCCCTATGGTGTCTAAAAAGGTGAAATTCTAACAGATTTAATAGAAAAAGATGTTTCTAAACGTCTCAAGACTGAAGCCGATAGTACTCGCGGCAGCAGTACTGGTGGTTCAACAGGTGCCAGCGGTACGACTAGCGGTACAGTCAGTGGTTCTGACAGTCAACCCGGTAGCGAGCCTCCTCCTTCGCGTCAGCAAAGGATGGGTTCATCGGCGTCAACTGTTGAAAGTAGTTTCTCACCGGGTGTGAACGGAATATATCACGGGGATGATCTGCACTCTCCAAGGACTCTATCATACGACGAACCTAGTAACGGGCGACCACGAGGATTATCAAGTCCGACTTCACGTGACCTTTCTGTCCATTCGAGTCGTCGACCTGGTTGGCTTGACAACCAACGGATCTATGGAGAGTCCCCCAACGCAGTCGCTTCATGGTTCGATCCAAGGAATGTTCAAGGAACTTTAGTGCATTCACCAGAGAACGGGTTACCTAGTTCCGCGCCAACTCATGGCCCAGGCAGCGGGTCCGGTCGTGGGTCAAGATCTTCTGGATCAGCATCTTTGTCACGGCCACCATCGCTGAAGACTGAGCAGTCTTCGTCCGGAAGCGTAAGCTCGCTGAACTCCTACGCTATCCCGAGGACACCAAGCGATGCATCATTACCAATACATGCTCTACTGACAAAACCGGAGACCCCGTATGCCCCTTGCCCGGCACCGGCCCCACAAACCCAGTTACCGCTATTTCAACCACAGTCTGGCCGACCCCCAGGTGACCAGCTAGGTAGCAATGGTATGTCTCCCCCCAAAAGACTGTATTGGCACAACTAATACTTAATATAGGATTCCCTCCGGGTCCAACTACTCCGAAGTATTCGATTCCGAGTCTTCAAAAGGAGGGCGCTTTTGGCGTACCAGCCGAACCAAGGCTTTCTCCCACTTCCAAATATGGTAGTCCAAATGAGAATAGCCTCGATGGCATTAGTGCCCTTCTTAAAGCGCGAGAAATTGTCGATCGACAGTAAAGCGGGTACAAATTATTGTTGAACCCCTCTCTTACTATACCTCTCGTGGATTTCTGCACTAATCACATTTGCATATTAAAAAGGGTACGCGGAGCATGGCATTTACGAGATTTACAATCATGACTGGTATTTACTGGGACGGAAACGAGCGTTTGGAAATTGCAACACGACATGACACTCAAATGCGATCATTTTGACAGTTATCACCCGGAATTTTGCAGGCCTGCGTCTCTTATGTTGGGGGAAAGAGCCCGATACAGCCCTTGCTGCAAAGACTACGAATTTATTCCATCTAAAATACCCATTTTCTACCTACATCTGTGATATCTACCTACAGCGACTGATTTCTATTTTTTCTCAACCAAAAAGGGGTCTCCATGTTGACCTTGTCTGTTTGCACTATCAGATGTGATTTCTGCCACCATTTACTATCACTACAGGTCCCTATTTTATTATATATAGGAGTTTTGTTTTTTAGGGGATACTCTAACCGGTACTCTCGTGAGAGAACTGCAAAACTTTCTGGCGTTGAGAGGTATCGAGGGTGGGCTTCATGTATTTATGGACATATGGGAGCGGACATTCGCACCTTTGGTGAAATTTTATGATCTTCAAGACTTTCTGGGTACATCCTATTATTTACGTGCTACTTTGTTTTAATATACATAGGTTAGTATCTACCTACCTAGGTAGGTACTATCTACCTATCTACTGCACTTCGCTATTCGGACAATTGTAATAGCTGCGCGAATTAGATAAAAGAATCGGGAGCCGCGAGGCTTAGGATGATCGTCCAGTGAGGACGCTCGATCTAATGTATCATAAGTCGCCGCAGCCATCCCAATCGATGCAGGATTTGCGCCTCGTCGGTCTTGGCGAGCTCATTGGTTGGCGATCGGCTTTATTTTGACGCCATTCTGACCGGTCCATTTCTTTCTTTTTCGTAATTACAACGAGGCTTATGGCTTATTACACAAACTCTTGCGGCACGGCACGAACCCGGGATCGAAGATGTGGGAAAAAAGAAAAATTTCGATTGGAAACGGTAGGTATGTATGCGGGTTAAGAGGTACCTAGACGATCCATGTACGCGTATAACTCATGTTCGTCATCCCGTATCCCGATAGTAAAGTAAGTGGCGCGCCGACCACTGAAGCCGCCATCATAAGCATGACCCATCATCACACACAAAACGTTGCTTGCTTGCTTGCTTGCCTTCCCATCCTAACCGTCATATCACGTGCATATTCCCTTCCCGATCTTTCAAACTGGTACCGCTATTGGATAATTACCAAGGTAATTGGTTGATTTAATCGAACGAACGAACGAATGGATGAGCGAGTCCCCATCTACGTAAGTACCCACGTAGAAATACCAAAGAATCAAACCTCTCCAGTAACCTCAGCCGTCCAATCCTTGCGGATCTCAAGCTCAAGCAACTCAGGCGTGTTCTCGATGACGAGACCCTTCTCGTTAGCCAAGTGCAGCAGACAGATGAAGCAGAAGCTCGTGGAAATGTCGTCCATGACGGTCTTGGGGTACACCGCCTGGAGGTCGTTCATGACGTTCGTGAACTTGAGCGTCGGTTCCTCCTCTTTCACCTTCTCCGGCGGTGTGGGAAGTCTTGAACGGTCGGGGTCCTGAGGTTCATGTTAGATTATATTATATCGGATTGAAGAATGTGGTTGAGGAAATGTAGGTGATGATGAGAATGGGATTGTGACTTACGACAGGAGTTTCGGGGAATCCTATTCCCTTCCAGAGCTCCTCCTTCAACCGACGCACGTCCACTTTCTTCGCCACGCGCGCGTATTGCACGTACTCGGGTCGTAATCTTCGTGTCGATGTGACTAGTTGTGTTCCGAACCCGCCTGTCGTCATGCCGTTGTCCAACATACCCGTGATGCCAATGTCCTGGGTGACGGGGACGTCGGCGCCCGGCGAAAAGTGATCCCTTGCATCGGCAAACTCGTCATCGTCGTCATCTAGCATGCCACCGCCGGGTAGCGGCATTTCATCGTCGAAGAAGTTTGCATCATAGTCGCCCGTGGGCAGGACCGTATCCTGCTCCGCGCTTTGCTGCGGTTCCCTCTGCGCCCAGAAGGCCTCGTTCATATCACCCGCCGCTACATTGTTGTTATTCTCTTGATGGCCGGTACCGAAAAACCCGCCCTTGTTTCCGAAACGGTTCCGACGGCTCATCCGAGCCTTCGGCTTTAGGAAGAGACTTAGTAACTGCGTCGAGTTAAAGTGTTTGTCGTCGGGGAGAAGGTTTCGGGTCTTGGATTTCCAGTCTTTCTTGGGCATGGATATGGCGGAGTTGCTTGCCGCCTGCGTAAAAATGGTGTCGGCTAGTTTCTGGTCTAGGGGAGATTTGAAATCTATCTCGAAAATCTCTTTCTCTTTTCGTTGACGGGTGGTCGTCTCCGGCTTGTTGGCATCCTTGATTTTCCGTATCCTCCAGTGTTCTGGGCCGGCCCAGTTCTTCTGAAGAGCTTGGTCGAAGTAGCCTAGGATATCTTCGTGCATCTGATCTCCGCTCTTGGCGTGCTTCATAGAGATAATATAGTCGCCGTTGTCGTCCTCAACGCCATCAACTCCGTCTACCCCAGGCATACCATCGTCAGGCCCAACAGTGTAAGGCCGCATCTGAGGTTCTAGTGCAGCTTCTCGCGCCCATGCCTCTCCGCCCTCACCGAACGCGACCTCGGCGATATCAAAGCCTCCCATGGCGGTCATGTCATCAAAACCGGCAGGGTTATCATCGTCGATGAACATGCCGGATTTGTCGCCACTAGCATTAGTTCCGCTAAGGTCTTCGTCATCGTCGTCGTTCTCCGAAGCACGCAGGAAAGGTAATTCCATCGAGCCCGACGGATTGCCGAGTTCGAAAGTCTTTAATGACGGGCAGATATCTTGTTCGTCTAACCTGCTAAGGTCCGGGAAGAATTTGGCACCGAGGGCGCCAATATCGATCTCTACGCCATCCTCTTCTTGCGCAGGTTGCTCCGTGATAGTTGCTTCCGACCGGTCATCTACTTCTTCATCCTCTTCTTCGGCTGTGGCATCTTCTCTCCGTCGAGGTTTACTACCCTCTGCAGAAGCATCGTTGGCATCATCACTGCTGTCAAAGACAATGCGACCTTGGCCGTCGATCATAAGGTGGTTTAGTAGAAGACCTTTGGCGCCACCTTCGTCGAAATCTGCCGAAGCCTTCTTGAATAATGGGTCCACTCCGAATTCCAATTCGAACTTTTTGAGCTGTAAGGAAGCAAAGGATGGTACAAGAGTAGTTTCTGAGGATCGTTGCTGTAAGAGTAATGATTAGTATTCTCCCATAATGCACCAAATAGCAAGCACGTAGTTAAGCTTACTCTTTTCTTGGTTTTCTTCTTGATTACGTTCCCATCTTCGTCGACTTCCTCTTCACTATCCTCGCCATCTTGATCGCCATCCCTATCTTTCTTCTTGGAATTACTATCCGCGAGGCCGCTAAGTAATTTACCTGTTTCTGTTGCTACGCTATCCACTCTGCTGGTATAAATCTTGACACACCCGTCTAGGGTACAACTGGCTCTCTGGAAATTGACACCATCTCCATCCTTTAGCAGCGACATGTCGTGGAAATAGTCGATAAGCGCGAAGTTCCAAGAGTTGGTAGCATTGATCTTGTTGTCGGTGGCCATTTTCATCCATTCTTCGAAATTGGCTAGGATAGGCATGCGCTTCATAGGCGTCACACCGGTGTTGGTGCCGGCCACATAGACGTCGTCATCGTCATCCCCAGCGCGTCGCGGCGTGCGCGGATTCGAGCGGGGAGACCCATTATCGATATCAGCCAGCCTTTTCTTCGCAGGCGTCGCCGCAGCCGCCTGCAGGTCGTTAATCTGTCTTTCGTGAAGGGCTCGCCTTGAATGAAGTCGCCCTTTTCTCTCTTGTGCGTCGTCGTTTAGCGGGATCCTGTTTTTTGGGAGTTGGAAGTCAGAATTATGGTCCAGCAGGCTGCCGTAACAACCGGTGTAAACATCTGACTAAGTCATCTAGTCATGTTATGTACTCACTTTAATGGAGACTTAAAAGGAGATCCAGAAGAACCGGAAGTTGTTCGACTACTGACGCTGGCGCGAGGAACTTGAGCTACCCGAGGCATCTTCGTTGTTTATGAATCGGGTCGTGATGCAGGTCATAAAATTATGTGTGTCGCGTTGCCGACTCGGAGTTTGTGTGGTTTGTGTGTTTGTGTGCAGGACGAACTACGACTTTACTTTGCGCAAGTAAACAATCCATACAATCAGAAAGTAAGCTAAACCTATCTGGTGCACAATTGGGGTTTTTGGCGGGGTGATGCCCAGTGAAAGACTCCAGCTCAATTCTCCAGTGCTGCGCCACCGCCACAAAGTTCGTGGAGTCAAGGAAAGTTTCAAGGTTCAAACGGGTTGTGGCGTTCTCTTCCAATTTTCCAAATTCTCCAATTAGAAATGATTAATTCATGATTAGCACATTAACACAGCCCTCCTTGGCAAAGTAGGTACGCTGTACGCTGTACGCATTCGATACCTGGTCGGAACTTCCCCCCCGAATACGTGGGGTGGTACTCTCCGTACTTGCAAATTATTTAAGACTTGATGGAGCAAACTAGGGGGGATAAAGAGCAAGATCAACCGGATCTCTTCTTTTAAACATTTCTTCAAACATCCTAAACATCCAACGTTCTAAAGCATTTTCCTAAAGTTTCCCAAAATCTCCCAAAACATCCCATGAAAATATCTTATTTTAACATTCGCCAAGTAACAGCGCATACGGAAATCTTGCTATCGACGTCACACATTGTCTGAGGCAACCCATCTATACTTACCTAACAATGCCAATGCCCTGATATCCAGCGGTCTGGGAAGGATCTGACGCACTAGCTTAAGTTACAAGACGCACACATGGACACACATGTAATGTCCGGGGTATTTTCCATCGTCCACGTCAACGGGACGTAGGGATGGTATGTACTGGAGTAGTATCGGCAAGGTACTAACCGGGTATCTAATTGGTCTTTGACGATCGCTGAATAGAACCTGAGCTCACCACTTCATCAATACCACCTTCACCACATCCCAAGAAATACCTAATACCTGATACCTTACAGTCCAGACCAGACTCCTAACTTGGTTATCGTTCTATCATTACCATCCATCCCGAAGAGGATTCGGCTTTCCCAATCGTTCTTCTATATATCAGATATCATCCTTTCGTTCCTTCTTTTAAGCATTAATTATCAATTCAATCATATTTGTTCATGTCATAATCCCCAATTTCCTATCCCCTATCCCCCCCCTTGGCTATGGAATTTTAATCGCAACTACCTAGCCACCCTACCAAGCCAAAATGCACACTGCCTTATCTTGGAGGAAGGGGGGCATCAGCCTTCGGCCATTTTATACGACCATATTCATTATTACCCTCCTCACCACATATAGTATATTTATTAAGGGACCAACAATCTCGTCGAAGGAGTCCCCGTCCCTGTCTCCGCGATCTGGTGAAGAATGCCGCTTGGTTCACAATGCCGCAGACAAATGTGCCTTTGTAAGGCGCAATTGCAAGGATGACGAAGCAGGCATAATAGAATATTTAACCTTCTATTATTGCGACCTCGAGCGCGCACAACCCCTGGCTTTCATTATACTGGCCCTCTGGCTGGGTCTGCTGTTCACCACTATCGGTATAGCCGCCAGTGACTTTTTCAGCGTCAACCTTAGCACCATTGCAACTGTGCTTGGTTTAAGTGAGAGTCTTGCTGGAGTCACCTTCCTGGCTTTGGGAAATGGCTCGCCGGATGTATTCAGCACATTTGCCGCCATGGGCTCCAATAGTGGAAGTATGGCCATTGGCGAGTTAATCGGAGCTGCCGGCTTCATCACCTCTGTCGTTGCTGGCTCCATGGCCCTGGTACGCGAGTTCAGGGTTTCTAGGAAAACCTTTGTGCGAGACATCTGTTTTTTTATAGCAGCTGTTAGCTTTGCCATGTGCTTTTTAGCCGATGGGTACTTGCATTTATGGGAATGTTCCGCCATGATCGCTTTCTACATGTTCTACGTCGTCGTCGTCGTTGGCTGGCACGCAGTTGTCAAGAGGCGAAAAGCTCGGCGAGCCAAGGAGGCCCAATCTCGCGGCCATTTCTATGCATCCTCAAACGACCATGGTGACGATGCATTAGAACCCTATAGGGATGAACCAGATGACGAGGATATTCCGCCAGCAGAGCGTCGTATATCATGGAGGAGCGGGTCCGATATCAGTGCATTAGAGCGAGGACCCAGAATTGAGGTTGGCTCAACCAATGATGACGATGATAGCGACCATAGCCAGCATGTTGCAGCGGAGGTGGCGAGCAGCATGCGAGTGAATCGCCCGCGTGGAAGGAGAAGTAACACCACAACCATCACCCCAATCCGTCCCAGTCTAGTCGGCGCGCTAGAATTCAGGTCAGTGTTGTCATCGTTACAAGAGGAAGGAAACCTACGAATGCGGCCAATACACCATGGTCGTACCACTTCTGCCGATCTCTTGCAAGAAGGACACGCTATTATTCGGGATAATAAGAGCGTACAAACGATCCAGGGCGTTCAAGATGCTTCTATCGTGGTTAGAAATCGCTCGCGATCGTCCGGGGCCGTCCCAGTAACTGTTGATGCCGACCTTACCCCTCCAGAGTCATCGGGAGATAGAGGTAGAGCTCCCAGCCCACATACCATAGGAGGGAAGTTGGCTCCTCCACCTAACGATCTCTTAGGCGGTCTCCATGCAGAGAGTTCGACTTCGGAGGACTTTTCCCATAAACCACAGTTACATCGTCTCCGTATCCCAAGTCCCCCTCGTGGTAGTGCAGGATCTTCACCATCATTATCACCATTCCCTGCATTTACAGAATCGCCATTTGTGATCACAGAAAACCCCCAACAACTCCCGCATATAATGCTACCGCCCTCTATTGAAGAGCGAAATGCGTCTCTCCGCGACCTGGTTGAAAACAGAAATTCAAGGCCCACTAGGTGGTGGCCCTATCAGTTATTACCCCCACCACAGACCATTCTTTATACTCTATTCCCTACTTTACAAGGCTGGAAGAGCAAAAGTATCTGGGATAAATTTGTTAGCGTAATATCTGTTCCTAGCATATTCTTTCTCGTCATCACGCTGCCCGTGGTGGAGACCGAGACACCGGACGATGAGATAGAAGAGAGTATTGTAGAACAAATAGCCCCAGACCAAATAGGGAACGTGGCAGCACCAGTGTCACCAGCTTCCTTCGACCCGGGATTCTCTATTCATCCCGAAACGGAGTGGCAGCGGTACAGACGGCGCACAAGATCTAGAGCATCTAGTCGCAGCCGTTCACCTAGCCATGCTAGCTTCATTTCTCTGAATGCCCCTAACGACGCGCAAACCAACGATGAGCAAGGATCAGACCAACCCCAGGCGATACCAGTCTTTGTCCCTGCAAATATACACGTATCAAAACCTGCCTCGGAACCTGAACAGACAAGCTCAACGCTGAGCGAGGAAGAACAAGGATGGAACCGCTGGCTATTGATCCTCCAGGTTTTCACCGGTCCAATCTTCTGTGTGCTTATCGTCTGGGTAAACATGGCAGAGGATCTTGACCAACCTCTCACTGTCCTCTGGAAAGCGTTGCTAATCTCGCTTGCCTGCTCTCTATTTATACTTGGCTTTATACTTATGACTACATCTTATGATCATCGGCCTAAGTATCATTTCTTATTCTGCTTTCTGGGATTCTGTATTGCGATTGCCTGGATCTCTACTATTGCTGGTGAAGTAGTAGGGGTACTTAAAGCATTTGGTGTCATCCTAGACATATCCGAAGCGATACTAGGCCTCACTATTTTTGCAGTTGGCAATTCGGTGGGAGACCTAGTTGCGGATGTGACTGTCGCTCGACTGGGTTACCCAGTGATGGCCTTGTACGTTGTTCCCATAATAGAAATTGTGTCGACCCGCTTAACTGACCAACCCTGTGTAGATCGGCCTGCTTCGGAGGTCCCTTGTTGAACATAC
Organism: Annulohypoxylon maeteangense; assembly: GCF_022496945.1. NCBI lineage: Eukaryota > Fungi > Ascomycota > Sordariomycetes > Xylariales > Hypoxylaceae > Annulohypoxylon > Annulohypoxylon maeteangense. Next base: position 3,633,523 of record NW_025953248.1, on the reverse strand, counting down.
TGCTCGGCATCGGCCTCGGGGGTGCGTATCAATTAATAAACGCGGCAAAGGACAGGAAAATAGAACATCCCGAAGAACCGATACTTTATGAGCCGTATCACATACAAGTTAGCGGGACGCTAATGATTTCCGCCATTACCTTACTTTTCACGCTCCTTGCGCTGCTCATCGTCGTACCAATGAACAGATGGATCATGAACAGAAAGATTGGCTGGAGTTTGATAGGGCTCTGGTCTATTAGCACGGTTGTGAACTTGGCTATCGAGATCACGGGAGTGTGGCAGGAAATAGCTTAAGTGCGTTGCCCGACAAAGACGAGTTTATGATACATTTCTGTCATTACCTGTACGATTGTAAGAAATTGAAATAGTTCGAGCTTAGCATGGCGTTTTGGGCGATAACATTTAAATGGGATTTTAATTGGAGAGGCAATTTATTTAAGTAAACATCCAGTAGGGCTGTCCTTGGTGACGCTTTCGCTTGTAAGATAGAAGAAAAGCGCCAAAAAGCCCAGTCGAGCGGCTTCCACTGCAATCGAATGCAAGACTACGAAAACCCGATTATCCATTCGTCATTCCTAGTTAGAAGCCAAGCATTTAATTACCTACGGTACAGTTGTCAGTATGTAGGTAGGTATTTCCAGTGTGTCTACTGTCACTACGAGTCCGCCACCTGAGTCATTAAGATGACTTTACTTATTGCACTGCTAGCTGATGTTACGTCGGCTACAGCACCTAGGTGCGGTGTCGAAAGCCACGCAGCCATATTGCTCAGTCAGTACGATAAATACACTCACTCAAAGGTAACGGCGTACAACATTTTACAAGTATAAGATGTTGCCAAGCACCTTTCTAGACATTTCCCCTTTTTCATTTCAGGAAACCTTTCATCTCCTTGTCAGATTCGTGATATCCTAATCAGCTTGTCAAATCACTACACCGTAACAGATAGTATATTTACTGCATAGACACACATAATCGCTCCCCGTCGTAGATTCACTGGAAAACTACCTACCAAGTCAGATATGGGGAAGAAACGAGATAGATGGTACGAGCGACAAATAGAAGCATCTCGCCAAGCCAAAGCGGAGGCCGGTAAGCCTCTCTCGGAGAAGACTACCAGGTCCGAAGCGACGCAGGTTCCTTTCGTAGAGAGGAAGGGAGAGAAGCGTAGAGAGCTGACGGAGGAAGAGAAGGTGGAGAGGGAAAGAGCGAGGATATGGATTAGGGAAAAGGAGGAGGAGTGGGAGCGGGAATGGGAGAGGGAGAAAATGGCAAGGGAAAGACGGAGGGAGAAGGGGAAGATGAGGGAGGGGGAGCGGGAGGATGGTTTTGGTTTTAGGGATTTCGTGAGGCCGGATTTTGTTAGGATGTGGGAGGAGAAGAAAATGCTGGAGGGGTTGAGGGCGGCTGAGGGGAAGGATGAGAGGTTGGGGTTGAGTATTAGGGCGTTGGTTGAGGCGGGCAAGATTGAGCCGCCGGGGCCGTTGGATGTGATGGATAGGGAGTTGCTTGGTCGTGAGTCGGACGGGTTGGACGAGCTGTTTGCATCGCAGGTTGATAGGGATGATGTAGAAGAGGGCGAAGTGGTGGAAGAGGTGAGAAAGGGGTAGTAGTTCTATTGTACAGCCTGTATCATCAAAGAGGACATACCCGTTTTGTCTTTCTCCATATCAGAAGAAGAATTGTATTTGGAGTAGAATTTGATGAAGTAGTAGGTTTGTTTGGGTGTCGTTAAGATTCGATCATCAGCTAGAAGCAGTACCTACCTAGTACCTAATTAGAAAAGCCTCCAAGTCAATTAAGCCTAATTGAGACCAGCTAACTCAGCCATTCAGTGTACCCAAGGCGTCGTAGGCAGGCTATGCTTTTGCATAGTCCTATCTATACCTACTACCAATGAAAGATGCCTTTAGTTACAGTATCCAGTACCAGTAAGTATTTCATAGCTTAATTTGATTCATAAACCTTTCCTCTATCTTGATACTATCTACAAATATATTTCAATCAGATTATCTAACCTTGTTGCTTGCTTTGGCGATATAATTTCAGAAGCACGCATGGCCAACAACTCCAGCGAAAGTCCCCCCAGCGGAAGTCCGAGGGCGGCGTTATATTCTCCCCTAAACTCCGAACAGCACCAAGTCAGGTTCATCGAGATTCTATCTTCTGATAACGATCAACAACCTGTAAGCTGCCTGCTCAAACCCGCGGAATTATCAGAAGATATTCGTTATGCCGCTTTGTCCTACGTTTGGGGCGACCCTAAAAATACCGAGGATATTATCATTAACGGGATCACCTTTCCGGCGACGACTAACCTGGCGTCTGCACTGTGGCATTTCAGAAAGAATAAATTCCCGAAACATGATGGAGCCAGCGATATAAAACTGCTCTGGGTAGATGCAATCTGCATCAATCAAGATGACATCCCAGAGCGTAATCACCAATTAACCTTGATGGGGTCTATCTACCGCAAAGCAACATCTGTTCTCTCATGGCTTGGGCCTCCAAAGGATATCGATCATGCACTGCCAGTAATACATGAGTTTACAAATATAATGGATAGTGCATGGGGTTGTTCAGCATCACATGAGGATATGGTACAGATAGGGTTTGAATGGCTGATAACTTCTCCGAAACTTCATATCTCGGATTCTGATATGACATTGAATTGGCGACCTGTTTTCCAACTAGGGCTCTGTGGTTATTGGAAGAGGATGTGGATTATCCAAGAAATGGCATTGGCAAGGTCATCAGAAGATCTGTGGCTCATCTGCGGTTCTAATTACGTTACCTACAAGGAAGTTAAAGCATTCTTTTCCCTTTTCCTTTCGGTTTCCGGGAGACTTATACCAGAAACCACTAGGTACGGGTCGCCGAAAACGACAGAACAAATTTGGAACACGGTGACACGTCCATCATCGATTGATTGGATGCCAACAAAGATGTTGTCTTTTATAGAACGTCTACAGACAGACATGCCAAATCACTCTGCAATATCGCGTGATGGGTTTTGGAAACATGTTATCTCAGCGTCAGTTCTCGCCTCCGCTACCGATCCTCGAGATATGGTTTACGCTGTGCTCGGCTTGGTTCACAACAGTATCATACCGGATTATAGCAAATCCACCAGGCAAGTTTATCTTGACGCCATATTGAATGACGGAATTAAGGAAACTGTGGGAATCTCTCTACAATTTTCTGGACGTGGCTACAAAATTGAGAACGATGATGAATTTCCTTCGTGGCTGCCAAATCTCCCCAAGATCAGGAATAATTACGATGTTTATTTCCGAGACTTCCGCGTAGACAATAGTCTATTACTTAAGGATATCAGCCTTCGAGAGCCAATGTTGGCTCAGCGAAACATTCTTAACATTCAAGGGGCTGTCTGCGGCAGCGTGGCATACGTATGGCCCATCATAGATCGCTCGAATATAGCAACTGATAATGCGGATTTATTGGCAGAAGAGTTGTACGCCGATATATGTCAAATCTGTATCGATTACCTTTTACTTGGCCTCGAGAATTCTATCTGGACCTTTGGCGATATCACAAGCTCAAGCAACAAACCATTACAGGCTGTACTTGATGTTTTTGATTGGAAACTTGAGAAGTCGATACAAGGAACTACAAATGACTTTATGGAAAGTTGGAAGCGACAACCTCATTCTGGCTTGAATGTATCTCCTAGCATGTGGATATTCATTCTGATTCTCTCAAAACTTGACGACTTACCGGAAGAAAAACAAAAAGAGACAGCAAGACGACTCGGGATTCCTTTCGATCCCAAGCGCCCCAGACTTTCTGCGTTTGTGATATCAAGGTATCTCCTCGATGTTCAAAACACCGGCTATGATAATACGACACGCTCGACCTATACTTTTACTCCAGATTATAATAAATCCAGATACCTACTTTGGTACTGTCTTCGAGGAGGCAGGACGACAATATTCCTGACCGACAAAGGTCATCTAGGTATAGGACCCGAAGACCTACAAACCGGAGATCTTGTTTGTGCCATTGATCAATGCCCACTCCCGGTTTTACTGAGGAAGGGGGAGAAAGCAGAGAACAGAGACTCATTCTTAACTCATATGGGATGCTGTTATATTCGAGGCTTGTCAGATGGAGAGCCGGCTGAGATGGTTAAGAAAGGAGAGCTGGAGATCGAGACGTTCGAAATATGTTGAGAGTTTATGCTTGAACCTTTCAGGGTACGAACCTACATATTCTATTCCAAGCAGGTGGAAAGCAAGATTTTTCTTTTTTTACCAATATTGAACATCAGTCAACGAATAAGAAGTGCTACCCCTATTCAGATACGTACCTAAGTCCCTGTGTACCTGAGCTAGTGTGGGGCACATGTGGACCCATATCGAGCTTCAATTGGTGCATGTCCCCTATTTCCTGACCGCCTTCGTTAATACGAATTACCCCTCAGCCCCTCCCCCTCCATTTACAGGGGTCCGAGTGTTTTATTATATCGAGGCGCAGCCATTGACTTTTTGATGAAAACACCACCTAATAACTTTTCTACGTAGTACCTGAGGACACGCGTTCTGAACTATAACATATCATCTTAGACACTCGCTTTTCCTCAGAAGAATAAATCAAGAAGAAACCGAATAGAGAAAAAAATAAAGACATCATGGCTACTACCGTTCCTCCTTACCCTCCTCTAGAGGACCGCCCGATCAAGAATACGATCGCACTCTTCGATGTCGACGAGACCCTCACCCCAGCCCGTCTCTCTGTCTCCCCCGAGATGCTCCAGACTCTCGAGAAGTTACGACAAAAAGTTGCGATCGGATACGTAGGTGGGTCGAACTTAGTCAAGCAACAGGAACAGTTGGGCACCGGTGACCGACCCGTAACGTCTATGTTCGACTTCTGCTTCAGCGAGAACGGCTTAACAGCTTTCAAGCTAGGCCAAGAGCTACCCTCCAACAGCTTCATCAAGTATATCGGCGAGGACAAGTACAAGGAGCTGGCCAACTGGATCCTGCACTACATCGCGGATCTAGATATCCCGATCAAGCGCGGTACTTTCATAGAGTTCCGCAACGGCATGATCAACGTATCCCCTATTGGCCGTAATGCCAGCACGCAAGAGCGAAACGAATACCAAGCGTATGACATCAAGAACAAGATTCGTGAGACCATGGTGGAGAAGATGAGAGAGAAGTTTGGACATTTGGGTCTGACGTAAGCGCCCATTGCTTTGAATCCCACCAAGAAAAAAAAAGAAAAAAAATGAGGACGAAATTCTAACATGTAAAACCAAAAACAGCTTCTCCATCGGCGGCCAAATCTCCTTCGACGTCTTCCCCACAGGCTGGGACAAGACGTACTGCCTGAAGCACCTAGAAGCCGAAGCCAAGAAGCCCGGCGGCATCCAGTACACGACGGTGCACTTCTTCGGCGACAAGACCGACAAGGGCGGCAACGACTACGAGATCTACGTCGACCCCCGCACCATCGGACACTCCGTCAAGGGACCCGAGGACTGCTTGAAGCAGATCAAAGAGACCTTCGATCTATAGATATGTATCTGCAGATTTTCACATATACACCCACCACAAGCCCAAGAACTAAACCCGAACACCGAGCCGCGAGAAGAATTATCTAAGGAAAAATTAATTTCGTAAAATGGAAGCAAAAAAAGGCCTAATTGAATCTGACCAACAATACTAGTCTAGCAGAGAGTATTGCGTCTACAGATAAAACTGGAATCGAAAAGAAAAAGACCTAACTAGAGAGATAGAAAGCGCCTAGCCGCCTGATGGGTTTAGAAACGTCGTTTATCTCTACATAGCTGCGTAAAAATTCGTCTCGAAAATACCTTCAATAAAAAAAGTCACATAAGGAAAACAATGTCTACCTATCACTCGGTTCTGTTCATGTATAATATATACATACCAATGATTCGAGATCTTAAGTCGTGGTTGGCATAAAATACACACCCCAGCAGGTATCAAGAAGAAACACATCAACACCTTTCATAGGTAACTTTGACTTAATCATTCAGGCATGACTACATCCTACCTCCTACCTAGATACATATACATAATATAAGGTATCCCGTATCCAAGAAGTCAATCACAAAACCCCCAAACCAACAACTAGGCTTGCTTCACTTAGACAGCTACAACATCAACCATTCGTTACGCTATCCCTTCTCTCTGTTCTCACATCTCATAACACAACACACCCTAACCCCCTCATCACCGCCCAAACTCCAAATGCGGCACAATAACCGGCCCATACTTCGTCGGCGCCGTGAACGCGCCATCGCCCTGGACCACAAAATCCACCGCCAAGCTCAAGCGATTCAAGCCGCCGTTTTGGGCCACGGTATTCGGGCCATACGGGGTAGCAGGAACGGCGTCGGGGTCGAACGCGACGACGGCGACGTAATTCCGTCTTCCCATGAGTTTCTTCAACTCGCGCGGGGAGCCCGAGGCGTCGGTGTGGAAGATCTCCATCATGTCCTCTTTGGTGTCGCTGATGTCGCCGGTGCCGTTGCTGTTGCTGCTGCTGTGCGCGGAGGACCGTTGGCCGTTGGGTGGGATGTAGTGCGCGCGGTTGCTGTGGAGCATTTTTAGGATGTACTGTGCGGCGGGGGCGGCGACGATTGGGGAGGTGATTATTTGGAACATTGTTTTGTGGTCGCTTGGGTGTGCGGGGTCGTGGACTACACCGGCGCCGGCGGCGTTGACGTCTGTGGGTTTAGTTAGATATGGCTGGTTTTATTGATTATGGAATGGGGGTGGAATGGGGGAGAGGAAGGGAGTGGGGTTAGAGACGTACCTCCGGACAAGAATGTCATGCGCAAGCCCTTCTGGTGCGAGATGCCTTGCAGCGTGCGGATCAGATACGTCCGCTCAAGATCCTTACTATCGTGTGTCCACATATCCTTCAAGATCTCGCTGATATCCAGGTCGCCAAATTGGTTTACTACGTTGCCCATGAGTCCGGACTTGCCGACGGCCTTTTTGACTTGGCTGAAGCCCTGTGCGACCATCTCCTTACCGCCGACGATGCCCGCTACCGAACTTGTGACTTTGCCCAATACGTTGTACGACATATTGACTGCCTTCTTACCCGTCGCAAACGTGTTAGCTAGGCTCTCTACCGTGTCGAGTCGCGGGTAGACAATAGGCACTGATAGCATCCAGAGGCAGTGCTGTACGCTGGGCGGTAGCATCGCGACTTTAGGGAATAAGCCCTGGTATGTTGGACCCGCGAGCACGCGGTTTTGTGTTCGCTCCGACCGAAGATCAACACCGACCACAACCACGGCAGGACCAAGATATTTGATGAAGTGCCAGCCTTGGCCTGTGACGGTGAACAAATCCAGATCATGACTGACGTTTCGGAGGACCTCCAGTGTGGTGTGGTGCTGGAAGAGTAAGTACATGTCCACAGCTATCCGGCCGATATTCTTGAACATCTGCGAGTTTTGCATGTAATCGGGATATGAGCCGTAGCCGTCAAAGCTGAGAGAAAGTCAGTAACGCCTTTACGGTATGAAACTTATACTATTGCAATGATTAAAAACTTACATGTCGTGGTCATCGATTTGACAGACGTGAGGAATCTGCGCAAACGCCTCACGAAGGAACGGCTGGTCGAAATGACTAGTATAGAAGTGGAAGTAAGCGTGCGATACGTCCTCTTCATGACGCGCCGTCCACGAAGCATTCTTTCTATTATCTTTACCCGGCATAGCAAGCCACTGTTTTAAGAGTGGTACTTCTTTCCATAGCCGGTCCCCGTAGATCTGATCGCCCAAGCCGAGCTGGACGTGGAAACCGCCGCAGTCAACATTCTTCTGCAGCACATCCTTCCACATAAATCCAAGCCCGCCAAGTTTGCTGCGCTCATTTTGATTCGTGCTTGCGGCGAAGTCGTTTCCAGAATGCGCGATAAAGCGCCAGTTAGTCTCGCTTCGACCTGCGACTACGAATTCGTATCTAGTGCAGCCGAGGTGCGAGGTGACGGCGTAAGTCCATCTTTCCGTACCAGTTTCGCCCATCTGCAATTCGACATCATATTTAAAGAATTGCCACCTTTGATGCGTGTATATAGAGCGAGCTGTTAGTTGGCGAGGATTTGGTGATAGATCGGTACTGAGATGGATGTGGATAGTGGGCGGCTGAGGAGAATCTGTGACTATGAGAATACTTCCCAGCCACATTCCCTTCTCGATGTCCATATTCGTGTATCTCAGATAAGGTCCGAAGTAGACACCATTTGTCGGCTGGACCTTGTACATGTCCACGCCGACACCAGGAGGACCTGTAAAACCAGCAGCGGTTGGCGTCGCCGTTGCAACACTCATAATACTCTCAGCATAACCCGGAGTTTGCGGTGGGAACATAGGCGAGGCCATCGCACTCTGTTTGCCAAACATAGGCGAAGCGAGAGGGTTGCCATACGTTGACGCCGTGGGAGATAGTGGCGCAGTTTCATGGTGAATAGGGTTTGGTCCCTTAGGGAACTCCCATTGCGTAGCTTGCGTGGCTAAGTGGATATAATAGTACTGACCGGAATTCTGGTCAAGATGGGCAATCCAACCCTCTGGTAACGGTGGCGGCGAAGTAGGACCTTGGCCTTGGAATGGAGATGGGGTATGGGTAACTACTTGCGCTTGCACTTGCTGGCTGCTCTGTTGAGATTCGGGTCTCGGATCATTGGCAAACGCAGGGTGCCCGGGATGTTGCAGGGCCGGAGACGCAAGTGCGGCTGCTATCTCGGCTTGCTTCTTCGGTGGAGATGCCGCGGATGATGACTGTGCAGCTTGAGCCGGTGCCGGTGCCGGGGTTGAACTTGAACTCGGCTGGGCCGGCCGTTGCTTCTCGTTGGGATATGCCGAGGAGCTTCCACCAGGGTTGATACTGGAATATGCGGGCGGAGGGCTAGGTGACATCTGCATTCTCTGGAAGTCTTGTTCCAACACGCTGATCTGAAGAGCAGGCCCGCCATTTTCGTTTCCATTGGCGTTATTGTTATTGTTAGTAGTTGTGTTTGTATTAGCGTTTGGCGGTCGCGCTGCCTGAGCACTGAACGTCGATGCTGTAGGACTTGCGACAGGGTTTGCTCCCTGGTAAACCGTGGGAGGTCCATGCGGTTGTTGTTCGGGAGTTTCCGTCGGCGTCCACGGACGAGGTGCTTGCTGTGTAGCTGGGTGTTGGCCATATTGCGCTAGCCGTTGGGTCGCCGCTGAGCTCTGAAGACTATTCAGTGTTGCAGTTCCAGATATACCAGCGGCCGCATATCTGGCCTCGATACTTCCTCCTGGGATAGTACCTGGCTCAACGATAGGCGTCTCTGGCGGAGGAGGGGATCCTCGGCTTGCTCTTGTAGTGGATGTAGAAGCTGTGGAGGCAAAACGATTCACCCCACTATCCGCGGGCATCTTGAGGTAACTATCTTCATTCACCGGAGGCCGCACATTATTGTTCGAGCTTGAGCCCGAAGCTGCCGAACTGCCTCTAGGTGGAGGGTAATAGGGCTTCTGATGATAGTTGGGGAAAGATGTACTAGAAGAAGCAGCCGCCGGTTTTGGTTGGTTAACAAGCGGTTTCGCAAATAGGCCGCCGTCGTCTCCAGGGGGACTAGCAGGACTAAGCGCTCCTGGCAAAGGTTTAAAACCGGCACCACGTCGTTCTGCAAGACCAGGCCCTTTCTTTTCAACAGGACTTGAATCTAATCGCGGGGTCGTGTCGTTAAAGCTATCTGAGTGTGTAGAGCTCACAGGACTTATGTATATCTTGTTACCAGACGGCCGACGTTGATCGGATGGGTAAGGAGGTCGACTTGACTGGGCAACTGGCTGAGCTATCTGGTGGTCGTCATCATCGGGGTACGGTAGAGGCGCAGCAGAGCTAGAGGCGCCTGGCGGCAGCGGAAAACTCGGCTTCGAAGATGCCGGGGCGGGATATTTGAATCTATCGGAGGCAGGCTTAGGGCTCTGGGGTTTGAATATCCTCAGAGGTTCGACGGTAGGGCTGTCGCAATCCTCGGCAGGCTTGCTGAGGAACATCTCCTCATCAGGCCTTCCATGACGATCCATCCTGTTTCACGTACTCTGCCGTTCGCGGATCGCAAGGCAACCGACAGGCGCAAAGGTACTAGCAGTAGACGCGGGATGACGCAGGGAAATGTGAGGAAAAGTTATTTATAGGCGCTTTGCGACAGCTAGGCCTTAAAGATGTATGCGACGAAATGATCTTATCGCAACTAGGTGAGGGGTTACAATGATTGGCTTTTGAGTGAAGTTGTGAAGCCGAAGCTGATGAATTCAACCAACAAAATGGAAGCAAATAGGATACACGACACGGAATACAGATACGAGCAGGTGAAACGAGTTCAAGAAAGAACAAGATGGATTCGAAGAGGTCTATGATATGCGACCACACGGCTATGGAGGGGGAAGCAACCTTGTCCGTAGGTTCGGTGGGCTCACCAAGCTTGGCGGGTTGGAGGACAGGCCAGATGATTGGTCGCTTATAAGCAGGCGCTTAAAGAATAGGGAAATATGGGTGAAGCAGATGGCATTTCCAAGCGCCCAATCAGCCCGACGCTTGGTGTAGTACGCGAATTATACTGGCTCCCTCACATGAACGAGCGTATTTCTCTGGCTGGCTAACTTTGCCGGTTTTCCTTGATAGCGCTCAAGCTGCCAACGAATAACTCAAGTGGTCCATCTAGCCCCTATGATCGCTTGGTTGTCAAGCACGAGTTATTTCGTATCCCCTGAGACGATGAGGATATGATGAGATTTTATACTCCATTTTGCCCCCTCGACGTTAGGCACTGATGGATGATATTCATCGCAGCGCGCAACAGTGAGCCTACAGTTTTTAGTTGAAAGCCCAGAAGACCCAAGAACGTGACAGGGGTTTGGGACGGATATTCGCACCATCACTCATTGAGTACCTAGAAGGATCCATATCTTTTTCATCATAGCCGGGACATGGGACCTAGCTCGAGCGGCTATTGATCCAAACTTCGCAATCGCATACATTTGATGTATACATACATTGGATGCGATGAGCATGATCAGATGTGCATGCACTATGCACGGCTGTCGAAAATCCTTCCCGTCTCATGGGAATGTGTCCGAGCCTTCACGTTATAAATAATAACGTTACGGGAAGCCCCGCCATGCTAGTATCCCAATCCCTTGTAATAGGGCTACGCTACATTTGATATGGCGAGAATAGTTGATGCTTGAACTGACTTGACTTCGCTATTTTCGACTTCGCTCAATCCGCTCAGTCTTTGCTGCCCATTTGCTATTTTCAGCTTGGCTGATAAGCCCTATCAATTTCCGATCTCGAACTGGTTACGTAGCGTCGAAGGAGCCTATTACCCTATTAAAGATATCCATCGATGTATGTATCCGTCCTTTCATCTTGTTATCTTCGGGTACTAGCACCTGCATATGAGGCGGCTTTGGTGGCGTACAAGACTCAAGGATATGACCCCTTTATTTTTGACTGATACCTATCGCGAGTCTAGATTGTAAAAGCACCAGGCAATTTAGTAGAGAGAACATATAATTGAATGGCAAGATCACAGAATGGGAATCCTTTGCCTTGGCTTAAGAATAGAATTGTTGGTCGCGTTGAATTATTGAAGTTGACACAAGTACAGAATAGAGTACTAGGTTGATAAGAAAGAGTCAATAAATGGTATGCATGTTTTACCTGCCCAGCCACCCCTAAACCTAAAAATTAAAGCAATAACCACCTGGACATATTGCAAAAGCAAGTGCGGGTGGATGTGGGTAGAATCAGTAGATTTCCCAGAAAATCCATTGATAAACCCATTGCTCCTACCCATTTCCATCATAAACACATTTAGATATGAAGTCGTCGCAAACCTACCTAGCACTAATGATTCAGCCTCAAAGCCAAGCTAAGAAAACGCCACTCACAAAGAACAATAGCATTGTTCGGATTCTTCACTTCGGTCGCGAACTCTCGGCTTCGGGAACGAAGGAAGCCGTGACCCCACTCGGAGGCGACTTTCCAACGCGGCGCCGTGACCAAAAAACCACGAATCCCATCGGTTGCCTACAGCATAGCGATGTTGCCTACAGCATATTAACTATGACTCTTATTACTTTCAACCTTATGATTCAAGACCACACCTACACAACCCAAAATGTCGGATCCGACTATGGTTCGTAGTACCCCGATCGGGGTTCGGACGTTAAATATTCGACCAATCAGAACGCATCCCGTACACTTGATCGATTGATTTAGTGTGTCAGGACGCGTGGCGACCTTCTAGATCGCCCGTTCGATATAGGCGATATAGCTAGGCAGCACCTTCTAAACCGTTCTGCCCTATTCGAGCTTGTGGTAAGGCACGTCGTAGAGGCTGGAGTGTTGCGTTAGTCATTTGCCATCACACGACAACCGTTACGCATCTGCGCATTCCCGTCTGTAGCCTTGAGTCTTCCGCTTGTCAGGCTACGTCTACGAAATGTATATATAAGCCACATAGTTAGACCAATCTTATAACAATCGAACTTGACTTCTTCACCATCAACACTTTCACCAAACAATCACTAGATCATCATACCATTTCAATTTACTAGCTAAGTATTCAACATGGCAAACACCAACAACAATAACAACAATCCACCACCCCCTGGATGGGACTACGAGCAATCATTCGGACCTCATGCATTCATGAGAGCTGGCGCTGGAGTCGACCACGCTAGCACCGGAGCCAGCTTCGGGCATGGGTTCCCATTCAACAACGCTCAAACTTGGCCCGGCCAGGAGTGGGCTCGCTCGTCTGGACCCTGGAATGGATGGCATTGGGGGCCCGGGTGGCACGGCGGCGGACATGACGAACACAATTTTGGAAATTATCGTGAGGTCCCTACATCCGATAGAGAGGAAGGCGACCACGACCACGACCACAAGGACGATGATGGGATGGAGAGTTCTCCCGAAACCATGAGAAACACTCCGGATGAGTCCGTCAACAGTGATGCACCACATCCACCAACTCCGGGAGCTTTCCCTCACCCTCGCCCGCCGCCTCCCGCAGGCGCTCCTCAGCACCCGCCTCACCCAGCTCATCCGCCTCACCCTCCCCACCCATTCTTCCACGGCCACCCACGCCCCTTCGGTGGTCCTCACCGCGGACGAGGCGGACGATTCGGCCGTCGGGGAGGTCGCGGCGGTCCCCCTCCTCCACCACCAAGCTACAGCGGCCCTTGGGACTTCCGACCCTTGATGCACGCCTTCGCGACCCACCCCTTCGCCGAGGCATTCAAGGACTACATGGAGCAGGCGCGCGAAGGCCTATCGCACGAGTCCAACGAGCAACAGGACAACGCCTTTGTCCCACCCGTCGACGTCTTCAATACGGAGAAAGCGTACATCCTACACGTGTCACTCCCAGGCGCGAAGAAGGAAGACGTGGGTGTCAACTGGGACGGCGACAAGGTCAACATCGCCGGCGTCATCTACCGTCCCGGCGACGAGGCGTTCATCAGCTGCTTGGCTTCTAGCGAGAGGAAGGTCGGTTTGTTCGAGCGCAGCATCAAGCTACCCCCTCCCGGAAGCAGCGAGAAGGAAGAGATTGATGGTGCGGGCATCACGGCGAAGATGGAGAATGGTATTCTCATCGTGACGGTACCTAAGACTGAGAGGGACTGGACTCAGATTCACAAGGTCGACATTGAGTAAATCCGGGTTTCCGGATTGAAAGGGCATGGGTGGTTGTGAATATATAGGTATGGAGGATTGAGGATATCCTGGTGATTTGGTATGGCAGGAGTAAGGTGTTCAAGGAGTTACATATAAATAAGCCCCCATCAAACCAATAAAAAATTGCGTCCAAAATAACTAAGCATCGTCCCATGTCGCTAGATCGAATTCGATATGTCTTGTGATATGTATCAATAATTTGTTTCAACTTGTCATTTGTGTTCACCTTGATACTCACCTATTAGAGATTTGGCATTCCACTTCGTAACTCTAGAACGGTCTCAATGAGAAGGGATGTCTGTCTGTCTTTCTATACTCATACCGCGATGTCTTTCGTAGCTATGACGTCTGTGTCGAGTTCTTGCATAACTTCAAGAACTAGGTTCAGGCTGTCCATGAAGGAGTTGACAGCTACACGAAGCATCCTATTCGTTGTGGCTTTATACTCAATCTGCAATATGTTTCCTACTATATCTCCGTTGGCGGTATTATTATTTGAGTTACCAATAGAAAAGTGTCGCTGTACTAGCGGAGACAGTTCTTTGTCAACTTGCAATGCCTTCAGAGCGATGGATGCTAGTCGAGGTGTTGGGAATGGCACCTCAATATTCCTAAGGAGGGAGTAGTGTTAGCATCATGATTGCTCAGTGAGTGGCTGCAAACGTCGACGTACAACATGCAGGGGAACTGTGTATCTTTCGTTGTCGCCATGGTATTTGTTGTCAATTGTTGTCAGTTGTTGTCTTTTCGCAAGCGAGTTCAGGGCTGTGTTGTGTTTACGAATAGATAGATCGGAATGCGAATTGCGTAATGAGAAAATATTGAGGTTCCACGGTTTCAACCTAGAGCCTCTGCGGGGGACGGAAAAGAGGGAGGGGTAACGGTAACCAGGTATTTTTTATTCCGAATTGCCAAGCGCCGATAAGATAAAGTTGACTGGACAGGACGGTTGGAATTCAGCTGAGGCTTAGGAGGTCGAGGTTTCAGCCACTTATGTAATGTGGATCTTTTGCGGTTGCTAAGCAACGGGATGATCCACAAACATGACAGGGTTATGGGCCATGTCGTTCATGCCCTTAACCGAATTAGGTAAAATGTCAAATGAGACCGCTATGGCCTTTGCTTTCTTTGCTTTCCTTCTTACCCCAACAATAACAATCAAATAGGAAAATAATAATACGGCATCTGATACAAAAAACATCGTCTCCTTGAAAAAGGCTTCATGTTTTGATGATCTACAACATCTACTTTTTTTCAACCCTTTTCCTCCATTACTACTAGTACTCGGTACGGCTCTCTCTTTTGCTTTGCATTGCATCGTCTACTTCTATTACATTACAACTTCGCTTGTCATTCAAATAGATTGTTAATGTGTGAATGAATTCGGTTGATTATTTTATTCATATCCATATCCATTTCACTCTTTATACCGGAATACCGCCAGTCGATCCTTCTAGGTAGTATATCACCAGACATACACTATACACCTAAAGCCTCGACTCGACCGCCAACCTCGGAAGTCCAATCAAAAGGCCTGCCTTTGTTTATGCAGAGCCATTGAAGCTTCCTTAACTCGTTCGGGTCCCGATTGACAACGTCTTCGAAGGGTTCTTGAACGAGCAACGACATCGCATTAGAAGTAGGAGCCTTGATAGCAAAAGCCGCTAAGATGGGACCTTCTTCGAGAAATTCCAACTCTGGCCAGGTCATTGAGTACATTCCAGGTAAGCCATTTTATCCTCACCGTCCTTTTCGTGGACGACATCGATAATAGCTTAATAACTTGTACCCTCATAATTCGCCTTACCCTCAATCATCATCATCATCGTCATCATCATTCTCCTAATCTCGCTTGCTTCTTTTTTCTTTTTATGTCCTCTGACTACTTGCGCCTCCCCAATGACGCAAACCAAGTTGAGATGTTCCATGTCTGCTGGAATCTCTCATAGCCCCCTTCATCATCCATCTTTACTACTTAATTCGGAAGCATTTCCAGTTACATTGCTTACAATTGCAGACCGCCTATACCTAGCATCCTACCTTCACCCTCCTAACGCCGACACCGTCTTCCCGTACCACGACCCGCCACCTCAGTCACCAAGGAAGAGATCACAGAGGGCAGTAGATGGCCCTGCGCCCGCTCCCTCCAAGTCTGAACGACACCCTCCATACTACTTTACTGTCGACGACACTCTCCTCTACAACGCATTCCACCACGATTTTGGCCCGCTTCACATTGGTCACCTTTACCGCTTTGCTCTACACTTTCACGATGTCCTCGGTGCTAAGGAAAACCAACACAGACCGATTGTGTTTTATAGCCGAGCAGACCCAAGAAGTAGGTTTACCGACATTTCAACTTTGAGACATTTATAATAGTTGCTGACAATTTCGGACAGGTCGAGCAAATGCCGCATGTTTACTAGCGTGCTACATGGTCCTAATCCAGTCCTGGCCACCTCACTTGGCCCTAGCGCCCATTGCCCAGGTTGATCCACCCCTGATGCCTTTCCGCGATGCTGGTTATAGTCAGGCCGACTATGGTATCACTGTTCAGGACATCGTATACGGTGTCTGGAAAGCCAAGGAAGAAGGTGTCTGTGTCTTGGACAACTTCGACCTTGACGAGTACGAGAGATTCGAACGAGTTGAACATGGTGATTTCAACTGGATTACGCCTAATTTCCTGGCATTCGCCTCGCCGCAAAGCACTCAGACGACACGAATCACCGAGTCTTCCGAATTATATGCTACACTGCCTAAGACGCTGTCTGCTGTAGACGCTCATCCAACCCTCTCACAACCATTCAAGAATGTATTGAGACATTTCTCCGAGCGCAACATCGGCTTGGTCGTGCGTCTTAACTCTCCCCTTTACTCTCCCTCGTACTTTGAGGCGCTAGGGATACAACACCTCGACATGATATTTGAGGATGGCACTTGCCCACCGCTAAGTACTGTCCGAAAATTCATCAAGCTTGCCCACGAGACGATCACGGTGAAGAAGAAGGGGATTGCTGTCCACTGCAAAGCTGGTCTTGGAAGAACTGGATGTTTGATCGGAGCTTATCTGATTTACCGCCATGGTTTCACGGCGAACGAAATCATTTCGTTCATGCGATTCATGCGTCCAGGCATGGTTGTAGGTCCTCAGCAACATTGGCTACATATCAACCAAGGAGTATTCCGAGAATGGTGGATTGAGGAGAGGCTGGAGAGGAAGCTGCGAAAGGAGATGGCTGCGAACGTGCCTCCCAGCACACCCATCCGCGCAATGCAGAAGGCCAATCTAAACCGAAGTGCTCAGGCCTCAACTCCTCCAAGCCGAAGCCCATCAAACCGTACGCCTCTTGGCGATCTAGACGGTGAACGCCGTAACGCCGGCGTGCAAGAAGATTATTTACCAGCACCAACACCAGGCCAACCTCGAAAGACCAGTCGCGCCGACCGTCATCATCCGTACCACCGAAGCACATCTCACCATCCCACAGTCGAGGAGGAACAAGAAGCCGCGAGCAAGAACGCAGATGCTACCTCCACCCACGGCAGGCGATCTAATGATAGCATTGACTCGGAGGAGGAATTATATCTGCGTATGCGATCTAATCGCAAGGCATCTCGTACACCAGCAGCCTGCAGCGAAACGATCCGATCCGTCAGTCAGAGCACGACTACAACGATCTATCAGGTTATCGACAACGACGCTTCTAATGACGCCGAAAATGTTGGCCATGGTCGCCCGAAGACCATTGTAGATCACGTCACTGGTTCGCCAACACGCTCAGCTAGCGCTTCTGGCGTGATGACCAAGGTCAGGAGCAGCAAGCGATCAACCGAGTCATCCCGAAACAAGGATTCCATGGGTGTGCGAAAGACCAGTGGTCGAATTGGTAGCATTGGTACCAACAACACTGCCAACTCGGCGCGTAAGGTTTCCGCATTATAGGATAATGAGGTCTTACGGCGGCCAAATTGAGTATCGATGACTGTTCCGAATTATGCTGCAATATCTCATGGCTTATCCAACGATGATCAAACTTCTGCGGGCAGCTAATTTTTTCACGATGACGACTATGACGACCGAATCATGGTTCTTTTGCATATGCGTTTGGCGTTTGGTATCAATAAGAGGTACATGGACTTCGCCCCAATCAATTCAAATATAATGGATCCGACTTCCCTCTCTTCGCATCTGCTCCTCGATGATTCTTCCTCTTTGAAGAAAAAGTACCCAGCTGGGCTACCTTGGTTGCTTATGTTCGTTCATACCAACCGGCTTTTCCCACATAACTATTTTTGAATGACTCGGGCGTTGTGGTTCTTCTGTTTTGGGGTCAGTGATTCGGAAAGGGCATTGTTGCATATTTTAATCCGGGCCGGTTTTTTCGCCGAGTTATGTGTCCATTCTAAACTGACGTCGAGCTGGATGGAGGATGCGAGCTGAGAGAGAGAGCCTTGGAGTAACGAGGGGAGTTTCTCGTTGAAGTATCACTGCTTGGTTGTGTTTGTTTTTTAGATCAATACGCGTTATATGATGAATCATTTCTTCATTTTGCTTGTTCCCCCGTTCGCTTTAATGTTTAATAATGTAATACGTGATGTGGATGATGGTAAAATTCATGGATCTTCAGCGGCTCTGGCGAGTGGACTGATTTACCTCGCTTTTCCTTGGTGACGGTGAAGCGATCGGCGTTCTTCGATCGATCTTATTCGACCTCCTCCGGCCAGTTCCTTGTCCGGTCTTCGTCATATCATGGATGTCTCCAAGAACACCATTCGTATCACTAGCATGAAGAGGAGTCACTCACAGTTCCTTCAGCCCGAAGCCCTCTCCAATTCTGAGTCCTAGCTCGAATCCGATCCTAGATCAGATGGAGAATTGTTTTAGCGCCCACTTTCACCTTACATTTGCTGTCCCGGCTTTGCGAACATATCAATCACAGATTCCCCAAAACAGGGCATCTTGAAACCGGTTATGGAATAGTCAGTTCTCGGATGCCTGTCTCCCGCATCACCGAAGATCATGGCCTCAACCACGCAAATTTCCCCGGGAAGTGTCTCTCGCTTGGCTGAATCCCCCGCTGCGCGTTGCTACTGTAGCATTGTGGAGGCTTGTTCCTACGGCTTCTGTTCACCTACATACATGTCTACCTATCTACTTACCTAACACTCGTCCAGCTCACCATACATATATACCTAGGTAGGTACATACATGGATGCTTAAGTATGTATGTATGTATGTAGGCTTTACGGCTTCCAGTAACGTTCCAGCAATAGAGAAGGGCTACTGCCGTGTCACTCCTGCATGCAAATCTTCGTGTGATCATGTGGCGTTTCTCCTGACTAGACGGGCTAGACTTAACTAACTAACTGACTGACTGTGACGGGAACCGAGGCATTTTTCTCCGAGCTGGACGAGGTTCTTTAGATGAACATTTATAACGAGGGTTACCGGAGGCATTCTAGCCGGGCAGTTTAGTCGGCGTTTCCACGAGGACGTAGAGTAAAGCAGTTCTTCGAGGCCGTAATACTCGAACACCTAGGTACCTGGGCTTCGAGGAACTACTTCTAAGTGCTTTACTCTAGTCCTACCATCGTTTTGCCATGGAAGAAGGGCAATTAGCAGACCCGCCCAAGGGTCGGCGGGGTATCGCCATGAATAAACTCCACGCTGTTAGGAAGAGGATCAAGCCGTGGTATATATACGCGCTCATAGCGACGGCGATAGTTACGCTCGTCGTGGTGCTTTCAACTGTGCTAGTCGCTCGACGGAATCATGAGTGGTTTATTCAGAAAGTCTTGCATGATAAGATGGTATTCTCTCTTCCCCTCTCATAAAATTCCTGACTTTCTCCGTGTTCAAACTTCTCCGCTGGGAAACACCAACGCTAACAACCGATCGTAGACCGCGTCTAATCCGGGTACTGCCCGAGTGAATCTCGGCTATGCGCAATACCAGGGCTCACTTGTTGGTAATGAGGGCAGTGTGGCCCAATTCCTCGGGATGCGGTATGCGGCGCCGCCGACGGGGGACCGTAGATGGCGGGCGCCGGTCGAGCCTGAGACGGAGGATTCGGGGGACCAAGCGGCAGATACTGTATGTTTTATTCTCGATATCTTATATTCGTACCCTATCGTTCTTGATCGCCGTGTGCCTTTACTATTATTCCCGTAATAATAGAAATCCCGCCCCTTTCTTTCTTTCTTTCTTTCTTTTTTTTAAAAAAGAGTAAAGCGCAAGTGAGCTAGAAAAGAGAGAGAAACACACCAGCTAACACAACCATACCACATAGTTCGGCCCCATCTGTCTAGGTCGCGGATCCCCATACCCAAACAGCAAGCAAGACGAAGACTGTCTATACGCGAACGTATGGGCACCAGCGAACGCAACAGTAGACTCCAAACTGCCCGTATGGCTATTCATCCAAGGCGGCGGTATGTATTTCCCTCCCCTTCCCCTTCCCCTTCCTCTTCTCCCCTTTATTCACTACCTAGGTAACCACTAACCCCACCGCAGGCTACAACACCAACAGCAACGCGAACTGGAACGGGACCTATCTCCTCTCACAATCGAACAACAGCATCGTATTCGTGAACTTCAACTACCGCGTCGGGCTATGGGGATTCCTCGCGACGCAAAACCTGCTCGCGCCCGGAGCCGGGGACCTTAACGTCGGGTTGCGCGACCAAATCGCGATGTTGCGGTGGGTGCGGGAGCACATCGCGCAATTCGGAGGCGACCCGTCACATGTCGTGATCACGGGGACATCGGCGGGAGCCGGGAGCGTAGCGCTGCATTTACTGATGGCGTACGGGGAGCACGGGGAGGGGAGTTACGGCAGCTACGGGAGCTACGGGAACACCAGCTACCCCAGCGACGCCGGGGACACGGAGGGTACCGATCTCTTCGTCGGTGGGGTGGGTGAGTCCGTGTTTTTCCCATGGCAGCCACCTCTCGCCGATCTAGAATGGCAGTACGATTTACTCCTCAACCAAACCGGATGCGGCACGCAATCCGCCTCTGACCCATTAACCTGTCTCCGCGGCCTCCCAACAGAAACTCTCCAACCGCTTAACACAGCATCCCCGTACCCCGGGCGCCCTAACTCTCCCCTCCCCCTCTTCTACTGGACCCCCTGCATAGACGGGACCCTCCTCCGGGACCTGCCCTACACCCTCTTCTCACGAGGCGAATTCCTCTCCGTGCCAGTAATAATGGGCACAACAACCAACGAAGGCGCCTCCTTCGCAACCAACACGTCCACAGCCGACGCCTTCGGGGTTTTCATGCAGAACAACTACCCGCACCTAACCACCGCCCAAACCAGCTCCATCATCGCGCAATACCCGCAAGCGCAACAAGCCCCGCAAGCGCAACAAGCCCCGCTCCCAAACCACGCGGCGTGGTTTCCGTCAACGGCAGCTGCGTACGGGGACACTACGTTCATCTGTCCGGCGAACCACATTTTGGCATCGTACACACACGCACCCGTACCTCCCTTCAACGCGGGTGGGGTGAACGGGAGTCAGGTCTGGGGCTACCGATACGATGTATCAGACCCGACGAACGCCGCAGCCGGGGTCGGGGTGCCGCATATATGGGAGTCGTGGGCGGTATACGGACCTGACGCACTGAACGGGGTTGGCGGGGGGCCCGCGAGTTACTATTACCCCGCCGGCGTGGCAGCGGGGGTTGTGAAGCCGGTGCAGGATTACTGGATTTCGTTTGTGCGGACATTGGATCCAAATGCGGAGAGGAGTGTTGGGGCGCCGGTGTGGGAGGCGTGGAGTGCTGGTGTGAATGGGACTAGCGACGGAGGGCAAAGGCTGCTGTTCCAGGCGGAGGGGTTCACGATGGAGCCTGTGGCGGCGGATTTGCAGGAGCGGTGTGATTTCTGGAGGGGGCTTGTTCCTGCGACGCAGCAGTGAGGGGGATCTTGACTTACCTACATTTGGATATAAAGCGTTGTTCAGAGATATGGGACGTATCTACGGAAATATCTAAGCAGCTATATAGGATACATATGACGACGAAATGATTCTTCATAGATGATTGACAGATCCTATTGTTTTATCCGTATTTGAACCCTAACTTCCATCAGCTTTTCTCCCCCATCTACTCTCCAATATCACCACCATATCCAACTTCCGCGCCTCGGAGTCCCACAGCGACCTACACGGAATAATTGCCCCCTTCCCTTGCAAAGACTCCGTCTCGCCAAGTAGGTCGAAGGACTCGGAATTGATGTACGTAAGCTTTGGGTTTACCTCAATAAAACCCAGCTGTGAACGATCGCTCGTCTGTAGGATCTGGCCTACCACCCTTAACATATGCTGCGTTCCGCGCACACCAATTCCACTCCCAGCCGCATCGCTATCTTGGTACGCCGCGACGGTCTGAACGAACACATCTCCGGAAGGCGACTCAACAACGACACTATGCATTGCCGTACGCTGGTCTTTGTCTGAGCCATGAGACGAGTACAGCCGTACATCTCCAAAACCCACGTTCGCAAACCCAAGATGCGCATGCCACTCGACACCAGCAGCCCTTGGTAACTCCTCAACCTCAGCAGAAAAGACAAAAGGCAATGCTCTCTGCGACAAACCCCCTTCAGAATAATCGTCGGCGTCAAAGTCCTTCAGCACCTCCCAATCCGGAAGCCCCGGCTTTGCGGCACCGACGTCATTGCCGCCGCCATAAGTCATGTACAAGGGGTTATATTTCCGATCCCACAGATCCGGGCCCTCTTCCGCATCACTTGAGGCAGAAGAAGGTACTGCGTGCGCGGCTTTCCAGGCACTTGCAGCCAGCAGAGCGCAGTGTTTCGCGTGGGGGGTAGAAGGCGAGCGGGGGAAATACGCCACGGCGCTACTCCACCATTGAACCTGCATCTCGGCGCCGACACGCCAGAGGTGTTGCAGCGCCAGAGTGACTTGTAGTCGGAGATTATCATCGCCGTCTGGTGGCACAGAGGGTAAGCTCATAGATGCAGGTACTAGAGGAATCTGACCTGCAATAGATACTGCAAGGGGCAAATTCGAATTTACGTCATTATCCCTATTTTTGTCTTCATCAATTGTGAGGAGCGGGTATGTAATGGCTTGACTATAAGGGCCGATGTTGGCGGGCGCCCAGTAAGACCGAGACTGTACGTGTAGGCCGCGCCTATCTCCCTGCTTCATCCGAGGTTGCACCGTGAGAAGAATAGATATATCAGCACCTTGAGGCGTCAAGAGGTCGCCACAGGATATAGTGACTCGGGCCGGCGGATTTGGCTCTCGGAACAATGCCCCGTAAAGCCTATTAACAGTCGGGAAGTCCGACATACGCCGTAGAACAATGATGGTGTTGGTAATAGCAGTTGTTGGTAATGAATATTCGTGTAACTGTTGGCGTACCTCGTCCACAATTTGGGCTGTCTGGGCTTCAATGTTTCCTGGACGCCCAACAAAGTACCAGTCTTGGCTAATAGAGTTGGTAAGCTTGAGAGAAAGGGGAGATGGCTGCTGGCCAATTTCGTGTAGGCTGATGGTACAATGCTCGTATCCCAAAGATTTGCTGTGCAGCAAATCGAGTGCATCCTTGAACTTCGGATCAAGAAGGTTCGGAATACGGACGTTTTGGTCCTCTGTCTTAGAAGTTATATCTGTACCTAGCTTCATCTCAACTTGGGCTTCACGAACATTCAACCAGGCACTACCACCGCCCTCACGTACAACTCTCTTGTCATCATCGCGTATAACGATGCGACCCTTAAAAAGCACTGGCGGTCCATCTACAACAAGAGTCTCGAACTCGCCTCCTTCGCCGAGCACGGCGCCGCGTCCGCCGTCGCCGCCGAAGCGCCGAAGTGCTCGGCGGATACGTGATATGCCAGTATCGCTAGCCACATTTTCCCATAGAAACTCTTCTCCCAAACCAGCGCTAGCCACCTTCACTATACGGGCCACCAGCCCTGCGGCAGCCATGTCGCGAAGTAACTGCGCATCATCGGTATCTGCAGGCTGAAGAGTAGATGTGGAGAAAGTAGAAGTAGTAGCGGCGGCGGAAGAAAGCGGAAGGTCAGGGAATTGCCAAAGGAACGCCAGCGGAATTAAGCCGAGACGCAAGGCGACGGACTCGACGCGGGTTCGTTGGTACGTCGATAGTATTGCGCCCGTGCACAGGGCATTAACCTCCGGGTGAGCCTTGAGGACGGCATGAAGAAGCGGGACTAGGGACTCCGTTTCGTCCTCTTCCTGGTGGCCATCGGGGTGCTTGTAACTTATGCCACTATCTACGGCGGTACCAAGGATAGCCCGGCGAAATAGAGGCAGCCCTGTGGCTTGGGCATAAAGAGGGATCACCTGGTGGCCCACGGTCTGGTACATGAAACTATTCAAGTCGATCTCATCGTCATCTTGGCTGTTATTGTCAGCTCTTAGTCCCAAGAGTGAACCGTGCTGATGTTGGGCAACCGTAATATCGCTGGGGGAGATCCGTATGGCAGCAAGATCGTTGATAGCGTTGTCAACCTCGGCCCTAGATCCATCTTCATCTCCAGATCTGACAGTAGCTCGTGTACTAGTACTGGCAACTCTAGGCGGCGGCGGATGGAGATTAGCCAGTGCTATGACGCGATGCCCATTAGCCAGGCAGTGGAGAATGGAGTAGAAGCTATCTTTTCCTCCAGATACCAAGGCGACAACGTTTAGAGGATCGTCAGCTGCCATGGGTCTTTGTGACTGTCAGAATGTGACAGGTAGAAATTTCGGAGAAATAACAAGAGGCCAAATAGTGCGACACCCTAATGACGAGTCATCGTTCTCTGGTAGGTCGGCTTTGTCGCAACTGTCACAGTTCCAATAAGGCCAAGGGCCAATTGCCTCACTTTTCACTTTTTCTTCTCGCCAGGTATATCTCAGCTGATCTCGGTGGTTTGTTCCGTAGTATGAGATATTTCAAGTAGTGCTCGTGCACGGCGAGCTATCGTTCAGCTACTAGTGAATACGTAGTTAGGCATACCTAAAGCTATAGATATCTCCAATTAGGAATCCGATCAAGCGAATTGTGATGTTGATAGCTCATAAAACGGCGTTGGCTTGGCGGGGTTCCGGATGATCGAAAACAGCCTGACGGACGGCTAGGGCTCTGGTAGGTAAGGACTAGCTGTTACAGCTAGAGACCGTCAAATAATTAGGTAGAAACACGACCGTCCTAGTACGATTTAGCGAATGATTACAGGTGGAGGCTTTTAAAAGTTGCGCCTTTACGTCCGTTAGGTACTAGGTAGTGGTAGGTAGGCATCTAGGTTGGTAAGGTAGATCTTCTTTTGGAGATGTTTCGAAAATGGAGACATTAAAAAATAGGTACCTACAAAAGGTATGGAATGTGATCCACAAGTTGGCTAGATAAGGCGATAATTAGATTGTAATGACGTAAAATAGTAAAGTCGAAGGCAGTCGCACCTGTTCGGGTGCTGTTGAGGCACCTTATTCTTCTAGGTAGTTGCATAGGTACATACCTAGCTGGGTAGGTAGGTACCTATATCCGTCCGGGGATATCTCTATACACCATATGAATGCACTAGAAGGCAACTAGTAGGTAATGAAGACTGTCACGAAAGAATGCGAAAGACTTGGACGTAATGTTATGTTGGGCAGCGGCAAAACCATTGCTTGGATCAATTTCCTATCTTTTACAAGTATGCTGAAAGCTATCTTCCTGTGACCGGCACCGCCAGAGCAATCGCAATAAACGAAGTTTGAAAATAAACCAAACCGTAGAAATTAGACACACGAAGAGGGTTCAGTGAAAGGCCACCGCCACCACGATCACGCACTTCCTCCCATTCCATTCCTTTCCTCCCCTCCTCTTTCTGTTCTTTCTTCCTCTTCACCTCCCCCCTCCTCTCACTGAACGTGTCATATAGCGAGGAACGACTGCTCTGCTCCGCCCTGCTGTAGAGATTACAACGAGCGTAGAGAAGAATAGGCCGCCATAATAAAAGTGTAAAAAATAGGTGTATCGCATTTGCTTTCCGTGGCAAGTCTCAATTGTTCCGCCTCTGTATGGTTGTTTCAAAATGCCCACCCGATCGACGCCTCATCACCAATCCGTTGTATCCCTTGAGGTTGCCTTGCCGCTCCCGTGAGCAATTTTTTAAAAGTCGTCATGTAGAAAAAGGGTTGTTTTGTCACAATATTGGTACAAGAAGACAAGTCGATGCTGGAAAATCAATGTGCAACTTTTGTGGTCCTCTCTACCTAGGCCTAGTGACCTGATCCGCGTAAATGAAGCTGGCTAGGCTAGGTCGAATGTGAGAAATTCATTATGTCATTAGGGGCGTACGCCAAGAGATCTGTCGTGGATCCTCGACGGGGTATATCTGATCTCCAACCTGAAAAAATCCGATGATTTAGTCAGATCGCTTACGCTTCTTCTTGCCCTGACCCTCACTAGGCGACTCGTCTGAGGAGAGGTCGCTAGAGCTACCGGGGACTTCGGAGGCGACTTGGAATAGCACCTTCCCAAAGTTGGCGTAGTCGGGCTCGCCAGGCGGCATCAATTCGAGGCCTTCCTCACTCGCGTCGATGAGATTCATAACGATGGCCCCGCTGCCGTGAGTTCGCGCGTGCTGCGATAGATTGTCGCTTCGGGAGAACTTCTTTCCACACTCATGGCACTCGAAAGGCTTCTCTTGCGTGTGTAGAGAGCGATAGTGTCGCTTCAGGTGCTCTTGTCGGCGGAAGCGACGGTTGCAGAGCTCGCAGACGAAAGTCTTGCTGGGATCCTCTGTTAATGATTGCTTGCGACCTCGGCGGTTGGGTGGAGCAGGTAGTGGCGTTTGCGCATTCGACCCCTCGGGTGATCCAACGTTGTTGCTGTCGTCTGCTTCGGTGTGACTGTAGCTGTGGTGATGTTGTTGCTGGTCCTGCTCACCACCCTGAGCAGAGTTGGAGTCGGCAGCAACGTTCATGATGGGCGCAGCCTTTCGCGACTCCTTTTTGCACTTCTTTATCTTCTTGTCTTTGTGAGAATCTGAGTCCGATGAGGTGTAGCTGGAGAACCCAGTCGCGTCACAAGAGGCGGTGTCGTCACCGTCGAAGTCACTCTCACCCAAGAACGACTCGTTACCAAGCGATAAAGTTGTAGAGCAAGTAGCAGAACGTGACCTCTTGATATCAGCACTTGATTGCTCGCCAATATTGCATAGACGATTGACAAAGTCGTCTTCTGATTCAAGGTCATCAATATCCTCAAAGGCAGGTAGACCGTGGTGAAGCTCCTGATTAAAATCGAAGGAGGCAGGGAGGGATTGTTTTGGTAGAGAGTCACCCCTGAATTCCTCTAACGCGACAGGGGCAGAAAACTCGGGCGCCAATGTGGGGTTGGATACACCGCCAACTGTCAAGTTCCGGGGATCACAGAAGGTGGAATCCACGTCTTGCTCTGATGTAACAGATCGTGCGTAAGGCGATGGCGAAGGTGATAATGATGGACAGGACGTTGGTGATAGATGGTCGCTTGAAAAGCTAGAATTAGGTGATTGGACCTGAATCTGATTTGCTGATTGGGTCTGAGCTTGGAGGTAGACTGTACAGAGGGTAGAAAAAAATAAGGTTAGCAACTCCGAATTCCAGGTGTTAAAAAATTAAACTTTTAGATAGTGAAAGATAAGAGCGGTGAATTTCAACCCATGCCCCGCCCATTTTCCAATCCGACTCGCAATTTGTTCTGAAACTTTTGAAACCTTCATGATCATCATATTTCCGCCTTCGATTATTTTTAGAAATCCTTCTCTTCGTTTTCTTCCTTTCAGATTTCTGAGACCAACTCGTATCCAATTCATAAAACGGATTATGTTTAAGAATATTAAATCCGAAATCAATAAATATTAACATACCAGGTGTTAGAGGTGGTGAGCCACAGTTAGCCCAATCCAAGTTCTCGAGGCTTTCAGGTATGGTCTCGACTTCCGGCTTGACCATCTCGCATCCGTCCAATCCAGAGAACATGGGGTTGAGCGGTGTGGCTAACATATCGTTCGAGTTGCATGGACTACCCATGGAGCTACCCGACGTTGACAAGGGAGGCGTGGCCGGATAGTAGAACCCGTCGTTATCGCAAAGCTCCGTCTCGAGCATCAACTTCGAAGGTTGAGTGTGCACTAGAATCCCAGGTCGCTGCGCAGTCTGAGGCGACGCCATCGGAGTTATGTTGCTCGGGACTGTGCTGTACATCTTGTTCGGGAAAGGTTGTTGCGAGCAAGCCGAGTTCGGCCTCGAGTAGATCGGCGTCGACGGCAGTGTAGGTACCACTGGGAATACCTGATGTTGCTGCATCTGTTGAAATCCAGGCTGCTGGCTGAAGTGGCCGTGGTGCCGGTTCTCTGGGTTGGGGTCTGGCGTGTAGTAGAAGAAAGGCGTAGGTCCCATCTGGGAGGCCATCATAGTTGGGTCCATTATCGTTGTCGTTATCGATGTCTTTAACCAATAGCCACCCGTCAGTCTATTGCGGCCAGTGACTCTCTCACTCCGATATATAAACTGACCTAGTTACCGACTTCGGTTACGTTTCTTTCGAACTACCTGGAAGGTTTGTCGTTTCCCTTTCGTTTTATAAATTAAGTATACTAGTAAGTGTACTGTACAATGCGTTGTTATCGTTGTTGTTGGTGGGCGGTTGGCCTAATGATGGTGGTTTCGGTTCCTTGGTTGTCTGAATGAACGAATGTTGGTCTTGATATTGGATCATAAGACCATCTAGCTGCTAGTGACTCGTTGTTGTCTGGTGTTATACATAGACCTGCTCTCGACTTCGTAACTCCCCGAGTATTATCGTCAAGTAACTGGCTGTGGGAGCGGATAGGTACAAGTTTTGTATGGTTAATGAAGGGCAGGAAGTTCGAAGAGATCGAACGATTCCAAAAAGACGAGTCACAAGGAAGAAACAAGAGAACCGATAGGGTTATGAAGAAGAAATAGAACACTCCAAGACGACGGATATGTCGATCACGTACTAGCTAAGAGAGTAATGAACGTGGTTGAAGGGAACCTTGAGAGGATAATGTAAAATAGTTGAAGGCCACCCAGATCAACGACACCAGATAAAAGAAGCCCATCGATAGGCACTGGAAGGCCTGCGGGTGGAATGGGGGACCCATAGAGAGCCCACCCACCCAAGGCGAACAACCTTGTATGTCTCACTTGGGAGAGCTGACAAGGGGGCCATCTTTAGGCCCTGCTCGGCCTGGGTGGTCTGGGTCGACAGGCCACTGGCTAACCTTGTATTCTGCATGTCTGGGGCAAAACGGAAACATGAGATGAGTGGGTTGTGTCGACTGGTACTATGTGGGCGCAGCCACCGAGCGATTCTAAATCTGGATAACACTCTGGACGAGGACGAGAGGGACGAGGTACCGCGTATTGATGGGTACTTTGTCTCTTTTTTTCGACGGACAGAAGAACCCTTGTCCGACTGGTCGTGTACCTACCGCATAGCGCATACCTCTAAACTCCGTTGGTTTATACGCACGCGCAAGCATACGACACCTTGCATATCGCCTAGCATAGTCCATATACGATACGGGCTCTCATGCAGAACCGAGTACATAACGAGGGTACATTAGCAGATATGCATTTTCAACAGCTACTTACTGGGTATGTAGGTATGTACAGCGTAGTAGGCCAGGATGCAGGATGTTCGTTCTTCTATCTATTACAGCGTATCTACCTACATACGTATCTACATACTATTAGGTACATATCTCGACTTTGTGGATGAACTGACAACTAATTATTTCGGTTGAAAGGTTATCAGTCGTACAAGAGTTCGTCATTATCCGGGCTGCCAGGTCTCCTCCCACGTGCCTGGTCACCTGTAGATTGGTCAAACGGACTGCCTTGATGGCATGTATATGCGGTGCATGAGAAGAGATTTGATAGCAGGATAATAGTAGGTACCTACCTAGCTACCTAGGTATGTACTTTATGCATAACTCTCCAGTACTGCACTTAAAAACGAACAGATGAGTTAAAAAACGATGGCTATCATACATAGTACAGCGATTAATACAGGTAGTACCTCGGCAGGTTTTTCCATAAATTCCTTTATAGGAATTGATTGTCGCGCATGGTACAAATGGTACTCTGCACAAATTTTCAGGATTTTCTTGGATGGTTGGAACATGCATACCTACGTCGTATGTACGATACATGAGTCGGCAGCTGTGATAGGTGGGTTTGACCGCTGGACCACAGGAGGAAGCGAGCCACACAATTTGCATAATTCGTCCATTTTTTGCTAAAGCTCTCGCCGTAGCAGGTGGTGGTGGTGGTTGTGTTCGGCTGCAACATTGCACAGCCAGTCGCTGAAGGCCGTCCATCCAGCCTTCGCGCGACGCGGAGTACTCT
The DNA here is from genome assembly GCF_022496945.1 of Annulohypoxylon maeteangense. Taxonomy (NCBI): domain Eukaryota; kingdom Fungi; phylum Ascomycota; class Sordariomycetes; order Xylariales; family Hypoxylaceae; genus Annulohypoxylon; species Annulohypoxylon maeteangense. Next base: position 3,603,378 of record NW_025953248.1, on the reverse strand, counting down.
GCGCCAGCCCATGGTGCTATCCAGTAGAACAGCGTGATGGAATGCAGGTACGGGCGACCAGGCGTCGCGCTGTGGATCACGTTCGTCATTCAGCGCCTCTTTCACGAGAAATACTTTGCGCGTATCCTGAGTTCCGGATAGGCTTCTGGGATGTCGATTGGTTTGCGGGGAACTTGGTATCCAGCATATCGGATGCCTCATGTGCTCTGCTACGTACTCTACCATACTCCATACTCCATACTAAGTAGCTATACCATATACTTTGCTTGATGGAGATCCGGATATGAGAACTCACGTTGTCTTGGCTGCTTGAGAGGCAGTGAAGGAAGCAACTCGCAAGTGCTAAAAGAATAGCCAGAGAGCAAACCACGGCGCGGACCATCTCACCGTATTCATCTAATATGATAATGACGTTGGCCACCTGGATCCCTCTCGACAACATGATCATTCTGCGTTCTAGGCTTTGCTAAGAGGACCCAAGATTGGTACAGTGGAAGGGCTTCCCTTTCCGTACTTGGCCTTGAGAAAAATACAAACTGCCGATGATTGGATCACATTAATAGGCTGTGAACTAGTGGATGAAGACTTCATTTAAGTGAAGTAAACGGCATGTTGTCAGCATGCAGTAAGAGGCAGCCTGCCATTGCTTGCCATTGCCTGGCTATTGCCTACCTACTACTACCGTATGCCCAATACAACGGTATCGATATCGTATTGGATATAATGTATGTAGGTAGGGACAGTACCTAGTCTGCTAGTATGTATGCGCATCAACTGATGGTGCGTGAAGTGAGAAAGATAGTTCCAGTAAATGAAGGCCAATGATGTGTGTGTTTTGCCTAAGCTGACCTCGCATTGGCAGATTGACCACAGATTAGCTTGTGATGAAGTAGATTTTCACAATTTACCTGTTAAAACCGGTTGCATCGATTTGAATTGGAAACATAGGATCGGCCTTAGGCATCGTGTGAGTGGACAAAATCCTCCCAAGACGCGCGCGTTCCTGATATGCAAGCACTATATTATCAAGTCGCTCTTAAAATGCAACCCATTCATCCAGAAGTCTAATCGAATCATGATGGATTCTGTTTATGGCACACGCGCTTCAGATTTCTATTTGGTCTTATCACACGAAAAGGTGAGAGAGGGTTGGCTGATTAAAGGCGTAGGCTTATCCTCACGTTGAATTTACTTCCCGATCTGTACTATCACAGCGGTTTAGCAGCTGAATTCGCCGTAATGACCGTACTGGCCGCACATTCTGTTACAGTTGAAGAGATTGCACCCCGCATCACCTGTACCGTAAGATGTGATTGACAACCCGATGGGTTCGCCCCTCGCACCAAGACAATGGAAGCAATTTTCGAAACGACCTCACTTACTAATTCGTAAGATACTTAATAACTATAAGATTAAATCTCAATAAAAATAAACATAGCCATCGTGACGGACCATACGAGAAGAGATGTGATAAGTGATGATATTTTAGGATGATTTTAGCATGATTTGGAGTTACCAGCCCTTACCTATCTGTACTTATTTGTAGGTTGGTAGGTACTTACTAGGTAGAGTAAAAGAGAAAAAGGTGGAAAAATTAAGCTTCTTTTTCACTTGCAGAAAAAAAGCAATATCGACTATCTGATCGTCGTTAATCGTTTGATCGTTCTTACTTGACTCGTCATCTATCCCGTCATGGGGGTGGAAGGAAAGAACACTTTTTTCGGTATTTTTTTTATTTTTATTTTGTTCTTTTCGTGCCTGCCAACTTCGGAACTTTCCAGCGCATTCATTGGATCCGAAAGCCGTATCTCCCTCTCTTGCACCTTCCACACACGGCTCGGAATGCCGGGGGAAAGAGGGTTCAATTGTCTTTCTTCTTTTAAGCCTCTTCCGTAAATGATTCGTATGTCACGGCTTAAACATGCACGTGTACACCATAATTACACCCATACCATACATAGTAGTTCATACGATCTATGAATATCGTTCATCTCCGCCAGTTTGCTAGAGCACGCCATCTCCGATACCAATATCAACACCAACACTAATACGCAAGATCGCCACTCTTGTTTGTTAGTTGATATCACTCTCCTCCACTATAAGGCATATCCAAGTATATCAGGCATATCAGGCACATCAGGCATGATCAAGGCCGTCGCTCAAACCCGAACGGTGCTGCGGTAGCTGCTGCTGCCAGGTCAACTGCAGAGTCCGACCGCCTCGACCGTGTTCCTAGCGTGCTCTGGCAGTCTGGAAGCGGCATTACATACAGCATTGGTGATACGCTCGCCTATCGCGCCACCGCTCTCTGCCCTTCTCCAACCGGTCTTGGTGTTGATGGGCATTGAGGATTCAATGGTTTCAATGGGGCTATGCTTTGGCGCACAAACCTGCATTACATAGTATTGTGCATTCTGTTATCGTCTAAACACTATTTGGGTATCATCAGGGCGCTCATCGGCGCTCATCACTTGTTTCATTATTTTACCGTGCATACTAGTACAATTGCCAATGCACTAGCATTGCATTAACATATTGTACGCGTAGACATACTCACATTTGTACACTATGTACATGCATAACACTGACCCATCCTGCCATCTCCTCAGTACTAAACTCTACGAATGCTACTAATTAAGCGGTGGACCGGTCTTCTATCGGATCAGAACCCCAAATCAGGAAGCTTATCATGGGCTAGGTAGGGCCAGGCGATCATTCCACCGCCAAAAGTGCCTAGACGAACTTACTGAGAGTTCCGACTTGCTAGGTACCTTAACGTACCCATAACTGGTTCCGTGGAAGCCTTCCGGCTCGACAGGACCCCCAGCGAAAGACCTTCTAGCTAATTTGCCTCCCATTATGCGGCCTGCTACCCGGCTCCCACAGTGCTGGAAACCAAGATACGTCAGGGTAGCCTGCTGATGAAGCCCAGAAATGGACGAAGTACTGCTCGTTGGAAAGTACATGCAGTCCTCTCCACACCAATCGCCTTCTTTCGGCCAATTCATCGACCTGTACCTTGCATGTCAATTTTGTGCCTGCAGCATTCGTCCTGCAGGAACAATGCAGAACCGGCACATTCTTACTATTCGCAGTTAGCCATGGTAAGTCGGTATGCAAGCAGGTTAATGATCCGGGGCTTAAATACTTAAATACTTACATACATGCTATCTATCTAGTATCTACATCTGATAGATAATGATGAAGATGAAGATGCGGGAAAAAAAGAAACAACTCCAAAGTATGTAGTACTCGACGACGAATCTGTTACCAAACTCGACAGCGATGCAGGATAAAATGCAATAATATGCGGACTACTACCCTTAGGATTAGTATCTCTAGGTAGGTACTCTGTATTGTGCGGTCCTTTCTACGGTTCTACGGTTCTACGCTTGTCGAAAGGCCTCAAGTCCGATCCGTACAGCTCGCATGTTCCCTAGCATCGATGGCAAGACCTTGAAGGTTACATAGTACACGAACATACGTACACACTATACACAGCGCGGAAGCAGTCCAGAACATCAATTTGCCAGCGTAGAAACGAGAGGCTAGGAATTCTCTTGTGGTACCTGAGAAGTGATAGTATTAGTATATAGAGGCCCGTGCTATCCCGTACCCTTTCCTCATCCAGGTAAAAAACCGTAATGAGGGAGGTTGAAAAAAATGAGCCAGTGGCAAGATTTGTATTTCCACTCAGAGTCATAGAGAAGCTGAACTTTTGAATTTTCTACGAACGACTAGAACGACAACAACGACATCGCCAATCGTTTGTCCGAGGGTTAGTTACATGAGAAGTGATGTGTCCACGGTACCGTCGGCGTGGGCTGATCCGCTTGAAGTCGGAAACTCCACCGTAACATATTCCTTCCAGTTCCAACGTCCTGGAACGTACGATGCCAGAAGGTCAATATGTCGACAACTATCATGCGAGGTCTGGAGCTGTCAAAGTCATACCGTAGAAGGCTTGCAACCCTGATTGTTAACTGTCGCCTCGCATTTTTAAGCACTAGCGGTTCCACTCCGACAGCAATCCCGAATCGACCGTCGCCCGTCGAATCCGGGAAGCTGGTGTCTCCCTTACTGTTCGGTGGTCTCGGCAAGTTTGACCGCCAAGTGGTTATGGTATATGTAGGTACATACTAATTACTCGCTCTTAATAATTGTTTATCTATTACAACATCTTTCGTCAATCTCACAATCTCCAATCTCGTGATTACTACGTAAGATATGATTTTCTCAGATATGCGTGTATCTACATATCTACCTAGTAATTATCTAGTACTATTATCTAGAAAGCATGGCTACATGGGAAGCCCTTGAATGGACTACGGTCCGTTTGGAGAAGGAGCCGCCTTCCGCACCCGTTGGCGGAATTGATAACTCGGCGACAGGGACCGGAATAGGAACAGCGCCGTTTCCTCCAACCTGTTCCCCCAGATTCGCAAAATAGTAGGAAGACGACGGCCAGGGAAGCCCTTGAGCACGAAATGCCCACCCATGTGATAATGCAACAGCGAAGGCTTCCACGTATTCTATCATGCAGTACGTACCTGGGAACTAGCTCGAAATGAGGGACATGTTCGGTTTAGGCTCGAACCGGGAGCCCTGTAAGGAACTGTAGCAGGTGTGATTCTGGAAGATCTCGTCAGTTCGTTCGAAGTCTTGGCCTCTTTCACCGGCATATTTTAGACCAATTAGCATCGATACCGGCTTGCACGCCTATGTAGGATAAAGTTAGGTACATGAAGGGCATCCTCAGCACGTTGCCGGCCACCCTAGGTGTAGATGTTTCTCATTCGGGCCTACGATACATCATGCCTAACATGCAAGGAAAGGCGGTAGCACGAGTGTCGTCGCATTAATGTAATGTGAATCTCCAAACATTGGATCATCGTTAAGCAACCGAGAGAGGCTCTAAGATGTAAATTGTATGATATGCTGTTTCGAAATATACAACCGTGGGCGCGGTCTGGCGGATGCTAAACATCAAACCACCAAACCACCAAACTACAGCATCTGATACGTGAGAGCTGAGGCTTAGCACGACGGGGAAGAGAGCAATATGTTACTAATAAACGAGATTCTTAATCTATCGATACAATATGTAGCATTCGCCAAGCAGATAGTCGACTGGACAGGATGTGTCAGACCAGTTCTCTCGAAAGCGTGCCGCTCCGTTATTACTCCAACACACAGATCTGAAGGTGAACCTTCGTCACCTCGCCGCCGCCACTAAGGCGTCGATGCTAACCATCCACGGAAACGTTAGTAGAGTGCACTTATTATACCGGAATTATTAAGCACTAATACATACCTACGTACTTACACTTAATACCTAGCCAGCCTAACAGCCTAGCAGCCTAGTAGACTAAATTTATGTACTCCACAGAGACAAATAAAGAAAGGGTTCGGTACTAAGTCTTACTAGTATACCACTAGCGAATAGAGCCAATGTCGGAGGTTTTCTGCGAGAAGTAGTATCCAAACGGATGTACCGACTATATCTCAGGTAAGTAATCGTGGATGGTGTCAGGTACAGCTATTGGTTATCATGAGAAGCCAATGCCAGCCATGGGTTATTTGGCTTCCCATCCTATCTTCCCCGTCGATATTTAGTCCCGCTAATGCAGGACCCGGTCCAATTGGCAACGTTCCGCTGTTTATTTTTCTGGAAGACTTCTTGCGTTTCAGTTGCGTATCCGTTTCTAGTCATCGTTTTTACTCTCCCAGTCAGTCTCTCTCTCTCTTCCCCCCACTTGTTCCAACCACCAGTTCATCATTTATCACTTGAGCTATCGTTATCCTTAAGCGAGGGCAGGCATCGTGAAGCCCGGAGGTCTGTGAGTTGATCTCGCCATACCAGCATACCCGACTCCAGTGTCCAGGTGCCAGGATAGGACGTAATAAGCATTATAATGAATAATATAAATATAATAATAAGTATCCAGTTTTCATCGCATAGCATTTAACCCGCGTGGAAATTCGGTCTCCATTTTTTCCTATGCTACTACGCAGCTACGGAGAGTATACTGGACTCCACTACCCAGGAATTAATCGTTTAATTTACCTAACCACGTTATGTAGCCTTGTAAAATTCCCATTTCTACATAGTATCGTCCCAGAGCCATAGGCACGGATACTTCCAAAATTTACGATAGAATATTCCAAGACACCTCAACCTCCCCCAGCCCTTCTTGCCCTTCTCACCTCATCTCACCTTGATGGATCCCGGGATTGCCTTTGGGACGTACCGCGGTACGTTAATGTCGTATCCCGCCGAGACTATCAGTTCTCAACTTTCTCAGCTTCTCGACTCCCATTCGCATGAACCACGAACTTCATAATGAGAATGTGGTCCGAACTATTGCTAGTTATTAGACGAACACTTCCTATACTGCCTGCGTAATGTTATTAGTTGAAACTTTTTATTATTATAAAGGATGTTCTATTTAAAACATCCATAAGGCATAGGACACGCCTTTAAAGGGCTAGCATCAGACAGGTGTTCATGCGTCAGGTGGATATCCTTCTTACTTATTCCTACTACTATAACATTAGCAGCTATAGGGTCCCGAAGCTCGGGACTCCGTCTGGTCTATGTAAAAGCAACGCGTGTTGTCCCGCGCCATCTCACGGAGATGTCGATCTTTTCTTACGATGATCTTGGTCTAAATGTTTGTAACCGCCTCTTTGCCACATTATCTCTTTTTTTCTTTTGCGAGCTTACAGGTCGATGACCCTCGGCAATTGCCGCCAGGGTTTAAACTATGGGAAAAGCGATGATCGTCATCTCCCACGCAACGGCTCCGGCAAGCAAAGCGAGTAACAAGCTTCTGACATCGTGGGGCCGGGAACCCGTGGCGGGCATACCGCTACCGGAAGATCTATCGTGGGGTTTATCATGACGGATGCCGATATCAGGAAGTCCTACCTACATAGTAGATGATTTTCTTACAAGATGTTTCAATGCGGTGTCGAGATGACCGAATCCTCGCAAGTGCACACGCCAACGATGCACTGGCGCATGTAACGGTGTAGGAAGTCGACGCCTTCGCTAAACATGCATCTTCAAAGAGAATTGGTTTAGTATCTCTCTCGGGGTCAGTAACGAAAAAAAAACCTTCGGCGTCAACGTTTCATTCTACGGTATCATCGAGATTCATACCATGTTTCTTAGCAACTGCCCTCGGTCGAGCGCAGAGGGAAAGTGTTGCACTAGAGTCTGGGAGCGAATGGACAAAGAGCATCATTGGACAGTTCAATCTTTGAACTTGGTTCGAAGGAAGAATTAGCTAATCTTCAATGCTACGTCTTGGTGGTGAGAGTGATCAGAATGACTTGCACCCCACGTGTTCTCTTAACCACACCTATCAAATAATGCCTGCCATATCTGCAGTCTGTTAAGGCACGATGGAACTCAAGATGTTCCGTCTCGAGGAAGTGTTTTTTGGAGTCCGTCGCTGCCAACATTGAATGACCTTCCTAATACAAGTTTGCTAAGTGTTACGGGCCGAACAGATGACGACAACACCATCCTAAGTACACCGTAAAGCATCACAAAATGTACAATGCCGTTACTGATCGTGGTACCTAAGGGTCCTTTTTCTACGATATCTACCTAGGTATCTTGATTTGATAGGCAGTGGAATGTTCCGAACGCTCAAGTTTGTGAGATCTAGATGTCGCGATGTCGCGATCCCGCATTATCTGCAGACACAGGTACAATACATACATACCTACTGCTACATACCTACATAGCTAGAGGGTATATGCAGGGGAAACATCAAGTCGACGAAGCAAAGACAAATAAGTACCTAAGTTAGCCAGAAAAGTCGAGGAAGAAGCAAACTGTTTTCCCCAAGACATCTAGCTGCATATTCCCAAGCAAAGTTTGCGACGCCTGGTTTCCAAGAACCAACATGTTTCGGAAGCGAAGCCACCAAATGCGGAAGTCTTCACAGACGCATACAACTGTGTTCAGTTCGCAGCCTGCCCTGGCCTGACACCGCCGGGGTTTTCCCCTCTGTCGACTGCCCGCCACGAACCTGCAGCTACTCCGAAGGGCCTTGTAAGTTAATTAGTTGCAGGTAATAGACTTAGGTTGTCCCACTCGGAACTGTCATCAGTGACTTTGAAAGCTGTGCCTCTTTCCTCCCCCGCTAGATACGACCGAGGCGGGATCTCCGAATGCGCCCTCGTTGAGATCCTTCAAGATCCTGATAGCGAATTGTCCTGCCTAGATCGTTCACCAGAAAGACACCACAAAATAAAGTGTTAAACTACAACTACAACTACCTAACCTATCTCTAGGTATCTAACCTGCTAACCTAGATCAAGCGACGTCACCGACGAGTGTGGGGTTTACAGAAGCGTTCGGAGAATTGAGGTCGCCCTCCCTTCGTCGAAACGGCTTTGCATGAACATGGTGGGCGCAGCAACCCCAGTCAAGGTTCAAATGTCTTAACGAATTAGTCGCGAGTAAACCAGCACTCTTACTCACTTACTCTAAGTAGACGGCCCTGCTGTCATCATTACCTACAAGAGCTAGGGGGTCAGGATTAACTTACGGATATGACGAGATCGCGGGATCGTCCCGAGGCATGGTGTGAGCGGGAGATTCTCACTGGTCGAACGCCTCTCCCGTCTAAGCTAAGCAAGCACTGTGAGATCCTTCCAACCTCTGGTGTCAGCAAAAACAAAAAAGAAGGCTCGGTCGAGGTCCCCAAGTTACTCGACGTGAACTTTTGCTCGTCTGCTATCTTTACCTCAAGTCGCATTCTTGATTGCGTCGCACATGGAAGGGCACAGTTAGCCTCGATCATGCCGTTTTTCTGGGCCAGAAGCGTGTAGAGGATTCCGTGCTACCCAACTTCTTGGGTCGTACAGGTACCCGAAAGTATGCTTTGCTTAGCCGTCCAAGCCGATCTAGTAAATAGATGCGGAGGGAATATGCATGCGAGTCGAAATCCAACGGAACGAAGCTATAATGCGGCGCGGACTGACCAGTGAGATAGCTTCTAGTAGGGAATTATCTGAGGAATTACTATATCCAAGTGCAAGTGTTGTGTGTAGATATGTATGTCCGCTGACACAACATGTATCTTCGAATCCTTTCTTGGACCCCATCGCAAGATCACCGACCTATATGGAGTCACTTATCTATGCACATAGCGTATACAGCCTAGTGCGCTTACCCTCTATTTTGATATACCGAATATCTAAGAAATCGTAGCTTGCTCTCGAGTCTGCAGTGCCGCATACTATTGGTTCCAGACCAGTCCAACGCTGACATACCTCGCGTTCGATAGTCACCTATCATCCATCCATCTCGAAATATAGTACCTGGCCATCATAAACGGTTCGGTTTAGAATCTAGCTGTCTGGTAGGTTGATCGAATCCTGCGCCATTTACTCCGTGGCTGGCCGCACTACGAATGATCGTTAGGAATTAGGAACCTCCCGTACGGAATCCAATCATCTCGACCGCTACTACTGTTGTGTCGCAAGGCTGCTTACGCTGTACCTACTGGAACGCGCTACTACAATTCGCGACATCAAATCTAGCGAATTAGAAAAGTCTACCAGGCTACGATGCTGGAGATTTACTTTTGCTATCAGAAACCAGACTTTCATGTAGATAACCTTCAAACTCAAGCTAGTACTATCCATAAGATGGCGCCATACATAAGCTACGAGACAGATCTCGCGATCATATACACCATCACATAACAATTTAGGTAATCCTATTAATCAATATAACACCCCAAACGTCAAACTAAGCGTCATCGTAAGCACAAGACTGCCAAAAGGAAAAAAAAAGACTATTTAGAGTATATCCAACAACCTACCCTATCACCATCTCGGTGCTCAGCTTACCTACATACCTAGTCCACTCCAAAGGGATTCATGTGCCGAATTAGAGGTATAACGTGGCGTAATCAGCTAACATACCTACATACACTTGTCTGCTTGTGCAGGAGGCGGGATTTCAATTCATTTAACTAGTGTTCTTTTTTTTCTTCTACGTATATGTGTGTGTGTGTGTGCTCTTGGCTCCCCCTTTAAGCGAAAGTCAGATCATGACTACCCGTGGATATGTCCCCGATGCTGTGAAACTCCCCAGGCAAGTGACTGCTGACGCCACGCTCCTGCCTGTGGTGCTTGTCACGAATCGAACCATATATCGTTTTCTTCTGGTGATCAGCAATATCTTACAGCTAAAGATTTTCGCGTAGACGTCGTGTATGGTAAGAAGCATGTATGTAAATGTAGGTAGTTGTGCCTTTGGTGGCCGGTTGCCGAGTTGAAACTGGCTCGTCCGTGTCCTACCCGATGAGATAGCATGGTGCGCTTCCCATTGCTCAACGGCTGTCCTGTGCTACGGTTAATCATGTCCGCCCGCTGAAGATTTTTTTTATTTGTGGGGGAAGTATCGTACACGTATCAACAAGAGGTACCTTTGGTTCCGGTATACTTTCGTTGATATCGACAAGAGTAGGGGGTAGGCTATCGGATATCGAAACATGCACGGATCTCACTGCCTTCATCATCATAGAGTTCTGACTAGTCGGATATAATCCATGACAAAGAAATCTGTTTCAATAGCTCCGCACTCCGTGGGCTTGTCTGCTCATCTGCCCGTCGTCAGCTTACCGTGTAATATGACGTGCAAGCTCAGGTACCGGAACCAAATCATGGAGACCTTAGGTTCCTTTATCGTCAGAGGTGATCATATCGATGTATCTTATTGATGTATCTACATACCTACTTGATGTTTGTAAGCATAGTTATGAATAGCTTTTGTTTCTCCGCAGTGGGTAAGTCTGGTAGTAATTCTGCACCTTTGAGAGAATATGTCCTTAAGTAAGTCCCCAGGAGAGTTGTCCTGTACTTCTGGTACGTCACTGGCAGAAATATTGACTATTCTTGTGAGATAGAATGAGCGGATAGCTACTAGGTGCTCTGAATCCTATGTGGGAGTGGTGAGAACGGAGGCGCAGTTGAAGATCTCAAGCTATAATGTCGCAGTACTGATTACTGATTAATCTGCTCTAGCTTCGAATATGAAGAACAGTGTAAAGTGTGATAGACCAAATAGTTCGATGTAGCTACCTTTCGAGCAAGCCATGGCAGCATTTGCCGAACCGCCGTAAGAAAGCCCCGAATACCTAGTTCACAAGCCATGAGCTGGCGTCGTTAAGTGCAAATGAGGCTAAGAACCATCAGACCAAAACCCCCAACCTCGGGGCTGAAAGCAGGCCCGAAGAAAGCATAAGGTTAGATCGATCGTAGCCGTCCATCTCCGCTAGCTCTCTAGTCATACGCATCGGCTGGTAAGCTAGCGTATCAGATCAACGGATCTGACATGCCAGAGCGCCATAGATATTCCCTATAATATCCACACGCGAAGAGGTTTCTTGTCTTGGGTTGGGGTCACACGAACTAGTTCTCTGCCGAGTATCGATAGACTATAGCCTTGGGCTCGGTATATGACTTTCGTAGGACTTCGCACAAGGGGGCTGAGAGACGTGCATATGAGCAAAACCTTAGAGGCCTTGAGATCTAAGACATGAGCCGATAACCTAGGTTATTTTCACCATCGACGCCACGAGGCTTCTAGCCTAGTACTACGCGATACCGTACAAGGCAAGGAAGGACAAAGACAAGCTTTTCTATGAGTGAGGAGTTTGAGACGTGTCTTAGACAGGACACGCAAGACCGGGTTTTCGGGTCCGGTTATTATTGCCCTTCTACGCCAGCTTGCCTGGAAAAGATGAGAGGCGGCAAGCTCGGACCTGGCAAGCGGCGTTAGGCGGAAATATGATAGAGATAGGCGCCCATGATCTCTGGAGTGATGTCGTGATGTCAATAGATTGGAGTCCGAATCGCGCACCAAGCAGTGTGTTGAGGTGAGCGGCGAGCCAAGTATGATCTATCATTTGTCAGAGTCAGATCATTTTCAGCTGTATCGGTTGAATTGCCCCTCAAATCATCACGCCTGACCAATTATTAGTCTGTTGGGGGTTATATCTTGCTTTGCTTAGGGCTGAACGAAGGGTTGGACTATATGCCAGGTATCATGGTTACCTAGGTAGTAGTATACAGAGGTGTTCAATTCCAGTGTGACCAAGTCAACTATAGGCCAAATCGTCGTCTACTTTACCAGTAAGCGTGTCCAACCAATCTATGATGGTCTAGACTAAATTCGAAGATTCTCTCTCCCCTTGTCCTTATGCCTATCTTGTCTATGAGGGCATGTGTGGGAGTCCTATTTATGGAGGCTAGGGTGTATCAAATTGTAGATGCCTTGATGATCGATATGGCAGAATGGCTAATTCGTGCCACTGACCACATGAACGTAGGCATTAAAGAGTACCTACCTCCTATACTAAGAATAGGATACCTTGATCTGAACACATGATCCACGGAATATGAAAAGGCAACATAGTGATTGGCGTTCGAAATGCCATTAGCACTGGCCTTAAATAGTTTGCGGAACTATCAAGGTGTCATATGGACACTATCAGGACAACTCGACTCTGCCTCAAATAAGTGTGGGTGTGATTATTACCGTTTCACCCTTATTTAGACGTGAGCTCATAAAAAAAACTTAACGCACTACTGATGTAGGGACTTATTTTGAAATATTGGTTAAGGTATCTCGGACTCTTGCCTTGGGATCGGGATGCGATATCAATAGAAATCTTTCTAATTACCTAACATTGAAGATTTGGCTTCCATTGTCCGGCAAGCTTGGGGATTTCCGTAACGGTGGCTTTATTGCCTTGTGGAGAGGCAAGACAACTCCGAGAAAAGGACTTTAACCCTGATAAATTTCGGGATGCCAATGTGATTGAGCTCGAACGAGAGCTAAGATAGTAGACCGAGTTAGCTTAGAAATAAACGAGTAGGAATGGAGAGAAGAGTGGTGTTATGAATTTATCTACTAACTTGAAACTGTTGCGATGTAACTGTTCATCGGTAAATAATATAATAACACAGCTTATAAAGACATGGAATGGTCTTGTATATGCCAAATATGAAGCTTAGTTATCAGCGAATACTTAGCTTGCATTAGTACCTACTAGGTGGTGAAGATGTCCATAGTATCATACATATGTAGGACTTGTCGATTGGCGGTTGGCCCTTTAGGATTGGCTCAAGAGTGAAGATGTAGATGATTTAAACATTAAAGTTATAAGGAATCGGTATTGAAGTCAATCGGCATGTAAGTAAATGTAACCCAGGTGCCTCCTCCCAAGGTTGTTATTAGGAAGTCGCAGGGTAGCTCAGAGCTAATGACGTAGCGCGTATTGCTGAATAACGGCGGCAAAGCTAAGCTAGGAAACTTATCGCACCAATTATGGTCTCATCAAAGCTAACGAAAACACCATCCGAATGCCTAGGTGCCAAACATGCCTAGTCTATTAACCTTCGCGCTTGCATGGCATTGGGTTGACTTTTCGTACGGCCAGCCACAGAATACCAATTCGGGAGCGATAGAGCGATAGAGTGAGCCCGCTCTCCTCTCCGTCAAATTTTCCGTTAATGGCCTCCGGTTCCCCAATGCAGGCGGTGGGACCCTCTGCTCCCTGCCTGCGAGGATCTTCGCCGGTACCAGACCGCTCGCTGTCGAGGTTATCCTCCCACGATAGGCTCAATGGCATTCTCGAGGTTCGTGTGCATATTGTAATCACAGTTGTTATCTAGTCCGTGTGTTGCGTTTTTGGGTTCCTAGCCGAAAAAAGAAATGCAGGTGTAATGGTCTTAGACTATCTACAATCAACCCTTGCATTCTTTCATCGCTTCCAGACCACGGCCTCCATATCTCCAATTACACATCTGACGAGATATTCTTTCCCATTTCTAGACCGCTCTAGAACGCGCCGACACAATTGGCTCGCAAGCTTCGGGGAGAAGTCCAAGAATGAGTATAAACTTTCAACGTTTGTCGGAGCGCGACGATGGCGATTGTCCGGACGAGACGACGAGTATCACGAACGCGCGCGACAACACGCCGAACTACTTAGGCACGCGGGTTTCACCCAGTCCGAGGAATAGACGGCCTGCGCAACAATCGGGTACCGACAACACTCCGACAAACCCGACAACTAATACGAACGGCGTGAATCATCGCGCCGACGAGAAGAGCTGGATACATAATTGCTTTAGCGGTTTATGGTCGCTAGAGCTGGAGAACAAGGGAAGCGTAGCCAGGGACCATTTAGCCTTGGGTATGTCCAATTGCTACTACTCCTATTCTACTCATTCTCGTGTGTTTGTAAGCTAATAGAGCGAGGCTAGAACGAACGTTTCTTGCTTGGCTTCGGACATCGCTCTCCTTCGCGTCTATCGGGATAGCCATCACTCAACTTTTCCGCCTAAATATTTCGATAGAAAGCGCAGACGATCCTAACTCCGAAACCATCCGTCGTATAGGAAAGCCGCTCGGCGCGACATTCATAGGCATATCTATATTGATTTTATTATTGGGATATCGTAGATATTACCAAGGCCAACAATGGGTTATTAAGGGGAAATTCCCCGCGTCCAGGGGGACAATCGTGATAGTGTCGATAGTGGCGTGTGCCATTATTGTCGTCAGTTTATTTGTGGTTATATTTACACAACCTACAGGTATCACGTCTGGTTAAGATATATAGCAGTTAGAATTTATGACTGTAAGAATGATTGGATATGTTATATAATGTTTATATGAGCAGGTACATAATCGAAATGTACCTGCCTAATCCAATTGCTCCTGAAAAACTCAATTGGTGATACTTTCCATGAATTATAGAACCCGGTAGTACATCAATTAAGGCTTTACTCCACTAAACCTCAAGACCTCACCACTCACAACTTCCATATTTCACATTTCACTCAACCAAACACCCACACTCACTACATCTCAACAACTACGTCACCAAAACACCAAACCCCATCAAAGCAGACCTCCGAAGACATCTCTCTCACATGCCCACCCCACAGCCATGAAATCCATCGACGTCCCCGCCTTCGCGCGGACCCAGCTCGCGCTCCTAGACGCCGAGCTGCAAAGCGAGATCGCAGAAACCAGCAGCCTAATCGGCGGCACCAGCCCCTCCGCACTGCAGCGCGCGGGGCTCGCGGTCACAAACCTGTCCGTGACCTCGCAGCGCACGGGGTTCGGCGGCAGAACCGTGGTCGAGCTCGGCCCGGACGCTGCGACGGGCGGCGAGCTGCCCGAACACGGCCTCCGCACGGGGGACATCGTGCTCGTGGCCGAGCAGCCAGCTGGCAGTGCGAAGAAGCGGGAGGTCAAGGATTTGGAGAGGAAGGGGGTGAAGGGGGTTGTGGTGAGGGTTAAGAGGGAGGCGGTTGCGGTTGCGGTTGATGAGGAGAGGGAGGATATGACGGGGTTTGCGGGCAGGGTTTGGTTGGTTAAACTTGCGGATGATGTCACGTATCGCCGTATGAACCAGACGATGGAGAGGATGCGCGATATGCCGGATGCGGAGTATTCTGCGTTCGTGAGAGTGCTGTTTGGACTTACGAGCCCGTCGGTGGTGCCGCTGGATTTGAAGACTGATGAGGAGGTGGGGGAGGGGAGGGTTGAGTGGTTTGATCCGAATTTGAATGAGTCGCAGAAGGATGCTATTCGGTTTGCGCTTAGGTCTAGGGAGATTGCGCTTATTCATGGACCGCCGGGGGTGAGTGTCTCTTAACAGTTGTGAAGTACTTGCTTCTGTTTTTTAACAGAGACGATCGAGACTGGGGCTAAGTTCAACAGACAGGCAAAACACACACCCTCATCGAGCTGATCCTCCAACTCGTCAAGCGTAACCAGCGCGTCCTCGTCTGCGGACCCTCCAACATCTCCGTCGACAACATCGTCGAGCGGCTTTCCCCGCATCGCGTCCCCATTGTGCGTCTTGGGCACCCGGCCCGCCTTCTCCCCTCTGTCCTAAGCCATTCTCTCGACGTTCTCACACAAACGTCTGAGGCCGGTCTTATCGTCAAGGATGTGCGGGGCGAGATGGACGCCAAGCAAGCATCCATCAAGAAGACGCGTAGCGGAAAGGAGCGTCGGGGCATTTACGCAGACCTAAAAGAACTAAGGAAGGAATACCGTGAGCGCGAGCGTAAGTGCGTCGCCACGCTCGTCGGCGGCAGCAAGGTCGTGCTAGCGACGCTACACGGTGCCGGTGGCTTTCAACTCAAGAACGAGCAGTTCGACGTCGTCATTATCGACGAGGCGAGCCAGGCCCTCGAGGCCCAGTGCTGGGTCCCGCTATTAGCGGCAAAAAAGGCTGTGTGCGCTGGTGATCACTTGCAGTTGCCGCCGACGGTCAAATCAACGAATTCTAAGATTAAGGTAAAGCCGAAGGCGAAAGAGGTTAAGGAGGGTGGGGAGGACGATGGTAAAGGGAAAGGAGACGTGATAAAAGGGGCGAGTTTGGAGACTACGTTGTTTGACCGACTGCTTAAACTACATGGGGAGGGGATTAAGAGGATGTTGACGACGCAGTACCGTATGCATGAGAAGATTATGCGGTTCCCGTCGGACGAGCTTTACGAGGGGAAACTAGTTGCCGCAGACGCGGTGAAAGAGAGACTACTGAAAGACCTAGAGTACGAAGTTCAAGATACGGAGGATACGAGCGAGCCTGTCATTTTCATAGATACCCAGGGAGGAGATTTCCCGGAGAAGAACGAAGAGGAAGAGGATAAAGAGAGTAAGGGGAAGGATAAGGACGGCGAAAAGGGAAAGAAGAAAGCTTCAGCTAGATCGTTATTTGGTGAGAGTAAAAGTAATGAGATGGAGGCTGCGCTTGTGAGGCAGCATGTCAAGAAACTGGTTGATGCTGGCGTGAGGCCGGAGGATGTGGCCGTCGTCACACCTTACAATGCACAGGTACAGTTTTCTTGTTTTTTCACTCGTTTTCTCTGGTTATCTAGGTGCCTTTTTTCGATAGTCACTATTTTGATATCTGGTACGCTAACTACTACCCTTACAGCTCGGCCTCCTAGCTCCTCTCAAGGAAGCCTTCCCCGGCATCGAACTCGGCTCCGTGGACGGATTCCAAGGCCGAGAGAAAGAAGCGGTGATCGTTAGTCTCGTACGGAGCAATTCCGAAGGGGAGGTTGGGTTTTTGAGTGAAAAGCGTCGGCTCAATGGTGAGTTTTCAAGCACCTACCGATATTATGATGTTACATCGGAGATGTGAGGCTAACTAGGTTAGTTGCAATGACGAGGCCTAAACGGTCACTTGTTGTCGTGGGTGATTCGGAGACTGTTCGTCGGTATGTTTATTCGCTGTCTTATTTACATACTATTTCCCAGCTATCCTTATTCCCTTGCCCTTGCCCTTGCCAACCGTATCTCGCTATAATGGATATACCTGTCTCTT
Organism: Annulohypoxylon maeteangense; assembly: GCF_022496945.1. Classification (NCBI taxonomy): domain Eukaryota; kingdom Fungi; phylum Ascomycota; class Sordariomycetes; order Xylariales; family Hypoxylaceae; genus Annulohypoxylon; species Annulohypoxylon maeteangense. Next base: position 3,585,985 of record NW_025953248.1, on the reverse strand, counting down.
ATCTGAATGAATCTTCGGATTCATCGTCTCCACCATACATAGCTCACGCTTGGACTATTTTGGCCGTTTCACATGCTTCCAGAAGTCATTTACTGATTTCGGAACCAGAGGCAGCAAATTTCTCAACAACTGGATGGAGTGGCTGGAGAACAATGCCGATCTTCGCTATGTCGATTCGGCTTCGATACAGACGTGAGATGTGACGAACAGGTGCGGCCAAGGTCCATTGGCTGAGGCGAACGGACTCTACCTTAATATTCAACCCTCTGGGACCGATGAATTGAAGGGGTGTTCATCCGAAGTTTTAGCACAGCGAATGATAGTGACTGGAGAATACGGATGCGACTCTACGATTCTTGCCGAACCTACATCGAGATTTCCTGGTTGGCGTTGTTTGACTTTTATTGACAATAGGTTACCTTGCATCTCGTAGATTTTTTTGGCCTTACTAATGGCCCCCAACGGCCCTAACACGATATTGTAACAACTTCGACAATATCCGTTTGGATGTATTCGTGTGCATTTAGAGTAAGGGGCAATTGATGGTTTGCATTAATAATGGACATGGAATGCAATATTTGGACCGTATCGGTGGGTTGATGGAATCGGCATAGGAATAGACAAGCCAAGGTCACCCCAGGTTGTCCTCAATGCAGAAGTCCAAAATTCATGCCGTCAACGTCTAAATTTGAAAGAGCTGAAGAAATATCAGACGATGACGCGCTGTGACCGATATGCGGAATTTTGAAATACGGAGGCTAGGATCGATACCTACTAGACAGGTACCTAAGTACATATCTCATGCTATGTACCCATATCCTTGCTGTTTCAGAACGTCTTTTCGTGGCGGGGGCGGACCGTTCGTGATCCATAGGGCTAGACCTAATACAAGATGGACGAACCTTGTGTACGGTAATTTATCCATCAAAAATATTCCGGCTGGTGAAGTTGCCGAGGAATGAGAAAGAGCATACCCGAATTTACCATCGTGGCGGAAACTCAATATCAAGAAATTGATCTTCAAAGGGGGGAAGGGGTGAAAGGCTGAAGGGTCGAACGAAATCTCCTCACACCATATCGGCAAACTGGAACTCGATATAGAGTAATATTCGCAGATTAGTTTCTTACAGTACTATGCTTCATATAGCTTCGTACGTTGCATAGCATAGCCTCCCCCATTGTAACCAAAAACACACGTTCGACGGTGTACCTGCATGAGTTAGCGGTTCGGAGAAATTCTGCGACTCTTGGGATTTGCTTAGATTTGGTTAGCTTCGTAATAGTCTGCATGCATGTATGCTGTATGCATGGTAGGTAGCGTTCGACAACGTCCAATGCAGCAACTGGATGCAAGAATTAGGAGATACGGATTGGATATGCAAGTTCTCGCTTCTTCGCTTCTTAACTCTCTTTCGATTTTACTCGCCTAGAATAACAACAACCTACATACATACATCTGGAAGCGCCGACGAATCCGCGGGCGTCGTTTAGCATTGTGCCGGTGTCGGCTCAAATATGGGACCAATATCATAATGCCAACGGCATAGTTGTTGATGTCTTAACTTGGATGTTGTCGAATAATAAGACTGCCTCCGCTACATCAACGTTTGTTCTGGAAATCATATTATTAAGGAAATCTTATTAAGGGATACCCTAGCCGATAGGATTTTCGTTCCCCCAGATATTCACGCAGATCAAACGCGGCGTGCTTCCATGGGTTCGCGTGATGGTGTACCAAGGCTTCCTTCCTTCGTCGTGCGTCGCACCGAACTTAGGCTTGGCGGTTGTCCGTTAGAGATAGATAAGTTGACGGATCGAGCGGAGAGAAACGTGGTGCAAAATAAAAGGGACGAAAATGGAGTATGCTGCCCCATTCTAACCACAGTCCGGTGCAAGTTGCTAGGCTTGTAATTAGTTAGAGCCGCCTTCCGTGCGTTAACTTGGGGTTCAGCTGGGCGGGTAATCGGGCCAGACTCCTCGCGATGTTGAGGTTAAGGAACCTATGGCGACAATAGATTATGCAGCTAGTTGGTGGCCTCAGAACTAAAATTCAACAACACTATTAGAGCTATCACTTTTTTTCTATAGGCGGTGTTCAAGCTCTGTATTGTTTAGTATTGTTGGTTAAAAACCCGTTTGAGCATGATACTCTTTTGGTTTAGGATGACCTGGCTGAAAAACGCCTTGATGTTTTACTATTCCGTTTGTATTTTGTATTTGCCTCGTAACTCGAATTCGGTGTGTGTATACGGTACTAGGTAGACATCACACCTGGGCACATTTTTTGAAAATACGCCAAGTTACTGATCAATATTCAAATTAATGATAGCCATAACTGCTTAGCGATTGAATAATTTCCCGGCGTTTGTTTCGGGATCGGTTTTCGGGTCATCCTATATGTTGACCGACATAAGTTTATTAAGTTTATTGACAATTCGAAAATTTGAAAGTGATAGTTGAGGTTGTTTATTTGGTTTGTATATATAAAAGTATAAAGATATCTATTAAGACGAAACGGTCGTGGAGCCCCAACCGGAAGTTGACTCCGTTCGCTACAAGGGCGTAGGGGTGTAGGCCCTGTAAGGGTTCTATTGGGAAGTTACCTAGTCTAATTCTGACTTTGAGTATTCGTACATTTTCCAGATATGGTAGAAGATACCCAAAAGATACCCCCAAGTGGCTTCCCATTTCAAGTATATGCATCTATCCGACCAGCCTGCAGGGAAGCTACCGTACAGCGTACATACTATGAACTAGTTGACTAGGAAGCTACCAGTCTCCCTTGCCAATAGCAGCCAAATGGCCAAGTTTCGTCTAATCGGTTATCTTAGTGCTCTCTAAAAATTGTTTACAAACTTGGAACCTTTCTTAATACAACACACACACGAATAACATGTAAATGTCAACTTGCATATACCCTTACATTGATGCAGCCAAATTGGAATTCATAGTCTTTCTATGATACAATAATATCTGAGACACTTTACGTACTCAAAGTACTTCGATACGATGTCAGAAAAAGAGCTCAAACTCGTCACAGCCACTCCCCCCTCTTCGTCTTATGCCCGCAAGACGCACACGCCATAGACTAGACCATGAGACATCGAGAACATCGAGACAATCTCAGCCAACACACGGACAGATGAACACACAGACCCTCGACTGTTCTGCACCTGCAAGGTCCGAGCATGGTTCAGTCCACTCAGGTCTGCTCGGTCCACTACAGGGACCCCTGGGGGCCAACCAATATCAGAGCATTCCATCTCCCTGGTCCTTCGTCATCCCGACTATCCTGGTCTTCTCCTAACCCTCTTTGAGGTCACTTTGCGCCCCTAGCTTCTACTGTTTCTGCTGCTTCTGCCACTTATAGCCGATCATCTCATTAGACATTGTTGCAGTAAACCTGCAGTAAACCCTTCAGAGCTCGCCGTTATTGTGCATTGATTCGTTTCATCGGTCGAGACTTATGTATCCATATGTTTACCGCCCGCTCCTCATCCCCAGAGCTTCTGCTGGAGCCTTGCCATCCCATCCCACTCGCTCACTTACATATGCACCGGTTTATGGAGACTATGGTCCGCCTTCGCAGGAACGCATTCCAATATGCGCTGTAGTGGCCCCAGGACCTGTCGTATCCCCCATCCCATAAACTAGCCTCGTGCCCTCATAACCTATCCTTCCTTCTGTTTGTCTTTGTTCGCCACACTCTCGTCCAGTGACAATACGAGGAGGGGGTCCCCTCTCGCCCATTCGACTCGCATATCGACTCGCATACCGACGTCCACGTCCACACGTCCCGTCGAGCCGCATTGCTGGCGATGTGAGATGCAAGAGACTGATCTCTTTCCTAAAGCAAAGTGACCAGCTGCGAATTCGACCGAACCGTATTGTGAGAGTCAGGAAATGGATCGCCGGCCGCCGTAAACTCCCATATTTACCATATTTCTACTATCTTTCTAGTCGTTCGCTATTCACTCTGAAAATTGTCATTTCGTAAATCGCGCTTTTTCCCGCTTCAGCTTTTCAAGACATCATGGGTCTCTTCAGGCCTTCCACCAACCTCGGTCGACCGAAAACCGCTCAGCCTGATCCGAGTTCACTCCGTGGTAGAATTAGTGGTCCTATGCCGATGGATGATGAGTTTCCTATTCGGCAACCTGGGCATGGGATAGCCCATGAAGGCAAACCAGAACCACCCGAGTCCCGCGCCGAGGACCAGCCCGCCTCTAGGGTTGAGAATACACCACCTTCCGACGTGGTACGGGCGGATAATATAGATTCTGTAACCCCTGACGGACCGAGCCAAGCTTCTAATTCCTCTGCGAGCCCGCGGCAGCAAAAAACTGCCCGTCCTACTACCCTAAGATATTCCACCGTCAGCGACGGCACGGACGTAGATCGACCTCAACGAAAGAGATCGACACTTAAATCTACACTAGGTAGACTCTTCAAACGAAAGAAGAAGAGTACCGGCGGGACTTCTATCTCGGAGGGTCGGTTTACAGGATCGGGCGAAGAGGTAAGCATAATTGTATTATTTTGTTTTCGTATCTGTCAAACATCGATCGTTGCTAACAGTAGCGCTATTATTAGGATGCGTCAGCTTCGAATCGAGTTCAAAAGGAGACTGAATCTAAACGGTCGGTCTCGTTGCCAGTTACCGATTACGACCGGGCGCTAAGATCGCATTCGATCGGTCCCGATGATATGATGGCGATTACTAGCGCTCGTAGCTCATTACAAGTAGATCCCGCATTACTTCGAAGGAGAGCTGCGTCTTCTAACAGGATCCTGAGTGGAAGAATTAAAGACTTTGATGGAGAGATAATAGGCCTTTCGCCTAGACCAGCTAGCACTCATGGACGTGGTGGCAATTTATCAAGGCAGGATGATCCCGAAGATATCGGTCGTGCCATTACTAGTGACAGTCGCACGCATCGTCGAAGATCAAGGAGTCTGTCGCAGCTTAATGATACTGCGGTTGGTCATATCCGGGTCCGAAAGCGCAGCGATGAGATTCGCTATTGGAGGGAGAGTTTTAACCACCCTATTTTGTCGCCTAATTCATCAACGGTAAATAATGACGATCCTGTCATCGTGGATACGGATGCGGGAACCCAACCAGAAACTCCAGCAGAACCGCCCGAGCAGATTCCGCCGAAGACGCCGCCGCAGCCCTTCAATTTCGGTCCAATGTTCGGAATGAAAATTACACAAGCGGCCAGCCTTGAAGATCGTATAGCTACTCTGGAGGTTCGCAATCAAAAACTAGAGAAAATATTGTCTCAGCTTTTCCAGCTTGTGCCAGGTGTTAACAACTATGTACCTGATACCCCTGACCAAGCACAGCCTCGAGGATCCGTAGCCCAGTCAGCGACTTTTACGGCGCCGTCGTGCGCGGTAGTGGCTGAATCGTCTGGATACCATGCATCCTCGCAGGATGTTGAACACACATCGAGATATAGCGTCTCTCAGCAGTCGAATGAGTCGTTCGGAGACGGAAACACATTCATTGGGTCTTTGCCCCCTTCGACGAGACCACCGCCTGTAAGGCCCACGTCGAACTCGACAATTCGCGGTGCGACGAGCTTGCCCGCACTACTAGGCGAGAATGCGGGAGCTCTTGCCGCCGATCAGTATACAACACTGAAAGCCCTCGTTGACACCGAGCGAGACGCCCGGCAGGCGTTGGAAGCCCGTGTAACGAAACTGAGTCACCGACTCAACCTCATATGCCGTACTTCACCGAAGCTCGAGACTGCATCCACTACTTATTCCACCGTCTCTGCCTTTGAACATGACGATGATGAGCCCCTGAGTGCTGGCGCAGACACCGAGTCGGAGGCATTTAAAACGCCACGCGAAGAGGGTCATTTCGGTGCTTTCGGCGAGGAGCTACGGGATGAAGAGGTAGACGGCTCGAGAAAGAAGGCGGCTAGAACCCTTTCTCTTAGCCAGTTAACTTTAAAGAGGCCTGTGCGGTCTCCGCCAGAGAGCGGTGTAGATTTATGACTACACGGACTGTAAAGTATGCTAGCTAATGCACTCGCGAGCTTTAACTTAGCAGATCACTACTACCTACGATTTTTTTTAACCCAGCATTATTGCTCGTTTTCTAGGACGCAATTGGAATTTCGGCATAGGAGGCTTTTTGTCTTTACCTTTGGGCGCAACGACACTGGTTGATCCTATCACGATGTCCGAGCATGGCGTTTGAGATGTACGACTATACGACGAGATTTCCCTCCTTTTTAACGCCTTACATGGCGACCTTTTCTCAGCGAGATGAATGAGCGAGCTATCCTTGTCGTTCTGTCACGGCCGTCTGAGATGGTACTGCAACAGCCGCCATCTCACCTACCCTTCCCTCATTGTATTTTTTAGCCAAGTTACTATCCCACATTGAACCTGTTATTTGATACCACATTATAGCAGCCTCGCATTGCTCGCATTTTGTTTTTTAACTTGTTTTTTGAGATTTTTTCGATATCGTCTATCTTGCGCAGAGCATTGCTGGAGCAGGATTCAGGCACGAATGATACCAGGTGGAAAGCGAAGGAAGGAGGCGTAAGAGTGTCTAATGGAGGTAGTTCGAAATAACCTCGTGTATTAGTGATAATTCATTTAATATATGAGGTGCGCACGTCTAGGACGTGAGCTGCCGCCGTTGACGATGATTACAATTTGCTCTTCTAGTTTTTGGATTTGAGTGACTGCTTATTGATTATAGAGAGCGATTCTCTAAACTGAGGAATTTTTTTCCCTTGTCATCCTAAAAGACAAGAGTTCAAAAAGAAACTAGGAAATCTCATCATTCTTGAATATGCCTAATGCATCCACACCCAGCACAGCATAGCATACCGGACCATTTCCCTACCTACTTCACAAACATGATGTTTCAAGCTCAATTGTCGTCAAGCTCGTCTATAGAACCTGCGATCTGGGCACCGCTTACCAATAAATAAACCGCATCATGTACGCCCCCTCAATCACAGATTGCTAGCCACAGCAGCTTCCAGATCAAGATAGGCGACCTCGTTGCCAAGACATGCACGACGCCTATCCCCGGTACTCCAAGAAAAAAAAGCAAGCTTAGGTTTTTGGTGATTGAAGCGAGTTCGTTATCCCGTTTCGACGGGAAGACGAACTTGTACATCTGATGTGATTGGACAATCCGTGCTATCGAGGAAGAAGCAAGCTCGGATGGGATGTGGGAGATAGCTAAGAGTCTTGGAAATACGAAGAGGGGAAGAGATGAGATTCGGGGTCTGCATGTAACCTCCCGCTTCGGATGCAGCCGAGACGAGGTGGTGGTGGCGGTGGTGATATCGATATGGAACATGACGTGCCGGCATCGCTTCTAGTTACATACCTGCAAACGGGTTAGAATTGGAGGATTGAGGTTATAAGAGGAGTATCCGCCCTTTTTGTTTACAGTTTCAGGAGTGGTTCCGGTCTACGGTTCTTCATTTCACGCTACAATACGTGGGGATATCACCGCCATCATGGAACTTACGATACTTACTATGCTGGCTTTCGCAGCTCTCGGCAGCGCGACGCCACTTACACTCATATCTCCCAACCCGGCAGCTGTGCTCCTACGCCCTAGAGCTGGTGCACCGTCCATATTATCCTGCGAGGCATCTAGCTGGCCACCCAACTTAATCGGCGTCTCCAATGAACCGCAACCACCGTCCGTAGATCTTACATCTATACTCGCTGAAGTCGACCCAGCCAACATCGAGGCCACGATCCTGAAACTAGTATCCTTTGGCACGCGACACACTCTGTCGACCCAGAATTCTAGTACACGCGGAATCGGCGCGGCACGGGACTGGATCCACTCCGAATTCCAGCGGTACGCGGACGCGAGCGATGGCCGGCTAAGCGTCGAGACGGTGGGTTACGTGCAGGAAGCGGATAATAACCGGATCCTGTTCCCGACACTGATCAGTGACGTCGTTGCCACGCTCCACGGGACCGAGGAGAATAGACTTTACGTCGTGAGTGGGCACTATGACTCGCGGGTGTCCGATGCGTTGAACTATGAAGACGATGCTCCTGGGGCTGATGATGATGCTTCAGGAGTGGCAGTTTCCCTTGAGTTGGCGAGGGTCTTTTCGCAAACGAAGTACCCGAGGCCGAAGGCGAGCATTGCGTTCGTGGCGGTCGCGGGTGAGGAACAGGGGCTGTATGGAGCGCAGTTTCTTGCGCAGAAGTATGCTAATGCTACACCGAGAGTTAATGTAAATTGCCATTTTCCTAATTTCCAAGCTCTTAGTTCTTCTACTTCAACTGATAATGATGTGAAAGGTCGAAGGCATGTTCACAAACGACATCGTCGGCTCTCCCAAAGGCGGCGCAGACGGAGAACGCAACGACCCATACGTGATACGGCTGTTCGCGCAAGGCCTACCACCGATCACAGTAGAAAACAGCACGACACGCGAAACACGTTTAACGATCGGTGGTGAAAACGACACTCCCGCTCGCCAATTAGCCCGATTCGTCAAGGAGGTCGCGGAGAACGAGGCGACGGGGATGAACGTGTCGGTCGTGTATAGACTAGACCGGTACCTGCGAGGCGGCGACCACAGACCCTTCCTCGAGGCCGGGTACCCGGCAGCGCGGTTTACGGAGCCGCATGAGAACTACGCGCACCAGCACCAGGACGTGCGTATTGACGAGACCGGCAAACAATACGGCGATCTGCCCGAGTTCGTGGATTATGACTTTGTCGCGCGTGTGGCGAGAGTTAATGGTGCAGCGCTGTGGAGTCTAGCGACGGGACCCGGTGCCCCTCGGAATGTTAGGGTCGATACGGCAGCTCTAACTACAAATACGACGCTCTTTTGGGACCCGCCGAACCCGGGGTACGAAGACGGATACGAGATAGTGTGGAGACCGACGAGCGCGCCGTTTTGGACGGGGGTGTTGGATGTTGGACCCGCTGTGCAGGCTGAGCTGTCGCTAAGTAAGGACGATGTTGTGTTTGGTGTTAGGGCGAAGGGTAGCGATGGGTTTAGGGGAGTTGCTGTGTTGCCTTTCCCTAGGTCAAGATAAGGAGGGAGTTAGACGATTCTCGAAGACGTTTTTCTGCCTGAAAATTTATGTACTCAGTCAAGCTACGCAAATACAATCGAACACGGAATATGATTCTCGGGCAATAGGCTTGAGGCGTCTGTTGTGGAACGAGATGATCGGAGTCCCGTTCGTACCTCCTTGTACTCATATTCGGAGATATCCCTCGCTCAATCTGGAGATGGCTCAGCAGCATGGTCATTCTTCCGTCAACGAATCCATAGTAACTACGTCTTTATTTGATGAAAGAAAACATTCGGGATGTTTTTGTTATAAAAGGGAAATCAAAGTTGTTGGGACTAGAATTTAGACACAAGTAACCTGGAATGTTTTGGCAAAACAGGTTTGGTCGCAGAGACTTCGGACTTATGCCAGTACATAAAACTGTCAACAAAATGTGACAAGTAGGTACTCCGGTGTGTACAGAGTATTGAGTCGGAAAAAGAAAGTTACCTACAGATAACCATAATGACGTAGAGCCCGAATCACCTTTAATCTTAATTATCAAGATACGTACCTACGTGGGGAAGGCACACCGGGGAATATCATTACTTAAATCTGCAAATATCTTTAGGGGAAACGACGTAGGTTGCGAATATCAGATGTGAAACTCTCGTTTGTTTCCCATTAACTTTATCACTTTATCACTTCGTCCATTCTTGTTTGCTTCTGCTGTCACTCGTTTTCGATGTTTCCTCCAACGCTTCAGCTCTCTGACCCGATCTATCCCAATATTTCAAACACCTAAGCCATTCGTACCTAGGTACCTAGTAGCTATGATATTGCGACGACGCATCTTTCTTCCGCTCGGTATCGCTGCGGCGCTTCTTTTATTCTATTGTTCCGGAACAACCCCAGATATCTATAGTTGGGCTGGCACTGGAAGGTCGACCAAAAGACCTCATTTTGATAAGAATGTCATCGACGATGAAGGTTATTTCTGGAGGAGATTGCCCACGCATTATCCTGTCAAGGATATGAAGCCTTTACCGATAGGCAAACCACATAAGCTCCCCAAGATTCAGACTACCTTCGGTAAAGAATCTCGAAAAGATGCGGCCATCCGAAAACAGCGACAGGAAGCCGTTAAAAAAGCGTTCATCCGCTGCTGGGATTCTTATAAAGCCAATGCGTTTATGAGCGATGAACTTGCCCCTATTAGTGGTAAATCCAAAGACACATTCGGGGGTTGGGGAGCCACCTTGGTCGACAGCTTGGATACATTATGGATCATGTCCTTGCGGGAAGAGTTCGAAGAAGCTGTTGCTGCCGCGGTCGAGATCAATTTTACTATTAGTTCACTCGAAACTGTGAATGCTTTCGAGACTACGATCCGCTACCTTGGAGGGTTTCTTTCGGCTTATGATTTGAGCGGCGACCAGCGATTACTTCGTAAGGCTAGAGAGGTCGGCGATATGCTTTATAAGGTATTTGATACGCCAAACCGCATGCCCATAACTCGTTGGGATTTTGACTATGCCTCTCAAGGAGGACAACAAGTCGCGAATGAAGCGGCACTTCTGGCAGAAGTTGGATCATTCTGCATGGAGTTTACGCGTCTATCATTGATTACCGGCGACCCGAAATGGTTTGATGCTGCCGAAAGAATCAGAGAGGTTTTTGAAGAACAGCAAAGTAGCACACAGTTGCCCGGCATGTGGCCATTTACACTTAATCCCCGAGAGAAACAATTCAACTTCGACAACACGTTCGGGCTAGGCGCTTTAGCAGATAGCACCTATGAATATCTGCCTAAGATGCATGCTCTCGTGGGCGGACTTCTACCTTCTTACCAGAATATGTACGAGGAGTCGATGAAGACTACTATTAAGCACAACTTCTTCAGACCTATGGTGCCAGACACGGCCGACATACTAATATCGGGAACCCTGCATACTGTGAAGGAAGGCGATAAAATGACATTGGATTTTGAACACCAAGGCCAGCATCTGGTCTGCTTCGCGGGAGGAATGCTAGCGGTTGGCGGGAAGTTGTTTGAGAAATCTGAGCACCTCGATGCAGCCAGAAAGCTTGTGGACGGTTGCATATGGGCTTATGAAGCGATGCCACTGGGAATAATGCCTGAAACATTCTTCATGGCCCCTTGTAAATCAGCAACCGAGTGTGAATGGGACGAGTCTCTGTGGAAGCGTGCCGTTTTACATCAGGCAGGCGAGAAAGACCTAACAAATATGAATAAGGCAGACGAGATAATTTCCAAGTCCCGACTCCCAAAAGGATTTACGCAAATCCCCGAAACAAAATACATATTACGACCGGAGGCTATAGAAAGCGTCTTCATCTTGTATCGGGCTACTGGTCGCCCAGATCTTCTGGAATCAGCCTGGGCTATGTTTGAGGCAATTCAGAAGAACACGAAGACCCATTTGGCGAATGCTGCTATTAACGACGTGACTGTTAATAGTAACCCGAAGAAGACGGACTCAATGGAGAGTTTTTGGATGGGCGAGACACTAAAGTAAGTTAAATTCCCACCTCTTCCCCTTCACTCAGAATGCTTCAATTGTGACTAAGTATAAATGCAGATATTTCTATTTAATATTCAGCGAACCGGATCTAATAAGCCTAGATGAATGGGTATTTAATACCGAGGCGCATCCGTTTAGAAGATTGATTCGGTGAATTGTCCCAAGGATGATGTATTGACGTTCTCTTACAATGAAAATCGAGATCTGACGGGGTTTAAAGGTAATGGATGGGATGTTGGGCAGTTATTCAGTTAGTTAGAAGAGATACTACTGGCCTATAGGCTCGAAGCTGCTTCATGTTTGTGGCTGTGAGCCAGGCAGGTCAGCTACATAGCCTGACAATCTTAATATGAGATACCTCTTACCTTTTTCCATCGCATCATTCTCTCATGGATGAATTTCTCTTCTTCATACATACCTATGTTGTCGCTTCTTTAACTCTCGCTAAATGGCTAACATTTCTAATACTAAGCAGATATTATGCCATACCTGCATATCGACCTTCAAAGGAATGCTAAGAACCAGTCATTGTCGGGAATATCAAGATCTCTTGGCAGGCAAGGATGCAGGTTGTTTTGTTTGCACGTGGCTATGGGAAAGACTTCTTCTGCCTTTATCGTATCATGATCAGAACGACAAAAAGGAACCTATATTCTACATATCTTGCCTTGTCATCCGGGGATGGGACTCATATCATACACATTTTAGTATTCAATGTGACTGGGCCCCTCCTGCCGAGCTTAAGCGTACGTCCGCCGCCATTCTCAGAATAACACATTTTTAGAAACATACGCTGACGAAGATTTAGTTTCCCTGCGTAAACAACCGTCATACCGGAACTGTAAAACTTCTATACCAGAACATGTACAGCCGTGTGATCTTGACCCAAATATAGGATCTAGTCAGTCCTTGCAGAAAATCGAAGGCTGGATATCGTCATGCCAAGAAAAGCATGAACACTGCAGATCTTTTCATGCGGGAGCTGAGACATTCTTTCCAGCTCGAATTATCGACGTAACAGACGTCGATTCTGGTATAATATCTGTGAAGAACAGAGAGCAAGTCGCAGCCCAATATGAAAGGGAGAAAAGGTCTAATCCTCAGTCGACACAGAGGTATCCCATCTACTGGACCCTATCTCACCGTTGGGGAGACCCGAATGAGATCAAGCAACTTCTTAGGACTACGGAGAGCCGGCTTCGGGAGGGAATTTCCCTTGATGAACTGTCGCCTGCTTTTCGTGACGCGGCTCTTCTTGTCCACCGTCTAGGGTATAGATATATCTGGATCGACTCACTCTGTATCTTTCAAGACTCAACGATGGACTGGCACCGAGAAGTGGGTACCCTGGCTGACATCTATCGACACTCGTTCTGTAATATATCGGCGATTTCTTCGTCATATAATCCTGCAAGTACTGGGCTTTTCGGTCGGAGAATGGCAGAGACGAAGACATTGTATCCATTCAGAGCTGATATCCGAGTCTGTGATCAATCTGGGGATGTTAGTGATGGCTCGTGGATGATTCGCAATCAATCGATCTGGGATTACGAAATTGAGAATGCGCCTCTCAGTAAGCGCGGATGGGTCGTGCAAGAACGGTTCCTGGCTAGGCGACTAGTTCACTTCGCGAGAAACCAAATTTACTGGGAGTGTTTGGAATGCACTCATTGCGAGGCAGAGCCAAAGAAAGGGCTCCTACGATTGAATAGAGAGGTGGTAAATCAAACAGGTAATTGGAATTATGCCTACCCAAAATTAACAATGGCCAAAATCAGAGCAAATTCATCTGGCCCTTTACCGAAGAGCATATATGATTCCTTTACTCACAAATCCTGGAGGGCTATCGTCTCGAAATTTTCTTCCTGCTACCTCACTAAAGAGTCTGACAAATTGGCGGCGATATCCGGTATCGCTAAAACGTTTAGAGATTTCAATGGCGACAGATACCTCGCCGGATTATGGGAAAATGAGCTCTGCCTTCACCTCTTATGGAAAATCAATCGCGAGATGTTCGATCTAGTCAACCGAAATAGGTATGCACCATCATGGAGTTGGGCTTCGATGACGGGAAGTCAAGTAGAGTTCATCAATGTCGGCAAAGGATACGAGTCACTCATTAAATTCGTCGATGCGAGGATCGTGACGGAACCACCTGGAGGTGATCCCACTGGTCTTCTTCGCTCGGCTGAACTCGATATTGAATGTGCACTGTGTAGTTTTATATGGAAGAAAGGGGCAATGGAAATATATAATGACAGGACGGAGGAGGCGACAGATATTCCTCCTGGTGGAATATTTCCCGACACACACAAAGGACAGTTCAGATTCGACGACAAAAGCGAGTTTGGGGGAGCATGTATTCCAATATGCGAATGGCGTTCTCCTATTGCGCGGTTTACTCATTTTTTATTACTCAAACAAGATTCAGAGAATAGGTTCAAGAGAATTGGAATCAAAAGTGTGAGATGGCATGCTCCAGCACTTCCGATTTTCGAGATGTGGGCAAGTGAGAGTTCTCGTATCACTCTTATATAGATATCTAGCATATAGACGCATAATATTATTTTATAACATATAATACTCAACTGCGACTTTCTTATCGCACCCCATCGCACCCCACATCTCCGAGGTACCTAAGATTTGTTAGCGGGTGTCTAGCGGTTAGCCTCACAGAGATTGCAACGCAACCATTTTCCCTTTCTCCTCAGCTGCGCCGAGAAACGTAATTGCGACCTACTTAGTCGACCTCGATTTAAAAAAAAACAAGAAGCTCAACAAGCTTTTTTTCCTCATGCGAAAAAGTACTCAAAATAAGAGAAAAGAAAGTTCACGAACACTTGATTCTTCTTTAACTTGAGCTGTTAGAGTTTTGTTAACAGCTATCTTATTACGTATTTCGAAATAGCCTCGCAGCTCAATCCCGTCGCATCTCGTCGCCTCGTCGCACACCACCAACACCGTCATCATGTCGGAGAAGTTCGTGGATTGGAATAAGACCACCCGGTCTAAGGATTACCGAGGGTCTTCTTCGTTCGCGACCTTCATGATCATCGGCCGTATGTGTTTTCTTCTTCAATTCATCTCTGCTTTTTGTGTTCCCCTCCCCCGCCAAGAAAATTGAATAGGACACATAACGACAAGGACTAGCTAGATAGCTTATAGCAACACCATACCTACCAACTCGCCCTACCATATCTAGATGAATTTGAACGAAGCGCTAACAGATATAACCAACAGCAACATGTTTCTTCCTCGGCATCCTCTTCGCATTTTTCCCGTACGACTTCCCGCTTCTCTGGACCAAAGACCCCATCTCGGCCGCGTACCTAGACCAACTAGAGACGCACCTGAAGTTCATCCACCAGTCGCCTCCGCTGATTGCGCGCGTGCTAAGCATCATGGTCGGCGTCGGCTTCCTCGGTTTCTTCATCAAGCTCTTCCGCGCCTCCGAGTCCAACATGCTGTTCGACGGCGCCTCCCTCGTCCTCTACCTCATCGGCGTCGGTGTCTACGTCGCTAACATCGTCAAGGGCCTGCGCCTCGTATCCGCGGGGGCCTGGACCGATGACGACTTCGACCTCAAGGGCGCCGCGAGCCCCCACAGGAAGGGCGGCGACCCGCTTACCGGCGGAGAGATGATCCTCGGTCGCGAGGACAGCTTGAAGGTCCTCGCGGCTAGCAACACCATTCTAGCGCTCGTACTGGTCGGTGTGCTGGTCTTGCAGGCTGGCCAGTGGTATGCCGAGAGGAAGGACAGCGAGGAATTCGAGAAGTTCGAGAAAGAGAAGTCGGCAGCGCCGTCGAGCCCGACAGCCGAGAAGAATAAGAAGAAGCAGTGAATGGCGTTCTTACTCGCTTCTCGCGCGTTTTCTCCTTGTTTTCTTCGATTCTTTTAGGATGGGCCATATAGACCATTCCCAACGTCGTTACGACTTAGGGCGGGCGTCGGTGCCGTTGCCGTGTATAACAAGTACATTTGCGTCACGAACGTTGGGAGGATATGGATTGGTCGGAAGTGCGGGATGTCTCGCGTGTTGGGAAGGCAAACGTGATCCGTTTGCATGAAAAGAAAAGTGCTTCTGCGTCCTGTAGATCAGATGAATCTGAACGTGTCTACGAACTGAGATGATGCAGAGTTGGTCAGTTGAGATGTTTGGATCATATTCTATGCAGCTGTGATGCCTCTATTTTGGTAGGGATGCTTTCCGAGCCTTCCGAGATCACACGTCTGGTCCAGTTTTCATCGCGACATGTAGTGCGCTGGCTCATACATATCTTCAATATAAGTGATCAAACATTACTGGCCTTTGGAATTGTTAATCTACACTCAGGTTTCTTGAGTCACTCGTATCATACAGCAACGCTGAATAATGCTTCACTGGAAATACATAATAGTCGGTATACGGATCACTTTGTTACCTTGACACTGATCGGCTCATCGCTAAGATGCCATCGTCTAGGACGTGACTGGCTCATATTACCACATATTAGTTTTACTATTTACCATCTCATATTATAACTATACAGACAAACGCCTTTTGATAAGCACCCAATGAAGGAAGAAAGAGTCTATTACATCATATGCTATTTTAAGCTAAAATATCTGGATAAAGAGACAAACGCTTTGTATAAACGGGTATGACGACATCGACTGAGACATTCTAGATTACCAACTTAAAAAACTCTGTCCACAAGCACATGACAATGGTTCTAGTGCCCACATCGTCATAGAGGGAATTTGCATATAGATAATAGAAGCGTGACTAAGATTTAAGAAGTTGAGTGTATGTAAACAACACGAAGTTAGCTGGTCAGAGGCATGTATCATGAAATCTACCCACGACAAGTAGATACACCACTCCCTCAAAAGGGGATACGTTAGATATGTACACAAACGGCCACGACAACCTCAATGTCCGCCCAGCCCAGCCAACTCACCCGCGCCAGATCGCGAGAATATAAAAAAGGGAGATTTTTTCCCCAAAGCGAGTGTCTCTAACTCCGTGGTGATATGCAGCCTTCCCCTATCCTATCCTTTTCAGTGGTATCATGATGTCCCGCCCGCGATCCTATTTATTATATCCTTATCCCCCCCTATTCAACAAAAGAGATAGTACTTAGAAGTTGATTGTCGCTCGCTGGTTCCGAATTCTGCGGACGATGAGAAGAAACGAACCTTGATAAGATACCCGGTAGTAAAACGCCAGCCCACGCCATGCCCGCCCACAAGTCAATCTAGAAAAGCTCATAAACACTATTAATGTAGGTATCCCGTAACTATCTTGAATCGGAAAACGCAATCACCTCCGCAAAGGCGACTCTCCCAATCTACTCCGCCCATTACCCCCGCTCTCGCCGTGCATCGCGTTATCAGCCCGCTGCTGGATATTCGACCACGTCGTCGCCGCGCTCCCGGGCCTCGCGCCCCCCGCACCACCCGGCACCATCAGCGGGTCCGCGAAGATATTTATGCTCTCCCCCTCGCTCGAGCTGGGATACCTCTCGCGCCCCCTCGCTCCGCCTTCCTCCGCCGCAGGCGTCACTGTGACAAGAGGCGCCGGCGCCATCTCCTGCGCTTGCCCTTTCCCCCGCGCCTTCGGCGTCGGCGATGCGTTCGCGCTGTGCGTTAGGCTGCGCAGCCCGCTGATCTCCGCCGACGCGTGGTAGCTGCGCGGCGCGTCCGACATCTGGCTATCGGGGCGCCGCGCGTACGGGCTGTACGGGCTGTTCGGCGGCATGAACCCCGGCGTCCCCGCGCCGTAGTACTCCCTCACGTCCCCGCCGAACCCGTCTTTGCGCTGCGATTGCGGGCTTGCGACTGCGGTTGGTGAGGACGGCGCGTAGCTTTTTCGAGACCCGGTGCCGTGCGTCTTGGCGAGGAAATCGAGACGTTGGGATGGGTAGTTTGCGTGGGGCACTGGGTTTGAGATTATGTTCCCGAAGGAGGAGGTTGAGTCTCGGCGCTGTTGCTCCTGTTTGGCTTTTAACGCCTTTTTGCGACGGTGCCGGAGCATTACGACTGCGAGGATTAGCAGGGCGAGGCCGACGAGCCCGCCGATTACGCCGCCTATGATTGTTACGGTACTGGCGGTCCCGGAGGTCGATGTTGTGGGGGTTTGCGTTGAGGGGGCGGCGGAGGCGGTGCTGCTCGCGGAGCTTATCCCGCTTACGGCGACGGTTGTTGAGGCGCTGTGGGTGCTTGTTGAGGTTGGGCTGGAGGTCGGGCTGCTGCTTGTTGGCGCCTTCACGGGCGGTCGCTTGCTTTGGTCTGCTTCCTTCACGCAGTTTGTTCCGTCGCAGGAGTACCCGAATGGGCAACATTGTCCGGCACAGGTTGTTAGGATGCCGTTTAGCACCGTGGTCTTGATTTCGGCGGAAGGATTCACGGCCGGGTCTTGGAGTCCGAGATCGCATGTTATCGGGCCAATTTTGTCGCAATTAGAGTTCTTAGGGCAGCAAAGAACTGTTGTGTTGGCTGCGAGTATCGTACATGTGGCGTCCGCCTCGCAGCAGAAGTTTGCGGGGAGTCCTGATTGAGAACATGGCGAGAAATCCGCCCCGCAACTGTCGGCTCTTGCGAAGAGTTGTGCTGCTGAATTTGGTCGTATAGCAGAGGCAGACGCGGAGGCAGCTGCTGCCAGCAGCAGCGCCGCGGGATAGAGAGCCCGTGTCAGGACACAGGAATGCGGCATGTGTTAGGCCGTCTTACGAATACTAGTTGAATTGGGTATTCAATATCTTGACTTCTCTCTTTGGCAGAAGGGCTTGCCACTTTGATTGATCTAGCTATGGATATTAGGTAGTAGGTATGTATGGTGGATTTGAAATAGGAAATATGTAGAAAAATATCGAAAAGAGTTAAAAGTAAATAGTCACTAGAAGGTAGTAGTTGGTAATAATATCTATGAGAAGCAAAAAAAGAAGACCAAATTCATTCACGGAAAGAATTGTCAGTCAGAGGCGTCGGGAGGCGCAGGGCTATGTGAGTTAGAAATAGCAACTAGAAGAGTCACGAACGGACAATGGGCGTGACCTCGTACTGAATCGAATGACTATGAAAAGGTTGTAAGGCTAAAGGAGACGAGACGACGTGTAAAACAAAGGTTCGAAACAAACTACGAAGAAAAGGTCGGAACAAAAGATAGGAACGACAGCGAAATGTTGATGCCCGGCCTATGAATCACGGCTTGATACCTTGATATCTTTGTTTCCACTTTACTTTGTTCGACCATTGTTCGTTCTCTTGGCTCCCCTGTCTCCTCTAGCCAAGGCGGCGGAAACACTAGATAGAACAATTAGTATAGGTCGTCTGACTAAAGAACGAAGACGAGCATCTCTGGTCCAACAGATGCGACCAGATGGGGTCCGTCGAAGTCGATGCCCCAGAATGAAAGCGGTAGCATGCGGATGATCGACTGGACATCTTCAGCCCAAAAATAAATCAGACGGTATTCAGAGCAAGATCCCATCTAGCTACTGGACTGGGTAGTATCCGCACTATCCATCATCAGTGCCGCTTGAGTGTACGCGCAGCAGCGTGAGTGGGTGTAACGGGGCTTCAAGCAAGCATCTTAGTACTGAGATGAGGCATTGCGGGTCTTAGGCGACGAAGGAATAGCTAGAACGAGAGGTTCTCACGAAGCGAATCGCCCGAATTTGTTTCTTGCCATGTTCGTTTTCGATGCTTTTTTGGGCGGCTACAGGGGCGCTCCAGTCACGGCGGTTGAGTAGGAGAAAAGATTTGAAGAGTATGATTGGATTAGATGAGTTGGTGCGATCTTTCAAATTAAGCGTGACGATGTACGTTGCACGCGTCTGATTGGCCAGAGCTATCTTTTCGCTAAACTGGGTTCCCTAATCTGGATATGAATCTGGCAAATCCGAACGCTGATTGCGTGACACAAGTTCTGTAAGATCCCGGTTCAGACCCACTAATAGTTTAAACCCCAGTAACCCGGGATTTCATGAATTTAGCGGATGTACATAGTACGAAGTACCGCTGTACTCATTTGCTGGCTCCGATAGTTGCCGGCCTCTATCAAATCGGTGGAGGCGCAGACCTCACCCACATCCGTACAACACATACGCATGTTGGTTCGTATAGTTAATTATGACGATGTTGCACGATTCAATTTCTTCAATGTAACTGAAGACGAGCCTGTCGGGTTCTCACCAGCTCGTTCGCGGAGGCCTCATACCAACATGCGTATAAAAGTATGCACGGCATCGCATAGCCACAGCCTGCCGGCTCCTGTGATCCGAACATTTCTGGTTCGACGCCTTACAAGGCTGTTGGTAAGACATGGTACTGGAGATGCGTGAACTGGCTGTCAACTCTTCGGCGAGACCTGACCCAAGACCTGACGGCAGGAAGCAACACACGCATGACCTCGCCGAGGAGTTCGATGCTATTCTCCATCCTAACCGCATTAATATCCTCACCGCGACCAACAGTCCAACAATAGACGGAATCAGTTCTCATGCCGAGAATCTGCGCAGACCCGAGACTGTACGCATGCGTTGCGACCATGATAGCCTCGTCTGGCCGCATCTCCACATGACCTAGAGTCTTCTCGTAGGCCTCCAGCGTCGGCTAATAGACGCCCCAACGCTCGCTAGAAAACAATATACCGAAGACCCCCTCCACGCCAGTAGGCCGTACCAGGTCGAGCTACAGCCTCGTGGTGCTATTAGCGAGCATGGATATCTCGAGTCCTAGGTCCTTTTTAGAGCGGGCTGAGCGGTTAGTGCAGGTAGAACGTGCACTGGCTTCTAATTCGGTCTACCCCGACAACTGTCCGGGTGGCTTATTCCAATTTCGTTCAAGACATCTTCTCATCGGTGAGCGACCAACCCAAAGTATACCCGGGTACCTAATTAAGCACAATATGAATAGCAAGAATCATATTTATCATAAGTCATGACGAACCTAGCACTGTTTTGATATCAAAAATAGGTGCCCCAGGTAGATAGGTATGGTAGGAATAACGGATAGTTACCATCGCAGAAATTACATTGCGTTACTCGTGGGACTTCTGCTCTTTCAGCCATTCCTTGGCGATATCCTCGTGTGTATGGAATTGCACAGATTCTCCCCACCCTTGTAACCAACTGATGATACGTTCCGACATCCCAATTATGTGTGCCATTCCAGAGGTATCGGGATGCATCAAGATGGGGAAAACAAAATCAGCCGAGTTGCTAGCCCTCTCGCTGTCGGCCTCGCCCTCCGCACTGGGGGCATTCTCCCATAACCACATAAATTTATCCTTCCACATCTGTTCTATCACTCTGGTAGACACGTATCCCATGCTTCGTACAGTGGTCAGCGCATTTAACCATGAGCGTGTGTTGCGATCTTTACTTACCTGTTAGGGAGGTGTGGGAGATATTGTAGTGGCATCATATCCTCGTTATACCAGCCGCAGGGAATTTCGACCAATGGATGTTCGCCAGACTCAAGCGGTCCAATAGTGGGTTCGGTGATATATGTTGGTTTCAGCCAAGAGGAAGCAGGCTTTGAGAAGTCGATCTTCTGTATAGGCGGATCGGCTGGAGTCCAGTATGGCTGAGAATCATGGTGCATGAGAGATGAGTTGTACAGGAAGCCGAACTCGCGAAGAAGCTCTACGGTGGTTTCTCGGATAGTGTACATAGGTGCACGGTAGCCACGGGGTTTTTGGCCATTGCACAACTTCGTAGCGATTTCAATGCATTTGACTAGGACGTCGCGTTCTTGCTCAGGAGTCATCTGATAGATACCCTCATGGGAATAGCCATGGAGTCCGATTTCAGCACCCGATTCGACGACTTTCTTGACTGAATTAGGGAAGGTTTCAATAGTGTGGCCAGGGATAAACCAAGTGACTTTGTCTGCGATGTTTTTCTTCTTCAGCATATTTAGTAAACGAATCGCACCAACCTGACCAGCGAAAATACCGGTGCTGTAGTCGGCCATATTGTTGTCCGGGTGGCATCCCGTTCCGAGCCAGTGGGAAACGGCGTCGAAATCAAAGGAGAGCGCAACCTTGACACGCTTTGGGCGCTTAGTAAGGGTGCGGGGGATGACGGTCGCGAGAGTTGCATCGTCGAATATTTCATACTCGCAGTCCGCTGGCATTCCGTCATTAACGGGAGCCATATCTTGAGGACAAGAACTCATCACAATCACCAAATCCGTCTCCGCCCTCAGCACAACATACCGGCCCTTTTCGCTCACTGGCGGCCGGATGTCCAGCCCTCCGCGGTGGTCAATTGCGACATTCATGAAAAGGTTCAGGGGGTCAGGAATCCAATCATCTGAGATCTGGAGGTTAGGATACTGGTCTGCCGGGAAGTTCTCTTTAAGAGCCTGGTGCATGTTGTCATGGCAGTTGTCGTGATATTCAACAGCGCCGAGCATGCGGTAGCGTTCCTGGTCGCAAGCTGTCCATACCATGTCATGTACACCCGGCGTCGTATCCTCAACCAACGTGAGCATAGGTTTCCGGAGGTTGCTGTAGAGGCTGTTGCCAACTCGCGGCGATATGGAGACTAGAATGGTGCGCGAATGCCCCATTGAGAGGTAATCATGACTGTTGTTGGGATTGAAGGCCCAGAAATCAACTACTTGTTTGCCATGTGTATTGGTGATCTTAAGATGCTGGCCCTTCTGGATGGGAAACGCAGCGGCTCTGCGAGCTGGAAGTACCGTCATTATGGATGAGTTTATTCGGGGTGGAATATAGTCATATAGAAACGATGAGAGCTTGGTATAGAGAACAGTCAAATTTCAATGCGAATTTCTTTATATTTTGGAGACGGTTTTAATATTGTTGGTTTTACCGTAGATAGGGGGAGGGGTAGGCACCGCATCAGCTTCCTGATGCCACCCAACTTGCGGATTTATCTTTGGAGTAGTATGTATGTCGACGCCATGCATATGTGTTCTGATAATCAAGAATTGCTGATTGATAAAGTTAAATGCCTGACATCTCGAAGTATCGTGCTATTCCATACTACAATGTACATATTCCGAATAAACTAAGTCCTTTAACATATGAGAACTAATCCCTACCTAGGTATCTTCGAAGTTATCAAATGTTATGATGATCGAATAGTCGGCTTACCTTGTAGGGAATATGCCGAGTGAGATCACTTTTACGACATATCACTTTGGATATAGGAGAAAGAAAGGTTCTGATTGGTGGATATAGTGCCACGATTTCCTTTTTGGGTAATGCTGCTAGAGGAGATAAGGGATTGATAGAAAATGGCAACATCTGTATTCCTGGCTCTTACGCACATTTCATCATATCATGCATATTGACTAGGCCGTGTAAGGGAAAGCATTCAAAATAAACCACTCGTAGTAAATTATCACACTTAAAGTGTTTTTTGTCGTTATTTGAATCACTTTACTATTACTTTAATTGATGGCGATTAGATACTTCCTCGTCGTGGAAAATGTACATAGTATGAAAATGCTGTTTTTACTTGGCAGCTTGGTAGAAACAGAAGCACCCAATCAAATTCAAGGACTTGCCAAGCCCCACTAGAGCTGCGCTAAGGAAAAATAGCCAATCACCAATTGCCGATAAATCTATCAATCATCTTATCATTTACATAGCAATTTCCTCCTTCAAACGGATGTCCGAAGCTTCTTAACCCAATAACCTACATACTACTTAGGTCCTCCATACCTAACTACTTTATTATCAACGGCGCCGCGACATACAAATTCTTGAACTTCTTTGCTAGTTGGGTTGGAATGCTCGCCATTTCCTTCAGCCCTGGAACGTCATCCCACGTCATGCATTGTGCCAGAGTGCTCACGAACCCTTTTTGTCCCTCGTCTCCCATCGACGGCGTTGTCCAATCGGTGTACACCGCATCGAACTGTCCCTCGTCCTCGAGCGGTACGTCGGGAGCCCAAGCTTGGTCGGCGTCGGGGAATGGGGGGAATGCCTTCTCGGCTAAGAGCCGTTGAAGGTTGGCGTCGTCAACATTGAAGGCTGGGAACGGGTCGTCCGACAACTGCGGCTTTGGAGCTGTGATTTTGACACCCATCATAAGGCTCATGCTTCCAGCATCGTTTTTGAGGAGGTCTCCAGTATTCTTCTTGCCATCATGCGGGTCGGCGTTTCTGTCATCTGTGGCATCGATGTTAGTTGGATTGGAATAATCAATGGAGGGGCCATAGCCATGACAAGCTTACATTTGGCCCATAAGCCTTGAGGCACACTCTTCAGATACCGTTCGTACTGCCAGCCTACATCCGGGTGGTCTACGCCGTCTTGCTTAACTACCACGGTCAAAGTAGACGTCATGGGAATCACAAGCTTCATTGGCTTGCCGAAGACATTAATGTTAGGATCTGGGTTATTGTTAACGATGATGGGTACCGCTTCCGGGTCGTTCTTGATGGCATTGATAGCCATCTTACACGCTATCACGAAGGAGAAAGTACCAGCACGCACGATCCACTGCTCATTCTGCGCGCGTTCAGTCTTTTCGTCGGGATTCATCAGACCAGATTGCGCAAGGAAGTTGTGTCCCTCGTTCTTTGGTATCGGGGGATTACTCTCTATAACTAACTCTTCTCTCGTGGTCAACATGGCAGCGGCTTGCGACATCACTGAAGCTGACTCTGATTGGAGGACCAGCTGATAGAACTGATACAAAGTGCAACGCTCGTCGTCATTGGCAGATTTGCCGAAGTTAATGTCGAAGGCGACGATCCAGAAATCAACATGCACACGGCCTGCGACTGGTGGACCCCAGAGGTACAGCTGAGCGCCGATCTCGACGGAGATGTGCGTATGGACCACAAGGAAGTCAATGTTGAAACGCACACCGACAGAAATTCCTCCCTGTGCATTGAAGAAGAATGGCTTGTAATTAATCAACACGTCAACAAAGGCATCGAACCAGGCCTCGATGGGTCCTGCTCTGAAGGCGGCATGCAGGCGGCCACCGCCCATGCAACACTTAGGCGTGATAGCGAAATACGCCTGGCCTGAGATACTGAGACCGCCGCCTACATTCCAGTAAATGCCTAGTCGCGGAGGGTTGGGGTAGCTCAGTGGCACTACGTATGCTTGATGATAGCCGCCTAGAGTGAAGACGAAGTTGCCGACGTTGCCCTTATTGGCTTGAGTCGCATCAAACCAGTAGCAGAGAGCGGCGCCGCCAGTGAGGTGACATTCCTGGCTAAATATGTAGGAGCGCGGCGATAGCTGTGCCTCGATCTTTAGCGTGCCGTAGTCTAAATCGGCAACGGCAGCTATGCCCAGCTCGACGTGCGCAAACTTGATGGGTGAATTGGCCGATGGAATATCCCCCAATGCTACCGCAAAGATGCCAAGCTTCATAGAGCTTCCGAACTGCACGACAACAACAGCATCAACGCTCAGCATCTGGAACGCATCAACCTTCATGCCTATGGCAGCCCAATACGAGCTGTCTAGTGGCTGGAACCACCCGCTCGGGCTTATGTCAATCAGTTTTTCCAGCACTTCTAGTACATTATCTGCGCTACTAAATTGGTCATTGGCGACGAAAGGGAACTTGGTGACTTGATCCACCCCGGGAAGGCGAACGTTGCTGTTGTAACCAAACCCACCACAGATTCCCGAGATCTCGGCAAACTCGAGCGTTATCAAAGGCCCGTCCAATTTGGCAAAGACAAAGATAGACTTGAACTTGTCTTCGGGGTGACCCTTCGGAGTCACCTCGCCGTAGAAACCAGCGGCCTGCAATTGCCAGGGTTCGAAACCGACGATCATCCCACCGGCGTAGTAGTCTGCACCGCCTTCATTGCCGTGGCGAATGATGCCGCCAAGCGTTAGTGGAGGCTTCTCAAATGCCGCCGCCAGGCCTTCAACTGTGGCGTCGATCGACGGAATCTTGTCTAGTGTCACAAAACCAACATTGAGACTAAATCCGAGCACCGTGAACCCTACTGGCCCCATCGTCAATGTAGCGTCGAACATGATGACCAGCTTCTTGTTCTTATACTTAAGTCCAACATTGGTGATGGAGAGAGGGCCTGCCTTTTTCTTGAACGGCGCTTGCGCGCTTTCACCTTTTTCATCATCTCCTGTGTCTGCCGGCGGCTCAGCAGTGGCGACACGACGTCGCACAAGTGTCCTGTCGCTCTTGGCAACAGCATCTACTGGCTTCATGAAGGCGTAATCGAGCAGACAGGACCGCTCACCAGTGGAGCTATGGATAATGACAGCAAAGTGACAACCGGCCTGGACCAGCAGGTCCTTATCAGTCGGCTCTTTGAATTTATCCTTGACCAGGAGCTGTTCTTGTAGGCCATCGTTGAGTTGTGCAAGGTCCTTGCGTGTGAGACCAGCTTGTCTATTGGGCTGCGGTACCTCCGACTTTCCTAGCGGCGCCTGTACCCAGAGGAAGTACAGCTCGTCAAGCGGCTGTTCCAATTCGCCAATCAGAGGAATGTCGACTGAGAGATCTGGGAAGCCGTTGATGGCAGCCATGATGAGTCGTTTAGACGGGGTGCCCACAACCCAGTCTTCGCTATGAAGCTGTGCGAATGCGACATGCAAGTTGCCAATGTTGATTTGAGCGAGGAATTGGAACGAACTTTGCTCTACTCCGTTGATCTTGGTCGTCTTCTTTGCAATTTCAAGTCTGAAAGCGTCCTCATTGTCATCTACCAAGACCATGTCGGTGATGAACGGGGGAAGTTCGATCTCATCTTCTTCGAAAATGGCTGACAACACGTCTCCAACTTTGGTGTCCTTATTTTTGGGGTTCAGAGTGGCTACGAAATTGACACCGTCCTTGTCTGTTGTGAAATCAAGTCCCAGCCTAAGCTCGGCGATGATAAGATCACCCTGGATGCTGAAACTGCTGGTCTTGGACTTGTCTCCACTGGGCTCGTATGTGTAGTTCACGTCCAGCGTCTCGATCTCAATTGATTGCATTAGAGGCCCAACATGTGCCTTTGCATCCTCGTCGAAGAACTCGACTAAGGTTGACGCATATAGGCCGCTTAGGGAGGCATGAAGAGCCCATTTCCTCTGTGCCGAATCGTAGCTCAGATTTCCTACCAGAACAGCAGGAAGGTCGTCGTCATTTGATTCCTCGCTAGGGATGATTGTAGCCCGGATTCCAACGTCTAGAGTGAACGCTTTGCTCGCGTCCCATTGAAAAGAGGCATCTACAGAGAGTTCGCCAAGGGTCGGTTGAGGGACATTGCCTGGCTGGGGCTCTTTTGCAGTGGCAGTGCCACCAATGTCGAATGTGTCCTTGGAGAGACTAATATATGCTCGTTCTATCTCAGACGGCAAGGTGTCGGGGATGTTGATCACGTCTCGAGTGGGAATCAATGATGCAATTTGGATTGATTTGGCCGGGGACTTTGTCACTGGCTGCAAGATTGTCCAGATCTCTTCGTATGGTAACAGGTCTAGGTCGTTGGAGGTGTCGAATTCTGAACCCAATATCAGCCGTCTAATTCTTGCATGTCACAGGTCATGCACTTACCATTCCATAGTTGGCCACTGAGCGTACCGAACCCACCCGTCAACTTATCCCAATTGTACGAGATCAAAAACACCGCTGGACTTGATGCGGGGTTACCGCCAAAGTTGGCAGACACTTCTATATCAAATGAAAATGACGATAGTTTGGGCGTCTCTGAGTCTTTAGTATTAAGACCGACGGTCAACCTCCTCAGAGTGAAGTCACGAAACACCTTGGAACTATTTTCTTGTTTATTCAAGATGCCGTTGACGAATTTTTCGAGATCAGTGTCTCCGATAAGTTCGGCTAGCCAGCGGAGAATTCCCGTGAGGGGGTCTGCAGAGCGAAATATGAAGGTAAGAGCAATTGCGGAGGAGAATACCTCGACACCAGCAGCCATTGACACTTGTGGTGCATCTGCGGCACTCGCCTTGACGTGGCATCCAATACCGAAAGAAACGGAGCCGCTGCTCAATGCCTCATCCCCATTCTCGGTTTCCGCAAGCACCGTCTTCTTTTTGAAGACGACGTCTGCACTCTCGAGAGTGAAACCTTTTAGGGTGGAGCCGAGGAGTTGCTGCAGCGGCTCTAGCACGGATAGTCTGAACTGGAGGCGAACGTCGATTTGATTATCAAGTCCAGGAGTAAACCAGAATGCATTCCGTTGAGGGGCATCGTCCACGGTAGGTTTCTTAAGGGTTACCTCCAGATCTACCATGCTTCTGGGCAGGGAATTAACCAAGCTGCCAACGTTCGCATATGTGAACAAGTCTTTGAGTGTTGTACCCGTGATGTCTTCGGTTTGGGTGAAGTCGAGGCCGCAGATCAACGTTGCGCCTTCGGAGTCAATGCCGGGGGGTTGGATTCTTGGTTCTGTACTCCCAACGACTGGAGCACCGAAGGTGAATAATAACACATCGCTGGCTGAACTGAAGGTGAGCTCCCATGGCTCCGAGAGTGTGATTAAGAAGCTCTCGATTTTCTGCGGAGAGCCGCTCACCGTCAACGAGGCTGTAGCGCCAATATCGACTTCCTGCAACCATTGTTTGGTCGTGTCGGAGTCATCTAGACTGGCTGTGGGTTTCGGGGCTTCAGACAAAATAATGACCTTGTCTTCGTTCAAAGAGGCAACGAAGAGATCCGTCAAGCTACCCTCTTTAAGAACATCTATGTTCTCGCTTGGATATTTGCCTGCGGAGCTTGCGTAAATGTAGTAGGCATTTCCCTCTTCGATCGCTGCCAGGGATGAATCTCCTGTTGCCCTTATAAGAGCGGCAGGCTTTGGAGAGGCGCCCATATCGAACTTTGGCGTGATTGAGCTAAGGAAAAGAATTCAGTATACCATTCTCTAAATAGAGAATCCACTTAGGTCGATATATTCCCTCGTCGGTGCGTCGTATAGCTTCTTGCCAACGATCGAGGGATCTCTATGGAGCTCAGAAGCACGAAATTTGGCTTACTTGAGCTCCAGGACCGAGACTGGAGAGCTGCGATAGCACCAACAACAAGACAGGCTTTTGTGGGATTATGTATATTGGAATGAATGATACCTAATTCTGGTCTACTAGGAACTAGGCTAGAGGTTCTGAGAAGCGGTTGGGGATTCTCGAGAGCATCGCCCTGGAAACAACGAGATGATAGCAAAAAGTAACCGAATTCACTGACCCTACAATATCCGGTCCTGACGCTTAGGAGTACCTATCTTATTCGACAGACCTAACATCAATCTTACTGTGGTACTATGCAACAGGTAAGCAGTCCATGCTACTATCGGAATTCTATAGAATACCGCATATCGCATTGCAATTAGAGAAAAGGATTCACAATGCAATATTCCTATATGCATTTCATGACGCCAAGACGACCACGTATTAGATCAGACGCCGTACAGACATTGCTTGATGCATGTCTCATGACCTGACGCGCGCATCCGAACCTTTGTGGCGTCTCTGCGGTGAGCTGAAGGTTGCATGCGTTTAATATTGAACGGTGTTTGGATTGTGTCGCGCTATGTATCTAATACCTACGAGAGATCACAATGAAGATGCTCGACACGGGTCATCAACCATCCCGGCAAAGGGGTTGGGTGGTATCAATAGCAGAGAGGAAGTAAGTCGGCATCTGATTCGGAGCTGGCTACATTCAGAATGATGGACTCGATCAGACGTGGATTCGGCCATTGTTGCTTCGAGAATCGGTATCACTTAATTACGCTCATTGAACTAAGGTGAGTCAACCTTCTTCGTCGATACGAGTTTCACTGCAAGAATCATCGTCTTGACTGAAGAGAAACTATGTCTTCGGGGATCACCGACTTCGACGTTGCTCTGGTGCCCATGCAGCTGGATGCCTTCAGGCTCAACCCAGCTGTATGCGGCACTGGTGAAGACGACGATACCACAGCACGTATCAGTCCTATCACACAGCCAAACTACACATTCCTACGCCTCGACAATTTCCTTCTCCAAGGCGATGTTCAGAATCACACCGATTTGCACAACACCGCGCCAGCTACTGTCAATCCTCGTATGAGTGATATAGGCGCTCGGCCAAGGCCAACACCGCTCCGCCATCGTCACGGCATTTACCTCCACTGGACCCTACCGCGCTTCTACCGTGCCGGTGTTTCAACTGGCAAAGCTGTATCCTCGGATCGCCGGCGGAAAGAGCGACTGCGGCGTGGCCTAGATGTGCCAGACTCCGATGTTGGTGATGCCAGTAACGACACACCGGAGTTTGTAGAACCGCCCACACGTTGGATTGTCGTTCGAAAGATTGAGCTTGACAGCATTGCGCCGCCAGAGGCAAAGTCAGCCTTCGAGGGTCGCGAATATGAAGCTTGGGTGGTAGAGAGCGATCACCTGTGGACTCTAGAAGAGATACCACTAGATTTTGACTTGCAGACCGACGTTACTCCCTTCATCGTTGGCCACAAGGGTTCAGACGTCAACATTGATGAGCAAGCTGAAGTGTTCATTGGGCGCAAGAGTGCGCTTCGGGATTGGTCTGGCAATGAAGACCCCGATGCGCAGCCTCCAAACATTAGTTTGCTGCAAAGCGGCAACCAGCTATTCGCAGACTTTCAGATGCACAATGCAAACGTTTTCAGCATACTTGACAACTTCGAGTACGGCACTGCCAAAGCGCCGCAATATTTGACTCACGCCAAGGCCAGTTACTACGTGCTGGGGTGGCATTGGAAAGAGGACGTCGACCCTCTATGGAAGTCTGGCAAAAGTGTTGCGCATGGAGAGAGCTTACAAGCACTCTTTATGACGCTCCAAGGCGCGACGGAATCGCCACCCGAAGAACGGGACCCTTGGCTAGATGAGGAGAGTCAATTGCGTATCTTGTGCCATGGCGCAATGTATGATGTAGTCTGGGATTACGATACCAAGCCCGGGGATGTACCAGCAGATCAATTCAACGCTCGCCTAGTTGACCAGAATCAAGCGGCTGTGTCGCTCGGTACTACCCCCATAGATGCCTTGTTGTCATATTGTCATGCCCGCAAGGATCATCCAGACGGTCCTGGGGATGTTACGAAGCTTGAGGAAGATATCCTTTTAATCGAAAAATTATTGCATGCCCGCGATGACGGAGTTGAGGCCCAGCGTGAAGCAGCCGATTCTGTCTATAATTGGTCTTTTAACCGCTCACCGGGCGGATCACATTACTACTTCTCCGGTCAGGGCAACGACGGGCAATCCAACAAGCAGCCGATAGAACCGGATCGACTTTCGATTCTGAAGTTGCGCGAACTCAACCAGGCAAAAACGCTACAGGACTCTTGTAGTAGAGCACTCACGCAGTACCGCTGGGACATGTTCTCGCTCTGGTGGAAATACGTCAGTGACGTGGGCAACAAAAGTGAGAACCAAACTAGTGAAACCAACAAGGCATATGAAGATGCTGCAACTAAATTATCGGATCACATTGCTGGCTTGAACGATCGCATCCAGCAACTGCAAACGCAGATTGATGACCTACTGCAACCGAAAGATGATCAGGGAGAGCCCGTCGACCCCGCGGAAAATCCGCTGGAGACAGCTCAGCCCGCAAGTATGCCCGTTTTCTACCGTGCAAATGATCCGACCATTCTCATCGGCGGAGTTGAGACTGGTTGGCCTATCGACTACCTGGATAAAGTGCTTATTCGCGCGCCATTCCAAACAATTAGTCCCGCGGGTGGGCTCTCTAACCTACCGGATGCGTTGAAAAACTTCTTCACACTGCTACAAAAGGTCCCAGATGTGTTCAAGGGGCCTGCTGAAGCCTTAATGGCCGAGTTCTATGCCATACGGCCTACAGAAAGTGGTTCTGCTATAGTCAATGAGGGCACCTTCTACCCTCCTCAATTCCATGATCAGCTGAATACCGATGGGCGCTGGCGCGACCAGTGGGGAGATCGACAACCGTGGTTCCCTCTCTATGCCGAGTGGGAAGTTGAGTATACTCACATTCCCATGGAATATTGGAAATTGGATGAACACACAGCGCGCTTATCCGAAACTCCGCACGTCCGCTACGGTATCAGTGTGCCTACAGAACCTGGCCAGACACCGCAGCCTCTTTGGGATGCTATTCCTAAGGAGATGGCGGATACGCGTGTCTTGTCGGGACGGGTCCTTATTCTACCACAGCCTAGCTTTTCTCTCGAAGCTAAGGTGACACAGCTATTCGATAATACGCCAGCGGACATTCTCAAGGAGTACATCGACGAAGATGAGCAGGCCAACTTGCGCAATAATATCAAGAAGCTGTCGTATCTTTCCTCGCCGCTGTCCGGATTTTATGACGCGCTGGTTACGCAAGCCCAAGGTAGTCACATCAAACCTGAGAATAAGGTGGTTGGTCCAGATGGCGAGTTTAGCTCAGTCATTGGGTCGGCGGTCATCAATGATGCTGGCTTGACGGAGACAAATATCGGGATGATTCAGGGGAATTCGGCCTTGACGCCCTACGCATCGTCGGTGAACTTCTCGGACGGACTTTATTGTCCATTCAAGCCCGCTACGCATGGTCAATTCAGGTATGTGATCCTTGTATTTTTGAATAATTTCATCATAGCACTAGCATTTCAACTAACTGCTATTATAGGTTCCGTAAGCTCAACATCATTGATAAATTTGGGCAAGCACTCATGGCCATCGATCAAAGGCCTCGAGTCGGAGGCTTCCCGCCCTATTATCCTTGCATTAGCGACTACTATGAGCCGCAGACTATTAAATTGCCGGACGGTGAGACGTACGCCAACACAGCGATTCAAAATCAACCCAAACTATGCGAATTTTTACAATTACCGCCCCAGATCAATCAGAACTCGCGTTTAAATGCGAACTTTGTTAAGCGCATTGCTGATGATCCCGATGATATCAATGGGCAAGGGCTGGAAGATGGTTCCGGCGATGAAGCCAAGTGGCGACCTTCGACGGAGTGGGAATCACCAATTTGGGGTTGGGTGATCACCAACTATGCGGATTACGGCATCCAGATATTCCTACCAGACGGAACTTTCTACCGCGAGGTGCGCTTTGGAGGACCTCTGGGAGCGCTAGAATCGCCTAAATGGCTTCCCTTTGAGCCAAGTATGGACGATTCAACACCCGAAACGCGACAGCTAGATTTACTCGTGGACAAACTTACCAACCCTAAGTATCTGCAGGGCTTTTGGCACATGATCACAGATGCACAGGATAAACTACCTGCAGCTCCTAGCTCGTACGCGCAATTCCTCAACTCTATCGTTGGTAAGCCGCTTGCGCTGGTCAACATGGGTTGGTCGCTAGAGCTAGACGGTCCCCCGCTAGAGATCCAGAGCACCAAGGCCCAAGTGAAGAATCCAGAGCGCCTATTGACAAAGCCTGTCAACCCCGATGACAAGACTCCGTTCTACGAATTACAGGTGCGACTGGGTGATGCCGATGCAGCCTATGACGGGCTAGTTGGCTACTTTGACACCACATCCCCAGACTCGGACGAGCTCAACCTCGACTACATCAGAACATTCTTCACTCCCGAAGCAGACAACCTTGAGCCCCTCCGACGGCTCAACACAGAAACTTACCCTCTATTCACGCCGTTCTGGGAGGCGCCGTTCCCAACAGACACACCATTCGATGACCCCACGAGATACATCAACCCAGCGCAATTCGAGAACAAGCGAAACTCACGCATGTCTGTCTTCGGAGCCATCATCGACCCCTTCACACCCGTGCACGCATACTCCTCCTTCCTACCCCCCACAGACCTATCCCTCCCATCCTGGACCTGGCAACAAGCCATGAACACCATGACGGCCTTCTTCCACGCGGGTCCGCTAACCCTCCCCATCAACTCAGTCCCTACCTACGACAAAGACAACCCCCTCACAAACAAGAACGCGCGAGATAGGCCGCCCCGGGATTTACCCTTGCCCTCGCTTGGACCTGGGGATTGGAGCTGGTTCCAGCCGTATGATGAGTCGACGGGCCAGGACGGTACGGTGTATAATGCGTTTGGTGTTGATAAGAGAGGCGATTTGACGAAGCCGGGGTTCCAGAAGGGTCCGTATAGTGCGGTAGAGGGGTTCTTGCAGTTGAGGAATCCGATTATGGTGCCTAAGGCTAGTAGCTAGGGGGGTTGCTTGGGGGATCAATCGTGAGTGGGTTTGTTTTGTTCTTGATTTGAGGTTTGGGCTGGAGTAAGCATAGGTGTTTACGTAGGTAGTGAATACATCGTGTTCCGCATGTCTTACCCATTATTGTTGACAGGTCCAAGGGCCAAGGTTGTGTTGAAGTTGGGGATAATACGCTGTAAAATAGCGCTGGAAAAGGTTCTTGTAGGGCGTTTATACACTGAAATAATCGTATCCCCTAGGTACCTAGGCTGACTTACCGCTATAGTGATTGGCTACATGGATTGCAAAACGCATAGTTCATTACAGTATATCCTTAGGTACCTAAACTACCTGTCTATACTTTCTTTACTAGTATGGATTCTACCTAGCTGTCAATCTATTCGCTGGAAAGGGCTTCAGGTCTCGTTAACAAGAAGTTGGTAACTATGGAAACAAATCACGAAACGCTGTTTAGAACTTACAGCATCGTACAAAAGACGACTCGGTTTAACGCAGCGACCCGAGACAATCATAGATTCATAGACACCGGAATTTTAGGTGCATTTCGGGATTTGATCTGGTAAAAGATACATGCTACCTACATAAAACACAATTCCAAACTCACTCTCCTCTCCTCTCCGCTTACCCGTCCCCTCGACATCACATCTCACCACCAACCTACTGAACGGGGTCATGAGCATGGAAGAAGTCATCCTCCATAGTGCTCTCCTGCGACTTATAGAAAATATGGTTATAGCTATTCGCCGCCACCACGGTGATCTGGCTGGTGCCGACCTTCGGGATACCAGCCACGGTGCGCGGCTCGCCCCACCCGCTCTCATCCTTGATGACGCGATGGATGTTGTCGTTGCTGTCGACGTAGTACAGGTACGCTTTGCCGTTCGTGTACGAGATGGCCATGCTCGCTAGGTCTTTCGCGTTGTCGGTTCCGTCGATGTCCCAGGCTGGTGTTGTGTTAGTACCTAGGTAATGGGGGAGATGCGATACGGGATTCACCGGGTTTAGGTAGGTAGGCGAGGTTTGGGGTGGGACTTACATTGCCTCGTGACGGTGTTGAATTCCTTCAGGTGCCCCTCCACCATCTCCTGGTAGATGACCAGGCGCTCGTACGTCGTCGGGTTGTACCAAGCGGCCAGCGAGCAGTTGAGAGTGACGTCCTGGTTCTGGAGGAAAGTTGAGACGTTGCCGTTCTCGACGTTGTATTCCTTCAGGCGCATCTGGCCCGGCGCGGATCCGCTTGGTGAGGGTTAGTGTCGACTGAAACATGTGGCGGGGAGGCGTCGACGCTATAAATGAAAGACGCGTAATACTTACTCTAAGTAGTACACCCAAGCGCTGTTTCCAGACGAGCACATACTGACGTTCTTGTTCTGCAGCGCGGTCATAGCTAGTTTTCTGTAGATGGGTGAGAGCAATGAGATCTGGTTGGTCGTCGGCTTGCCCTCTTCGACCCTGGGCTCAGTGACGCCGATGACGAGCTGGTTGCCGCGGTAGTAGTCGGAGGCGATGGTGGAAGGGTTGAAGATGTAGCCTTTGTAGTCGGTTGCGTCGGCAGCCCAGGCAGATTGCGGGTCGTCGACGTTGGTGCCGTTCTTGAAGGCCATGCCGAGCTGGGCGTCTGCGGTGTTGTAGAACAGGTTGATGTTCTTGTCGCCGGCCACGGCCTGGTTCACGATAGCTGCTACTGCGGGCATTATGGTGTTTGGGTTGATGTTTTGAAGTAGAATATGAAGTGGGTGAGAGGTAGTGTAGATAGACAGTTAGAAAACAGAGTTCAGTCTGAGATCACACTTCTCGCTACAACAAGAGGCCATCACGACGCCTAATATACCTAAGTGTAGATACTAGACCAGTAGGTAACTACATGTTTGTTGGATTGTTACCTGAGTTTGAAAGTGACACTTCTCGATATCGATGGTCACCAAAGAGCGAGCATCAGCCTCGCTGAGTCGTTGTTTGGTTTCCTCCTAGGTAACCCCGACGGGCTGCTTTTCAGGTTGCCACTAATGACCTTTCACTTCCTATTTTGCTTATATTTTCTCGTTGTGGTCTCGAAACTCCGATTGGCTGTACTGACTTTGCCACAGCTGCAGTTAACCCGCAGCTAGTAGGCTTTCCATCGTCAGATCAGATTGATCATGTTACACAGCATCAAAAAGTGGCTTTTGGAGCTGGAGGGGAATGTTGCGTTGCCAGTGCCGCCGGTCGAAAATGAGCTTTATTATTGATCGGCTTGATCAGCTCCGATTCTGACTTTACCAGGTATGCGAAGTCGTCGATACTTTCTTGTTACAACACCTGGGTATGTATCACGAGTCTCGTCATCGCGATAAAAGTAATATGATAGATCATTTAGGAAGATCTGGACTTGACTCTCGACCAGTTAAGATATTTCGGATTATTAACCTGTTGCACGTAAGAATATGACTAAGCTAAGAGTTCCAGTCCCCATTGATGCAACTAGCTGTTCATAGAATATACACCCCAAAAAGTGAAGATATTTCGAAATCATGTATAGCACTATAACAGCTCCAATCATCTATCGGATGTGTGGGTATGTAATAAGCGAGGGTGACGGTTTAGGGGCTAATCGATTTATAGCTTCAATAGTTTCGTTACCTAGTACATATCAAGCGATCACGCGTACCTAATATTCATACCAAAGTGAACTGATTGAGGCAAATGTAAAATCTTACTTTTTAGCCTCGAGTTTCGCCGTATATACTGAATGAGCCAACGGGTCATTGTATAGTGTCACTGGGTGAAAGCTGGCCTTGTTCAAGCAAGCCTAATCTCCTTATACTGCCAGCCTTCTGTTAAAGCACCGGACACGGGGACACATAATCAATTCCCAGGTGTTTGAGGAGATATTCGTCAGGATCACCACCATGGCCATCTATCCCGCCGGCAAAAGCACACGCATAGACTCCCCCCGACACCTCACTCTTCGTCACTCACGACGTCTTATCGCTGCTCACCAACGCCAGACAAAACGTCTCCTCCGCAGCTCGGCTGAAGACAGTAGTGGCGATGAGGACGAGGTCGACCCTCTGCCTCCCGGCCAAGAAAAGTTGAACGCATATTGGGTTCCGGGACTTGAAGCCGGCCAACAACACCGCATCAACGTTTCTCAGACGATCAACGCGAATAACGGAGAAAGCCCGCTAACTCTAACAGCGGAGCAAGACTTCTTTGTTGATGCGCCGCAGTTTACGTTGCCAGATGGCTCCGTACACTCAACTTATCCGCCGCCAGGCTATAGCGATGACCATCGCATTCTACCCCACGTGGTCCTAACCGATCCCCATCTTCCATGGGAGCGATTGGGAAGCCCTAGTGAAGGCACGAACACGCAACTCAAGTCAAGAATCAGAACGATGACTGCAAATGGAGAAGCCAACCCAGTCCGTAACCGTGTTCCATGGCTCGTGATCTTCTCCTTCTCACAAGACGAGCTGCGGTTGCCTCCTGAAGACTTGGACGCGAATACAGGCATATTTCGAGACACCAGCGCTGGTGTGATAAAGCCGATTAAGCAGTCATCGACTATGACTATCAACATGAGTGTTGACGATCTGTGGAAGCTGGATAATGTCGCATATCCTGTCACTAGGGAGTTGGTGCCAAGCGGCATGGAGAGCAGTCGTGGAGACTTCATTTTCGTCAAGCCTGATCTATTCAAAAGCCTCTTCTCGACCTTTGACGCAGACAACAAACAGGTAACCGGTAACAAGCCAAACACCTCCCAGTACCAATACTTAGCACATGTGCGTACAATCAACAGCTCGGGTATGGCGCTCGCAGGTGTCGAAGATACAGCTGTCTTCAGTATCGTTGTGGGCAATCGGGCAGGACCGCTTGACAACGCCTCACCTACGACTATGTGTGTGCATCTTGTCTCAATCGAGGGCGTTGAGGGAATGAATTTCCCAACTAGCGACCAACGATACGTCGCTCTCTGTTCGCTGCACAGTTGGAATTATACGGTTCTACCGCCTGGGTTACTGAACGTACCGGATGCTTTTGAGCATCTAGGGAGCACGCTAGATGTGCTTCGTACCCGGGAGAGCATCATCGCTCCCCTGCGGACCTCCAGCAGTGATGCCGAAAAACGAGTCGCTCGTCGCCTTAACGACGGTTATACTATGACGAAATATTACACTCAGACGGGCGAGACCACTGTCGCGCTCTATAGAGGACCGTTTACGCCTACGTATGTTCCACCGCTAGAAAATTTATCAAGGTGTTCAAACTCTGGCGTCGACTTGCAGATACTCGATAAGGATTTGGGAATCATGGACATCACGTACTCCGTAGCGTGGCAGACTGGCCGCACTATGGCCCTTGCCGACGAGTCTTTTACCGCCGCGTTATGTCGCTTGAGGAGTTTCATCCACAAAGAAGGATCCGACGAAGCCAAAATGCAGACCTTGAAAGAGTTCAACGATTCTGGCATACGTACAAGAGAGGAGGTGCTCAGAAACCTGTCCAACACAGTGGACAGCCTCGCAGCGCTCCACATCAACAGTGATCCAATGACGCAGCCAGAGGCACAACAACCAGCTTTTACCGCTGGAGGGGCCAAAAAACGCTGGTTTCGCCAGCGACTTACACATTCTCAGATTCCTGACCTGGGGTTGAACTCACGAGCTATTAAGGAGAAATACCCAGCTGCCGCGCGAAAAGCTGTGAAAAAGGTTGCGCAAAGCACATCGGGTGGATTGTACGACGAAACGAACGATCCATTATCAACGGATTGGATGATCGTTCTGGCTTGGCTAGTCGATAGGATGTTTCTGAAGGGCGTACCAGCGCATCTCTTGGTAGCGGACCCGACACACCTAGAACCCGAAAGTCTTCGTTTCTTCCGTATTGATAGCAATTGGATTGACGCGTTGATAGACGGCGCACTCTCCCTTGGGAATCATTTTGGTGTGGATGTCGAGCGGTCAAAGATCAAGGATGGACTTAACGAATACATCCAACACAAGCCTGTCGGACACGAGCACAGCGTGCAGATCCCTACATACGGCTTCTATCTTCGCTCAGACTTGGTCACTATGTTCCCAGACTTACGAGTTGAGGTTCTAGCAGACGAGGCTGCGCTAATTAGCGCCGGCGAGGACCCTCCAACCGGTGCTCCGTTACTCCTTCATGAAATTGTGACGGATGGCGTAATGATGGCCTATATGGACCGCATCCCAGGGTCTCCTCAATTCTCAAGTCTTGTGTTCACCCAACCGGCTCATCAGCAGCGCTTCGCTGCAGCTCGGGGACTTGATTCCACCCAAATAAAGGTTGATATCCGACGCCAATACACAGTGGACCAAACTACTAGAGAAACAGACGGTAACAGGCAAGATGCGCTCATCGAATTTCTCTACCATCCACCCAGCAACACAACCTCGGCGACGGATAATGAACCTTCCCCAATGGCCGGTGGTGTTCCTTCAGAAGACAAGGGCTCTTCAGACAACATTTTTATCTGGGATTCAGAACCGGGTAGTGGGCTCAACGACCTACGAATCTTGCGATTGCCTCAATTTGCCAACGTTCAGCTCCAAACCCTACAAGAAAGAATGGGAAGTTATGGTGAGGGCGATGACAGCAAGCCATACTTCAATGAGAATGCATCCACATCTGCCTTACTTGCCATGCAGCTGAATGACCCCATATATAAGCTCGAAATTGATCTCAAAGGTCATCCAAATGCAAGCAGCATGGCAAGCCTAGGACCTCCTGGTGATGTCGGTATAAGAAGCCCTGAGATCAGGACACTGAAGCAGCTTGGGACATCTTACGTGAAGAGGCTTACCGTCAACGACGGAAGAAGTAATGACATCCACGAAGCATCCGATGAGGCTTCCGACTCAGACGACGAAGGTGAATCGACATTCGAGCGTCATAGCGGCTACGAACCTTCATCGGTAGCTCTTTCGACGAAT
Organism: Annulohypoxylon maeteangense; assembly: GCF_022496945.1. Taxonomy (NCBI): domain Eukaryota; kingdom Fungi; phylum Ascomycota; class Sordariomycetes; order Xylariales; family Hypoxylaceae; genus Annulohypoxylon; species Annulohypoxylon maeteangense. The sequence continues at coordinate 3,546,371 of NW_025953248.1, read as the reverse complement.
CTAGCTCCTCACATCCGAGCCCTCCCAATTGTCACTAAGGCTCTCACAGCCACAGGTATCCGCGACGACACCGTTCCAGTCTCGGAAACTCAAGGCTCTAGTAAAAAGCCCAACGTGCCAGATTCAGGGGACCCAGCCTCAGCACCGCAGTACGACATAACCATCAGCAGCAACTCCATCGGGAACTGGAGTATAATCCAGCTGACCGAGCACAACCTAAACCAAGACATCATCTTCTCCATCCTGCTGAGCAAGAACACCACGAACCAATACATGCTCGTCGAGCTGGACATCTCGATCCCGCTCGGCCCAGCAAAGGCCTCGCCCAGCGATCCGCGGAACTTCCTGATGCCGACGTACGTCGGGCCCGGCGCGCACATGCTGACGAACCTGCGCTTCAACGTGCTACCCTCCATCACCGGCAACGACCAGCCCGTGCTGCAGCTACGCGTGCTCCCCCGCGCAGCGAAAGGCTGGATCGACGCGAGCACGGTCAAGGAGCTTAGTTTCCTCCTTGGTCTGGCCCCGATTAATCAGCCCCAGGGCGCTTTCACCCAGGTCGATGTCCAGTCTTGGGCCGTCTACTGCAAGGACGCGGAGAACCCGAGGCCGGGGGTCGGGAATACGATTACGATTAAGAACCCGCCTACAAGGGTTACCGTTTATGGGTTCTAGGTTTGTTTACGAGGTTGAGGTTGTTGTTTTGGGGTGGGCTTTTGGTTTTATTTTATTTTTTATGGGTTGAAGATAGACATAATTACCTAGGTAGTTAGTAAGTGGAAGTAAATTGAGTTCTTTACGTTGCATTTTTGGATATAAATCTGAAGAATTTGTGTGCCGTTCTGGTTCTGTCCTTCACAAACGAGAAGACTCAGAAAACACTCGTGTCTCAGATAAAATCACGTGAATAGCCAAAGATTGAGATAGGTATCTTCGTCATTGACTCACAGACCACCTGATCTTGAAAAAAAAGAGCTTGATTTAGAGCACGTGATTATTAGGAATCTACTCATCACATGATCACCTCTAAAGATACCATCTGAGGTAAGCTTTCCGATATTCACCATACTTCTCGCAGTTGCAAATAATACAATAACCGGAATTTCTCTCTTTTCGCATAACATGCAATATCGACCAAAACGACTCGTTTACGCACTACACTCGATAACCTCCAAACCGCGTTAATGCGCGGCGTCCCCCCCTGCCCCTTACCCCTTTACCCCACAAACGACAGACGGAGCTAACGCATCGAGCCGTACCGGGTATCACCATACTTCGTTCGCGACGCCGAAGGTGTACGCCGCTGACGCCGGACTGGACGGTTCGACTAGGTACGTGGCGAGCTGAACTTTTCCCGGTTTGGAGTGTTTTCGGGGTTGTTACATGTCGTATATGCATAAGTTGGAGATAGCCTATTGACATATGCTACAACTTGGAGATGTCAAGTCTTTGCGAGAGAATTCCAATCTATTCTGGCGTCGAGAGGTAGGTAATCAAGCGAATTAGGCAATGCTGCAAATTTGACAGCCGCGGGATGCTCTGCATTTCAAAACGTATGGGCGTACGGCGTCAGATAGTTCGCTGCGGACTAGTTCGCTTCTGTGGTTGACGATCTTATGATGGGCCTCTTACTTAGCTCAGGGAGGTATAAGGTAACAGTCTCGATATGTGATCACGTAAGAAGGATATGTCAGAGAGGCTTGGAATCCCCTCACTACAAGTCTGGAAAGTATGTTCCGAGAGAGAGAGAGAGAGAGAGTTGCAGTCTTAGATTGCTAACAGTCTAGATGAATGACTACCTGCCGCTTTAGGCCTTCTTCGTTGTTGTTGTTATTCTTGTAACTGACATCTCAGCTTACACGACCTGATGCACCAACTCCATATCCACATCGTTTGTCCCTGCCGGCTTTCTCATCTCAGTCAGAAGCCCGTCTAGGTCGGCGGGCTTCGTGTATTGCCACACATTTCCCATCGTCATGTTCCAGAGATAGACTTTGTCACCCGACGTGAAGACGTAAGCGTCTCCTCCAGTGTCACGGCTTTTGATCATCACAGGCTGCGGGGCGTTCAGACCGACGGTATTTGCTGCGAGTTTTCCTTCGCCCACGTCTCCCCAGTAGAGGCTAATTTGCATATCCTCATCGGCTACACTCCAGCCATCGGGGGGGTTGGCTCTTTGGGAAGACTGTAGAAGTGTTAGCTGGCAGCTGAATTAGGGCAGCAGCAGGAGATGACGATGGCCCCAATGTGGCGTACCGGGGTCATTTCCTTAACAGACAAATTGAGAACATACCATAGTTGGTTCCGATGACAAGTCAAGGTCTTCTAAGATGAACGAACTGCTCGAAAAGTCGAATGTAAAGGGAATCAAGATGTCTCTGGAAGGTTTGAGCAGGACATCGTCACTGAATTTATCCAAATCTGAACACGTGCTGCTCAATGCCTTCAACCCTGTTGACTAATTATATTAGCATCAGCATATTCGCATGTACATGGTACTTTGTACTACCACTGTCCTCCTACCTAGTATCTGTCTCTCTCAGTACATCTCACCATATCCACCAAGAATACTGTGGCATGGGACTCAGCAGGCCTTCCTCAATATTTCCAACCTATTCCCAGGATTAAGATATTTGATTCTTCTAAACAACTTTCTTCCCAAACTTGTCTTTCACTCACATCGAACAGCTATCTGAAACCGAGCCCAACAGACCTCATACTAAAGAGATTATGGCAGATGTCACACTTCTCGCTGCTTTCGGCGATCCAAATTGGTTCCGTGACGCCTTCAACTGGGATTTAAACCGTGTAAGTATTCCAGACCCCATATAATAATCGTAGGGTACTTTCATTGCCACACTGTGTTTCCCGTCCAACTCCGACAGAAACGAAGCTAAATATTATGAAGATCTTCCAGTGGCTTGAGACAACTTCGCAGACAGCCAAAGACCCAGTATCTCAAAAGTATCTTCAGGATACCCTATCGAAAATCAAGATTGTCGCGTACGTTTGCATGTATTACCTATACCCCTTTACCGGGATTATCAACTCCTACATACCCGATACGTAACGGGTAACAATGCTCACAAACTCTTGACAACTAGACTCCCGGACGGGAAAAGATTCAGGGATCCCAGGGTCGGGCCCAATTCCCACTTCGCGCGAACATTCAACGAGGACTGGAGCGATGACAGGTGGGATGGCCATGAAAACGAAAGAGGTAGACAGATTTCGAAATTCATCCTTAACGAGTGGCCGAACAAGTTCCGCCGTCGCAGAGACGGAGACGCCGGGATTCAAGTACCCTATTGGAATCCGTACGATCTACTAGGGTACTTCTTCAACGTTCTTGGCCCAGCGCCACCGGCTGCTAACAAAAGCAACTACTTCCTACCGCTAACAGCCGTGTACGCGCGGTGGTGCTCAAAGATCGCGGGTACTGCACCTAGGGGGTACAACTACCCCCCGGTTGCGAACCCGGGCGCGGGGACCTGGCCTTTCATGTACCAGTGCACATGGTGGGATGACCCCGGAAACCCGACCAAGAAGTGGTTTTTCCTCGGAAGTTCTCTGGGGGGTGATTCATGGATGGAGAATGCGGTTGGCACTTTCAACGAAACAGTGCAACGCCATCGATTCGACATGTTTCGAACCTGCTCACAGATTAAGATTGTGAAAGCCGGGGATTACGCTCAGAGGACCCCCGAGCAGAGAGCGGGCGGACATCCAAACCCGTATGGAGCCTGTGCTGAGGGATATCCCTTCGCGGAGATGCTGTCTAGGTACGATCCGATACACATACCACCCTTTCTCTTCGCATTCCGGTTTAACGTAATATTAGTGACAAACTTAAGAATCGCCATCTCTATGGCTTGTCTCTCAAGAGAGACTTCATGAGAAATCCTGCTCTCAACCAGTACGATAGAACGAGAAATGGCGGAGTTTGGACAAACAATGCGGCGCCTTGTAGAAATTGCACCGTGCTGCTCAAAAGAGCTGGAGCACAATTAGAGCATTTCTCGGAAACGATGGATCTTCCTTTGTAGGATTTTGGCGCTTCGAACGAGCCATCGACATGGCTCTATTATACTTCACCGTCATATAATTAAATATATGATTGATACACTGTTTGAAAGATGGCTGAATTTTCCAAGTTGTTACACACTAAAGCCACTATTATCATTATCCATTCTGCCGCCCCAAACCGCTCGTGATTAGCTCCGGGTCTAGCCGCCGACAAGGTTTAATTACTCGGTAGCTCCCGGTATAAACTACCAGAATCGTGTCTCTCACAAACATAACATGCCAATTTATCTACTCTTCCCATCTATACCCTTAGCTTCTTTATCGTCAACGCGTTCGGGTATCTCCTCCAATAGGGGCATAGTGAAATTTTTGCGTCCGCCCGTGAACCAGGTCACGGCGGATATGAGCATGACAAGGCCAACGGCGGCAGAGCAATAATTCATGTTCTGCGAATCGATCGGGGCAGCGCTGGGGAAATTAAACGTCACGGCGGCGAAAAGAAGGTAGACAGCACCGATCATATTGAGGGGAACACCCCACCGACCAAGGCTGTAGTGACCTCCCTGCAGCCGAACCGGTGCGCCGCTGAAGTGTGATATAAGGCGCGAGAGGAGGGGTATGGCGTAGGAGACGTAGAAGCCTTCTGCTGCGATCGAGATAACGGTGTTGAAGCCTGTGTATGTGCCGATATAAATGGTGTTGAGAGCTGCCTGGATCACCATGCAGATGATAATGGCTACTACCGGCACTTGAAATTTCTTGTGGACGCTGCTGATTGCCTTCGAATAGGGGAGCCCGTTATCACGAGCGAAAGCCCAAAGAGCGCGTGAGCCCTCCGCCATAATACTATTAGCACAGACCAAGAGGATGACCGTGATCAAGCTTGATAGGAAGCAGGTCCCGGCCACAGATCCTGTGCAGTCGTATATGATCTGGATCAACGGCACACCTAGGTTGGGAAGTGATTAGCAACTAAAGAGAAGCTCGAGAAAACACCTTGTCTAAGACAGAGACCGAAAAGGTCGTAAACTAACCAGTAGAGCTATTAGCGACAGCATCGATATCTCCAATGCAGAAATACGCCGCAATCAAGAAACAGAATCCGGTCACCGCGCCCAACCCTACGGCGGCGATGATAGCCTTTGGCGCATCCCGCGAGGCATTCCTCATTTCCTCCGTCATATGTGCAGGAGCATCATAGCAGCACATCGAATAGAACGTCTGTAACAGACCAGCAATTACGCCGAGGGGAGCAGACAGCCCAGTATCATTACGAAACTCCTGAAAGACGAACGACGGCGTCTGTTTCTCTTTTTTCGTGGCGACCATCGTGATAACGATGACGAAAAAGGATACGATGTTCCACACTAGAATAACCTGCGTGATCTTGTTCATGGCTCTCGGGGCGAAGATATTGACATTTCCCACGGTGAGGATAATGAAGTAAGTGATCAACACAGTGTGCCACCGCTCGATAACATAATCCGGGTTCGCCAGGTTTGCCATGCCGAGGATAAAGTTGGCGGCGATGAAGTTGTTCACAGCGCCATTAGCGATGAGTCCAACGAGCATAAACCAACCCGTTACCCAGGACATACCGCGAGCCCATCGGCTCGGAGCTAAAACTGCTACCCACGAGTACTGCCCGCCGGCGACTGGATATGCCGAGCACATTTCAGCGAAGGAGTATGCCACCGCTAATGAGAAGAGAGATACGCCGATCCAGGCATATATCATCACTTATAGTCCTCCTAAGACGATTCCTACTATCAGGGTACCTCCTAGCGCGCTCCAACATGTGACGATGCTAAAAGAGAAGCCGATCATGCCAAGGAGTGAGAAGGAACGGTGCAGTTCTACGTTCAATATGATATGTTAGCATTAACTTTACGCGCGCACATAGATTATACAGACCCTGCTCATAACCTAGATGCTCGAGATTCGCATCATCGCTGACTGTTTTATCAAAGGGAGCACTAGTCGGCGGACTGATATTTTCGGGTGCATCCATGATGTTTACTATTGCTCTAAGGCAAGGCGTAATGCGGGATCTGCTAATTGAAGAACCAAATCATCAGGAAAAGCAAAGAAGAGCACCTAAGGTAAGACGGGGAAGAGGTATTGTACAACCCGATTTATCATTTAATCGCACTCATATTTCCATATTCCTGGACATTGAAGATACGCGCCCCGCAAATCTTGTATGCGACGCTGGGGCTAGGAGATAGGCATTTTGCCGTCGATATCGTAAAACCGCTAGTAGGAAAAGGGGAAAGTAGGAATAATAGGTTATCACCAATAGGGAGAAATCAGATTAATACTTGTAATCCATTCGACTAATGTTATGTTATAGAAAATGGCATTCCTTGCCCCTTTTCGCAATAGAGGACGAAGTTTACATAAAGGTACCTATTTAGAGTCAAGCCACGCTCTTCACCATCATGTGTTGATATATGCGGAACTCATAACTCATTGCGTCCAATATTACGTTCATTTAAGTGTTTGGGTGCCAAGGACTTAGACTAACGACATTCATGATTTGTGCATGAAGCAAGAAGCAAATCTCCAGCAAGCAAAGGGACTGGCGTGAACGATGAAAAGGTGTTTAGACTCATTGGGACTTGGCATCTCACTTGTGAATTGTATACTAGGTAGCAATTTGATCAGAGTACTAGTCCCCAATACGCTAGAATGTCTACCTATTGAGTATTATTGTTGGAAGGTACTGGCAAGTTATCAAGTTATACCATAGAACAGATCGCATCAACACTTGAGCATACCGAAGAAAAGTGGTATAAATCTTCAATTATCGCCTAACTATAGCACGATATAAACACTGGAGATCACGGGTTTCTTCTTACTTACCTACCTAGGTAACCTCCTATTAGTTACCCTTTGATCCCGATGACTTACCTGTCTAGTAGGTAGGCACCTAACCAACTTAATATTCGGTATGAAGAAACATCCTCTGCCTCTCAACAGGGCCGGCCTACGATGTTAGATAAGTCCATGTATGGCATTTCAAGAATAGACGTTGACCAACAGACAACCAGGAAGGGAGACAATGCTACGCCGCAAACACCTCTCACGACACGACACCCAACCACGAGGCCAAGTCGCGCCCCAACCTCACAGCGAGCCTCACCTCAGAAACCTCGGTCTCCCCGCCGTCAGGACGGACCAACGATGTGACGACAATACATATCCCCATACATAGACCGCCAGTCTAGAACCCCAAGTAAACCCCCGCGACACATGACGTCGGGCGGAAGGAAAGACCTAGATACCTACCTACCTACCTAGCCTTGTTAGAACCGCACATGCGGCTCGCCGAGGAACACCACGCGCCAATCAAGCGCCAACGACCACCGTATAGGCTACGATACCACCAACGACAGCAGGGTCTTGACGACCCCGCCGCGCCAATATGGACTTTGTCCCCGCGAAATCGACGAGGGCGGCCTTAATCCGCTTCTTGCTTGTGTAGGTAGATACCCAACTAAGCGATGCGCGACATTTGCGACTTAGTACGGTAGGTGCCTTATGGCCTGGAAAGTAGTCTCATGACAGCTCGTCGCGGGAGTAAGTAGGTGATCCTCGAGCCTCGGCCACGATGCGGCCACGGCACTAGTTTCTGCAAAGAACACTTCCATACATACCCATACCTAACCATACCGACCTTAACGCGCGCGATAAGAAGTGTTCCGCAATGCCAGGGTCCTCGGCATAACGGGTCGTTGGGAGTCGTCGTTATTGTCAGACTCCGACGCGAGCCATCGGGCGCAGACCGCCTGTGCAACGATATCCGTTTTGTTTGTTTGTTTCGCATCGCCTGCGAGCGGAGAAACAAGATCATCGCCTCACTATCCTGTCCGCCTGATAATAAGCGGTCGCATTTTTTTTATTCCTTGCCCTGCTGAATCATCCTCGATCCTATATCCGTTGTCCCGTTATTCCCACGGCAACTAGGTCGGTATGTTGGGGTGTTCTATGTATACCAGCCACTTTGTCAGGTGTTAAAAAAGAAGAAGAATTGAAAAAATTGCCGTGCCCGGCCGAGTGGCTTCGCAGGTTTCAAAAGGTGGAAATCCAAGTTCGGACGAGAGCCATTTCAGCTTAGCAAGGATGGGAGGAGAAAGGTGAAGATCTGTGCCATACGTCATTGCTACCTTACGTGCGATTTCGAGCTTGGACTGGGTGCGCACACGCATGATTTTCCCGCGCACAGCCCGCTGGAGAAGCTTTAGCGATGGCTGCCGAGATCTCTCTGATCCGCGTGGTTTTGATCTACGGTGCAGCAGCTAGGTATCCATAGCATCATCATCCATAGCATAGCATGGCAGGTATACACTAGCAAAGTAATAATTCTCTGCCCACTCTACTCCCAGCATTTAGCCCGCATTGACGCGACAGCAACGCCACAGGTCTGCCTTACAACCAGTCCGCGAGTGTCCAGTGCCATCGGCATTCGCAGCTGAAAGTGAAACCTCGACATAGCTTATCCATTAGTCCAAGCCATCGGAGGGTCGCGATGGGTCGAGGTGCAAGTGCAAAAAAGCGCCTCTTTTGACCGGCTTCCCACATGCGGCAATTAGCAGCAGGATGCGGGCCGGGAGGGGATCTGGATCTTCCCCATGTGAAACCGATGGGATCGTCGCCGTTGGGCGTTGAGCACATGACTCATTCCTTCATCGATCACGAGATCCATTTCCCGTTCACCGCTCAGCGACTTGCAGCAATTATCCAAGTTTCCGGGTTCGGCGCAGGTGAAAGTATCGTGGGTCGTTACGGGGCATAGCGAAAAAAAATTTTTGCGGCTTAGTTGTAAGACTTTTGTTGTAAGGGAGAAAGTTGGTTTTGTGTGTTCCAATTACGAAGACAAGGACAAGGACAAAATAGGCTAATTAAGTCAAAACCTAATTGATGTTAATCAACTAATAAGACTAATTAGTCCAGAACATAATTAGGTCAATACCAACCATGAATATTATTGTTAATTCTTTAAGTTCTACTTCATAGGTACTAGGTAGGTAGATAGTGCTCGCACAATTCACTGTAGAAGAATTCAAAATTTTATAATATCTGAACTTTTTGTATTTTATTTGAGATTTGTGTTTGTGTTATTATATTACAATAATAGATACTTCTTCGACCCTTAGGGTTTTTTGTCCCTAAGAGCTTCGAGAGGTGGGGGCAATCAAATCGGTGCCTCCTAATGAACCTGTCCCTTAAGATTTCTTTGCCTTTCAGGGGCAAGTAAGATGCTAGGCCTTTATCCAAATATACACCAATGCTAAAATTGCCCAAAAACTCCTTTGCCTTTCCTACCAATGCATGCATGGTATATATAAGTAACTCGACGATGATATCGACTAAAAAGTAGAAAATAGGAAATTGTCGTCGCATCGTAAAGCCATAGCAGGTTCATTACCTCCCAGTTGTGGTAGTCCTCCCCGACTACCCGTCGTCATCATTGATCCAATCCCCGATATCCTGCCAATTCCAAGTGTCGTTCCGGTTGCCTTGCGGCTACCTGTCTCTAATGGGTATTATCGTAGTAAAATAGTAAAATAAAAAAATAGTGTGCAGTCAGCCGTAGTCGAAGTGCAAACGGGATAGCAATTTCCTGAATCGCTCCAGGAAGCCACCCGCAGATGAGGAGAGGGATACCTCCCCCAAGACCAGCTGTGAGGTGAATGATCAACTTAGATCAGGAGGTAGTCGAATCCCCTCATCTGCATGATATCTCTCCAGGAGATGTAGGGCGCTTCCGGGGTCCCGTTGGCACTAGGACTCGGCTGGCTGTTGTCGGCCTGGTGCCAGACTTCGTTCAGCAGCGAGACGACGCCGCCGAAGCTGCCATAGTTGGCGGAGTCACCGAGCTGCGCGATGCGGTCGTTGAAGAATTGTCGGAAGCTGGAGTTCATTCCACTAACGGATCCGCCAATCAGGTAGACCCAAGACAGGCTTCGGTCGAAGCCACCAGGGCCAGATGGAATAAATTGTAGAACATTGGTTAGTTTCTCGACGAGGCCAACGCAGCTGGTTTGACTGGGTGAGAAACCAGGAACCAAGCTGCAGAGGTAAATGCGGGCGGCCAATCGGAAAGCGCTGGTGATGTTCTTGCTGAGTTGTTTCGGGCTAAGAGAGCCATTGGCGTTAAATGGCATCTTAGGCCCGCAGTCGTTGGCCTCCGTCAACCCAATTTGGTCACCTAGCGCATGAACGTGTGTGCATAGAGTAATGTCGTCCATTCCCTCCTTCTTGAGTGCCTCGAGGCAGGCAATTTCCGAAATGAGATACATGACGTGGTCGTCGCAACCCATGAGCTCGCGGAGCCCAAGGGAAGGGTTAGTTGTCGACAAGTGCTTCTCGCGATAGGTGTGCGCAAAGGTCGGGGCACGCCCCTGCATGGTTGCGCCCAAGATATCGATCCACGCGGTTAGTGTCATGTTGAAAGGTGTCTGAGTCAACTGCTCGGTTGATTCAGAAACTAGTCGAGGCAGATCCAGTTTGTTGACTAGAGAGTTCACCGCCTGGAAGTGTTGGTGCCATGGGATGTCAGGCAATGAGTCATCGTATCGGCCAACGCAGCACTGGAAAAAGATGAGACCAAGAGTCGCCTCAAGGATCTGGTGGTGGTCTTCATCCTTGTTTAGCGCATCGCATAGTGCAACAATGGTAGCGTGTCGGTGTCGCATGATGTCATTGTCGATTTCCTCGCCCTGGACGTTCATCGTGGCCTTGTAGTGTTGCGCCGCGATCATGAGGCAGCAGTGAAGGTAGCCTTTGTTGCTCTGTAGGTTAGGTAGGATGAGGTCAGAGCCGACAGACCCATGTTGGTTAGTTTCCAAGATAGGGAAGATAGTTGGTAGCACGAATTGAATGAAGTGATCCAGTAGTCGTTGGTCATTGTCGTCTAGTTCGATGTCCACTTGCCTTGTGTCTGAAGGAAGGCCGTGGGCGAAGTCGAAGAAGTTGTAGTTCAAGGTTTCCTCTGCTAGGGACTCGCGGCGCTCCTGGAAGACCTGTTCGGACCACTCTCCATCCGAGGAATAAGACGGGAGGACTGTTCCCGGTGGAGGCGGAGTGTGGTAAGTGCTGAAGGTTGAAACTGTAGATTCTCGTAGTGTTGGGACATCGTTGACAAACATTTGTCGCTCGGTCTTAACATCAATCTCGTAAGGAGACATGTTAAACATGAAGTCGGCGTGTGATGGGAGCATGTGCGGGTTGTAAGTCCCATAATCGTTAACATTGGGTGGGCTGTTGAAGTTGAAGGCGAATTGCGAATCGATCGATGCGGACCTTGTTCGGTCTAGGGGGTCCGAGAAGGTTGCGGAGGTAGGGAGAGAGTGAGACAGGCCGGGCGGCGAGCTAACCGTAGTCTGGATGGTGTGCGACGCCTTCTCGGAGAGCTTCTTCCTCTTGATAATCATCTTGATGTCGTCCTTGTGTTGTCGTCTCGCATCGTTGTTGCTCCACCACATTGGTCTCTTATATTCGCATACAAGACCGAGGTGCTTGCATGCCGTGCACATGGGAGTGCCCTCATCGCACTTCTTTCGTCGTAATCTGCAGGTATAGCAACCTATAAAAGACGTGGCATGTTAGTATGTGGTTGTTGACCAACTTACACGTACCGACGACGATCCCGTGTAAGTGGCCGTATAAGTCGGGGGTATAGAGGAACACAAACCTGTTCTGGAACGGCGGTGCATCTGTGTCTTAGCTTTAGTGTTGGCATTGTTGGTTTGCTTAGAAGCAGCCTTCGTCTTGGTCGGTTGTGCGACGGCCATGTTGACGGTTGATGCTCTCATTAGGTCTCCCTGGGGGTTGGGGGGTAGACTTGACATTTGTATCTTATGTTCGAGGTAAGGTACCTGCGTCGAGATGGTAGTGGGGGGGGATATGCTAGTCGCAAGCCGAGCGAAAGCGGGAGGAGACAAGGGGAACCAGGGACCCCAGTTCTAGGTCTAGGTCGATAATTGCTAGGATCTTTCCAGAGATTGCGCCTCGAAGCCAGTAATTGCCCAAAAACGCTCAACGCTCTCAAGTCCTCGTGCCCGGTGAATAATAATCCGCAAGTGGGGATAAGACCGACCAGAGCGGAATGGTAAGGGTGTATTCGAAATTCGTCAAAATTAATATTATTTTTCTTCCCGTCGAATGAATGATAGGATCCAAGCAAGTACCAGCTTGCCTTTCACGTTAGTCGAGTTTAGCGGAATAAGAAAGGTATAGAGAGGGAAGTAGTAGGTTAGGAGGAGAGAGAGAGAGAGGAGGAATATAGTTAAAAGAGAAACTGGAACGACACTTGGATCTTCTACCCTTCACAACATCTATCTTCAAAAAAAAAAAGTGTTTCCATAGATTGGATGTGTGAAGACTTATATCGTGGCCTTGTCCTCTTCGGCCACCACTTTAGCTGCATCTCAAGCCGGCGCATCGATGAAGGCTGTGTTCAAAAATAGCAACAATACGCAATTTGGGGTAATTCCTTTTTTAACCCATGACCTTTGTGGCCTAATTACGGACCACAACATATGTAAATTAGCCCAAATTGGGGTAGCAGCTGGTGACTTGAGCCGGATATGCGCTTGCGGATTCCAATGAGCTTGGCCGGTTCGCTGGATTGTGGTCGAGTCACCCGGATGATGGTGGGTAACTTCGACCACCTGGCCAACCACTCCACTCGAAGTGAGCGGTACAAGGACATTGTACCACTCGCAGGCACTCGGTCACACTCGCGGAAGACGGTGGCTGCAAGCATGAGCAGGGATCATTCTGCAAGGTAGACGACGTTGAGCGACTAAAAGAGGCAGTTCCCATACGTGGCTGGCCGGTCATTGGATAGACCAGTTGAAAGTCCGGTCCACTATGAATGTCACCACCATGCAGAAGGGAAGACATGGGGTCTTGTCGACCGCCGCTAGCACTTGCAGATTTTCTAATTGTGCGTTCAGCGAGCGTGTAATAATGTATGGCCGTCTGTGTGAGCGACCTACACCACATACCTTGCCAGCCCTGTATTCATCCTTGCATCGAGCAAGCCCTTGCGAGCCAGGGTCGACGAGTTTATTGAAAGCCGCAGGGATTTATTAGCGTCGATCGACTTTATGGAAGAGGTAAGGAGAGGGTGAGAAGTGCGGTTTGTACTACCTCTAAGAGGAGAGCCTATTCTCTTCGAGGAACTTTGTCATGCCACCTCCCAGTCTTTAAGCGGAGATTGTAGATCGTTGGACTATCTTAGTATGTCTTAGAACCTCTTCTCTCGCGCTTCCTCGCTGCCTCGCTAAGTTTGCACGTTGATGATAGACATGCTGTGCGAGAAGAACCACGAGAGAAGAGAAACCCCACGTGTGGGCTTCCATTCTTGAGTACTAGGTTAGGTACATCCTATGCTAGGAAGACACCAAAAATTGTCGTACTCAGCACGTAAAAAGTAATATGTATGCAAGGAGCCATGGCAGCTTGCCGATTGCCCTCGCATTGACCATTGGGGCACAGATGGTGTGGTTACTTTGCATGGGCTGACCGATAATCATAGATTGCTCTGCTCTCGAGCTGCATATGCAGTATATTGAGAGAACCCAAATCCGTACGCAGCTATTATACTACGTACCTCTACTATGCGTAGTAGTACGTAGCTTACTTCGAATTGTATTCCGCATACCACCCCCGCTACTCTAGCTTGTTACTGCATACGGATATCATATCGCCGAGTGGGGAGTTCTGGTATGGATTAATAAGTTATCCGTCAATAAAAATTAGGTAGAATTTTGCGACTTTGGCGAGCTTGGAGATCGTTCTCGATAGCGAATTTTTACTCTCCTAAGCGGAGCGGGGAGCAATACGGCTCTGTACCACTCGTATAGCATAATTACTATCATATTTCTCCAAGCGTTCATTAGGCAGTATTCGTGAGTGCCAATGAATGCCGAGTCTATGAGTATGAGCATGAGATTGGTCGTGAATTTTAGACCAGTAAAAGTCCGGTAGCAGGGCTATTAAGACCGGACTCTCAGATACCTTGCAAGCAAGACGGGACGACGAGGTCGGGACTAGGAGTCGCGCCGACTTTTAGAATGCCCGCAGCCGAAGATCGGGAGTCATATGTTTTCATGTGTTTTCCAGGTCTCATTTTGATTATATTGCCGGTAGCAACGGTACCTACTAGGTAGGTAAGTACCTAGGCTGGTAGGTAATCTGTCAGTCCATTTAAGCATGGAAGAAACAAGTTCGTGGCTTGTCTTGTGTCCTGTTCTTTAAAATTCGACGTTGCTGTGGCACCGGTGAAATATTTGCAATTCTCGATGATTTTATGAACTCGCCAATCAGACGAATATACGAATATACAAGGAATATTGGTGATGCGTCCTTAAAAGATTTCAGGAAGTAAAAAAAGGCAGTTGAGCATTTTGATTCGAGGCTCTAAGAGAGTTGGCGCCAGTAGCGGCCCTAGCCGAAATCTTAGTGAATGTGACAAAGTATGGGTTCGGGAAGCGGATTGGCTCGAGCTCGGAAGCTAAATGCTTGCTCGGCCGGGATTAATTCATGATGGAGGGCGTACAATTAACCAATCTCTGTTGAAAAGATGCAAGTTCCCATTAGCGTCAATGGTGGAATAGTGGTCCTCGGTGGGGTCCATATGTAAAATCTTATGGATCCCTGGTCGCCAAGACACGGCATCAGGGGTCTTCTTTCCTTTCTTTCTAGATCAGCCAAACAAGACAGCTGTACCTCAAGTAGCTTCTCGGCAGGCTAGCCCTAAGTGAGCTACTCACATAAGTACCCAGGTACCTCTAAAGCACCAAACTTTAGCTTTCCCCATGATCCCGCCAACCCGTCAGCATTATCATTTTAATCAAGCAGTGGTCTATGCACCCCATAAGCTCACAAGCTCCTGGGGGGCTGGTTTGTGGCTTACCGGATTTGCATACGAGCCGGAAGCTGACCGGCTGTTGGACGAAGATCACCCGATATCACTTCGTCTTGGTGGGCTAATTTGCTCACATTGACCATCACTTAGCCCAATATTTCTAAAATTATCCCACTTTGCACACTTAGCACAATTAGCACACTTAGCATCCTTTCCATTTGGACTAATTATGGGTTAATTTGAGCAACATTCCGTACTCGCATGCAAAATGCACAACGGGCGCTAAACCGTCACACTTATCTGCAGCACTTCGACCAACATCGATATTAGTTCTATTTTTGAATTAACCCGCATTCTTGAATCTGTCAGTTTTGTACTCTGTACCATCTGACAATGTGGGCTAATTTTGTTATCACCCATACTAATTGATAGAATTTGATTTTTTTTAGTCAACTCGAATTTCTTTATCCTCATCCATGACAGCGATCGCGAGATTAGCCCCGTTGCAACATTACAACTCGCCTACGCCTAACATCCTCATTAACTCTTCAAGCCTCTTTTCTCCTTCAGGCGGGAATCAGGCCTAAGCCCCCCTGTAAGCAAAAGTTCTTACCGACCATCCCGACAGTATGGTCATAGCAGAAGCAAGAAGATGGCGGCGTCTTTTCAATGCATCTCTTTCACCAACAAGTAGATTAACTTATGCGTCATGCCATCCTGATGCTCGCATATTTTGGCTGCTAGTTGTCATTATTAATATATGCTATGCTACATACATACATATTCATTATAACTACGTGTGTAGGTTGTGTACGTGGTGTATGTGGTGGACGGAGAAGTGGTAGTATGGTCTCATTGCGAATGGGGTTGAACACATCCCCGTTTATGTACGTGATTTTGCCTAGCATCTTGATGCTACTGTCACGATGCTACGATGTTACGAGGCTACGAGATTCATTGGGATACGTGGGATACGCGGGATACGTATTTCCAATTCCAATGCACGTGTCTGCGTGTGGTGTATAATATTGCGTATTTTATATACCAAGCAGCCAAGGTAGGTAAGTATTTGAACGACATCAATGCCGAGTATCGTCATCCAGCCCCCAAGCATCAGATATGATAAAAGCACCAGAGTGGTAGAGAACTTTTTTTCCCCGGCTCCACCCCCGTACCCGTGGAGTTCTGGACTCTGGACAAATCCGACAATGGGCAGAATGGGCTGAACGGGTAATGGATATTATCAAAGAATAATTGAGTCCGTGCAGCGGTGCTGTCATGGTTATGATGTCCCTGCCAACCCTGCCAATTCGTGGTCTCGATGCAAATCATCATAAAAACAATACCTGAGCTTGCTAATGGCTTCTAACGGCTCTAACCCGGCAGCCAAGCTGTTGCGTCCCGGTCTATCATCCGTCGGCTAACGATGAAAGGATTGACGCACCTAGGCAGCTAGGCTCTACCCTTCATCGGTCCGCTGTGACTCGTCTCATAGTGGAGTTGTACTAGACACGAATCGAGCTGGTATTAAGCGTATTAAGCCGTTCACGATCTATTAATTATCAAATCAACCAGGTTGTCTTTAATGCTGACTATGCCTTAGCTACGGTCTGCTACGCTGCTACGGTGATTCAGGGATCAAGATCCCCTAGCTTGAGTGAGATTACCTGCATTCGTCAACATCTCCCTTGTAAAACCCTATTCGCCTATTCACCGGTTGGGGGGCACTCGACGGCAAAATTGAAGAATCACACAAATAATCAAATTAGAGCCTTTAGGGCCTCTAGATGGCATAACATCTAAGCATCGCATAACACAGATCTTCGTCAGACCACGAGTCGTTCATTTCATTCGGAATAAAGGAGAATCAACCATCCACCAGCTGACTAGACTCGCATTAAGGAATCCTCATGTGATGACCTCTAAGTGCTCCTTCTCGGCGTGCCATTGGGTCTGGGGCTTTTGATCAACTTCGCTTAAAATCGAGGCGAACTCTTTTCACTCTGGAGAACACAGCTCTCCCCACAGCTGCTCCGAGTCTAAAATGTGATGCTTCGCAACATTGAATCCCGAAGTTGTCCAGGCGAATCAGATAAGCATTCGTCAACGTGATAACTACCTGGGCATCATAGTACTGCTACTCCGTCAGGGTCAAAAATGACGACTCACATCTTGATAGTGAACTATTTGTCTGCTATCTAGGTTGAATGTGTCATTCAATGTCGGATATATTCGGAAGTGCCCATGTTCATCAATGTCTTCTAATGAATCGTGTCAACTAAGATGTGGATCGCCAACTATGTACGATACGCCAGCTGGTGACAAGGAAGTAACCGTAGTCTGTAGCTACCATGTATAATGCCTGAAGCAATCTACCAGTGAGCCTCACAGCAACGACGGCGGAGTCGAGCCCGCCGCCAGCGGAATGGCAGAATTACTAAAGTCTAATAGTGTAATAGTGCATCCTCGTCGGTCACCGACTCGTAAAGTGTTACATTGTTGCCGTCGGACGAGAACGAGTACGGGGGTCATATTGTCTTAGATCTTGGTTTGCTCCCTTGATAGTCTAAACTAGCTGGTGACGATCTTGCATTCGTTTTTTATCAATATCAAACTAACTTGTCGGTGTATTCCGTAACCTACTACCAAGTATGTATGTATGTATGTATGTAGATACCTACTTAGGTATGTAGATATGTAGTAGATATGTAGGTAGATATTGGGTTGGCCGACGCTAAGGTAGTAACGTGTGTGTGAACTCGCTTCGCGGGGAGCATACGGACACAACTTCTTCCAGCTGCATACCGTATGCGGGAAGCTACTGGCTTCCATGCAAAGACTGCAGGACGAAGTGTGACCCCCGCCACATGCCGTTCGTGGAGCTGGAAATTACCCAGTCAACAACTGCCTTATTCGTCTTCGCTGGATCGTCAAGTCGGATGGCCTTGTCTAAATGAGAAGACTGCCTATGAGTTACTTTTTCGACGACCTACCCGATTTTACGTGGCTTATGTCTTGTTACAGTCGGGATTGAACGATCGAATGGTGAATTATCTTCCGCTTGGGTACCTATTTCAAGTAGGTACAGTACAGAGAGTTGACTGTTGAATGGATTGAATGGAGAATATCGTTTCTCCATTCCGTCATATCATCGTGGGACTCGGCCATTCACGTACTTAAAGCCTCTGATATTCGGCCGTCATGTGTCCGTGAGCCAGGTCACGCTGACTCCCACGATATGCGATTCATTGGGTACCAAGCCAAGGTGGACCCGTCGCAAGGGACCGTGGAACTTTCGAAAACTTGTTCCTTCGACACCGGTCACGGCCGCGTCGAATTCGAATTCGAAGATTGGATAGATCCGTCTCTGCTTAGCAGTAGCCGGACCGCTCCAGATCTTGACGGGTTCCATAATGGAGGCGCTGCTGTACTACACATTGTCGTCTCGTCGGGAAATGCGAACATGAACATCTTCTTTAGAGTGTCTTAGAAATCCGTAATTGGCTTCACGATATCCCGTCATTGGTGAGGGGGAAATCCTAGTTTCTCCGAATTGACTCTTAGTACAGATATTAAGAAGAGATCGTTAGTTGGAGACGCCAATCCCATCGCCTCGCGACGTGCCACACGAGAGGGGTTAGGTAGAAAGATATGTATTGTATGGCTGTATGGCTGTATGATTGTATGGTTACCGCATGGTAGTATGTGGTGTATGTAGTGTATGTGGTAGCATGTAGCACCGGTAACCATCAAAGCACCGAACAACTCTTCTTAGGCTACTTACCCCTATCACCTATCACCTATGGAATACTTACAGCAGTATCTTGCGCATCCCATAATCCCTTGTGGGGGGAAACTACGGCATATACTACCCCTGGCTCAGCGTCGTATTCTTTTCTCTGTCCGTCTTTCCGGGTAGTGGACCATCTTCCAGGGCTCTTATCCAGGTCTTGTCTTCACTCTTACTAGCATGTGCAGACGCTGCAGACGCTGCAGAGAAGCAAAATGACAAAATTTTGCAAACCGCAGATTCTGCAGAAATGGACCTGGGCATCTGCTAGCTGCTGGGTCGAAATCCGTAAGTGCTTATTGCAATTGCTATTGCTAATGCCTAGGCGCTTTCAGTAATCGTGATCGTTCGACCAAATTATCGTATCCTGGGTTTTATCAATTGAACAGATCCGCACCTCGTTCTCGATAGGTCGGATTCGCAAGGTATGACGACGAAGAGTCCCTCACGTCTGACCGCCTCAAAAGGTCAGGAACAGTCAACATCTCAATTGATGGGAATTTGACGCCGTGATGCAGTAGTGCGGGCTTCTCCCGTTGTACGGGTAATCCAAAGTGGCTCAAAGTGGCACCTACATACCCAGGTTTATATGAAATTCCGCTTCATCACGCAGACTTCTGCGGAGAAAGATCGAAGCACAGGTATGAAATGACCTTCTCGCATGGCGTCGACCCGTAAGGGAGTGCCCAATATCCCCAATATCCATATGTAGGCACTATAGATTATGTATGTCTAACTATGTAGGTATTCGAGGGCGCCTCTCGACGTCTTCCCTATGGATTGTCGGGTTATGGGCTATTATGGGTTGACGAGAACGGGTGTTGGTCCCTCCGTGCAGTCTGCATCCATTTGTTTAGAACTCTTTTTAGAGTGAGCCACTTTTTCTTGCTAACCGTTACTATTATGGCGATGCCTAATCGGGTCTCTAGTCGAAGAAAACGGACATGGGCTACATGGGCTACATCATCCTTGTCGCCCGCAAGCCCGTGCTTAGGCTATCTGGGCGCTTAGAAGACGATGCCGGCAGGGGAGAGGACAAATTTGTGGCCAATGAAAACTCTAGAAAGCTCCAATTCTTTCCTGGCACACCTTAGTTTCTGTCCAACCAGCCCTTCGCATTTGGTTGGTTTAACGCTGGGCATGTGGTGGGAAGCATTCTGGCCTTCGTGGGATTTTGTTGTGCTTCCCATGCCTCCCATGCTTCCCACGCCCACGCAACAGAGAGAGGGGATGCTATTATTAGGGACATTAGAACACAGCAGTTAAGTGTGTCCTAGGTGTTCAAGGTGACCTGGCCGTGGCGAACCTGGCCGGTCTCTACGTCTCTACATAGTAGCTTTAGTAACTCTCTCCGCACCAACACCTAGCATGAAGTGTTACTGGTCTGCTGTGTGAAGGGACCTAGACCTTAAAGACAAATCACATCGTGATTAGCTCCCTATTATCGCAGCGTTTCACCGTCTCCTGCATATACCTAGATAGTCTTGCCCGTTGCGATCCGGGGCTATACTACACCATCCCATATATCCTATGCCCATACATATACATCCCGCACTCGCCCGCGGTGTAGTTTAGTTCATTTTCTCCTCCCCTTTGCGACGTCGAACCTGTCCCTCGACTACCTATAGCGAGCTTATTTCCTTTCCGTTTTCGCATGATCCCGTATACCCCCCTGATTTAGACAGAGAGAGAAGAATAAGTGAAGCCGGCAACGGCATTGGTATCTAAAATCGCATCTTTTTGCATTTTCCCTGTTTTCTAAAATATCCAAAATGGTAAGCTTATTAAGTGTCTCGGTAGTTGTTTATGTCCTACCCCGGGCTTGCCTGTACCCATATCATACCTTTGAGGTGGTGGTAACTAACTCTCAATGCTATAGAATACACAATCGCTCAGGATGAGCGAGCGATCGCGAAGGGAAATGCGACAAAAGAATCACTTCCATGACCCCTTCTTCGGTCTAAAGGGGCTCGACCCACGACCGACTTCGGTTGCGACTGAGATTGTAGATACTGAGTGGGAAGAAGAAGAAGAAGATATTGTTAGCGAGATAGAAGACGAAGACCCAGATTCGCCACGAATAAGCTTGAACTCGGTAAGATTTAACAACCAATGCTATGCGATCTCTGCGCTGGCAACTAATAGAATTGGTAGTCGGGACAACCAAGTGTAACTACCCTTTCTTCATATGAAGAAGCGCAAACACCCAGGTCGAGCAGGGCTCGCGAGGTGTACCCGTTCGGCTTTGATTCCTCAAAGCCAGTCGAGGGACCGAGAGGCCCGCACCTATTCCGAGCCTCGACGGCGTCGTCATTTAACTCTTTCGAATACCAATCCACCCTCACCCTCTCTCCGATAACGCCGAAAACGGCCAGACCGTTCGAAGCGGACCATCGGTTTCCGCTGACGTACGAGCCGCCACCTCCTCGCTCGCGCAACAGCCCATTCCAATTTACTCACGAGAAGTTGGCCCCGGTTGAGCTGTCGCTATGGTCGCCCGAGAAAGTAGCGCAGTGGATGCTCAATGCCGGCATTGAGATCCCGGTCGCCGAGAAGTTCGTCGAGAATGACATCAACGGTGCTATCTTAATTACTCTTAAATTCGAGGACTTAAAGGAGCTTAGTATCCAGTCCTTCGGAGTCCGGACCAAGGTATGGGAGGAGATCCACGTGCTGAGAGACAGCAAGGCAGCGGCAGAGGCGGCGGCAGCATCTCCTCGTCCTGATACCCCGATAGAGGATGAGGAAGCTAAAGAAGTGAGGAGGGAACGAAGGAGGGAAAGAAAAGAGGAAGGCAATAGCGTACCTCGCAGTGAGAGCGTCAAACGATCGAAGAGCAAGAAGAAGCCTGCGCATGAAGACATCATCTCGCCCTTAGAGTCCGTATCCATCGTCGGAATCGAGCAGATGATGCCGAAACCGCACCACTGCTCCAAGGGTGAGAACTGCTCGAAGTTCAGGAGACAACAGCGCATGATCGAGGCCTTCAAGCAAGATCATCCCTTCGTGGACGTAGACCAAGGTGGCATCATCATGGTTGCAGGAGACCCAGGAAACCCAGAGACTGCACCGGCCATCAACCGGCCCTCGTCGACAGAGGCTTTAAGGCCTATGTCTGACGCCGTGCCGTCCGTGATCGCGTCGTCGGACGTTCTCGGCCCCGGCATGCCCCCATTCCAGTACCTGCAGGAAGCCGCGCTACGTAATCTGCAGACACGAGATCCCCAGGACAACGTCAGACAGTTCCTCAACTTCCAGCATCAGCACGGTGACGAGTGCAGCTCCACCGAAGTCCCGCCAACACCTCCATTCGAGGTACCCGCTATTGGAACTGCCACCACGACACCAACTCCACGAACACCTCATGAGGGTTTACGTGCCTTGCCCAAGCTCGCTATCCCCGGACAACAACCTCAACTGCAGCAGCAATTGCAAGCTCAACGGCACTCCCAACAACTGCGTTCCGCGAACCAGACACCGCAACCCTCATTCTACCCTCAACGGATGGACAGAGGCGAAGCCCTATCACCAGACCTGCACAACGCCCCCTACCGCTTCGGCACCCCCTTCTCGGACATGGACGTACCCCTAACCGCCGTCCCCCTCGGCCCCGTCGCCCGCGACGCATCCCAATCCGTACCTCCGGACATGAACTACCGCACCGCCCCTCTAATCTCCCGCTCCCAATCACGCGCTTCCCGGCGTCCATCCTTCCAAGTAATGGCACCCGTAGAAGAAGACGCCGCGGCGACCCCAGTAGCCCGGGTCTACGGACACCGGTACACGCACTCCGTGTCCCCCAAGACCTCCTCCGCGCCCAAAATCCCCTCGCGTTCACAACCACTCCAAGCCCCCCCTCGACCACAATACCCCTGGTCACCTCCCTCCACCCGCACCGGCTTCGGCCCAATCACAACACCCGGCCAACCCACCCCCTCCACCGTCAAAGACGCCGAAGGCGTAACCTACGCGGGCCCCGTAAAGAAGCGGAAGACGCGGATGTTGCGGCACGAATGGCACGACCACTACGCGACACTCAAAGGGACCCGTCTCGCGCTGCACAAAGACGCCGAAGCGCGGTCCCGGGCGCTGGAATACATCGACATAGACGACTACGCAATCGCCTGTTCCTCGCTCTCCACCGGGTCAAAGCTCAACGCCGCATTCAAAGCCATGAGCATATCGCGGTCAGCGAAAAACGGTGCCTCAGCCGCGGACCCGGATTCGGTTGCGGCGTTCAGCTTCCAGCTGATACCGCAGAACGAAGTCGGGCGCGGGGCGTTAGGGGGGCGGTTGAGGAAGCGGGAGAGCCAGAGTGTGGGCGGCGCAGGGGGGTTGCCGAGTCCGCCTCCGGGGATCGAGGGCGCGGCGAATGGGACGGGGAAGACGCATCATTTCGCGGTGAGGAGTCGTGACGAGAGGATCGATTGGATGCGCGAGCTTATGCTTGCGAAGGCGTTGAGGCAGAAGGGCGAGGGGTTCGAGGTTAGTGTTAATGGGAATATGATCTAGATCTAGGTCTAGATCAGGTCGTCTACCGACATACTACCTACCTACTTATATTTTCTTTCGTTTTCTTTTTATATATGGAGGTGACGTACCTATATACACAAGACCAATGTCTTGTGGTTGGGTGTATCCCTACTTGTCTTTTCCGTCGTCGGTTCTTGGAGAGCCGTGAGGTGTTCGGGGGTTGACGATGACGACGGGAGATGCTAATGACGGTTTTCGGCGACTATAATGGACGTGGACAAGATTCGATATCCCAAGCACTGGACGCTTCCGCTTCAAGCAAGCAAACCCACGTTTTCCTTTTTCTTCTCTTATTATACCTACTCTTCTGGCAATTCGTCTTCTTAGGTTGCCGCTTAAACAAAACAAGCGAAGGCAACTTCACTAAGGGGGCGTATTAACGAAATGGATTTTTTGGACGAATACCTTTTTCTTTTTAACCTATATATCATCATATATGTAGTTGTTTTTGGATCGAACGAATAACGGTGGCGATGGGTGCATGAGATACCAGCACGCTCCTTATAAGGTTGTTGTTATATCATATCACGGATGTCTTGTATGCCAGGGCAACCGGCAAAATTTAGGTAGCTTTGAAAATTTGGAAAAGGAAGATTGATAAAAATAAAATAAAAGGCCTACTTCACTTTAATACTTTGCCTCTTCCGTGGTCTTGGTAGCGAGTGTTTGTTTCTATTATAAGTTCTGTTGTAAGTCGCGAATGTATAACAGTCAACCAACTCCCTAACCACGCGTGTAAGTTGGTTGACGAGCCATCCCTTGCGTTGCTCAAGTTTTTGATATAGGAAGGCAATCAATAGTAGGTACTGAACTTCTAATTATTTGACTATATTTTATAAATTAGTTAGGTAGCCATACCAAGAAACCCTATAACTTACTAGGCAAATACCTACGATATTATTCTCAACCCAGAACCCAGAAATACAAAATCACATCCATATCACCAAGAGCATAATTTACAAATTTGGTATATATAGCACATAGCCCTCCCTAGCCCAGCATAGCCTCGCCAGCCGTCTATGTAGATACCCAGCTAGCTATCTGCAAGGGAATTGAGTCGAGTCCATATCATACACCAGACCAAGCGGGCGGGCGGGCAGGTAGGTAGGTAGCCAGCCTTCCAGCCTTCTTAGACATGTACATACCATCCTACCTACCCACCTACCTACCTAGATACATAGACACAGTATACACATACCTATCCACATCTAAGTCTTAAACGCCACCTTCCTCAAATTCGCACGATCCTCAACCTTATCCCAATCAATAACCTCCCACCAATTCATAACATACTGCCTCTTGCCGCCCTGATTATTCGCACCAACACCATAATCGCGCAGCCAGACATGCTCCCACGTATTCAGACACAAGAGCGGAATGACGTCTGTGCCGCCCGGAGCCGCAAGGTTCGGGTCGACGAACCTGGACCCGACGTTGGCGCCGGCACCGGTCTGCGCGCGGCTCATCCAGCTGTCGACGACCTCGCGGGAGGCGGGGCCCTGCGTATTCATGTCCACGCCCTGGCGTCGCCAATGCGCGGCCGTGAACGGGGTGCCGGCGAGGTACGTCGGCAGGATGCGCAGCTGGTCCGACTGTGCGACTTTGACGAGCCAGACGAAGCCCGGGCCGAACATGCCTACCGCCGTCGACAGGAACTCGCGCCGTAGCGTCTCCACCGAGCTGAAATGTCTCGTGAACTCCTCTTTTAGCTTCTCCGGGATCCTGTCTGCTCCCGTAGGTGCTTTTCGAGGCTGTTAGCCGCTGTCTTTTCTATCTATATATCCTCTACTTCCGCGTCCCGTGTTTGTGCCGTGGAGTGAGGGTTTGCCTTCATTGCTTACCGCCGGGTTCTTGTTCCACTCTCGCGATGTTCTCGAAGAAGAAGTGGTTGTTGTATGCCATGGAAGCATAGTTGAAGATGTGTGCCTGTGAAGGCTCGCGGGCGGTCGCTTTGACGATAGATAGGGGGTCTTGTTGTCCGAGGTCATCCTCTGGTTCCATAGTTAGCTTTCGATTCTCTAGTATATTATATAAAATACTTGTGTCTAAATTTAATTCCGAGAAGCACCCCCGCGATTCGTTTGCTCAAGTTCGGTTAAGAGATTCCCTTCGCCAATTGCACCGACTACTCAATCCATATAGTTGTATGATCCTATAAACGTACCAGCTATCATGATATTAAGCTTTTCCATAACGAAAGCCATGTATTGGGTCCATGCTAGATCGAAGCCTCCTGATGATAATAAACCTGGAACTCCTTCATCGGGGTTGAATTGTCGTAGAGCTGGAACGAAGTGTATTTGGCGTGAGGATATTGCTGGGCGCCATGGTCGGCTTGCCCTCGGTATCCGTAATCTCGGTCGCAACATTGTGGGTTTGTGGTTGTATGGAGATATTTCAATCTCGAGGTTCGAATTTAGTCGCTGTATTCAATAGCTCACTTTTTTTCCTGTAGCAGGCGCGAGCTTGAGTGCGCTGAGTTCTGATTGGCTGCAATCCATTCGGCGGGGGAACATTGGATTCGCCGCACTTTCTAAGTTCTAGAAGTACCGAAGTACCTAGTATACTTCCAAGTTATACTCATCATCAACTACAAGCTCGTCAAGTTGGTTACTAGGTAATCGCGGGTAGAAATTTCCCTTCTAGTTATAATTGTCTTCAGAATCTAATTATTTAAGGTAAGATGAACGATTTTGAGGATTGGGAATCTGAAAACACCTAGGTAGGTAGGCATGTCTTAAAACTTCGTCAGCTCTATCAAAATATGCACGACGCCGTGTGCACTATATTTGCTGTCAAGAGGTATCTATTGAATATTCACTTTATTTTAAATCATTTACTCGCCGTCCTTCAATTTTAACTGCTCTGCTTTCGCAGCAAGCGCAGCCGCACGCTTAGCCGGATCACCCTTATCCTTCTGCTTCTTTACCTTCTGCTGCTTCTCCTCTGCCGGGTAGGCCAGTTCTGCGATCTTCTGCCATTCCTCCGATGAATTGAAGTCGTCACGAATAGGGTCTAGGAGCTCGTTGAGCGCTTTTGTTAAAGCAGCCTTTAGCAGCTGGGGTGTGAGCTGGAAAACGGTTAGTAACTTGGCTATCATAGTGTTCGAGTAACATAGGACAACTTACTATATCTGCTTCGTAATCCGCCTTCAATTTCTCGATGTCATCGTAGATAATGGGCTCCTCATCTCGTCTTTCAACCACAAAGTGAGGCTTGCCACCCGTTTTTATAGACACCACCCGAAAAATGACACTCTCCACGAATGCCACGACGCCATTACCCTCGATCTTCTTCGGCACGCACACGGCCTTCTTTAACTTCTTGCCGACGACTTCGGCCGAATCCAACAGATCGATCTTGGAATCCGGCTCGCTAGAGCTCATCTTCTGCGCCTCACCTAGACCTGGCACCATCGAGTGCATCAGGTGGGCTCTGACTTTGTATCCGATCTTCGGCAGATTCTCTAACGCGAATGTGAAGATCTTGCGCTGATCAAGACCACCAAGTTGCGCATCGACGTCAAGGTACTCTTCGTCTAGCGCTTGCATCAATGGGTAGGTCAAACCGCCAAGGAACGGGTCAACAGTCTGCTTGACGACTTCGGCACCCGCTTTTTGTGCAACGGATATTCTTGTCATCCCTTCCAACTTGAATCGATCCATTGTGTAGTTCTCGCTCTTCTGGTACGAGCTCCCCTTGATGAACTCAAGTTTTGTAATGTCGACACCGACAGCCTTTAGCAAGCTCTTGACGATGAATTCGTAGTACTTGAGTCTTTGCTCGATCAACTCCAACGGGGCTTTCATGTTGTCGAGGTAGGCGTGTAGGTCGGCGAGGAGGATCTTGACATGGCAACCGGCGTGAAGGAGTTCTGCGACCTTGGTCATCGATACGAAGTAACCGCAGTGAGGTCGTCCTGTTGTCGCCGTTCCCCAGTAGACTTTGAGGTCACGTTTCTGGTTGAGGATAACATCGTCGATGATTTCGGGATTGAGTACTTCGGTCAAGTTGGCCTTGATCAAGGCGATTGACTCTTCGGGAGTCATATTTGCAAATGAGTGTTGCAAAAAGAACGTATGGGTTGCTAGAGAAATAGAAAGACAACTTTTTTTTTCAAGCTTCACTTTTTTCTATTACTAATTGTATAGATGATTTTAAGGGACGTATATAATTTGATATTTTTGAGTCAGAGGGGTCCGATAGAGGGGCATTGACTCGGGGGCATGTGGGGTCGCTTGGTTTGACCCGCCGGAGATATCGGTGACCAAATTGAGCTTATCATGCAAAAGGTGATGATAAGACGGTCTACAGTACATAAGTACAAGCAGATAACATCGAAACCCCCATTTTTTCCTCGGAAGTTCTATAATAGAGGTATCGTTCGATTGTCGCGCAAGTAGTAGTTAAGATCAAAATTTAATGGCAATTATTTTAATTAACCTAACTTTACAGACTTGGCCGGATACTTGTGAATATTTAAATGTGCTCGCTATTCTGACCAAACCATCCGATGTCTTTAACCATGACCATGATAGCCAACCAACACCGCGAGATGCAAGATATTCCTGAAATAGTTACGCCGTGCGCTGTAACTCGGTCCCCGGAGCACCCCAACAAACTTTACTAATAACCAGAAATCCCAAGCTTCGGGACCCGCCAAAATCGAAACCCCGGACGCCGTTCACCATTCAAATACCTGGGGAGATCAGCTCTCCCAACCTTAAATAAATGCGATCCTATATTTCCGTATATTTTCTTGAATATTCTCAATCTTCCATCAATCCTAGCATGTCTAGTTCCACTTTCACCAATCGTTCGAATTCCTCGCGATCAATCCCTGATGCGCGGGATAGCTGGAATAAGCTCTTAATACTTCGAGACACGTGCTGCTTAACCCCAAAGTCGCTCTGCTCTTGTTTAGCTGCTGCGGCCTCGAGCTTCTCGACCGACGCATTGGACCCGGCGCTCGAAGCAGGTCTCGGGTGGGGATGAACTAAGTTCGGATCATCGCCACTTCTTCTCGAGTGAGTAGAGGGCGATCTTGGCGGATTGGCAAGTGTCCATGAGCCTTGAGTTTCATTAACTTCTACCTCATCATCGCTCCCATTTGTAATGGGGATTTCAGGTCTTGAGCCTAGACCTAGAGGTGCTAAACTGCGAAGGTTTTCTTCCTCGTCTGGATCATGGTTATCCATGGCCGGCTGAACATCGTCATATTGAGCATAGTAATCATCCTCAGCAGTCCCGTGTCCAGATTGCGGCGCAGGTGACCTTTTGATCGCGGGGGTTCTCGCAGGCGTCGCATCGTACCTCGCCCAGTAATCGTCGTCATCTTCCTCATCGTCATCATGCGTCAAAGGAACATCTCGACTAACTGTGACATGGCTCTGCGAAGTTTTCGACCTCGATTCCTTAAATTGTCTCTCGGCCTCGACGATACTCGAGACCCCCCCAAATGAAGAAAATGGGGATGGCTTTTCAGCGACGCTAACTTCGCCGACTTTCCAACCGTCGCCGAGCGGATCTCCGACACAATAAATCAAACGAAACGTTAATTCTAGCTCCTTAAAAACCACGAGCGCCTGAAGAGTTTCCTCATCTACTCGTCGATAACGAATCTCGGCATCGTAGTCCCAGTCGATCTCCACTTCTCCAGACGCGGGGTGAGGTTCTAATCGATCGCTCTGCGCAATCTCCGTCAACCTAGGCACTTTTGAGGTGTCATAACACAATAATCGAATCCATGGGTCTGAACTAGATGCTGATGATAAAAGTTGGACTCGTTGCCTAAGAATGGGGGAGAGAATAGGCAGAACGGTTTCTGTCGGCTCCGTGGATAATGCAGCGGCCGGGAGCGAGGGTAAGAGTTGTCCCAGAACCTGTTGAACGTCCGGCTGCTTGATGGTAGTAGAGGTCGTCATGATTTCACCAGATCTGCCCAAGTTTGCCCAGATTCTGGTGTTGTACTCTGTGTTGTTTTGTGTGTAAAAGGACGAGATATGTTGGTAAGACTTAGTATTTTAGGGTGGTTGATGGATATGGACCCTTATCACATGCAATGTCTAGCAAACTGTGTGCTGGGTGCTGACTGTCTATTTTAGCTGTTTTTAGCTTAAGCGGAGTGGCTGACGCTAAGCTAAGGTTATTCTGTTTCAGGGTCGGAAAAGAAAAGGCACCTTGGATCTGGAAGGTAACCTTGCAAGGGGAAATGAGATTATAATAAAGGATTCAAGTTGCTTACAGTGGAATCGAAGGAATATACACAAACGATTCAGGTGAGCATTCAAGATCGTTATGTAGATACACGTACAGCCCCTCAAGAACTAGGCGGTGGCCAATAGCACGGCCGGTTTCCCCAAACCCCACCGCAAACCTGGGGAGAGGACAAATGGGACAAATGGGAGCCAGCAACTCGGGCGGGCGGAAGCTTGTCCAATGACCTGTGACTTAATAACTTGTTCAGGTGTCGAGGTGCAACGGAATGGACGTGTATTGGTGCCGCAACTACATGCCTAGTGCGGACTTGGCTTGGCTTTAGAAACAGTAGAAGTAAAATGATTTCTGGAACTGGTGGAAATGACTGTTCCTATCAGCCGCGTACTAGGTTATGCATGACTCCATTGATCCATTTCAATACATTGACGTTTGAGAGACGGATTAGGAAATGGAAAAGTAATAAACGAATTTGATGTGTAATAATAAGCACCGAACCTCCGATACCGATGGTTTTAAGTTCGGAGCCTTACGTTGTTACCTTGAAACCTTGTGAAATATTTCGTCGATCCTTCGAAAAGTCCAGATTCTACGATGCTTCTTTCCAAACAATTTCCCCTGTAACACGTAGAATACCAGGGATTAACCAGATGCACGTGACGACGATACAGAAAATAAAAATGACCTGTAATGTTTTTATTCCGAGTCTTACGTCACTCAATATTTTTCGAATGGGAGATTGCCATATCGGTACCAAATTCGGCCTCAGATTCATTTTAGTTCCGATGCAGAGCGTCATTTTTAGCAACAAGCAAAACTATCGGCGATATCTTCAAGTTTATGAGATCGCGACTAATTAATTGACCGGCACCAATATTATTCACCTGTCACCTTACTCATTATCGTGTCTCGGGGTCTCGACCCTGCTAGCTGCGCGCTTACATACAGCAGAGTAGCAACATACCTACCATAATAGAATTAAACATTTGAGCCTAGTCACGGCACGTGCCGTGAATTTTGAAGGCTTTTTACTAAATCCGTTCAAAATTCATACATACAGATTTCGTAACGAACCCCTGTTTCCAGAAAGACGCGGATTCGAATCCCGTCTTACCTAAGGGGGAGACCGGATAGCTACGCGAAGGCTTCCAGGCGGCCACGCCACATTCTAATACGACCCAACAGTAATTATCTCAGATCCACGAGTCTGGAAGAAGGTTGTTTCCTGTATCGAAACACCCCTAGTCCGGGTTAGGGCCGCCGCGGATGTATGTCGAAATCGGACCAACGCCTTCAAGATGAGGTATGACTTCCTAAAGTAGCAATCAGCTGTAATGCCGGGGTAGAAAAACTGCCTATTTAGGAACTAGAAGAGGCTGACACTAAACGTGCCCCGTTAAAAGGGCTCTCAGCTTCAAGTCGTCACCGCTGGGGCCACCGCCGGTCTAATATCCCGCTTCGTAGTCGCGCCCCTCGACGTCGTCAAGATCCGACTGCAACTACAATCGCACTCCCTCTCCGACCCGCTGTCCCAAGTCGACCTGCGCGGATCGCCCATCTACAAAGGCACGATCGGAACGTTCCGCCACATCGTAGCCAACGAGGGCGTCGCCGCGCTCTGGAAGGGCAATGTTCCCGCCGAGCTGATGTACGTCGCGTACGCGTCGATCCAGTTCACGACATACCGATCCATGACCCTGCTCCTCCACCGGGTCTTCGCGAAAGACGGGAGTGGAGGGAATAGCACACAGAGCAGGCTCCCCAAATCCGTCGAGTCGTTCATCAGCGGAGCCTCCGCCGGCGCCACGGCCACCGCGGCTACGTACCCGCTGGACCTGCTGCGCACGCGGTTCGCCGCGCAGGGCAACGACCGCGTGTACGCGTCGCTACGGCACGCCATCGCGGACATAAACCGGGACGAGGGGATCCGGGGGTTCTTCCGCGGACTCAGTCCTGCGCTAGCGCAGATCGTGCCGTTCATGGGGCTTTTCTTCGCCGTGTACGAGGGCGCGCGGCTGCCGCTCGGAAAAATGGATTTGCCTTGGGGCACGGGCGACGCGACGGCGGGTATAATCGCAAGTGTCGTCGCGAAGACGGGCGTGTTCCCGCTCGATCTCGTGCGCAAGCGGATACAGGTCCAGGGCCCGACGCGGAGCCGCTATGTTCATAAGAACATACCCGAGTACGTGGGTACGGTGAGCACGGTACGCCAGGTATTGCATCGTGAGGGGGTTAGGGGGTTGTATAGGGGGTTAACGGTGAGCTTGATAAAGGCGGCTCCAGCGAGTGCGGTTACGATGTGGACGTATGAGCGGGTGTTGAATTTGCTTATTAGTCGGAGCGAGAAGGCTGGGACGGCGCAATGAGCATCGGGGTCGGGAAAATATCCATGGCGTTTGGCATATGCATATAGACCTAGGTGCATAGGTACATATATATATTTCCATAGACGTTGATGCGTATAGTTTGCATAGTATACGTTGGCTTTGGCTTAATCGGCTGTAGCCTAGGTATGGATATAATGGCTTAAGACGTTCAATTTGATGAATGAACTACGCACGTGTCTCTACGATTTACGTTTGAAAAATGCGAAGTCAACTACGTCTATAATTACAAAACCTGTCTGATGTTTCTGTTTCAAAATTCAAATATGCTCTCACTTTTATTTGACATCAATTACATAGGTATCTCCCACAAAACCTCGAACCAAGCAAAGTTTGTCTATTATGCATTGATCTATAGTACAAGGAAGCGTTCGTTCCACCGAACACCATCCTCTCTATTCCTCTTCCCCATTCATTTACCCTTCCTAACCCATCCCTCGACGATATCCCGGGCATCGCTAACCTTGTCATCCACATAGTTCTTGCCCACGTCAACATGGACCCTGGCGAAACGCCACGCATCCTGAACACCCTGCTTCGTCTTCAGGTGCGCGTCGGCTAGAGCAGGGAACCGTCGCTCGTATGTCCATAGTAGGTCGGATACGTTGGTCATGGTGACGGGAATTAAGAGCCAGCCAGCGCCGATGCCGAAGGCTAGAGGGATGGAGGCTCGTAGGAATATGTTCCGGTTTCGGCTTGCGATGCTGCCGGCCATCGACGCTACGAGCACGTACACAAGTCCTGGCATTAGCTTCTCGCCGCTCTCGCGGGAGGGCGCGAGGGAGGCTACGGTCTCGGTGAAGGATCGCTCGAGTCCGAAGGCTGCATCGATGGTATTGTTGACGGCATCTTCGGTCACGGTAGCGTACCTGTATAGGAATAGCCGCGCCTTGCCTATCTGGACTGCTAGCCTGTCCGTAGGCGTTGGGCTGTGCTGTTTGGGCTCGGGGAGGAGGAGCGAGTCTGGTGATGAGGCGGGTGGTATGGTGTCTGAGGCCGGGGAGGGGACGGGGGTTTTGCTGGATTTTGGAGGGAGGAAGGTCTCGAAGTCGTCGTAGATAGGCTTTTTATTGTTGAACTGTTGATTTGTGGTGTCAATAACGGGCTCGTTGATTCATAAGTAGAGGGAATTAGGCCGTACGTAGTCGTGTGATGGTGCTTCAGCCAGCGCAACCGAGGGAAATAAAGCTCCTCCGACCAGAGTTGCGGCCATGAAAGGCGCGGCGACACGCTGCATTTTTTATTTTGTCAGCATATAATTAGTTGTATATCATCCTTAGAAGAATATCTCACCCGTCGCAGCAGCACTCTCGCAGCCATGTTGCGCTCAATTGACGTTGGCTGTTGTCGAGGTATTAAAAGTATTAAATATTGAATTTAGAGCTTGAGGATTAATTTGGGTAGGACCAGACTGCAACGATGATGTACGTACTCTGTACCGTTACTAAAATTCCGGTACCTTTTTTTTCGCGGCGATTCCCGGACCGGTGGCCCCTCGGCCAAACTTTATCGTTGTACCTGACGTAGATGGTAGACCGGCAACTTGCAATTTCCAATCAATTTCAATGGATGAGGGTTAAGTTTCTTAAAAATGCTCCTAAGCAATAAATCGCCTTTATAGATTTTACAACTTTTTTTCGTCTTGTAATATTAATTGGCGACTTTGCTTGGTTATACACCTAGCTAGGTCCCTAATAATGTTCTATACGTCATGATAAAGACAGTGCGATCAGGTCTTTGGACCTGCTCAAGATGTCTCCGACAAACCCCTCGACTCCGGGTCCGAGATCAAAGACGATGGCTCTCTTCCGCGCCTGGTGCTGCTACTCAAGTCGATACACCACATATACCGATCGACCATTCTACCGATCTAAAGCATGACGACTCTCTGTTGCGCCAGATATTCGACTCCCCGCCAACGTTCAAAGACTTTACGAAACCTATCCTCAAGGTTATGAGCCGCGAAAACGTAGGGTTGTTCAGGAATAAATATTTAACAACGCCTCAAGGGTTTCTTATATTTGCTGATGTCACGGTGAGGAGAGCGCAAAAGGTGGTTGATAAAGTACTTAATGCATCAACTCTAGAGGATTATAAGGCCATCGTTCGGGACCTGGATAGACTGAGCGATCTTCTCTGCCGTGTTTTAGATGTATCCGACTTTGTACGAGTTACCCATCCCGATTCGAAGATACAAGACGCCGCATCCGAAGCGTGGTCGTTGGTTTATCAATATATGAATCAATTGAACACTGAGACGGGCCTTAGCAATCAGCTAGGAGTGGCTCTCGCCAACCCGGAAGTAATGGCCAGCTGGAATGAAGAGGAACGGACGGTCGCGAAATTGTTGCAACAGGATTTTATGAAGTCGGCAATACATCTTCCCAAACAGTTACGAGATCGGTTCGTCGACCTATCGCAGCATATCAGTGAACTGGGCTCAGCTTTTGTCGAGTACATGCACCCTGAACAGACGGTCATCGAGTTCCCAAGTAGCAAGGTATATGGTTTGGACCCCCAAATAGCCCGCTTACGCACCCGCGGGGGTTTGGTTCGCCTGCAGACGATGGCGCCCGAAGCCACGGTGGCGCTCAGAAATGTCCACGATGAGGATACGAGGAAAGCGATTTACTATGCAACTCGAACTGCGTCTGGCAAATCTATTCAATTGCTGGAAGCCATGTTAAAGTCACGCGCTGAACTAGCGAAGCTTTCTGGCTTTGAAAGTTATGGGCAAATGGCACTTCATGATAAGATGATGGCGAAAACTCCGGAGTCCGTTCATCAGTTCCTTTTAGCCCTGTCTAAGCGCAACGAGCCACTTGTCGAAGAAGAGATCGCGGTTCTACTCCAGGAGAAGAGAAAAAAGCTGCAATCTGCGGTAACAGATCTTCAACCGTGGGATAGGGATTATTATATGACGAATATACGTTTAGCTATGAGATCACGACGAAAAAATGACGATTTCCTGTCGGCTTATTTCTCACTAGGGACTGTAATGCAGGGGTTGTCAAGATTATTTACACGTTTATATGGAATCAGGCTGGTTCCTCGGGATACGCTAGCGGGGGAGACATGGCATCCGGATGTGAGACGCCTAGATGTTGTGTCTGATACCGATGGACACGTTGCTGTCCTCTACTGCGATCTCTTTTACCGGCCTGATAAGTCCCCTAATCCGGCCCATTTCACCGTGCGTTGCTCTAGAGAGATTTCGGAAGCCGAAATTCGGGAAGCAGCAGAA
Organism: Annulohypoxylon maeteangense; assembly: GCF_022496945.1. Classification (NCBI taxonomy): domain Eukaryota; kingdom Fungi; phylum Ascomycota; class Sordariomycetes; order Xylariales; family Hypoxylaceae; genus Annulohypoxylon; species Annulohypoxylon maeteangense. The sequence goes on along the minus strand of NW_025953248.1, from coordinate 3,511,296 downwards.
CGAAAAGATGATTATGCGGAGGAGCTCCCTCAATTCGATTCACCTATCGACGCTGCGAATGACGGGATGCATGTGTCACAATCATCAGGCACAATTAAACAGCTACCAACAATTGCACTTGTGTGCGACTTTGAGGAGAATAAAGGTCGGAATAAACCTGCTCTCTTAGACTATTATCAGATGGAAACGCTTTTCCACGAGATGGGACACGCTATCCATTCTGTTCTAGCACGGACCTCTTTACAAAATGTGGCGGGAACTCGATGCGCAACTGATTTCGCGGAGCTGCCTTCGACATTGATGGAACATTTCTGCGCCGACCCGTCTGTTCTCGGCTTATTTGCGCGACATTATATCACTGACGAACCGTTGCCATATGAAATGGTGGTAGATAAACTACATATTGCGAGAAGATTCGAGGCTTCAGATAGAGAGAATCAAATCATACTCGCTATGCTAGATCAACAATACCATTCATCCTTGCCAAATGAAAAAAGTTTCGACTCGACGGAGATCTATCTCGACCTTCAGAGGAATTTCGGCAAACTTCCGCCTGACCCACAAGGGACTAGATGGCAAGGATTCTTTGGTCATCTATTCGGTTATGGTAGCACTTATTATAGTTACCTCTTCGACCAGGTGCTCTCGAAACGCGTGTGGGACGTCGTATTTTCGGCAGGCCAAAACGGCGCTGCTCTCGACCGGGCTAACGGCGAGAGACTGAAAGAGAACCTTCTCAAGTGGGGAGGTAGTCGTGATCCGTGGAGATGCCTCTCAGATGCCCTACAAGATGAACGTCTAGTTAATGGCGACGAGAAAGCTATGAGATTAGTGGGGAGCTGGGTTGATAGAGATGAACATGCCAAGTAGCTATTACATAGATGTCTAGGTACGGATGATTGTCTTGTATAAAAACTCACGTATATAGGTAGAGGTAGATTAGTGTTTATACGATTGTCCAGCTGTCATTTGACATAATAGATCCCTTTACTGTTGGCATATATTATAATTAACAAGAGGCAGCTTCATCCCTTATCTATAAATGGAATTCAGGGGTAGGTTGTCAATATCCCGAGAGGCTCCTGCCTCCTTTGCGAAATTCACATGTAAATTAGGTAGGTAGGTGTAAATGTTATGTCGGGGAATGTGCTACTCAATATTATGAAGTTATCTTCACCCATATAGACCCGTCGTTGCTTCTCACAGCTCTCTACGGCCCCATTTACTTATATACACGCCCGCTTCCTGCCATACACCATTTATCAATTGGCAGGAGCAAATCGGCGAAGGAAGCTGTACGTTCATTTCTCCTCTTCGGATGTCTGCGTTTTTTTTCCATCCTCTCGTTCACAACAAACGTTACTATTCTAGAATTCGATTACGTTGCTATCATCATTGCTGTTATTATCACAATTTTGCTTCAAAGCTTCGTTATATCGTGAGCATTCATACTAGGGCTCCAATAATCAATAATTTCTCGTCTCAAGGTTTCTCTCTAAAGATACGCTGCTCTAAAAGTCAACATATCCATCCATCCAGCTTCTAGTAGCTCAGACAAGACGATAGTCCCCCATCGCCTCAAGGATCTCCAAGAGGCAAGGTAGAATATACAACGACTCCTAATCCATCTGTATATTTGACACCCCCCTAAGAACAATGGCACCACACGCATTTTCTACTGGCACTCTCAGCCTCCTTACGCTGCTCGCCAGCAGCCCCCTCTCCTCTTGCCAGGGCAACTCATTCCCACCACCAGACCTAACCGAATCAGGAGTCGTCCCAACACTAACCCCCGTGCCTGGGAACAACAGCCGTGATGGCACCCGAGAAGGGCCCAACGGCCTCCGCATTATTGACGATGATGCGAAGTACCGCTACGCGGGCTGTTGGTCCGAGACTACCGAGCTCACACCCCACACCCGGGCTCTAGACGGCGTGTACCTGACCGTGGTCGGCCAGATGCAAGTGAGCCCATGCATCAACTATTGTGCCCACTCATACAACCACAATCACCCTGAGAAGAAGGGCTGGCAGTACGCCGGCCTCGAGTACGCCCGCGAGTGCTGGTGCGGTGATAACCTGTCGTTGAGGAGTATGCACCTCGCGGAAAGTGCTTGTGACACACCTGTACGTATATCTCCGCAACCCTTACCCCTTACAATTAATCCTCTTTTTTCAAAGCTAGACGTGTGAAGAAAGTGGAATAATCGACTAATCCATGTTCTAGTGCGACGGTGCCAATTCAACAGTGTGCGGAGGACATCTCGCCATCACGCTGTACAATGCCACATCCCCGGACAGCAACAAGCCAGGAAGTGGCAATCCCGGAACCGTTGAGCCACCGAAGACGAGCGGAGCACCTGTAGTATCAGGAGGATCGAAAACACCTGTAATTTCAGGAGGATCAAAAACAAGTGGTGCGCCCGTAATATCGGGAGGATCAAAGACGAGTGATGCTGAAAAACCGGCGCCGGTGGGCGAGGCTGTTGCACAGGCTGTGGGCGTAGGCCTCGTGGTTGTGGCGGTCACTTTTGTTCTCGGCATGGGATGCTTGTGAGTGGGGGTAGATGTGAGGAAAGAGGTGGTTTCTGCTGTTTGTTTCTTTTGTTGAGATCCTATGGATTTGTTCGAGTCGGCATTGAAGTCTTAATAACCTCGGTGGACGTTGGTGTTATAGAGTCGTTCCTTTAAGAGCTAGTTGTCGTGAAGAAACCTACCTACATATGAGACTCGGGGCGGAGGAGCCCGTTGCATGGAGTTAGAGGGAGGTGTTGAATAATGGATATGGAGGGAGCATCCATCCGCGTTATCCTAAATTGCCTGAATACAACGCTATCAATATTAGAAGACCCAGTCTCATCATTATGCTATTTCATCTCTCGTCGTCTCGATCGTGATAATACTATGCTTAGCCTCAAGTTGTTGAATAAACCACTTAGTTATTTGCAATAAAATAAATACCTTCATATATCTAGTGGACCCAACCCCCTCGACTTCACCGCATTCTGCACTTCCTGCCTAATATGTCCCACGACCTCTCGCCAGGCTTCTTTCCCACTGTACTCCAGCTCGTCGCTGCTGTCTTCTACTAGATAATCGAGCCACTTGACTAGTTTCGATGCTTTATCCATATCCTTCTCTTCCACCACGACACGGACTAGGTACTTTTCTAACATATCCACGTCTCGTTTATGCGGGCCTACGTCTCGGGTCTCGCGGTGCCATACGTTTAACATATCCCTTATTTCAGGCAAGGTCGTTAGTCCGTTCGTCGTAAACGCTATCTTCACAGGCTTGGGTCCGAAATGGAGGCGTGTCTGTCCGCCGGGTAAGGCGGCGTTGTCGTCTGCGTCTGCGTCTGGCTTTTTGTTGTTGTTGTGGGAATGTTTGGATGGTAGGTCTAGGCCTGATCGTTGTGCGCGCAAGCGACGGTGGTCTGCGATTACTTCCCGACGGACTTCTTCCGGTAGTTCGGCTAGGAAGGTCGGGTCTAGGTCACCGATCTCCGGGGGTTCGGGCTGGTGCTTGATGGTGGTTTGGACGATCCTCGCACTGGCATCGGCTTGGCGCTCGCGAACGCGGGCGAATAAGCCGGCTACGCGGCGTTTGGTTGGGGTCCTTTGCTTGGGCAGTTGGATGGCCCGGTCTCTGCGCGGGGATTGAGGGGCGAGGGGCGGGTTTTGCTGCCTGCTTCGGGGTCTGTATTGTTCTAGGACTTCTGCTTTCATGTCATCTGGTAGGGCGTTGAACACTTCGGGGTCAATCTCTGGTGGGATCTCGCTTGCAGGGATTGGGCTTTGGTCCCGGGATTTGGCTGTTGGTGTTTGTGCTTCGTCGCGGGCTCTGCTACCTTGTCCCATAAGCCGGCTTCTGATATCTGGTGGGAGTTCTGCAAGTACGGCGGGATCTGGGTTGGATGGCATAATAAATTGAGTCCCCGCGATATTTAAGGGGGTATTTGCCCTGACGTCATTCTCGCTTGCTCGAGATATCGTGAATGCTGGATGGCGAGCGTCTGGCTTTGGTTTACGCGGCGTTAAGGGTCCATCGGTGATAGGATCTTGCGAATCACGTCGATTCTGTTTCGAACTCGCCTCTTCTTCGCCGATGCCATCTTGGATTGGCTCTAAGGCCGGTTTCTTTGCTGAACCAGGAGTACGAAAGGCTCCAAAATTCAATTTCTTCTGGCTTCCATCGAGACCAGATAATGAAGACTTGATTGGCTCTAATTTGGTCAATTGTACGCCTAGACCGCGCAGGTCGCCGGGGGTAAACTTGTAAGAACGGAGGATTGAAACAGCCTCCTTTCCTAGCACCTTGTAGTCGTGAGTCGCAACACCAAACATAACACTCTTGTTGAAAGTGTCACATTTGCCATGACCTAAATGTTTCGGCGGATCAAGAGGTGCATCAAATGAGCGTCGCATGATTTTCATCGTGAGCTGCTTGCCTTTGACCTGCTCATTGAGCAGTCGTTTTTCCAACTCTTTGCATAAGTTGAGCACAAATTCCTCGGCTTCCTCTTGGTTAATAAACCGTATACCCCAATTGACTTCAGCAGAAACCGACTTTCGTATTGGTTGTTCGCCAACTTCCGTTCGGTCTATTCCACGAGCGTATTCCCAGAGCTTCTCGCCAGTTTTCGGTCCTAGAGTGTTGATAAGGCGCTCTTTAGAAGTCTGTCGAACATCGGTTACGAGCTTCACCCCAATCTCCTCTAGCTTGCCGGCTATGCTATAAGCAATTCCGGGCAAACTATCGACCTTTAACTCCCCAAGAAAGTCCAGTACTTCTTCTGGTTTGATTTGGTATTGACCTGCTGGTTTTGCTTTTCGAAGTGCGACCTTTGCCAAAAGGATATTACCGCCTATTCCAACGGAAACTGCACATCCTGTTTTTTCTTTGACTTGATCTCGTAAAGCTAAGGCCATCTGGTTTGCTTTCTCCTGTTCTCTCCATATACTACCTTCATCGACTCCAACGCCGTCGGAACCGACCGCAGATAGTATAATTGAGGTGATATCCACAAGAGCTTCATCAATACTGACGCTCTGCACGATACCACCGACTTCTAAGATGCATTCATAGAATGATTTGCTGGCTTCTTCGTACGCTGGAAAATCGTACGGGAGCACCTTGAGCTCAGGACATAGCTCTTTAGCTCGCTTCATCCACATGCCATTTTTGACACCGTACTTTCTCGCCGGGTAATTGCAGCTGGCAATCTCCGAACCCGCTCCCGTTCCGTGTGCGACAACAGCGGGCTTGTCAATAAAATCCGGTGCGCTTTTCAGCGAGACCGCACAGAAAAAGCTGTCAAAATCTACATGCATCACGTATCGCCTTGCGCCTGCTTTTCTTTTTATTGGCTTTCCCTGAGCGCCCTTCTCAGCAGCAAGCTTTTGCATTCTTGATTTTAACTCAGCTTTCCATGTTGACAAATGGTGAAGTCTACTTTCCGAGTAATACTGCTGTATAAAATCTGGATTTGCAGTCGATGACTTCCTCATTCGAGGATCTTGTAGTAACATGGCGTTATGTTCCTCGGAAGTCATTGCCTTTTGTTTTTCGATTGATCGTCCAGTTTGAACCTCATTTTCCATATCATCTTTGCTCTGGTGACCTGGCCTTTTATTGGAAGTATCAGGTGTAGAATCTGGAAAATCAACCATCATCACCGTGTCCTCATCCGACTGATCGGATATTCCTGGCGAGCCTCGCGACTCCTGAAGTAATCCCTCCGGTGTCATAGGCTCGCTAGACATAACCCTCTGAGCTATTTTGTCAACCGGCCCTGGTCGACTAGGTGTAATATCCCCAAGATGCTTCCCATTGATAGACTGCGCAATATCCTTCAGCTGACTTGTGTAGAAACTTGATTCGGTTTGTTCTCGATATCCTGCCAGCGGAGATGGGCTTGACTGAGTAGATATACCACTGCCATTTACTTTCAATGTCTTCTGTCTGGGGGTCTCCTCTATCACTCGGTAATCGGACCATGGTAGAAGTTTTCCGGCTTTGATAGAATCAATTACCCAAGCAGGTTTTACTATCCTGTACTTGCCAAAATCAACCATCTTTTTCGGTGGTAGTTTCGACGCTATGATATGAGTCGCCATAGTCTTGGAATCCAAATACTGTAGAAACCCGGCTCCATGTTGTACTAAATCATGGTGGAGAACCTGGAGCGATGGTTGTGTATAACCCATTACATGTGCGACTACTCCTTTGAAGATCTGAGGTTTATCGGTCGATGAGGTTCGTAGTTCGGAATCAAGATTTTGCAACTTGATCTTCTTGCGACGAAAGTAATCCCCAAACCCTCCGAAGGCGCTGGGTTCGTACTCGTCGCCCCCTTCATCTGAGAAAGTGTGATTCTCTATGCGCTTTCGCACAGAATTCGAGTTATTTTCTAGGCGACTCCCCATCTTGACAAGATTTTGCCGTCAGCATCAAAGAATATGATCTCTTATTTTAAAAATAACTTCTACTCGATTGCCTGTGGCGATCTTTCGATGGGAGGTCATCTTGGAAATAATACAATCGTGGTGATAATGACCATTAGTTAGAATATGATCTTGGGTTCTCCGGTGAATCCGAAAGAGATAGATGCAAAAAATTACGAATATTAGCTAGGATGGTCTCGAGCGGTAAACGCGTTGTAGAATGATGCTGATTAAAGAAGACGCGGACAGCGCGGGTAATGTCACGTCATCCCGTGACTAATTTCAATTAAACCTAATACAGTTAGCGTATCACCCCAGAACTCCTAGTGGGTCCGGGAAGCCATGTCCGTTATCTTATCACTTCTCTTACATAAGCAGAAAGCACGAAGGCTTCCAAGTTCGGACTTTAGCAAGCCTCTATTACGTACCTAAGTACCTATCTAGACCTTATTTTATTTCAATCGTTTTAGCCTTGCACATTGACGACAGAGTCGCGCGACGGAACTATCTGTCCTTTCGTATCCGTTCCATCTAGTATTCACCGAAAGAGTACAACAATGAACAACGAACAGTTTCGTCGCCTTGTCGGTGCCAACACCCCCAAGCCTTCCGCGGATCGCAATGGCGCGTCTCCAGGTGCAGCCACTCCGCGCGGAGTATCACTTGGTTCTAGGCAGAAATCAAGTATACCCATGACACCGTAAGTCTAGTACTAATCATATTTAGTTACGTACATTATTAACTAATGTAGGCGTTCAGTTGGCTTCCATAAACCCGATTTCGCGCGACAGTTATCAGACCAAAACAAGGGTCAGAAGCAACCTAAAAAATTTAAGTCGTATGATCCGAAAGGCAGCAAACTAGCAGAAGGGTACGTCGATCGTTCTCGAAATAGGGCCGCGGAAGAAGAAGATGAGCGAGCAGCGCGAATAAAGGCACTAGAAGAGTCTTTGAAGAAGGAAGAGATTGATCAAGAAACCTTCGACAAGCTCCGGAGTCAGATTGCTGGCGGAGATCTTTCCAGCACGCATTTGATAAAAGGCCTCGACTTTAAACTACTTGAGCGAATACGAAAGGGGGAAGATGTCTATGGCGACGGTGGAGAAGGCGCGAAAGAGGAATCTTCCGAGGAAGAAGCCGACTTTGACGAAGAGCTAGACAAACTAGGAGAAGAAGAGGTCACCACAGTCACGAAGGAGAAAACTAAAAAGAAGGGTCAATTATCAACCGCTCCGCTAAATCCATCGAAGAAGCGAACGAGAGACCAAATTTTAGCCGAGATGAAGGTTGCGAGGGAAGCTGCGAAAGCAAAAGAAGATACCGGTCTGGGCTCAAAGTTCAAGAGGATTGGCGCGAAGACTCCCGGAACGAGAATAGAGAGAGACAACAAAGGTAGAGAGGTATTAATCGTGGTGGATGAGGACGGCAACGAGAAGCGTAAAATACGAAAGACTCAACCTGCGATCGAGGAAACACCGAAAGCTGCGGATATGATGCCTGATAAAAATGCCAAACCACTCGGTATGGAAGTTCCGGAGCAGTATAGGAAACAGGCCGAAGAACCAGAAGATGAGGATGTTAATATTTTTGATGATGTCGGTGATGACTACGATCCTCTTGCGGGACTGGAAGAGGAGGATTCCGAGGACGAAGAAGCCGGCGAGAAGAAAACACAACCGCCTGAAGTTGGCAAAGAAGACAATATTGCTATGCCTCCTCCACCTCGTCCAACCACGACAGAACCGCGGAACTATTTCAAGGACTCTAAGACGGGATTGATATCATCAGAAACACTCAAGGCGCCTTCTATGTCTGATCCGGCAATACAAGCTGCTTTCAAGAGGGCCGCATCTCTCAAACAAATTCCCAAGCCAACCGACGAGGAGGATGAAGAAGCTAGGGCTAAGGCGGAGCGCCTGAAGAAATTATTGCAGTCGGACGACCGCGACGCGGAGGATATGGATATGGGCTTCGGTACGAGTAGGTTCGAAGACGAAGAGGACTTCGAAGATAAAACAGTTAAGCTATCAGAATGGGGACGTGAAGACGACGAGGATGGTCGCGGTGGGGGAGGTGGCCCTAAGCGCAAGAGAGCTCCCAAAAAGCGGAAGGGAGACGGTAATAATGCTGCGGACGTGTTACGAGTGATTGAGAAACGCCGAGCTGCGGAATAATTCTACACTTAGTCAGATCATAGATAATAACAATTGTAAATTGGCCATTCTCTCTGATTTACATTATTCCACATGTATCCATGGATGTGATGTGCTAATTTATTAGGTCGTAGGCTTGTTAATCCCCTCCATGGAAAAGGGGCTATGCGCCAACTTTCCCAGCCAAGTCCCACAAAGAAAAGCATATCGCATATCACTGCCCGCTGTTGCCCACCGCTGACTTGTCCAACTATTTTCCACTTTTAAGTTCTCGTAAACAACTTTCACTTTTAAATAAATCTCAACATCAATTGATTTCTCTAAGAAGCTAGTCCTAAAATATTGGTAGACGTCTTTACCCAATATCTTATCATTGCATTAAATTATCGCGTTAGAATAGACCTAGGCATCATATCAATATGTCGGAGCCCGTCCCACTTTGGCTAGACTGCGATCCAGGTCACGATGTGAGTTTGAATTCACCCATTACTTTTTCCCAACCAATCAACCATGAAATATCCCAAACAAGATGCCATGGTACTCCTTACGTCGGGGCCGCCGCCGCAATGTAGCATCCTGGCGGATCCATCCCGTGTTTCTGGCTTAGGCCGGCTTCGGCTCCGCGTCACGTTGCTACCCAGACGCCGCCGGCACGGCAACCCCGGAAACCCCCACGGAGTTCACCTCCTACACTACATCCTCCCATATCATATCACACAAGATCATATACCACAACCTTAAACACCACACTTACACGCACGAAAACAACTAACCAACCCCCCAGGACGCCTTCGCAATCCTCCTAGCAGCCCACCACCCCGGCATCAAGCTGCTCGGGATAAGCACCGTCCACGGCAACGCCTCCCTCGACAAAACAACGCGCAACGCGCTCTCCGTGCTCGCCGCAATCGGCAAACACGACTCTATCGCCGTGTACCCCGGCGCCGCGCGCGGACTCGTCCGCCCCGCCGTCCACGCCACCGAAATCCACGGGGCCTCCGGGCTCGACGGCACAACGCTGCTCCCCCCTCCTCCGCCGGACCGGCTCGCGACATGTACTTCCCCCACGCACCCCAGCGCGATCACCGCCATGGCTTCCGCGCTGCGCGACGCCGCGCCTGGGACAGTGTGGATCGCGGCGACTGGGGCGCTGACGAATGTCGCGGCTCTGTTCGCCGAGAACCCGGATTTAGTCGCGAAAGTAAAGGGGTTGACGGTGATGGGGGGCAGTGTGGGAGACGGGTTCACGGACGCGGTGATGGGCGTTGTGGATGGGAAGCCGCGGATCGGGAATTACACCCAGTGGGCGGAGTTCAATGTCCTAATTGACCCCGAGGCGGCGGCAGCGGTTTTCCATAACCCCGTGTTGGCGGCGAAGACGACGCTGATTCCCCTGGATTTAACGCATTTGGTTCTTGCTACGAAGGAGGTGCAGGAGTTGTTGCTGTATGGACCGCCGACTGAGAGGGGCAGGGAGGGCAGGCCGAGGGAGGGGAGGGGCAGGTCGGATTTGAGGGTTATGTTGGTTGAGTTGTTGAATTTCTTTGCGGGGACTTATCGGTGAGTTAGAATCCCCCATTTTGCGTGTGTGGGTTGGTGAAGACTGAGAATTGTGGGCGTTTAGGGATAAGTTTGGTATTACGGAAGGCCCGCCGCTACATGATCCGTTGACGGTGGCGGCGATACTCACGGGCACGGAATATGAGATCCCGTTCTACGACTACGATGCTAGGAAACCTGAGGGTGCTGATCGGAAAGAGCGCTTTTCGGTTGAAGTCGTGACAGAGGGTACACTTGAGGATGCTCAGGAACGCGGTACCCAGACGGGTCGCACTATTGTCAAGCTGTTGCCCCCCGGAAGTGAGGGTGTTCGCATACCCCGCGGCTTAGATATTCCGCTTTTCTGGAAGGTTATCGAGGAGTGCTGTGAGAGTGCTGATCAGGTTAACAAGAAGATACTGTCTAAGCCCGCGAATTGATGGGCAAATGATTACGGCTTACGACTCATGAGGATGAGACCTCAAGATAGGTAGAGAAAAGAAAGTGAGTACCTTGCTGATAGAATGATGACGAGTATATGAATTTGAATAGACTTATATTACACTCGGACAGTCTAAATTGGTAGTATTCGTACCGAAAGACATTCTATATGACCTATATTCCAGCGATTATAATGTCTATCCCACGAGTCTAATTAGTAGCTCATTTTCCAAACGTACTCCGGGTCGACAAAACTAAAAAATTACCTAGTATTCGAATAGCAACGCCAAAGATACAAAATCATCCAATACCATTCTATGTACCACCTAGTTCTAATATCATTTCTTCACCGGTCGTTCGCCAAGAAATAAAAGATCATCATCATCTCGCTCGCGTTTCAGCCCAGCGCCCGCAGACGCCTCCCCATTCTGACCGAGCTTCGGTCCCGAGCTCCAAGCCAAGTTCTGATGGAATGACGCAAGAGGCGGTCGCCCCGGCGGAAATTGGGAGTGCGGTATTTGGCCCTGTTGGTTCATCTGAACCATTCTGCCCTGCTCATGAACCGAGCCCAGTGTGGGTATTTGGGCCGGCACACCCGGATGGGCCGCGGGAGGTGGCATACCCGAACGCCATGCATTGATAACCGGGGGTTGCTGTGGTAGTCCGTGATTTGCTAGAGAGCATGATGGTTGGTCTTCGAAAATCGGTATTTGTGAAGTCTCTGTCATAGAAGGGAGACCATCGTGAACAAGAGGCTGTAGATCTTGATGTGATGATGTGCCCCCACGAAGATTGCCGGGTGGTAGCAATGCAGCTTGAGACATGGCTTCTGAATGTCCTGGTGTACGAGCCAATGGAGGCGCCTGCGCAGTCGTCGAGGGCGCAACCATCGTGGCGTTTATCTGCGGAGTTTTAAAACAGGATGGATCATTCCCAGTAATACAGAAATAATCGGCTTCATTTCCCAACACTTGTAACAGCTTCCTCTGATTGAATTTGGCTAGTTGCGCCCTGAAACTAGCCATCCGGTTATCCCACTCGGATTTGGCCTTGTCGTATTCCGTAGGAACCTTTCTGATGTACCAGGTCATAACCCCTTTTCCATTGGTTTGGCTAGTAAAGGAAATGTGAGACCGTGAACAGCAGTTTGCAATCACCATCCCAATATGTCTCTGGGCCATCTTTTCGCTTTCCTTGATTACCCAATTGTCCAGCTTGGGGTTGTGAAGGTTATCTTTCATCAACGTACAAACCCGACAGCCACAGGGATCTAAGTATACCTTGCAGCGTGGTCCTCTCCAAATCGGCTGTCCTGGGAGAGCGTATTGGTTCCAAAATACCACAACAATTGTTCTAACTAGTGATGATAGTACAGGATCTAAGGGAGATACTGATCGGTTTTCTAGGACGTCCATAAGACCGCCGGCGAAGGGAATATAGAGGTTGAGGAGCTCAAATGGAACGATTCTTCCACTTTGGTTGGTGAGCTTCCTCGCCAGATCACGAAGATCTTCTTCCATGTTCAGGTCCAATAACAATATACACAAATTGATGAGTGTCTGGCTAGTTACTGGCGGCGGCGGTGGCGGTGGAATTATGTTCCCATCTTTTCCCCCGTGAGCAGCTTGGTTCTGTTGCCAACAGCGAAAACCACCCACGCTCACAAGATGGTTTACATCAAGTCGCACAACCAGGGATTTGACGATAGTTTTGAGCCAGGCGAATGAATCAGGAACTCTCAGTTCATTTCGAGTAGCTTTAACATAAAACTCCCAACAGAATCCCAAAGTAAATGCAGCGTTCTCGCAGTTTTTATACATGAGAGGGCCAAGACTAGGTAGGTATCGAATGTCAGATTTTCATGAGAAATAAGTGATAACTATAAGACAACTTACGTTTTCAACAGCCAGTCGTAATCCCGACGACAAGCAATCCAGACAAGAACTTGTCCATCTTTCTCGCATAGTGAAGACGTGTAACAGAGACTGACCATTTTGTCGAAAAGACCGAGAACGTGCGCTTCTAATTCGTTTGGTAGTCTGCCACTAAGATCATTCAACCCCATGATGAAGCTGTATTGCTCGTCAAGGGTTTTTAGAGCGAAAATAGACCGATCGAGACTATCATAGTTAGTATTAATCAACCCAGTTTGTAATGTTAGGTTACTAACGCGGAGATCAATGTAGTAAAGGGTAGCATCGAAGACCCTCTTAACCTAGCCAATACCCACAAGAAGAACTTAGGTGAAAGGTTGGCTTCGTTATTGTTACAGATTAGATCGAACAGATATTGGCTTTGACATATTATCGCAGCGTCGAGAATTTTGACGATACTAGGCTCGGGAATATCCATCCTGCTATTCGACTTCACGCCCTTCGGGGGGAAGAATAACTTGCATAGACTAGTCAGTGTGTTTAAAAACCCGTCGTCGCCTCCGGACCTAGCACATTTTGATGAAAAGTATTCAAGCAAGTCGGCTGCTGTATAGTCGTCACGGGCTTTTGAGTTCTGTGTAAAATAGGTGACGGTCGTAGCTTGAGGGACCATTAGCAAGGCCTTGAAGAATTCAACGTTAGTCAATGTCTCAAGCCAATCCATTTTCCGATGATACTAACTGATGATTTATAATATCGTGCAAATTGATACATCTGGGTGAGTTAGCGAAATTACGTATGAGCCTGAGAATTGTTAGGACGGACATCCTCGTATTCATCACCCCCATAACTTCTATAAACGCGTTCGTCTTCGTCGGGATCATAGCCCTCGAAGACGTTGCCTTCTATCATAGCGTGGGGATCCACACCCAAGTTATATGGCTTTCTAAGGGGGGTTCCGTCAAACAGCGCTATTCGTAGAGTCCAATCTAGGTCATCAATTTCAATTATGTTGCCTGGGTCTGAGTCAATATCATCTTCATCCTCACTTTCATCACGTTCAAAGCACGCATGTGCGCAGTCCCCATAAATGGTTACTAATTCTTTCTTCTCCAATTGGACAATGAAGACATTAAAACGGCATCGAGACTCAAGACTCTGTAAGTAGCGGAACCGCGCCAAATCAGCCTCTATTAAACCCTCGGCGGAAAGGTCCGTGTTCGAAGACTTATTGAGCAAATAGAGAAATTCGCCAGTATGAGTCGGTACGTCTCGGGCGCTGGAAGTCCATTTCCGGACTAGATCTTCGAAGTCTTCGCGCCTGCTAGACAAGTCCTCAGTTCGTGATGGAAGTTTTTTGATCGCTTCGAGCAGCTCCGTCTTAGAATTCCTAAGGATAATGTCGTCGTTAGACGGTGCCATGACATCGATGGCGCTCAGCGGTTAGGTGGCTGCACTACTCTAACTTTACAAGTGTAGAAAAGAGTCAATGTAGTTTCCACATCCATTTAGTCAACATCATTAGAAGTCATCAATTTTATGATCGCGTATAGAGGTGGAACATTAGGTGACAGGGATTCTCGTGAATACCTAGCAGTCGGGGATCAGTCAAATACCCACAACTGAACAATTCCCGGACCCAATTTGGCCAATCGATAGAGCAGAATATGACATATCATTTACAAAAAGGAGAGTCCCTCAAGTGAGGCTGAAAACGCGTCAATAGCGTGTCGTCGGTGTGTCAAATTTGTCCAGGGTTTAAAAAATTGTTGATTTTTTAACCCAAACCGCTAACACCCCGTAAAATAAATAGGTATTGTATACTTGAATAATTCCAATATGAAAAATCTAATTTCTAAAGTTGTGAAGATTGTCAGAATGATCACCAGTAGATTCTTCACTGCAAAATTCTCTTGTCTCAATTGCAGTCACGTGAGCGAATAAATATTGAAGATATTCCCAACACACGGACCACCCCAGCTACAAAGGCTTGGTCCAGGCACGTGATGAGGGAAATGTAGTCAGATGTTAAAATTTATATTAGCGTTATGACACGGTAACATATTCTCACTTGATGTCTAGTTCCAAGATGTATATCATGAGCTGTTCGTCATTTAATCGAAGAAACTAATTTTTGAGTCCGTTCAGAGCATACCAAAGTGATGTACAGAATAGAAATATTTGGCTTACGACTCGGATGTCTCATCTGCCATTTACTAGATCGGATCCAAAGACTTTCCAGGCCAGCAATGAGAGCTTGGAGTTCTTTTTATAATATATAGGTATTTATCGTATTTATATGGAAGAATCAATTGACATTCAAGAGTACAGGTGCTTATACACTTTAACGTAATGCATTGAGCATGAGATTGGATTGCTGAAGAATGATTCTCAAACTCATTCATTCTGATCTCATCAAAGTTTACCCGCCCGCTCTCCGAATATCCCCCTGTTTCCAAGATCCAACTGCATACAACATAGGATGGATCCGTTATTTAGGTATGTGCCGATTGGTGTACATCGTAACGTCACTCGGACTTCGTCCTGTTGCAACTATCCACTCCATCCGCGTAACCCTAGGCTGACGGGGTGCCCCTTTTCTTACCTTATGGCCCCACTATCCCCATTATCACCGTCGGCATTAAGTCTAACTGAATGTTCGCTCCATAGTAAAGTCATCACTTTCAAGGTCTTAATTGGATGACCTTCGCAAGTTACTAGTAGCACTAACGCGCATCTTAGGCTTATATCCCTTCCGTTCTCGGGACATGGTCCATTGCACACTACTCTCTTGGCACTATTATCCTAGAACGCTTGAGGAGGTATTTAAGGAAACTCGACTTAGAATGTATATATTATCTTTTTAGATAGTATAAAGATATAAATTTAGACTTCCAATTACTTATAGATCAGTATGGCTTCCGACAGGTCCCAATCTAAGCTTTTCCAACCGCTAGCCATCGCCGATGGCAAGATCACTCTAAAGCACCGTGTTGTCCATGCCCCGCTGACTAGAAATCGTGGTACACCATACTCTGAGTCGACTCCGGAAAAGCCGAATCGGATATGGGTGCCAAATGATCTTATGGTTGAGTACTATTCTCAGAGGGCTACAGAAGGAGGACTCATCATATCAGAGGCCATCCCTCCTTCACTTGAAGTAAAGCAAAACAATCCTTAGATATACCTAGGTACTTTTCAAATCATTTCTAATGGATGTTTTAGGGAAATGGTATGCCTGGAGTGCCCGGTCTGTTCATCCCCGAACACGCAGACGGGTGGAAAAAGGTCGTTGACGCCGTCCACGCCAAGGGTGGCTATATCTATGCGCAGATATGGCATTCTGGGAGAGCAAATATTCCTCAGCTTACAGGTCCGCCACTTTTCAGGCTATCTCACCTCCGCACCTTCATGTGCAACTTGAAATGTCACTGTTAGCTTATCATATATGTCTGACGTCTGGTGTGACAGGTACCCCAATCTTGTGTCCCTCGAGTACGCCGTGGGATGACCCAAATGATTTTTATGGTAAGAATATCTAGAACATATTATCATAGTTCATATACCGCATACACCTATCAAAGAGATTGTGTAGAGTAGCAATGGTTCTGAACTCAACCTCAAATGGAAAACTCTTCTAAACCCCTAAGCCCCTAACTCCTAATCCCATGAAAACAACATTTACTAACTTCAGATCACAGCATACCCTCCGCCCCACAGTACTCAACAAGTCAAACTTGTGGATTACCCTCCAATCGAGATGACAATCCCCAAAATCAAAAGCACAATCCAAGACTACTGCAACGCCGCAAGACTAGCCCAGAAGGCCGGCTTCGACGGCGTCGAGATCCACGGAGCCAACGGGTATCTACCCGAGCAGTTCCTCAGCTCCAACATAAACCGTCGTACAGACGAGTACGGCGGAACGCCCGAGAAGCGCTGCAAGTTCGTGCTAGAACTGATGGACGAGCTCTCCCAGGTCGTCGGGCAGGAGAACCTGTCGATCCGGCTATCGCCATTCGGCCTCTTCAACCAAGCGCGGGGGACGCAGCGTCTAGAGACATGGAGCCATCTATGTAAGGAGATCAAAGCCAACCACCCCAAGCTCTCCTACATCAGCTTCATCGAGCCGCGCTTCGAGCAGATATACACGGCGGAGGAGAAGCAGAAGTTCCTCGACTCCTGGGACCTACCGGACATTAGCCTCGAGCCTTTCCGAAAGATACTCGGCGATACCCCCTTTTTCTCCGGAGGAGGGTGGAACGATAAAAATGCCTGGGGGGTTCTGGAGAGAGGGGATTACGATGCCTTGGTTATCGGACGATACTTTCTTAGTAACCCCGATCTGGTCGAGAGACTCCGCCGCGGCTTGCCGCTTTCGAAGTATGATCGCTCTACTTTCTATGGACCGCTGGAGAAGAGTAGTGTTGGGTACACAGACTATCCAACTTACGAGAAAACGGTACCGAACTGAGCATGACCGTTTGCTGCAGGGGGGTTGGAGGTATAGCAGGTGATCTAGTATCCATACAGGTTATGCATACTCCTTAGATATGTCTGGTCCTATATAGTCAACCCAAGAATAAATGCTAGTCCCACCATAGGTGGCCCAGAAAGATCTCTTTATGACAGCCATAGCAGTTCCAAAAAAAAGATTATGATCTCGCCCAGGCTCGAACTGGGGACCTTCTGTGTTCCGCGCACGAAGTTCGTGATGTTAGACAGATGCCCTGTGGGGAAGATATTAGCTTGACTGGATTTTTTATATGAGATCCACTTAGTGAGGGAAGACGTTTACTTACATGACCAACTAGACCACGAGACCTGTTAGAAGACTTCGATAATATTTGATATATAGTATCACGCTAGTAACGAGAAGAAGAAATTTGAGTCAAAAAGTTTGGCTTGTTAGAGCGCTAGCTGGTGAAGGTCTGTACACGAAGCTTGCAAAATTTCCACGATACACAGTTCGGGTTTCCTCTATAAGAGAAACATATTAGAACGTTCTAGCCTCATATACATAATTACATAGGCTATTTCAGTATTGCTATGTAGACTTATATACGGTTGTGGTGGTAATGGTGGTTGTGGTAGTTTAAATCGCAGGGTTTTGGGTGTGGTTACGCTGACTATTGGATGCGATGTCACTCGCCAATCTCTGACTATCGCGTTTTAAGCATGTATTATAACCACTTCCCTGACAAGTCTCTTTTGTTGAAATTGACTAGCTTCAGTTTGCGTACATGGGCTAGATTAAACGTTATACTAGGTAGGTAGCCTGCCTATACGATACACGCATATGCTCGGGGATAAGCCTTATTCGCGGCTCAAGATGAATAGGACCCTGATACATACCGGAAGTTTTGTCTATCTCCATCCATTACTTGGAGATTACTTAGAGCTTATCCCGGTGGTCATTATATCGAACCGGACATAAGCTTATTACTTATATAATAGGTCTAGTCCGAGTCTTTGTAAACTTCCCGGGATAGTCTATCATTAGCATGGAAGTTTTCATTGGGTGCCTCGGAACTGCTTATCGATTCTATAGCTCGGCCGAAAATAGGCTTAGACAAGGATTTCGTCGAGCTGGTCGAGATGGAGGTGATGTATGTATGGCATATATAAGGTATGATGGGCAAGGCGATGTTCTTGGAGTTCGTCGTCACATATTCATACATACGTCGACTTCCAACCTAACAAAACCATCATCATGGCTTCCGTCATGGAGTCTGCTATCTCTAGCCTGAAGGAGGCCGGCCTGGAGGACGTACTATACACGCCTGGCCACCCGGCATACGAGGCACGAGTCGGGTCATACTGGTCATTGACATCTCGTCAGCAACCCTGGGCTATCGTGCAGCCTCGAAACACGGAAGAGGTCTCCAAGATCGTGAAGGCTCTAGTAGGAATTGCCGGTTGCAAGTTTGCTATCCGCAGGTTAGTCCCAAGCTGCCCATGTCTAGTAGTCTTGCATATTGCTAATAGGTAATTACGTGCGTAGTGGCGGCCACATGCCACATATAGGAGCTGGTAATGCTATCGAAGAGGGCGTCACCATCGATCTTGGGCTTATGACGGAAACAACTTATCATCCGAAGACAAGGCTTGCGTCAATACTCCCTGGTGCCAAATGGAGGAATGTCTATGCAGATATGGAAAAGCGTAGGTAACATACTTGAAACAGGCGGGATGTGAATTTGTTGACAATTGATGTTACAGACGGAATGATGGTTGCTGGTGGCCGTGAAGGCTTGGTCGGAGTTGGGGGCCTCTTGACTGGTGGCGGATTGACTTTTTATAATTGTCGCTATGGGTGGGGCTGTGGTAAGTGATACCCTTTTTGTGTTGTGAGAATAGGACTGGATACTTACCTACTTTCCAATGCAGACCAAGTTGTCAACTACGAAGTCGTTCTGGGCGACGGAAGCGTAATCGAGGCCAATAAGACGATGAATTCGGATCTATTCCGTGTTCTAAAAGGAGGCCATAACAACTTCGGCATAGTCACGCGATTTGACATGCAAACCTTCAAGGCACACGACATCTGGGACGGGAGTTCAATCATCTCGCCAACTTATACGGACGAGGCCATTGACGCTTATGTCGACTTCTCGAAGAAACTTGCTAAAAACGCCAATAGCCATGCCACCATGATGTTTGCTTTCGTACCTTATGCACAAGAGCACATCATAAACGTTGTCTTTACTAGTCTCGACGGGGTTGAGAACCCAGAGACTTTCCAGAATTTTCTGAGGATCCCGGGTCAACAGGAAAAAAAGATGACAACAGTGGCCACGAAAGTAGCAGAATTCCTTCTTCCTTCAGGGAGGTAGTAAGTCAAACGTTCTTTGATTTTAATGTACGATACAGCGGATCCCCTTAGCTAACTTACTCGGTCAGTGACTTCTGGATGACCATCACTTTCAAGCTCGACAGTCGAGTCATTCGTAAAGCAATCGACGCGTACGAGGCCTTATTAGCAGACCTCAAAAAGGCCATCCCCGATAGTAACTTCAGCGTCAACATGGTCTTCCAACCACTGCTGGCATCCTGGACACAACATTCCGTGGATCAGGGCAGCAACATATTTGGTCTCGAACATGTAACGGAGGATTGCGTCGTGCTAGTAATTGCAGTCGAAGTCGCAACGTCCGAGTTGTCTAAGAAAGTTAGCGAACCTGCAACAAGAACAATGTTTAGTAAGGTTGAATCGTACGCTACGCTGCTTGACAAAAACGTTGGATTTCTGTATCTCAATTACTGTGATGGATCTCAAGACCCTCTTAAGAGTTACGGCGAGGAGAATATTAAAAGGATGAAAGAGGCATCGGCGAAGTATGATCCAGCCGGAGTGTTCCAGGAACGGGTTCCGGGCGGGTTTAAGATTTCCAAGGTGGAATGAAGGCACCTTGAATGAAGGTATCACGAAATCGAACAGATGATAGATGCAATGTGAAGCCAATGCTATGACCCAAATATTCGTTGCTTGTTATATCTAAGTAGGACGTGTCACCGTTGACGACGAGGCTCGCATCGAATACCTGGACAGGCTGTGTCGAATGTCCCTTAGTATGAGGCACCGTTTCGGTTAGAATCGAGGCGCTTATCAACCGAGCTCGTCGTCAAATAGTGTACTGTTGTTAGCAACTAGAATTCCATGCGATCTCCGACGGCCTCTTCCCGAAGCTTCCGCCCTAATTCATCCTTCTCCTGGATCTCCTCCTTAATCCGCTGCTCTACCTCGTCCCTGATAGGTCCGAGATCAGGTGGTATAATAGAGAATTGCACGCTGGGTGCGGACTCGACGAATCGTAGCTGCTCGCCGACGTGCTCTATAATATCATCGAGCTTCTTCTTAGTATTCTTGTTTTGGCGCGGCTCGCCCAAGATCTGTTGTAATGTGGGCAGGAGCGTGTCTTGGCGGAATCGCTCGCGCCACGGAGTGTGGAAGGGGATCTCCGTAGGGATAGTCTCTTTGTGTCCGATAGCCACAGCTGTCTCATACGCCCAGGCACGGGCAACGTTCCGTGGTGTGTAACCACCCCCACCAAACATGAGTAGAGGGATATTGAGGCTTTTACAGTACTCCACACATGACGCATGGCCCTGAACGAGCAGATTGAATTTACCTAATCTGTCTCCCGCTAGGGAGTCCGCGCCGCACTGTAAAGCAATTGCACCGGGCCTGAACTTCTCGATACATCGTGAGATAATGCTCTTGAAAAGCCACTCGTATTGCTCATCGGTAATCCCATCATTTAAAGGCACATTGATGGCATGATGGGCTCCTGGATTATGCTCGCTTTTAGGGCCGTTGTCGTCTAGGCCGCCCGTACCGGGAAAAAAGACCATGGGGTCGTACTTGTGGAAGGAGACCGTCATGACACGATCGGTAGAGAAGAATGCCTCTTCCACACCGTCGCCGTGATGTACGTCGATATCGATGTAAAGAACTCGAGGGTGGACGCGCAGCAATTGTAGTATACCAAGGACAATATCATTGATATAACAGAATCCTGAAGCCTCCGATTTCTTGGCGTGATGTAGTCCACCACCCCAGGATATGGCGATGTCAGATTGTCCCGAACATAATTTTCTCGCCGCATCTAGAGAACCACCAGCGGACATTGAACAATAGTCATATAATCCCTCAAAAAGTGGACAGTCACTACCTCCCAGATTGTACTTAAGATCTGGACTAGAGTTGTCGACGTCAAGTGGAAGTGGCTGAGGCTCAACCATGGCGAGAAAGTTGACGTATTCTTCCGTATGGAAACCTGTGAGCTCTTCGTATGTGGCCGCGCGAGCAGTGTAGTTATCCATTGCGAAATTCATACCGTATGATGACACCAGACTCTTGGTGAGAGTTAAGCGCCAAGGCTTCATGGGATGTGTCTGGCCGAAGTGATGTCTCTCCATTTCAGGGTTATAGTGAAATGAGACGGTGTAGCCCTTAGGTTTCGTGATGCCATACTCATGAGCGAAACGTTTGACTTTGTTGAGATAGGCGGCATTTTCTAGGTCGCTTGGGCGATCTAAAGGTTTGTAGAACTTCTTAACCACTGGCTGATCCACATTGACCTTGTGAGGCAGGTAGTTGGGTTTTGGTATCCGTAACGAATAATGATTTGCCGGGTCTACTTCCATCGTGAAAGCTTGCAGATGTACTGCTGCTGATTAAATAATTTGAATATTCAAACTGTAAAAAGTAATAGTGTTGTGTCTGTGATGGTTCGCCCGCGCGACAATCGCGACAATATTTATTGCTCTGGATGATAATTTTCAAAGGTTGAGTAAGATGGATGAGGGAGACGTTAAAAATCGATGGTAGTAGTGAGCGCGTCGCCTATCGGCAGTCAAGATTTCTCGTAACTCATTAGATGAAGAAAATTAAATGGCGTCCCTTATAACATAAAAATTAAGTAGTTTATCACTTGGAAGGATGTCTTTTCGAATGGCGATGAAATTGTTGTTAATTGTGACGAAGTTTGAAGATGGATGAAGGCGACTTTCAGCCGTACCACTACCAAAGCGCGGTAGTTACCGGCTAGTCCCACTGTAACGCACTAACGATATGCAAAATTAAAGACGCTAATCCCAATTGGTAACGAATTAGATCTGTGTCAGATATAGGTGTGGCTTCCTCCGCAGCTCCGGCGCTATGTGACCCACTCGGGCTGCCGGGTACCTTGAGAACTCGATACCCGCCAGACAAAGCCCAGTTTAAACTTTGGCGGCTCTCCATGGCGCATCTATAAGACATTGTTCTGGCTGGGGTAATTTCCCCATCTTCATTCAAATACAGGACTACCTCTTAACCGGTATTGTTTCAAACTCTAACCCGAGGACTTACACTATCATCTTCTATTGCTCTGTGTTCCTTTCAGGAGACTGTCAACAGCCTCACCACCTACGCCCTAGGCTGTCAAGTTAAGATGACAAACGAACAAAAGACATCCCCTGCAATGAATTTAGATATGGAAGCCGTTTCCAGCCATCAACTCACCGTCACCGTTCATAAGACATATATCAACATAATATCCTTCCTTTTCTAATGATCAAGGCATTTGAATTTTGATGTAGATCGACTGATGCATTAAAGTAATTACTGTAATGTTTTGTATGGCAGACCTGCCTCTTATGTAGATATGGTATAGTACCTATTACATACCTATATAAGAGTTTACTGCACCGGCATCATTCTTAAGTATGAATTTCAATTGGGATTAGGTACCTACCTACCTGATAAATATTCAGATAATGAGACCTATTAGTTAAAAAAGAGAAGAGAAGAATGCATAGATCTGTACCTGTTCAAACTTCAAATTACCTACAAATATCGCTTACTAATATGGCCACGTGACCGATTACTAAACAGGTCTCTGGATCTAACGCTTCAATTAGTGTATTATGCTGGATATAGTACTCTTCAATTTAAGGATTATACACTGATAGACCGGTATATGATGACGAGCCGAATTACGTAATTTATTGGTTTACATCCTAATTTTTGGCTCAGCAGTTTTCTTCCTTTCTATCATTCACTTTCATAATTTCATCCACTCGAAAACGACACCCCACATTGGCACTGGGGACTAGGACCACTACTCCTGTTTGCGCCTCCCGTGGCAAGCCATTTCGTACCTAGCGAATGCCTAAAGAAGCCATAATTTATTCCTTCTTTACGTATTCATAGTGGCGTCCTCATAAATTTGTATCGCGTCGTTCTTGACTTGAGAGAACACATTTTTGAGATCAATTCTTGGAACTGGTTAGGAAGGTGAGCCACAGCTCGAATTCACAACCGTTATTACAGAAAAAAAAAATCAATATGCATGTGATTGCCAACTTGCAACCATCTCTCAACCTTTTTCAATCTTCAACCCTCATGCCATTATTGTCACATTCCCTATGATCCCCAGCAAATATTGCGCACTGTTTCTGGGACGAGGTTACAAGCAACAATTGCGCAATCAAAAACAAACTTTAGAATCAATTAAAACACAGTACAAACTCAAGTACGGCAGAAAAAAACAATATCAACAAAACAAAACGACATTGCAACCTATTTCAGAGCAATTTCGTCTCAGCCTTTATTTCCCCCTTCTTCAGATCTCCCCTTGCACTTAAACAATCATGCGCATGTGTCGTTCACCTCATTAAACACTCCTCATCATCACTTCAAGCGCGCCTCCGCTTAGAGGGCCAGGTTAACAACCATGCCTAGAGACGACCTCTCTATAGACTTTGTGAAGAAGATGGCGCCCTCCGCCGAGGCCCAAGATCCGGCCGCCATCCTCGAAGACTTTATCTACCGAACGTCCAACCTACCCGAGGAACTACGCTTCTACCAAGACGAGATAGCATACAAAGACCGTTTATTCAACGACCATATCAAGATTATCGAAGACTGCGACGCTAAGATCCAACGCTGGATTCGAACGAACGGTAGCCATGCGCCCTTCCCTCGAGAGCAGGCATTGCGCGAAACCATCCGTAATAACTATGAGAAAGCCGATAAGCTTGCGGAGGAGAAGATTGCTCTGGCACATAAGGCTAAGGTCCTTATTGATAAGCATCTTCGACATCTCGACATGCAGATCAAACAGCTAGGTGATCGAGGAGAGCCCGGCTTCACCGACCCTGATGAACTTCCCTCCACGGTACGACCTAGCGCCGCGAACAACAACAACCCCAGTCTTCGAGGGCTATCCGTGACAACGTCTAACATCACGCCACTCAATCCTATCTCGACCAACGCAACTCCAACGACTTCGCGAGCCGCTAACCCCCAAATCCGAACAACCCAATCGCAAACCCACATCTCCAATTCCGCACCTACGTCCCCCGCCGCAAGTATGATCATGAGTAACCGTAACCAGCGCGAGTCCTCTGCTGGACCGTGAGTAACCTTACAATCATTATGTGTCCCCAACTACTGCACCATTTCAATACTTTTTGGGAGCCCCCGTCCCATTGTTGCAGTAGTCTCTGCTTATGATCCAAGGCACATTACCAATACTCATACCGATGATTCACAGAACTATACATAAGTTATAAGTACTAACAAACCATTGTAGTGGAAGTGGTGTCCCCAAGAGAGGGCCACGGGTGAGTTCTGGCCTAGGCAGTCTGCCTACGGCATCGAGTGGGTTGGCTCGGCATTCTTCTCTCGGGCCAGGGACACCCAAGGCGGGAACACCAGGAGCAACCGTTAGGGCTGGGAGCGCAGGACCCCGAGCCAGTTCTAAAGCAGGAAGTATAGGTGCCGGGAGAAGAGGCACGCCATCAGCAGGAGTTAGTCGTAAGAAACCACCAAATTCGAAATCGACACTGTCACGTGTGAGACGTGCTGGGATATCAAAGGGATCCCCGGCATCGACAGCAGATAGCGAGCTTTCCGACGCTGAATCCGTTCGATCGTCACGCGCCGGGTCTCGAGCCGGGAGCGGAACGCCTGTTCCCCGCCCTCACCTACATCATAAACACCGTCGTACTCACAGTAAAGTAGAAGGAGATGAAGAGATGCCAGACAGGGGGTCCGCGTCAGCAGGCTCTGGGGCATCGGATGACGAGGAAGACGAAGAAGGAAAGAAATATTGTCTGTGCCAGCACGTATCATACGGCGACATGGTAGCCTGCGACAACAACGCGTGTCCCTTCGAGTGGTTCCACTGGACATGCGTGGGCCTCAAATCAGAACCTGAGGGCCGCTGGTACTGCCCTTCTTGTACCGAGGCTATGAAGAAGAAGGGGAAGTGAAGTTGGTTCTTGAACTACCTAATAAGCTGTTGTTGGTATTTTAGGAATAATAATACCTAATGATTGGAGGGTGATGATGAGATTACCGTCAGATGAGGCATAAAGCTCACTACCGAATTCTCACAACCCTTACTAAGTACGCCACCCAGATGCGCTACTGGGATTTTCAACTAGTTTCGGGTAGTTATTCAATATACTCGGCGACCATGAAACTCAAAATCGCCACGATACAGTCAGACCCTTAGGAGAAATTTGTCTTGACCGACATGAATTTCCATTTTGGAAAACGGGAAGGGGCGTGAGGCGATTCAAGAAGGGAAATTCCGGGAGGCGAGCAATATGGGGGCGTATGGGATGAGCAGCGCGATGATGGGTGATGGCAAGTCTTAGTCTTTCTAGTAAAATAGGAAGACTTACACACCCAACCACTATATACTAGGTGTCCCAAAGGATATAGAGCCGTGAAAGGATCAGGACCATGTAAGACACTCAACCCTCACAATTATCTAGGTAGTCACATCGCATATCATGACTGGGAGCTCTCAACATCAATGAAGTCTCCGATTTTCTTGAAGGGTCAAATCTTCTTACATACCTACTAGGTACCTTGGTATGTATGCATTGATTGAAGTGAAGTAATCGTAGAATGCAAAACTCGTATACGATTAGATGATTTAGGTAACCGCCTCACTCCTCCTTGTGCAAGTAATCATCAGCAGTCATCATCACACAGCATCATACAAATCACTCAACGAATGAAGACTCGGCAGAATTATACCACATGTATACCTTTTTATTGCATCGCATTATCTTCCTGGCGTTTTTGCTCCAACACGCGCCCCATGTGCATAACATCAATCATTATCTCCCACATCCGTCCCATGATACCTTTACTACGGCTAGCTATCTCTATAAAAACCCCAAATCGCTAATCCCTTTTAAGGAATAGGAAAGAGGGAATGAAGTTTGCGGACAAACATTTGGGTCGGAACAAACGCTGAACAGAATGTACGGGAGTACTGCAACAACGATAAGAGTGAGAGAATATCGGAGATTAATGCTCCAACAGACGCAAGCTACCCTCGACAACCACGTTCTCCAAGATCGATCCGGGTGGGATGTCGATCGTCGAGCCTTCTGTCGCGACGATAATGACGGTTCCCTTTAGTTCCACTCCGCGATGCAGATTGACATTACCAGTGATCGTTAGGTGGTCCAGTTCGATGATCTTGGGGATTGACGGGATACGCTTCTGGAAGTCCGATACCTTCTTGAAGTCGCTGCCAAGCTTAATAAGCGGCGCGCCACCAAATCGGCTCGGGTTCAGTTGTAATTGGCCGTGCTTCACAGTGTACAGGTCAGATTTGACCAACATCAAATCTGAGCAGGTCTTAACCGGCAAGAATCGGCGACGTGGGACATTAACACCGTGGGCGTTCTTGAAGTGGCGAATGGCAGCACCAACTGCAGTCTCGAGCTGGAGAATAGAAATGTCTGACTCGCCCTTCTTGTCGCCAGCGATGGTCTTACCGTTCGGGATGATCTCCATCTCGAGCTCGTTGTTCTCAACAACGCGCTTGATGGCCTTGGTGTTCATCCAGATGTTGTTGGTGTTGAAGTACTTGAACTTCTTAATCGACTTGAACTCGTTGGTGTGTTCCTTGGGGACCTGGGCAATTTCTAGTAGGCGGACAGATCCCTCGTAGTCGATGATGGTACCACCCTTGACGTCAGCCTTGGTCTTGTTAGTCAACTCCATGATGTATTCAGAATTTGTCTCGACCATATGTTGTAGGATACGTAGGTCCACCACAGCGCCTAGGTTGTCGACGTTCGATAGGAAGATAATCTCGATACCGCGGTCGATGAGCTTATCAAGGAGGCCGGAGTTGTATAGAGACTCAAACACGTCACCGTGTCCGGGGGGATACCACTCGTTGATCGGTGAGTCGATGCTCTTGGGAACTGGCAATAGCGAGTCCTTGTAGATCCTAGGGAATCTCGATTGGTTGAAGGTAAGGATGTCGACATTGTGTCCCTCATACTTCTTAATGATGGCGGCAGTATCGTCGTGGGTGTTAAACGAGTTCATTAGGATGAAGGGAACATTGGTGTTGTACGTTCGGTTCAAGTACTCGACTTGTCGTACGGACATATCAAGGAAAGACATGCCATCGCGAACTTCGATAACGGACTTAGGACCGACGCAACCCATAGATGTACCCAAACCACCGTTCAACTTCAGGACGGCGAGCTTGTTGAGGAATCCTACGGACTCGGAATTTGCTAGGTCTTCGTAGTCGACGACCTGACCCTGCGCGGGAGGGGCAATACGGTCCCAATCACTACCGATCCAGTATTAGCACTCGTCCTTCTGTAACTCAGGTGCTACTTTGTTAAGAGTTATACATACACAGCATTGCCCTTAGCTTTGTCATTCAGGTATCGGCGGAAGAGGGTGAAGAAGTTGTCCATTTCAGTTTCGAACAACTTCTTCTGCTCCGGATCCTTGACAGTCTCCGCAAGCTCGGTTAAAGAGTTGCGCATTTGCGCCGCAGCAACATTAGTCGAAGCATTCTCAAAGGCCTTACAATCGTTAGCTACTAAAGGAGGCATTGTACTTGTTCTACCACCTCCAAAATAATATAAATTTAAGGGTAAAGGGAAGGCGAAAGATGAAAGATGAAGAGATAAATCGGCAGAAACATTTAGCAGATAGGATATGTGAATGTTTATAAGATGACCGTAGAGCTTCCTAGGCTTTTATAGAATCCAGACCTAGTGAATGATGATAGGGGAATGGGGAGGTGATTCAGAGTATTGAGTGTTCCACGGTCGTGTTAAGTGGTACATGATTTGCCTGATGTTGGAAGGATTCAAACTTCAGGTAGCGAGAGAAAAGAGAAACTTTATCTGAGGTATGTAATCGTAAGATGCGAAGCTCTGAGGCGGATACAAGTCAAATGCTTAGGTTGCTTCGTCATCGAGATAGGCGGAAAAACAAAGAAATAAGCTGTAAATAGTCTGTAGCTCCATTGTTCTCTGAGGGGTTAAGGGGTTCGAGGCATGAAAATCCAAGTGACTATCGATTTGACCCAAATGCTTGTAGATGATAGAGAAGTCATAACAGGATGTGGAGTTATACATACCATATGTGATCGAGTTTTGCCATGATGTCTTCCAGCAAACTCAGCATCCGCGTCCCTCCCGCCGGGCTTCAGATGGGAAGGCAACGCACTCTTAATTGCTTGAGCCATCGCGTGTGAATTGTGAGTCGGAGACAGGTAGGTACAGAGTAGTCACTCAGGAAGACGAGCACCCTCAAATTCGAAGGGTGCTTTGTTAATACGAAGTTTATAAGGAAGAAAAGGAGGTCAAGATTTAATTTTGTACTTTAGAAGGTAAAGGTTGGGATGATGATTGTTCCTTCTAAACTTTCGACCTTTTGGCTTTTGGACTTCGTAGTTTTGGGTAGAATGGCGGGGTAAATTTGGTTGGCGTCGGAGCTTTGGCAGCTACGGTAATTTTCTATAGGTACCTAAAAAAGGGGGGGTGGAAATGTTAGCTTGTTAGCTCACTTTGTATCGTAGAATGCACCATTGACGTAATGCAGTCTAATTTAGAGCAAGTCTCTTCCCTGCTTGTGCTTGCCAGCTGCATTTTGCCTTCGACCCTGTGCAGCCTTCCCCAGCCAATAAAACAAATTTCGTTCATCTCCATTTGCCTCATCAGTTTCTCAAATGAAACTAATGACAAAACGGCCGCACTCGCTAGCATCAATATTGTATAAGCTTCAAGCCGATTGAAGTTATACAAATCTTAATGTTATAATCCAATATAACATTGTCTAGCAATGTCTTGAACGCCACAAAATGTTTCTGTATCGTACTCTTTTTTTCGCCATTTCGCCATCTTGCCATCAACCCACCATGGCTTGTTCCTCTCTTTTTTTCGTGCGGCGTTCAATCACATGCAAAGACCAGGGCGGGGAACAAGCAAAAAACATGCGACGCATAACAGCTCAAATTATAGTAAGAGAAGATCATGAACGTACCTGGAGATAATCTTACACCCAATCTGGCCAAATCAGGAGTCTACGGAGAGAAAAGGAAGGTATAAGCAAATATCAAAAGCGAGCATCTTCTACCCTTTTATTTAGTTTCGTCCTAACTGCCCTGGACCCCCTGGATAGTTGAAAGTTGATGGTTGCTCCAGGAAATTATCGGTCGCCCCATTCTACGATCAAGCGGAGGTATTTTCTCGATATGCGGTGTATAAGTATTCTCCTTGTACCTGATCTTGACCGCGGAATTTCACTCATAAACGGATCATATTCCCAAAAATACCCCTTAAAACAAGGATAGGCTAGTACTTTTACGGCATTTGTTGGCATCGGCTAGACCCTGCTAAGTTAAGCGGTTAAAGCCCCTCCACCATACAGGTATGTATTTGATGCGGCATCCTAGCCCACGATATCGGATATCTACGCATAGTATCTCAAGCTTGACCATTCCAAGGTCTTTGACCTGGGCGATTCAAGCGCTTCAAGGCTGAAAAGCTGCTACGTTTCAAAGAGACCTATCACATTTTGTCTGGCACCCATGGTGTGTGGGACAACGGTTTAGGCTTGTATCCGTTGTTAAATCTAGCCTGACCGGACTTCAAGTGGGTGGGTAGTATTTCCAACCACTTTCGGCGCCATGTTGACAATACAAGCCACCACGATACTCTTTACCTAGCCATTTTCTATGCAATCCAGACACTTCTATGCAAGTGCCTTCATCAAGACTATCTGCCGCTTCGAGTAAACGACGCCTAAGTCCTGCGAGTCTTCGTTGGGCAAATTCGCATATTCGCCATATTTGATCTCGCAAGAGCTAGTGCAAGTATTTCTCTCCACCACGAACAGCTAGCTCACCCAATACATTGTTTTAATTCTAATCTAGCGGGAACTAGATGGGAGTTGGGTTCTGGAGCAATCCACTTGGTATGTGATTAATAAAACTCTTATAACAGTTGAGATTTCTATATTTAACTAGGTAAGGTAGCTTTGAGTATTGAAGTCATGTAGGACTTTGCAGTGACGGTAGAAAAGGGGTGTTCACAAAAGATTCCTACCAAATCATACATCGACAAAATGTGGAAATTATTCTTGCGGTAGATATGAAATTACCATTTATAATGATCAGATTCGTGAGTCTATGATGACGGAATCAGCCACGTCGGTTTGTAGCAAATAGATAGACGCGAGGATTCCACGTGGGGGTAGCAGCAAAAGCCAGTCAATCATGTATAAGCTGGGCTTAACGTCAATCTCGGAACTCGTGCTTATGTTGACTTGACATCTCATACGTAACCTTTCATCTTGGGTGAGATCGACACCTTCACGACTAAGATAAGAGCCGCATCTAGCTAACTTTAATAACCGGCCGAAGCTTGAGATGAAAAATCCCGAAGTCTTGGAATAAAGCCACAGTTGAAGATGCTGCCCAGTGCTCTTAAGTAGATAGGTACCAAGGTACTGGGTACACATAAGAAATATCGGTTTTCATGGTACCAACAAAACAAAAAATGAATATAAATCCCGAGACTTAAATTTCACAATACGAGCTCTTGTACCAAGATATTTCCTCATTTTGATACTTCTCCGAGAAACTTGCACAACTCACAATTTTCGGATGGTGCCGTGATGCCGCGATGGCGTCTGTAGCGTCTGTGGCGTTTACAGGCGCGAACCGCATCCACAAGCTGCGGCTTGACCGCCTGTCAGCTCAGCAGTCAACCACTGGGCAGTTACCCCTGAAACTTTCTTTATTGAACTCGAACGTGGAAACATCCACTAAGCTCTAGACTTCGTCGAACACCAATATTATCAATAAGTCCTCGGTCCGATCAATCTTTAACTTAGGTAACCTTCTTATCAATCGAGTCTAGACAGGCGAACTCGCTTCCAGAAATTCTTGTCAGCACTTACTAGGTACCAACCTACCGTTACGAACCGCCTTAGGTAATCGACTAGATCCCGAGTCATCTCTACCTATCAGATACTTCACATCCAACCGTAAAGGAAAGATGGGAAGTGTCAGTGACTTGCCTTTCTGGCAAGTCAACATTCCCGAAAACGAGAGGACAGAGGAATGCCCTGAATTTCTCAACCAACTGAGCCCTAAGGATATCGGCATCATCGGCACGCCCGACTTCCTCTACCACAGATCCACGTGGTCCGAAGTGCAGAGCATCGTGGCAGAGAACCGGCTAGATGCGTTCCGCCGGGTGCCATCCGACCTGAGGCGCTATCTTGAGTACACCTGGACTCTAAAGCGGGACCACGGAAGCGTCATGAATTTCGTCTTAAGTCAGCGGCTGCACTGGGAGGCTCCCGTGGCGCCCCGGGGCAACCCGTTTGAATTTGACGACGACGTGAAGATACTCTGGAATGATTGGCCGTATGGTATCGATGAAAGGATAGTGCATCTCGTGGTCTGGACCAAGTTCGATCTAGCTGAAGATCCCGTCACGACGGACCTTACAGACGAGGCGAGGGCCGCGATTGATGGGTACGTGCAGAAGAAATTTGGGTCTAGGGTGGCGAGGGATCGCGTAAGTGATATTGCAGCCTCATTCCCTCCGTAGTTGATTACACTAAGACGCCACTGTAGTACATCTGGTTCAAGAATTGGAGATCGTTGAAATCCGTCCATGCCGTAGAGCATTTCCACGTCATGCTTTTCGACCCGGATCCTAAATTCATTGATGAGATCACTAACGGTGACATTCCATCTTGTCGCAAGGTTTGACCTGTCATTATGATAGAATTAGACGATGCATGGCCACGAGTATGTGTACGTATAGTATACATTCATCGGATTCAATATGAGACTGTAACCACGAGGCATGACAATAATGAAAGAATACAGGCATAGAACAAGATGTTTCGTAGTGGAAAAATAGGTACAAATAAAATTTTGTTTGCTATTTGCATTATTCTCGTTTCAATTAAAGCGGCCGCGTCATTCATACAATTGAGGGATCTAAAGGCAAACTACCTACCTAGTAGGTAATGAACTTATTGGCAATGCACCTCACCGCTTTACGGCATCTCCAAGGTCGGCAACCTAAGCCCGCTCATCTTCCTGCACTCCGCCGTCTCGCTTCGCTTACTCTGAAAACATTTCAATACTGTCATAATCGACGCGGGAATCGTCTTCGCCAAATAAGGGTGTGCTATAATATCTCTATGCAACTTTCATGTTGTTTCAATTGAACCGAGTGTACCAATTATGCGAACAATGAAATAAATCCATATGCCTAGGCCAATATGCGTACTCCAGTCACTACCGCAACCCTCAACCTTTAGGTTACAATTTTGTATAGATATCGTGAGCCCCTTATATACTTAATGTGAACATTCTTTTCATTTCTCTTTACCTAGGAATTTTATGTAAAATGGCGAAGACTGAAGTTTGCGAGATTCACCAATACGGTGGTGTTGTTTCTCGCAATTGCCTTACATTTAGGGGCACCCAGAAGAGTAGCCGCAGATAGTTGTATGAGGGCATACATCCCCTCGCTCGACATAAGATCTTCTATCTCATAATGGAAGAGCAATATGTGTTGAACAGCTTCTTAAAGTTAGAATAGGAGGAACCCGATAAAAGATATTGCTCGAACTTACCCCGAGTGATCCTTGTCCATCATCGACAATGATACCAATTCATATATCATGAATATTGCCATCTCACTAAAAGGGGGGCATTATCCCATAGTCACTTCCACAGAAGGACACTCCGCAAAAGGCACAGCAATCGGCTTCTCGAGACAGACCTTGACCTTCCATCCTCGCTCTTTCATGGGCGCCGGGTTATCGCCTATTCTGAAATCTGATAGTATCCTATTCGCCACATGTGATGCCAGGGCTTCGAGCGTCTTGAATGACGAAGTCTCTATCGTCTGTACGAAAATGTCAGCGATTCCCAGCAATTTTTTCGATAGGTTGTTAAACTCAAATGCTCACCTCCACGATAATCTTCTCGAGATCACTATGGACATCCTCCACAACATCATACCGATCAATCTCAACATCCGCAACAACCATCTGCTTCGCCTCACGCTCATTCGGGTTAACGCCAATCAGCGTCGGGACATGCAGCCCCTGGATCCTCAGACATCTCGAGTACGACTGTAAGGGGTTCTTACTAGCCACCTTCTCCTTCTCCTCGCCCTTTCCCGCAAACTCCCCCCTAAACCCCGCCGTAACCGTCAAACTAACCCCAGCCCCCAGCAACGACGCCTTCGGCAACCCAATAGTCAACACTAACGAGCGCAGCGTCGCCGCATCCAAGAACGGCACCTGGTCCAACGGCAGCGCAACCGAACTCCCATCAACCACACGCCCCGTCATCCTCACCCACAACAACTCCAACACATCCGCCGTCCTAGGTGCTCCTCCCTCTCCCACACCCCCTACCACCTTCGTCCCCACACTTCCCGGCTTGCCACCCAACCTCAAAACCTCCAGCCCCGCCAACAGCGTCTTGCTCAAGCTC
Organism: Annulohypoxylon maeteangense; assembly: GCF_022496945.1. Classification (NCBI taxonomy): domain Eukaryota; kingdom Fungi; phylum Ascomycota; class Sordariomycetes; order Xylariales; family Hypoxylaceae; genus Annulohypoxylon; species Annulohypoxylon maeteangense. The sequence continues at coordinate 3,477,532 of NW_025953248.1, read as the reverse complement.
CCATAATGCACCGTCCCAGCATCCAGTAAATCCGTGTCGCCCGACGCCGAAACCCGCTCATCCCCCGCATCAGCGTTCCCAGAAAACGGGCGCGCGAACGAGACTTCCGAGGAAAGCAAAATAGGCTGCGCGAGCCCGGCACGGCCCCAGGCGTCGCGACCGACGGGGATCGAAGCCTGCAGGTTGCGGACGCGGACAACAGCGACGGGCTCGCCTGCATCTGCGCGCGCTTGCCACGAGCTGACGAGGGGGGCTGGGGGGTCGGTTGTGTCGTTTGTTGGGGGGCCGCCGGGCATTTTCGCGGGGGGGTTCCAGAGGGATGATAGCATTGTTGCTAGGCTACTAAGGGTAGGGTAGGGTAGGATAAGGTGGTTGGGGAGTTATGTATTGCTTTTTAGCGGACGGACGGGGCGGCGTAGAGGAACCCGCCTTTAATGACGCAAGGTGGGCTGTGGCTTAGTGGGGGTTGTTAGTGGAGGATAGCTAATGGGATAGGGGCTTTGACTTTCTGCGGAATGGTAGATGGGAATCTTGGATTTTAATATCTGAAAAGTCTTGATGTTTCTGTCTCTGTTCATTTGACACAAAATACTTAAATGCAAGATAAAGGTGAGATGAGATCCATGAGTGCTCAGGTAAGATCCGAGTGAGATGATGTATCCGGACATTTCTAGGCTCCACTCGGAGATGTACATATGTGTTGTCCTCGTACAACTCAACTCATTATGTTCAAAACTACATCTGATCTCTCATATTTATTCGTTGACTTGAAATATGTCTTTCTTGCGCCGACATCAATCTAAAGACTAGGTATTAGACGGATCACACATCATCGCCCAAATACAGTGCGTCTCCATAGCTCCCCATTTGCTTAAGTCGGTGGATAGGCATTCGATGTCATGGAAGCCACATCTCTTGTACATTTCATGGCCCGCCGGGGAAGATTGGAGGTAGGCAACCAGACCAAGCCTACGGGCCTCGTCTATAACTTGCCGTACTAGCATCCTTCCCGCACCGCGGCCTTGCTGTTTTGGATCGGTGTGGAGGAGTGCCATATCTTTACTTACTATTAGTGTTCTCATACAACATTTCAAAAAGCCACATAGCGACATCTTTCTCCTCTCCTATTTGTATGAATAGTATAGTCTCGAATGAAACATGGGGTACTTACAGACATGTGGCCTATCTCCCCAGAGACGCGCCCTCTGCTTCATAGTGCCACCGAACACCAATTCACACGCCTCAGCGTTGGATCCGGGACCGAACTCACGAAGAGGCGTCGGCTTTGGCGGCTCGGCGTGGATATGCCATTTAGAAAAGGCGATCATCTGCTCGCCTTCAGGCAAGTCGGTATCAACAACCTTGGACCATCGCACCGTAGCATCGTTATGTAACTCGGCAACTAGCCCTTTTGCTCTCCCATCAAATGCATCCGGCGGAGGAGGCCCTGGAAACAAAATTTCGCTGAACGAGTTTGAGGCGTACGCCACCCCTTCAATCTCTGCTGATCGGCGCGCGTCGGCTTCAGTGGCTGGCTGTAGTTCTAGAGACATCCTAGCTGATTGCTTTATGCAGTAACGATTGCCTGTACATATAAGCGAGTTGGTAAAACGAAGGCCTATGGATCGACGTCTGTACGGAAGCCTGCTTGACCACTAGCTTGATATATGTGGACAGAGAAGTAGAAGCTGCACTGTTTTCAGACAAACATTGAAGTGGCTTCTTAATATTGGATTCCTGACCACGCCTCATACCGGATGCCTACCTCATCACATAATCTTTGTGCCTATGACTCTCCAAATCCGTAGCTAAAATATTATATCTGTACACGCTATGCGATACGGGTAGTGACTCATTGGTCAAGTGGGGGTTGAATGTCGCTATGTTAGGTACTTAATTTTATGTAGGATTCGTTTGCCGGAGACTTTCGGCGAGTGTGATTGATAGATGCTTACCGGATGCTTGAGTATCGCCCTATGAAATATTTGATTTCCTCATGGTGCAGAAAACTCCAAACTGCAGTCATTGAAGAGAAGAAAGTAAGATTCATGTTGGTGGTGATCTAGATAACAGGTATACATAGACCCACAGTTCCAAACCCCCAGATCTTTCCGGGGAAATATTCTCCAACGGCCAGGCACATGTCCGAAACATACCGCTTTCCTTCCTATCATTCACCTTCTCACCTTCATCCTCACCTCTTTTTCACCTACACCGTGCCTGCATATATGACTAGGTTCATATTACATATTACATCATACGCCATTTGCCCCTTCTGCACGTATCTGAAAACCAAAAATCCACAGTCAAACGGGGGATACCAAACACCTTCCTGCCCATTCCCTACACCACCCATCTATAAAACCCCTGTACCTAGTCCCATCATACCAAATCCGGTCATACAACCAAGCCACCCCAGTCCCTCCATCCCATACCAACCCCCACCTTCAATCCAAAATGCTCACTCTCCCGGAAGGTCTAACCCTCCACCCCTCCACCCCGGAGCGCGGGCGCTCGGTCCGGACGACCCGAGCCATCAGCGCCGGCTCCACGATCGCAACATTCAGCGGCACCGGACCGCACTCCTCCCCCACCATCGCGATCCCAGACAGCTCCCGTCTCTCCGAAACCTGCAGCCACTGTCTGCGCGTGAGCGCCACCCTCCTCAACACATTAACCAGCGCCTCCAACGCCGTATTCTCCCGCACCGCCACCATCCCCAGCACCCCCCCAACCACCGTCCCGCGGGGGTCCGTCGCCGAAGTGCGTCTCTGCACCGGGTGCAAAGTGTCGCGGTACTGCAGCGTGGCGTGCCAAAAGGCGGACTGGGCGCTCGGGCACGGGAAGGGGGAGTGTAAAGCGTATAAACGGGCTCGCCTGGATGCGATGAAACAGGGGTTGCCGCAGGAGATGCCGACGCCGGTGCGTACGCTGATCCAGGTGTTGGTGCGTCCGGATATGCTGGACGCGGTGTATGAGACGGAGGGACACGAGGGGGAGCACCGGACGGCGCCTGGGACGCGGTTTTTCGAGATGATGTTGCAGGTGAAGGCGGCGTTGGAGTATCTTGGTCTTAAGGGTGAGGCGGACGATGTTAATATACCGAAGGGGTTGGATGTTACTTGTAAGGTGAGTGAGTGAATGTGTGGGTGGGTGGTTATGTTTGGGTGAAGGGTTACTTGATATAAGTACCTAACCTATGACGTTTTTTTGGTGTGCTTGTGGCATTGATACTTCGATTTGGATCTAACGACGACTAGCTACAAGTCAACTCGTTCAACCGGCTGGACTCAGACTTTGGACAGAGCGGCATCTACATGAACGCTGCGTTGGCAATGGTCAACCACTCTTGTATACCGAACGCCTATGTGTCATTCACGGGACGGGATGGTATCTTGCACGCGTATCAGGACATCAAAGAGGGCGAGGAGGTCACGATATCTTATTCAAGTGAGTTTCAAATCGATATATCTTCTACGAACACTACTAACAGTTGGCTTACGATAGACTGTGACATCCCTCGCTCGGAGCGCCGGCATTACTTGAAGACGCACTATTATTTTACTTGCAATTGTCGTCGGTGTCAGGACGATCTGGATATCTACCAAACCTGCCAGGTATATCCGAATCTGGAACTAAACTTGTCAGACCCGTTTAGTCTTGTCCGTGATATAGATGGGCTACGAAACCCTCCCATCAAACAATTCCTGAGCTTGAACAAATCTTTGCAAAACAATATTGCAGAGATACTTCCCATCTTCGAGACCAAACTGAAATTTTGGGACCCGGTCGCGATGCAACAACAAGTACGACACCGCTGGAAGCTGTGCGCGCAACTTCGAACAGCGGGATTGTATGCTTCAGATCCATTACTCCGGGTGCTTGGTGATGCTAGTCTCTGTTTCGCGAGAACAGGCAAACATGCCTACGCCTTCGCTATTGAATGCTTCGGCGCTCTGAACATTAGTCCAGTGATATCGCCTGCACCGTTCTTTGCATCGAGAGTAAAGAGCATGTTGATGCTCACCAGGGTGTTGAGCTTAGGTCCATTTTCTACACCGGCTAGAAGCAGGGAAGAATTTGCAACTAGGTTTGCCCAACATTTAAGTAAGGTAGACCAGGCCACTATGTGCCAGGCACTCTTAGTAGCGATCATACAGTATTGCCCTGCGGCCAAATCCGACGAATGGCAACTACGTTACCAAGCACAGGATCTATTAGATGACCTCAAATCCTTACCAGGCCGAGAAACCGAGAACGCGTTAGTCGATGCTTTCGCCAAGAATCCAAATGGCCCAGAAGAAAGGCGTTTCTACAACACCGTGGTTGTGGGGCCGATTCAAGAAGTAGCCGGGTTTGCCTTGAGGATAATGGAAGCCGAGTTTGGTGGATAAGTCTGGATACGTTGTATTCCGCACGAAAATCCGTTGCCGGGAGATGGGAATTCAGTCATTTGAGGCGGCATTCCGCAATGCGGCAAGCCTTGTGAGCCTCCTCGTGGTCCTTTTATCAACTGCACCTGATTTGGTGAGTCGTGGAGAATTGGGTGCCTGGGCACCTGATGTTTGGGCTCTAGTAGACGGCGAAGAAAATGAAGAATCACGGTTACTTGATGGGGAATCGGTCCACACCTTTCGCGTCGACTTTTTACTTGTCGAAGTAGTCGGAGACATAGGTAAGCCAGCAGCTCCCTTTAGTCGGGGACTGTGTTTCCTTTTCCGGCTGGGTGCTTCAGGTAGTGAATTAATGGAATGCCTATTTTGGTTCCCCACATCTGAAGCATCTTGATTATTAGATGTTGGCCCCTTATCCATCCTCTGAACTCGCTCTCTGAGTATTTCAAACTCCATCCGGAGAGCTTCAATCTGGTTTGCTCTTTGGCCAATCTTGGTGACATTTGTCGTAAGTATATCGATCTCTCGTGATGGAAACACGGTCTCTTTCGGCGCTGACTTTTGCGATCTTTCTTTAGCCAATTCTTCCTTGAGCTCCCTCAATTCGGCTTTAAGTGAAGCTATTTCCTTAGTATGGGCATTTTCTGTTAATATCGTTTTGTTCATTGTTTTCTTAGTTCCGTCTAAGTCATCCCGCAAAGCCCCCAAATTAAGTCGGGCAGTATCGAGGCCTGAATTTAATGTCTCGTGCTTTCGTTGTTGCTTTTTGGCCGATTTTTCTAGTTCGTCACTTAAAGATGTTCGGACGTCCGAAATCACCTTCTTGGCGGAGGCAAGTTCTTCGTCAAGACGGGTATATGCTGACTTGTTCTGAGACGTGTTTTTGACATCGTCGACGACGATTCGCAGTCGAGCAACGTCATCATCCATGCTATCAATCTTCATGAAATTGCCCCTCTGCTCTTCTTTTAAGTCAACCATGTCATCCCTCAACTTCTTGATTTCACCTTCAATGCGAAGCACAGCATTATCAAAAGAAGAGGCCATCTGAAACCCAGCTCGATTCAGTCTATGGGTTTCTTCCTTCTGTGCATCTAGTTGGGATTGAAGATGGTCAAGGAGATGACCTTGGATTTCTGAGGGACCGTCATGATCCATGAACATATTGGCACTACCCTCGGAGGCTGGAGGGGTGTCAGCAGCTGTGGATCCACCTTGTGAAGCCTCCTTAAGCTTCAGCGTTCTCTGAATCTTTATTTCAGCAAGTTTGCGAGTATTTGAGTTTATGAGTCGGATTGAAGAGAGCCGTAGAAACAATTGTCCACTGTGGTTATCAGCTAACTGCGCTTAAGCAACGAGATACATTTGAAATGCTTACTCGCGGAGAACGTGGTTAACTGGTGTGTCTAAACATTTGAGTCCAATGACTGCATCGCAGTTGCACGCCAAGTCTTGAAGATGGCTATAAGAGACCAATTGTTAGCCGAATTTGGCGTGTCATTGAATTCTGATAGGGTCCATACCAATTTTCTACCAGTGTTTGCTTATCCCCAAGTCGCACCGCGCCTGAGAGCGCGACAGACAATATTTGTTCGCTGTCTATAACGGGACTAATATAGCTTTTGCCAATCTTGATCCACTGATTAACGAAATCGCATAGGTATTCGTTGCAGTTTACGCAGCTGCAGATGACTTTCTCCATAGTAACTGAATGTCTGGCAAGTCAAGAGAAATGTTGAAGGATTCTGGAGGTATGGGCGTTGATGGATGCCCGTAGAGGAAGGCGGGTACCTGCATAAAATACGGGGTTGGTGGATTCAAATAGCGGGACATTATGATAAGAGATAAGGATTTGTCTACGCTCCCATATCTTCATATAGTGATCCATGGATGATAATTAAGAGGCAACAATAAATGTTATAGCTACCTATATCTAGATCTAGTTATAGAACCCTGAGACTACTGCATTGAAGCTTCCAACAGGTACACTCAATCCAAAAATGTGTAACTAGCAGCAGACGAGCCAATGACGCCAAAGTTGTTGATCAGATCAACTATCTTCTAATATATCAAGGATAGCACGTATCCATTGCAAAGAGTATGAAAATGGGGTATCTCTTAATCCCAATGCCAGACCGCACTCATGACTCGTATCTCATGCGCCTCACCTCCTAGACTTCCTTTCCACTACCTGCCTATACAAGCCAACAAAGACTGCCGCGATATACAACACCCCAAGACACAATTTACTTGACGCCGATGAACCCGATGCCATTCCGCGCAACGCTGACCGCCTTCTTCAAAGCCTGGTCCTCCCTATCCGTCCATTTGACGCTTAGGTTATCCCAACTACTGCCGGGCGCCGCGTACTCCTTCTTGAACTGAGCCTGCATAGCTTGTAGACGGCCCATCTCTCGGGGGTCGCCGGAGCCGCTGAACACGATAAATCCCGTACAGGGAGGTAGCATGTCGTATATGCGCTTGATACGCTGGGTGAGGTTCTGGACGCAAGTCTCAAGAGATATGTCCGACAGATCAGGAGGTGCAATATCGCTCTTGTTATTCCACCATCCTTGGCGCGCCTCTAATTCTCGAAATCGTGCGAAGATAAAATCGGCGCCGCCGAACGGTATCTCCTCAGCGACAGGGTCGCCTTTCACAGCGCGCATGACGCCCTCTTCTACCTCTTCATCGGACTTACATCCGATGGGGAACGTTGATGCTGCACCAGCACCCTTCATCGGGTCGCCCCAGTCGACCATAGCGCTTGTCTTGCCAACATGGACACCTCCCTTGGCTTCGACCCCACCATTCGCGCGATAAGCCTTGCCGGCGCGAGTTAATCGCCGGAAGAGATTCTCGCCTTGCGCTTCATGGTTGCCCCAAGATTTCCCCTTCTCGCACTTCTGTTTTACAAGATCCAGACATGCCTTGGCGTCTTCGATCGAATCATGACCGGCAACTCCTTTCTGAATCTCGCGCTTGAGAAATCGTTGGGTCAAAAACTTTAAACTATTCTTGAGCGGAGGCCCTCGGTTGTGAGGGAAGAGAATGGAGGTGTCGACGATGAAAGGGTGGGTAAGTCGTAAAGATTTTAGGTCGGCATCTAATGAGTGTCCTACAAGGATCGTTCGTGGATGGAGAATTTCGAGGAGCTTCGACTGTATATCTCCCAGTGTTGTGGTTACAGGGGCCAGCATTTCCTCTGTGATGCCGGAGAAACGGGTGACATAGTCGATTATTGGCTTGTCTGGTTTGACGAGTTCATCTAGGACCATAGTCCCGTCCCAACTCAATAAACTGATCCTCGTAAGAGAATATTCATCTGGGCCCGTAACACACATCTCACAATCGAGCGCGAGGATTTCTCGGCCAGCCGTGATACTTCCTTGTTGAATTTCTTCTTCTGGAACATCGCCATCCGCAAAATCCTCTACGTTGGTGTGAACCCAGCCAGGTAGATCTTCGAAGTGTTTGCGCCGCTCTGCTGGTATACAAGCAGGATGTAGGACATACCCATTTGCTTGAAAATCCTCCGGCATCGTCAAAAACTCTGTTATTCTTGTGCGTTGATCTTTCCAGCCCTTCGGCTCCTTCGCGGCCTGGACACCCTTACCCTTCTCTTCCTTAGCCTTCTCAACTGGCGCCGTGAGCATAGTACCTAATGGTGAACGTAAATGGCCAAACTTTTCGTTCCCCGGGGTCTTGACTGGCCAGAGATGGGGAAACATATCGGCGAAATCCTTCAAGATATCCGGAAGCTCGTCTTTCTTGAGTAGTCGTGGGTAGTAGTCATCCGGAGATGTCATTACTCGAGGTCTTTGATCAAGATCGAAAGGCTGGTCATTATATGTAGCGAAATCGACATCCTGCTTAAACATGGCTTCCTCCAGTCCCGGTACCATGATTGCGACAATCTTTCGGAATTGCGGCCGTTGGGAAATTGCGACCCATTGGGGCGCAGTTCCTTCAGAAAATATGTAAAGAATTAGATTCCGAAGAGAATCTAGTGCGATCTTAGATTGGAGTTTTGCGTTGTAGTTGAATGTGATAGAAGGGTAATTGGTCGATTGTGGGCTCGGAATCTTCTTCTCTTTCTTTTCCTTCTTTGACTTTTTGGAGAGACGATCTACAGTCTGCCACCCTTCGTCGGGTTCATCGTGCGGCTTTGAACGCTTAAGACTGCTAGACTCGCTATTGGCTGTGTCGGGTGACGCATCCTCAGGCAAGCCGGTGGGAATTGATGGAGGAGCTTCAATATCGATGTCAAAGGTATGCGAGGGTTCAGGATCGGGATCAGTGATAGACAATGGACCATCAATTATAGGAGTTTCAAGCGATTCATGCAGAAATCCTTCATCAGAGGGTGCGACGGGGTTATCCATTGTCGCGTTATAAATTCGCAATCAATTGTGTAGGAATCAATGCACATTTATAGTCAGAAACATGAAAGAATTGAGAAGTTGAAGTTTTGCAATTGCAGCGCGGCGTGCATGGCCAAGGGTCGACTATATTTTGGGCGGACCGGGTTGGATTGATTGAAGCCCCACCTGGAGCTTGCATGGATACCTAGGTATGTACCTGGGTACTTACTATGTGGGGGAGGCTGGGATTCGACAATCAGGGATCGTCTATTGACCCGCTTTAAAAGAAGCAAAGAGTTTGATTGGTTGGATCGTTAAGATATTGGCGAGTTCAAATCCCCCACCACTACTAGCAAAAAGTCCGAAGACTGCCGCCAAGTTCGTTTAAATAGAACATCTATATTGGTCCCTATTATATAACTTAGGAAGCAGAATAAATGATGAAAGTGGTAGAAAATCGAAGGTATCGGATGTTAGGTCGAGAGCACCCATAAATAAGTAGAATATAATGTAATTTTCTAGCATGAGCTGTAGTCTTCCTCCTACAAGAGACAAAACAGAAGATTTATAGATACGTGCGTAACTAAGAATATACAAGAAGCAAGAAGATCACTTTACTTTGTCTCGCCTAGCCTTGCTTCTCCTTGCCTACTCGTATATAGGAATGCCCATATGACCTAGACGAAGCTTGATTAATCCCCCCTTTTTTGAACGCCTGACAACGCAAACTTTATGTTTCTTCGGAACTTGGTCGTAATAGTCTCATAACTTGCTTTTGATCATTTCTGATTTCCCATCTTCAGATACCACGATTGCAATAACACAGATATCGTCGATCTTGCCGCCGTGCCAATTTTCCCGGGGGTAATATTTTTGGACTTCTTTCGCAAATGGCCCGTCGACTTCTTCGTTTACGCTGGCTAACTTGGCTGCCCCCGCGATCTCCACAGCTAATGCGCTCTGGAGTGTTAATGGAGGCCGTATCGAAGGGTCGTCTTGAGTATGCTTTATATCATCTGCAACTAGTATGCCACGCTTCTTACTTGGCACCCAAGCACCGAGGCGAACCATTAGTCGACTAACGATTCGGAGTATATCTTGGTTGAACAGATTATCCCATAGACCGTCACTGGCAAAGATGAGGATGTCCCCATGTTTGAGTGTATGTTGTGTGACGTCTGCATCTTTAGGGTAGTCACACAACTGGGCCCCACCGAACGCCGCGGCGCGTGCGAGCATGCTAGCTGGTACTATCGCCAGCTGAAAAGGCGTGTTGAATGCGTGAGTCTGCGGTTCTGAATAGTAATGCACCGCATTTAGACGGATGTGTACGAAACCCGAATCGCCTAAGTTAGCTACTTCGAGCTTCCCGTCTTCGTTTGCGATAGCAACAGAAGCCGTACTACCCCCCGCGTTTATAGAATTGTCTCTGCATACATCGTCATATCCTCTCTGCATAAGCGATTTTGCCGTCAGCAACGCTTCGCTCGAGACCGGCTTGTGCTCGTACGCCGCCGAAGCCATGTACTCGCAGAAACCGTGCGAAAAATCGGCTGGATCGACTCCGGCATCCTCCCAACCACCAACACCATCGGCAATACCGAATGCAACCGTATTCGTATCGCCTACCCGAGTTATGAAGAAAGCATCTTGGCCGCTAGCTGGACGCTTCGATTTGGGGCGTTTGTGGGTCTGGATTCGGTTGTAAGGGTTGAAATGGAAGACATGAGCATATGGGTCGAATCGTTTGAATTTTGTAGAAAAGGCAGCCGCAGCATGGTATACAAACCGACGTGTAGGTTCGGTTTGTGGTTGCGGGTCTTTCGATCGAAGGATAGACTGTACGGAGAAAGTCCGCATATGGTGATATAGTTGCGGCGAGGCAGGCGTAAGTCGCAGTGAGGATCTGAGTTGGGATTGAAAACACGGGATTAAATGTCTGAGTGGAACTCCATTATGTGTCTTCGAGAGCATCGTGGTTCAACTTGAGGATGTGGCTTTCCATGAGTGGCCACGAAGGATTATAAATTACCGTAAGCACCTCACCCTTTCCTCACTCTAATGTTATCCGTAAATAATAATCTACGGACTGAAAAAAAAGTAAAAAGTAGAAAGTAGAAAAGTGCTCTTGAGGCAAATTTGGACAGACGGCTGCCAGCTGCGAACTTAACCAATCCTGGAAATGGCATGATCTTGGCACGTGCTCACGCGTAAATCGTACCTGCGAATTCAGCTGTGGGCAGCCGCGCTAGCTGAGGTACAGTACAGCACTAGCAGCCTAGCAGCTCCAGGGCTGGTAGGTTAGAAGCCTTAGCTAAGGTGGTAGCTAACCCCCCGCGTTTCAATTAATGTTAGCTTGTGCAGTTCCTAGTTTCATTCCATTCAAACAACCTACAAAGCGAACGAATCCAAACATTTATTTTTCACATTTACTCACCTACTAAATGTAACATATCAAATCAATGCTCTTCGAACTTGATTACGCATCCGCACGTATCAGCGCCTACGATTCTAACGATGGCTCCCGCGAATTTGGGCGCAGTGCCCTTGGAGGTCCTCATCGAGATTACATCATATCTTGATACGCCGAGCTATTGTGCCCTTCGCCTGACCTGCAAAGGGATTGAAGCCGCGGTATTCAGAACATTTGCCCAAAAGTACTTCCGAAAGATCAGGTTCATGCGCACCGAATTCAGTCTCCAAGCCCTCGTCGATATATCGAAGTCTCGCCTTTCGACTTACCTTCAACACGTGATTATCTCGACGCGGCTTCTTTGCCCTAAGCGTAGCTTTAGCATAAAGCGACCCCCTATGGATGAGAGGGATAACGGACTAGTCAAATTTAACCAGCTATGCTCCGATCAACTAGCACTTCTAGAGACCAGCTACTATCAGGAGATGCTCGTCGAGGCATTCCGCAATCTCAATCTCCAGGTAGTCGAGGTCAGCGAACATACGCTTACCTTTTTTCCAAGCCGTATTCCTGTCGCCTATGGAGTGTCTCATATTTTAAGAGAGACTTCGGTCGACGTCAAACTTGATGATATTAGTAACCACTCCTTCCACCGGAAACTAAACACGAGTTGCGTACAGAACGTCCTATTTGCGTTAGGGAAAGCCGGTTCAAGGCCGAAAAGATTCGAAATTGAAATATACCATAACAAATTCGACGACGACACCCTTAATATCCCCAACTTCATGAGCAAGGCCGTCTCACCGGTCTTATCGAGTCTTGAAGCTATAGAAATCCGCGTTGGTCCTAAGACCATGGTATCGATCCCTAGCGGGCTGGTGGAGACCATATCGGACAAGCTCGACACGTATTACCTACGTAAATTTCTCTCGCAGTCCAACCAAATCAAGCACTTGCGCCTTGAGCAAATACGACATTTCGACGGGTTCTTCAAGTGGCTAACGGCTCCACGATTGAACGAGAGCTGTGGCAGGTTTCTCGGACCCGAACCAGCTCAACCTCCGATATTCGCAAACCTCCACGAGCTAGAGCTCGGCTGGTTCGAGGTCAATTTCCATGACATCTTGGTCGTTCTGAAGAGATTCTCCACAACTTTGCAGAAGTTGACCCTTCATGACATGACACTTATCTTACCTGACCCCTCTAAAACCGAGTTTGAAGAGTGGCCCAAAGCTATCGCCTCCTTGGCCCGAAATGGCCGTTGCCTTCAGAAGATACACCTTCACAGGATAGCTATAGGAGCAGGACGCGCACGCAGAGTAATGGTATTCGACGATGCGGACGATTTTTCCTACGCCGGCCCCAACATGGAAAAGGCCATAGGAAGCATGGTTGACATGTTACCAGAGGATGATGGACATGCATTCGGTGACTTAAGCGAGGATGGTGAGCATAGCAGATGTCTCGAGATTATGACTAGTACTAACAGATAGGTACAGACGATGAAGAACTTGATGCAAGCGATGATGACGACCTAGCAGACTTTGAAGAATATCTAGATTATGTCGATGAGTACGACGACCTCATTGACGGACTAGATGAGAGCCTTGCAGAGGACTTTATGTACCAAAGTAAGCAAACCCATGGCTCGTTCCTCTTCATTTATCATAGGATTATGCCCCTGTCCCATAAATCAACGCTATCCCCGATAAATTTAGTATCGATGGGTGCTAACTTTGATGGTACAGCCATCTACGGCATATAATCGTAAATCTCATGTCCAGATCTTGGGAAGATAATGTTCCAAGATTATCGAGATATCCGGATGGTAGGCGAATGGCGAGATATAAGGTTTCTGTATGTTTATGTCGTAAAAATGGGTGTTGCTTCTCCAATGCTGTCTGCTATCAATGATCTTGCAGATGTGGTAGGCCAAGGACTTAGCCAAGGAAGTATTGGGCGTCTGGCACGCGATCGCTATTCCAAGAGGAAATAATTGAGGGAAACGGCAAAGTAAAAGCAGGCTAGGTAGGGTATGATTAGAGGAAACGGGAACTAAGAGGGTAGATAAAATGGGTTTAGGTGCGATTCCTTTTCTACAGACCCCTCAATTACGAAAGCTTCATCTACCCAGGTAGCTATGCGATGGAGGTGTATGTTTTGGACCTCTAATAATCGATCACGAATAGTATCTTACGAAAGATGATATGATTTGTGACAAATGACTTGAATATTGAATCCATCATGCCCTCCGATCTGGCTCGTCCACTAACATTCTCATACATAAGAAAGAGCTTACTAGGTACATATTTGAATATACCTACCTAATACTAAAGGAAGTTCATATGTAGATCAATGATACATCTAAGGTTGTAGCTATTAGCTATACCTTTCTCAATGCTACATTCCTTTACCCCCCCTCTTTAGAGAGTTGGGGATAGGTACGCCCGCATGTAGGAAGATCCAAAATCAAATACGTCTTCCATTATTGGCTTGGTTAGGGTGGTGGATGTTCTCGGTGGCTTACTGAATGCACGACGCGATTCAGCGGGTTATTCAGCATATTATTTGATTGGTCGGTGTGGGGATTCTATTCGGACGGGTGGCACTGATGACGCTAAAGGCGGCAAGGGTCTTCATGTGGCAGCTGGTACGGAAGAAAAAACGGACCGCGTGAGTTGATTAATTGAAAGCATGTGATTGGCCGGAACTTTTGATGCCAATAGCCGAGGGCAAACCGGGTCGGGTGGGAAGTGGGAAGGAAAGTTCAATGATGAAGACATCCTTCCTTTTTTTGGCCACTAATTACTATTGAACAACCTTTACCAGAGGTTCGTTTCGGCCGTTGATTCCTTCTTTAACTTTTAATTCAATCACGCAAATACCTTAACATTAATCTCGTACACGCCACTCTACTTTATTCACCTATTTTGTTTTCTCCCGACGATAAGCATACCGAAGCAATTGATCGGTCCAATTATTCCCGATATTGCCCGCAATGACAGCTCTTCGCTCAACGTCGTCGCGACTGTTCGCGGCGGCTGCATCGCCGCGCCCAGCAGCACTGCCGTTGATGTTCGCGCGATCAATGGCATCAGTTGGTAGCGCTACCGTAGAAGCAGACCCAAAAAGCAGCACCGATTCGCGCCTAAAGACATTCCAAATCTACCGATGGAATCCTGACACTCCTGATGAGAAAGCGAGAATGCAAGAGTACACATTGGATCTGAATAAGACCGGGCCCATGGTTCTCGATGCTCTCGTCCGAATCAAGAACGAGTTAGACCCTACGTTGACGTTCCGTCGAAGTTGTAGAGAGGGTATCTGTGGTAGCTGCGCTATGAACATTAACGGCACAAACACATTAGCTTGCCTATGTAAGTTTTCCTAATATAACCGTTTGACAATTAACGGCGAAAAGGAAGCAATTAGATGGGTGGCTAACATGGCTTTCACATGGCAGGCCGAATTCCCACAGACACTAGCGCCCAGATGAAGATCTATCCACTACCCCACACCTACGTCGTTAAGGACCTTGTGCCCGACTTGACGCATTTCTACAAGCAGTACAAGTCAATCAAGCCTTACCTCCAGCGAGATACACCTTCACCTGATGTATGTAATGAATTCTCTCATAAGTCTCACAAATATGTTTACACAGCCAATACTGACTACCACATTCCAGAACAAGGAATACCGACAAAGCAAAGCGGATCGCAAGAAGCTAGACGGCTTGTACGAATGCATCTTGTGCGCATGCTGTTCGACGTCATGTCCTTCGTACTGGTGGAACTCCCAAGAGTACCTAGGACCTGCTATCCTGCTACAATCCTACCGATGGCTAGCTGATTCCCGCGACGAGCGCAAGGCGGAGCGCAAGGCCGCGCTTGACAACTCGATGAGCTTGTACCGATGCCACACCATTCTCAACTGCACGCGAACATGTCCCAAAGGTCTAAACCCCGGATTAGCGATTGCCGAGATCAAGAAGACAATGTCCTTCTAGGGGAAGGACTAATCCTCTTAGGTTAGGGTACACAGTAGTGAGAAAGGCGGACTTCAACGAATAAGTTGCGAGGGTGCGCAGTGAACAGAAATTGTGAGGATGAGCTATCAGCATGAGCTGTGAGCTGTGAGTCGGAAGATGAGTGGGGGGTGGAAGACAATTGTACAAAGTACGACGATGGAACATGTGTATGCTATATGGCTTGTTAGTCCAGCAGAGGTTGCATTTGGACGTTTTGAGCCGTGTCCTCTTTGTCTGCGAGCATGGTTGGAGTTGTGAGTCTTGAGATTCTTTACTATCCGACTGCGATAACAAAATACACAATTTTACAAATGATCGACAGGTCCCTTAGGTGCTTTTTCTAATGCCTCTTACGGCGATACTAACGCTAGACATGCATGTTCGGCCAATGAAATACAGGTACATGGGCGCTGAAGATTTATGGTTCAGCGAATTAACGGCCTAGATTACAGGCGACTTACAGGTGCGGCACAGCTATCTAGATCTCAACCAACTTCGGCTCCTCCTTTGGCGCCTCCGGTTTCCTCTGTTCTTGGCCTCCCGCTTTTCCCTCCACAACATCTTTCTTCAATTGCCTACTAGCTTCCGCTCTCCCACCAGCTTCAACCCCCCCTCCTCTTCCTCCTCCTCCCACTACTGCATTTCCCCTATTCCCATCCCCATCCCCCACCCTCCCCTTCCCCAACCCTTCCCTCTCCCCAATCTTCTCCTTCTCCTTCTCCTTCCCCTTCCCATCCCTCCCCTTCTTCCCCCCTCCCCCGTAATGCTTCCCACTTAACACCACATGATGCGGATGCGCGTGCGGATGTGGTGCCGGTGGCGGATACCACCCCCCGAACCCCCCGCTCCCGTACGCCATGTTGAACGCAGCCGTCCACCACGCCGGGTGGTGCGATAACCCTACCTCCCGCAGCCCCTCCGGCGTCGCCGGCATCGTGTGCGCGTATCGGCATTGTGCGCCCCAGCGGCAGGTGCCGCGGTGGCACCAGTGTTTGCAGTATATGCTGTTGCTGTTTCCGCTACTGTTGGTGGTGGAGTTGGGGCTTGGTTTCTGGCGCGTGGAGGAGGAGTTGGGGTTTGGCGGGTTGGGGGGGTTGGAGGTGCTGGTGGATTTGCGCGTGGGTGGGGTCCAGGAGTAGAGCATTCGGTCGGCGGGGTGGATTGGTGGTAGGGGTGCGGGAGGCGGGTAGGGCGCGTGTGGGTGGGATGGGGGATAGGGTGGTGCGTGGAGATGCGGGTAGGATGGGTGTAGGATTGGGTACGGGTTGGTGTTTGTTTGCGGCGTGCTGCCTGTTGCTGTGGGCGAGGGGAGGTGCTGGTGTATGCCTAGATTCATGGCGGGGGGTTGTTCGGGGGAGGTGTGGATGTTGGCGTTGTTGCCTCCTGCGGCTCTTTTGTCGGGATCGTTGGTGTGTGGTTGGTTGCCACTCGATACGGCTTTCGTGGCGGGATCCATGCGCGAGCTTAACGGAGATCCCGGCGTGGAGACTGTAGATGACGATATGGAAGGTGGACCAGATGTGGACATATCCGGAGGGACAAGTAGGACGCTGTTCCTATCCTCCCGATGCTCCCCTTGTCGCATCTGTATCTGTGTCCGCGGGAGCTGGCCATCTCGTCCGTAATCTTGGCTTTTACGACCTAGTGCGGGCTGCAAGTCGCTGTGCATGTACACGGTGTAGAACTCGGGGCTCCGGACAACGGTGCCCAGGTTGCTCAGTCCGACTGTCTGCTCGAGACTCAGCTCCCGCGGCACCCCGAATAGGTCTAGCCACTCTGGTAACTGGTCCACGGCGACGAGAGGCACGATAGGACCTGGGGTGGTAATTGTGCCTGACACTGTGTGCTTAGTTACGCCGGGACGCACGATGAAGTGCTGCGGTAAGTTGGTCTGGCCCTGACTCTGGATTTGGCTTCGATTTGGGCTTTCAGGGGATGAAGGAGCAGTGTTATTTGTCTGGCGAGTGGAGAGCGTAGATATAGAGGCAGTCCGTTGATGGCTTGTCGCTACTGCTGGTCCTCCGCTGCCGACGGTATTTTGATGGGCGTGAGTGGTGTTCATTGTCAAGCTTTTGTCGTCTTCTTAAGCGCCATAGACATGCTCTCAATTTTTTTATTTAGAAATAAGTTGGTATATCAGAGGAGAGAATAACAGCAAGTTAAGATTGAGCCTTAGGGTTGGCTACATGTGTCTAGTAGTTTGATTTTATGCTATTCATCTAAGATCGTATCGTTTGGGTATCTATTGCATCCGTTTGCTGTATCAGTGCTCGTTTGTATAGATATTCTAGTCAACCAATGAAAAATATGTTTGTCATATAGGCTAGAACGAAAAGCCGTACCTATGTATAGTAATTGTCTTGAAATACCTATACAGTTCTCATAATCAGAGATCGCCCATGTTGTTTTAAATTCCAGATAGCCTTCTATCTAAGATATTCATGACAACTCAAATGATTGTCTCTATAGACACAAACTGAGACTGGCCTGAGTCACCTAAACTCAACCCTGATTCTCGCCTCTAAGCCGTCAACGCAGAACCCAAGCTGCCGGGGCCCGTCTTGCAGCTCTACTTCCCGTTTGACCCACTTGCCAGGCTTACCGTCTGGTTGGGAGCTTTCCCCTAGATCGTCGACATCTCCCGCATCCCCCGCATCTATCTCTTCCCTCTTCTCCTCATCCTCTTCTTCGTCACTGTCTTCTACTTCGTCATCGAACCCAAAAACCGGGTCCCACTCCCCTGTTTCCCAGATCAAACGCAAGCCGAGCGGTTTCGCTCCAAACAGCTTGCCGACAATTCCCTTCACAGCATAGATGTCAAAGCTCTTTGGGATTCTGGTTGTTCGCTCTACAACCTTGTCCTCTTCGCCAGCTGGGTGGAAACTGAAGTGCACGGTAACTAGTCTAGCTTCTAAGAACGCCGGGTTGATCTCCTTCCGCCTATTGACTACCGGTGCTCCATATATCTCACACAGCTCGTCAAAGCGCTTGTGCTGCTTGATGACATCTGCCCCTTGGTCCTCCGAAACAGCGGCTAGATGCTTACCGATGCGGCCTAGGTAAAACATTTCTGCGTCCTGGCGGTCGGAGCTTGAGATTGTACCGAAGTTTAGAGTCTTGAGGTTTCCTAAACGACCAACTGTGAACATGTACGCTTCTTCTGTGACGCTCTTAGACTGGGTTGAGAATTCGGGATCGGGGTTGTCGTAAATAGGGTTGTGGGAGAAACGAAGGGATGCCAACCCTGGGAAGCAATGTGGTAGCATGTCGACGAAGGCCCATGATGACACTTTGTTGTATGATAAGTCTAGGTATTTCAAGCTTGTTGAAAATACCGGCAGGGTATGAGACGGGTCCTGTGTGGTAGTGGATATATGGTTGCCCTTGAGGTGTAGATTACGGAGAGATTTCAGTGAGGCTAAACTAGCGATATCGGTGAGGGTGGTGAAGTTATTAAACTCCAGGTTCAATGAGACGATAGTAGAGGCGAGTGTCGATAAAGCTAAGGGTGTCTCCGGTAAAAATGATAACCGATTCGCACTGGCTGAAAGTGTCGAAAGTGTTTGAAATTTCGATGCGACATGACATATTTCCTCCCAGCTCATGAATGTCTCCTCAAGAGCTAAATCTTTAATATCTTTCAGAGAATTCTGGGCCTGTTCTAGGTCATCATCGTTAAGTATGTCTTGGAATCGATTGCCACTAGCTTTGATTAGCGATCAAATACCCGGAGTTATAGTGAAAGGACTTACTTCAGTCGTAAACTCCGGAGGACAGGCAACTCGGAGCAAATATCAATAACTTTTCCAACTTTCTGAAATAGATTTCTACTGAGATCTAACTCAATTATCTTGGGGCAGACCTGACTAATAGGTTCGTCGCCTTCAGAATAGGCTGATGCGATACGGGCACCATCGACGATGACGATCTTCAGTTCAGCTAATTGGGCTTGCTTTCGCTGAATCTTTTCAAAGCCGACTTCCTCCGCAACTTTGTTCGAAAACTTGATCACGGCAGTCTTCGCTAGTTCACAGGCGTACTTCTGAGTTACCGCCGTCACGAAACTAAGTGGCTTTTCCGCAGGCCGTGTTGGCCGTACGAAGGATGCGGCATTTGGTGATTTGGATCGGCCTTCTTGTGTTTAGAATACGATAATTTTACCATAGATGGCTTATTTGGAAACTCACAGGTAAAATACCGCACGCCCTTATTAGAACCATCATGTTTTCCTCGTGCTGGATCATCCCATTCTACGCCAAGCCAACTGCCTGATGTGCCACTAACTTCGCCGATATACCGGACCGTGCAGACAGCTCCATCGTAGGATAATCGATCACCGACGTTTGGGTTAGAAGCCATGAGAGTCGAAAAAATATCATGAGATAGTTTATAAGATTTGCCTGCAGTGGCAGACAACTCAACTTTGCAGATATTGAGAAAATATAGTGGATGTAGACAGCAGGTAACATCAGGCAACAACTTAAGCGTTTATTTGGGGCTGCTACCGCGTTACAGAGGTGTTACTGGTTACAAAGTTTAGGTAACCCCTGAATTACTTGGTACCACTACATAGGTGGAGAGTTGGCGATAACGATAATAAACAGCTTCAATCATATTCGATAGCCAACTAATGCTAGATATTCGATTTCAAAATTCCATCTTACACACCGCTTCGAACTTTTAAACCCGCGAACTATTAAATACTACACTCAATTGTCCAATATTCTCACTTACAGCTTGCTCTTAGCTTCTCCTACAACCTTCATCAACGCTCTTCCGTTGCTCAGGCACACCTTTCCGCCCTCAACCTTCACCTCGAATCTAATCTCCTCCCATTCACCCTTCTTCTCGCCGGTTCTCCACACCGATGTAACAATCTTGTCGCCAGGTCTAACAGGGCTCGCAAACCGAGCCCCGAATTCCTTGATGTTGGCAGGGTCGCTGCCACCGAGCTTCTGCACCAAGGTGTGAGCAGCCGAGTTGAAAGAGTATAGGCCGTGGATGATGACGCCGCCGAAACCCATCTTCTTGCCCGGCTCCGGGTGTGCGTGCAGAGGGTTGTAATCGCCGTTGAGGCGGTATAGCAGGGGGGACTGCGGGGTCGTCTGATGCTCGGTTACGACGTCGGGCGTCTTGCCCTTAGGAGGAGGGAAGTTCTCGGTCGCGGGTCCCTTGGGACCGCCCCAGTTACCCTGGCCGACATAGAACGAGCTGCCGATGGCGCGCGAGTAGACCTCGCCCGTGCTGGCGTCGACTAGGTCCTGCTGGATCTCGACGACGGAGCCCGGGCGGCCCTTGTCGTAAACACCTAGGACCTTGGATCGGGACTCGAACTTTCTACCGGCAGACGACGTAGGGAGAGGCTTGAGGAATTGGACTAATCGCTGACCATCGACGACTCGTCGCGCATCGAATTCGGGAACGCTAGGGATTCGAATGGCCTTCTGCTCGGCGTAGAAGTCGATGACATCTTGCTGGTCCCTCTTGAAAGCTGCGCATTTGTTAGTTTAGTCGCGCACATGTCAACTAATTTGTGTCGTCTGCAAAGCGCTTACGGAGGATAACCGGGTAGGTCGGGAACACGGCGAATTTGGGGTCGAGCTCCTGCTAGGTTATTAGAATTTGATCCCATTGAAAATATGAGCATTTAAGAGGTAAGTCTAGTAGGATACTAACATATAAGAAGTGAAGCTCGTCGGATGTACAGCCTACTGTGTTGGCGAATAGCAAAACATCGCGCTTTGTCCACGATACCGGGACGGGAGGATATTCGAAACCAGCTCCTGGACCGCTCATTTTCGATTTATTTTAATTTAGTTTAATAGTTTAGAGTTCAAGAAATAAACGAGTATGGTGTATTAAGGTTTATACAACTTGGTGATCTATTACCTGATATGTGTCAATTGAAGCTCTCATGCAAAAGACAGCGTCCGGTCTTAGGAAGCCCCATCTTTACCCTTCCCAAGCCGAGGTTCATTGTTGTGGAGTATCGTGACTGTGCCTAAAGCGGTAAGATATGCAATCAGAGCTCCTGCCCTTGCGTCAACGGTACCTACCTTGGTACGACATACCGCCTACCTAAAAGATCTAATCGGCATATTGGTGGGGTCCTCCGGGCAGTTGCATCATTCTGCCAGAAACACGCCGCGGCAGCTACGTCGTAGATATTCGATATTATAAACCCACCCCACCAGTTTCTCCAACTTTTACTTTCATTCACACCTTCAAACATTCATTCATGAATTTCGTTTTGGTTGGTTTCTTTGGTCAATATTGGAAATATCTTGGAAACACCTTGGAAACATCCGATGTAAGTATGAAATTTCATCTTCCCTCTTTCCCAATCCAGATACTACTACCTCGTTCATTATCTCGTCCTCATATCGTGTTTTTATAGCGGCACGTCGCGAATAAGTACGATGACTTCAAATATTTCACATTATAGTTTATTACATGTCCTTCGACACGTCGACGCGTAGCCTTTTTTCACATTTACTTCATTGATACTCTTTTTATCCCATCCTAATTAATTGTCAACATCTCAACGAATTCATTCAAGAATCTTTGGAATATGTGATATCTGCTAACACTATCACTCAGTTAGTAATTGTTCATACCACGATTTTGGTATATTAGTTTAATCCAGGAAACATCTCAGACTATCCCCTGAATCATTTTCAGGCCTTTAAGTATGGGTTCCAGCAAGGACTTTCCTCCGGCACAGTCCGAGAGTGAGCATAAGAAGAAGACCAAGAAGATCGCGGACGAGATTTATCCGGATGGCACTTAGGAGTCCCCATCTGGATCAGTCTCACGCCCGAAAAACGAGGAAGATGACAACAGGGATGTCACCGTTAAGGAAGAAAACGAAGAGAAGTCGTTATCAAAGGTCCTCCCAAAGATAAACCGGAAGGAGGTGGATCAAAGGTGTCAGCAGTGGATAGCCAGTATCGAGGACCAAACTGGACGGACCTCGTCCTCTTCCCACATACCTCTTATTGAAAGCGACAGTGCCCGCTCTTCCGTAAGTTTCTTGTCACCCCCCTTGAACATCACACTTAAATAGCGACCGATTTGAATACTGACCTTACCCAGGGATATTCAGCACAGCGTTCCACTGCTGTACAGAACGATAACATGTTATATTTGCGTGAGCGAGCACGACGTGGATATCTTCCCAACCCGGATCCTTATCCTCAACCTCGCCTTCAACACCATAATCCTATACGTCATCCCATTTCCTCAAGACCTAGTATAAGGGAGTACCTTAGTGGTTTCAGAAACACGCCTCTTGATAGGGACAACAGTCGAGGTTATAACGATTCAACCCCGAGACCATAACCTAATCACGAATCGCCGATTCTATTTCATATACCTGCTTGCACACCTTTTACAGTTCATCCTCAACAGCACCTGGCTCCTTTACGTCCCCACACCACCCGCCAGCATGCTCCTCCTAGCATCACAGGACCTAGCAATGGAGATAGGGATCGAGCCATTCGGGATAACAGACAGTCTGCCGCTGAGAGGAACAACAATTCATAAGAACGAACGATGGAGGAATCTTGGGAATTGGAACTGTCGTATTTGACACAGCTACCTAATGTATAGGTGTTTCGCTAACGTCATATCTTGTATGGTAGATATGCGCTCCTTTGAGTATGATGGATATTTTGCTTTTTGTTGGGTTCTGCTTCTTTGTGTGCTCAATTCGGTCTGATAAGGCCTATGCCGAATTAGGATGATGTGAGGCTGACATTCTGAATGTGAATGTGGATAATGGTAATGGCCATAAAATCCGAATAGTATCAATTTTTAGAATGGTAAAATCGCCGTAATTATCCTAATTAGTGCTCTAGGATTAGTTTCTCATACACCTAGGTGTAAATAACAGGCAAGCTACCCCTTTATCTTTTCCACCAATAAAACCGACGTCTAAGCTCTCCAGACTTCGGCAAACTATCCAATAGGAATTACCTAATAGCTAATACCGGGTTTCATTCCCGTGGTAGTAGACTAGTACATCGCGGGGAGTTACTAAGTTGAGAAAGCCGATCGAGCTCCGGGTTGTAGCGGGTTAAATACAACCGAGAGCTCGAGAGCTTTCTCAATTCTATGATTTCTAACTTTTTATTTTTCAACAAAATAAAATTCATGTCTTTTAATTGTAAATGATAAGGCAGAGTATGTTATAGCCTAGCATGTTATGAAAATGTCGGATAAGCTCATCAGCGCAGAGGAAGGTAAGATATGAATCTGAATGATTCTTTCATCCAATCGATTTTCATAGGTTCGCTAACATTGCACGATCACTTAGTCGAGAAGCACACGAGTCGGGACAGTTGCTGGGTAATATTATACGGAAACGTCTACGACGTAACTGAGTTCCTCCCCGAACATCCGGGAGGCTCCAAAATCATCCTACAGCTCGCCGGCCGCGACGCAACGGAGGAATACGATCCTATACATCCCCCAGGGATCCTAGAGGAAACCCTAAAGCCCGAAGCTAAGCTAGGCCGCATCGATCCCCAGACCATAACTGCGGCCAGCGAGCCGGAAGCCAAAGAAGAGATGGAGGAGGAAGGCCCGCCGCCAATGGAGAGCTTGCTCAATTTGAACGAGATCGAGGAGGTCGCTACGAAACGCATGCCCGAGAAGGCGTGGGCGTACTACTACTCATCGAGCGACGACCAAATCTCAAAATCGTTTAACAACGCGGTGTACAAGGACATCCTACTCCGACCCCGCGTATTCGTCGACTGCACGAAATGCGACACCTCAACCTCCTTACTAGGCCACAAAGTCGACATACCGATCTTCGTCGCACCAGCCGCTATGGCGCGGCTCGGCCACCCCGACGGCGAAGCAGGCATCGCGCGCGCGTGCGGCAAGTTCGGCGCCATGCAGGTGATCTCGAACAACGCGAGCATGACGCCCGAGCAGATCGTCGCGGACGCCAAGCCCGGGCAGATATTCGGGTGGCAGCTCTACGTGCAGAACGACCGCGCGAAAAGCGAGGCCATGCTCGCGCGCATCAATAAAATGGACGATCGGTTCAAGTTCATCTGTCTTACGCTCGACGCCGCGGTCCCCGGGAAGCGGGAGTTGGACGAGAAGCAGAATTTCAAGAACGCGACGAGGGTCGCTTCCGGCGTGAAGACGGATGATGAGCCGAGTCGACCCGGGGGTGGGGGTGTTGGACAGCAGTTGTTTTTCGGCACGGCGTCGGATCTTACGTGGAAAGTCACCCTGCCGTGGTTGGCGAAACATACGCATCTCCCGATTGTGCTGAAGGGCCTGCAGACGCATGAGGATGCGTTCTTGGCGAGTCGGTATGCGCCCCAGGTTAGGGCTGTTATTCTGTCGAATCATGGTGGTAGGGCGCTGGATACGGCGCCCCCGGCTGTGCATACGTTGCTGGAGATCAGGAAGTATTGTCCTGATGTTTTTGAGAAGATTGAGGTTTGGGTTGATGGCGGGATTAAGAGGGGTACGGATGTGGTGAAGGCGTTGGCCCTCGGCGCGAAGGCGGTGGGGGTGGGACGGGCGGCGCTTTTTGGGCTTGGGGCTGGTGGGCAGGAGGGTGTGGAGAGGACTTTGGAGAGTAAGTTTATTTTGTTGCTGTGTTCATTGGGGTTCGGGTTACTGACATGAGGGAATAGTCCTGAAGGCCGAGACGGAGACGTGTATGAGGTTGCTAGGCGTCCAGAACGTGAGCGAGTTGGGTCCGAGACATGTGAGTATTATCTGCCTTTCCCCTTTCTACCTATACGTGATATCTGGGAGCTAATATAATGGGTTATAGATCAATTCAAGCAAGGTAGAAAGGGATATCTTCAACGGAGGAGCTGGTTTGGACACATTTGGCCTGTGGGATCAGGTCAAGTCTAAGCTATGAGTTACGACAGCCGTACGAGTTACAGACATGATAGATAGAGGTTTGGTATGTACGATCTAGCATTGGATATAACTAGAACAGCGAAATGATGATCTAAATTGGCTATTATATTTCAATGTCGGCTTTTAGCTGTGGTACTCTTATTGCACACGAGGCACTCGATTGAAATGATGGGTATCATATGGCACTCTTCGTGGTTCCAATATTCTATACGCACTTTGAACCTATCTAGAGCTAGAAGTACACTGTCCATCCTTTCAATATTACAATACACCGGATTTCCTTTTGGCAGTTACGAGATCGCACCATAAGCTCTTCGGCGTCCAAGAACTGTAGACGGCCCATTTCCCATTGTCAATAACAATGTCAAAGCACCATCCATGCCTGAAATAGGCTATTTTTCTCGCACCCTGACGATATATCCCTTTCCGCCTTTGGATCGTGTGCCAAATATCTCATACGATTACGGCGCCACCAGTCTTGCTGGCTTAAGGGTACGATGTAGTTGAGCCTAGTGTATATACTAGAAGCTAACATATAACTAATTGATTTATCAGTTATGTGCTCTCCGTCAGAAACCGTCGGCGTTTGACCCCCCGGGCGATTCGATGGGTACTGGAAAAGAGACGAGGATGGTACAACGGGATAATCAGGGTCTAATAATAATATAAACACGTTAACACATACTCATAACTTCCATCTCCGACGATACTATGTTAGTGAATACGTATAGGTAGGGGGTACATACTGCCTGGGATATAAAAGAAATACGACGGCTGGGTCAATATGCCATCAGGAGGAGTAATGATAGGCTTTCCGTTCTGCCCATTAGTCGGGGGATCAGTCGATAGATACCCATTCCACCGATACTTGACCATAAGACAGCAAGCAACACGCATTGTTTCATGGTGGAGGCCGTTGTTATCAACGGGTGGAACAGACATTAAAATGCGGTCCGACCGGGGATGATGAAATGTGATTTCATCCGCATATTCACCATTTTCCAAGTTAGAGTCTTCTGAGTATGAGTATTCTGAGTAAAAAAAAGTCTTCCGAGTTATAATCTTCCATTTCGTATTAGAATATTGATGACGATGACGATATTGCCACTATCGTGTATGAAGAATTTGGAATTGAGAGCGGTGCCTTGCTTGTGCTGTATTCATATAAAAAATTACCTCTTGGATTTCCAGCTTCAAACGGTTTGAAATTTGTGGCTTGAGATGCCTGCTGTAGAATGTGCCAGACATAACCTATCTGCAGGCACCCGAGACTACATACATCATCGCTTCGTTTGACTTCCAATACCTACACTGACTGCTTAAGAATCTCTCCATTATAATTTATCTCTTGCAGAAATACTAAGAATAGGTTAACATCATGGCCATCACTCGTTTGGTATGATGGACGTACCCGGACACCATCTTATTAGAAGACGTAGGTTGAGAATTGGTCAGGTTTCCTTCCCCAGGTTTTCTCCAGGTTCCCAGGTTTCGATGCGGAGGGAATTGCCTACAAGGATTACTTTCCAGGAAGGCGGACTTGACCCAATCAGCGTTTATATTCATGTTATACAAGACGCGCTCGACCTCAATACGTTGACAAGCAAACTTGGAAAGCTCGGAGTAGATGATTTTCATGTGCTCGTTCACCACGCCGAGGAAGAGAACGAACGCCATTATAAAATTTGCATGTCCCGACCTACTGCTCCTCTAATATCTCTGGGGTATTTAAGTTCGTGTTGCTTCGAAATAGGAAGGATCTCCTTTTCATTTTATCTTCTCATTGGTGGGCGTACTGTTGTGTAATGTGACTAACGCAGTATAGGGGTAAAGTTGGTAATTGTGTAACTGGGTCTAGTCAATTTCGCCGAACTAACAAGCCTCTTCTCGGGGGAAGCTGTGAAGGTAACTCTTACAGGTCGACGCCTACGGCAGTGGCAATCTTGACAATGTCTATCATAGGTAGGTACCTAGGCATGTAGTTATAGAAAGAAAGAAGGCAACAATATGCCGCTATGACCCTAACACATAGGACTTTCCAAATCCAAGATCATGGATTCGCAATGGTTGGTTGCTCATACACCCCTTACGAGACGCGGCTTTCCCTTTAAACATATGATAGTCCCTTTAGAAACTAAGTACTTCCACACCGGCTACCCTTCTTTTTATTGATTTCGCCGTAATTCGGTTCTAGCTTGTGGCTTATCGCCATCTCCCGAATGAGAAGAGCGCGCCTTGAGATTCGAAGAAAAAGAAAAAGGAGGCTTGAAACATGGCGGAAGCAAGTAACGCAAGAGGCGCAAATTCAGGAAACGGGACAAGCGGTAACAGTGCTAGTAAGAGCTCAAAGGGTCATTGCGGGAGATTTTGGTGGCTTTATGTGCTGGTAATACTCATCATCGCAGTGGTTGTCGTTGTGCCTTGCGTGTAAGTTCCACACATCGACCGAGTCCTACTAAGAACGCAATTAAAAATGTGTTCAGGATACTCGTAGCCGTCCCTAGGATGGCTCAAAAGAAGCTTGACGACGCCACGTTGACTATCGATGGCATCAGTGTCACTAACGTCCAGACCAATTCTCTAAACATGGCCATCAACTCGACAATCACTACGGACGGATCGACCCACGCCACCATAGATGGATTTGAGGGCACGATGTATTTAGCAGACGTCAACCCTCCCCTAGCGTTCGCCAAGATCAATTTTCCAGAGACGACGTCGGACGCCCATCAGACCGTTAATGTCAGTCAAGAAATCCAGATCTCAGACCAGAATGCGTTTACGACGTTCAATGAGCACCTAATCCAGCGCGAGTCCGTCTATGTGTTGGTAAAAGGGGACACAAATATCCATGTCCGTGGGATATCTCGCGCCTATAGTGCGACATTCAGCAAGACCGTTCCGCTTAAGGGACTTAACGGCTTCAAGGGCCTCACCGTCACGAATCCGCATGTGAGCCTTGCGCAATCCGACAATTTCAACGCTACCGCCCATATCCCCAACCCGTCGTCATTAACACTGGATGTCGTAAGTTTCCCTGTCTTCTTTTATATTAAAATTTCAAACACCAATCGCGCCAGGAAAGAAACTAATGTGCATTTCTAGGGCAATACTACTTTCCAAACATACTTGAACGGCAGCGACATCGGCACGTCGTACATTTTAAACCTAGTCCTACATCCAGGGGCGAATGAATTTTTCATTTGGGCCGACATTAACAACACGGCTGTCCTCAGTGCACTAACAAAACGACCAACGTGCGAGCGCAATGGCACCCTTACGTTCGAACTGTCCGGAAAGAATGTGACGAGCCTTGGTCAGCCCATACCGTACTTCGCCAATGCATTAGCTGCTAGCAATGTTAGCGTTGATATTCCGATCGGTCAGGCGATCAAGAGCGATATTGGTATTTCGGTCGGATGTATGGATTAGTGTGGATTTAATGTACTGTCTCTTGGTGTTTATATGTTTAAAACCAAGTAATATAAGCCGAGAAGTGGAATGGCAATGATAGCTCGCTGGCAATTGTGCTGCTGCTGAAAAGTTGTCTTTTCGATGCTGATGGAGTGAAGAGAGGCCGTTCACTTGTTACACCTTTCCCTAGGTAGAGAATTGAAGGTTATGACA
Organism: Annulohypoxylon maeteangense; assembly: GCF_022496945.1. Classification (NCBI taxonomy): domain Eukaryota; kingdom Fungi; phylum Ascomycota; class Sordariomycetes; order Xylariales; family Hypoxylaceae; genus Annulohypoxylon; species Annulohypoxylon maeteangense. The sequence goes on along the minus strand of NW_025953248.1, from coordinate 3,448,807 downwards.
CCTCTTTCTTAACGAGTTGAACGCAATGACGCCGACTTTCCATATCGCCAATAGCACGTTAAGGATATAATCCAAGGAAAAATTACATTCGAAATCCTAAATAATTTAAATAAGAACAGTGAGACTAATTATCCCAAGAATCTAACATATGACAATCCATCTATTTCAATAAAGCTTTGTCTGCATCTACTCATAAACAGCCCCAATAATTTCCGTACGAGCAGAAAAAGGCTTATAGTCTTCGAAAGTTGGCGTATCGGCAAACAATCCCAGGGCATGAGAGGGCGGATATCGGGTACCATGGCACGACGCCGCGTCGACGAGCGACCTAATACGCGCAGTCTCGTCAGCGGTCAACGACACAGACGCAGCCGCGAAATTCTCCTCTAGGGCGGCGATCTTCGTAGTCCTAGAAACATAAATTGTTAGAATACGCAGTAGGTGTAGACAGATATCCACAAGATGGACATATACGTCTACTCACCCCGGAATCGGAAACACCTCGTCCCCCTGCGCCAACAACCACGCCAGCGTCAACTGCGCAGCCGTACACCCCTTCTCCCCCGCCATCCTGCGCAACTCCTCCACAACCGCCATATTCCTCGGGAAGTTCTCCGCCGAGAAGCGCGGGTAGTGCCGGCGCACGTCCTCTGCGCCGAAGTCGTCTGGTTTCGTTATTTGGCCTGTGAGCAAACCCCGGGAGAGAGGGCTGTAGGCTACGATCGCGACGCCGAGTTCGCGGCAGGTGGAGAGGAGAGAGGTGTCTGGCGACTCGATTTCCGTTGTGAATGGGCTGTATTCGATTTGCACGGCGGCGATGGGGTGGATTGCGTGTGCGCGCCGCAGGGTGCTGGCGGAGACTTCGCACAGGCCGAGGTGGTGGATTTTGCCTTGGCTTTAAGACTGGGTGTTAGTTTTACGTTCTGTGTGGTGGTGTAGGGGGGTTGAGACGCACTCTTTCAACTTGACCATCTCGGCGACGATTAGCTCGACGGGCGTGCTGCCGTCTAGTCGGTGCGGGTAGTATAGGTCGATGTAGTCGACGCCGAGACGCTTTAGGCTCTTCTCGCAGGCCTCGCTGACGTAGGCGGCGTCGCCCCGGAAACTGAATCGGCCGCCGTCTAGGACGACGGCGCCGAATTTGGTTGCGAGAAAGATGTCGGAGCGCTTGTTGGTCTTGGCGAACCATTTTGCTATTATGTCTTCGGAGTCGCCCTAGTATGGGGATTCGAGTATGTGTTAGTTTGGAAATGGAGGGTTGTAGTCGTTAGTATGGGGAAGAGGGCTCACGTAGAAGTCGCTGGTGTCCCAGAAGGTCGCGCCGATTTTATGGGCGTGGTCGAGGAGTTCGAGGCGCTGCTCGTCGGGCAAGGGCTTTCCATAGCTCATTGAGAGACCCATGGTACCGAAGCCGATTCGAGGGACTAGAGGGCCATTCTTGCCTAGTTGACGAGTTGGGACTGATGACATGGTTAATGATTTTGACTTGGGATTTAGGTGTATGGGTAGTGTCGATGGTATGAGAGTTGAGATAAGGGGGATCGATGACTTGAGAGGCGGTAGGTATTCACTATTTTCGATCTGAACTGGGCCAGAGGTATTTATATCACGATCATAAAGTGGCAATGCCAATTCCATCGTAAGGAGTTCGTTCTATATTATCCGTGTCTGTCATATGTAGTCCGCTCCGCGACTGCGGACTAGGAGTGGATCATCCTAGTTGCGGAGTTGCGGTAGGCTTCCCGTACGGAAGGAATACTTCTATTCTAGAAGTCTTCTGCTAGTCTCATAGCAAAACGTCTTCACTTCGTCCAAACCAAAAGACCTAAAAGACAAAAGTTAATCGCGAAAACTGTGATGATAATACGCAAATACTCACAATACCAAAAAGACCAAGGCAAGATCGTCTATGTCATCTCCTTTTCCAGTTCGCAGAAACTCGTCAAAGCAAAAGGCGTTTATAACCCACATAGGCTTTTCATTCCATGCTCTCCAGAAATCAAATGAGTTCTGAGCAGCCCATAGGTGCCTGGATAGAGTCCATCGGTGGATGTATTCCCAATTACCAAAGTCAGCTACGCTCATATGTCAGCTTCGGTATGGAAATACACAGATTAATATAATTACACTCATCGCCTTGGTCCCTTAATAGATCCCAGAATGTCCTGAGAGCTAGGCCAATGATATATGTCCTCCTAACACTTTCTGCAAACAACCAGCGCTAATAATGATTAGAATAACGTATTCTTTGGTGTAGAAGTTTCTTCATACGTACCTCCCACGACTCAGGCTGCTTTTTGCGGAGTTCAATCATATCTAATTCAAATACATCATTAAGGTTATCCCTTATTTTTCTTAGTTCTTCATTCCAGGCTTCCATGATGGGCATATCATTCTGGGCTTGCTGGTTAAGTGCGATGTCTCCATCAAACATACGAATAGTCTGGTAGGCCATAAGAGCGTGAACCCTTGCAAGTTTTTCTCGTGGTGTAAATGATGTACCACTAGCTGTGTGGATGAGGTTGTTGACGTTCTCCTGGAGAATCTTCAGGACAAAGCCACGAGTTGCAGCCGTCTGGCTCGTGTACAGAACGCACGTAGCAAAGGCCTGTAAGATCCATCGCGGTGGGTTTGATGCATACAACTGACCATGCATGTATATAGTTGACTTATACTGAGCGAAGGTAGTATGAAAATTTTTGAGGACATTTACTATATAGCAAATCCTAGTCGAAGGGTCCGTGAGTTGCCACGGTTCGAAGTCGTCCTACGATTAGGTATAAGCATCAACGTAGGGAAAGGTCTCTACACAGGGGTATATACTTACGCACACAGGTGCTATCTTGGAATAATCTATCCGTGATAGGGATTTACTTGTCGATGAAGGACCTGTTTGCGCATCTCGTCCTAGGAGGCCGGACAACTTGTCTGTATCATTGAATTGATTATCCGCCATTGAATTCAGTAAAGATTCTAAAGCCCCATCAAAATGTAGTGTCGCATCAGGAAAATCCAAGTCCATGTCGAATATGGCAGAGAACCCGTTATGCAATGCAGAACTACTTTCATAGACCGCTGGAGGACTAGCAACAGAGCCTGAACTAGAACCACTTGCGGAGTTTGAGTGGGATTGCATAGCCGATTTGCCTCCGTATGAGCAAGGGAATCTCCGCTTGAGACAGTTTCCGCAAGAAGGTATCTGTTTATCGCAACGTCGCTTGCTTTTTACGCAGGCATTGCAGCTCTTCTGCCTCGTCGAAATTCCGCCAGGAGCCATGGTTTCTGTTGCGGAGTAATGGTTAAAAAAACGAGACGATATACGGTATAAATAATGACAATAGGTAGCGCTAGATAATCTGCGTATAGAAGAAATCGAATTTATTTCTATGCTAATGAAATGAGAATGTGTTTTAATGAACAGGATAAAAGAAGGCATCTAGAGGCTGACGTTGGATGTCCGCAACTCCGCTGCCGAGTCAGGCCAACTCCGCAAGATCCACTCAAAGTCCGCAATCCTCTACACGTCAAAATCATGGGGTTAAACGACGACCTTATTTTAGTTGAAAACCTATATTTACTCTCTAAGCTAGTTTTTTTGTTGACATAGTACTCTTAATTACTTTTTTTCTTTGCAATATCATAGTAGGATTGAGTGAATGCTCCGGGAAATATTCAAGGGGTCTATGAAGAAAGCCTGCGCTTCTATTTAGTTCCAATACAACGACGACTTCGGTATATCTTGCGACGAGTTTTGCTAGTTAGAGCTGAAAATACGGTATCGCTCGGGGTATACTACCCATAAAACATTCGCAATATGGTATATATAGTGAGTACCTACCCATATTTACTACAAATTATAATATTCTCATATTTTGGAAGGGTTTACTAGGGACTGCTGATCAGAAACCCCTATTCTTCCTTACACAAGATACATGTGGTGCTATTAAGCACGATTGAGAATGGTGAATCGTAGCAATCGCCGATAAGATTCTTCCGTGTTCCCATACACTATACTACACACCCAGGTATGTTCTGTGTACTTAAGTTCGTTACGTACGACTTCATTATGCGGTCAGAATAACAATTAACCACAATGACGGGCACCAGGCTCGCTGCAGTTGCGCACATGTATACGATTCCACAGCGAGCGGTAGCTGATTACCTAGGTAGCTTGAATGTACTTCAAGTCACTTCATCATGCTCTGAAACTGTTACACCAGATCCCGAAAGCCACGGTGCTGGTGTTCCCAATGGCTTGACATCGTCGTGATTATAGCATGGCAACCGTTGTTTCAGCAGATGAAGAAGTTCAGCTTGTATATTGGTTCGCGAGGAGAAGCACGCTGGTATGAGACATTAGCCATGCTACGCGAGGGATGACTGATTGGAAGAATGCGATACTCCACAAGTTCACTGGCATGTGTGCTAAGAAAAAAAAAGAAAGACAGAGATTTTACTCGGAGGCCGTCTCAGAAATGACCCAGCTAGTCGGGACGCAAAAGGACAAGAGAAATTTAGGAGGCCGCTGGATCGCGAATTCCTGCCTATTCAAGATCTAGATTCGGCCGTCAAGCGGCATGGCGGGAAAGGCCTTGCAGACGGGACCCGGCAGCACTCAAGGCAAACCCGCCAGCTCCTTACAGGACGCGATACATCCGCGTCCGAGACATACGGGTCCCACGCTGCAGCAGCAGGCAGGTCGGACCATCGCATCCAGATCGCGCTACGTCGGGGTCTAGAAACGTGGTAGAGAAGGCACAGAATCCTCTGTCTGTGCCTCCTAAGTCCCATGTCTTACCTGCTACCCCGAAATTTTGGAAAAAAGGGGGAATTCCCATGGGATCCCGATTTCCTGGGGCAAAAACGTGAGGACAAAGATTCGTGCGAGGTGAAGGGAAGGGTTTAGTGGTCGGTCTCGCCAGCTTCTTCCCCTTAAGGAAAATAGGTGAAGCCATCGTGCCACGTAGGGCTTTTTGAGTCACACGAGATGAATTTTCGCGAGATAGCTGGGATGAATCAATGACGGTGAAGGCTGTTTAACAAGCTGAACATTGTCTTCATAGGGAGGTAAGTAGGTATGTATGTAGTCTAGGTAGATAGGTACCTATCTAAATATTCTGATATATGACCATGAAGCTTTAGTTATCCCCTAAGTTAAGAATTTAGCGAGACTTGACGGTGCTACTGTGTATTCTGGCACCGAAACTATTGGCCAGCTATGTGATAGAATGGTTGCGCTTCATACTAATCAATTGCCCCTGGCGTTAACTATTGACGAACGTCATCTCTCTGTGAGAAGCTGTATCTGATCATATATGCCGTATATCCGAGCAAGTCCTGTTTCTTCTAAACGTACGAAAGGTAGCATGGTTGGATTTGAGGGTATATGTTTGTTTGTTTGGCGATTTAGACCTCGAGTTAGAACATAAGACTAAGCGCCGAAGTTGTTCAAACCCCCAACACAATATCACTCTCACCACTCTCATCACTCCACCTTATTCACAAATGCGAAAAAAGGATTCAAGGTACCGCGGCTGTCTCCGAGCCTATTTATCCCCACGGCGGTCCCGTCTAGTGGGATGTTGAATAGTTGAATAGCGACATGGCTGACGCCAGGAACTAAGCGGCGGATTGTACAATACCTACATAAAAACCAGGGGTAATTCAAGCCGGGATTCGAATCATTCAGCTCGTGGTATGCTCGTCAGCATGCATCTGCACGATATTACATCACAGTCGTCGGTCAAGGCTTGCCCGGAGGATCAAATAATTCGCTTGTAGATTTAGCATCGTAAATAAGCATAGATCTAAGCGCAGGACATGGATAAACTGTCTGATAGTTAGCCTTTAAAGCTTGGCCCTTTACGCACGTAGAGCCTCCCACGTTGGCATCACAGACGGGATGGCCCCCCCGGCGGGAGTGGCGCGCGGATCCTATTCCTTCGGCGATACCTTACCAGACCGAGGTGTATCAAAAGGAAACTGGTAGAGGAGAAAGCAATTGATGATTCGGGTTCCGCAATGCCTTGATCTGTGCTCGGTATGTAGGTCTTAGAGAGCACGGGCTATAAAACGTACATATAAAAAGGCGTGGAAAATAATATAATCAAGTCAAGTAAGGGTTATTAGCTCTTAGTAACAATCAGCTGTGATGCAGTGGACCAGTGGTGATCCCGAGAGGAATCGGCTCGGATTAGGCGAAAGCGGAAGTTCCTCCATAAGGATCTTCCACGCAGCATCAAACTAACTATCGACTAATGAGGACATGGTATATATGCGTGCTTATTTTTGAATACCATTCGGGTGGAGGACGAATCGAGTTAAGGCGTTTGCTCATAACCTGTTACCTGTATGTAATACTGCATGTATGCCTAAGTCGGTAGGGTGTCCGTGGTAAACTCCATGAATTAGAGACGCTTCAGGGCTGTTGAAAGGCCGAGGTCTAAATTTGTTCATATTACAATACTGTGTAATGATCGAAGATGTGGCTTGATTCTATCACTTACCTCCCTAATACCTGATCACTTTCATCCGTCGGACACGGTTTAATTCCGCAGGGGGTCTGCAAGCGCTGTGTATCTCCCTCGGTAAGGCTAGATCTCTTAAACCCCCCACAACTCAGCACGTGTAAGACGAATAGTTTCAGTACAGTACCATGTAGGTACTAGTTCTAGTTCTCGTGGGAATAGTAAACTACGCACTACGCAGCAGCAACGCGAGGGAGACGTGTGCAGCGTGCATCGATCGTATTCATCATCTATCATACAGATATACATATGGTAGATCTCTGCCCCGTGCATTGAATCAAGTGCGGATATCAAAAGCAATGGCCGCACTCGGAAGTACCCATAATACCTGGTAGACCTAGTAGAGATCTCTTTAGGCGGAGAGCGGACGCCGTCTTTTCTTTTCTCGCATCCAATAGTTCAACGGTTCATTGAACAGACCCCAACCTTGCGCGAACCGCCGGTACGACGTGCATACGCGGATACCGGTTCGAAGGCAACCGTGAGAATATCGCCGAGGATAATCGAATCAGAGTAGGTAGCTTTTACATCGATTAATGTGCTGGTGAGGTATAGTATAGGTCCTAGCCCGAATAGATTGTAAAGCTGCCAAATAGCTTCACTTGCATTCTTACATCAGCTACACCTACATACCTGGTGTTGCACAGTCGCTATACTAATGTGTCCTATATCGTTTTACGAACACTACGCACTTAGGAATACGCGCGCTACTAATACATATTGGCTAGTCCGAAGTTGAAAGTTGCCATCTCTCGGTAGATGTTGCATGGTATCACACATTCGTAAAGGTGGCCGATCCTTGGGGAGCTGATCGTATCCTCTAAAATAAGCTTGGCACACTTATATCGCAGATACAAGATACAGTAAGCACAAAAGAGTTAATAAGCTACCTATATCGGTGTAGCGCGATGGAGTGCATGAGGCATTGTACGGGAGACCGGTTTAGCATTCTGTTCTGTAAGGAACAGAAGTGGTGGGCTTCCTAGACTCTTTTGATATTAGACCGAGAAGCATCCCATCGCGTACCTTTTCTAAGTAAAGAGGTGGGCGCGGTACAAATATCTTCAAACGAAAAAGGATGAAGTGAGCTAGCCCTGCTTCTCAAAAGCCCGGGGACGCGGCAAGGATGCTAACCACGGGCCAGCATGAGGCTTGACTTTTTAATATCAGATCTGAGTGCTATCGAATAATAGCTCGGCCAAAAAAAGATAGGGAACGGCCGAACCAGGACGAGGATCTCACTCCCGAAATGACGAGAATCACCGATTAACCCTGCTTCGTTGCTAGCCTTACTACTACGTAGGGACGATACCTGGTGAGCTTGGCACAGCACAGGGAATCAGGGATATGGCGGACGCGCTAGCGAAGGGAAAATTCCTTTTAAGTGTATGAGGAACGTGGCATGCCGCATGCCGCGCCCACACTCACACCAGGTTTGGGGGGGATAAAGGGATGGGGAAACTTGTGAGCCTGTAGGTCTGTGAGCCTAAACGGGGTCACGATGAAAAAATTTATGTAGGAGGAGGGAGGGGGAGGGGGGTGGGAACGATCACCGTTATCCGCCTTGCAGACATGGAACCCTGACCAGGTGATGATTGGTACCGATTTCTGTCTTTCCTGTAGGCTATCACATAGGCCAATTTACCTTACCTTTGCAGTACCGGCAGCCCCCAAAACCCTATGTGATGTTTCGACGATGATGTTATCTGATCTAATAAATCTTGATACGTAGGTACCTATTATACATATATGTATATATATACTGGGACTCGGAAGCTTCAAGTTGTGGTACTATTATCGGTATGTATAATTCTAGGCAGCTTATAAAGCCTTCGTAAGATGTCTTGTCTTAACTTGAGCCTAAAAGGGGTTATGAAGACACATTAAATAACATGTATGTATGTGACTCGAGTAATGTGGAAACGCCGTCAACCACGTGGAATTTCTTGACCTACATATTTTGAATCAGCGTGTACTCACTTTATACAATGCATTAAGCAAGCATTAATACTGTATAAAGCGGAGAAAAGTGGCTTGGTGAAGACATCCACACCCCCTTTTTCCTGCGCATGCAACATTTTACCTACGATGTGCCTCAAGTCGTACAAGCTTCTAAACTTCCAATTCGTCGATAGAGAAAGCCCTGGGTAAGGTCTCACCCAAGACTTGCATGAAAACCGCGGCAATTCTGCAAGACAAACAGAGATGTTCCCACCCTCTAATAGAGATACTATGTATGATGATAAAACGATATAGATCCGGACACTGTGCCCTCACTTGATGCCGTCCCTCTTGCCTCCCCGTCCTATCCCCATATCTCTTTACTCCGAGGAGAAGAAACTAGTAGGTAATATGTAAAACCCGGGCGGCACACCGAAAGTGAAATATGACAGATATCACACCGACCGATGGCAAGCGACAACCCGAAAAGTGCGTGTGGGCGTCCCGTCTATGTGTTTGCGTGCGACGCGTGTACGAGTCCTTGGCGAGACTCAGTGATAGGTCTCTTCGTCCCAAAAATGCAAGACGCTCGTGTTAAGTGGCGGCGGGAAGAGATAGAAGGTTCTTACTTACTTGCACACATCAGACTCTACTATCTACCTACCTACTTCAAAGGGAGTTGTCGAAGATGGGGATGTAACGCATATGTATATGGCACCGAATGATTTGTCAAACAACTACCGCCGTTGACGAAAACCATTACAGCGCATATCATATCTGACTAAGACCGATAAGTCTCCTTTTTCTCTTTCGTTGTCTCTGCAGGGAATCGACGATGATGGGGTGTAGTAGATGGATAGAAACTTGAGTCTTGAAAAGTCTCGTTTCTGAGGTCATTAAGTCGCACAGTAAGATGGGGTTGGCCTCATGATTGAGACGACTCCATAACCGAGCACATTAGTAGAACAAACCGGTCCGGTGCTTTAGGTCGCATGAGGGAGTTAACAAACCCGAGACAGCAGATCCGGGACCACATCTTTTTGGTCGACGCTTTCGCGCTTCCGTGATTCCACGGAGAAGAGAAGAGCAGAGCAACGTCGGCAAACTAGTTACACCTCGCCAGGGCTATGTAAGATGCCGTCGCTTGCTGTTGGATCGTGGTATACTGGCAGACTGGTGGTTCCCATCCTGTTTTTTTTTTGTACCGGCATCCCCACCGCTCACGACGTATGTAGGGGATGGACCCATACCTAATCCGGTGGAGAAAGGCTTCCAAGGTTGTCTCTTGCCGTAGATCTGAGAGATGGTGTGCCGTGAGGACGGCGGCATTAGAGATCCTGTCGTATATGTATGTATGTGTGAGGCATGTATGTATAATAGCCCTGCGAGTTACAAGATCATCCTTTGACAGGTTTGTCGGAAAGCTACCCGTTGGATACGCACCCCGCATAGTTGATGGGATATGGTGCATAACACTGTGCCGAACATCTCGTCAACCAACACAAGGTAGTAGGGGTAGTAGGGGTAGTATTAGGCTTAGTCTGGAGCTTAGCCAAGTTACTAAAAGGGTTTGTATGGTTAGTAGGTACCACCTCACGTGGCGGCGGGAGGATCGTAAGAAGCCAAGGTATCGTAAGATGGCTCTAGTAATAGGTCTGTAGGTAGTATGTAATTAGGTAGACTTCCGCTGCAGCGGATCCAAGCGAGCTTATTGACTTCTAGGTATGTAATAGTCTGCCAGTGTAGCCTGTGTAGGTAGGTGTAGGTACTATAGTAGGTAGGTAGGTACATCACTACTTCTATCCTTTCGGGCATTACTTCTTTTCAGGGACACCGACGGTAACGTACCCATACAGGATGCTTCACATCATCCTAGGCTAATTCACGAGCTCAATCCGAGCGGCGCTTGAGATTATAGAGGACTAGTCATGTACTTTAAGCCTATGCGTAGTAATGGTGAAGATATGGACACGCATAGTATTTTCGATATTTGTGTCTTACATACCTAGGTCCCAAGTCGATATGCTTGATTTGTGGTGCGATTTCAACCAGCTTTAATACAGAACAAACATAATAATAGCTATTATATCTGGGTACGCTGACTAGGGTACCTAGGTAGGGAGGTATGAACTGCCGGGAAACACGTTAATACGCTATAATGAGAGGTACTTACCTAGGTACATAGATTGTATCATGCGTACGGGTATTTTGTAACTGTTGGTCAGTCATTTCACATATTTAGGTAGTAGTAAATATATGACCATTTCGTGTTGGCGGAGACGGAAGTTCTCATACGTATTCCAATCACTTGATGCTTTAGGATTTAAAGCGATATCCATGCCTCGACGGTATGTCATCTATTTGTAAAACCCTACAAAGGGTTCCCCCCCTCGTTCCCCGTACAACGTACTGGGTAGCCTAGGTAGCACGACCCATGCTGGTACCAACCGCGCTGGTATCCGGTATTGGGTTCCAGCACGAGCCAGCAGACAACTCGTGCTTTTACAGGGCAGGGACATTGGGACGAGTTTGGCTTTTTGGGTCTCTTTCTTCCGTAGCCTGTCTGCCTGTATGGATGGATGTAGGTACCTTTTTAAGGTCGCTTGAATTGCTTGAGCTTCCAAGGTTGTCTAGCCCAGTCCGTCCTGTCAGTGTCCTTGACTCCTTGAACTTCCAGGCTCAAACAGACCACTATTTCCCTGGACCCGGGCGGGCGGCAAACTTAACTCGCCTCGATCCTATCCTGGCCTGGTCCGTTGACCATTGACACTTCCGTCGTTACTTCGTAGTAGAATACCTACAGAAATAGAAGGATGAGAATACTTCTACTTCTTATTCTTCTATTTCTTCTTCGTCTTCTTCCTTCGAAAGACCTCGCATTCCCTATCCATAAAAATGCCGATTTCTGTCCTCTCTTAGAATTCGGGACTTCCGATTCAAACGGAGAGTAGAAGGAGACGCCGTGGAGTAAAATACTTTTGGCCGTAGGAAAGCGAAAGTACAGCACTTGGTCTTTTGCTGACGCTCGATCCTATCCAGAGTTTGTTTTAATGCTGCTCCGATGCCATCCTAACCTCTTAACCAATACCTAATCGGGTACATCTTTCGTAGACATCCTACATACTTCTTTTAGTACTATTACCATAGTAGTTAGGTAGGTATTGTATGTGTATGTGTATGTGTATGTAGCATAGTGCTATGTAAAACCTCGACGGATTTTAGTTGGGGCCATCTATTGAAGCCAAGCCTCAGACATACATGTACTCAGGTACTTCTTTTCTGATGAAAGGAACGACATGAGATGATGTACCTTATTACTACCCTGCTACCTTGACTCGGCCACGGTGCCGCTCATGGACCTGCTCCACTTTACATGCACATGGACCGAGAACATCCCTGCTCAACCTTCCTCACGTGTGACCAGTACATCGCGCGCCACGAGGAAAAAGAAACAGCAAGCAATAACAAGCGGCGCATTAGTTACACGCTAGTCTAAAAGCGAGGATATCAAAAGTACAGAATACACATTCCTCAAGTATAGTCGCCAACAGTCTTCCTGGAAAAAGCCATGCGACAAATCCTTAGTCAGAGTAGTCGGAGTGTGTAATAGCCATGACCATCCGCGTGTATACAGCAATTGCAGCATCGCCAATGTCTTTATTATGTACATGTATATAGCCAGGTACTTTATACTTCATCTAACTAAATACATTCTACGTAGTATACTACATAGTCTGATAGTATACCGTAGTACATTCTGTACATTCTGCACTATAGTATATCCATATTATATGTAAGTACTTATGTACCTACTCTGTGTATGGAGACATGGAGACAGAAGGAATGGCCGTCCTCTCGGCTCTTTTTTTCACCTGCCATTTCTCTCTTGCAGTTCCTCCACGCGCGCAGGGCTCCATGGCTGCCTCCTTCGATCCAACAAGGGGGGGGGGGGGGGTGGTTGACATTTCTCTTTTCCAATTCTACATCTGCTTTTTACAATTCTAAGAGGCTTCCCCCCCCTAGTCAACCTAGTCAACCCAGCCAATTCTTCTCTCTTTAGGCCATTTCTCTTCTTTTTTAGAGAACATCGTCCATCATAAACCCCCTTGCGACCCTACCACCCTAGGTACCTACATACATAGCTGGATACAACGTACAAACCTGGAGTTACCTAGTACCTACGGGTCCCTTGTCCATCGAGCCTGTGCTGTAGTGTGCTGACTTGGAACTTTTGAGCTGGGGGGCTAAGATCTTTCCTTTGACATACAATTATTATTACAATTTCCTTTTTATTTTTATTTTTATTTTGCTCTTTTTAACTTTTGTTTCCCGCGCCCGAGCAATTAAGACCATAACCATCATTTTCAAGAGCGCAGCGCATCGTCGTTATGTCGTATGTTGCGTTCGGGTGCTGGTACCAAAATACGTTCCTAACGCTTTGTATCCTGCAGCTATCTTCCTTTCAGTTCTAGATTTTACCCATCGGCTTGTCCTCCAGCTACTTTATACAACATTACTACTCCCACTACCACTACCACCACTACCACTATCGTACTACTATACAACTACTAAACTACTACTTCTATACTACTACACTACTTCTCTACTACTACTCTACTACTACTACTACTACTAGCTCTAGTCTTGAGAGATCGTTTTCTTCTCCTCCTTCTTTTCCCCCACACAAACTTTGAAACTTTGGGACTTTGACGATCCAGTTGCGCGCCTGATTATAATTGGACGTTATTTAGTGTCAATGCTATTCTAACCCCGTTCGCCAATGTAAATCACCTTTGAACACCGCGTTCTAAGTTTTTCTATCGTCCTTTGACCCTCTCGAGGGCGGCTACTATCATACCACGAAGCTGTCTTACGCGATTATAACCTTTGTTGACTTCGATGACCATATCTTAACTCGACGCCCCTTCGAATTCTATCTTCTATTACACTACATCAATAGCTCTCTATCTTTCATTGCCTCCTTGCCTCCTATAAAGATCGCTGTTCCAATCTATTAAAATGGCGGCCGAACAATCTCGGCCTGCGTCGCAGAAACTCCCAGCCGGCCTGGCCACAGTCCTAAACGCCCCCGAGGAAAATCGGGACTCGGCGTATTACTCGAGTACAGATGCGTCCAGCAAGCGTATGTAGCTCGCTTACCACGTCACTTAAGCTGAGAATCGAGAAACTGGTTTGCTAACTATAGCCATATAGACACGTCCGCCGCGTCAGGCATGGGTCTCAATGTGTATCACTCTGCGCAAGACAAGACCCCTTCTCCTACAACAACAACTCTGGTTCCTCAGCCCCTAGTATCTCCCGCGAGCAATATGAGTGTGGCGGCGATGGTATCACCGACGACACCGGGTAGCGGACGTTTTGAAAGACCCCAATCGTTTGATTCTATACAGGGTACCACATCATTAAGTGCAGCAAGCATCGGACCGGATTCGCGACGGGAAAGCGTGGATAGTAGAATTAACCAGGGCTTTGGCGATTTACGGTTAGGCGGTTCCCCTTACGCGAGCCAGAATCAATCGACAACATCGATTCACGGGGCCTTAGCACAACAAAGAAACCCTCGTCCGGGCATAGAACATTTATCTGTACACAGGATATCTAATGGATACCAACCGAATATCGAGCGTACGCCTGATGGCCAACACCCTAAAGCGGCTCGAACGGCGCCTGCTATCACGGGCCCCGCTACAAGTACCATCGCTCGAGCCGCCGAACCAACCAAGGGTCAAGCCTGGGCCTTCCCCGAGGAGGAAATTCAGCGTCTACCATCCTCGATTGGTACATTTTACGATTCGAGGAGGAGTAGCATTGCGGAATCGATTGCAAGCAGCCAGTTCACGACTGAATCTCGGTTACCCCCTGGACAACGGCGACTCGATGATGGCCTTGGCCCGGACTTCCAGCAAACGATTCACCACCATACGCTTCAACATAAACAGCTCTCTGATCTTCATAGTGAGGAATCTAGTCCGCATAGCGGTAATCAACCGTATAGCCGGACGCCGGAGCTGCGTAAAAGTCATAAGCTTGCTGAACGGAAGAGGAGGACAGAGATGAAAGAATTATTCGAACAACTTCGCGAGCTCATGCCACAAGAGCGAGGATCCAAGGCTTCTAAATGGGAGATACTAACGAAAGGTATGCTGTTTCGAAAACCTGGCTCTTTTAATACATACTGACTTCTGTAGCTATCGCCGAACACCAGAAGCAGACGGACACTATAAAGTCTCTATCGGGACACTACCAAACTGCTGTTCAAGAGTCGGATATGTTACGTCGTGAATTGGACAGGTTGCGCATGGAAAATGCGCAGCTTCGTGGGAACGTGCCGCTTCCACCTGGACAGGGCGCACCGAATGCGCCCATACCATCTCAACCGCCTACGGAACACTATACTCAGGATCCATATGGGAGAGCCACGCGACCGGAGCTACCACCTCTACGTGCCTTAAACGCGCCCGAATCCATGACGGGTGTTCAGTACGAAGGTCAAAGACCCAATGGTTATCGACCAGACCGCTTCTAAAATAAACGCACCTACGATCATTCGTAATTTCTTTTGTTGTAAACGTGTCATATTTGGGAGGCGGCAGCCATAAAAAAACTAGAAACTTCCTGCGCATTTTATCGATACCCCGTGCAAGATTACGGTTGCCGTCCGGCTGAATTCTTTATGGCTGTCGACGAGCACCTCGGAACTTTATAGGCGCACTCGGACTTGGAACAGAGGATATTGTGTCGGGTTAAGGTTACAGTCTAGTGTTTTGCTACTTTGGCGTTGGTGAATTTGCGAGGCGGAAGATTCTTGGATCTCTTCTGGTCTGCCAGTGATTGCGAAGAATTCGATTGATGCAATACATATCTAATCATCTCGATCTGCAAATTGCGATCCCTTAGGAGATACTCGTCGCTTATCATATCCGAAGGGAGAGGGAGAGAGAGAGAGCTGCGCAATTTCTAATATGGGGGAACGGGCGACTAGCCGGATGCGCCATGGTAACGTTCAGCGGTCTCTTGTCTGAGGGCTAGCTTTGACGCATCACGGTCGTTTTCGTCTTCATTCCTATCCCAGCGTCGTTAGGTTTGTTGCAAGTGTATATATACATATACCCGCCGTTTTTTTAACAATTCGGCCACATTTGTGTTACGGTTATTGGACTGTTTGAGGATTACGAGCATTACTACCAATGGGGACATATTGGGATGGGCAAGGAGAGGGATATCGAGAAGGAAAAAAAGGCTTGGGAGTGGTGGGAATTGGGATAATGCGCTACCGAAACTCGGTCACCTGCCGAAGCTACGTGGATCGGATAGACCATGTCTCGGACAGTCAAGTTATGTGATATAGAGTATAGGAATTGTATTGATTCGGTACGAATTATCAAGAGGAAGTTGACGACTTGCGTGTGTATAGCAGATTAACTAGCCGCCGGCAGTATAAATGTTAGCGAGTCAATATTATTAAGAGTCGGAAGTCATGACTCGTGTCTATAATTCTTCCTACGTCTAGTCCGTTTTTCTAGTCCGTGACCCTGAAGACATTTTATATGTACATAGTAGGTATTTTCAGGGTTGATAGAGGTGTGCATCGGTTCACACCCGATAAGATGGAGAGGATAAGCGGATTTTATCGCGTGGGCAAAAACTAAAATGCTAGGCTAGGTACGGCCCACTTAATTCGCCAATTTTGTATTAGCGGGTGGATGTGCGGGAGGTTTGGTGGTTTCTTATCCTTTTTCTTATCCTTCCATTGATAAAAATCGAAATTTTTTTCTGTTAGAATTTCAAACCTTTTCAGTCAATTTACGACCGACGGTTTGATCTTACTACTCACGAATACAAAATTCAATTGATTGACGAAGTCTATCGACATTCCTACGAGAAGTATCCGATCAAAATGTATGAATTTACACTCCTCGGTCAGATTATCGAAATATGCTAATATTTTGATTTTTTTTTAACAGGCAGTCCATTCGTCGCGCAGCTGTGCGGGCAGCACGCTCTTCCGCCATTGTCGCTGTTCCTAGACAGCAGATTGCATCTTTCGCCATGCAAGTGAGCAAAGCCAACGCACGGCCTGCCATGATGCTGCCTCTCGCCCGTTTCTTCTCACAGACGTCGCGGGTTGCTCAAAATGAGAACTCTGGGGAGGGTGAAGAAGCTGATGGAGAGGTCACTGAAACTCCCGCTACCCCCGCATCCTCAGCTGAGGTTGTCCCGGGTACCACTGTCTTCGTTAGCAACATGACGTTCGATGCTACCGACATACATGTTCAAGAAGCATTCAGCAAGTATGGAGAGATCACCAATCTCAAGATTGCGCGAGATGGTCGAGGCTTAAGCAGAGGGTACGTGAGCGCATTAACCCACTTCGATTTTATGTTGGGGTTGTATAGCTTCATTTCCCCTATTGTAATTGAAATTTTCGTATACGTTTGAAATTGCTCACAAATTTGCAGGTTTGCCTTCGTCACGTTCCAGGACCAGGAAGCCGCCGATCGCGCCGTTGAGGAAGCCAACAACTCGTTCTGGCACGGCCGTCGCATCTATGTGAACTACAGAAAGTCAGAAGGATCCTCGACAGGAAATCGCAACGCGAACCCGCTGGAACCGACTGACTCATTGTATATCGGCAACATCCCGTATGAGACGTCTGATGCTGATCTGAACAAAATCTTCCGGGAATTGGACAATGTGACGGACGTGCGCGTGGCCGTAGACCGCAACACGGGCTGGCCTCGCGGCTTCGCCCACGCTGACTTCGCGGACGTCGAGAGCGCCATGAAGGCACACGAGAAGCTGCGCAATATTACCGTGGGAGACCGCACCCTCCGCGTCGACTTCGCCCAGAACAGGAAACCCAAGATTTAAGGAGTGCCAGTTCTGACATTTCTCGCGGCGAGCCTGGAGTTGTGTTCTCATTACTCATTACTCACGAAACGATATCGGTGGGATGATGAGGTTTGCGACGTGACCGAGAAGACATCATGATGGAAGGATGAAGAGGCATGATATCTATGAGGTCCTTGGCGGAAGTCCATTCAAAAGAGATAGAGGACTAGGCCACTGTATGTAACAACAACACATTCTATCTGTAGAACGGCCGTTTCTACGCAATAAGGCTCGGCGGTTGACACAAAATGAGTGGCATGGTGGCATGGTATCGATGAAATTAAATGTACAAAATCTCCCTTCTTCAAATGGCATGAATTATGATGTTTGTAGTTTTGACGATCTACCTCGTAATCGTAAAGTACTTCTACCTATATACCTACATGTGGTAGATAGAGTTCCCTTTATACTTACATGTAAGATAGGTAGGTACCTATCATGTCAGTCATACTTGCTCGATATTAGACGGCATGAGCATCAATGGATCTTTTTTAATGTTAGGGCTCAGGGTCCATGTACCTAAGATATTCGTGTAAATGGATTGGATGTGGCGTGTTTTAGCGCACCGACCACTATTTTTCTAAGCTAGGATGTCAAATGGTAGGTAACCACGAAGTTTTGGCGGGGGAGAGGGGGCAAACTTTGGACCCATTGACCTCGGCGGCAACTGAATGCACTTGGCTAGGTACTTGGTTACTTGGTGGAAATTATCACCGGACTTTCCTGCCCGTGGGGTTCCTCGGCAACTTTGGGCAGTGACCTCCCTCACATCAGAAAACGGCTTTGTAATAAAGAATAACGCCAAACCTAATCCACCACTGACTTATCTCTTACGTGAATCATTTTTATTTCCTGAGCTTTCTAAAGCTTCCGACGCTTCTAACACTTCACACGTCTTACATTCTTCATCCACAACCCACAGCGTCTTTGCTTCGTACACAGCGAGCTAGAGTTCCAATAAAACCTACCACCGCCGCCCGATAACGGCCTGATTTAAATATTTGAACGTAAACTATTCCGAGTGTCTACTATTATCTTCGACGACAACTAGACCTTGCACTGAAGCTGTGTCTATAGTTGTATTCATAAATATACCTACGAACTTTCGCATATCATATTCAATCCTCTAACTATGTCTTTCCTTGGCGGGCCTGAGTGCTCGACTGCGGGCAACCCACTCAGCCAGTTCACGAAGCATACCCAGGATGATAATACTTTACAAAGAGATCGCCTCAGAAATGGCACTCCCCAGGGTGGCATGGGCGGCTTTCGCACTGCTGCCCAGCATGGACCACAAGATGAGGTATGATGACGAGCAACTGTCGAGTATGAATTATTAAGCTGATGACATGTGCTCGCAGATGATGAATTCATTCCTACAACAAAATGGCCAGCTACCGAACATGCCTCTCGAGGGCATGAATCAGATACGATTAGATCACCCCGCACATGGCGTCCACCTCCGAGCGAACTCGACTTCACCGTCGTGGGCAAACGAGTTTCAACACAATCCACAAGCAGCGATGGAGTCAGCTTTTAAAGTTCCCCAGGGCACACAGTTTGGCCCCGAAGATTATGCCAAGTTCCAGCGGATGACCGGTCAAGCAAACTCGTCGCGAGCAAGCCCTATGCCCTCGGCCATGCAATATCAAAATCCAATGATGGGGATGGGAATGATGAACGGCATGAGCATGAACTACGGTATGGGAGGTATGGCGATGCATCCTATGGCCGCACGGCAACAATTTCAAGAGAGGACAAGCCAAGACAAAGGGAAGGGCAAGGAAAAGGTGGTGGAGCTTGATGACCAGCAATGGGAAGAGCAGTTCAAGCAGTTAGAGCTGCAAGAAAATGTGACCAAGGACGTTGACGAGGCCGCGGCACTGGAACCGGAATTGAATAAGTTGGATGAACAAATCCTGGAGTCGGAAACTAACGAATTCGGAGACTTCGAATCGATCTGGAGGGGTATCAGAGCAGAGGAAGCGGCCGGAAAGGAAATGCTCGACGAGGAAGAGTGGGTTGAGCAGGTAGCAGACCCTGCGGATTGGTCTGACCGTTTTGGGGATTGGAGTATGCCCGGCGCTAACAGCAGGTTGATGATGGATCCTGAAATAGAAAACTATCTCTTTGAAGAAGACAACCTGTTTAAAAACACAGGAAATCCATTCGAGGAGGGTATGCGGATCGTAGATGGAGGCGGTAACCTCTCTTTGGCCGCACTCGCTTTTGAAGCCGCCGCCCAGAAAGACCCCACACATGTAGAAGCGTGGGTCCAACTCGGCATGGCCCAGGCACAGAACGAGAAGGAAACAGCTGCGATTCGAGCTCTCGAGCAAGCGAAAAACCTTGACCCGAATAATGCCCCGGCGCTGATGACCCTAGCCGTCTCTTACACGAACGAAGGCTATGACAGTATTGCCTACCGGACGCTAGAGCGGTGGCTCTCTATCAGATATCCTTCTGTCATCGCACCAGGCGACCTCTCAAATCCGGCTGAGCTTGGCTTCACCGAACGCCAGCAGCTCCACGATCGAGTCACGAACCATTTCATCAAGGCAGCGCGGCTTAGCCCGGACGGCGAGCACATGGACCCGGACGTCCAGGTGGGATTGGGCGTGTTATTCTACGGAGCTGAAGAGTACGACAAGGCGGTGGATTGCTTCTCGGCAGCTCTAGCTTCGACGGAACTGGGGGCATCGAACCGACAAGGCCAAGTGCACCTCCTATGGAACCGATTAGGTGCAACGCTTGCCAACAGCGGCAAGAGCGAGGATGCCATCGCCGCTTATGAGAAGGCGTTAACTTTACGGCCCAACTTCGTTCGCGCGCGATACAATCTCGGAGTAAGCTGCATCAACATGGGATGTCATGCCGAAGCAGCCGGACACCTTCTGGCAGCTCTTGGCATGCACAAGACGGTCGAGAAGGAGGGAAGAGAGAAGGCACGGGAACTACTGGGAGGAGACGTTAGCGATGCACAGCTTGACGCCATGACAACGCAAAACCGGAGCACGAATCTCTACGATACGCTGCGCCGCGTGTTCACTCAGATGGGCAGACGCGACCTCGCGGAGAAGGTGTTGCCCGGTGTAGACCCGGAAGTCTTCAGGGGGGATATCGAGTTTTAGGTGAATGAGGGTTTGGCTTGGTATTGGGGTAGCAAAGGGGATCGGTGGATGTTGTAGGGATGGAGAAGATATTCTCTAAGCGAAACCTGAAGGCAAAGCGGGAGGAAATGGTCGTCTAAGCATTATTCAAATTTGTCACATTGAAGACGATGAATGACTTGTACGGCCACGGACAATGGAAATGCATGGTTCATTGGAGGAGGCTAGATTGGACTGGATGGGACTGTAAACCGAGTCTACGGATCAAATAGGGGGGCCGGCTTGGGGTCTACTACTTACCGTAGACACACTATACATCCATCTATTGCAATCACTCTGTTGTTACGCCGTATGACTGAATAAATGGGAATAGGAAATATGACAAGGATTTATGCTGCGATGACTTTGTGCTTGGCCGTGTGTGGTGACGGATATGATGTTGCTGTGTATTAGCTTTCTGTGTGAAGTGACTTGTTTAACTTAGATTCTGATAACACGCTCGCTTGGCCCTACGTACAGGTTGTCTATGTACGAGTAACATATCACGTAACAGTAACGGGAGACTAGAACGAGGTAATTCGCACTAGGCGTAGAACCTTTCCGTCTAGCTAGAGGACCATACCTTGCTGCCTTGGTATTTACAATAGCCAATTACGTGTTATGGAGGACCATAAACATACCTCCAATCCCGTATTCCCTTCAAGAAGCGCTTACATCCACGTAAGACCAGAGCGGTTGTATCCGTCCCGAGTCTCAACAGCCACCACAATCCTCGAGCCGTCGGCGCAGCACAAACCACTCATGTACACAGTCACTTACTACTGCTAGATACCAATAGCAAAAAAACGCTATCGATCGATCCTCGATTCCGGTACAGCTACGCGCACCCAGACGAGACACCCACCATCCATAACCACTCGTTATACCGCTACAACCAAGCCACGGTGACACAAGACGCGGCAATGCAGGCAGTGCATGCCGAATCTCCAAAAGCTGCACGTATCCGATGTCTCACCATCCCACCGTACCATACCGAGCCGTGCCGTGCCGTGCTGCGAACCGTAACATACCTAGGCATCCATGATCACCAAGACAGGCGGACTTCAAGGCTGTCACAGTACAAATATCAAGCACAGTATCCGTTCGCTGAGAAGATTATACATTTTACTCTGCGGGACAGACTTTTACGTATACAACAACAGGCGGCAGGATCCTGAAACCGCTATGGGGGGATTAGAAAAACATCCCCCTTTTAAACCAGCAGTAACGATTCCTCAATATCAAAGCGTTTCCTTTCCATTATACGTCCACTATCAAAAGTATGACATTGTACAAGCAGTGCGAGAAGCATATTTTATACAATGAAAAACCCCATCCCATCCCCTTAACGACGAAAGATCGTGCTGCTTCGGTCGAAGAATAGTCGGGTGCGCATCATGTTTAAATGAAGACGGCACCGACGGCGAGCAACATTGGTGCCACAAACGGAGCCATCGTCTGAGCAGCATTCGTGTTGGGCACGGCAGAAGCAGAGGTGGAGGAAGCAGCAGAAGTGCGAGACGCGGAAGAGGCTGTGTAATGTTAGCTACCTATTTCGTAACAACGTAAATACGTAATAATCTACTTACTGGAACTAGCAGATGTGGTGCTAGCAGAGGTGCTAGAACCGCTGGTGGTAGAGGCAGAGCTGCTGGTGGCAGAAGCGCTGCTTGAGGTGGTGCTGGAGACAGTGGTAGACGAGGCAGTTGAAGAAGAGGTGGAGCTGGCCTTGGAAGAGGTGCTGCTAGCAGAGCTGCTGCTGCTGCTGGCAGAGGTGCCACCAGTAATCTCGAACTGCTTGCTGTAGTTCACCTCGGTGCCATCGTTGATCTCCAAGGCGTAGGTGCCGGAGGCCAAGGTGGTGGAGGGAGTCCAGGTGTAGCTCTCGCCAGTTTGGCCGGCTGCGCGTTGTCAATAATGAGTACCATAAAATGATATAGTTCAGTCACGACTTACAGGTGATCTCGCCAACAGTCTGAAGGTTGTCAGAAGAGCCGTTCTTCAAGGTCAGGGTAACGGCGCCAGAAGCGTCGGTCCAGGTGATGTCGAAGGGCTTGCCGGCAGTGATACTATCAAAATTAGTGTTGGTGAATTGGACCGCCCAAGCCGGGAGAGCGGCGAGGAGGATAGTCGCGAAAATGTTCTTCATTTTGACTGTTGGTGATTCGTATTAAACCGTCTTGAACGAGTGATTAGAGAAGCTGTGAAAAGGAAGATAGATATTAGCAGGGTTCACCCGGTGAGAACTATGTAGAGCAGATGACAGCTGAGTGACGTTCTCCGAATATTAAGATATTAAGTGCTGAGTGGCGAAGGCATAACAAGTTAAACCGGGCGGGCTCAGCTGTGACTTCACGCTTGTCGATTTTAGGATTCATCAACCGTCGCAACGCCGCGGACAAGCAGGCAGAAGTGCGGAATATCTGATCCTTTGTCGACTTGCGCCGTAGACGTATATGAAAAATGAGTATAAGTCAACTTACCAATATTGATGACTGCTTTGGTATTAGAAAAAGTGTATGGGAGAAAGGCGGCGAGAAATGGATTTGGTAACGAACGTAATTTTGTGGGAAAAGAGTGGAAGTTGCTGAAATGAGCGGCTGATGTAAAAGGAAAGAAAAGACTGTGAAGGCTCATGTGCTACTCGGGTCGCCAGGTAGGTGCAGGAGAGGCCGCGTCCCGGGAAATTACCAAATGAAAATAACAAGATTTGCCTGGAATAGCTAAGAAGCTAGAATGCCCTACTACCATCCACTAGAATATGACCCACAGTCCACTTAATTGAGTTTTGTAGGGGGCAATTGGGGCAATTGGGGGCAATTCGCCTATAAACATGCTGTTATCCAGCATTCAAGCACATCATCTCTGTGGTTCTTTCCTTTTACAGAGATACAGACCTAGCTAATCTTGGTAGGGCCTAATGTAGTAGATCTTCTTCAGCCAATGAGACATTGCATCTATCTTCAGGGGTCCCATAGTTTGGTCTAGCTCAGGTCCAGCCAGTCGCGCACCTGGTACGCAATCACGGTGCTTGCCTGTTGGTGATAGCCTACTATGCCTGCTATGCGTACCGCCGGTGATACCCCATCCATTCCGAACAAACTTCGGTGAGGTACCTTCACCTTATGACAATAACTTCTATCCCCATCCTATCCATCTTATCCGCCGTATCCCTTGGCTTGACGATGACGAATTCAATCACCAATATTAGCCACATCCTTCGAAATCATAAACGCTGATACACGCATTTAAATTCCAAAATTCCGAGGATGACGTACGTCCACTGCCATTCTGTTAGGATGTCTCGGAACCGCAATCTTCATGCATTACATCTGAAAAGTCTCAGGAAGTCTTAGCACTTCAAGGCTGGATCACACGCACACGTTTGCATGGCGAAAAAGCAAAAGAGGTTTCATCCAGCAACCTCTAACCTACCAATCCTTCGGGACATAAGGCACATAACGTTCAAGCTCAACTTTATTTGGGTAATTGCTAACGACGCGCCGAAGCTTTGTGATACTACAAAGTACGTCTTCTATTATAATTATATTATAATTATAATTATATTATAATAATAATAAGTTCAGAATTCAGTCAAGAACCTATACAGTACATAGGTACCTAGAAATGGTTTGCTTCTCATATTATTACATATCACATATACATGTATGCAAGTAATAAGGAAAACCTGCAGCCACTAATAAGCAGGAATATGGAAAGTCCTTGTCCGGTTCGCGGCAGGATCTTTACTTGTCCTACTCCAAGCAGGTAAGCGGGGCCGAAGCAATTTCGCTAACAAACCACGCTATGTCAGGGTTCTCGGTCTTTGGTGATTGGTTCCTGCGTCGAGAACGCAATATGATCTAAACCATCAAGGGCGTTCCCTGGCAAATCCCACATGCAGCTTCCCCAGATATGTATCTCGATATGCAATCCAAGGGGGTTCCCCTCTTATACCCATCGAAGATCATCGCTGGTCTAGCCGGCCACGTTCCTTACTAGGTACGCGGTAAACTTTCTTTAGAGTTCGTAACTATAAGAATAGGCTAATGAAAGTTCTTGGAATCTCATTTCGTCCAGCAGATCTCATTCTTTTACGGTTGTTGCCAAATAATGTCGTTCGACAGATTCTCGACGCCCATTCGACTAGACATGCGGTGTGTTGATCTTCGACTGACACACTCAATTCCTCGGGTGGCCGAGGCAACCGAAGTGGGCTGATGCACCTTGACACGACAACCTCTGGACAAATTCTTTGAAACGTAAGAATGGAGTGAGAAGATCAGATACCGATGATCGAAAAACTGGATATCCACGTCTACATATGCTTCTATTTGTGAGCATCGCTCACAAGGTTGAAGTCGTAGTTTCGACTTCATCAAATCAATCAATTACGGTGGCATGGCTATGTAATTGTTTTCAAGCGCTAGCCTTATCATTCATCCACTCATTAATAGTAGGTAAAGCAAATTCATAGCTGCCGTGGAATGTGGAATGTGCTCAAGAGCTTCAGCTAAAGGTAATCTGGGTGAGAGAATGAATGATCTATGGGTCTTTTGTTGTCATAAGAAATGTCGACAACTTGGATTTACGTGGACCTCCGATCTCACCTTATGGATATGTGGATATTTTAAGGAAGGCTACAACGAACAACGCCACGTCGAACACCCTCTGTCTCCTCTCGAAGCTCTTCTACATCTGCACCTAATTCTCGGGCCTTGGCGACGAAGTCATCTAATGAGCCACCCACACCGAAGTAAAGCTTCTTGGCACCGACTAGAGCTTCTGCAGCGTTTCCTTGGTCTTTTTCCTGTTTTAGAAAGGAGAATACGGTTTGCGTGAAAGAGCTCAGCGCAAAGGGAGAATATATGGTCTCTGCACCAATAATGATAGTGCGTCGTTTGGCATCGTTTCTTGTTTTGAGAGTCTCCTTAGAACTCACAAGGTTGATGAACTCGGTTGACCAACCGCCGGAGAAGAAAGAAATAGAGATATTTCGAGCCGACAAGAACTCTTCAAAGGCCCCGATGACATCTGGTGTTAGGTCCAGTTCCCCCTCTAAAGAGAATGCATTCTCCAATAGCGGCAGCTCCCCTCGTTGGTGAAGAGCCCAACACAGGATAAAGTTGGGCAGTGTTACGAGTTGCAGAACCGTTGGATTATAGTCGGCCAAAACTATAGAGAGAGCGGAATTCCTTTGGGGTGCCTGAAGACTGAGGCTCCACTGAAAGAGGGCTAACGATGGGAGGGCCGTGCCACAGCCGAGCTACGGACATCTATTTAGTGTTCTATACGTCCTCGAAAGTTTCGGTACAATCGAAAAGACATACCTCGATAAGTGTCGGGAATACACTCTCATCAGCGAGGAAGTCCTTCGAGGGTGAAAGGACCTTCACAAGATCCACACTACTCTCCCAGGACTTAAATCCGCCTTCGTATACACCGGTTTTTACATCATGATTGCCCAAGCCAGGCTCGGTGTCACCTCCTTCATCCTCGGCCATAAGCTGGACTCGGACATCCCATAACTCTCGTCGGGGTAATTGGATGCTCCCATTGCCATCGAGATCTATATCCAATATGCTGTAAGCGACCTTTGACGGTAGCTGAGACAGCATGTGATGTAGGTCATGAGAAGCTGCAGGAAGCAAAGGTTTACTCGCCACGGGAAACGCACTGGCGGTCGGTCGCGGCTGCACAGATGCGCTGACGTTGGGGGCCGCGGGATTTAACTCGCCTTTGTCTTCTATGTCGTCACCAGAAAAGGAAAAGGAGAAGTTCCCGGACATATTAATAGGACGAGTGAGCCTAGTGCTCTACCTCGTTTCTTGATATTCGACGTTGTAGAGTTGCTGTATCAAGGTTTGTGACAAAGGTGCGTCTGCAGATCCTTAAAAAACTGATAGATCCATATGAATATGCAGAAATATGCAGAAATATGCACGCTACGTATTATCGTATTATACCTAAGCCTCTACTAGGGTTGCGTCGGTTGCGACCGGTGCGGGGGATCTTCGGGCTAAGTTGGCTGAGTTGGGAGCGCTTATTCATCAACTATGGGGGCATCGATTTATTTTTTCTATTTTCTTACAAAGAACTCTGACTGTATACTAAAAAAGCTTATCGCAACTTGATTGACCAACCAACGACGACGAACGACAATCCAAAACCCATCTTAGGTCACCGCTTCGGCATTACATGAATTGAGATCCTCTCATGAACTGTTGCCGCATTCGATTTCCATTTTGGCTGGTTACCACATGCACGCCTCGGTGGGACGAATGTCTATCATTTAAGTACTATGCGCACAATGCAGCACAGTTATGCAATGAGTGATGGATTTTGTGGAGTCAAGCTGTGGTTGGATAGAATACGATTCACTTCCAGCCCCATTCATGATAGCAAGCAAGACGACCTATCAGGCGGGGGACTCATCAATTCATGAGCTTCCTAGTTAAAATCCATCTTGCCGTTTTCTATACTAGGTGGCCAACTTCTCTTTCGACTCCTCGCATCTCGTCGTAGCCGTGAAGCTCCGTCACAATGGCACGATTTATCGATTTCTCATCCTTCTGCTGGCAGGGGGTGATTGTGGTAAATAAATATCACCCTCCCTTGTTTGGTGACTGGATACGAATGCGATGTAGATATAATCTGATCTGTTTGATGTGTTAGAGGGGCAAGAAATATATTGCAAACTGCCTCCCCCGTACGTAATCTATATGAGCAAGCGCTGTTTCGCTAACATAAGAGCCTACTACTTCAGCAGCTCCTTTCCTCTCTGCTGGTAGGCTGAGATACGTCCCTTCCCGTTACTCAATTAACTTACTTCTTCTCAAACTACACCTTTTGTAAGCCTATGGTTGGCCTTGCTTTTGAAACAGCTTTCAGCTGGAGCCTCCTCTCACGCCAGGGATACAGACTAGTGGTCTTCCGCCTATAAGGTACACCCATGTAATATCGGCCGAGCCTCAGCTTCAGATATAAAAGCCAGAGTCTCCTAACACGACAATATGGGAGAGTTTATAAGTTCAGAGCGTTGAGTCTCCCTATTTCAAGATATACCTATCTATCTACATATCCAACGAACATGACACGCCATAAAGTTCACCAAAGCTCGCGCCATGGCGGTAATAATAATGCCAACGGTACTAACATTCGTGGCCCCGTAGTGACAGCACCATATACGATTCGAGAAGAGCCTCTCGGAACTGCCAAACATGTCAGGATCGTAGGCATCGGCGCAGGAGCAAGTGGCATCAACATGATACGGACGCTCCGAAGAAATTTAACAAATTATGAACATGTCATCTACGAAAAGAATGAAAAGGTCGGGGGAACTTGGTTCGAAAACCGCTACCCCGGGTGTAGATGTGACGTACCAAGCCACAACTACCAATTCTCCTGGCGCCCAAATCATGAATGGACCAACTTCTTCGCACCCGCACCAGAAATCGAGCAATATTTGACTCGAATAGTCGAAGAAGAGCACATGAAAGACACTATTAAGATACGGCATAAGGTCGTTGGCGCATGGTGGGATGAAGATCGTGGAATCTGGGATCTAAATGTCCAGAATTTGGAGACTGGGGAGGAGTTCAGGGATGAGGCTAACTTTATCGTCGACGCCTCGGGCATTCTAAAGTAAGACACGACACCAATTATCAGATATATCTCCTATAGACTACACCGCTAACTACTAACCCCTAGTAACTGGAAATGGCCGAGTATTCCAAACATAAAGAGCTTCCGGGGAGAGTTAGTACATACAGCGAATTGGCCTAAGGATTTTGATTATACCAATAAAACTGTAGCTGTGATCGGAAATGGTTCGTCCGGCATTCAGCTGTTACCTACAATCCAGCCAGGTTGGTCGACCCCTATTCCCCTGATGTCTTCTCCACCTAATATTAGTAGATGTCAAAAAGCTTTACCACTTCGTCCGCACGCCCACGTGGGTCATTCCACCACGATTGGTGTCAATGAAGGTAATGGGCGGTCCCGCTAAAGATATAATCGGCGAAATAGAGCTCGATGAAAAGGAGAACTTCACTCAGCGGCAGATCGAAAAGTTCAAGGCGGATCCTGCTTTCTACCGAAAATTCATCAAGACAATCGAGCAGGACAGCAATGGAACCTTCGCCCTGGTATGTAATTCTTGCCGCATATACATACCTGCATCATCGCTAATCCGTTCGTCTACAGATCCAAAATAACAGCCCAATGCAAGCTTTCGCAACGAGCAAAGTAGTCCAATACATGACAGCAACTCTAGGTGGCGACGAGAAGCTCTGCAAGGCCCTAATCCCCCAATTTCCTCTCGGATGTCGCAGAATAACGCCGGCTCCGGGGTACTTAGAAGCCCTTCGGTCCTCGAACACGGAAGTGATAACAGAGGGAATCGCCGAGATCGTACCCGAGGGCATCCGACTCGAGTCAGGCGAGATCATCAAACTAGACGCCATCATCTGCGCTACTGGCTTCGACAACTCCTTCACCCCACGTTTCCCTCTCGTCGGCCGACACGGCAACGTCCAGGACGCGTTCAAGAACGATACTCCTAAAAGCTATATGTCGTGCGCATTCCCCGGTGTACCGAACTACTTCAGTAAGTCCCTTAATATAGCCAACCCTAAACGCCTACCTAGTTCTTTCAAGTAACCTAACCCACACACCCCAGCCTTCCTCGGCCCCAACGGCCCCATAGGCCACGGCAGCGTCTTCACACTAAGCGAGCACATCGCGCGGTACATCACGCGGCTGATCCTCAAATGCCAAACCGAAGGGATCCGCTCCGTGTCGCCTTCCGCCGCCGCAGTCGCCGACTACTCCGAGCACATCGCGGCGCTGATGCCGCGCACCGCATGGTCCGGGTCCTGCAAATCGTGGTTCAAGAACGGTGCCCGCGACGGTCCTGTGACCGCTCTACACCCCGGTAGTCGTGTGCATTTCTTCCATATGCTTGAGCGGTTGAGGGGCGAGGATTGGGAGTATACGTATGATAGCCCGGCTCGGAATCGGTTTTGGTACCTTGGGAATGGGTTCTCGCAGAGGGAGTTGGGTGGGGAGGGGGATCGGACTTGGTATTTGGAGGAGGATGCGGATCGGTTGTAGGTTTGGTGGGAATTGGGGGGTAGGTGGGTGTATTTAGGGAGAATAGGGGAGGGGAGTTTATAAGTGTCTGTATCTATCAATGAACAGGTTCGAGGACAATGGTTACCCTTTGGTCTATATACCTAGGTATGTTTTGATAGAGCACCGTATATACTGTTCCTTCATCCAATACCGGTTTCTTCGACTCGATATGTGAGCAATCCCGGATTTCCTAAGCCACGCTTGTTTTCGGTGAGTTTTTGTGATATTAATTTCGCATGCAGTGTCACGTCAATGGGAAAAGGAAAAGCCACTTATGCAGAGCGTGATGTACTGCGTACATGGTTAAGAGAAGACACCTACATATTATATCTCTTGTAGGTACATTGATGTATGTATGTACATCCCTAGGTACTCCTAGATGTATCCATACCTATACCTAAAGCGCTACACACAGCATGGTATAGGGTGGCGTATGATATTCTTCAATGTCTCGCGACTATCGACCAGGCTTTTACAATAATTCCAACGCCAATCGTTTCGATCAACTACAGAATAGAGACTATTTAGAAACTAACTGCTTGTCACTTACGCACGGTGTAAGCTGAGTTTACGAGTTCATTTGCACGAGGCATTCTCTGAGATCTTCGGGTTTCTAAACTTAGGTAGGTATCTATAACTACTTAACACCAACTCGCCAGGCTGCTCAGAAAGCCGTCGGGGTACACAGAATACCAGCCTATAGCGAATGAAGCGCTATATCTCAATCAGTAGCCTTACATATAATCCCATGAGTCTAACCTCTATTTACGTTCTTCTCTTTCACAACTTAAGTTCTTAGAACTTATTAGAAGATACCGTTTCGGTAAAAATAGCTCAGCAAAGATACATCGCGTCGAAAAACGATGGTACGCCGGATTGCTCCATACTAACAAGCAAGCGAACACAATGCGATCTTTAGACATCGATCTATCGTAGACTTACAGTGGGTATAAACATCAACGTCGTCCTTCATTCTATATACACCGACTTCCAGGGAAGGGGCAAGACATCATCTGCCTTCCATAATTTCAACAATCCAATCTGCTTGTATAGCGCTGACCCTCTTAGCATAACTCCTCTGCGTGAACACGTGCTCCAGAAACATGATCGCCTCCCTTTTCTGCCCATGCATCGCGCTCGACGGGTGAATAGATACAACATGTTTTCCTTGTATCGTGACATAACTAGAGTCCGGCGCTAGTAGGGCGCATTTTGTCCCGAACCCCTTCATGAAGCATTTCAGGAGCAAGGTTGCCCTCTCGGGAGACATCGGAACGAACGGTTGAGGATCCGGCGGTGGTGTATCCGTGAACATCTTTTCCTTCACGCA
Organism: Annulohypoxylon maeteangense; assembly: GCF_022496945.1. NCBI lineage: Eukaryota > Fungi > Ascomycota > Sordariomycetes > Xylariales > Hypoxylaceae > Annulohypoxylon > Annulohypoxylon maeteangense. The sequence goes on along the minus strand of NW_025953248.1, from coordinate 3,417,812 downwards.
TATGCCTCGAAGCTGTTTTCGGATATTGAGAGCCTGTTTCATATTCCGGATATTGATCTTCCGCTTCTTACACCACTCGATTCGATCCGCGTTTTCCGCCGCGTAGCGCTGCATGGTAGTCAGATAGGTGAGGATATCTCCTTCCCTGCGATATAATTCCTTGCGGTATTCTTCGACCTCTTCCCTTACTTCCTCTGATTGTAGCTGGTGAAATATGTTCTCTCCTGACGTAATGCAAGCTATGATGTCAATGACTTCAAGGAGGCAGCCATATTGGGGTTCACTTGCTGCAAGAAGTACTCTCCCGTATGGAGCGGAAACCGGGAAAAGAGCTAGCTTTCTCCCGATTTTTGTTATACTGCCATCATCTGCTAGTGCACCTAGGAAATGGAGATGTATTAATGCTTTTTCCACTGACTCGATATCGGGAAAGTCCATTAGCGGGAATGAGAGAATATCATTGATGCCGCGCGCTTTCATCGTTAAAACGGCGCCTAAGATATCATTGCGCAGAATTTCAGGTAAATCTGCGTCCTTGAGGGAATCGTACGTTTCCGAAGTATAAAGCCTGAAGCATTTGCCTGGGCCTTCACGTCCGGCTCGACCGGTCCGTTGTATAGCTGACGATTTCGATATCGCCTTAGCTAATAATGATTCCATCGCCAATTGTGACCGGAATTGCTTCACCTTAGCCTTCCCACAGTCGATCACGTAGCGGACGCCTGGAACGGTGACGGACGTCTCGGCGATATTTGTTGCCAAGACAACCTTCCGTGTGTAGCGATTCTTAGCAGGCTGAAATGCATCTTGTTGTGCCTGGATTGAGAGTTGGCCGTATAAAGGACAGGCCAATAACTTCGGCACATCCGAAGCTAATGTAGCGCTGTATTCTTCAATCATGCGTTGGGCAGCCTCGATTTCTTCTTGGCCAGTAAGAAAAGCTAATATGTCGCCGGGTAACGGCTCATGTAAATGGATGTCGAATATTTTCTTGAGAAGGGCTTCTTGGATATCTGGGACGGGTCTAGCCGTGTGTTTGATATCTACTGGATACTGTCTTCCTTTGATTCGGAGAAGTTGAACAGATGGACTTTGGTCTTGGGGCTTGAAGAAATCTTGGATCATTTCTACATCTGCTGTTGCGCTCATGATTATGACCTTTAAGGGGATGCCTCCCCGGCCGGCCCTGTCACTCAATAGGATTTGTTTTAGGAATCCAGCGATCAGATCAACGTCGACACTTCTCTCGTGAATTTCATCAACGATAATAGCACTATACTGTCGCAAATTCGGGTCTCGCAAGAGTTCTTGGAGAAGCATACCCTCCGTAAGAAACTTGATTTTAGTACCCTTTGGAACATTGTGGTCGAATCGAACTGAGTATCCAACAGACCCTTCACGGGACGATCCAAGAGGAGTTCCCATCTCACGAGAAACTCTGTTGGCTAGAGTCGTCGCGGCAACTCGTCGTGGTTGAGTGATAGCGATCATACCGCCAATATTCACCGTATCAGATTCGACCTGAACCTTCTTCTTTCGACACCATGGTTCGTCGCATAGGAACTGAGGGACTTGGGTACTTTTACCCGAACCGGTCTCACCGACGATGAGTAGCACGTTCTTATCACCCCGTAAACTTGCCCTGATTTCATTCTGATGAGCCCAAATAGGCAATGCCTTTCGAGATTTCAGCAGCGACGGATCTCCACTATTCGCAAGTCTTTTTGTCACATTTTTCTCAGGAGATGCTGGCTTGATTTCCTCTATAGGATTCTGTTGGGGTTCATTTGTTATGATGGGCTGCTGATTTATTGATGGCTGCTCTGGTGCTTTCTTTTGAGGATTTAGGTAAGCGCTTAAAGATATGATCTTGTCGCCGATTTTTACAACTGATGCATCATTTGTCGGCTTAGTTTTCCGTCTCTTGGGTTTATGCTCATCTTGAGCCATTTTGAGCTGTCGTCGGGGTGAATGAGGTTGATTTCTTCCAACCTTAGAATTGAAAAGTGAAAAGTTCAGTTGTAAGATCTAAGATAGTCCCACAATTAGATCTTGAATACCCCACACAGTGTGGCTTTACAGTTTCCATCAAGGCAGCCCAGCCCCTTCTACCGTCAGCCTAGGTACCTAGGTACATTTCATGTGATGGCAGGATACAAATGTAGATATCCTACGACGAACGAAATCGCCATGCACCACAATACTTATCTAACTACAATGACTCAAAATGTTCAGATATGTGGAGGGTCTCTTGCTCTGATTAAGATCTGTTAACAGGGTATTGAGAATCATTAAAATACCTAGGATGGCAATAGGGTATCGTAATGTCCTATCCTTATTCCTTGTTCCCATCTGCATGCCTCTTCCGTATGGCGTTCATGAGCTCATATAGTTGTCCTAGTTGTTGGTCTAGTGAACTCTTATTAGAAGATCGTTTGTATAGCAAGGTCAAGGTCAAACAAACCACTCATCTTCGCAACTTTCTCGGGATCTAATTTCTCACCAACCCATGAATCACCCTCGATCTTTTGAGCATAGAGTTGCCATTCCGTAAGGAATCCAATCTGTTGGCATTGTTAACAATTAAATTGAGTTAGATGGTAGGAAAGGGGTCTATACCAAATGTGCTGGGTTGTCAACATTTCTATGGGCGCGAAACTCAGCCCTGATATACTGGTCACCAAGCAGACGCATTTCGTGCGACAAATGTTTTCTGTGAGCTCTAAATAGGCGACGGTAAAGGGGAATCGGTGGCAATAATGCCATAGGCGCTGGCTTCAATCCGTTTCCAGCCGTCGCACTAGCTAATAATCTCCATGAAGGTTTCATGGTGAATGTAGATTGGTATCGGGTGCTGAACTTCGGATCTGATCTCGAGCTTCCACGGTTCGCAATAATTACTTCCTAGGTACAATACTAGGTACACTTGTACCTAGTAGCAGGCACCAAAATTTGATTTATACAGTGCATTCAAAGTATCACACCTAAGCGCATACTGTACATTTGCAATTCCCGAATCACTTATACCATCCATAGAACAACAAATGTTGGGAATATTGATAAATAGGACTTTCTAGGTTCCTGCATTAGGACTAAATAAATTGACATATTTTCACCGGTGGTTATTGATAGGGGTTCAGTAAGTACTCAGTAGGGGATGCAATGCCGTGCTATTATTATACGTTAGGGCTGTTGTGTCGTAAAAATACGTCATAGCTATAAAGCATGATGTATGTACGGTTTGGCCTCTCGGATGAAAAGCAAGAGACGTATTCAAGTGTCATCTGCTGATCTATTGCGACAACCCTTACTCTAGTTCCTCCCACGCATGGACTACTCAGAACTATAGATACCCAGGCCATCATGTAGAGTGTCAGTAATCCAAACGAAAAGTCTGTATTCAAACGTGCTTCCGTTGGATGGTAAATATGCACACACTCTCGGATCATCTATAACTCTCCGTTCATTTTCTTCAGTCTCAAGTTGGTCACTCTCAGTTGGTCATCAAGTGGCTCGGTCTATGATATAATTAGCTTAGCACCGGAGAATGGGGATATCATCAAGTTACATACCTTAGAACCAATTCTGTCGATAAGCTTGTTGCCCTGGTCGAGTTCGTCGCCCAAGGCTTTTGCAAGGCGGTTGAGCCTGAAAGTGCCATTCTGGAGTTCGTTCAGATTGTTCTCAATTTGGTCGTTGTCATTGTCCAAGTCACGCGCACCCTCCTCATCTGAATCATCTTCCAGGGTATACTTGTTCCTGTCGTTTCTGTTGGGTTTGGAGAACGACGAAGGTGCTTGTCCTCGGTTTAACTCGGCGAAGTTTGACTCCATGCGCGAATTCTGGGCAAACTTCTCTCTTCTGGTAGCCTCGCGAACCTCTCGATCGGCCTGGTTCTGAGCTATGACTCTCGTCTCTTCTTCTGCGGTCTTTCGCTTTTCTGTAAATGGGTTTTTTACATGGACAGCAAACATGCTTCGGTTTAACGTCTTGAGTTTCTTTGTTTGAGCATCAGCATGGCGTTGCTTCTCGATCGCGGAGTCTACGAGCTGCTCTGTGTTATAGAGTCGTTCGTTCTGAGCACCGAGTCGAGCCAGACTTTGCATGCCAACATCCAAACTTTGGTTCAGGGCTCTCATGGAGTTTTCGGTGGAGTTGACGCTGGCTTTAGTAGTCTCGTGGATCTCCTTCTTCAGATCCTTATATTCTTCGTACTCTTTCTCTTCCTCTGTGAGCTCACGTCGCTCTCCGTAACCACCGTATTTGGAGTCAGCGCCAGATGCGCCAGATGCGCCGGAAGCACCATAACCTCCATCCTGGTTGCCCTTTTGCTCGTATCGTTCCTGGGCACCAGAGAATAGCGCATCTCGGTTAGCATCTGTGCCGTTGCTATCGGTTCGACCGAGTCCGCCATATCCACCAGGACGTCCAGCTGAACCACCAGCGTTGTTCGAATTGTTGTATTTATTATTTCCATAACCCATAGACGAGCCATACTTGTTGTTGGCGTAGCCGCTAGGCGGCTGGTTGTTAGATTGCCCGTTAGGATAGGGGGGCGGGGCGGTGGCAGAGGAGGAATTGCTGGCGTTACGAGAAACAGGAGGGGGACCAAATCCGCTGCGAGGGCCAGGTCCGCTCGGGAGACCGACAGGTTGATTGTTCTGAAGGCCCGATCGAGCTTGTTGGTAGGGCGTCATATTGGCATACTTGTTGTTGTCGTTCATGTAGGGGTCATTTGCGGGTTGAGATTGGGCGTAGGGATTGTCCGACGGAGCTGGGGAGCCCTTCTTCCCAAAAAGGGCGGAGCGATTCGCATCGTCATCCCCATCGGATGTCTTCTTTCCGAGGAATCTCTTCATTATATTTGTAGTCGATTTGTATTGTTTGCACGTTCGATTGATTGATTGACTGGTTGATGAGTTTGTATTAATCCGACGAAATAGAGAAAAAGGAAGAATGTCGCAAGTTATAAGATGGCTTGAATTATGGAACTGAAGACACGGGACGTCTTAGGTTACGTTTCGAAAAGGAGGGGACCATAGGAACTAGGAAATGTGTAAATTGATTCGTCAGTTACTAGCCGCAGCACTGTATGTAGTGGGGTTCCCATATTTTATATAGGCGGTCAGGGGCGGTAAACCAGTCAGCCACTACATAGTATGGTGGCAACTACCATAGCTGACAACTTACAAGGGTGCGTATTCTAAGTTTGGCTCTTTTGAATCGTGCTAGTTGACCCGTACTATTGATGAAAATGCATCTTTCTTTGTACCTAAAAGTACATCAACCCAAATATCTTGACAAGCTCACCTTGAGTTAACTGACTCACTTCAACATGTGTATGAGGAATTGATAATCGAGTTGTCTTCACTTACAATCATTCTAATACAGTCCTAAAGGGTTTGAATACTATGTAACTGCTGCTTAGAAGTATGCAAATACACGGATCTACTTGCTAGTTTACCGAAACCTTCCCCTTGTTGCATGTACATTCTGAATGTATTCTGTTGGTTCTACGCTCTTGCCTGAGGCACCTATTATGACTGTTACGTCCATGGTACTTGTCAGCTTGTACACCTGGCATTAGATACATATAGGTACTTCTTCCCGTACCAAGTTCAAGACGTTCTGCTGATGCTTCGTAAATGAGTCCATCACCACTTCGTCTTGAAAAAAATATCATCAGCTGTAACTCGTCGTCTACAATGGCTGGTCTGACATTCTGTTAAACCTATTTTTTATACAAAACATATTAAAACTTCCTGTTCACATATTTGTGAGCTGTTAAGCTCCGGTTTATCGAAGATGATACTACAAATACATATATTTCATACACAGCGACTATCGCAAGATCATGCAACAAACCCAATACAAGAAGTCGTCATAGCGTCGAGTAGATATTAAATTAATTCAAGACAGCCATAAATCATAATACTTTTCAACAAGGGTCAATTTGTTCGAACTTACCTAAAACAACAGCCAACTGAATTTCATCCGATTTCCTCATTGGACACAGACTACTGAATACCATCATTTTCATGACCAAAGCCTACGATGGCTTCCATTTTCACTTTCGATCATGATCCTCCACGGGTGAATTCTCCTTGGCAAACTGCCCAAGAGTCGGGAAAGAGACCTCAGGTCGAGCGTTCTGTGACAACTGGAGCCATTGTTGAGTCAGACCAACTCTCTGATTCTCACCTAGAGAGACTTGAAGCTGAGCCACAGGACGGTCCAATCGAGTACAAACTACACTTATTGCTACGGCCTCGAAGGCGATATAATACTATGAGCACTGCGTTGAAAGTATCCGGGTCCCAGCAATCTAAACCAATGCGAGAAGCGAAACAACCGAAGCAAAGCGGTCTACCTCTCTCTTCTTCAAGCCAAACTACCAGGCAGAATCGTCTCCATCATTTAACTACTCAACTGCTTTGGAGACTGCAGCAGTCATCGCCAAATCATTCAACTGCGAGACGTGACCTCGTCATACCAAGATTACCGGAAGACATCGCTGATCTTACTGCTCTAGAGAAGCCAGGTCAACTGCTCCCAGGCCTCGAGGAATCCAATGGAGCGCTGTATGAAATAGGAGTAGCTGACGACGGAACCTTCATCGGCTTGACTAAAGACGAAATGGACGAGAGTATGACAACCCTCAAAGTTATGGCTGCTAGTCTGGGCTGCAGAGTTGAGGTGCAGCGCATGAAGGCCGTCGGGACCTGTGAATGGAATGACAGCACGTCGGAATCAGAAGGCGAGACTCGTGTAGCAGATCTTTGGGTTGCAGAAGCTCTCGTAATGCCAGTGTTGAATATCGAGGGTAACAGGAATGGTCAGCAAACAGACCAGTTGGATGCAACTCCTAGAAGAGGCGCTTCGATCACCGAACAACTCCGTGTTTCACTCATTGGGCCTACAACATCTGGTAAAACAACACTACTCGGAACACTTTCCAATGGCACATTGGACAATGGCCGGGGAAGAAGTAGGATCAACCTATTGAGGCACCGTCATGAGGTCGCATCCGGACAAACAAGCGGTATGTATTAAACCTTGTATCGAATAGTGATACTCATACTTTTAAGATGCCTAAATTTTGTGATATAGTGTAGCTAACGTCATAGCAGTGAGTGAAACAATTCTATACACCCGTCGCAGAAAACAACGCTTGGTATACCTTTGAAAGAATTTTAGACCGTCAAAATTGCTAACATATTATACTTCAATTCACTAGTCAATTGCGCAAGAACTTATCGGATATGAGGATCAAAGAATTTTCAATTACAACATCGATAATATCAATGAATGGCCAGATATTCACGATCGTGCAGAGAAAGGCCGTCTGGCCTTCTTGCTTGACTCCGCTGGACACCCGCGATATCAGCGAACCACCCTTCGGGCTCTCGTCGGCTGGGCTCCTCATTGGACCTTTCTGTGTATTCCAAATGAAGATGGTCCATCTACTTCTGGCGTCCATTCCCTTTCCGGAGTGGACGGGGCTCTGGGAGTTGGGATAGTTTCGATGGATTTAGCTATGGCTCACCTTGATCTGTGCCTAAAACTGGCCATACCTCTCGCCATCCTCATCACTAAATCCGAGCTAGGACAGATGGCAACCCTGAAGGAACATTTAGCTATAGTGTTCACTAAAGTCAAAGCTATGGGGAGGACACCAAAATTGTTGACTTCAGCCGCACGCGACGAGGATAATCTGACAGAAGTACCCGAAAACGACCTCCGCAAGATCCAGGATGAAGTCATTAGCCCTATTACCAAATCTGGTGACCCGCTGTCTATCGTCCCCGTGATTCTTACAAGTGCTGTTAAAGGTATAGGTATTGGGCTGACTCATGCTTTGCTAAGAAGTTTGCCGACTCCACCTATACCGACGGCAAGAGATTTCGTACCACTCGCCTTGAATCCAGAACAACCGGCTGCTCTCTTTCATATCGATGAGGTTTTTGACATGTCGTTGAGCCGCGCCCAGACTATTACGACCTCGGGGTCAGGGGAAAGCGCACCTGTGGTAACGGGTTATCTACGTTTTGGGAAGTTATCCATAGGTGATAAAGTCGTCTTAGGACCTTTCCCAGGAGATGACGAGGATGCTGGTGCTCTAGTTCCGAATGATCACCCTCCACCCGGATATGGTTTATCGATTCCTCATCCTTCATCTGCAGAATTTGCTCGACTTAGCTCTCGTCATACGTTATCAGCCTCCAAGGTGGAAGGCGAATGGCGCCAAGCTACGATCGTGAACATCCGCGATCTGAGGCTCCCTGTGCAAACTATCGAAGCGGGGCAGGCGGGCTCTATCCAGGTGGTCTTTAACGAGCCTAATGCGGAGATATCTGATTCTAATGCTACCCCTGGGAAACCGAAACTGTCTATTAATAGCCTCCGCAAGGGCCAGGTTCTCGCCGTGCCTAGTCAACATATGGTTGATACAGGGCTCTCCCTTCAAGCAGCTTCTAGTCTCATAGCTTCCTTCAAAACGTCGGACGTCAAGTCACTAACAGTGAATAGTCTGGTAAACGCTTACGTAGGAATGGTTCGTACCGCCGTTCGGGTATTGCGAGTGATACGTCAAAGGACCGAGCTTAATGCACAAAAGGATCCCACAGAAGATGACGAAGATATGTTTGGCATGAACGATCATATAGAGCTCGAACGTACTAGGTCAGAAGCGGACCTCGACGAATATCAAGCCGAATACCATGTCTCGCTGGAACTTCTGAATAATCGGGAATGGATCGAACTCGGTTCTCAAATAGTTCTGGTAGAAGGGGGATTTAGAGACAAGTCGGGGCTCGAAGGTTATGTCGGCAACGTCATCGAGATTGTAGAGTGAATAAAACTTCACCGTCATAGCGTTTCTATATAGCGTTTTTTTTTAGATATGGGAACATCAATAAGGACATACTGAAATTTCAAAATGATATTCGACATTGTTCAGGACTACTCTATCCATGCCCACGTGGTCTAGCCTAGCCGGTCATGAGTTCGTTGATGTATATCTGTTCTATTGCCAAACGCCTCGCAATCTTCCTAGATGAGAATAGGTAGTCCTATCAGGCTCTCACTAGACCGTAGAACAACGTCCACGTTAATATGTATCCCGCAAGTCCATTAAAAAGACCTCCTGTCCAGAACTCGTACTGCGTTCTAAAGTATCTGCTCGTATCGAAAATACCGTGGCCTGCCTTTAACGACGTGGGTGCAACGCGGATTGTGTAGAAGAGGACAGTGGTGAGGATGGTGAAGATAAAGTAGAAGAGGAATCCGCTGTAGGATTCGAGGCCTAAGATGCCAGCCGCAGCGCCGAATATGGAAGCAGTAAGGGTCTGGAGGTTGGATAGAGCCTAGCAGAGTAGAAAAAGAAGATGTCAATACCTGCAATACCTAAAGCAACGATGGATGTGTTGATAGAACTAACCTTTGAGTTGTGCATTACCGACTCCGGCACAATAGGAGATATCTGGAGCTCCCTTTCGGTCGGCATGGCTGCGCTCGTCTTTGTTTCTATTCTGATCTTTGTCCTTCAAATTTTAATATAGGCATCTGTGTCTCGAAATAAGACGGGGAATTTAAAAGCTTGACGTCTGTGGTATGTACATACGATGTACGTAATGTTTTAAGAGTAATGAACTATTGGACCATAAGCCGCAAGGCACTCGTTAGCGAATAGCGTGAAGCAACTAAAACCCCAGGATAGCGGTTCCGTTAGAAAGGTTATCTGACAGGTGGACCGCAAACGTCTGACTAAGTGACTAATTCGGCAAGCGGTGTGCGCAGCAGCCCTGTTAATCTGTTTAATCTGTACTACCAAACTACGCACATACTACGTATGTATGTACCTACATACGGCGCAGGTGCTCATGTGGTACGTTCCACGTTTCTAGTTTCCACTTTGCGTTCTTTCCACCTTTGGTTGTTTCTTTCGATTCTCTCGGGTTTTTCTATGGGGAAAGCTCCCCCTGCTCTCCCCTGCTTCAACGGGGGCTTCGGACATTACATAGACCTATACTTAGGGTAGGTACTTGCCTAATTAGAGAAGCATTATGCCAGGGTAATCTCGTACAATTTCGTACAATTCAAATGAACAAAGCGCTTGACTGGTAAACTTAACTTCCTTTCAATAACGGCAGCTTTCCTTTACAACAAACATTTCCTTTTACTAACTTTTGCTAACCCCCCCCTTTCTTCTCTATTTTCCTTACATGTTACATGTTTGATTGTCACTTTAACCAAATCGAACCGAGTCACTCCTAGTAAAGCTATTCGCACAACTGAGCGAATCACAAGCACTTTCGCGCCAGATGGACGCGATCCGTCGTGTGACACCTCAATTACATGGAGACTCACGTAGATGAGGGAACGCCTTTGAGCAACTACCTCGAGGGTATGTATATCTGTTTTATACACATGCAGTGCCTATATACCAGAGCTCCTAGTCCCCTTATTAAATAATATTCACAATATAATCGATATGTCTGAAGCTCTCAAATCCCTAACTGTACTTACTATAGGCACCGGAGAGAGAGACGAATCGCTGTGGCAGGAACTCGAAAATGATACCGACCACGACTTCTCACCGGAGTCAAGCCCACCACGAGATTTCGCTCCGAGAGGCTTAGCCAAGGTTCGGAAAAAGTTTCGGGAAAACTTGCCGAGACCCTTGTGTATTGATTCTAATACTTTCCCTTCCCGTATCAGCCTTGATGAGATTCACAACCACGCCTCACCTCTTTTCGATGTGCTACGACTCTTCGTCGAAGCAGTTACTTCATCTATCGACCATGCTAAATCGATCGGTTTCCTCGAGCGGCTGCGTCTTGCCATCATCCAGTCCCAGCTTCTAGATAACCCCTTGGTGCTAGGTTATCAACCGTCGATAGGATCCGACCCGTCGCAACCAGAAAATGAGCCAAATTTCCACGGTCTGACAGCTTCCGGTGCCGTCGCCGCAGCCGTATTCGGCTTCGGTGCGGCATCCCTAGCTCGGTGGTTCGTGCTTGGAGGATTTATGCCGACTTGGAAACGGCTCTTGGTTTCCACCGTAGTAACATCCCTAGCGCTCCTAGTCGCGAGGACATATGTGCGAAGGCAACTCCTGAGAAATATTCAGAAGCAGGGTCTGGTGGAGGCTTCAGCATTCTTTTCGCTTTCGCGGGAGTACGATTGTGCGAACAGCGCCGCCCTTAACTTCGTTATGGAGGTGGAATTGGTTGCTCGTGGATATCGACTGTAAGGTTCATTGTTCCTAAAAAGCCCCGATACAAACAGCTAATTTCAAACAGGAGCACGCCTATTCCCCCTATTAGTCGATTAGAGAATAATGGACAAAACGTCAAGTGCCTTCAATTAAGGAATGCTCTTCGAAACAGTCTTACAGAGGTTATCTCCAAGTACTACACAATAGCTTTCACAATTTGGGGATTTGCAGAACAGACCGAATTGATGCAGCTACAATCTCAATATCAGTTTACAGTTACCGATGTGGTGGAAAGATTTCAAGTGTTTTCCAGGGCCGATCCCCAGAATGCCGAGAAATTGCAACCCCTCAAAGATGCCGCATTCCTCTTCCATGATATCCGAAAGATGTTTTTAAGTGGTTTACTAGCTCTCCATAGCGCTGGCAATGACACCGACCGACTTCGTTTCTCGACGATATTAGAGGCGTTTAAGGAATTAAATGTTGCTACGAAGCAAGCGTACGTGCGAGTGAGAGATATATTGGCTGATAATGACTGTAAGTGAAGTATAGTTAGTAAGTATACTACGACTTTCTAATGATGAAACTTTAGTCCAAATCCCGAAGACACCACGGAGTCCCGAGACCCCTGGCCACGACCGATGGCGCCACCAAGTTCGTAGACTCAACTCGATGACTATGAACATCCGCAGTGTGCAGGCAAAGTTACACCTTCTACGCGAAGAGTCATCCAAAGCCTTGAACGAAGCGGACGATATCAGCGATCTTGGTCCATTATTTATGGCTCAGTATGATTCGATCGGGCAAGATCTTCGAGATTTGATGGAAGCATGGCAGACCGGCAAGGCCTCGCTGGCGTCTGGTATCGATAGAAACGAGAAGCGCCTGTCATCTATTGGCTCTACGCTTGTATCTCCTTTGAGTACGATGAGTGGACGAACGATTGTGGAAGAGGATGAGAGCAGCCTTGATGAGCATGATGGTGTTGCCGATGCATTAAAGAAGCTTACCGGAGACACTTCACCACCAGTCGAGATCGAACCTGAAGTTTTCGAGGCCATCTCGATCCCTCGGCCGAAGAGCTTACTTACGCGAGAAGAGAGGATTATCAGAATGAGAGAAGATCGTAAGAGCAGAGAGGTTGCCAAGGCAAAAGCCGAAGCGCAGAGGGGCATGATGCGAGAATTGCAAGGGGTACTGGACAGAAAACCCGGACGTGGCCGAGTCTCTCTTTAAGAAAATTTCCTTGGAATCTGTATCACTTCGACTAACAGCATTGACTGAGCCTGCGGCGTTGGTAACGATTAGATCATGAACTGGGCCATCATCGGTTGCAATACGGCGTATTTGGGATAGAGCGATTCGGCTTGAAGTTCTATTCACCACGGCGTGGTCTGGCTTGTTTACATAGGGTAAGGGGCGTATTCATAGAGAGCTGGTCATCCATACGATCTTTGCGCATAATGGTTTTTTTCTATGTCGCCGTATATATATGCACTATCAACACCTCCAACCTACCTATCTAGGTTTATATATAATAAAACTCATTGGAGAAGAAGGGATATCCCGAAATCTTCTCTTAATTATCTACCTAGACCCCTAGGCAGGTATCTATAGATAGTTAAATTTAAGGAATAATATGTATATTATGTACCTACTATTGATCGTACCTTGCAGAGTAAACCATAAATCTGGTAAGCGTCGACTGTCATTTTCAAGCAATAAAACTTATACAAAATATGGATAATTCTCCCACGGGCAAGAAGCACCCGTAATATTGTTTCCGGGGTCTCAATAGGGGGGGGAAGGTATACCCCTGCAACCCCAATATCTTATCTAAGGGAAGTGGGGCATTCGCGTTTGCCTTCAATTAAAGACGCGTCCAACCACTCAACGCGTATTTTCTCTAATGCATCCCACTATTTCTGAAATCGCCAGTACAGAAGAAATTACAACTCCCGACAACACTGTCAACTTTGAAGCAAAAATCTACCCACACAAAATCAATCTCGTTCTTCCCTCGCAATTTTACACCAAAAACCTATCGACGTGGAATTTTAACTTGAAATTTTCGTCATTTAATATTATCAAACCGTCATCATGTTGGAGGCACGATTAGAACAGGCCCAGATCCTGAAGAAGGTTCGTAACCTACAATACCCTTCCTATCTGCAAGCTTTGCTAACAAAATAGGTGGTGGATTCTATCAAGGATCTAGTACAGGACTGCAATTTCGATTGCAATGACTCCGGCATTGCACTTCAAGCTATGGACAACTCTCACGTCGCCCTTGTGTCCATGATGCTGAAGGCCGAGGGATTCTCTCCCTATCGATGCGATCGTAACATTGCCCTCGGCGTCAACTTAGTCTCCCTTACCAAAGTTCTACGTGCCGCACAGAATGAAGATATCTTAACTCTGAAGGCTGAAGACGCGCCCGACTCCCTCAACCTAGTCTTCGAGAGCAGCGAGAATGATCGTATTAGCGAGTACGATCTGAAGCTTATGGATATCGACCAGGAGCACCTTGGTATCCCCGAGACGGAGTACGCAGCCACAATTTCCATGCCTTCCTCAGAATTCAGACGCATCTGCACCGACTTGATGGCTATGTCTGAATCGGGTAAGTACACTAACCTTTTTCAAATATTATGTATGAATGGCATAACTAACATTTAAAAGTCACCATCGATGCAAGCAAGGATGGTGTCAAGTTCTCTTGCAATGGCGACATCGGCAACGGTGCTGTCACCCTCCGAAGCCACCAAAACGTTGACAAGCCCGAGCTCAACATCGACATTGAGCTCTCCGAACCGGTCGGCCTAACATTCTCTCTTAAATACTTGGTTAACTTCTGCAAGGCTCAAGCTCTGTCCAGCACCGTCAAGATCTGCTTGTCCAACGAAGTGCCTCTCTTGGTGGAGTATGGTCTGGCTGGTAGCAGTTTTCTGAGATTCTATCTCGCACCAAAGGTTTGTGACACCTCAGCCCTTAATAGTATACGTACCGAATTACTAACATTAGAACTACAGATTGGTGACGAGGAGTAATGGTTTAAAGCAACGGAACATAATGAATGTTATGATAATACCACATCGGCAGGAGAAAATAGCGGGTTAGTTATGAGACTTGCTTGCAGATTACTCGTGGCTATGAGATGGATACGAATGCATTCAGCACGGAAGACAATCAGGACAATGAGTCTACATTTACGGGCATATAGCCTTTTGACGTGCTAGGTGTTTATGCAGTACTACTCCTCGTATTTCGGGGTAATTAACACGAGATAATAATTTGTCTGCAGTTATAATTTACGTTTCTTTTTCCTGCCCCTCTTTATGTAGTCCCTAAATTGTAGTACTCGGGGTGAGATGTAAGAGGTGAACCTCGATGAGAGTGTTCCATGAGAGTATTGAAAATTTAAGTGGGTCTCTGCGGGGCTATCCGCGATGGCGGGGCACCTTGATAACCTTAGGTAAAGTTTCAATTGCAGATCTAGGATAGACCCTTCGAGAAAAGAGTCATGCGCCCTTCCATTACCGTATCGGCAATCGGCGGATGTGAATAATGATTAGGTACATGCATCTTCTAAGCTCTTTACCAATTTTTTGTCTTTCTTTTTTATGAACATACTTGAATGGCTTTGCGGTACATACCCAGTTCTTTTCTCTATAGACTGGTGTGACCTAGGATTCACATAGATATCACTATCACTTCCTTAGAATATACCCTGCATCAACCAAACCGTCCGCATGAGTACCGAACCTCCCGTTCCAGAGACGAGCGTCCTTGCCGTCGCCAGTCATGTAGGAAAACAATGTCTCTAGCAGTCAGTTTCCTCTTTTCTCACAGCTAATCCCTTACTTTGAAGGTTGTCTCAGGGTGAGATTCCTAGATTTTTACTCGTATATCGTCGTCGACCTATCCATTAACTCCAAATTTCCTGGGACAGGAACGTAGGAAACAAGATCGCCGTCTTCGTACTCCAGTCTATGGGCTGCGATGTATCCGCCTTAAATACGGTTCAATTCAGTACGTATAGACCCAGAGAAGAGTTCGCCTCTGAGTACGTTTTCAACGGTCGATTACTAAGTCACAACGGAAAGGCAATCATACCGGTTACAAACAATGGAAGGGCACACGGGTATCGGCGCAAGAGATCACAGACTTATGGGAGGGTCTTAAACAGTCGTACCTCGATGGCGTCGACATGATGCTCTCCGGCTACGTTCCCGGTGCAGAGGCTGTCACTGCCGTAGGTAATATCGGCAAGGAACTGAGACAGAAATCGGAGGAAGTCGGAAAGCCGGGAAACTTCTTCTGGGTCCTAGACCCTGTCATGGGCGACAATGGTCGTTTATACGTGGCGGAAACCGTTGTTCCCGCGTATAAGAGCCTGATACATTATGCAGACCTCATACTACCGAATCAGTTCGAAGCTGAGTAAGTCCCCTATGCTCAAGTAACCGTTTTGGGAAAGGGAAATGGCAAACCGGCATTCAACAATGACAACGATAATTGGTGGAGTCCGAGTTCACAAAATACTAATTAATAACTCCCATGTCTCAACAGGCTCCTCTCGGGCGTTAAGATCACCGACCGCGATTCCCTCGAACACGCCATCCGTGTCCTACACCAAGAATTCGGAGTTCCCCACGTCGTTATCACATCAGTGTCCATCCCACTCTTCAGCTCCTCCTCGGCCGCCACCCCGCAGACGCCACGCACGATGTCGGTTGTGGGCTCGTCGATGACGTCAGATCGGCAGCCACGCGTGTTCAGGATCTCGTTCCCGGTCTTCGAGGCTTACTTCAGCGGTACGGGGGATATGTTCGCGGCGCTCATGGTGGTGCGGATGCGCGAGGCCGTTGCGAACTACGATAAGCTGAGCAATGGGGTTGGGGAGGGGAAGGGGGCGTCATCCTCGAAGTTGGGCGAGAGGCGCTCGTGGCTTAGCGACGACACTATAGGCGTGCTGGATTTGCCGCTTGCGAGGGCCGCGGAGAAGGTCCTAGCTAGCATGCATGAGGTCCTCGATCGTACGTGTGAGAGTATGAATGCTCAAATGAGAGCGATTAGAGAACGGAGGGGCGACGACATAGACGAGACGACGTTGCATCTGCTTAAATCGCGGGCTGCGGAGTTGAGGCTGACGAGGAATTTGGGATGCTTGCGTGATCCGACGATAGAATATCGGGCGGAGAAGATGTAAAAAGCGATTGGATATTTCAGGGGATGAGGAAGATGAGAGGATGGTTGGGTCTCTTGTATAGAGGCGTAGATTACATAGACGATGCCTAAGATAGGTCGAGCTAACAGGATCATATAGAATAGAGAATAGAGACATGTGAACACATAGGTACCGTTAGTATCCAGTGAAGAGTAACGAGAAACGGTTGATGTTGCAATAGACTATGCGTTATATTGAGGGTAGCTCTTGGACAACTAGACTCATTCCCATTAGTAATCATCTAAACTCATGTGCTTTCTGAGATCTAGCCGTCCAAGATAGAAGCATGCGACCTAGCCATCCCCAATGCTCCGATCGTCTCAAGCAAGGGCAACTCCTCTAAACACCTCTATGCACCTCCCCTCTACCCGCCACACCCCATCTCTTCCCCCTCAACTATAGACATAAATAAGCCCAAGCATCTCCCCTTACTCATCCTCCTCAAAAAACCCCCTCAGTTCGTCCCCGTACTCCCAAACCCCCCAGCCCCACGCACACTCTCCTCCAGCTCCTGCACCTCCACCACCTCCGGCGTATAAATCCGTTCCACCACAAGCTGCGCCACACGGTCCCCCTCCGCGACCTCAAAGTCCGCGTCCGAGTGGTTAAACAGCAGCACCTTCACGGGACCCCGGTAGTCCGCGTCGATTACCCCCGCCCCCGTGTCGATGAAATGCTTCGCCGCGAGCCCGGACCGCGGCGCGATCCGTCCGTAGGTGTTTGCTGGCACGGCGATGCTGATGTCCGTGTCGACGAGGGCTTTGCCGCGCGCGGGGATGGTGGTGGGCGTTGAGGCGTACAGGTCGTAGCCGGCGGAGAAGGCGGAGCCGCGGGTTGGGAGTTTGGCTTTTGGGGAAAGCTTTTTTATGAGGAGGGGGGGAGAGGAGGGGATGGCGGTGGGGGTGTTGGTTGTGGACATGGTTGTTTCGGTGTCGGTTGTGGTGGTTTTGACTCGCTTTGCGGGCGGGGATGTTGGTGGTGAGGTTACGGAGGCGGAAGTGGTCATGGTATGTTTCTTTCGGATTTGGGCGTGTGGTGGTAGGAAGGGAAGTTGGGATGTGGAGTTGGGTTTTGGTGTTTGCGGTGTCGGCGGGATGTAATTGCGGTGAGGGAAGCGGCGAACGGGATGGTTTGCAGCGGAGGAAAGTGGGATATGGCGGTGGGACGCGCTGCGGGCTGCTGCGACGCGTTGAGGGGCGTGTTGGTTAGGGGTGCTAATTGGCCAATTATCACGGAGTGCTGCGCCAAGGGTTGTGCGATTTAAGCGTACGCAGGTACGAATACGTAGTGCTGGGTTCATGGTTGCATTTTTTGGTCACAGATAGATATGTCGTGCAGAGTAGATATTGCTGCACAGGTTATCTCGGATGCGAATGGTCATCTGGGTTTGGACTGCTAATCTGAGCTGATTGGTATTATATTCGGTATTAACAAAAGCAATTCTCGTGGTACAATGTGGCAGGTTGTTTCAGGTTTCAATATAAGAAGAATCGCCGATTCTTGGGCCAACAGATACGTATTTCTACCTTAGTCAATTTCCTTGTGCGACTAAAAACATCAGCATTGAGCTTTCTACCTATTGGATAAATACCCTAAGCTCCGAGCTCCGATATCATATCGGACTTTGAACAGAAAACGGGTCTAAGGGGTTAGTAACGAAAACGAGATAGAGTCTCCTGTTTGATTGACAGCCTCAACCTTGGTAGTGTTGTGCTTGGTAGCGTACGTATCATCATGTAATCGACTCATGACAAGGCTACCAATACGGTGGAATTAAACGTATTATTCGTCCAATTCTTTACCAAAGTCGATTAGTCGTAACTTTGTAGAGTCCCTAGGATGGAACTGCGCGACTTTAGATCGAACTAGGAATCTAGCCGCTGCTGACTCCCTGGGAAGCTGGACGTAGGCGGCTGAATTGTCGCCGTCTGATTGAGCGAGGCTGTTGAGCAATTCCTCCGTTAGATCCCGCATCTCCGCGCCAGCAGCCGCGGTCTCATCCCGGTTGTTACTATTTGCTTTCGCTGTCGGTTGATCACCTTCTCGTGTACCCCATATCTCGTCAATCCGCCGTTGTCTTTTATCTTGATCTGGGTTTTCCTTAGCCTTCTTCAGCTTGCCCTGAGAACTAAATCCGGCAGCAAGATCATCTCCGTCAATATCCATAATCTCGCCAACGACAGGACCGCCGAGTTCTTCAGCGGCAAGCATGCCTGCTAGATGCACGTCGATAAATCTTCTAAGCGCTTTGAGGAGCGTAGAAGTCTCTTTATCGTAGCGCTTCTTCTTTTGTTTCAACTCGTTGATACGCTCTGCTGCGATATCTTCCGGTCCCATCTCCATCCTGCTCTCCAGTCCATCCTGGAGTGATTGAATACGATTGCGTAAGCTCTGCGAGAGGGCCTTCTGGTCTTCAAGATTCGACTTTTCTACTTCAAGTCGCCGCTTAGTCTTTTCAACCGAGTCTTTATGGGATGCTAGGTAGGCTTTGGTCTCCTCTACTGTCTGATGGGTTTTCCTTAGGGCTAGGAGAGCCGGTAGTACAGAATCCGGGAACGGTAAAAATGGACTTTGTTCCGCCAGCTCATCGTAGGCTGTCTTCATAATATCCCATTGTGCCGTAGGAGGATGAGGTTGATCTGAGCGTAGTGCAGTTGGAGCACGGCGCAACTCTTTCAGCGTAGTCTCGCGAACCTTGACCTTCGCCTGGAGTTCTTGTAGTGTTTCTTTAAGATGAGATTCATGAGCTGAATCAGTATCGTTGCTCAGGCGCATAGTGGCGTCCATTGTGATCGAGGTATCATTCAAATTACCAATTGCCAAGAGAGGACGATTGATATGCTAGAAGACCTTCCTTGTAATGGGATAAAATGTGATGTGATGCCTTGCAGCTTGTGGTGGAGGCCTATCTTCCCATATTGCAGATAATATGCAGGAAGAAATGTCCGGCTAGGGGCATTGTCAAAAAGGTGCCAAGCACCGAGATGCTAGTAATGGAATTGCCGGTGGATCTGCGGTGCAAACAAACAGTTCAGGAGTATTTCTGATTAATTGGACCGAATTGTTAAATGATTCCTGAATATTCCTAATAAAGTTCAATATATAGAAAACAGAGTTGACAAGTACATAATCGGGCCATTCAACGTTGCTGCCGTTCACGCTTGGAATGACTTCAAATTGCATACATCGTGATTGAACGTTTAAGCTAAAGTTAATTACAAGATAAATATACGGAGAACACAAATAAATCAAAGTACATTCAAGGCTGACGAAGCGTTTTCAAGTATATTATTGCCTCACCGTATTATCCGAGTGGATCCAACCCGGAAGCGCACGGTGTTTATTGGACCAATTAGAAATCAATGACGCTTGGACGGTAGATTTTTTTCGTGTGGAGGAGACCCACCTTCTTTGCAACTGCAATGCCTGAGCCGGGTGCCCACATTTTACCTAGATCTTTCTTGCATCACCCTAAACCACGAACCTCCTTTCAACAACATCTGTCCCTTCATCCATCTTCTCGACCATCAAACCAGTCGCTTCTATCGTCTGCGTTTGGTTCCCCATAACCCTACGTCCGTTTCTATCCCCCGCAATTTATTTTATTCGATGGTGTAATATTCCCTCATTCTTTTCCCCCTTCTCCCTTGACCCTTTGATAAGTTTTTCCGAGCACATAGGTAGATTGGTGGATGACTACCTACTCACGAACCTTAACCTCCTAAAGAAGCTTACATCGCGCTGCATCTAACCGTGTTAAGAGCGATAACGATAGGAGACCAACTTCCTGCAACTGCTCGAACGCGTCAATTCGACTTGGTCAACTGCGAGGTTAAGGTACTACCTGCTAGGAAGGCTGCTCGCTAAGAGAAGAAGAAAAGTTGCGCTGTAATCAGGAAAGAGAGACCGTTGTCGATATCTCGTAACAGTTTCCCTTTGGCGGAAGAAAAAGGTTTGAGAACCAAATACGTCTCTAACTCCTGCCATCTGCCACCTGCCACCTTCCAACTTCCAAATCCTCAACTTCTACTTCGTTCATCTTTCCATCATAACTCTCCCGTCGACTCGGTCACTGCATCACCTGCTCTAGCTAAGCTAGCCAATCCTCTACTACCTCTACCAAGTTTCGTCCTCAACCATACCGTCAGGTCATTACCATCCTCGCCTCACTACGAACTCTTAAGTCCAACAAAGATCTCTCATATCACACTTCTCGTTATCCCTGTCGTCACATAGCCTGACGACCTCGATCTTTATCGTCCCATCCTCGGCCCTGCATCAACTCCGACCTCTCTTCCAGATCCCGCATACAAGATTACATCAACTTGAGGGTATTGCAACCACATCCGTCCCGAATCACTACACCTGCACGTTTTCCTTCGAAAACCCTCAAGGTGTAGATAAAACAAAGAACCCGATAATACAATCAATTCGACCGTATAAGGCACACGTAGCCCTTCTCAAGAGTGACCTGATAATAGAGCAAGATGTCTGCATCACCTTCTCACCCGACTAATCCGGCAAAGCGTCCCTTGGAGGATGCTTCGTCACCCTCTCGTGGTATTGACCAACCGGAGGCTAAACGACCAGCCCTCGACAAAGTTATGAACAATGGCAACGACAAGCACATTGATCTTCCGATCAACAGCATCGATGACATCCCGGTTCCAATTGGGGCCAACGGCACAGCTAAGGCTGAAGAAGCCACCAACGACAAGGTCGAAGTTAAGGATGACCAAGGAGATACTGTTGTTCCTGATATCGACGAGTCCAAGCTTGTCGTAGATACCGCCATCACCGGCCCTTCGGCTGCGACTGGTGCTCCTTCGACCAACACTCATGATGAGACCACATGGATTCACATTCGTGCAGTCATCTCCAGTCCCGAAGCTGCCACTATTATTGGCAAGGGCGGTGAGAATGTCTCCAACATCCGAAAACTGTCGAACGCCAAGTGTACCGTCAGTGATTACCAGAAAGGTGCCGTAGAAAGGATCCTAACCGTGAGTGGCGCGGTCGAGGCCGTAGCTAAGGTATTTGTCGTCTACCTATAACAAATAGAAGGATTTTAGCTAACACGTCTAGGCCTTCGGTTTAATTATCCGTACCTTGAATAATGAACCTCTAACAGAGAAGTCTAATTCCCAGTCCAAAACTTATCCTCTCCGGCTCCTTATCCCCCACGTCCTAATAGGATCAATCATTGGAAAGGGTGGTGCCCGAATTCGCGAGATTCAAGATGCCTCAGGAGCGAGGCTCAACGCCTCTGACTCTTGCCTACCACTATCAAGTGAACGTTCCCTTGTAGTCATGGGCGTAGCTGACGCTGTTCATATTGCTACTTATTATGTAGGCAGCACGCTCCTTCAGCAACTGAACGAGCGATTTGGTGGCCCTGCCGCTTCGGCTTATGCTACCCGCAGCGGCGGCCCTACGGGTGTTGTCCCCGGTGGTATGCAAGTCGTTCCATATTGTCCTCAACCTGCCGGCGGCAACTTCGGTCACCGAGAGAACTACGGACGACGACCTGATCCCCGACAACATCATATGCCACCTGCTCCATATGCGCAGCCCTACCCGCACACGGCTACTCCCCAACCTAACCCCAGTGTACCGATGCACTATGCGCCCCAGGCAGCTGGTTACGGCGCTGCTCCTCACATGCCGCCGCATCATGCTCCACATGTGAGCGGACCCCATCCTCACGGCGGACCTCCGGCTCAACCAATGCATGGTGGCGCTATTGCTGGAGCTCCAATGACCCAGCAAATCTACATCCCTAATGATATGGTCGGTGCCATCATCGGTAAGGGTGGACAAAAGATTAACGAGATCCGCCAAATCAGTGGTAGTGTGATTAAGATCAACGAGCCGCAAGACAATAGCAATGAGCGACTTGTCACGATCACAGGAACTGAGGAATGTAACAGAATGGCACTCTACATGCTCTATTCTCGACTGGGTGAGCAATCCAATAAGACGCAGCGAGGCTAACTCAGCCCGGCCGCCCCCCAAAGACACCCAGAGAACTAACCATACCTATGAAAAACAGAAAGCGAAAAACACCGAATCTAACGAGTTAGCACATACGACGGGTGTATTATACTACCGGCTCTCCCGATACCTTCGACTTTTCCGTAGCATAGGAGCTTCCTCAGGTTCTATACATGGCATTCGTTTTCATATTGGCCCCAGTGCCTCCTTGACGCATGATACTGGAAGGGAGGAGGGTCATGGTGGATGGCGGCGTTAGGTAGTTTTGTGAAATTTCAGGTAATTCATAACATGAAATTGATGGTGTTAAACCATAAGATGGTAGGCAGGGCACATCATGGAAAAGTGGAAAGGGGCTATACTACCTATTATACGCGTAGCTTTATTTGCCTTGCTATTAATCCACAGTTCTTCTCTTAACGAGTCTCGGTACTGCATCCTAGTGAATGGCGTTCGATTGCCCGAAAGATCATTGCTGCAAGGACTTAACAAACTTGACCTGGCCAGAGGTATGTATTGTACCGTAAACGCTAATGAGAAAAGGTATGTCTCTATCCACGTAGCAATGATTTCCCTCTCCTTAAGGCTATGTTCGAGGATATTGTAAGATCTCGCTAAGTCCAAATACTCTTGGGTAATAAGTATAGTTAAGTAAAGGCACGAGGTAAGTATGAGACGTAAGAAATAGGGTAATGGTAGAGACATGAAGAAATGATTCAACCATATAGCTACTGGTGCTCCTAGTATCAATGATCTTATAAACCCATTATCCTAGCACGGGAACCTCGAACTCACTCGCGGGAGTTGTTGTCTTTGATCGGAAGTTATGTAGGTATGGTAGTGTGACCTTACATGGTAGACATGTGAGATACTCAGGTTAGTCCACCTTGCGAATACTCTTTTAAAAATCCCTCCTTTACTAAATAGGACCATCATCATCGACGGTTAGCCTGGGTGTTGAACCGGGTAGCCTTCTTGTCGTTTCACCATCAGCTCCTTAAAGATTGAGTAAGTAGGTAAACTTAAAATTGAGGAAATGATTCTAGCAGGACTGTCATAAATAAAGGATAAGCTAGGACCAGTAGCCTATAATTGTAACTATATTGCCGTTCAAGATAGCCTACTGGCCGATCATGAAATGTTACAATACTCCATCGACCTGTCGATCTGTATAGGATTCGGCAGTTGCTTTTAGCAGCATGCTTAAACTTATCCTCGCTCAAATTAGCTAAACCACGGGTTGAACAAGCTCGTCTTGCCAGCAAACAGATATTATAATACGAATGGCGACACGAGCGAAACATCCAAGACAAGGCAAAGATCTGCAAGTTCCTAACAGAAGTGGTCGTATAATATATATCATTCTCGTCCGAGCACCTGGCTAAGGCAATGAGACGAAGCAGCCGTTGGAGTAGCACATGCTACGATGGGTTTAGTAATGTAGTATAGACGAGTTCAACCTTTCGTGAAACTTCATTCCCACGTACCTACCTACCTACCTAGGTACCTATGCCGCCCCTGCCCTTGCGTGCTCATATGACTTCCTCGATGTCCTTCCCTCACGTATTATTCTTCAGAGCACACGTTAGTGTAACTAGTATTCCCGCATCTGTAGAAGAGTAACCAAAATAGTATTATTCTGCATATAGCCTCGCACTTATTTTCTAAATCGGTGTGTTTGCAGTCTATAGCAGATATGTATGCGCTTCCAGCGTAAGGTAAGGCACCACCGCATCGCCTTAGCCTTCAGCCCTACGCCAACAACATGGCAGTGATATCTCTCCCTTCCCTTTCTCCCTCCTCTCTCGCCACACGCGACTAAACTAGGAAACTAGTTCGCTTACGACGAAAAAACTAACTAGGTCACTCCCTAATTCTTGAATAGGTAACAGGGGGAAGGGGGGTCAGCGCTACGACGAAAATACACGAACCATGCCTGTTTCGCTGGCTTTCTTTCGGCCGCGCAGGGGGGGAAGAGGGAAGGGGGACGGGATGGTCGGGCGCGCAAAACTTTAAAGGATTGCTTCTTTCTCTTGGCGTGTATGCAGGTTGGACTATGCAAGAGAAATCTGTGTAATACTCGCTTACGGGGGCGTTACACATATTCAGGCCAACGCCCAACAAACAAAACCCTTCCCGGGGAAGCCATCGTACTATTACCAAGTTTCTCATACGTCCGTTATTATTGCTTCCCCGGCATTACTCGCACAGGACCTCGAAGCTGGGGGGAGATGGGACGCGGGACGCGGGACGCATGATTTGGACGGCCATGGATGGGAAGCTTGGATAGGTACCTAGTAGATATCCCGAATCCTTCTAATCCGACAAGTTAAAAAAAGCTTGATAGGTCTATTATTACGATGATATAATAGGAGGTAAGTTAATAGGTATTAGAACGGAGCGCGTAGGTATGTTTAATCCGATAGTATGACATAGAATGCTACGCAGATATTACCTGCGTCACAAAAGCTTGATATGTACCTATGGTGAAGATGGATTGGGGAGGGTCTAATGCAGTCATTCCTCTCTCAGATGAGATAATTCTCACCCAGCCTTATGGTTGTGGGCAGTCTCGAGAGAGAGCACCACAATATAAAGAGATTATGGTTAGTGTGACCGTAAGCGGACAAATAAAATAGTCAAATGAGAAGGGGCTTGAGAGCGAGTCAGTCCACCTAATTCCCTGATGAATGATATTGCAGCTCTTGCAATTGTATGGTACCTGCTATGGTACCTGCATGTGTAAGCGGTAAAGGCGCAAACAGATCTGGCATGCTGAAAGTCGTGCTATTCAGCTACTGGATGCTAGACAGGGACTTTTTGCTGACTCACAGCACTTAATAGGCACTATAAACGCCGGGCGCCTTAAATCCCAGCACTACTGCAGGAAGGCTGTCTTTTGGACCTTCCAGACGAGTCGGGCAAGGCGCCAGGAATAAGGGCCTATGTTCCGCGCAGGTATCCGGGTCCTTTTGCGAAATAAGCATGTTTCGGGCATCGACGTTTCGACAGCCTTCTGCCTCCAGCCTCAATATAGGAGTCAGGAGTGAGTCTTCTACTTCTTGGTAAAGTAGGTAGGTAGATAATAATATGGAGTATGTAACATGTACGCTGTAACAAGGTGAATACTATTAGTCAGTGGTAACCAGATAGTAACCTTGAACCTAAACCCGAATCCGAGAATGGAGTTCAGTTCTCTCATTAATAATGGACATCTCTCAATAAATGCCCAGTAGAGAAACTAACGACTCATTTACGCCGTTGATCAGCACGCATGATATTAACTATGCGACCAAGACAGCAAGGTATTAAGTAAGTATTTTTAAGTGTTTCTCCACGCATCCACGCATCTTGACTGCGCGATAGATGAGCCGATGTCACGATCGAAAAGGCACAAGAAAGGCACCGGGTCGGCATGAAGAAAACAGGGTCACCCCTTTCGAAATGTAATGTTAACTTTCTGTTAGCTTTGCTAGCCTACATTGGTGGGTTCTGTAATTTACCTTTTTCAGGACCCATGAGATTGATCGTCCACTGATCAACCAGTGGAATGACGGAAAGCTGGACTTTAGACGCAGGTTAGTCTGCCTTAAAGTGGATACCCTTATACTTCTGAAGAATTCTTGGCGTGTATCTCTTGTCGATTGGAATGTATCTTTATAACGAATGGTTGGCGGGGAGGTACTTGTCGCATCTCGAGTGAGACAAACAAAAGATCTAGCCACAAAACCTGGCACGAACCAGCCTACCGCAACCTTGGACTGGACCTTGGAACTGGACCCCTGTCTAGGACTACCCAGTATGGGGAACAGAATGCAGTAGCGAAGTGAGAAGGTACCCGCGATGTAGGCTGTGCCACTCTTGGTCCTAAAGTAGTTCCAAGGTACCAGGGTGATTCTCACCAGTCCTGGGATCAGTCATACAATATCGTCGACCTATTTTTTCTCACATCTTTCCCTTTTCTTTTCTCCTCCTCTTCTACTCCATCCAGCCGCAACAATCCAAAGTCGCCTCCAGACTACCACGCTCTTTTCTAAACTCAGCCTCATCGGCCTATTACATTCTTTTTATTTAGTCACTCCTTCCCAGACTTTTAAGTCGACTTAATTCTCCCACCCCTTTAATTCCCATCCCACGGAAAAACACCAAACAAAATGCGTTCTACTACCGTTTTCGCCTCCGCCTTGGCCTTCGCCGCCTCGGCTTTCGCCCAGACTGCTGGCTACGCCGTCATGACTTCGCCTGCTGAGGGCACCAAGGTCGCCTCTGGCAAGGCCTTCACCATCAAGTGGGATGCTGGCAAGTACACCGGCCAGGCTACCGTCTCTCTCCTCGGAGGCGCTACCCCTTCCACTCTTACTCCCGGCCCCGTCCTGACCAGTATGTATACTCCTGTTGCTGAATGATATCTGGTATTTGGGTATTAACGCGATTTTAGCCGTCGACGTTACCGCTGGCACTTTCACCTGGGATGTTGACTGCTCTCTCGGCACTGACAAGACCTACGGTATCAAGATCGCCTCCGTCGCCGATGCCAGCATCTTCCAGTACTCTTTCCCGTTCTCCATTGAGGGACCCTCGTGCGGCACCGAGTCCACCAGCCGAAGCGCCTCTACCACCGCCGGTGGTTACCCTACTGCTGGCAGCAGCAGCTCTTCGGTCGTCTCCAGCTCCAAATCCAGCACTGCTGGATACCCCACCACTTCCGTCTCCAGCGCTCCCTCGTACCCTACCGCCACCTCCGTGAGCAGCGCGGTCACCAACAGCACCAGCAGCGCCGTTGTCCCTACGTACTCTGCCTCCACCATTGTCACCCCCTCAGGCAACCTCTCCGTCTCCGCTAGCTACCCGGCCACCACCATCGTGACCAGCGCTACTGGTGTCACCCCCAGCGCTACCGCCACCACCTCTGGCCCTGCGGTCGTCACCGGTGCCGCCGCTGCTAACGCAGCCGGCTCCTTCGCCCTCATTGGCGGTGTCGCTTTCGCCGTCCTCGCCATGTAAAGCAGTGGTTCGCGTTTTCTCTGGGACTAATGGAAAAATCGGGGGATAGGAATTAATGAACTTAATTGAACGGGCTCGTCTGACACGGACGACGGCTTAGGATTCAATTGTGCGCTAGGGATCCTAGGTAAAAACCTTCAGATGGATGCGATTTGGTAGTCGTATAATGCCCCGCACGTTTCTTGTCAATTATTTGATAGGCGCCCTGTCGCATCCTGAATATACCTTCTCAAAACTACTATTACTTTTTCTCCTCCCTCCCTTGCTTGACTTGTTTGCGTGTGATGTGTTTGTGTATGGCATGATTTTATCCCCCTTGATAGCTAGGTCGCTTTGATAGCTCTAGGTTATAAGAGGCATGTATATCGTACATATCGTTTCTTCGAGGCGAGTGAGGTGACATTGAGAGATGGTAAGATAGATAGATGGATAGGTGTATGTAGTTGAAATATACTTCGAAAGGAGAGACAACGTCGAATAAGTAACACATCAGACGTCCCTAAGGTTCAACTCAATGACTAAGACCCCATAAGTAAACTCGAATTAGGTTCAACCGTCTATCTTTAAATCTACCTAATCTATGGATGTCACTTCCACGTGGCCGCGCGTCCCCGACTGCTTGTGTAACTTCGTTAAGGTTATCTTTGCTTTATCTATCTGTTGATCTCCCCAATCATCGACGCCGGGAGCCCTTGAGACCGGGACAGATCGGGAAATCCGGAAGGACGATCGGAGGCGTTGCTTTTTAGGTTTGTCTGAGATGTGATATCTTAGATGGGTGGAGGATGCGGGAGCTACCTAGCTTGTTGCTGGGGATTTTTCTGGGGAAGAGAGACAGAGCTGTTTCTGGTTTGTTGCTTTCGGTATTATCTAACGAGCATAGCCTGCGGGAGATCATGTCTTGCTCTTGGGGTGCTGAATAGGTATATTACTCGCGCGGTTACTCGTTACGGATTTCTCCAATTGGTAGTCATTTATGAGCTATGACAATTCTCCGTACGGAAAGTCCGAGCTGCATAAGAATGAAGGGGCGCCCAATATTCAAAGCCACCGACGACAATTCGAATCAAATCAAGCAAATCAAGCAAATCAAGCAAATCAAGCAAATTAAACCACACCAAGGTAATCTAAACATATTATTGTTATCAAGATTTCATCTCCTAGTTTATATAGGAATCCTATTCCCAATACATTTGACAGTTATCTTATCCCATAACCCGACCCATTTCCAATTCCCATTCGATATAACATCCAATATCCATCTATCCAACCAACCAACCCCTAACGCCAACCAGGCTTTTTCCGTCTCGCACACAACAGAAACATCAAATAAAAGCCCGCCCAATTCAAACAGGTACCTATCCACCTAATGCCCACCAACCTGCCCCTTAGGAACAGGCTTAACCCAGCAGAGGCACAGATTAAGCACGATAGTCATAACCCCGATAACCCAAAACGCCCTCGCGTAATCGGTTCCATTATCCATGAAGCGGAAGATAACCGCGAAAATTACACCACCGAGATTACCCCCAGCGCCCGTCGTGCCGGCGACCATGCCGTTGGCATGGGGATGCACGTGTGGAACGAGAGCGAAGTTCGCGCCGTTGCCCGCCTCGAGGAAGATAGCCATTAGCGCAACGAGCCCGATCATGGTGGGCAGGTGATGCGGGTCGAGCATGCCGATGACGATGAGCATGGCGCCGGTAAGACAGCCGCATACGACGATCCAGACTTTCTTGGCCCAGAGGTTGCGGCCCGTGGCGTGGTACAGGACGTCGGAGATAACGCCGCCGAGGGGTCTAGTTATCAAGTTCATGAACCCGAACATGGCGGCCCATTCCGACGACACCGTCTGTCCGAGCCGCGGGAAGTTCTGCGCGTAGTAGGACCCGAGAATGGCGTTGATGGCTAGCTCGGCTCCGAACGAACAGATGTATGTGAGCACGTGGAATAGCGTCTGTGGCGAGGCGAGCACGCTCGCGATTATATCCCAGCCTGGCTTTTGGACTACTTCGCCTCGGGCCGTTTCCAGCATTTCTTCTTTCGAGAGCGCGGCTTCGTGGTCGTAGGGGATGGGCTTCCGGTCCTGCTCGAGTTCGTGGATACTCTTGTCACCTGCGGACTCCGCTTTGTCGGTGATGCTGCCTGGGATGTCGACGAGGCCGTTGGGTGGGGTGGAGAACAGACCGCTGCTGTGGGATGCGAGGTTTTGGTCTGCGTGGAGATGGCGTTCGGACCACTTGCCGGTAGGAGTGTCGGGACATAAGAGCAGCATAGATATGCCGGTCGCGATGGTTATGATGAGAGGGACGATGAAAGTGAGGCGCCATGCGACGCCATCCGAGTAACCGCGTCTTACGAAGGAGTCGAGGACGGCAGGCATGATGAAGTACGTGATTCCACCACCAGCATTACCCCATCCTCCTGTTAATGCATTGGCAGTGCCCACGACATTCTTATCGAAGAAACCGGTCGACCAAACCTGGCAAGGAACGAAGGAGCCACCGAGGATACCCATGAAGAAACGGCTGATATAGAGGCCTTGAGCGTCGTGGACGAGAGGAGCGAGACCGAGAGGAATTGATCCGATGAGAAGTGTACCAGCGAATACCCAGCGAGGTCCGAAATGGTCACAGGCAGGACCAGCCACAAACCGGATCAACAATCTCCGTCACGTTAGCTCAGGGAAACGGCCATTGCATAATGATGAATACATACGTTGCACATAACGAGACAATGTTGGAGTTGGCAACTTGAGCTGAGGTGAGATGAAGGTTGCTTTTGATGGTGTGCGTTAACTATAGGCAGTAGTGTCAGTCCCCTTTACCTATTCAGATGACATATGGTACCGAAGCAAGAAAAATGAGAAACTCACCAGAGGAGGGAATGTATACCAGCCCCAGAAGGCTACCATGAATCCCCACCAAGAAAAGAAGAAAACGCGCCCGTATACATTGAAGATATTTAGAAAAGGGACCGATCGGGCTTTGCGGTTGATCGGGTTGACCTCCGGAGCCACCCAAAGGTATGAAAACTTCATATTGAAATTTCTGAGTTGAGACCCCTGAGACCTCGCGATCAAGGATGTCTTTCTCTCAATTTTTATTATTATTAGGAGAGCGCTGCTTGACTAGATCCCAGACTCGACTTCTAGCGATCGTGGGCTATAGTCGTTTATACTCCTTTAAGTGCAACTTATACGCATATACTCTTTAGGCTTAGCGAGTATATTTGCTGTGCAATTGTGCATCTCCGGACAGGTCGTCTCGGCAGTGGGCCTTGAGTATCAACACCCGCACTAACGGCCGAATAATTGTTTTCCGCGGGAGACCCTCTGGTAGATAAGGCATGAAGGAGCGCCAGAATAGCGCACGGAAACGTTCGATTCGGATACAAACAAGATAATGAGTTGCGGTCGTCCAATTATTAAAGATGCAATTAAAAATAAGTGTTAGACGATGAAAAGACCCCTGACTAGATATCTATGTTATGAGACTGGCGGTGGATGAGGCTCAAGACCAACCTCGACTGGACTCGATAAATCGGAAGAGGGCTTCTGAAAGGCTATTATAGCAAGACTTTGTGTAAGATGCGCCGACCAGTCCAAGGCTCTGGCGGCCAAATGATTTGTTGCCCGAGAAATGTGCGAACGCAGCCGTATTGCTAGGTATGTGTGTATGTATGTTGGTAGGTATGATCGATTACTCAAGTTACACCAGGAGAGCGAATTTGGACAAAATGATTCCGTTCCACTGAATGGTAACCTGGCGGCAATGAGAGTTACAGTCCAAGGCCAACTTCGCATCTCCGGTGTTATAAACCCTCGTGAAACTGCGCGCGGGTGAATGCCTCTAGCAGTATATCAGCCATGATATAAGGGTAAGATTTGTTGCCGTTGGGGAATCGAATAAGAACGTAGGTAGATAACGAAACCCTGAAGTCTACAGCCAACCAATTTCAGATATCACGACGCAACTGTCCGGCGATGCACTAACAGTGATGTTGAAGATCCCTCTCCTTATCTCTGGGCGCCTGATCGATAATACATAACAAAATGAGTTGACTCTATTAAACGACAGCGATCCGCTTCGGTTCACCGGCTCAGAGATAAGAACAGGCGCTGTCAGTGGTCTAGTGTCCGAACTCGACTAGCCTAGTAAGATTTCTGCGGGAATGAGGCTTGCCTTAGCTCCACGCGTACCGTGTGCGTTAGGTGCTGGAACATCGATCTGAGGCAGGCAGGCAGGTTTCCCTGATCATGCAGGCTTCGGTTGTATTGGGGAGGTTTCCCGTGGCTGCTCGGGATCCGAGGGATTGGGCGAGTCCGGGGATAGACACATCCTTCGAAATGTCAGCTCGTCAAGATTCTTCGAGTTAGTAAAGGGGAAACGTCATTATAGGCGTTACACAAATTTTGTTTGGTACTACTCACTAGAATAGATGTGCGGCCTTTTGGATCGCTGAATGACTCGGGTATCCAATCCGAAAAGGACAATATCTAATTAACACGCTTGGGAGGACAGTGCGGATCTACCGACAATTTGTCGCTAGGCTTGTATGTACCTGGAAGGATTCCATAGATACCGGCAGCTCCACTAGATTGGACACCATAGATCCCTGTCCTATGCCCCCACGCACCTGGTTGGAGCTCTTGTACGATATCATGCGTAGGTATATATTCGCTTGGTCACCTACTGTGGTACCAATAGGATGGTAAAGGTGATATGTCATATATCAGCCTTATGATACACATGTGTTTTGGTGTGGTATAGCCAGACCCGAGTAACTTCATTTCGGCCATATGATTGGGAACATCTCGTGAATGGAGAGATGCTCTTCTCTTCATTGTTTCGGCGCATGTATGAAATGAGCCTAAAGGTCCTGGTAGCATATCGAACATGACAAATATTCACCTACCGTTCTACGAAGTAACATTCTCGAATACACTGTATACTGTCTCCAATCTCGACCGCAATTCGTTCTCATCGTCTAAGAACGCCATATATACACCTCGCCAGACGGGAATCTCGACTGGGCCTAAACATCGAAATACCGATTTCCTGGAGAATATCGCCCTTGAGGTCTTGAAACGAGACTGACTGCATTTCTTTCATAGAGTATATGTTGAAAGAGTGGCTGAGCGTTTTATATTGTTATACTATAGTTGTCGTGTTTCAAAGTATCCCATCGAAGCCGGAAGAGCTCAAAAGAAGCGTGATCAATTGCTAGATGGTCGACGAGGAACCGCAACTATTGGCTTCTCTTTTATGTTTGACGGTTTGGAGTCTTATTTGAGTTCACCGCTTGACTTGGTTTTCGTCGCTTGTCGGTGGAGTTGCGTTGCCGCCAGTAGAACTGAGTCACGGTTATCTAGTGATATAGGGATGACGATGCGGGATGAGATCCTAGAGTCGCAATCGGTTGCCTTCCTAGATGTTAGTTCAATGCGGAAAGGCTGAAAAAAGAAACCCGATTGCCTGGCATTCACTTTTTAATCGCTTCAAGCCTGCCGGTTAACCTCTATGTCAGCTGCTGCTGGAAATTGCCAAGCATTTGCTTTTGTATCGGCAGCTTTTCCGTAGGGCTCAACCGTACCGACTTGCAGGATCTTGGTTGTCAAAACCGCCACAATCATAGCTATTTTAACCTTAGTATGCCGGCAACGGCATAGGATTGTTGCCGTAACTTGATGTTAAGGGATGATAGATGCGGACCACGGATCTCGGGTATCCACTCGGTAGTCGGCACCTGGTATTTTGGCCTACGGGTAGTATTAAGTAAGAACCTAGATAGTAGGGTTCCGCAATGTATAATACAACTATACATTATGCGCATAATGTATTATACTTATACCGTATAATAGATTCATTATACGTATAACGGAACGGAAAAACCCTCCGGCCCCATATATCCACACATACAGGGGTTATTCATATAACACATACAATTTTATTTCAAAATAGCTTCAAATATTTCAATCAATCAAACTACCTAATTCTTCGAAAAATTACCTAACTTCGAAGAAATTAAATACAAATCTGAAACAACCCTATTCAATTCTTAAGTGATCTAGCAACTGTCCATAGCTTTCTTATTCCATGCGATCGATTAATTTGTCGGTAAAATTCAAGAGATTCAGAAGGCGCGTTTGTACGTACCTATACTACGAGAATTGACGTCAATAAACGCCAGCTTGTTAGTTTTGATCTAATCTAATCGATTCCTTATCTAGGTAGAGTCCTGTATATACCTAATTCTACGCCCAGAAAGCGCGTTCAGAAGGAATCGACTTAAAGATCGTACTTATAGATATCCTTTGATCAATTGAGGCATCGTATGTATTAGAAAAGGGAGAAAATCGTCGATAAGTGGAAGTTTTTGGCCTCTATACAACATTATACCGTCTATTATACAATTTTGTATGGGTATAATGGTATAATGGGGTATGTATAATGTAATACCGTATAGTGCCTCCATTATACGTATAATGCAGATCCCTACTAGATAGAACCTCCTTTGTTGAGGTCGGAATGGCACCTAAGACCAATAAATGGCTCCCGTTTCATTGGTCATGTTCCTCTTAGACATCTTATAATGTGGATACTCGCTGTGTAATGAGGATACCCTCATATGCCGTAAGACTGCTAAATGTGATGGGCGGTCCCAACGTAGCTTGGCAAGATGATACTGTTTCCCTATCTCTCCGATAAATCCCTGAAGTGCTATTATCTGCAACTGTTCCATCTTGTTGGCGTCGCGGTAGACAAAGAGGTTTGAAATAGGCTCTCGGGACGGCTCACTAGAGCCGTAACCCGGCAATCCTCTAAATCGGGCACGGATCTATCAGGTCGAGAAGTAATAGCGGTGTCGTTGCCAAGATCCATGAAAATCCATTAAAGCACCGGTTGAGGTTACGGTTCCCTTCGCCTTGCGGCGGTTGTCGGCTAACACGCCGGGGCAAGATACACTCACAACGGTATTCAGGTAATATTGGAGGAACGGCAAGTAATCAAATTTTCTTGACCGACTCCGGCTTCCAATATGCGAGTCGATTATCTGTCAAAGATTAATAAATTCAGTGTGATTCCCTTGACTTGTCACCCTTGCCGGGCTGTGACTCGCAACTTTCCCAGTTTGTGACATTCTTGCCCGAAGTTTGCTGATATTTAAACAATTTTGGTTGCTAGCCATCTAACCCTATCCAATTCTTGAATTTCAGAAAGCATGGCGGACCTAAGAGTCGATACTACCCAAGATCCTGAGCAAAAGAGATCGAATAGTATCCGGACAGCCGATTCCGACTCAGTTCTGTCGTCCGGTTCAAGCTCAATCATCTCGAGAGCATGGAATCACATGCTAGAGCCCGTTCGTCCATCTGGACTTGTTGAATCTGAACTATTAATTTTGACCTTGTAAGAGACTCCCCTGCCAAAATGAGATATTGAGCACAGGAGAAACTGGGTCAATGTTCATGATTGGTTCGTATGCTCGGATCGACTTGCTAATACTTGATTCATGTTAGCTGCATCGGTATCCAAGATGCCATCTCCTTCCCCGATTTCCACTGTTTCGCATCGAATCAGACAGGAAATACGGTTTTCCTCATGCTGGCGATCATACTGCCCCATTTCAACGGCGAGATGTTCATCACGGCAAACATTGGAGCAGCCCTCGGCTTCTTCTTATTGGGTAGCTGGATAACTGGTCAAATTGGCAATATCGTCGGTCCCCGGCTGCGGGTGTGGCTTGTATGCTGCAACTTCATCCAGTCGTGCCTAGTATTTGCCGCCGCGGCTATGCAGTACCTGCACGGTACGGATTTGGAAGGGTCAAATGCGTTAATTCCTATAGGACTACTGGCATTTGCATCTGGTAGCCAAGTCGTACAGTCCCGCGCCTTTCGGATGACTGAGATAAGCACGGCTATGGCTACAGCCGCTTGGGTTGACCTGGTAATCGACCCGGGTCTACTCAAATTAAAAAACCGACCACGCACAAGGCGTGCTATGTTCCTAACAACGCTTATCGCTGGATCGCTCGCAGGCGCGGGAATCTATCGGACTGCTGGATCTTGGGTGGCTATCTTGGTATCAGCTGCTGGGAAGATGCTCGTCACATGTATGTATTTGTTTAACAGCGCTGAGAAACCTAAGAATACCACGGGGGAAGATGCTTGTTAGATATCTAGGTAAAGATACGGGATAGGATGGGTAATATGAGGTATGAAGTATGAGATATGATAATATCAGGATACATAGACGGCGAATAAATAGGTAGACTTGATTTAAGGGCAGCCACATTTTATCTGGGTTGAATAGGTTACACTCAGCATACTGATCGAATCTTTCATGATGCCTCAATGATTCTTTTATGGAAAAATTTGATATTTTCGATTGGAGTAAAGTAAAGTTTAAGTTATTCTTAAACAAGATCATAAAATCAAGACTGAAGATGATTTAACATAGAACATGGCCTTGGTACTTAGTAAGAGTTATTCCTTCCTTTACGTTAATTGGTTGAAAGGTAGTATAAAAGCTAGGTACAGGGATTATATAATTACATAATCATATCCCAGATATGTACTAGCGCGGCATCGTTAATTGATTGTCACCTGGACGCGCG
This sequence comes from Annulohypoxylon maeteangense, assembly GCF_022496945.1. NCBI lineage: Eukaryota > Fungi > Ascomycota > Sordariomycetes > Xylariales > Hypoxylaceae > Annulohypoxylon > Annulohypoxylon maeteangense. The sequence continues at coordinate 3,381,744 of NW_025953248.1, read as the reverse complement.
ACTTAGTGTAACATGGCTCGAGCTTTTTGGGCGGGTCCATCGTAATTCCATATCGTGCGTAGTATCGATGCAGTACTGTCACATCGACACAAGAGGAGACAACCTACAATGCTTCTCATGGAAATCTCTTTCTACTAGGTACAGTTTCTCATGTCAATTGTTTCTAAAATTCCCATGGAGCTTAAGGGTTCCAATGCGTCTTCATGACTCGAAACAATCTTGGCGATCATTTACCTTGGCTTCTCGCGAATGTTGCTTTAAACGCGCTAAACGCGCCCGTTTTACCACCAGCTTTCAATCAATCATCCTCCGAACCCACATCTTCTCTTGATCGCTCTACGAATATACGTCCAGAAACGCGTACTCGACCTGTTACCGAATCACCTCTGTATCCAGTTCTTCCTGCTCCTCAGCCCGCCCAACCGGAGTCGACTAATGGGTCTACCAAACCGGCCGCGAAACCTCTCCAAGTACCCCGGGGGGAAACGGTAGCAGGAAGGGAGAAAGAAACGGAAAGCATGGGGCGTCTAACTTCAAAATCTGGTTCAAAGCGACCGACTCTCGTCTTACGCCAGGAACAATTACTTACTCCGACATCTACACGCGGAGGTGCGGGGTCCCTTGCGAAGGAATATACAGCCTTGCTAAAGAACTCAGGTCAGATTGCTCATATTTTGTTTTATTATTATTTATAAATATTGTGTGTGGCTAAATGAGAATAACAGGTACTGCAAGTTCAGCCAAGAAAAGAACCTCACCTCGACGCGAGTTCCCAACACCGGGTCCGACATTTGGGAGCGACCAGACCTTCGATACTGTCGATTTAACCGGAGATGATGAAATAACTTCACCTAATTCCGTTGCATTTGGAAATAATATTAGGCTATGGCGGGAGGACTTTGCTGCACGACCTGAACCGTTTCCTACTACGACTGAAAACTCCGTTGCATTTGGGACCGATATTGCGCTCTGGGAGGAAGAGCATGCTACGCGGGCGGAACCTATTCCTACGACCACAGAAAACTCGGTAGCGTTTGGGACCGATGTTATGGTATGGGAGGAGGAGCATGCTACAAGGCCAGTGCCACTGACGCCGAAGCGAGGTAAAAAAAGGAAAAGTGATCAAATTAGTCGACCGCCTGCTACCACTGTTGCTGACGCAGATGACTTCCCTGATATCTTCGAAGTTTTGTCCGAGGAAGAAGTTGCGTCTTCCCATCTAAAACGATCTCCAACAAAATCACCAGCAAAGTCGAAACTGAAGACAGAGGTTACTCGAACGCCATCGAAGCCCACAACTTCCCCAAAGAAAGAAACATCCCGTCGAGCTCGAAGAGGAACAGAAATCCCTGACGACTCGCCGTTCGACGCCGACTGCACTATAAAGCAGTCCCCACCAAGAACATCTCGGAAGAATAAAACTCTTCGTGATGTAACCCCTGCTGTTGAGAGCAAGGATACCATCCTTTCTAAGCATGAATCGTCTTCGGAGGCTCCCGAGACTCCTAGAGCACAGATGACTCATCAGCCACACAATCTAAAGAGTAAAGATCGAGTTATCGAGGATTCCGATGATGAACTCATGACTCCTCCTGCTTATAATGTACCAGGTAGTACGGCTCTTTCGAATAACCGCCCCAGAACATCTGTTCGGATATCTCAAGAAGACGATTTCGTCGTCGCCTATGACACGCCCTCGAAGCCAAAGCAACCGGCTATTAGCGAAAGACGTACACCATTCCGATCACCTCGGAAACATGAGCAAAGCTACTCTTCTAACCTTGATACAATAAAAGATGATGATCGCGATCTCCGAGCAGCTGGTCCCTCGCAAGGATCTGAAGTCCCGTATGAAACTTGTATTGAGATCGACGACGAAGAGAAAAACGCCATACTTGAATTATTCCTAGCTCAACCGTCAGCTATTGAGAGGAGAAGGAAATCCTTGGAAGACAGATTGCGGGAAAATAGGGAAGCTTACATGCAATCCTTAAAAAAGGGCGAACTCGCACCCAGAGGCCGTCTCAAGCGGGAGAAGGAACAGCTCGCACAGCAGCAAGCAGCCCTAGACGAGCTCTGTGGTGAGTATCGATCATATGAGGAAGTCCAACTCAAAAAAGAGGCTCTGATTGCGCGAATAACGGATGCCTACGATCAAGATTTGGATACACAGGACGACGAGGTTCGTCTCGAGGAATTGGAAAATTTGCTTAAGGGGCGGCAATTGTCCCTAAAGGATAGCATTGTGAAAGCGGGCATCGATAATCGAAATTTATTTGAGAGCGACCAGACTCACAATACCGAAGCGTACCAAACTAACCCTGTTGTGCAAGCAACTCAGCCAGCCAGAGTCGCTCAGCCGACGAGTTTGTCGCGAGAATCAACCCTTGTCCCACGAGGTGGCACGCAAGTTATCCTCCAAACACAGCTGCCTCGACAGATGGAACCTCCACCACTTCCTAAACACGACCATTTTGAATCCACATCACTTCTACAGAATTCAATGGGAAGACACCGTCGTCGGGTCCCTTCCCCTTCGCCCGATATCGATGCAATGATTGATGATCAGCCGCCTTTCACTATAGCTAGCAGCAGTAAGCTGTCAAAAACCCCAACCCGTCAGAAATCGACAATGTTTGTGGAGCCGGACCCCTACGGCTTCGACGATGACGATGACCTATTTGAGGAGCCGTTACCTCCACCTAGTCGTCGAACAGCAAAGAAAACGGCGGCCAATGTGCAACAGGCGAGCGTTAGAACACATAGGAGTCCAACCAAGGGAAAATCCAGCCGCCAGCAGGGATATCACAGTGATTATAGTGATGATGTTGACATGGTTCAGCTTGCAGAGGAATTTGACCTTCAAAATTCATCAGGGGAAAGCAGACAACATAGATCCCAGCGACCCGCGCTTTCAGAAACGTCGGGGAATGCGGGTGTACGACCCCAGAAGACAGCTGTCCAGAAGACCACAGATCCGACAAAACCAGGCCAGATTCCGCGAGAAATCAAGAATCGTCCATGGTTTAAAGACGTGAGAAGAGCACTGAAAGATAGATTTAGGATGACTGGTTTCAGGCATAATCAACTGGAGGCGATTGATGCTACTCTATCCGGCAAGGATGCGTTCGTCTTGATGCCTACGGGAGGTGGAAAATCTCTCTGTTACCAACTCCCGGCTGTCGTCACTTGCGGGAAGACGCACGGCGTCACAGTCGTCGTATCACCTCTTCTCAGTTTGATGCAAGATCAGGTGGACCACCTAGAAGCACTGAATATCGCGGCAGCTTCCTATAGTGGCGATAAGAAAGTAGGTGATCGTCTCAAGATTATGGGATACCTTCAGGAGCGGAACCCGGAACTTCATCTACAGCTTCTTTACGTCACTCCAGAAATGATAAATAATAGTAACCAATTCCAAGAGGGATTGAATGCGCTCTACCGAAATAAGAAGCTCGCTCGTCTTGTCATCGACGAGGCCCATTGTGTCAGCCAATGGGGCCACGACTTTCGCCCAGACTACAAAGAACTTGGGAGTTTCCGGGATAGGTTTCCCGGAGTGCCTATCATGGCCTTAACGGCTACCGCAACTCAAAACGTCATTCTGGATGTCAAACACAATTTGGGGATCGAGCAATGCGCTGAATTTACTCAAAGCTTCAATCGTCCGAATCTTTACTATGAGGTCTTAAAAAAGGAGAAGGACAGCGTTGAAAGTATTGCCGAATTGATCAATACAAAATATCCTGGGAAAACAGGCATAGTCTACACACTTTCTCGAAAGTCGGCGGAGAAGATCGCTGAGAAGTTACGAGGCCATGGCATAGCAGCTCAGCACTACCACGCCAGTATAAAAGTCCAGGAAAAGGTGGAAGTCCAACAAAAGTGGCAGGCCGGGCGGGTCAAGGTTGTTGTTGCAACCATCGCTTTTGGTATGGGAATTGATAAACCTGACGTCCGCTTTGTCATCCATCACTCAATCCCGAAGAGTCTCGAAGGATACTATCAGGAGACTGGCCGTGCCGGCCGAGACGGCTTGGCATCTGAATGCTACCTATACTTCAGTTATGGAGATGTCACCTCTATGAGGAGACTTATCACAGATGGCGACGGCAGCGAGGAGCAGAAGGAAAGACAGAGGAATATGTTGAACACCGTCACTGCCTTTTGCGACAACCAGAGTGATTGCCGCCGAGTTGAGATCCTCCGCTACTTTGGGGAGACTTTCGATAAGGAGTTATGTGGCAAAACCTGCGACAACTGCTTAAACAATGACGTGTTTGAGCAAAAGGACTTTAGTGAATATGCGATAGCCGTCCTAACGATCGTGAAGTCCCAAGGAAAACTCACGCTCAACCAATGTACGGATTTCCTGATGGGGAAGAGGAAGCTGTCAGATTATAAACCCGGGACCGAACACTACCGCGGAATAGCAAAGCAGATGCCTAAAAACGAGGTTCATCGCATCATTGATCGCCTCGCTGCTGAGGGTGCATTAAGCGAAGAGAACACTTTCAATCAAAAGGCTAGAATTGCTATTCAATACTTTAGAGTAAGTGTTCTCTCTGTATCTCTTATTCATTTCGCTAACCGTTTTACCATAGACTGCGTACGGGGCCCGTACATTCCTAAACGGCCAACGTAAACTTCTCCTGACTACCCGAGTTAAGAGCAAGGATAGTCAGGGAAGTACATCTAAAAGACAGACGCGGATCACTAAGCCGGCAGCAGCAGCAACAAAGCGCCTCGCCTCAGGCAATGTTCCATCTACTAATGTGTCATCGCCTATCCTAAGTAAGGATCGCAAAAAGAAGGGGAAAGCTGTCGCGATGCTAGACGACGACGACGACGAGAGCGACGAGGATTATTCTAGGTTTAGCAACGGATACGCTAAAGATGGATTTGTTGTGCCTGACGATACCGACGACGATTTTGAGACGATGTTCCCCCAATCTAAAGGTCGATCACAGCGAAAAGCCCTGGGTCCGCCGATATCACACGACATGCGGATGAATGACGCCGAATTATCTGACATTCACGATGATATCATCAGTAACTTTCTCAATGAAGCCAAGGAGTTAGAAGAAAACTTGCGGAATTCCAAGAATCTACGCACTCCTATTTTCACCGAGCAACAACTCCGCGAGATGGCTATACGATGGACTATAACGCTAGATAAAATGCGCGCGATCCCCGGTATCAACGGTGATAAAGTGGGTAGATATGGCAACAATTTCGTACCCTTAATCCGACAATACCATATCCGGTATGAAGAGATCATAGGGGCCGCCACTCCCGCATCTGGCTCCCGCAACGTAGTGGACCTCGTATCAAGCGACGAGGAAATGGAAGACATTGACTACGACGATGGAGATATGAACGATCAAAGCGCAATATCGTCCTACTTTGCAGGCCCAGACCCGGGTCCAGGTCCAACTGCGCGTACGGGGCGAGGTGCTTCCGCCACTGCCACAGCGTCTCGCGCACGCTCAACCTCGTCGGCGCCAAGGGCAAGCAAAGCGACTGCATGGCGCGGAAGCAAAAAACCATTCCAGCGTAGATCATCGGGTGCTTCTAGTAGGGGCAACAAGGCGTACGGGGGCGTCAAGAAGAAGGCCACGGCAGGAAGCCGGAAGACTACCGCCGGTACTTCCTCCACATCATTCGGCGGACCATCAAGGTCGACGGCGAAGCCGAGCAGAGGAGGCAGATCGCAAGGCGGGGGTGCGAGCCATAGCGGTATCGGGCTCATGGAGTATTAACGAATCGAGTTAAGGTGTTCGAAACAAGTGCGCGTTTTTACATACCCTTTCTTACTTTTTACGCTACCTACATTATCACGCCTCTTTATTTTTCACGGCTCGGACGAACGAACTAACTGCATGGTACGGACTATGGCTATGGCAATGGTGATGGCGAAGGGCGAACTGAGGGCATCGGGGATAGGCGGTTTGATATTTATATATGACATACAGTACGTACCTAGGTGCATACAGATATTACATGTTTGATTTGATTTTTTTTCCGTCGTCGTGATGTTTGTGAGTGCGTTGTTGTCGAACTATCCCATGCTACGTTGTGCTACCACTGCCGAGGTACCTAGATTGAGGCGAATAGAAAACACGCAGAGTTCTTAAAAGAAGCAGGATACTCATATTAACGAATGGTAATATAAATAGGAAGAAATAGTCAATTTCTACATTCCCAAGGTTTAGGGTTAGGCACCTAGGCAGGTAAAGATGATGCTCGATCCGTCATTCGTAGATCCATATCCATCGAACAAATCCCGCCTAAGGCCTCACGGCTACTTGGCGAGCTCCTATTCCACATACCCCCTCTCTCTATTTTAATACATCCCAAGAATCCAATAGGTAGTTTTCAATCGTCATTCTAAAAACATTACCGTCTAACACGTCACTTAACCAACTAAAACTCGTCACATGTCAAACAAAACACTATGGGGAATGTATGTAGGACCTAGGTAGTACCTTTCGACTTCAGCTCTCGAGTGGGATGGTTTCGATACCAATTCTCAAATTTATGGACTACATCTCCGTCTCCGTCTCCGTCTTCCTACTCTCGCTCAGACCTTCCAAAAATGCATCTTTCCTATCTCGACCTTCTTTCTTTCCTACGTTACTGCTTGCCACGGGCCTTCCCAAAAAGAAAAAACGGCCGATGGGTGGATTATGCAGGTAGGTAGAAGACGTTCATATCATACAACACAGCACCTCGCCTCGCCTATGTCAGGGTCTCCGACTGTCCGTCTTCATACGAGGGTAGAAGACAGAAGCAGATTCCCTGACATCCTCTCGCGCTTTCTCCCAGCCCTCCCCGCCTCTCCCTTTCTCGGCATGCTCAATCTATCCGCTCGTGTTATAAGGCGCTAGTTCGCTAGGTCGCTTGCTACGCTTCCTCGAAACGCTCGCGATTAAACATAGTAGGCATCTCGACGACGACGATGATAAAAAGACATAAAATAAGAGGTATCACTGTGAGAGTTGGGTCCATTTCCATGACGACCCCCCGTGTTGCTGGAAAAAAGATAATAAAAAAACACCCCGCAGACGATGACAAAAAAAGAATATCCTCAAGAACGCCTGGCCTGACCTCCACAAGTTTCGCCATGCTGCATTTCGCCCTTCGTTTCCGCGTCACGGGGTTATGGGCGGGAATGAACAATGGAGACGTGTGATAAATAATCCAACCGCAAGGAAAGAATCCATGTCTGCCATGCGTAAAATTTGCTTGCTCTGCTGTTAAACGAGATTATTGTCGGCTGCAAAGCTCGTTATGCAACCTAGGTTCCAGTACTTTCGAAAAGCAGTCCTTCGTGGTATCATTGGAGTAGAATCGAACACAAGGAGACGAAGTCCGTCTAGCGAACCTCTAACAAATAGGAGAGTTATAAGGGGTATGGCAAAATCCCCTTCTGCCGCGTTGCTCTTGGTGAGCTACAAATCGGATCGGAAAATAAAGCGAGCGTGTGCTACTCAAAAGTGCCAACGAGGTTTATTATCCCTCGGCTGTTTCGACTCCGTCATACTATTACCCTTTCGCATAGCGGCGCGAGCGGCAGCTGTGGCGTGCGGGCTATGGCGACCAGTTTCATCATCCGCCCTTGACTTAGGTTGAGGGAGTAAACTGCTGCGACGATTGGTTGTAGCCAGGGAACTAGCCGGCCGCTGCCTTAGGTCACCAAAATTGCCATTGATACTACTGCCCGGCCTTGGAGGTTGGAGTGAAGATCTCCGACTATCAAAAGAAGAATTAGATAGTTGTGTCACGAATCGAGGCTTAGCAGGAGATTGTCCGGAGGCAGCAGCATGGATGCGATCGCGAAACGAAAGTCGAGAAGTACTTTTCCTAGGAGGCGTATCCTCGGGGATCGGTGACGACGAAGTTGCCCTCCCCAATGGACTGCGGAGGGGGAGTTTAGAAACTCCGGAGGTTGGGGTTATCGATGAAGATGAGGTGGGGGTCTTTCTAGCGTACGGGCTGGGGGTAGTAAGGCTGAGTGGCTTGAAGTTGTGTCCAACGTCTGAATCGTTGGTGTTTGTGGACGCATTCCATCGAGGGCGGTTGTCAGCAACATTAGAAGTAGATCTTGGAAGTCGAGTCGCCATAGGTGTCGCGCTGCCGCTTCGGGGCGGCGTCGTCATCAAGCTGGAGGTGCTTGGTTGATAGGTGGAATATCGAGATCCGAGGGGGCGTCGAGAAGGTGGGGGGGCTAAACTTGAACTACTTCTGCGGGCGGTGGAAGGCTGAGGTAGGTGGCTACCGCCACTGGTGGCACGTCTCTTATTCTTTGATGACGGGGTAATCGGGTCCAAGCCTAGGCTGGACATAACGACGGACGATGGAGGCGAACTTCCCGGAGTATCGTTGCCACTAGCAACGGTAGACCTGTCGATGGACAGCATACTTGAAATCGAATCTCGCAGCTGTTGATTCTGCTTGTAGGATTGAATCTCATCCAAGACGACACTCATTGTTGCCATCGACTCTCTAACTTCTGCCCACTTCGACTGTAACTCGTTATGGAGCCTCAGAACTTCACCGTTCACGGTAAGCCTATCCTTAACACCTTTATCGATAATGGATAACACGCGCTCAATTGCTGGCCCGTAATGCATCTTTTTCGCCTCGTAGCTTTCGATCTTCTTGCTCATCGCCGCAGGGCTTGAGAGTTGCAACCCCTGGTCCACAGACTCGCGCAGTTTACCCATGCTTCGATCTACAGACTCGATCATCTTTTGGGCTTGCCTACCGGCACCACGGAATACCAAAACCCACTTGTCTTCCCCTAGCTCCTTTCTCAGGGACTCGGCGTCCTTCTCGAGCTTCACATAGCTAGCCTCCAAGCCTTCTCTTCTCATTTCTAGCTCCTCACAGGCTGTTGGGAAGGCACCAGAGGCTCTCGCCTCAAATACTGACAGCCTCATAGGTAAAAAGTCCAAGGATGCCCTTAAAGGCTGCATCCTTGCAAATAATGCAAGTAAACTCGAGTCGTCCTGGGTAAGAGTAGGAGTTCCTGGAGAGCTGGGGCTAAGTGGAAACGATGGAACGCTGTATCTGTTGTTGCGCATAACGGCCGGCGGAGTCTCCTCGACGATAGTCTCCAAGTCGCCAATGTCAACTCCATCCCCATTAGAAACCGCCATTATAGACTTGTGGCGTCGTTCTTCCATTTCAAATATTAATCGACTCAACTCATCCATTTCATTTTGGATGTCGCCGAGAACCATGTTCCATAGTTCCTCCCATTCCATGGCTGTCTCGACTTGGCCTTTGACGTTGTTTAAAGTAGAGCGGATTTTACTCCATTCGCTCATAATAGCTTCCATCTGTGTTACCGCCTTTTGTAAGTCATCGCTAGATACGTTGGCGATATCTCGCCGATTTTGGAGCTCTTCGATTGCGGTGACGTAGACGTTGATAAGTCCTTCAAATCTCGTGATGGCATTCTCCACTTCTTCATACCCCTCTCGACCACCGGCCGCCGCCCACTCCACATCATCGTCACTATCGAGACCTCCGATGACCTCGGAGGCCTTCGAGATCCAGCTCCGTATCTGTTCGGCGGCACCTAGCAAGGCCTTATTTGCAGCCTGGGCGGTAGGGATGGCGGCAACCTTGCTTGACAATAATTCAGCATCAGGCAGCTGTAGTGCGGTAAGTTGAGCTAGTTGGTTGGCAAAAGAGGCGCGAGATATTGTGTAAATAGACCCGGGCCGTTGAAGCCCAAGCGGGTTAAAATAAGAAGGTAGGTCGGATGTAAATTCGGCAGAGGCTGTCCCTCCAGGCGGTGTGTCCTTAGCTGGCACGGGAGGTGGTGTTTGGGGATCTTCGACTTCTAAGGTAGGGATAGGGATATCTCGCTCGAGATGTTCCCTACGCGTATCCAGCTGCGCTTTGGTGCCATTTCCATTCGTGTGGTCGGGCAATCGGTATTTGTTAGTGTCCATATCCAAGGGCGGTGCTTCAGTTATCTCAGGTAGAAGCTCAGGCTTGGAAGTTGATTCGGCCTGAACTGATAGAGGCGGTGATGGCTTCTCGTCCTCGCTCGCGGCGCTCTTCCTCCGAAACGAGTCGCGACTAGATTTAGATCTCAATAGCTGGAGAGGGGCACCGGCACCCTTCCAAGGACGACCGCGTCGTTCGATGACTGTCTCGGTTGAATTGGCTTGGTGCTTCCGATCAAGAAAGCGTAGTTGATCCTCTGGTAGGCGGCCGACGTGTTCGTGATTCGGTGTCAAGGCAGAAGGCGATGATTGTCTCTGAGTACCGAAGCCTAGGGCCTTAAGACGGGCAGCCAATCCAGGAGAAGGTTTACGAGGCTGATGATTTTTAGCTTTGATGGTAGAAGAATTATTGATGCTGTCGGCGGTGATGGCGTAATTGTCGGCGGGGATAGGTTTGAGCTGGACTAGATCGGACGGTAGGTCAGAAAATGCTAAAAGTTGGATCGATGGGTCGGCGGCATTGTGTTGTTGAATGTTAGTCAATCCTAGCTCCGAAAAAGCGGAGGCTGTCGGTATGGGAGATTGGCGAGAAGAGTCGGATGTAGGTCGGGTGATATGATGTTGGTTTTGGTTTTGGCTTTGGTTCTGGGTTTGACCTTGGTCTTGGTCGTTCGGTGATGAAGAAGAAGCTGGCGCCGTCGCTGCCGCTGCTGCATCTGGTGGTGCTGTTGCAGCTGGACCGGCTCCAGATGGGCCTGTCATTTACCCAAAATAGGTGATAGATATCTTGTGGTATATATCACTTTTTTTTCTTTTTTCCCCCCCTTCCTTTCTATCTTTATTTTCTTAATCCTGGAATCCCTCGCTCGCTTTTTTTCAGATGAAGCAACTGTCTGTGTTGTTGCCCACTTCTTACTGCACTGCACAGACACAGGCGATGGGCTCCTTGTTTCTCTATGCAGCCACAGTGGATGATCTCCTATTTTTCTGGGAATGGAATTAATGGAATTACACGTATGTGGTCGGAGACAGAGAGGAATTGGCGTGTCGGACGAGACGTGCAGGTTTGATTGGTGCCTTGATTGGTGGGGGGACGCGAATTTACATACCTAGGTACCCAAGTACTATCAGTACCGGTCACGTATCGAGTACCGGATGTACAGTACTTGTACGCCTATGGATGGATGGATTTGCTTCGACCCGTCCGTCGCAATTCCTTCGTTCGCTCCTACCTACACCTATACTTTCCCTCTCTTCTGTACACCGGGCAGCTAAGGATCACAGTACCTCCGAATGTTCCACTTGCACTGAACCTTATGCAATGGATGCAGCCAATAACTTTTTCGCTCTAATTCGTTTTTAATGAAATTTCAGGTAGGTACCCAAGGTAACACCTCCCCTTTTAGTATGCAGTAGCACCGGCAAGGGACATGCCAAAAGCTTCCACCATTTGACTTTATGAGGGACGGAGTGGGTCGAACCAAATTTGGAGCTGCGTTAGATCTTTAGACCTTGTCGTTTTTTAACATCCGTACTTTAAATCGAATATATCGAAATTCTTCGATATTTCAGTCCGAATCCTATTCCTCCCACTCTCTTTTTTCGGGCTCTCGACCAAGAGCAAATAATCGACCTTAACGTGTAATATATGGCACGAACTTGGCGAGTTTAAGATTCGTCTCGTTGTTGCAAGTCAGGAGCCGGCACTCGTTAGAGTTGGGTTGTAGCGAACGAACTGGCAAAAGGAACAGACTCGATGCTGGTTCAATACAAGAGTCTCTCCTCTAACAATTCATGAAAATGAAGGTAAAGAGCAACAAGATAACTCAAATTCGGCAGGGGTTTGTCGATATCCAACCGGCTTTCTTCCAAGCTTCGTTTAATGGTCTCGGACTGTTACAATCGGCCAGAATCAACCAAAAAGCAACAATTTGTGCGTTCGTCACAATCCGGTCAAATCGGTGTTGACGTATGTACAGATGATACGACACAATGCAATACATAAGTAACATCAGTAAAGGGAGACGAAAATGAAGGGGAAGAAAACGAGATAACACGGTTCAGTACAGATGCGCCTGTTATTGTTTAATTAAATAACCAGGCAAGCCAATTCTAGAATCAAGAGTATCCTCTCTCCGGGGTGATGACCATTCATTCATCAAGACCCAGTTTCTGGTAATCTCAATTCATTAGCAGCTCGGTTTCTTCGAGAAATATCCCCGGCAGCCCAGGCACTCAGCTAGCGCCTCATAATAAGAAAATTCGGCGTGGGGACGGCACGTCAGGTTAGCACTGCTACTACATATGTATGCAGCATACCGGCTGCCAGCCAAGTCATTGTACTATGACAACCCCATCCGATTTACGTCGCACTGCTTTCCCGAACAAGCGTAAAATTCATCGACTCTGTCGCCTTTGGATGAAGTTAAAGATTTCACTCCTTATTCCATGTAACCATTATGACAGCAAATATTAAGGAACTACGCCTGAGAGCGACTCGTGCGCGGGAGACCCCAAGCATGCCACATGGGTTAGATCAAGGCTTCTCCGAACCGTTGGTTAAGACTACTAGGACCAGGCTATTAACATATCATATCCAAGCCAGTCTTGACGACCAGGGTCGGGGAGGACGCAAAATGAATAGTGCAACGCCGCAGATTTTCATGACATGGCGATATAATTCTACAGACTAAATACGTGTCTACCTAGGTAGATATCTGGTATATCTGTTCATAAGTATATACCCTGCACGTATGTGCGGTCTTGGTAAGCTTATGTCTTAGGATAGCAGTCTTCTTACAAGACCTCAAAATAGAGGTCGCCTCTCGCTTTACGTCACCATAAAATTGAGGGTACTCGATTTAACTATCTAGGTAATCTACCTACAAGGTATGTAGGTAGTATCCAAAGACAATACCCAAGGCGTGCTACAAGCTAAACTAAAGCTTCTAGAAACACCCTCACATGCATTATACGTTACCATCCTGCAGCAAGTATGCAGTTGCAATCAGGTCGGAATCAGCTATGTCAGTACCTATAAGGTAGGTATGTACTAATAAAAGACTTGCTATCACTTGCAGGACTGACAACTGTCTGTGCTATTTGCGGGGTGATTGGGCAATGGGTTGTTACCTGGGTCTACTGTGCATAGTACAGTCAAGTATTGATACTTGCATTCTACCCAACATACAAGTTGGTAAGACGTAAATGGATACAAAATCATAGGTCCTCGATTTCGCAACATTCGACCATCTCGATGAACGAAGAAATCAAGGTACATACATAAATGGGATATCATGATGAACGGAAAAGGAGGAATCCATAAATACTATCAAAGACTTATGAAAAGAGGAATGTCGACGGATCTCGTTGCCCAGTCAGCGCCTTTAATTAGCTTCAATACCTCAACTTCTTACATATGCCTACGCCCGTATAACTCAAGCATTGGTGTCGAAAATCATCGGATCCTCTTCCTTCAACGTTATCCGTCTTTGGCTTCTTTGGCTGCATTGAATATGCAAAACATAAGATATAAATACCTGGGCATTTCAAGGCCATTGAATCCATGATTCAACAGAGAGTCTGCCGATACCAAGAAGAAAAAAAGGGGCAACGGGCAACTGGGAGAACGACGATTGGCTGATATCTCAGCTGTTTCGTTTTACGCGTCTCCACTAAGCCGAGGACCGATTTGACGCGATAGAAGGTGCGTTGAACGACCAATGTATTAATTTCTATAGCCCCTGGTCCCTTCTCCATCTGAAGTCCCACTCATGCTCACAGATACATTTACGCTAGGCACGAAGTGGTAAAATATCCCCCCATCGATCTCATAATCGAAATAGAGGAAGCGGCCACCTCTGTGTGTGACTATTCGTCCCTCCGACACAGAATTCGATACCAACTTGTTTCACATTATTTACATGCATCTTCATAGCGCTCGTTGACCCGACAAATATCTCACGGCGATTTAGATAACGCTGTTGTTTGCCATTTACATATATGTAATTCGAAAGCTGTTGAACAGCCCCGAGACACACTTTAGTTAACCACTCGTGCTCGTGCTCTTCCGCCCTTCCATTATCGATCCGAGAGTCGCTCTTGCGACTCGACCAACAACGAATATCCCAAAATTATATCGCGTCCTCCCTGTATAGAACCACCGAGACTCCTAGCTCTAAGAGCATCAAGCTATGTCAACCAATCAAGAGGAGCGGCCAACATTTCGCCGTGATTCCCCCTCGCCAGAAACAACGCCCAGTGTAGCCCGAGGCCCTAATAGGGCAAACTCGGAACGATGCCTTTCGACAAATTCGTCCATTTCCCGCACTTCGAGTGCCGATAGCTCATATAGAAATTCGCTAGGTGGTGATGCATTCTCCAGGATGTCTTCTGCAAGCTATCAGTCCCGAAGGTCAGATATCAGTATTGCCTCTTCGCGCATGTCGACCGGAAGCATGGACAGACCTCTAAAACGGCGTGGATATACAAAGCCTCAAGGGACAGATTTCGCATCAAGTGCAAGGCATCGAGAAAGCGTCCTGAGTTTAGGAAGCATTTCTCACCTTCAGTACTATTTTGCTAGAACTGGACTGTTGGACGGGAAAGGGGGTCAACTAGCAAGAAAACGGCACCCCCGGGCCACCTTGGACCTATCGCAATTGAATAGTCCCACATTGTTAAGTCCAAGACTCAGTCCAGCTGATGACTCCCCATACGCCTCTATGGGCAGCAGCCCAGAGCTCGGGGCCCAGAACTTTATTGGTGGTCTCATGGTCGAATCCCCCACCGAGGATCACGACGGGTTTTACTCGGACGAGTTTGAGGATCCAGATCCAGACGTTTTACCGCCAACAACAAGCACTTACAACCATCGAGAAAAGCATATCCCCAAACCTCCCACCATTGAAGAGATGAAGGCAGACTTGACAAAGGCGCTAGATTCTGCTTCGACAGTATTGGTAGCGTCTACACCGTTATCTGCCAGAGCAGCTGCGGTTCAGCCACCCAGAACACAGACATGGTACGAAGTTCAAGGAGTGCAGTTGCTTGACGTGATGACACTCGCCATACGCGCTGCGAAGATCTACTATACAGCACATGAGCATCCGGATCGTTTGGATTCTATCAAATCCGAAAAGGAGATTCGCTCAGAGCTGCTGTCCGTCATGGAGGTCTTGAAGCATATGGCAACTAGGAGTTTTGCCGGCGGTCCTCGTGGTGATGAGCACAAAACAATGACATCCTGGATTGAAAGCATACGCACCATGCTTAGGAAAGAGGAAGAAATCGAGAAAGCCGAGCGCGACGAGAGAGCCAGTTGGACATGGTGGAAGGGAGACTGGTCTGGGAGGGAAATTGAGCGCGAGATTGCTTTCTTAAGCTCGATCGATAACGAAGCTGAGCCATTGCCACCATGGACGCCAATTGATAAAGCATCACAGCTACCAACGCCATTCCTAGAGAGTATGCAAAACGGACTAAGGCTTGTCAAGCTTCATAATGCCGCGGTTAGGAAGTCTCGGCGACGCTTCGGTGCCATTGGGTCATTCCACACAGACACGCAGAAGCCTTACAGGTGTGCGGACAATCTCCGGTACTGGATTAAAGCAGCCGAACTACGGTTCGAAGTTATGTTGAAGGTAGACGTGATGGGCGTGGTCTACAATACCGAACCCCAAGTATGGGTAGACTTCGAGGCAGCAATCTGGAAATGGTGTCAGAAAGTCAGAGAAGAGATCACCGCCGAATGGGAAAGTCAAGAATAAACAAAATTCGAGATATTGTACGGGTTCACGCTTATGATGTTTCATCCGCGGATGTCAGAAGTTCTGTAGATGGAGCTTCATAGTGCTTGGCGAGCGGACAGTAACATATCGACGGTTAGCGACCGCCCTTGGAGCACACTATTGCATCACGATTTACAACATATACCCCAAAGCATAGCGTTGATGTTGACGTATTCTTTCAACGCTTTTTTTGAAAGATTCATACCTACCTACTTCAAGGATACCTAGTCATTAAACAATGAATTTTCATATTTTCAATCCAATTCCACCATAGCCTATACGAAGGTATTCTTAGTTTGTTTAGCTACGTATGTAGGATTCGAGATACATACCTGTTTCTTACCTCTTGAAGGAATGTCTAGGGAGATTCCAAGCTGTATATACAGATATTCCCTTTGTGACATGTGATATTTATATATATTATACGTCTTCATCTTCTTCGTTTTCGAAACAATTGCATGTGATTAATATCATTTCTTACGACCCCGATACCTAGTAGTGACTTCCAAGGTGAAAGATAAGTACCGAAGTATCTAAGTACTTCGATAAGCGGCAGAAGTTCGGCTCATAAAGTGGGTCCGAGCTTAGAATGTCCGACCAGGCAAGCGGAAGCTTCATCAGCTACTTACGGCAGTAGCAACCGCCTCGTCGGAAGCTCCATCATAATCTTGAACCTTTTTATTGACTTTCGCAAATAACCACTTCGATTATTCATACATCACATTTAATTTACAGCCTAGTCGATACCCAACCTTCCACAAGAATCCAGTCAACATTTCTATTCCGGTCCGGTCTCTCAATACTCCCTTCAACTCTCATCAACACAAACTATGGCGTCAGACCAAGAACGAGATCATGCGCTTCAAGCGCTCCGTGCCAAACTCATCGAGTCACGGGAGTGGGAATCCAAGTTAAAGGCATTGCGCGTAGGAATCAAGGAGTTAGAGAAGGATTTTAACCAGACCGAAGAGAACATCAAGGCTCTACAAAGTGTCGGACAAATCATTGGCGAAGTCTTGAAACAATTGGATGAGGAAAGATGTACGTCGTTACCACTGCTAGCAGCATATAAGGAGATAACATACTGATCCAAATCCATTTTCATAGTTATCGTCAAAGCCTCCTCGGGGCCCCGCTACGTCGTCGGCTGTAGATCCAAGGTGGACAAGGCGAAGTTGAAGCAGGGAACCCGAGTTGCGCTGGATATGACTACACTTACCATTATGCGAATGCTTCCTCGAGAAGTCGATCCTCTCGTCTACAATATGTCACTAGAAGACCCCGGTCAAGTCAGTTTTGCAGGTATCGGTGGCCTGAACGACCAAATCCGAGAGTTGCGTGAAGTCATCGAACTACCGCTCAAGAACCCAGAGCTCTTCGTAAGAGTAGGCATCAAACCACCCAAGGGTGTGCTATTATATGGGCCTCCGGGTACGGGAAAGACTCTCCTGGCGAGAGCTGTTGCTAGTAGTTTAGAGACGAATTTCTTGAAGGGTATGTAGGAGGTCTAATCCCTATACTACACAGCTACTACTAGATTCAGCGCTTTTACTCACATTTTTGTTTCTATAGTCGTCTCATCAGCCATTGTCGACAAGTATATTGGAGAGTCTGCGCGACTAATAAGAGAGATGTTTGGCTATGCGAAGGAACACGAGCCATGCATTATCTTCATGGACGAAATTGATGCCATCGGTGGACGACGGTTCTCGGAGGGAACTAGCGCAGACCGAGAGATCCAACGAACACTAATGGAACTACTCAACCAGCTCGACGGTTTCGACTACTTGGGCAAGACCAAGATCATCATGGCCACAAACCGACCCGATACTTTGGACCCCGCACTGCTACGAGCCGGTCGTCTAGACAGAAAGATTGAGATCCCGCTACCGAACGAGGTCGGACGTCTCGAGATTCTCAAGATTCACTCCCAGAGCGTAGTTACCGAGGGCGAAATCGACTTTGAGAGCGTGGTCAAGATGAGTGACGGTTTGAACGGAGCAGATTTAAGAAACGTGGTTACCGAGGCGTAAGTTCTTACATCCTGTCTACGAAACCTTAAGTGAAATACTAATATTGGTGTATAGCGGTCTTTTCGCCATCAAGGCCTACCGAGACGCCGTCAACCAAGACGACTTCAACAAGGCGGTGCGAAAGCTGGCGGAGGCCAAGAAGTTAGAAGGCAAGCTCGAGTACCAGAAACTATAAGACAAGCACAGCGGACATGATAGTAAGGGATAAGGAGCTCTAGTCATTAAGCTTTTTGATGCTCCCTTTCGAGGCACATGGGGTATACCAACCAAAGGGGGCATCACGAAAGAATTGCCATTGGTACTACATGCACCTAGCACAGAAATAGGGGGGTAATCAAACCAACTACATAGACTAAGTCCTCCGTGTAAAATTATGTGTAGAACCCAGGCGAGGCTTTTCATCAGTCTCACCTGTAATACGAATGATGGATTCTAGATCCTATACGTGGTCGTATGTTCTCGTTGCGCTTGCTTGACCTCTTTCTAAGATATAAAGAGTGCTTCGTGAAGCATACATTGTGCTTATCATGCTTAGGTATTGGTGGCTAGGTGCCTCCCCATATTCTCCTAGTGGAGCTAATATGGTTGGAAACCGATCTATACATAGTAGCCACGACGTTTAACATCTATGTTCAAGTATATTTCGTCTCGTCCCAGCTAATCTTGATGGTAAACATGGTATGGTATCCCTTGTCGACTGATTCACCAAAGTTCTTTGAGATGAATTTGGTAGGTATTCTTCGAATAGAAGTGACAGCACTTGGAAGGGTATTTGGCCATTCTAGAGGACAACGAGGTCCCGGTTCATCTCTTCACTGCCGTTGATCGTAATTGGGTTCTCAAAATGCGAGAATACACCCATTACCTTTTATGTCGTCTCGGTTTTAGATATTTTTTTCCTTTTTTTCCTCTCTAGAATAAACGGTCTGCCCCTTTTTGAAACAAAGTAGGGTGTGCTGGTATAAACACTTAATCGGACAGTTGTAGGCTCATAATGAAGAACTCAAGTGAGAGGCTCTTGTTCTAGACTCTTGGATTGACTACACTTACCTATATAGATCTAGGCTACGTAAAAGGTAGCATATGAAAGAAACGATGTAAGTAGCTAGAGCTGCGTGTTCTACGCTGTATCATGGTATTATAACGCATTCAGCATAAAGTTACAGACAGCCTACAAGTGAGGCATCTTCATCCTATCTGATGGTGTTGGTAAGACAGAATAGTTCGCCAAAGAATACCACATACAACCTAGCTTCTGTCTGATCATGAGACCTTAGTCGAAGTGTTACAGCATCATATATGGCACTATACAAGCGGCAGGAAGATGTCTCTCCTTTCTGCCTCAGCTGGATTTAGATAGGTACCTAGGCTGAGATCACCGTTATACACTCTGAAAGCTAGGTAGGTGGTTTACATGAGCCGCAGGCTGTCTGCCTAGGTATCAAGCGGCCCCCGATAGGTTATATGCACAAGTCCTGCAAATCCCCGCGGATTAGTATCATCACCTACCTAGTAAAGGACTGCATATTTAGGTAGGTGTAAATCTTTAGTCTCATAAGCTGACAGCTGCTAAATCGTTCATTGGCCAAAACATACGCACCTTTTCACCCTACCTATGAATTGTACATGGTCTAGGGGATATATAGAAGCATAAGGCTGAATTGGGAAATACAGGGAATCATTGGTATACCGTGGACTGGCTACTTCAGCTGCTGACTCTTATATGCTTGCATACTTGAGCTAGTCGATGGCTAACAACTTGCGCCAACGTGTACTATGCGTAGGTAGGTTGGGACCCGAAGATCATCCAAACTCGTTTGATGACATACCTAGGTCCTACATACCTATAGAGGTCAAAATCTCTGAATCGAGCCAAGCTTTATAGAGTATATTTTAATAACAAAGCAATGAACATACATATAGTCTACTGGGATGAACTGTTTCGCTTTAACTAGAGTTGTGGAGTAAAACTAGGGTATGACGGCTTCTTCTACTCTTTAGGCATAGAGTAATGATAGCTGGTCAGCTACTGTGACGGAGTCTATCCCAGTCAGTACGTTTGAGTATCCAAGTCGTCAAGGAGGCGAAAATACAAGCAATACTCGGCCATTCATACGGATAGCTCTGGTATTTTACTAGAGCTTTTCGTGATGTAATTCCAGAAATGCCCTCATGTTAGCTAGCTAACTAGCTGGCTAAAATATTCGCTAAAAAGCTCCTGAAAACTAAAGGGAGACGGTTGAACTCATTTTCCCCGTGTGGCGATCCCATTGGAGCTACGCGCATGAATCGTAAAAAAGCAAACGAGTAGCTTTGTAGATTGTAAAGTGACATTTACAACTGGTTATTCTCTGTTAACGAGAATTGGGTCGTATTGAGGTGTTGGAAATTTATCGCTACTCACGGTGAGACTCCTTAACTTGTCGTATCCCTCATATCGAGTGATATGCGATATTCCCACGTATGGTATGTGATGAATTACATACGATGCAAAAGACACGTTCCGACATCCACGAAATGCAGGCCTCCGGAATAAAGGACATGCAGGACTTTCCCTGTCAGTCTGACATCAGTGTGGTGGGCTGCCGGCAATGTTACATGGATTGCAACCGGTGCTCAGTTGTGAGCCTCGCAGGGATCACGATTGGGTGGGCCATGTCGCTTGCTATTCTTAGCTAACCTTGCCAGGCGCGCAAGGCGTGAGTCGACTAGCTAGACGACCGGCGCGGGTTGGTGATAGATATTAGCGATGCCAAGTTGGTTGGTGGCCCAGTAACGATACCCAAGCTATGGTACGGATGAAATGAAGGCAATTCATTAATCGAACACATTGGTGGATAGGGCGAAGAAAACAAAAAAGTCGACGTTGGTGTACTTAGTCATGACATTCATTGCCGAAGATCCTCACCGACCACCTGAAACTTAGAGTGAGATGAGAAAACACGGATGGACCTCGAATACGATAGTTAGTAAGATATTTCCCGATGAGCATTCCACAACGGTAACAAAAAGAAGAGCTGGCGGTAGTAAGTTATAAATGTCTTGATATTCTCAAGGATCGATAATTAAACATCAAGATCTAGTTGCTTGACGATGAACGTTCCATTAGATGAGAATAAAGCTTAGCCACTTGGTTAACACGATTGGCTGATATCACCAAGGATGATGGCGACATTCCTTGCAACGCAACTGGTCGGACTTCGATCAAGACTCTGACTAAACTTTGGAATGAATCCAATGGATACTCTGAAAAGATAGGAAAAATTCAACTATGCTCATATGATATAAATATTTATTTAATTGCCGCGGCAACTGTATGGCGAGTAAGAAACGAAATAAGCCGCGTCATTGTCATCACGCTCTGGTGACCCCTTTTCGACATGTCGTCAGAAGAGGTCGTGTTCGGATTGCTTGCTTTGTTTCTGATATCGGGACTTCCAACAAACTAGCAAGGAGTAGTAGGGAGTTTGGGGGACAGCTTGTGGTGGAGGGTAGCATTTTGGCCGACTCGGGCCAAGCCTCAACAGGAGGCCAAGCAAATTTGAGCTCAGGTACAGCCCCAAACAAGGGGCCGCGGCCAGGATGATGATCCGGCGGACGGCCAGCTAGCACTGCAGCTTAGAACTCGATCTTCATTGAACACGAAGAAACCAATGAATGGCGTTGACACCCCATCGGGTGGTGGCGCAGACATCTGGTTAGTATCTGTTTGATATTTAGTGAAGTTTTCAGATAATAATTTGTCTTTACGAAAAGAAGAATACGTATGAGATGCTACGTATGCCTTCTCCATGTACCCATATCATAGGTAACGTTGAAAGATTTGCATGTTGAATCCTTTTCTGGTTCTCGGGATCGGATCAGATGAGGAGAGAAGAAGAGAGCGGCTCAATTGGACAAAGTGTTGCTTCTGTAAGACAACCAATTATCGTCGTATCAGCAAGCTGAATATTGCCTAGACGATGAAAGGGTCGGCACGCTGCATAGACTTTGACCAACGATTGGCTGTAATAAATAAGAGAGGATATTAGGAGCACAAAGACTAAAATGCTAAAAGACAGGCAACGCAATGCAAAAAAACAACTAAAAAACATTTAATTGTAAAACAAGGGCTGACAAGCTGGATCCTGCTATTTGTCCATCTGCCCATCTGTCCATTTGCAATAAATAGAATGACGAAATTGGGAACCAGGAACTGGGAATTAGGAAACTTAAACCCTATATCCGTTGGTCGGTATTGCCTATATTGATAAGAGTCTGGAATAGAAAGAAGGAAATACTGGGAAGGAGTGAACATCGAAAATGCCAAAATAAGAGAGGATACATTAAATTGGTCGAATGGATTCTAGATGCGGAGAAGGTACGTATGTGTCTTCCTTAGCTGTACAACGGGCGCAACGGACGCGGGATGAAGCCAAAAAGCAAAAAATACATCAGAGGTTAATACTTCTAAATAATACGTAACTTGAATCGGGCAATCGAGGTATGAGGACCTCAGAGGCGGTAGACAAGGTAAGAGAGGTAGGTACGGTGTGGTGTCATTGATACGCTGCAACTGCATGAGGTAGGGTTATTGTTTAGGGTCTAGCCTTCGATAAGTACTACCCAAGTCACTTCGATGGCTGATAGGCGAAAGATAGGTAAATGATAGGCAATTAGATACTTGTCCCATACATTGCACGAGTAAGGCATGAATTCGATCGTAAGAAAAAACATAGGTACATCCCATTACCCCCCTGACAACCCCTCCTACCTCTGAGGTCCATCGTAGCCCACTAGTGGATTGACTATGGTAGCTACATCCTCGTACATGCTTGCCTCACCACCTGGTAACAGCCAAGTTCTAAAGGCCTAAGAAAGCACCAGTCAGGTTCAAGTCACCAAGTCACCAAGTCACCAGCATTCTTTTTCTAAAGGAGGAAAAAAAGCCATCCTTAAAAAAGCCAAACAATCCAGTTAAGCCAGACAAGCCATCCACTGCCTTAGCTCCCCTTTACCTTTAAAAGTCCAAGCCTGTGCCCTCCCAATTCCTCTCCGACCAAGTTCTGGAAACTCTATCCTTTCTTCTTCACTTAATCCCTTCCCCCCTCAACGCTCACCGCCATTGACTTTCGTTTTATCATTGATACCATTGATACCCCCCTCCAGAAGAATCCCTTTACCGTAGCTACAAAGGAAGACGGCAAAGTAGTCTAAGCCAGAGAAACACACCCCGTAGCCATTCTTGCTTTGCAACACCGAAACTAGAGGCAATATGTGGTATGTAAGACCCGCGCAACATCCAACGATCCGTATTCCTACGCCATCGAAAGACTAGATGGAAACTATGTTTCTGTCGAGTTACCCCAGCCCAACAACCCCCTGGTTTCGACTATTTCAATGCGGCTACGGTTACGGCCACAGCTCCTCAGATTTTGTGGCAAAGTCAGGGACAAAAGAGCTTATAGAGGAAGAAACAAAAGTTCATGTAATTAGGATCAATTCAATTTGCTAATTTGAACTTTTATTATAGTGGAATTTTCGGCTACATTAACTACCTGGTCGAGAAGGATAGGAAGTTTATCCTCGACACCCTCGTAAACGGTGAGACATGACAACCTGCCGTAACCCGTTTCTCAACGTCCAACCCGCATTTTACAACCTCGACGATTTATAGAAAGAAGCAATCACAAAATAATATTATAGGGAATTCAAAGCTGATGTCTGGTTCTTTTCGTTATATAGGTCTTTCCCGGTTAGAGTATCGTGGATATGATTCGGCCGGTCTAGCTGTCGACGGCGACAAGAAGAACGAAGTTCTCGCTTTCAAAGAAGTCGGCAAGGTTGCCAAGCTCAAGCAACTCATTGATGAGTCCAAACCAGATCTCACTAAGATTTTCGACTCACATGCCGGTATCGCCCATACTCGATGGGCTACTCACGGCCCTCCCTCTCGGCTGAACTGCCATCCCCACCGGTAAATACTCTTTATACCAGCAGAGCTTACGAGTCCCCTTGCTAATATAGCTATCGCTTTTTTCAGATCCGACCCCACATGGGAATTCTCAGTCGTCCACAATGGCATCATCACCAATTACAAGGAATTGAAGACCCTCCTTTCTGCAAAGGGCTTTAAGTTTGAGACCGAGACCGACACTGAGTGCATTGCGAAACTCGCAAAGTACCTGTACGACCAACACCCCCAAATTGACTTTGTCGATCTAGCGAAGGCTGTTATTACTGAGCTCGAGGGTGCTTACGGTTTGCTGATCAAGTCTGTACACTACCCCCATGAGGTCATTGCCGCTCGCAAGGGTTCGCCCCTTGTCATTGGTGTGAAGACCCAGAGGCGCATGAAGGTCGACTTTGTCGATGTCGAATACTCGGAGGAGAATGGCGTTCTACCAGCCGAGGCTGCCTCCCAGAACGTTGCCTTGAAGAAGCAAACTGGCAACTTCCTGGCCCCCAACGCTCTGCTTGGTGCCGCTGACAAGTCTCTCCTACACCGCTCACAATCCCGCGCTTTCATGACCGACGATGGCTTGCCCATGCCCGCCGAATTCTTCCTCTCGTCCGACCCATCTGCCATCGTAGAGCACACTAAGAAGGTCATGTATCTGGAGGATGACGACATCGCTCACATTCATGAGGGTTCGCTGAACATTCACCGTCTCAAGAAGGCTGATGGTAGCTCCAATGTCCGAAATATCCAGACCCTCGAGCTCGAGCTCCAGGAGATCATGAAGGGCAAGTTCGACCACTTCATGCAGAAGGAAATCTTCGAGCAGCCCGAATCCGTCGTCAACACCATGAGAGGTCGTCTCGACATCGAACACAAGTCTGTCACTCTCGGTGGCTTGAGATCATACATCGCAACCATTCGCCGATGCAGACGTATTATTTTCATTGCTTGTGGAACGAGTTACCACTCTTGCATGGCTGTTCGAGGTATCTTTGAGGAGCTCGCTGAGATTCCAATCGCCGTCGAGCTCGCTTCCGATTTCCTTGACAGAGAAGCGCCGGTTTTCCGTGACGACACATGTGTGTTCGTTTCGCAATCCGGTGAGACGGCCGACTCGCTGATGGCTCTCCGATACTGCTTGGAGCGTGGCGCTCTTACCGTTGGTATCGTTAACGTCGTCGGTTCTTCTATCTCGCTCCTAACTCACTGCGGTGTCCACGTCAATGCTGGTCCTGAAATCGGTGTTGCCTCAACCAAGGCTTACACGTCTCAATTCATTGCCATGGTCATGTTTGCTCTGTCACTTAGTGAGGACCGAGCATCCAAGCAGAAGAGGCGGGAGGAGATTATTGAAGGTCTGTCCAACATCTCTGCGCAAATCAAGGATATCTTGACGCAAGACCAATCGATCAAGGAGCTTTGCTCGAAGACGTTCAAGAACCAGAAGTCACTACTGCTCCTAGGACGTGGTAGCCAATACTCGACTGCTCTCGAAGGTGCCCTTAAGATCAAGGAAATTTCCTACCTGCACTGCGAAGCTGTTATGTCTGGTGAATTGAAGCACGGCGTGCTGGCTCTGGTTGACGAAAACCTCCCTATCATCATGATTCTGACCCGTGATAACCTCTTCACGAAGTCACTCAACGCTTACCAACAAGGTACGTCATGAATTTTCTAGCTTTGCGAATATGTTTCGAATTATACTAACGAGTTCATAGTTGCTGCCCGTGGTGGAAAACCCATCGTCATCTGCAACCCCAGCGATGAAGAATTCCAAGCCAGCCAAGCGCAGAAGATCGAGGTACCCAAGACCGTCGACTGTCTGCAAGGAATCCTCAATGTCATCCCTCTGCAGCTGATTGCCTACTGGTTAGCTGTTATGGAGGGTCTTAACGTCGACTTCCCACGTAACCTGGCCAAGTCGGTCACGGTCGAATAAGCATGGTTGCGTACCTATATGATTAGCCTCATTCTTGACGAGTTTGCGATATGATATGGGAGTTGACTATGAACCGATTTCACGGCGGGAGGATGGATTTGGGTCGCAATTAAGCGCGTGGTGGTTTTATACATGGATGGCAGCGGGATTGGGAGATGATAAGAGGGTTGCGAAGAGAAGGCGGTTACTATCTCTCCTGCAACCCCCATGATGCATAATGCCCCCACGCCAATTCTGGTGTGACACATGTACTGCAAAGGAAGTAGATAGATGACGATCTGTAAATCGGCTAGGACGATCTAGACGAGGATACCGAGGAATAAAGTAAAAAGTTGACAACCACAAAAAGATTGGGTCTAACATGATTGAGAGACCTTTTGTCTAATGATTTGGGCTGGTTCTTAGCTAGGAATATCATTCTTTCATAACTCGGAGATGACCACGTCTTTCAGCACTGATCAATCGACGTTGAATCTCTAGTAAAGTCGACGTGAATCATGAATGCCATCTAGACACGAGGCATTGTGCGCGCGAAAACATAGTATTATTCTTGTTCACATGTCTTGATTTTGCCGTTACAAGAGTTCCTTGCCTACCTACTCTACCTATGCTGCTCTTCTCTACAGACGACCGGGAAGCATCGTGACTTTATGGTGATGTAGTAATATACGTAATATCCTTCCCTCCCCCATCAAACTCCCTAGGCAAGCGTGATCTCGTATCCCGTCCCGTCGAGAATACTTTCTTTCTCTCCCGAACTACCCAGCCTAGTCTAGTCAACCATCCAAATCCATCATGTCGTCATGTTCGCCCACACGGAACCTGATGTCGATGGAGAGGCGACGGAAAGAACGCTCGATGGCTCCGGCGGAAGCAGGGTCTGCTCTCTACACGGTCTGCGTGCCGTAGCCCTTGATGCGGTCGGCGAAGGCCCAGCTCTGGTTCTCGAGCTTCTCGTTCTCGGACAGCGTGATGCCGTCCTTGGTCACGACGGCAATCGAGTACGAGTCTAGCGACCGCGCGTCGCGGTAGAACAGCACTTTCATGCATTCTTTGATCACCTCGATCGCTTGCTCTTTCGTCACGTTGGCGACGGAGGCTTCGTCCGGTACGTACTTGCGCATGATGGGCTGCGCGAGCATGCTCCCGTACCCGGTGGCGAGGGACGGCGAGGTGAAGGTTGTGCCGAGGAGGTCGGCGGCTGCGAGGAAGGGCGCGCCTTCTTCGTCGAGACCGGCGACTAGGAGGTGGTTCCACAACGGGTCGAACTTGGAGCGGCGGTGGTAGAGGAGCTTGGAGAGGTACTTGTGTAGAGAGCGGGCGTTCAGGGTGTGGGCTGACTCCTGATATGCCTCGTCGATGTTGAGCCCCGTTAGGTGTCGGTCCAGGTACTGCATGTCGGAGACGTCGCCGCCGAAGCCGACGAGGGAGGTCTCGGCGAAGGTGCGGAGTCGCTTTACGTCGGTGAAGCGCGCTAGGGAGCCGTAGGATGCTGGATGGGGAGGTGGTGTTAGCTATGGTGTACTATGGGGGGGTTGAGTTGTAGGGAGATATTAGGAAAGGTGGATATATTGAGGTAGCGATGGACTTATGTGCATACCCAAGTTATCGGCGGCCATGACTACGCCATCCTTGAATTTCATCGCTACTACCGACGTTCCCGTTACGACGGGGGATTGGGTGTGCTGGTTCGGACCGTTTGTTTGCATGTATGAGGCATCGTAGGCACCGTAGACATCGTCTCTAGGCTATCGATTGTTAGTTGACGGTGCCCTCAGTTCTTGGGGAACAAGCTACTTACACGGCCCCAAGCTTGTGGTCGGTGATCCATATTGAAATTTGGTGGGTATTGGTTTGGGAATTGGGTCGGGTAGCGAGAACTCGGATTAATGGCGGCGTGGTGAAATGTCGTTTTCGGAATATCGAGTTGTGAAGTTGTAAGGCTGATGGAGGGAAGCTGCCGTTTGGGAGTTGACCTTGACCTACAAGCTTGGAGCTGCGCGTCAGTTCTGCCTTCCCAGACAGGCCAATGAAGTACGTACCTGCCTACCATTACACATGTGGACAGCTGCTTGACAACTGAAAATTGCCTTGTGGTCCACTTTAAATCCGGGAGGCGCTAGGATACCTTGATCATGTACCTCGACTTGCGACGAAGAAACTCTTACTTCAATTATATGAACATGTGATTTAATGCAACAATTCGATTGCATTTTGACGAGATCTATTGAGCCCAAATTAAGTGAAGCTCAATTAGAATTGATATAAATCATTGAAAATGTCAGGCCTTGTAAGCTACGAGAGCAGCGATGAGGAGGAGGTCGAGCAACAGCCAGAACCAAAGGTATGAATGAGAACACGAGATGACATACAATATGACACCGGTAGGCATTGGACAGCACTGATTCAACTGAGGCCAGCCACTGAAACAAACTCAAGATACTACCGGGGGCACCAATGAGAAATCAAGTAAGTATTTATCTTAAGCCTTGGTTCCTACCTATTCAAGATATGTTTTCCTAACAAACGGTCAGAGCCTCTAATAGCAGAGCCCGCCACCGCGCTGCAAAAACCAGTCGAGAAAGCAGAAGCCATCATCGGGCCACAAATAGGCCCAGCTCCAGCTCCAGCTGCAGGACCCAGCTTCCCTCCACTAGAAGAAGCACCACTAGAGGACGACGAAGCAGACGCCGGACCAGGCCTCCCTCCCGGATCTCCGTACACAGCAACCCGCGCACTACTGCGGGACCTCACGCTCCCCCCAATTCCCAACACGGACATGCCGGCATCTCCGCCTGGATCACCCCCACCCGCAACTAGCGCCAAGTTCGAACGTTTCCTCGAGCTGAAGAAGCAGGGCGTGCATTTCAACTCCAAAGTCGCGCAGAATCCATCCTTACGCAACCCCGCACTAACGGAAAAGCTCCTAGCCTTCGTCGAGCTCGGCGGCGCCGCGGACCAGTATCAGACTACGCTGCCGGCTGATATATGGGACCCGGCTGCGTTCCCGAGGTGGGCTTACAAGGAACAGCTTAAGCAGAGCCAGGCCGATATGGAGAAGGCAAGGGCGAGGGGGAAGGGGGCTCCTGTTGAATTTGTGGCAGCGACAGCGTCTTCGGTCGAGGATGGACAGGGGGGTGGGTTGAAGACGAATACTGGGAAGCGGAAGACGAGATTTGATGCTTGAGAGTTCTGGGTTATTGGAAAATGTTACGAGTTAGATATGGCCTTAGAATAATTTGCAACTACGGGTCGTTTGCCTGGTACTCGATGAGTATATGAATCTGATACCCTTTTCACTTATCTACGGCGGATTCTTACTAGATACTGTAGGTAATTGGTTTATTGACATATGGAATTTAAGCGGGACTAGTGAGTCCGATAGCTACCTAGGATATCGCGACGATCAAGGTACAATGAGTGTGGTTCCTAGGTGTAAAGACAATACTACCATTCTGGCAATCTGACATGGATATCCCCTCCCAAACAAAACAACCGTACGCCTTCATAATTCATTTGTCAACAAGCAAGCGTTCAGAACTTTCCACGGGAGCGATCGCACTCCTCTAAGAACTTGTATATGCCCTCAAGGCCTTCGAAGTCCTCTGAGCAGTGTTCACCCGAGCTGATCGGTGGTGACATGCTCTCGTAGCCTTCCGGGTCAGCTGGCAGGGATAGCCATGGGTTATCTTCTAGATCGCTGAAGCCCTCTTCGAAGAGCTCTTCCTCCGCTCGGAAGAAGCTGTCCTGCGATCTGAGCGAACCACCAGGCGAGGTGAGCGTCTTCGTGTCGTGGCTAGCATCAGGAGCAAAAGGGAACTTCAGCGCCATGGTAACCCCGGTCTCGGCAGCGAAGTCGGGATCCTCCATAACGATGCCCCTCTTCACCCCGAGATCATCACACAGCGACTCGACGGTCTCCCTATCGACGCCTGGGAAGCGGACCCGAAGAGTATGTCCTTTCACGAGGTGTACCGGAAGGTCGCCCAGCGAAGAAAGCCTCTTCATATCAGCCAAAGTCGTAGTCAAGTCCTTCAAGGCACGAGCGAAGTCACCAGACAGCACATCGAGGAAGCCGTCAGTGTTAAGAGTCGTAGCGTCGAGAGCAGGGGCCTTGAAGCCAGCGGGCTGGTACGGGAACGCAGCCGCGAGGGGGCTGAGAGCAGTAACGGTCGGGTTGAGTCTGAAGTCGACGTACGAGCCCGGGACATCGCGCGGCAGCGCAGCCAGCTTGCGGGTCGTCTCCTCCTGCAACGCAGACACGGAGCGGTATTTCCTTTCCCCTCGGGCAGTCAGCCCGTCGAACTGTGCCTTTTGTCCTGATATCCAGAACGCGCGCACGGCGGCGGATACGTTCTGGATGACTTGGGCTTGGGCCACGGGCGTGTGGGAGAAGTAGCGGGCGCCGCCTACGCGGCCGGAACCGAGCCCGTACCCGCCTGCGGTACGGGGCAAGGCACCGCCTGTGAGGTTAGGGCGCAGGGTGCTCGCGAACGGCGCGCGGCCCGTGAACTGGGCGATAGCGCGGCCGGTCTGAGTGCCTGCGAACTTGACCCGGTCGATCCGAGGAGCGCCGGAGCCAGTGCCGGTGCTCATGAAGCGGCGGACGGCGGTATTGAAGTTTTGGTACGTGGAGTGCCATCGGCGGTTCTTAGACTGGCGGAGGAAAGCGGCGGGGTGGACGGGTTGACGGGGAGCGTTTCGCGCGAGAACGGGCTCGAGGACGGCGTTGTTGGCTGGACGGGCGGCGGCGGCGATCTTGGCCCGGATCAGCTTGCTCGCCTTGTAGGCGGCGGTACGGACGACCCGCAGCGCGGCGGGCGCCCATATGCCACCTATGGGAGCGGTCATCTTGTTTTGGTTTCCTGTTCGTCGCGATGAGGCGGCGAACGTTAAGGAGAGGGTTGGTCTGGGGAGGGAAGGAGGGAGGGAAGGTTTAGGTAGCGGTGGGCAATGACGAGGGTTATCTACACCGATAAGGTGGGTTAGGTAAGCAGGTGTGGCGCAGCGGTTGCCACAGTTTGGGAGGTTGCCGACGCTAACAGCCAGCGAATCTCCGATTCTTGAAACTGGACTAGTGGGGAAAAAACTCCACTACAATTTTTATTTTCTTCTTTTCGTTCGCAATTAGTTCTTTTGCTTCTTCACCACATTTTCCTTTCGTCCTTCGAAGCTTTTTGCACTCCTGTGCTCGTACTTATTGAGCTCTTTTCTTCCTTCAATTGTTTCCGTTGACGCTTGACGAGCTTCTAACCTGCTTATGATGTGAGTCATGACAATTGTTTGGTCTTGTTTCCTTGCTGTGACGAAGAAAAAATTGAACAATCCAAATCTTACAACACAATGGGGATCCTAGACTCTAGAATTACCCTGAGCAAATCTCATTGGCATATAGTCTTTTCGCGTACACGAGAAGACAAGGTGGCTAACTAAGTTCGCAATAGGTTCTTGCTATTTTTGCTGGTGTAGTGGCTATTACCCGTCCACCTTCGAATTTTTTATAACAAAAGGTATGCATTTTTTTTCTCTTTCTTTCGAGACCAGCACTTTATCCAACCCCACCGAGGAGTGATGAAGAAATCGACAAACCTAGGGAATTCCTCATTCAGAATATACTATGTAGATTTGTTTAGTTTCAGCCTTGTCTGACCTCAATACCTATTCCTTCATTTATTAGACAATATTTACTTGTATTCACAACTAACTCGTCTATTTGAATAGGTACATATGCTCCCAATTATACATCTATCATATTCACATGAGGATATCTTGAACGAACGGGCGGACATAAACGAACCCTCGTACCTTCTTCGTCAAACACAAGACTTTACAAACCTTGTGGGAGGAGGACCATGAGGGATTCTTGTTGAGAATTCGTCAACTGATTGTGTCTTGTTACCTCGAACATTGTATTGTCGTTGTGTCTAGGCTATAGCTAACAATCCTCAACAGGTACTATTCCATTTTTTCCTCAAATTACTATCAATGCATATGATGAACATTATTCACACTGTTTGATCCTGTCCAATGGGCATGGAAATGAACATTTAAACAAATCTGATTTAATGAGGTATGCTCTCCTGAGACTCACTATGTGTTCGAAGCTAACATGATCAGCCTGATAGCTTTCCATTATACCTTGGTTGTTCTGCAGCTGAGTTGACGTCGCTAACTCGGATGTTATGATAGGTAACAATATATTATGCGCAACTTAGCTATTACTATCTCCCTTAAAAGGTTAGTCAGTTTTCGCTAGTCTAGTCGAAGCCTCGCGGATGATACTTTTCCTGCATGATATCGGAGTTCTTCGTGACGAGACTTTTCCTTTCACCTTGGAGAACTGAAGAGGCTATGGAATATTATTCCTAGTTAGCGTTGCTTGATATAGCAAGAAGGCTGACATTTCTAAATTAGGTACCGTAACGTCGCTTCATGGTATGCGTTTGCGGTGTTGCAACAGTCCCCCCGTCTTTGATCATCTAGATCGTGCGACGTGTACTATCTATAAGTAGTTATTCGATATATGAGACAGGGATCTATTTGGTGGATATTTTCAGCCTTACCAGAATAATACAATGACTTTCAATAGTCTCCCGATCTACCTGTATCCTTACCAGATGTGTATTAACATCCGCGTGATTTCGTCCAGTGAAGGCTTACAAATTACCAATGACTCGGAGAAGCACTCAAGAGCGAAGCGATTAGGGACTAGGCAGTTAGGTAGGATTTTCTGGGGAAAGTGGGTCACGCTACCAATAGCCGGGCCTGGAACTTGTCTCCCCGTTGCATCATCGACCCCACCTCGCCGACTACTATCAACTCCGATCAACTCCAATTCTTACCATTGCAACTGCCACGCTTCATGCGTACGATAGGAAGCTGGCATCTTAAATGAATTGGGTCGTTCGACTTGGGTATGACTCGACTGATCTTGGTTCGAGATGAGTTTATCTCAATAACTAGGAACGAATGTTCATCTGGTCAACCCTTCAGGCACGGAGACCCCACTCTCCTCCCCCATCGCATCTATTTCAAGGAAGATCCATTCTGCGAAGAAGATGGTGGTATCATCCTCGTGCCACTTATTAAGGCAGCGGCAAGTGTCGATCGGAACACTCTGATTCGATCATTTAATCATCAATATAAGCCTCCACGATCTCCTTGTCTTATTCTTTTGCGGGGTAAAGACGGAATGTGCACATCTCTCTCCTATCACAGCAAGGATGGAGCTATACTTCGCCTATGACGTTGCTTCATTCCGCTCGCAGAAGTACCCTGCACCGCGTCATGTATTGACAACTTGAACCGACCTCTCCGGCCTGTACTTTCTTTGTCACCATTAATCATTGAAACGGCCGAGTACATTGCCTATCAGACTAGGGGACGCGCTACTCGTACGATTCAAACGGAAAGCTTTCCCCCAACGTTACCCCGATGGACTACCTCATTGGTGAAGTCATCAAGGGGAGCTTTCCCCGATTCTTAGAGCCTGGCTCGTTGATCAATCAGTCCCAAACGTTTGCTTCGGACAATTGAAAGTTGCAGTAGCGTTGGCTGTATCTAACGATATTGCTTATCTTTTATACATTGAGTAACCAGCTAGTTCTATGTGGGATTCTGCCGCCGTATGATTCGAAAGGTCGTGTGGTCCATTGGGCACATGTCGAATCTACATAAAGAGAATCCTACTCACCCTCCTTTCTCCTCCCACCTCCTATTCTCATATTATCCATTGCCTTGACATACTACAATCATCCTAAGTACTATTTCGTGAAACCGTATCAATATTACGTAGAGCATCATTAGTAACAAGCTACATATCTGGAAAATAAATACGCCACACAGATCAATATGGACAGCGCCAAGACAAACAATCAAACACCTACCAGCCCGACTCGACGAAGGGTACGTATCCCAAAGTACATAACTTCCATCTACCGATAACTAATACGTCGAATATAGGGCTCCGGACCTACCTTCGATGGTCTCATGAACCAGAAGCGTGGCAGCGACAGCACTTCCATGGCTAGACGAGCCAGTCTTCACGACCAGAAGCCCCAGGCAGGCTTCCTCGGACAGATGTGGCATAGGTGAGCGTTCCCGACTTGACAGGTTACATTAAGGTATAATATACTGATCTGTGAATTATTCAGTTTCACACGCGGTTCCTCAAGCCCTACGAAATAAGCCTATCCGTACACCAAGTACTTAAGACACGATTCAACGAATCGACAAACGAGGTATGCGCTTGAAGTTATCGGCGTACCGTGAGATTGCGGAATAGGGTCAATGGAGTTCCCGTGCTGTATGAAGAAGACTAGACGTCTATAGATTGTGCGAAAGAGGCATGTTGACGTCTATGTTGTCGGACCAGGAAACAAGACGGCCGGCGTCTGGTTGGTGTATTACTATTATGAACAGACACAGAATAAAACCATAAGAAATTTTGATACCTAAGTTTATGTCTTGATATTTTGTTTTATGTGTAAATTCGATGACGTCTCTTTTATCCTATCAGTGCCTGAGTACCTAGTAGTTACGATATCTCCTCCCACAACATGCCAAGTATTACAACAAAACAAATACTCGCCTTAGTCCTGGAGCACTTCAGCTTATGGTAGATAATCAATCTGTGTTGCCAATGTTAGGCATCTTAACTAAGGCAATCTTAAGTCGTCGACATAGTCTGACCCGAAGGTATCACCATCGCGATCAACCTCAACACACACAAGCAAATCACAGCACGAAAGGCAACCAAAAAATTGGGGGCAAGGCCTAGCTTGAATCTACGACATCCAGCTATTTACATTAGGAATCCCAACAGCATCCCACATGGACAGAGACCCCGCACCAGTTGCCCCCTTGACAGATTTTATCTTTTTTTTTTTTTAATAATGATTACCGATTTTTCTTTAAGAATTTTTGTCGGAGATGTTAGGAACCTGCCCGATTCCCGACCGCGACTTCGCGTCACGAACGGTCGCTTTACGTTGTGCCCGGATATGGCTTATTTGCAGTCGAGCTGGGGGCCTTTAGGACAGTGCGGGCGAACCCGCGAACCTGTCCGCAGAGAGACGCGACCAGCCCAGCCCCAAGTCACACAGTAGCGCAAAGTACATGCAATGAAATGCGTTGCATCCCCTTGCGCACGCTGTAGACCTCTTATCATCCTTCCAAAGCTCGCTCCCACGCCTCCGAGGGCTTCACACGGGCCCGACAGGCACAGGCACCATTGTGAAAGAGGCAGATTGTCAGCGTGGGAAGGGTTCTCCTCGGCCTAGTCCGAGACGCTGGCTCCAGAGCAAAGTAGCTTCTGCCGCGGTTCGCAAAAGGATTGAATAATTGATTCCCGGTGGGAAGAATCCTTTTTGATCCGGCATATTGCCCTTACTATCGCGCTTATCTCTTTCAGAAAGAACCCAAGCATATGGAGGTACACGCGATCCAGGCAGGAGGCTTCGGTGAACGGGGCGTGGTTCATGTACGCCACTCAGGTATGTTCCGGCCCCCCGATACACCAAAGCCTCATGGGGATCGCCACAAGATGCCGAAGTACAGACTGCCGACGCATCTTGGTCGTATCGATCAGCTCGACTGCGGAAAACTTCGAACAAAGAGGTACTCCGGATTCCGTTTCCCATTTGATCCCAACAAAGAAAAAAAATCCCAGAGCTGTTAATTGAACTAGCTAACTGGGTCGTGACATCGACTGGTACAGGTATACGAGGTCATATCATAACCGCCACCAACCACGATCGCAAGATCCGAGGCGCCTGGCGATTCGCGAGCATCATGTCGTGACCGGATACCAAGAAATAGTATAGGCCATGAAACTCAAGCAACAGAAACCACGATGTCAAGGAATTGACGAACAGGTCATGTCGTCGTTACCGGGCGACCAGCAACTCTAGGATTTGCACAGGAAAACAGTGAGTTAAAGCTTCGGTGTTTTGCGCGACAAGTCCGAGTAGGCGGTCAACTCGCCCGGTAAAACGTGGAGTAAGGCTCCCTCACACCACGTATCCTCTGGGGAAAAACGAGCCAGAGTTAAAAATAGAGCAGGCTCCCTGACTCTATTGAACTTCTCTAGAAAGTAGTGTCTAGAGAAGTGACTCCGGATGAATATATCCGGAGTACGCGAGGCCGTTTATCGTCATGCCTAGGACGAGACTCGTGGAGACTTACTTCTTGCTGCGGATGGTATTAGCGAGCACCGATTATTATTGAATTCATTGGTTGAGACTTACGCAGCACGGGCATCTGAAATTGCACCCAAAATTTAAAAAAACGCCTCAAATGCTTGCTTGGATGAGGAATTAAGTTGCCGTGCCGTGACTATTCCCATACAAGTATCTCCATTGATGCCAAGGTATTGTATCGTTAGCGTCGTGCGTACCGAATTGAACTTGACCGAACGTAGAAGTCCTCTAGATCGTATACCTATTCGTAGCGACTTGTAAGCCGACGCCTCGCCACATCAAGTGTATAGGGAGAGAAGGGACAAATGCTTACCCAACATGACGAAGAACGCCATCTACCTTCTATAATGCCGGAAACTCAAGAATCGTAGAAAAAATTCGTTATGTTCATACATCCCGTAGTAACCGTACATGCGTGGCTTTGTCCATTGATGCAACGCCGCCTCGCCAAGTCAGGCCTTTTACGGGTCGTGCCTAGGACCAACCGTGACGCCACTATCAAATAGAATCTCGTGGCTACTAGAAGGCCTTTTAAACTTCGTCATGCCTAGGACCGTCAGTGTCTGGAGTTATCCTTGTGCTCCACGACCATTTGGGGCCTTTTATCGTCTTGCCCAGGACGAAACGTCGTCGGGTCGAGGATAATGATGGACGTCAAGTCATTTTCCGATACTCATTATTGGAATGGGATATCGGAAGAATCCGGGATAGTCGTGCCCATTAGATAGGTAGATGTTGGAAATATCAGGAGGGGTCGGAGACGCCCTTTGATAGATAGACAATTACTTGTATCCTCTAGCTTGAATCTTGAACATCATGGTAAAAGACATCACCGATGGAGGTGAAGGTGGTACGAAAATCATGTTGGCCAATGACTGTTTCTTTGGCTTTGATTGGAAAATGGCGATATGCGTAGAAGTCCGAGTACCTAATAATTGTTGGGAAGATGAAAAGTAGAAGATAGAGAATCGAGGTCAAGATGCAGCTGCCCGAGTTAGGTACATGTATGTACCCGTGACCTCTGCCTAAGTTATGGAGCTCATTACGTAATTGTATGAGGTCTGGCTTGGCTTGTGGGAAATACATTTATCCGATTTCCAATAACTCCGATCCACTAAGGCTGAGGCTTAAATGACATGTGATCACCTCCTGACGTCTGCCAGTAAATTTACAATTCAGGACAATTCAGCATTTATGGTTCCGATAGAATACGCGTGTAGCATGTCGTATTAATCATAGACTGTCCTACCGAAAACCACCCATGACTACTAGCTATAAGCTAGTGTGTAACATGAAGTCCTCCCTCGAGATCGACGTCATCTCAGTGACCAGGTTTGCGTTCCTGGTATTGTCCCATACGCGTGTAACCTCTCCTGAGAAACTCGGCTGAGGTGGTGGGAAAGGTGCTTCCGTCTCGCATGGTCGCTTCGATGAGCTCACATGTTACCTCTACAGAATCTGGCGGGACGTTTCTGGAAACGGGGTAGAGATGAATGTGTATCGCTCCCCCAATCCATCTCTCTTGAGGAGCAAAACCCGCGTGCAACTCTTGCCATAACTTATCTATCCATTCATCCTGCTTCTCTCGTCGACCCGGCCGTTGATCAACAGCACCCGCGTAAATTGGCGAACTTGGCTTAAACAAGACAACTTGGTAGCTTGGATCTGCGTTGGGTTCTCTGATCTTGTTGATACGCAGCATCATTCCAGCTCGAAAGCAACCTCTCTCCCAGGAAATTGGTATGGCTCTGCCTCGTTTCTCTGCATCTGCCACAATCTCGTTCTTCTCAAAGAACCAAGGTGTAAGGAGGCCCATCACATGGTGCTTTGAGTTTGCTCCAACCTTCTCGAACTCGGCGCGAGCATAATCGATGAACTCACTGACAGTGGCGTAGAAACGAGATTTGTGTCCCGTGATCCTGTACCAGTCCTCACGCTCTTGGTGGGCAAGAAATGCGACAGGGGCAAGAAAAAGTGATGTCTTGGAAAGAGGTTTTGTCTCAACCAAAGACAGCCAGCAAAGGAATTTTCGGGCAACGAGAGGTTGATCCTGGTCATTTGGATACAGCGGTGCATCCTTTTCATTCAGTGGGTGGTTGTTATTTACACCATAAAGTGCTTTACGAGTTGCGGTCTCTGCTATGATCGCAATATCAAGTGGGCTAAAACGACTAGGAGGCCAGGCGTAACTGCATTTGGTGCCTTGAGGAGCCTTTAGGCCAGGGGGGCGTCTTGCAGATAGTGTACTGTCGATATTGTCGATGATTGAGATTGCTCGATCGACAACAAACGCCAGGTCTAAGGCGGCCTCGCTAGCTTCCATGGGTTGGTTCTTTACCAGGTAGCGGCGACGAGCGGCAACAAACAGGCCCACGAGCTGCTCGATACGAGCAGGGGGAAAGGGTGCAGCTGCGTGTGCCGAGTTCCAGTTTGCGAGCACTGTATGGATAAGCGTTGATTAGCAATCTCTTCATAGGGATATTAAGTCAGAATATCAAAAGTTTCTTTCAATCACGTTTGAATTAAATAGCTACGATAAGGAAATATCGCTACTAGGAAAAGGTATAGGTAGAACTATGGGGCGATTGATGTACGTACTTAGATAATAGAAGGCTTTATCGCCTCGGAGATGACGGTACACATCTTCGTCTTGAACGTAGATGAGAAAGGCGAGTCTGACCTGGATGACGAGTCTCTCCTGGGCTTCCTCTGGGGTGACCGCAATACCTTCGACATCAGTCTTAACAAAGGGCCTTAGAATGCTGTCTGGCGCCGTGCATAGCTCGTCGATTTGTTGGAACACAAAACCGTCTAAGCTACGGATGGCTTCCTCCAGAATCTTCGAGGTTTTCATTGTGCATGGCCTAAAATCAACGGTTAGAATGGTTGAATCATTGGAATAACATCTGAAGTAATTTAGACGACAAGATGGCAGTGTAAGGATTGACCCAATAGATTGTTCTTACCCTTCGTGGATGTTGGTGATGGAAAGGGTGCAATGATACAGCAATCGTGATTTTTTCTGTGATAAAATGAAGCAAAGAACATCACCAAAAGGGCAGATATAGGGAAGTGACGAGAGTGTGAAGATGCAAATATATTGTGGGTAGAATGGAAGGGACGGTGATGGGAAGAAAGGTCATCAGTGACAAATGGAGTGTCCGACAGCACAAGTTCTTGTTGACATGTCAGTGGATGTCACTAGAATAGTTTCATTGTGCATGCCCGTGATGACGGTCGATAGGGAGGCTAGTAAATTTATTAGGCATTGCCTAACATCCATGTACGGTACTCGTTACCTGCCTTTCTAATCAAAATGTAAAGGAACTTAACGAATGAATCATCTCTAGCTCAAAGTAATTCCCTTCGACAAGATATCGATTCAAATTTGATACCCCTGTATTTCTAACTGTCGAGTCAAGGTGGTGGAAGTTCAATAGAACTTGTGATCTACGACTTACCTGGTATCTGCTTCACTTAATAGGTACTCAGCTGCAAGAAACGTTAGAATGATTTTTTAAAAAAGATAATGACTGGCATTTCAAGCGGTTCTGGCAATCCAGAGTGGGCATTGGATCCATCAAT
Organism: Annulohypoxylon maeteangense; assembly: GCF_022496945.1. Lineage (NCBI taxonomy): Eukaryota > Fungi > Ascomycota > Sordariomycetes > Xylariales > Hypoxylaceae > Annulohypoxylon > Annulohypoxylon maeteangense. The sequence continues at coordinate 3,342,293 of NW_025953248.1, read as the reverse complement.
ATAAATAACGGCAGACCGTATTTGGAACTTGGCCTGGCTCTTGACCAGTACATACTCATATGATATATAACCCACTTGAAGGTATCATAGCTCTTAATTAAGGCTGTGCGAATGTAAACAAACTACGATGATGACTAGTGGATAGATATTAGATCACCTGAAAACAATGGAAGGGCCGTCGACATGAATAAATGGCTAACCATGATTAATATTTTGACTATATTTAGATTTCTTAAACAGGATCCACGAGTACTTTATCTCCCACTGAAATGGTAGGAAATTGGGTCTCCTTGGTACTAGTATTTGGTGAAGGTAGGTGACACATATGTGTCCCGAAGAATACCTTCCCATCGAACCTTCTCGTCTTGGACAAGGTGACGAACGGCTCCTCGTTTTTTTCTGCTGTTTCTTGATCTATACATATCATGTGGCACCTCCGACATGAACCTAGCATCTTGAAGTCTTGTTGTCCGATCCGCAGACTAGACCAGTGGTCTTCTGAATAAGCAAATCGCTGTGACCCCGCAGTCAATGGACCAACGACAATATTGGCCCGAAATACTTCTGGGGAGACTGCTTTACCTCCCTGTTCGGTAAGCAGGCGGTTTAGCGCCTCGAGACTGGACAAGTTGATAGCGAGAATGGGGCTCTCATTCGATAAGAGGATGCGCTGTCGCTCGGATTCGGAATCTGAGTCTGGAGGCGTGTCCATACCCGGGAACTGACACGGTATCATGCACTGCGACCTTCTATTGACTTTCTGATGTTTTTGAAGGTGAGCTTTGGCGTGTCGCATACTATTACCTAGGCCGCCGGGTGGAAAGCGGGCTAGTGCGCATGGTACTCCAAGAGCAGCTGTGAAGAAGTCATTGACCTCGCGGGAAGTGTATATCTGTGCTGATATTTCTTCACCACAAACCCTGGACGCCATCGGATTGGATGTCATACTTGCTTGAAAGAGACTTGGGTTTGCTGATAAGGGAACAGCTACTTCAGGCAGGATCTTCTGTAGAAGAGGTCCAAAGTAAGACACTCGCAATTGTCCCTTAGAAAAATCAATTACAGGCCGAATGAGAGCCATGCGAGGGTGGCGTTTTTGGCTCAAAGCTTGGCCGGTCCCTCGATGAACCAAACACCATTCTCGATCCCACGCAAGCCCTTCTGCTCTTACTTCCCACGCCACTCCGGTAGGGATGTGAAATCCCCCACAACTCTTGATAGGAAATACTGTAATGCCCTTCACAGACATATTCGGTAGGCTTGGAGGATCTGGTACTAAGGCTGGTGAGATGAATTCGGGTATATTTTCGGTGAGGTAAAACTCGATGATGAAAGCAATGAATCGATCTACGTCTGAAATTGTACTCATGCCACCCAAGCTCACTCGAATAACTCCTGTTGGTTTCCCACTCATGATATCATTATCAGTTCCGCATCTAAATCCAGCCGAGAAATTTCGTTTCATTTCCCAAGGTGCGAGATTAAGGGCATTTGCGATTCCACCGGGATTGCAAAGCCCTCCAGTGCGGACATGAAACTTCTTTAACACCGCAAGTTTCTCAAATTCAACCAAGCTGATCCACCCTCCAAGGTGATTTTGGAGATTGAAGGATACGACTGGTCCATTCCCTAAGGGAGTCCCTACTTGCTTTGATGTCAAGGACGGCTGCGAGTAAATGAGGCATACAGGTTGGCCATTGCTATGTTTCAAGGTAGCCAGACCGTCATATAACCTTTGACTTAGAAAGGATGTATGAGACGAGACATCTTTCATGGAAATGAACAATCGACGATGAACATCGAGGGCCGAGTCTAGAGCGATGATGCTATGTATCGGCAACGTCCCGTCTTCTAGCGACTCATGTAAAGCCTGTGATTTGGGAGCATGCCACTGCTCTCTGAGACAAACTACCATGTCGACTGTACCACCACCGAAATATTTCCGGGAGCGGAAGATTGGAGCCGCTTGACGTCTCACAATAAGTCCACCTAAATCCGGGAATCCAAACATCTTGTAAAAACTTAATACGGTAAAGTCTGGCGCCGTCTCTGAGTTGCTTAGATCTAGAGGGGATGTTGCGACGAATGCTGCGGCATCTAACAGCGTAAAGGTTGGCCGGTGTGACGCCGCTTGGCTTCTGCGAAACTGGTCGGCCCACTCAAGGGGAAACCGGGAGCCGTCCATGTTGGACTGTGCCGGATACGCGACAAGGAGTGGACTATCGTGATGACTTAGATCGGTAAACGGGTTGGTTCCTCCCAGCCAACTATCCACACCAGCGTTGTCGAGACAGTGATTATGCGTGGCTTCTTCTCGAACGCCTATCAAGCTGGTATGGCATGCTTGGTGGTACAGATAATCAAAGCCAAGGGCGTGACCTCGAAATGCCTCGGTTACAAGCTTGATACCTGCAGTGGCATTGGAAACAAAGACGAGGTCGAACTCGGATGGGTCGGCATTGAAGAATTGTAGGACTCGAAGCCGGACATCTTCGATACGCGAAGTGGAGGTTTGGGATGAAAAAGAAGCAGAATGCGGATTTCCAAATAGATTCGATGTCATATCCGCGGCAAATTTGTCTACAAGAGACTTCGCATATAACGTGGTCCCGGCATGATCAAGGTAGACCTCATCTACTCAGCTTATTAATTAAACGTATCTTGAAGAGAGAAAGTGAGGGCCGGGAGAAGCTTGCCTCGTAGCATAGGAAACTCATTTTGTCGGAAGCCTTCGATGCGGCTATTGTATGCCATATTACCGCCATCACCCGTCATATCGATGGTGTTAGAGCCGGAAGGAACCAAGACATTGAAGCCGTCCTACCCACCAAATATTTGACTAGTTCAAACTTCATTGACGAGGCTAGAAAATAAAACAGGCCAAGTCATGATTTGTGTTGCCCAAGAGTGGGATTCATGCTTAGGACCTTAGGTCTCCGACGGTAATGTGGCGATAGCGATAAATACCATAGATACCTGAGGCATGCGATTGCTAACAGCAGTATCAGGGCGTACCCAATAATGCGTGCCAATGATAAAGCAACTATCCGTAATTCACTAAGAAATAAGGAGCATTCCAGCGATTCTTTCAATTCGGAGTTCGCCATGCTCCAAAAATTGGTGGGTCATGTGATTATATAAGCATGCTTTTCCTACGTCAAAGGTGGGGGAGGCTAAGAATGAGCTCGCGCCTCACTACCAGCCCCATCGCCCCACATAGCATCATTTAGGTACCTAAGTACTATGTATCTCGCGCGCTGTAGCGTCAAAGCGGGACGCGTCGAAATCACTTTACGCGACTTCTTCGCGTATTATAGACCCGCATCATTTCCCCTTGCCGTTGCCAAGTCAATTCAACCTTAAAACATCTTCCCTTGTCTCCTTCTCATACGGTGCTTCGTACTTCTGTACACCTACACCTTCACATTCTATGTACCTTCCAGTTCATCAACTTGGAAACTTCAATATTTCGAACTTCATAGTTTTCTCAGTTACACCAGCAGTAACGATTGAACATGGTGCGATCCACGCTCGGAAAGAGAACTAGAAGTTCACAAAATACTGGTAGGGACAATCGCATTGTTTTTGATGCATTGTAACTGACACCGAATTTAGAGGTCGTAGATGTGCCTGCAAAAAGAACAAGAAGACAGACTCGCAACTCCGCCCACAACGATGAGAACATAGACCCGAAAGAAGCTGCTACAGATAATGAACTCGATTGCGGCATTGACGCGATAAATATCAAGTCATCTCCTTCCAAGCAAATCCGCGACGTAGAGATTCCTAAGCAAGGTAAGATTAGATTCATGATAAACTAGCTAACAAGGAAACATCATCTAATTAATTCTGTAGTAGAATACACACCGCTCACACCTTCTACGCCTCGCTTTCGAGATGCTCTTTCCAAAGTACCCGTCACACCTCGTCATCGGGTGATGTCTGCCGGGAGAGTCTCCAAGCGACTCTTTCCCACGACACCACTCACGCCTACCGCAGTACAGACTGTCTATCACCACGCTCGCCAACTCTTCTCCCGAAGTGCCGATCCTGGCCAATTAATTGGACGAGACAACGAACGTGCACAACTTAAGGAGTTCTTGCAACGATGTTCGAAGCCCGACCCCAGCGGATGCATCTACGTCAGCGGCCCCCCAGGAACGGGAAAGAGTGCGATGGTGAACGAAGTCACCCAAGAGCTGGTCGAGCAGGGAACTGTGAAGAAAGTGTACATCAACTGCATGAGCATAAAATCATCGAAGGATCTCTACGGCACTTTGTTGGATCAAATCTGTGACGAGTCTGATATTCCCGAAGGCGACGCGGCGACAATTGTCCAGAAGCTATTCATGCCACGCAAGAAATCAACAGATACCTATATGGTTGTTCTGGACGAGATTGATCACATCCTTACATTGGACTTGGAAAGTCTATATCAGCTATTTGAATGGTCTATGCAGAAGTCATCTCGTTTAGTCCTACTAGGCATTGCGAACGCGCTCGATCTAACGGATCGATTTCTCCCACGCCTGAAGTCTCGGAACCTGAAACCAGAGCTCCTGCCGTTTCTACCATACTCGGCCGCGCAGATCAAGACAATCATCACGGGTCGCCTGAAGAGCCTTGTACCCGAGGGTAGCCCTCTACCGTTTATTCACCCTGCCGCCATTGAGCTTTGTTCGAGAAAGGTATCCAGCCAGACGGGTGATTTGCGCAAGGCGTTCGAGATATGTCGGCGGGCCATCGACCTTGTGGAGATGGAAACGAAACAGAAGCATGAGGCCGAGATCAACGAGAAGATACTCCTCGCCACGCCATCGAAGAAACCTCTTGGAGAAAACGTGCACTTGTCGCCTAAGAAGTCGAACAGGGGCCCATCGGCAATGCTAGCCGAATCTCTGAGAAGCTTGACGGTGGAGACGGCACCGCGCGTGAGCATAGCCCATCTCAACAAGATCACCGCCGCGGCTTTCAGCAACGGGACGAATCAGCGACTCAAGACTTTGAACTTGCAACAGAAGGCCGCGTTATGTTCTCTGATGGCTTTGGAGAAGCGGAATAGAGCTGCCCGGACTATGGCTGTCCCATCTACACCGTCTAAGTCGCAGACTATTGCTCCTAGTGTCAAGTTGCTATACGAGACATACTGTCTACTATGCACTCGAGAGTCGGTTCTGCACCCGTTATCCAGTTCGGAGTTCCGCGAGGTCATAGGCAGTCTCGAGACCTTATCATTGGTCTCTGCCGTGGATGGGAAGACGGGTTCTCTTGCGTTGTTGCATACACCAAGCAGACGGGGAAAGAAGGGCGGATTCGCATCTGGTATCGGATTGGCGGACGAGAAGAGAGTGGCGAGCTGTGTGGGCGAGAAGGAACTGGAGCAGGCTGTGGAAGGACTCGGTGTTGATATTCTGAAGAGCATTCTGAGCGGAGAGGCGTTGGATTAAATGGATGGATGGATGGGTATGGGCTTGTATTAACATGGCGTTGAATTGCATTGCTGGCGTTTACGAAAAGCATTGCATAAATATTACTAGATAGATATGGACGGGCACCTGGATGAGGCCGCATCAAATGATAATGTGTATAGAACCCTATGATTGTTTTTTTGTGTAACTTGGTGATGTGTGATATGGTTTTTTTCTATTTTCTGAAGTTGAAAGATAGCACACCTCTGTTCCAAGTTGTTATAACTGGTTTGATTTGAATGTTCGAAGTATATAACTTAACTGCCTACGAATCAATTTTGGGGGTTTTCATATGGGAAGGGAGTCGCGTTCTGGTTTAGGTGCGGCGGATGAATAAAATAGGGGCAGCGTATATGTTCCCCGTTCGTTATAACTAGCTGATAGTTGTATATATCATTCTGCTTGAGTTGATCTCAGATTTGAATCATAAAAACTTCGAATAATAGTCCGACTGAAAGATAATTAAGTAGTAAATCTCAACCCGTCCGTCACGTTGCCCCATCGAGTGGTTGCCTCGTCAAGCAAACCGTAGATTCTTGGCTTCCAAGGTCCCTTTGTTCCATATCTGGGTAGAACGGGAGCGGCTCGCAAGGAATACGTCGAGTCTAGGCTCCATAGTCTCCGTGTCTCGAGAATACCTTCCTCTGGGAGTTGTGGGGTTATGGATTTGAGCCCCTTAGACCTCATCAGCTTCATTAGCCGAAGAAGAGTACGCGCGGTGTTGTCGGCACCCAAAGTCCACGCGAAATTCGTGTACGAGAAGAGGAAAACCATGTTGGGAATACCATCGAGCATGCAGCCGTTCCATATGAGTTTGTCTTCCCACTTCATCTTCTTTCCGTCAACCGATATATCGATATGTCCACCGAGTCTCATGGTGATTCCCGTGGCTGTTACGATGGTATCTACATTGATGACAGTACCATCTTGCATCTTAATCGCGTTCTCCGTAACCCTATCGATATGCCCTGTGACAATGCCGGTATTTGGTTTATGTAGCGTCTTAAAGAAGTCGCCGTCGGGGCATATGCAGAGACGTTGCTTCCAAGGATCGTACAGGGGTTTGAAATGAATATCGTGATCGCACCCCTTTGGTAGCTGTGGGATCGTCAACTTCCGAAGAAACCCTCTCGATTGCACAGGGAAAAAGGCGCAGATCAGTGCAATCATCTGATACAAGAACGTGACCCATAATCTTTCACAGCGATGTTGTATGGACAAAGGGACATGTAGGAATTCTAGCAGGGGCGACAAAAGCAGTCCTAGATGCGAGGTAGAAATTACGTAGGAAGGACTTCGTTGCACTATGGTTACTTGTGCCGCTGATTCTGCCAATGCTGGGAACAGACTGATACAGGTAGCCCCGCTTCCAATGATGGCTATCTTCTTGTCTCGATGTTCGTAGTTGGCCGGCCAAAACTGGGGGTTGATGACTGTTCCCCTGAAGTCTTCCAGTCCGGGGATCACCGTCTGGAGTGGAGTGTAGTAGTCGTAATAACCTGAGCCTAGGACAAGAAAGCTTGCTGAGATGTCCATGAGTAAATCATCATGATTGACGACCAATGACCACTTCTGGACATCCTGTGACCAATCTGCACTCAATACTTTGTGTTGTAACCGGATATGTTGGCTCACTCCATGCTGAGAGGCACAGTCCTTCAAGTATTGTTTTATGAGCCGGCCTTCGGCAACGGGCTGTGGAAAGGGCCAAGGGTGCCATGTGAAACCGTATGAATAGAGACTAGCGAAGGAGATAGTCAGTAAGTAGTTGTCTTTTTAGCCGTCTTTTATTCTACTAGGATACTAGAGGCAGAGCTAGGGGACGTACTCAGAATCTGATCTGACCCCTGGATATTTGAACAAATCCCAAGTCCCGCCAATATCTCCACGAGCTTCGAGAATTGTGAGTTTTATATCAGGGAACTCTTTTAGAAGCCAGTATGCAGTGTTTATGCCTGATACTCCGGCACCGACGATAACCACATCCACGGCCTCAGGGGTACGGCCCGTTTCTTTCATTGACGGCGGCATGGTGTGATTTTGATACGATAGTCTCTAGGTCAAGAGTTTAGGAGGGCTCATTGCAATGAATTTATTGTCACTCCGCCCTACTATCACTACCTCGGTACGTAGATAACTAACTTAAACCCGATCGACTGCATATAGCTGTCGTATATCACAGTATCCATCGGGGATTCATCCGTCGCGATATACTCATGATCGATGGCACCCTATGGGTTGCAACCCCCACAATCATGGGATATATGCACACATTCTCTCGGTCGAAGTAACACAAGCTTGTTATGCTCGCAAGAACACACCAGATATCGCAATATCGAGCACACGGCACAATTATGCGTGCTAGCTAAACGGGACGTAGACACCTAAAATAGCGAGAATGGTATCGTACCCAACTATCTTGCCGCGGAAGTAGAGAGTAGGTATACATGTTTATCGCGAAGAGGATCGTACGGGCGTCGATGATATGCATACAAATTAATAGCTGCTACGGCAGGCATGCTAGCGATACGGTCAGGGGAGTCGAATTCGAGCTTGGTGTCGCGTGCGCCAAAAAGGGATCACATCTCACCACCAAAGTCAAGACAGCTGCGGCGAGTACTGCGGCAGTGTGGTGCTCAGGTAGAGTCCCGAGGACTTCGGGAAGATCTAGTTGTCTTCCGTACCGATGGAAAACAAACAATACGACAATTCCACTTTCCGACTGCTTTGTAGGAACACCCGATAGGGTGAGTCTCTAGAAAGCTGAATAGGGTATGCGTTGTTCCGAGCGCCACATTGGACACTAAGGACGCCTCCAGTTCTGAAGGCTTGCATGAAAGACATTCATGATGTAGTAGCTCAATGGCACCGTGATGATGGCCAATCGATCAAGACTTTGTAATTGGAAACAACGGTATACCATGTTACTCTGTACGAAGCCGTGATCCGCTCCATCTGCCGATATGCGCTGAAGGTGTCGGAAAGCGGTCCATGAAAATGAAGGGAGATTCACTCCACCATATGTGGACTTTCATCAACGACGTCGAACTCAGTCAGATTTTGATATATCTGTTAGGACACTTGTTAGGCCTACTACTAAGCTTCTCCACAACCTCGGCAACGATCCCATCGTAATACTAACCAGGAGATTATGGAGGCGATAGTAAGGTCCACGATAGGAAAGAGGTTACGATGATAACAAGTCCAAAGAGGGTAGTATGCATGTACTAGGTACCTACTATAGGCAATTGAGTGGGGTTCCGTCTTTCACAGGTTTCTCGGAAAGCGGTCGAGGCCAAGCCTCAGGCGAATCAGGTTTTCGTCGAAATATACTCCATATGCGGCGTTGTCGTAATGTCTTGTCTCCTACATAAATGCAAGTTTTAGTTTACGGAAACAATATGCCAGCCCCCTCCTTTCCCCCCTCTTTTCTCACACATAATAGATCTCATACATACCTCCTAGGCTACTCATTCTATACCTACCCAACTCAAGTTGGTGTGTCATTGAAGGGTATAAAAGCTTGTGCTTCCCTCAAGACTTTGTGCTTAGATTAGAAGGAACCTTGCAAATGTAATTGACCCGGACTTAAGGTCGAGTTTCGTCCCTTTCTAATGCTGAATTTTGTGTCGGGAATGGATACATACCGAAAGACCGAGCATCTGCAGAATGGAGCTGCTGTTTTGGGGGCTTCTGCATCTTGGCGCAAGCCACACACAGCTTTACGATGTCTATATATGATAGGTAGGATATACGATATCTTTGGAGGGCCATAATTACGACTTAGGTTCATGATTACTTATTCACCTCTTTCTCAAAACTTCTCGTGAAATGATACGACATTATTTAGACCTTAAATATCAAGATTATGTAATTACCTACCAACCATGGTACATATTTAATTGGTTGATCCAGCAGACCTTTTCTTACTTGATGCGTGTCCATTGCCTACCTAGTACCTAGGTATTCGATGATATTTACGACAAACGTAAGTGGCACAGGACAAAAGAAAAGAGGATCATTTTTGTGGGTGCTCAGCTAGCCACTTTGACGCCTCCTATTCATAGATATACGACCAATCAACTGAACGAACACTTCGAAGTGATAACTTGGGTAGCTCTCGGGTACATGGTTTGTATTGTCTATAATATTGAATACACTTCATTGTATACTAGGTACCTAGTATCCGCGATAGTATTACTGAGTGACGTGTATTCTATTCATCGAACCCTATACGCGACATATATCATGACCGCCGTCTACAGGCAAGGCAATTCCTGTGATGAAACTCGATCTTGTACCACACAGAAAGAGGATTGCGTCGGATACCTCCTTTGCCGTGCATAACCGATTCATCGGGATGCCGCTCAAGGCTGTCTCTCTGTCGAGCCCGGGAATCACCTTGACAGACCTGTCAAACAATGGCGTGTCTACCCAGGTTGGGCATACGCAATTTACTCGAATTCCCGATCCTGCGTGGTCGATAGCTGTAACATAAATATTAGAAAGTGATTCCACAAAAACGAGATCGAAGCCAGTCATGCTACTTGCCTGCAGTCCTAGAAATTCCCAAGACGGCATGTTTCGACGCAATGTATGGAACGAAACCGGGTGCCGCCCAAGTAGCGAGTACGGAACCCAAATTGACAACTGATCCACGGGTACCTCCAAGATATGGGGTAGCTGTGTCTACTGGCTTTAACTCTTGTGTCTTCATGACCGCCAAGATGTGACTGTTGACAAGAAAAGTTCCATGAACGTGGTTTGTGACGAGAGTCTGGAACTCAGAGAAGCTAGCCTCAGCCATGGGTGTAGCGCTTTGTACAGTGATCTTAGTAGAAGTTTTAGCAATCATCCAAGATAGGTATCTGGGGTTTGCCAGCACTTGATACGTAATGACCAATGGCTAATGGCTAGGTATTCTGGAATTTAGAACTCACCCCTGCGCAGTGTACACAGTAGTCAATGCGCTCAAAGGACTGAACCATGTGTGCAACAGCTTTCTTCACCGACTCTTCGACTGAAACATCGATTCCAAATGCCTCGGCTCGGAAGCTGGGATTAGAGGCAATGGCGATAGCTTCGGCGGCTGTTGCTTCGGCAGCTTTCACATTGATATCTACTACGAGGATTCCACTAGCACCCTCTTTAGCTAAAGCCAAACAAGCAGCCTTGCCAATGCCGCTTCCTAGATATATCAAATTAGAGTCTATGGATTCGTGAGCTGTGGTCTAAAGTAGGTACTCACCTCCCCCGGTGACGAATGCATTCCCAGTAACGTCCATGTTGCTGTTTTTTTTTTGGATAGTTCGATGTCAAGGCCTGTCCCTCAACTTCAGGTTGTATGCGTTTCAAAGGTAATATCGAATGTATTGACACCTGAGCTTCTTCTAAATTCAAAGGGGGTGGAAGCTTCCTTTTATAGCCCCTGGGAGCCTAACGGTGCCCCACAAGGGTACTCCTAAGTCGCTTCTATGCAGCAGCAGCTGACACTCAGGGGAGTCGCGTTGGAGCATGTGTTACACAAGGGACACTCCGGTCGTGCGGCGTACGATGAGAAAAGCTAAAAGCTATACCTGACTGAGCTATCCATGCCATCTCCATTCATTTTACAAGGTACCTACTATCAAATACTTGAAAATGCTCAGGGGTTAGTCCGCTAGCATGCCCTTTTCGATAACTACCTATTCCTACACCCTGAAAACTATAATCAACTCTGGTAAAGTTGATTCCATCTAATTCGAAGGATTAGGCACCCATGGCAACTTACGAAGAATGTGTGAAGCACACTACTACGCCAAGGTAGGATTCGGAGATTATTCCATGCCTTGGTGAACCACATTTGACGATCTTCGATATCACTTTTACTTGAAATTTTCCCAATATTTTCCTAGTGATTGACCTACCTGGTACTTGGCGCAATACTGTGCCCCTTACCCAGTAAAGACACAAAAATAGCCCACTCCTTGTTGTTATCTTAGTTTTCAAGGGTTCACACCGTAGCTCTCTACTTAAATCACAGTATAGCCTCTTATACTTAATAAAAACCGATATTCCGATACCTACATACCTGTTGGTATATACTACTTTTTATGAATACTTCTAAACATCATTTGCGGAGCAAATGAAACTATCGTCAACCTTCTTGCTGCCTTTAATACCAATTACGTAATGTTCGGGACGTCCAAGTTCCTAGACAGTGCACTATTTATCAGGACTACCTGCGGTTAATTCAGATGACGATAAGCTTTTTTACGTCTAGATAGGACGTATATACAATGCAATTGCATAAACATCAACTTAAACGCACGTTAGCGTATAGGACGTCTAGAGCACCCTTTTTAGAGGGGCAGAACTAGAGTTCTATGTGAAGAAGAAAAGGGTGATCAATCCAATGCCTGCCCCCTTAACAGGTAAAGGGAAGAACCTTCTTTTATTTTCGTAAAAAGTGGCAGATAGGACATTACACAGGTGTTTACCTCTTTCAACTCCTGAGGGCAACGTTCTCTTTATATACCCTTATGCTTTGCTATAGCCTCATAGGGGCTACACAAAGGCTAAGCTAGTCTACCAAAACTAAAGACTCTTCACCCCTTTAGCCTAGCAAATATTTACTCTGCTAAGTAGGTAACTCTCATTGGAGAATTTTTGTCTGGGGAGAAGCCCGTAGTTGGAGACTGTGTCATAGAGCAGGTGATAATAGTAAGTAGCTCGTTATAGGTTTATAATAGGTTTTTGGAATAGTAATGATTAGGTTCAATGAATGACTACCTAACGTCTACCATCTTTCCTCTTTCATTCGATGAATAGAAGGCCCCTATTCGTCCGCGCATATTTTATATGATATATAGGTACCCAGTGAGGTAATACGCTGTTACCTTGTTTCTCCTTCCAAGCCCCTGACAGCGAAAAATGAAGTCAATTACATTAGGAACATGCTTAGCTTCTAGAGATTTGCGTTAAGTAGACTATGCTGACACTTGCCTTTACCTCCCATTATAACTCTTGGTGGATGGTAGAAGCTGTAGAATTAATCTCTTGGATTGCACCGTGCAAGATAAATTGTATAGGAGAAGAAAACAACGTTCCATATGTTGAAAAATGCCGAGGCAAAGCATTCTTTGTCGTGATATTTTTTCTGTCTCTAAGTGTCTTCAAAACTGGGCTATAAGCCGACGTATGTCACTCCTTGTTTTCTAATAGCTATTAGTTTTAAGGGCTACATGTTGGTAGAATCTAGGTAGGTTAGTTAACTTTATTTGGAACGACATCAAATAGGATTGGTGAACATACGAACTTTTCTAATTGGGTTATTCATATAATAAAATGACCCAGCTTAGAACTTACTAATCACACGCTCACCTCCTAGGTAGCATGTGGTTAAAATTCGAAGTTTGACAAGAGATGGCTAATTAATGTTATATCTACCTACTTACCTCTACTACCTAGTAGATACCTAGGTAAGGGAATCTGGGTATTGTGAACTTTGGACGTGAGTGAAGGAGCATGCATTTTCGTAGTTTACAGGGACGTCACACCTAATACAAACATATCTGCCACCCTTGCAGCGTATAAACCTACTGGAACAATGCCTCGTGGTAGTGTTGTACAGCCGACAATACGGCAAGGTATTTCTGGCTAGGGAGGGTTGGAACTTGCGTGTTTGAATAAAATGGGCAGTGACGTGAAACAATCATGTTTCCCTTGATGAAATACCTGCCTTCTTTCTGCCAAGTTATTTACTGGGTACTTTATTATAGGGCCACCCAGGAAAATATATTAAGTTTCCCTCAATAGGTACTTTTCACCAATAGAACGATTAGGTAGCTGTTTCGATAAATGTTGGAACACATTTTGAAGTACCTAGTATATTATCTACACCGACCCCGCGATGATATTTTTGTATCATTGTAAGCGGACCACCCGTTGAACGAAGTCCAATCCCCTCAAAGCTCAGGTGATCTCTAGAGTGCAGACGACGAAGCACAAACCGGTGAAAGGTCCAACGCATACATAAACGAATGATTGTCGATTGGTCATCAACTCGTGCCCATTATAAATGCCGAGAACACTTGAGTTGATCACAAACAACGCCTCGTTTCATTGACAGGTTGATTTTTGTTCTTGGGTATGTGTTTCCCCAATGCTCTTCTCAAGCCTCCACCTGGATTAAATTGATTAAATACCATATATGTTTCGTACCTAGTATGGTCGCATCTTAATGTCAAGCTTGCCCTTGGAATATCTTTAGGGCTGTGGTACCTTTCCTAGACGGACTGAAATATATTGAAAAGGAGTTTGCCGTGGTGTTAGAAATCACGTGGTAAACATAACCGATTGTGTGTGTAGGTAGGTATCTGGTTACTTACCTAGGTATACATCGAAAGGTGTATTTCAATGCTGCTTTTAGTTTTTATAATGATAATCTATTTATTAAGTAATTTCGAGATATTCCCATGGGAGACTTGAATATGATTGTGGTACAGCGCTAAATACATTGAGATACATTTGTAATTGACAATTAACTTTCCGGGGTCTAGACCTCGGCGACGTTACGGGGGAGCTAAGGGGACCCTAGATACCTAGTCATGCACAGATCCAATACTTTTCGGCTAGCTGCCGAAGGACTAAGCCCTATTTGGATGAGAAAGCTTGTCGATTAGCCTTTCAACATTTCCACTTAAGCTTTTGGAGTTAAGACTGGGCTGATTAGATTTAATCTGAGTCCACACTTGATCGCTTTGGTTTCTCGTGTTTACCTAGTTGGTATGAATTTGCAAAAGTGACGACAATGTTGGGGTTGAAGTATAGCCCGGGCTATTACCAGACCTTCAACTTCAAGACGGGAGTGTCATTGGAGTCTGAGACGCTGTGACGAGTTTCGACAACGTTAGTAGTATGCGCGGAGTCGGTGATCCTGGCCGGTTGGAGGATGGAACTGCACGACGTCAAATTTTACTACGCGCGTACATTTGGTATCAATGAGCGCGCACGCTCGAGGTAGATCTTGAGAATTCTTCTCTACATCCTTAACTCCGGTTGGTAGAGTTGACGATGGATAAGTTGCTTGGTTGCTGTGCCTTTACCTTCTTACGCGGCTTACTGAATATGGATTCTTATCTTCCAACGCCACCGAAGCACGTCCGTGGCAAGGTGGCGCATTCTGAGACCTTTCCATATGGATGCAATTGGATAACCTACCAGCCTACCTATGTAGGTACCTACATAGCTGATAGGTAGGCATCCAACTGAAGGAGATCATTTCTTCCTTGATGGTACCGAGTGCGCGTCTCTCATCTGAATAGCTCGTACATTGTACTATGCTGTAATTGGTGTCGCCTATTACTATTACTATTACTAGTTGGCATTAGTCGTCAGTAGCACAGCGAAAAGTATCTCGAAACCGAACTACCAGTGCTCATCCGATGTTACCCAATCGCAGAAGAAGACCTTTTTCTTCCGCGAAAACGTTTCATTTCGAGCGTCATGCATTCGTAAAAGATGCACAGCACGCGCTAGTTCCGAGTCTTGAGTCCTGAGTCTTTCCCCCTCCAGTTTCGCTAGCAGCTACCTGCTTACCTACCTATGTATTGTAGGTACATTATACTACCTACATACATAGAGCTGATGATACCGATCGGTACAGGGTACGTAAGTGGCTCGATGCCTACTACTAGGTAGACTGACTGTCTATCAGTTTACTTTCCGAGGCGTATAAATAAATCTAGCCGGGCAGCTGCCGGGAATGATGTCGACTCAAGCAATACCAAGATCTTGGACGCGAGAAGACTTACATATGTGCCTGCAAGTACCCGTCGATTCGTGACACAAGATGCCTTCCATGGATATCGTAAGTACCTACCTACATAGTACTAGGCATGTACCTACCTACTTCACAATGCGCTAGCGTGCCCCATACAATTGAGTTTCGAGAGGGATAATTCCCGGAAACTGTCCTCCAGGGCTGTCTTGTCCTACAACAATTGATTACATAAAGCATTATTAGGTTAGCCGTTAGAGACATATTAAACGTTGGGGTTGCTCCTTACCGTTGGGCTTTTTTTTCATACTTCCTAAGGTTATGGTTCAATCTGGCATGCCACGCCTACCAAAACGTTAAACCGTTAAACCATCTAACAGTTCCGGACTATCAATTTAAGGGCCGGTCTAAGCTCTTACGTATGCTGCACAAGTCCCCGACGCTACCTATTAATAATAATAAAAGCAAGAGGACCATCTCTTGGCAATCGCTCCTAAACCCAAGTCCTTTTTTTACCAAGCCTCTCCCACAGCTTGGCACATGCAACACCCAAGATCTTGGTGAACCCTCCCGAAAGCCAATTCTAACGAGCCTATTTCAAGACTCCTTAGTCTTTCCTCCCCTCTACATTAACAGATCTTTGGGTTGTCTTACGACGCCATAGGACTCCTATTGGGGTTTTTTAACCTCACCGTTGTTCTGTCGCCGATTGCGGCCCGACCGTTGCAACGGCTTTTCCTACTAATAACCTCCTGAATCACGCGGATCCCGAAACCTTCGTGTCCCCCCGCGTGCTCTTTGGCCTCTTCCCTTCCCATCTGCCCAACTTCTAATAACGGTCGATCGGAAATTGATGACGGGTTTCGTGTGGTGTCATGCCTGGCACTCACGCCGTTGTCAATTGAGACAAATCGAATAGATGGGTTCCGACGCCGACAAAGCGCATAACGTGTCGCTCGACGACTCGCCATCGAAACCATCCTTCTTTTCGCGTCTGACATCTCCCTTACGCTCTCGGACACGTAACCTAGCCGACTTCCACATCCGCCTTCATGAACCTCACCGACAATATTCCGCCGGCGAACATGTTAGAGGCCATGTCATTCTTTCCGTCGTTAAACCCATTCGCATAACGCACTTAACCGTCGCTTTACATGGATTCGTTCGTGTTTACAAGCATGCCGGCGCTGGTGCGCAGCTTAGTCCCGTCAATCCCGCCGTAATATCCCACGATAAGAACCGGAATGTTAGATACTTTGGCAACGGGCTGGCGTCTCTTTTCCAAGATGAGCAAGTTCTCTGCGGTGAAGGGAGGTTGAAGCCTACGAGATTCGAGTTCGAGTTCGACCTCATCTTTCCCTCAAAGGGACTCCCGAGTAGTATTGATGTATGGCCCGTGTGCTTAGTGATTATCCTGCTGGTGAACTGTACTGATATTGGGCATCTATAGTTTGAGAGGGGAACGATATCCTATATGATTACTGCCACCTTAACAAGACCAACGTCCATAGCTGCGACTTCTAGCTGCGAAACAAAAGTAGCGCTCGTCGAGAAGGTGGACATAGGCTTACTCGTCCCCCCGCGCGAACGAAAGGTGTGCATGCAGACGCTACGTAGACGACCCAAGAAGAAGAAGAAACCAATGCCGGCGGTCGCATCGACGGTCAGACAGGGCTCATTATCGACAGAAGCGCAGGAACCAGCATCGGACTTGGACTCCACAAGGGTGAACGAAAATTCAAATGGAAGTAGCGCAAGTCTCGGTGAGATAGCGGCGGTTGGACTAAGCGGAAGTAATCTACCCCGAAGTCCATTACGAAGCGATATAATTCCGGGCGACCTACAAAGCGAGATTAGTGGCGAGAGTGCCCTGAGTAACAACAGTGGCTCCAATAGTGCCAGAGGCGCCGATGCTAGTGGCGAATCTGTCGCTGCAAGTAGACTGTCGGGGAGTGATGACAGGGAGATCAACGCTACGGTTGAATTGTTAAAAGGAGGTTGTCTTGCCGGGGATATGCTAACGGTGAAAATTAAGGTTGAACATAATCGCCGTATGAAGAGCATGCACGGCGTCATTGTCACGCTCTATCGGCAGGGTCGTGTTGATTATTCACCACCGATATCGTTATTTACTGCAGATTTATCTCAGGAGGAGGCTAAACGACTAGAGCGCGAAGATTATTATCCAAGATCAAGAACCGGCCTTGGAGGGTTGTCGCTATCCTCTGCCGGCTCATGTAGTGTTTTCCGAAAAGACCTCTCACAAGCGGTTGCACCATTGATAATTGATCCCGCTACACTCACAGCGAATATAACAACATCTATAAGGGTCCCGGAGGACGTCTTTCCAAGCATAAAAAACGTTCCAGGAGGTCTAATCAGCTTCAAATATCATATCGAGGTCGTTCTTGATCTCGGAGGGAAGCTTGCTGGTCAATCGTCCGGGACTTCACAACAAACGAGTCGGATAGGCTCTTTAGGAGTTCCGGGGGGAAACCCTGCTTCAACAGCTGGGGCATATGATATAAAGCGACTTGCTAATTGGAATGGTACAATAGTAGACACCGATCACCTACGACGTGAGAAAGGAGTCATATCGGTATCATTTGAGGTTGTGGTTGGGACTATGGACTCTACTCGGTCACAGGGCAAATCTGTTATACGCCCAGCGCTGACAGTAGACCCGCCTCCGACTGAGAACGCCAATGGTGAGAATGGCGAATCGAATTATACTTGGCATAATGAATATGACAATGAGAACAATTATCATGGAGAGTACCCAGCTGGACAGCTTGAGCCATCACCACAGAGCTATTTTCCGCCAGGCGCATCTCCCCAGACCTCTTACTACGATTTCCAAGATCGAGAGGCCCATGCTCCGATTTATATACCACCGCCAGAGTTGCCCAATGAAAATGGGCTTACAGAAAAAGAGCGTGCTCGCCAGGCAGAGCAAAGATTATTGCCTAGCCAACCCCCCCAACTACCTTCTGAATCAGGAGCTGGTCCTTCGCAGCCATCCGCGCCAAGTAATATTTCCACCTTCCCGACAAATATCATTCAACCTCCCAATAGCTTACCAGCACTGGAAGAAGATATTAGGGAAGGACCATCAGCACCTTCGTTCGCAGATCTAACTCCAACTGGTCCCCCGAGGTCTCATGCCGACGATAAACAGGAACTTGAGCGGCAACGGCTGCTCCTGGAGGCTAGCTCACCTCCAGAGGTTCCGGATGATTATGATGGCGGGGGCCCGTCAGCGCCCCCCTTAAGCCAGCCAGGTGTTTTAGAGCCGACAGCTCCAGTGCTTAATGACAATCACGATTACGGTGCCCGAGATCCTTATCATGATATTGCTGGGCCTTCGAATCAAACCGCGGGTCATGAACCGTTACCGAGATACGAGCGCTAATTTAAAAATGCGAGATAGGTTGATTATTGATGGATAAGACGACATTAAGTGCAAATTCTGTGTCTTGTGCCGGATGGATGAGAACGACGTTCTACTCTGTCAAATATACAAGACTAATACCCAGTTTGCGCCTCACTCCGAGTGTTGTATGATAGAGCAACTTCGCATCTGATATGATGAACGACTTGCATAAAAAGAGCGCTTGAATTTCTGTCGCATTTACCACTATTTACATATACTTTGCGAGGATGTCGCGGAGGAGTTCCGGATATAAGAATTATATATGAGCCGCGGAAAGAAAAAAAGGCTTATCAAATGAGAAAATTTTATCGACCTAACCAAGAATCCAACCATTGAATTGGGTGAAACCTAGGACGTGAGGATATGAATGAAGTACATTGTGCGAACCGAATTTGGGGCTACAAACCCTCGATATCTATCGTCGAATTACCAAGTTAACAGAATACAGTATATTAGCACCCTACGGTCTCGTCTGATAGGTACCTAGTATCTAATTGCTATAAATAACCATTGCCGCCTGCTTAATTGGTTCTTACAAAACATGCCATTACCCCAGAACCCCGTACTCAATAGACCATCGTCTGTTCTTCGAGCAATATCTTTTTAATATGAATAGATTAGCCCCACGAAGCAAATCACGATGACGGACTGGCGGACATAGTTGAATCAAACAGGGACTTCCCAGGTACGTCATGCACGATCCCGACCCACATAAACGAGTCCAGAACGCCACGCATCGCGGACCAGGAGCGCACGCCGCACAGATCTAGATTAACGCGTAGCCAGGGCTTCAGCCACCTGTCGCCGTCGGAGGAATCGAATATAGATATGCGACCGATGGTAAGCAGCCACAGAAGGAGCTGAGATGACCATAATGGAGGCGGGTTGCTAACATCGCTACTATCATCGGATATGGTTGGGATACTAAGAGAAAGATCTAGGGACTTGAGATTTAGGTTGACGAGACAATCCCGATACGCTGCGGGGAAATGCGTATACGGCAACCGTACGCCGGCCCATTGAAGAAAGATGTTGGACACGAAGACTAGTATGCCTAGACGCATGGCTTCGTCGAGGGAACTCCGTGGGAAAAGCGAGGATTTGTGTAATAGCCGGTAGGCGACGGAGGCCATGGTGTCTAGAAGGTAATCCTGCGGAAGTTTGCTCCGTGTGTCGGCGGCGTGGTTTAGTAGTGTACTGAACCGTTTCGTCACTCGCCACGCGGTTGCTATCTCGCCGTCGAGGATTCCGAGGAATGGTTCGTCTTCTACAGCGTTGAGTAGGGGCCAAGCGGGGTCACATGCATGGGCCGCGAAATCCGGGTATGGCCAGTACGGTTCCCGTTCGAGGTCCGAGAAGAAAACGGGTCGGGTGCCGCTGTGTAAGGCCATACCGATGTCGCACCTACGGAGGAGTTGATTTTAGGACATGTCCGTGGTGTGGCACCCTTCACATGCTGGGAAAATGGCACACAAGCTTACCTAAGAACCTCTACTATGGCCTTTGCGTTATGTTTCAAGACTCCGAATCCCCCAGACAAGTCAACAATCCGACGTAACCCGTTAATATGGTGTCTAGCCGCGTAGTAATCGCCCGTCAGATGTGCGTGGAACGCGAGACAGAGCACTATCGCAGCCGTTTTGGCTAGGAACTGCATCATGTCTCCATGATCCACTGTCTCAAGTCTCTCGCGTAGTAGCCTAAGTGTCTTAACGACGTGAGGGTCTGTTAACGCGCTACTCGTCGAAGGCGCGCGGCCGCGTCGTAGATCGAAGTAGCCTTGTGCTGAGAAAGCCATGGCGTGGAGGTACGCGGCGTCTTTTGTGAGATCTTCCATCCATTCTCGTTTCTTGGGGCCGAAGTCGATGCATGATTCCAGGGGAAATAGGGCTTTCTTCGCGATGGTGGAGACTAGATGGGTGAATATCGAGTTAAGCATTAGCTGGCTAACTAAGAAAGGGAGTAGAAGGATGAGATAGGGTTCCTTACACTCTATTATGGTATTAACAGTAGGCTCGTCTATTTCATCCGCGAACCGTATGAGCGATAAGTCCGAACCGATATTTCTAGGAATGGCAGGGAGATATTCTGGGACTACTAAGCTCCAAGAACCCCCATTATCTAGCTTGGGGATATTTCCGTCCGGGTCTACTATGACTTCCAGCTCTACGGCTTTCTGATAGTTAGGACGGAGTATTCTTCCGCGGTTCTTGCCTTTCATAACGTGGCTCCTAATCATCTTCCGCAGCTCGGGGTCGGGCTTCTTTGTCCCTGTTGACATTATGAAAGGCATTGCCCCTACGTAATACGCCACGTGAGTTTTGGGTGCGCTATAGATGTGTACCTATGCATGATGATCGTCGTGTGTCTCACCTGAGCTTTTGGTGGTCGGCGCCATGTCGCCAAAATCAATAGGACTACCAAGATAGGTAGATAGCCGAAGATTAGGGATTGAGAATGGCAAGATTCCGAACCCGACCGGCTTAATTACCGCCGGCTGCAGCCCCTTAGTTTCCGTGAGCTGAGTATCGGTTGAGAAGTCTATGTATGTAGGCTGCCGCACCAGTCGCACGCCACAGCTCGGGATAGATCCTCGCCCCGAACCGGAGTTAGGTAACTTTTGAGCTATCTAGCTCAACGAATATGATAGCGCAATGCAATCAACATTGGCAGCCCAGATAGGAAATCAATCTGTGCATGAGTAGTAGGAAATGACAGGAATCTGATGGCTACTAGGTATTTATTCAAGTGATGACTTATAATCTTGACTTTACGTAGTCTTCATATGGACCACGCTAAACTCCGCGAGATCCACCTTATGCAGACATTGGTTGCCTCTTTAGGTATAGTGCTGAAGATCGAATAGGATGCATGCTATTTTGAGACAGCATCGAGCTTTCATTGGTTGGAATTAGATGGGCTATCCTTGTACCATCCTTGTATTATCGTCATGTACTTGTCTGTAGAATTTCTGTGCAAACAACCACGAACTTATCGAGTCAGAACATCGTAGAATCGCTTCCGCGGATAGAATAATCAAAGAGATATCATCGCCGCAATGAATTTTCTTTATATAATGGACCCAGTCTCACATTTTTTCATATATGATACGAATTTGATACAATACAAGGTCGCATCATCTCGGGTTTCTTACACAGCTGGCTAAAGTAAAAAACACCATAGCGTTACACAACTCTTACCAAACCCCTCACTCGCGATGGCTTCATCTAAAGACTTACCACCATGGGATATCCCTTTTTTTCCTAATATCTTCTTCAAGAACCAATTCTGTACCAAACCTGAAAGGCCGGCGAAAACAACGGATCTCACCGGGAAAGTAGCGATCATTACAGGGTCTAATACCGGTCTGGGATTTGAAGCCGCCAAACAGATGCTAGAGCTCCGTTTATCACACCTGATTATCGCGGTACGAAGCAGCGCTAAAGGAGAAGCAGCCGCCGCCAAGCTCCGAACTCAATTCCCGAAAGCAACCATCGAAGTCATGTTAGTGGATATGGGCCGGTACGACTCCATACAGGATTTCGTCCGGCGCATAGAAAGCCAAGTGCCCCGTCTCGACATCGCGATCCTCAACGCCGGTATAATGCACATGACTTACAATGTCGCACAAAGTACAGGCCACGAAGAGATCGTCCAAATCAACTACTTATCGACAATACTACTCGCCACCCTTCTGCTCCCCATCCTCAAGAGCAGATCCCCGGCCGGCACACCGGGTCGATTGACAATCACCAACGCGGCGCTAGGTCTAACCGCACCGCTGCCGACGACCAAAGGTCACAAATCCCTCTTAGATGCTCTCGACGACCCCAAGCTTTTCCCTAGCTACAGCGACAAGCAGTACAACGTCTCCAAGGTACTTGCCCATATGTGGGCTTACAAGATGATCGACTACGTCTCTGCAAACGACGTAATCGTGAATCTAGTCTGTCCGGGCTTCGTCAAGGGCACCCAGTTGGGCCGCGACGCGAGTTTCTGGATCAAGCCCCTGGCGGCCTTGTTCGCTGCCTCTGCTGCTAGAAACATAGGTGATGGTGCTTCGACGTACTTGGACGCGGCTTTGGTTCAGGGGAAGGAGTCGCATGGGTCGTTTATCATGAGTTGGAAGATTTCGCCGTAAGTGATGATCGACATGATGGCTTAACCCCTTTTTTGCTTGGTTTATCTGCTAATGTGGTGGCTTTGGCTTGGTTAGGTATAATACCTTCCTTTATACCCCTGAAGGAAGGGAAGCTGCGGATAAATTGTGGCAGGAGACTATGGATGAGTTTGAGTTTGCTGGTGCTAGGGGGATTATGGAGTCGATGAGGAAGCCGTGAGTCTATGAATCTGGACGTTAGCTTTTTAGGCCTAGGTATATATAGAATAGGGAGAACGGCATTTTGGTACTTTTTGTTGGCGTAAATGTTGGCTGTTGTTCACATGAAGGTCTGGGTAGGTACCTTTTCACATTTACACATTATCAAGGGTCATTGCAGGTGTAATATGAAGTATTTATTTTTAAACAAATTTAAACAAGCTAAATAAAATATATAATTAATTAATACCAATGGCCCAAATGACTTACCATAGCCGTAAAAGCTTTTCCATATCCTTGAGTTGTATCTTTTAGGGGGGGGTGAGTTCGACATGATAGTTGTGTAAAGGATTTGGGAACTGACTTCCCTTCGGGTATCAAACCAGATGGGGATAATATCAGTTCCACTGGGACAATTTCCAAGTAAGAAAAATGCCAATAGACAAAATATAAACCCAATTTTTAAGTTAATAATGCATGTACCTACTCTTCTCGCCATCTTAACCATATCAATTTAACAAAAATTATCATCTCTTACCAATGATCAAAGGCATCTTCTGCGTGATAGAATGCACTAAGCATATTAGATCGTATGATGCCTCTCAGCTCACTAAAGTCGCTAGGACCGAAACTCCTTGGGCTAAAGAACGCGCTCTCGGGAACATCTTTAGGGTACACTACTTGTGCCATTTGATGTGCTAGATCTTTGACATAGTCAACTCGGCACCATCTACAATAAGCAGGTACACAACCCCCCTCTGGTATAGTAAGAGGGAGCTGGCCTGGGCGGCGGAAGCGCGGATCATGATGCCTTAACTTTACCTCATGGCCACAGTATTCATAAAGTAGGGGGAATCGGCATACAGGGCAGTCGGAGCACCTGTCTTCGTCGCGGCATGTTGAGATCCATTTCTCTATACAATAAGCGCCAAAAAAGTGACCACATGGGAGAACACATAAAGGCTCCGTTTTAGCATCTTCTTCAGGAGTCCGTGGCGGGCTGACACACGTAGGCATCTCGAGCTTATTCCCGCAACATATGACACATGTAAGGTCACACATGATATGATTTCCATGCATATCATACCCCGACTCTAAATATTCGGCTAGATCGCCAAATAAAGATATGTCAGAGTTGTCGAGAATAACTGACCGGCCCCTCCGTTCTCTTAAGTACTCAATCTCGCTTATAGCCTTAGGCATTGTGGCGCGTATAAGTCCGGGAGGTGGGTAATTTGCATTCCCGCTCCACTGATAATCTCTGTCTAATCCGGGGGGAAGAGGAATTGAGGACTGTTGATACGCGTCCTCGTGTTGAGTCGTTCTATAATGAGGGTTGTCGACTCTTCTCCACGGAGGTAATGACATATTGGCGGTTACGTAAATTTGGCGGGGCGCAAGAGTTAAATACTGTGCCGACTCAAGGAAGGCAAAGCTTCGAAGAGACTAAGCCGCATTATTGTCGCATTAGCGGGTTTTTGGCTATTGTATAGATAAATCCGAGCGAAACAATGCACTAACAAAGACTCCACAAACAAAGGGAACAAGGAATGAGACCCGTCACATAAGCATTGAATGGGTATTGTTATCTAAGGAGAGGGGAGTTTAAAATCAGTCTGTATAAGGACAATATGAAAGTTTATCGCCCTGATATGCCTTGCCTTAACTTATGGTGCGGGAAAGGGGTATCACGTGACCGATTCTTAGTTTTGTGAAAAGGGATCACTCGAACAAAATAACATCTTCAACTCGCTCCTTCCTGTGACGATTTCCTAGTATCTATGTATTCAGGCACATAATAACTTCAAGACAGCCGACAAGAAGATCACGAGTACCCTTTTACTTGCTAGGTGTCAGTTGAACCAACGTACATGATCTATCATTTACAAGTGATTAGGTTACTTAGGTTAATTTTCCTACCTACAGCGTGGGGATAGAAAGACCGGATTAAGCGAACAAAGGTTGAAAAGCACGTCTACCCTGCTGGTCAGAGTGCGCATTAGAGACGGGATGCCGAGAGCCAAGTAAAGCACGAAGCTCCAAGGCTCGTATGAAAACACTAGCCAAGTCCAAGGTTCGCCTATCTCCTGTGCATGCAAAATGTATTTAATATATGCTCTTATAGGAATTACAATTTCGAATGTACATATAATAATGATTCATGTATTGCTGTCAAATTCTGGTTTAATATATATGACCTCGGAGTGTTATCAGTGATTATGTAAGCCATGGAAAAGGGGGAGAGTTCTTGGCAAAATGTGGACCACTATTGGCGACCCCTTTTCTTTTTCCTATCTACAAATGTGACACCTTTGGTAGTGTGATAGAAAACCCCCAAGAAATTTACTGGCCGAAGTTCTGGATAACCCAAACTATTGTTTGATTATAGAAATTTACTTTTTTTAACCGTAAACATTCCAGATTTTAATAATGTAAATGCATTTTTGATTCTAGGCGTGGCAACAAAACCATTCATGGAACACATGTACATAAGTTGAAGCTGAGATCCTCTTGTATTGATTTTCAACCAGCTTGTGATGTGTGGACCCATAGGTGCGGGGCATGGAACTTTTTCTTAGGCCACTTACCCAGTGCGTAATTAGATACTAGGTATCCAGAAGGTTAAAACCGAGATCTGATAGTGATTAATCCGCTAACTTCTAGTGGATAACCGCTACAGATCAAGCCTCCTTGGGAAGCTTAGCCACTAAAGAAAAGCGTTATATGGTGAGAGGGTATTTCAATTTACATGGTAAGTCATCAGTACCCGCAGCGTAATTTTTCCTACGACATCCACCAAAGTTGACCATCTTGAATCGCCTATAAACCGTGACGCTTCTCAAAAACTCGAAAATCGCATTGCTCATGAATCTCTTATCATTACAACATTCATTAGCCATCACGATCTAGTGGCGTCACATTCTTCCTGACGATCCTTACTTTGTCATGGACTTGAACCAACAATATTAGGTATAAATAACAGTGCACATTTCAGCCATAGGCACAACTTTGTCAACCCGACCAACTTGATTCTCCTTCATTCATAACATACTTATCACTGTATATAGAATCATTGCGTCGGCATATTAAATATCCTACGACAGTTTCATAGGCGATCCTATCGACGATGCTCTCGATTAGAGCAAGGACATACTTCGCACACCTCATTCAATCAAACACTTGAGCAAAAGATACCAGCACGCAACTAATCGCCATCATCAATCCCTCGAAGTCCAATATTACAATGACGTGTTCATAATCATCGCCTATCTAAAAGGCAAGTACTAATTCAATACGCCCCAGCACGAAGCATCCTAATGTACAACACCGGAGTTAATTGTCCGCCTATTATTCACCCAACCTCGCCCACAAGCAAGGAGTCGACGCCCACCGATCAATAGCAATTCAGCCACCCAGCCACAAACTCGGAAACCAGCCGCCAAGCCCATATTTCTTTTTGACAGCCCCTCACAGTGTCACTATCCGGACTTACTGAGCGCCACCGTTAGAAGGACTCCACGGCCTACTGTTCGGGTCCGAGTTCTGCGGAAAATCAGCCATGGACATCCAATCGACGATGAAATCATCCCGGGACTCGTGCGTGGCGTTGTCAGACTGCTGCTGCTGTTGAGGTTGCAGAGTAGTAGGGTCTACGGGACCGTTACCCGCAAGCGTCTGCGTAGACCCGAGGCCGAATTCGAGACCACCCTGAGTCTGCGCGCCATTCATCACA
Organism: Annulohypoxylon maeteangense; assembly: GCF_022496945.1. NCBI lineage: Eukaryota > Fungi > Ascomycota > Sordariomycetes > Xylariales > Hypoxylaceae > Annulohypoxylon > Annulohypoxylon maeteangense. The sequence goes on along the minus strand of NW_025953248.1, from coordinate 3,315,581 downwards.
GGCGCGGGGTTCTGCGGCGTCGGGGCCTGCAGGAACTGCTGGGGCTGCTGGACCCCCGGCGTCACGGCAGGTGTCTGGTTCTGGTTGACCAGAGCCGCGTGGGGGTTGCGGACGGGCTGCGCCTGGATCTGCTGCTCGAGGAGTGTGACGCGCTGGCGCAGGATCTCGTTCTGGTTCTGCAGATGCATGTTCTCGTTCGAGATCTGCTGGATCGCGGCCTCGAGCCCCGCCACGTGGCTCTGCAGTCGCGCGTTCTCGTCCTCTAGATCCTCGACTTGCGTGCGCGTTCGCTCGAGTAGCTCGACTTTCTTCTGTCGGCTCTTCTGCGCCGAGACCCGGTTCTGCTCCCGTGTGTGCGCTTTCTTGGCTTCCGAGTACTTGTAGTTCCAGTCGCTCGCTTCCTTCTTCTCTTCTGGCGTCATATCGTCTGTGATCTTGCGCTCTTTCATGCCGGGCCTCCATCGGAATGGCGCCTTGTCTCGAGGCTTCGAGGATCGTCGGTTTTCGTTCGTGTTCGAGTCAGAGCTGTCCCTGGAGCCCTGAGCTCCGACGTGCCGGGTTGGGGATGAGGCTCCGTTGAAGTCCGACGACACCCCGTTATGACCCATAGAAATGTCAGGGTCGCCCAGATTTTCCATACCCTGCGACGGTGAAAACGGAGCTGGATAGCTGGTGTATTGACTAGCCGAACCGATTTGGTTCTGTTGGGTCGGGTCGGAGTTTGCTAGATTCGTGGATCCGAAGCTCTGAGATGCGTATACGCCGGGGTTTGCATCGTTCTGCTGGGCCGGCCACTCATTAAGCTGAGAGGTTGATGCGTTTCCCATCATGTTGTCTTTGAAGGTTAGTCTATATGCATCTTTCAGTTGTCCCGGGACGGTACTTACTGTTTTGCTGATGATGACTGTATGCGAACGTTGGATTCATCGATGTTGAGGTACTCGGAAGCCCCATATTGTTGGACAAACCATAGTTCGGGTATAGGTGAGCCATAGAAGTAAATGTTGAAGGCCCAGGAACCGATGTGGGGTATCGTGGATTCGAAGTAAGTGGCGCTGAACCATACGCGGACGACGTCGTTGTTAATTGAGGAGCTATCGACGTCGAGGTAGGGTTCGCTCCGTAACCGTTGGCAGCCTGTTCGCTAGATTGATTTGTGGGAGGTTGCATAGATGAAGTTGTCGAGGGTACCACGAAGGACTGAAGCTGTTCCCTTTCCTCCTGCGTAAGAGCATGCCTTGGCATGTTGGGGATCCTGTACTGTGTTAACTCTTGGAAATAAATACCAGGAAGCTTAACTAACTTGTCGCCCGGCCAAGGATTCTGGTTTTGACTCATGGTGATATGGTGCGTTCTAAACCTCGTTGTCAATGATGAGGGTAAATAGAGGTTAAAGTTGTGGAGATACTGATCAGCACTGGTGGTATGAAGGATTGTAAGTTCAAGAAAGGGTTAGGTTTCGAGATGAATATATACGAATGGAAAATGAATTCGAGGCAATGGGCAAGGAGAGTCACGCTTCCCTTTAACCAAACATTACTTCCAGGAAAGATGCAAGTGACTCCGATTAGGGCACATGAGCTTCCGCCATAATTCGGATGATGAGCATAAAAGGCATTGTAATACTTAAAGTCGTTAATTGCAACTATATATGTTACGAGTAATATTCTTCGACACTGAGATAACCATAAGTTTACAACAAACAGCACAGACCATGATGGGTAGGTTGTCCGAATCGGCACGAATCGGGAGGTCCTAGATAACCTAGATGAAGCAATGAGACTATCTGCGTTATACATGACGATATCTTCACTCAGAGCACGCCTTCAGTTAAAATGGGGAATGTTGGTTCTTCCTTAGAGATGTGTAGTAGCACCCATACTAATCCGTGTGAGTAGTGTATGAAGATAGAACAGCCTCTATCAACATATGGCTGTGTAGCTTCTAACCATCCCATCAGCAAAGACACGTGAAGAAGACAGCTAACTAAACATTACCAACGCCATAACTTTCTCCTTAGTCACTAAGAATCTTTTTTTAACTCCAAGAGTCGCGCGGGGCTGAGTATATCATATATTTGATGGCTAAGGTGCACATGTAGTTCGATGTATTAGTCATTTAGGAGTCAAGCGTGAATCCGGTGGCCATATTTGCCTACTTTGGTGAATAATTGCCAACTCCAGGAATTTGCCCCTAGGAACGTAGTACTGTAATACCTTGTTGGTCTGAGAGGGAGTATCGGAGAACCTTATTCTGCCAAATAGGTCAAATATGACCCCTCGTGATGCAATGACGCCTCTACGTGTCCAGGGACAACAACTTCGGACGATGTTTGCTTATCTACTGGCCCGTCACCGAACGCTAGATACCCCGAAGAAAAGGTGACGTCCTACACCTATCAGAGATAGTAGAACTTGTTTGATCAGTAGTCAAATTAACTTGATCTTGCATCTGATAAGATCGTCACGTTATGCTTAACCGATTTTCTATGTTTATAGGTAAACATGTTGATTTTTTAGATAACACCCTGTTGTTAGTGAAGGGTGAGCGCCGAATTCGGGTACATCCATCTCTTTACAACGGTTGGGTATGATTTATTGTGGAAACGCATGTGGTGCCTCTTTGTTTATGACTTAATTTAGGTAGTAGGGAAGAAATAAAAGACAGAATAAATTCAATATTTTGCAGAAGTTTTCTGCTTAAAGCAACCGCAGCTCCACTATTACGGGGGTTTTGATGCCTTGTAGATGCTCTAGAGCTCTAATAGAGACACGACATTATCGAAATAAAGTAGATATTCAATAGAATGTCCTACGGTCCTTTTAGAGAAGTATGGCCATTTGGGATTTGCGAGATCCGATCATATAATATTAGGGTCGAGGAGCAAGGATTTGACGTATCGGACATCTTGAGGTTATAAATTATTGAAAAGAACCACAAAAGTAGTATCATAGGTAGTCTAGGCCATGTTCAAACTTTGGAAGCATGCTTGGGTAGGTGGTGGCGGTTTAGGTGCAAAGTCCTTGAAAATTAATTTTCAAGTGCGATGAGACTCGACGTAGAGGCTCACATGAGCATTTTAGTGACTTATATGTGCATACCTACTTGCTCATAGGTAGTAAGTAGAGATAGGTGAAGGCGTTTGAGGAGATCGGATCTATGTGGACCCGGAATATCAGAATGTGCCCAGTGCCCAGTGCTTTGTTCCCTGGATGACTCATCACAGTGTTGTCAACATCACTAGATACCTTATATATCTAAACTACAAGCCCACCCTCCAAGAAGTCACTCGATGGTGCAGTGTAGTGCAATGGTCTGATGTGTGGACTTGAACTGGGGGCTCGGGGTTCGAGTGGCGCTCAGGGCAATAAAAGTCAGATCCATTGTACTGCAATTCCCACGACCATAATTACAGTGGGATTCTGACGAATGTCAGGCAGTTCTTACGCCTAGTAAGGCATTTCTTACGACTAGTAAGGCAGTTCTTACGCCTAGTAAGACAGTCTATACGCCTAGTATAGAAACCACACATTGCTCACTTTTTGATTTTTTTTATTCTCAATAATTTTACCATTATCTCTCATATGCTGAGATCTCCGTGGCCCATATTTTCCCACTTCATGAAGGATACTATTTGGATTTGATTAATATCAATGTTTCTAGTAGGTAGGTACCTCGTAGGCATATTCAAGCCGAGGTGACCACTAATTGAATTTATTTTTGCCTACTATGGAGGCATCGTTGACAAGTTTACTCTTCCAATCTTACCACTACTGGGTATTCCCCAAATCACGCATAATTATTGTTATTTAGTCAAACTCATTTTCTTGTAATCAATTTATAATATCCATTATGAGAAAGCACAGCAAAGTTATCGGGTCAAGCTATCGACAGCAACTTCTCCCTAAAGCTGCACCTTTCTTGCAAGAAACCCCATAACCATCATTGTCCCTAAGAAGTACGATTCTTCTTCTCATCGTGCCGCATAAGTTTGTAGCATCTCCAACAAGCGTGGAGACCACATCTTTTGCACTGTATGATGTACGAGGATACAGAGCGTTGGCATCGTGGGCATGCCACGATGTGCTCTACTCGCTCTTTCTTGGAATGGTGATTACAGCCATTCTCGGGTTGATTATCCCGTCGGGAGGGAGGAGGTAACTCGCTGGTCGTGGCAGGAGGGTTCGAGCCAGGAGGGGCCACATCAGCTGGAGCTGGATTGAGGGCAGCCGGATCGAGGGCAGCCGCTTCGGGAGCAGCTATGTCGGGAGGGGCCATTTCGGGAGGGGCTGCACCGCCTTCACCATCCTCCTGTACGCCATGGGCGGGGGGGCCGTTGTCCTTCTTACAAGTGCATTCCTCGATGTCCTTGGAGCACTTGTAGCAAACCTTTACGCCACAGGTACATCTATAGAGAGGCAAATGTTAGATTTAGTTGTCTTATGAAAGTGATGAGAAAGTGATGAGAAAGTGATGATAAGGAAAAGTAGAGGGATGGGAAATAAACTTACGCGATGCGATCGCAGCCATCAACCTTCTCGATGATATTGCCACATTTATAGCATTGTAGCCATCCTTCCTTCTTGGCGAGCTCTCTTAGCTCGGCCAATGGGTCGTGGGGATTACAATCCCCATCGTGGCATGGAGCTTTACACTCCATGCAGGTTAAGGATTTGCATTCGCTGCAAATGGCGAATCCAGTGAATCTGTATTCATCCTGGATGAAGGATCCGCAGTCGGCATTGCTGCAGTAAATGCGCGTGTCGGTCTTGGACTCCTTGCGCTTCGCAATGTATACGGACCAGATTTCTTCGCCAAGGGCGGTAACCAATCGCGGCGTGAGGTCGACTGGTTCGTTGCAGCAGCGAGGTGGAAAGCTTCCATCGCTCTGGAAGGACAGCCGAAACAACATGCGCGCGCAGTCGGCGCAATAAGAATGCAAACAGGGAAGCGTATGCATCTCTGTTGCGGGAAGGGAGTCGAGGCAAGATGCGCACTGCGCAGTGCGATCGCCCTCGGGGGTGGGAGCCGTCTGTTCAGACATGATTGATTGTAGGCGAGAAGAAGATAAAGTGAATGTAGGATAATTAAATTGGAACTCTAGGAGTACCTTGAAGTTGAGAGTCCAATTTTTTTTTCCTTGGAAAAAAAAAAGAAGAGAGGAAGGAAAAGGTGTAAGAAATTTGAGGTCGGTGACGAGATAACCTTGGGAGGTAGAGGAAGAGTGGGAAGAATAAATGTACGAAAATGCAGGTGCTCACTTACCTGCCTCGTACCTTCCCAGAAACAAAATCGTCACAGTGGAATCTGGCTGTTAAAGGTTGATTCTCATTTTACGTGGTCGTACTTGACGACAATATTGTATGTGAGTCATGTGTTTTTTCTCGAAAACATATCTAACCCCCCCAAAATTGTTAGCATATGGATATGAACATCAATAAGGCAGGAACACTGCAACTTACTAAATATCTTTCGACATCGTATACCTCAAGAAAGTATTTCTTCCCTTTCCACTCCTTTCTGCCTTATTCCCCCCTACTCCCTCGTATTTGGAATATTCCAAATTACATGGATCCTTTAAGTTAAACAAATGTCAGAACTTTATTTCAACCTTCTGAGTGAGGTCAATAGAAATGTATTCAACTCTTCCATGATCTTTGCCTATTCTTGATGAGGTACGCTGACATGTTGAATAGGGGCTAGGGGCACAAAGGGGGGTCACGTGCAGATAGGAGGTTCACCTTAAATCAACTGCAAATCCAGCTAAGATATGGATCTATTACTTACAAAAAACATATCCTACAGCTACACATACTCCATGTGCTTTAAGCTTCCCCAGATCTCCATCATGTGGGGGACCAGATGGCAGAGTGGACCCAATTAAGAAATATCCCGTCCACGACATCGACACTCCACCTCGGCCCGTCACCGAAGCAGATACAAGTTTCGTGAAGCTTGCACTCGATATTTTCGAAGAAATATCGTAAAGCGGGATCCCCTTCGCCTTTCGCAGCCGCCTCCAGACGTGCGAAGGCCTCATCACCGATCATAGCCCTAACCCGTTTTTCAATCCCCAAGGTGGATAGCCATTGGTTTGGATCCTTTCCTTGAGCGTAGTATTCTGCGGTAATTCGATCGCGCACCATCGTTCCCAAATCGCGTTCCGCGGCCGATGCGTACTGCGGACTTATCGACCCCGTCCGCCTGTACTCCTGCCTCGCCTCGACCATGGCTTGGATGTAGCTAACCGCCCAGTCTTCGGTAACTTTTGAGTGGCCCAAACCTCTCCGGATAGCAGTGGCATCGTCTGAGTGTGGACGCTTGCATTTATTTTGAGTGTGGTCCATCAAATCCCAGAAAAGAATCCCGGCAAGGGTCTTAGATCGCGGCCCTAGAAACGGTAGGATATCGTCGGGTGGTATGGATATGCGCATGTAATGTTGGTGGTCTAGCCATATACCACATCGAAGTCGTTGCGATGAAAATGAGGGTGATGTCGTCGACGGGTTGAAGTTAGCGTATCCCTGGTCGTCCTCTTGAGGAGCAATATCCCTTGTCGTAGGATCGATGGTTATGTCAACTTCCCCGCCAGCGTCAGACGCGGAAGGCTGTCTATTCCTGTATTTCGCGTGTTTAGGCCAACGCTGGACGTTTTCGCCGTCTGTAGGTCTTCGAGCATCAATGCCAGCAGCTTCGGCTACTTCGAATATGGTGTTGAGCAATTCTGGATGCTCGTCGCCACGGGTTGTGTTGATCAATTTTTCAATCGCGGCTTTCAGCTGGCGATTTTGATCTCGCATATGCTGATTCGACTCTGCTTGGCGTTTTCGGAAGCCAGCTTGGGATCGACGACCCCGTTCGCGTCGACGCTACGGTCGGATTAGTTCGGCGTTTGGTGGAGATATTTCTTAAACATCCGGCTTACCCGAAGTGCATCATCTGCGTCCCCTTTCGCCGCCATTTCTGCCTGTTGGCCGTTGGCAGCGGTCGACATGCTAAATAACTAAGTAATTCACGAGCAAGATTGAACCGATTACCTCAGCGGTTATGTGATTGTGGAATTGCAAAGATATCGGACTTACACTTGATTTTACATGCTTATTGTTCCGTTGGCGTTGAGGGGCACAGAAGGCGTAATTATGGAGGCTGGAAACCGGCTTGGCGCGGCACAATTCCGTCCGATCACGTAACCGTTCGCGGATGTTGAATCTTTCCGAAACCACCTTCTAACTAGATGGCAGTTACGTGAGTCCATCTCAATATGAATCATCATCACTTTGTGGCAGTGCTGCGCCGTTGTTGCGCTTCATTCTCAAGTGTAATAGGAGTAGGTATTATCTATAAGTATAAGTAGGATGGGTTTTGGAAAGAAAAGCAACTATGTCGGAGGAAATAGCCTCAACAACTTCAGCCCATTCGCAACAATTCTCAACAAATAATACCTAGTACTCATAATTACCGGTCATAATTACTGATCAAAATGGTCAAGGTGGCAATCGCGGCTGCTTCAAGCCGTAAGTGACTTATGTGGCGTTCTACCGCTAAACATACCCTCCTCCCCCTCTCTTCTACGTAAAGATCCCTACTAACATTGTGCGACAGAGCTAGCAAAGGAAGTCATCGACAAGCTTGTTGAGGCTAAAAAGCATGAGATAATTGGCTTAGTCCGAAAGGTGCCATTCCAATTTTTCCCATTTCCGATACGCAATTGAAGTTAATATAGACTCAGGATCCCGCCCAATATCCACCTATTGCTGGAGTTAAATATGTGCAAACGAAATATGACAAAAAGGAGCTTGTCGACATTCTCAAAGGCGTAGAAACAGTTTTGTGCTTCTTACCTGTTCATTCCGACCCGGGAAGTGTAATACAGAAGCGACTTATCGATGCCTCCATTGAATCCGGTGTCAAGCGCATCGCTCCATCTGAATGGGCAACGTAAGTATTCATTCTTCCAAAACAACCGATGACTTGGATTATAGAGAAACGGTCTTATTATTCATTTACTAACTGAAAGCCAGTGGCGTGAAGTTGGAGGACTCGCTTGATGTGATCCCGTGGTATGCGGGCAAGGTTGATGTCGCTCGCTATCTAGAGGAAGTCAACAAGGAGAAGAAGGTGATTGAATACACCAGATTCCAAGTTGGCTCTTTCATGAACTACCTCAGCCACCCACAGGGGGGCACGAAACATGTCTCCACGCTACCCTTCTTGTTCTTGTTCGAGAAACAACAAGCTTCCGCGATTGAAGGAGCTCTTGACGATGCCGTTTCCTGGATAACCGTTCAAGATATCGCCGGGGTGGTTGCCCGCGCGGTTGAGTATGAAGGCGAATGGCCAGCCATCGGCGGTATGGTCGGAACCCGAGTCACTGTTGCGGAAATGCTTAAACTAGGAGAGTCCATTGGTAAGTCTACGCCCATACCGTGTGTTATCTCGATTGAACCCGGCGCTAAGAACCCTCGCAGGGAGACCATTCACGGTCAAATGGCTCAAACTAGAAGACCTTGAAGCCAAGGCCAAAGGAGTGCCGCCGGCTATGAATGAGAGTTTCGACATCCACAATTCTGCGCCGGAGGATGTTGAGGCGTTCTTGGAATATGCGACCGAGAGCCTTCTGCAGGGGATCCATCGTGGCGCATACGATGTAACGGACGAGTGGAATAAGCTCCTGCCGGACTACAAGTTTACGCAGGTGGGGGATTACATTAAGAAATATTGGGGGCCAAAGTGACAGCTCGCATTACACTACATATACATGCACAAGAGGATTTTCGGGTGTCGTCTCTAGCTGCCTAGGTAGGTAGATTTGAATTGAAGGAATTACTGCCTAGGTACCTAACTACTAGCCTATTAGGTAGTAGGAGCTGCGCATGGGGGCCAAAAATAAGGAGGAGAGCTGAGAGCTGAGGTATATCTTGTTTAAGAATGTGACAGGTATTCAAGTTTATATAACATTATTTTGCCCATCCTTTCGCTACAGTAATTTGTTTTTGCGTCCCCCCTCCCTCATTCTATCGAACTCTGTATCTCAAAGATCCCATCATACTTGTTGAACATAGGGCAACCGAAATGGAAAGCCTTCGACACCAGGCGCGTGATTTATTTCTCCGCAGAGTATCTACCGTTTCAACACCAGATTGGAATGTAATCGAGATATCGGGTTCGGGGAATGATATTGTTTATTCGAAAAAATCCATGGCTACGAGTGAAGTACGGAATTATCTCCGAGCCGATTCCACTCAACCAACTTTCAGGTTGATCCGGTTTAAAACTCAGGTATGGTCTAAGTTTAGAAAAGAATGCGTGGATCTCGCTTGGGTCCTAGATATGCTTACAGAGCTGGATATTGAGATATACGGGCTTTTATCATTCCTTCGTATGATACCTGAATTTCATACGACGGAGCGGAATTTAGCAAAAGGGGAAGAGGTGCTTAATATAGTGAGCTACCTCTGTGAGAATGGCATTGCGGGTAAGCATCATGGGGAAAAAAGGGTAATAGTAGTGGCTCGTCTCCCATACATTACCTAATCTCCCTTGTGACTTGACCGTCTTCAGCTAATCGAAGCCCTGGCAGCGTCATACAACAAATCAACTAGATCTACAACATGCTTCTTTTTTGAACGCAACACACCAGCCGGGGGAACCAGATCACGGGAAATCTCGAAATGTCTGGAGCAGAACGCAAGGCTGTATAGGAACATTCATTTTTTGCCGTTCATCTTCATGAGCGTGTCAATGAAGTCCATTATCATCCACTTACCTGGATACACAAATGTGAATTATGAGGCTATCAACGTGGACAATCTTCTCGATTGGGGAAGTGCCCGTTTCAGGCTACGAAGGGCTCACGGAGAACTACATCTTGTTCTGGATATTGTCAAATATGTTCTAGATATGAGTGCTAGGCAGGAGAGTTCGGATACGCTACCCCAAGACATCGCCGATGATTATCAAGATATCAAAAACGCGGCAGAAATGATCGGATCACGCATTCCTCGGACTCAGTATCACATAGAATGGCAACTGCAGAAGAATCAAGATCACTTGGATCGAGTAAGGCATTACCCCTATCCAGGAACGTCTTAGAATACCCAATTAACATAAATGTGGCTTTAGATCTCGCGAGGGTTAATGCGAGAAGATACTATAGCTAGCATCGAACTAGCTAAGTCGAGTGTTGAGCTCACCAAGGCAGCAAAGATAGACAGTTCGTCGATGAAGGTGATCGCGGTAATGACGATGGTATTTTTACCCGGAACTTTCTTTGCTACGTTATTTGCAGTGCCGTCTCTGAAATGGGACCAAGACGACGTCGTTGGAAAGGACTTCTGGATGTATTGGGCCTTCACAATTCCTTTTACCGTTTTAGTGATCATCTTGTGGCTTGTCATCACCCAGCGCAGGCAGATGCGGAGTGTGTTTGATAAGTCCAGGGAACAGTGGCTGGCCAGGGCGGACGCGCTTAGAAACCGAGTGCGTAAGAGGAATGCTGTGGATGAAGAAGAAGAAGTAGAACTGGAAGATGTCTAAATGCGCCCTTGAGGTTATGGACGATGGCGTTGCGGAATATGGCGAACATGGAAATACGAGGGGCAGGAGGGGTCACTTCTTGAGACTTGGGTACAAGACCTACCTAGTATGTACCATGTACCATGTACCAAGGGTATATGGATGTCACGTGATTCCGGGTTTCTGCTTCAATTGTGAGACTTACCTTCGGGATTTTCATCGAAACCAACCTTCCCTTTTTTAAACCTTTCATAACGTTGTATAACTAACATCTTTTAAAACATGAGTTCCGAATCCCACAGAAAGACAATGATGCATTGTCTTTGTTTATTTGCAGTTTATTCTCATCCAATGTCTTAGTTCTCATTGATTAGTTTTCATTAATACCTTCAATATTTTAATAGGGGATCCGTCCCGAATTACCCCAGTTTGTTTGGTCATCTGTCATCCTTCATTCGTTCGACAGGGTACGACCCTCAATGTGACCTTCGATGAGAGACGAGTCAGCGTGTGTCCTATCAGCAAAGCCAAGCACTTGAGGCAGCTCCAGAGTAGCCTCAAAGGACCCTAGTTGCATAACATCAATATCTACAAGACTACAACATTTCCATTCCATTCAACCCTTCATATTGTTGCACTTCTGCTTTTGATTGTGATTGTGATTGACGATACCGACTTAGGTCTATGTAATACCGCATAAGACGACATAACTACTATTTCAATATCACATCATCTCCATCATCTCAATCATCTCTATTATATAGGTACCTAGGTATTTACCTACTTACATCTCTTTTGCTTTCGAGAAGGAGCATGACGATCCAGACCCGCACTCCAAACCTCGAGCGTCGAAGTCATTCATTCTAGCACCTCCAGGGATCCCCCCAGTACTTACCATCGAAATTCCGAGTCATTCCTTACAGGTACCTAGGTTCTAAGTCTTAAGATACCTAGTCTGCTGTTGAAATATCCCCGATAATCCATTTCAACACTTCCCACTTTATTTTGGCTTGGTCTTCTACATACCTAGCCATCATCCACCATGTCTTCTCTCGAGGCCAAGATAGTCGTCCTCGGGGCCCAAGGCGTCGGCAAGACATCTCTCGTCACGCGGTATTGTAAGGGAGCCTTCAATCCCGCACAAACCACATCCACCGTCGGAGCGAGTTTCATGACCAAGAGGGTCATCGACGGCGATACCGATACCGTAGTCCGTCTACAGATATGGGACACAGGTAATTCTCACTCTCTTTACTCCCTCCCACTCTCTCTATTCCTCTCCTCCCCTCCATTACCTTATCACCCAGCACCCCAAAGCAAAACCAATACTAACTCTGCCCTGCAACCTAGCCGGCCAAGAACGATTCCGCTCGATATCACGCCTATACTACCGTGGCGCCAACGCCTGCATCCTCTGCTACTCGATCACAGACGCACAGTCCTTCGCCGAGATGGGCATGTGGCTAACCGAGCTCCGCCGCAACCTCCCACCAGACATCGTCCTGCACGTCGTCGGCACCAAAGCCGACATCGTCGCGCGCGACCCCACCCGCCGCGAAGTGCCCTTCGAACGATGCATAGCCTACGTAGCAGAGAATCTAGCCCCAGGACTAGGCTCGACCCCGCCTCCAACCGCAACACAAAGCGGACTAACGAGTCTCCCGCCGGGGCCGGGGGTAAGCCAGTCGAGCGTAGCAGCAGCAGCGACCACGCCCGCGGCGTCGAGCGCCCAGGAGCCGCGCAGCCCGAGTAGCAAGCGAAGCAGCGGGTTCTGGGGGCAGGAGGTCGGGTGGGACGCGTGCCACGAGATCAGCGCGGAGAGCGGGGAGGGCGTGGAAGAGGTCTTCCGCGTCGTGACGCGCAAGCTCGTCGAGCAGAACCGCAAGATCCAGCAGGCTATCCTCGCCGCCACCGCCACCCCCGGGACGCCCGGCTACGACGGCACCGGTGCGGACGGCTTGCCTGTCGGTGCGGGGCCCGGCGGCAGCTACTTCGATGGCGCGAACCCGCGTGGTAGTTTTCGCGTGGGTAGGGATCGTCGGAGTTGGTTGTTTTCGCCAAACTTTTCGCCCGCTGTTACGGTTGAGAACCCTGCTAATGGGGGTGCGGAACAGCGGCGGGTGGGTGAGGACGGGGGGAGGAAGGGGCGGAGGTGTTGTTGATGTCGATGACCAGACAACACATGAATGTCTGATTGGCTACCGGTGGTACCCCTCCTACGGACCTTACGGGAGATAATTTGAAATCGCGAAGCTGGACAAGGTCGAAGACGTGGTATTACGGCATAACGACCGGATAAGGGATACGGAATGGGCGGTCATGGTCAATTTTACTAAGTACGGCGTTTGGACAGGCATATTTTCGAATCGGCATTCATCGGGTTCTGGTCTCATAGTATATGCATGGCGTGGTATGTGTAATCGGCATGGCCCTTGGGGGTAATGAGTAATGAGACGAAAGAACGAACGTGTCGACGATTCGCGCTGGGTCGGGTCGTGGTTTAATTGCATGGTCATAATCGAGTATAGTCTGGGTTTCTCTCACGAGATATGAATGCATTATGATGGATGTTCCTTTTTCTCATTCATTATTGAGATTGATTTTCGTGTTGTGACTGCTTATTGGCTTGCATTTAAAAACCCCAATACATACCTAGTATATATGCCTTCGCAGCTACAGCATGATATTCGCGGGTCGTATTCATCATTTATTCATGGATATCCTCATTCCTCATCTCAATCCAAAATTTGTCCTATAACTTAATCACGCCGCACTACCCTGCCCCTGCCCCTGCCCCTGTTCCCTCTGCTTCCCCTTCCCCTTAGACTTATCCACATCATCATCCACCGTCGGCAACGCCGGTATCTCTACGCCCATGACCCGATACTCCAAACCGATATACGCATCACTCAAGACTAAGACGTCGACCTTTCTCGCACCACCTCCCCTATCCGGCTCAGGCAACTTAAGCACCGTCTTAGCCGTCGGTCTCGAACCAACTTGAACACCCGCATTTTGCTGGGCGTTGTTGGATTTATTGGAATTGGGCCCCTTTTGGCTCCAAGATACGCGCTTGACGCCGATTACTTCGTCCTTAGCGACATCGCACACGACGACGAACCAGCCCTCGTTTTGGGGCTTGGGGTATCTGGGTGCGTAAACGCGAGCCTCCCGCTCGGTAATTGGATTCAGACGTTTCATGGAAACGACGAGAGACTGCGCTTTCACGTCCTCGATTCGGACGCTGACGTTAGGAAGGATAGCGGCCGCGCGTGTGAAGCGGGCCTGTTGGGAGCTTGGGACGTTTAGCTTGCGGGCTAGATCGTCGACTTGTGGTTTCGGGAGGGCGCTCAATTTCTGAAGTGTTGTCTGGTTGTCTTTGAGGCTGTCGGGATTGGTTCCAGGAAGGATAGATAGGGGCGCGTCTTGAGGCCAACGAGCGGATTTGATGCATTGGAGGAGTTTGATCATTTCGAGGCAGCTAGACAAGTAGCCTAATTCGGTGAGAACGTCAATGGATGCTTGAATGATACGGATAGCTTGGTCTAAGACGCTGGTCTGGTCGCCGACGTAATCCGTGATGGGAAGATCAATGCGTGCCATGTGCGCCTGGAGTAGGAGGAAGGCCTTGACGTGGGGGTCCCACATCGGCAATCCAAATGCATTGCCATCGAATGGGAGGTTTTTCGACAGTTCTGCGTTGATGAGATCCTCGTTGTGCCGGACGGGAAGTTCGTCGTATTCTATTGCACGAGACATCCAGGATAGGACGTCTAAGAAAGTTGCTTGTGGCTTTGCATGCTTGACAAGATGACGGATCGTCTTGTGTGAGAGATAGTAATAACTCATGATCTTGCCTAGGGGAGTTGGGTCCACATCACCATTAGGATAGATCTCGACACACTTCGAAGTATCAAGTTCGTCCAAGGATTTGTTTACCATGTCGATCATAAAATCATTCGCAAGTTGCTGAGCAGCCATTGTGTTATGCTCTTCAGCGGAGACCTCAAGTCCATAGTACGAAGGGTTCTTGTGTAGTCGGCGGAAGAAGAAAGTCCAGGTCAAGTAGTCAAGAGCATCTTGCTTAGTCGTAATTGTTTCCGCCGATACTTCTGCACACAAATGGTTGTCGAGAACTGTATGTAGAGACGATTCAACAGGGAAACCAGTATGTAGGAAATGTTTATAGAAATCCTTCTTTGCGTCCTGAGTGAAGATGCGTGCAACACCAGAGTTGTCGAATTGTGGACGACCAGCCCGACCCAGCATTTGCAGGACATCTGTTAAATCCATGTCTTTGTACCCTTCAATCTTTGCATCATAAAACTGTGTACCCTTGACAACCACCAGGTGAGCCGGAAGATTAACACCCCAAGCCAATGTACTTGTTGCAATCAGAATCTGGATCTTGTTGTGCAGGAATAGCTCTTCGGCTAGTTGACGATCGGATTCGACAAGACCAGCATGGTGAAGTCCGATACCGAAATTTATCGCTTCTTTAAGTGCATCATCTTTAACCCTGGCAAGATTAAGCTGGAGATCATCTTCTGACATGTTGACAAAGCGCCTAGGATTGTCTTCCATGCCACAATAGTTGATCAAATCTTTCGCGGTCAGTCTAGTCTGTCGTCGCGATGGTACGAAGACGATCACAGGCTTGTCGGGACTATGGGTTTTGACGGCTAGAAAAGTTGGTCGGTTCATGGATTGCATCAATGGGCAGAATCCCCTCACTTCCGGAAATCCGTCGATGTACAGTTCCAATGGTACAGGTCGTACGGAGTGTCGGAAGTTGAATAGACCCTCCTTGACTCCAAGCCAATTGCCAAGATCTGTCGCATTTGCGCAGGCAGTAGACATCCCGAGAAGTCTGACAGATTTCTCGGTTGATTGAGCAATGTAGTTCATACGGGACACAATGATTTCAAGAATCGGACCTCGATCTCCGGCAAGCAAATGGATTTCATCAATGATGACAAGTGCAACTTGACGAACATATCCTCTAGTTTGCCAACTACGGGAGATACCGTCCCACTTCTCGGGTGTTGTAATGATGATATCGGCGTCCTTGATAGTCCTGGTGTCTGGCGTATTGTCGCCTGTCAACTCAACCAGCTTAAGGCCCAGGGGCCCAGAAAGTCGAGCGCCCCAATCTTTAACTCGCTCACGAACCAAAGCTTTCATTGGGGCAATATATACCACTTTAGAACCCGGTCGCTCTCGGAATGCCCACCACATAGCCAATTCTGCAGCGACGGTTTTCCCACTACCAGTGGGTGATCCTAGAAGGACATTGGCTGGCGTATGGTAAAGCGTATGGAAGATCTGCGTTTGCATAGGATTAAAGAACTGGAATCTCTTCGCATAAACTTCTTCCAGTCCGGGATTTTTGAGAGCACTGATGGGCAGAGGTTGCAGATTGAGTAAGTCTGTATAGACGCTCTCTGTATCTGGTCGAATGAGATGCTGGAAAGAAACGGGATTGACGGTCTCTGCCCCCAACCACTTATCCGACACGGCCCTGACGTAGATTTGGTTGGGCAGGGGGTCTGATAGGGGGATCGTGAGGTTGAGTTCGTGGTCGTCGTAGAGCTTCCTTCGGTTAAGGATGAAAAATTCATGATGATAAATTTCAGAAGTTTCGGAATTTTCAACCCAGACATAGAACGACTCAGATGTGCCATGCATTTGGTCGTTCCACCTGAAGTCCGGCGTGATATAAAGCTTAATCCTCAATACATCTCGATTCAAAGGAGCTATCTCCGCGTCGATAGATACGGTTGGGAAATTCTCGATAATCCTAGCTATCTTCTTACCAGCATTGTCGTTGTGCACCAAGCTACCGATTTCGGCTGTATCCATATCGCGTAGAACCTCAATGGTTAGAGTTTCTTTCGCATCAATCTGATTGAGCACTGACTTAGGTAGCTCAAATTGATGGAGCGGGTGTTGAAAAGGCCAAATGCGCCTCTCGATGGACTTTGAGAGGGTAAGCAAGACCAAGCATTGGTGACCCCATCGTCTGTTTAGCGCAATCATAAAAAGTGCACGACAAATCCGGCCAGATTGCTGGGCCACGTAGTTAAGATCATTCCCGAGCGTAAAGTCCTCAGGTTGAGCCCGAGAGATATAAGTTTGCAAGAGAATATTGGTCTTTCCCTGGGGGGTATCAATTCCACTGCCAATATCACAAAAAGTGACTTCATCCCTTAGCCTAGTTAATTCTTTAGCTTCATTTTCTCGAGATTGGATGTTATCGAACTCTCCGCTCTCGCTGATCATCTTCAATATATCTGCTTCCGTTGAGTGGGGTCGCATCCTCTTGTTGAATATCTGTATGCTTGTCTGCTGGATGTAATACTGACTAGCAATGCGACCGATATCCTTGCTTCTTAGCTCCTCGGTTGTCTCGTTGAATATGACCATTTGGCTTAGTTGCAAAGTCTTGGCTGCCTGAATAGCAAGTTGTCGTCGCCTTTGAACAAGTGTTGGGTCATCTCGAATCTCGGCCCATTCGATTCCGTAAGATATGGGGTTTCTCTGCATACGAACAAATAGGTAGGAATATCCGATCCATTGCACGGCTTCCGGGATAGAAGTCACGGTGCCTAGCGCAATCTCGGCATTCAAATTGTCAACTAATTTCGAAGAGAATTTGGACTCGATGGGTTGCTGTGAAGTAACTGATTGCAGGTAATGTGGTAACCTGTCGATAGTTGTGCAGATCATGCCAATACCCACATCCTCGAACTGTGGTCGTCCAGCACGACCAAAGATTTGAAGCACATCAAGAATACCTAGGTCCACGAATTTACCCTCTTGGGCATTGTAAACCTGTGTTCCCTTGATAATGACCGCAGCAGCTGGTAAATTGACACCCCATGCAAGGGTTGCTGTACAGCAGAGTACCTTGATAACGCCCTTGGCGAACAGATTTTCCATGAGATTTCTATCCGAGCGAGTCAATCCAGCATGATGTATGCCCAGTCCCTTTGGCAGGAGGTCTCTAAGCTCGCGTGCCCTCGAAGACTTCATGTCTCTAATGGCCTGCTCATAGTATGGATGTCCTGCTGGGTCGAAGAGGTCCGTCGCCGCTTGATCAGAAGCTTTCTGATAAAGCATCTTGGCGGTAAGAAGCGTGTCTCTTCTCGAGTGAACGAACACCATTATTTGATGATCTTCCTCTAGCATGTCTTGAACCTTTTCAAAGGCTACCGTGTCAAGATTCTCTCTAGATATTTTTGAACCGGGTTTACCCTTGACTCCAACGAAATGTTGCTCAAGAGGGACTGGGCGAAAGGAGGCATCAAAGTAGAAAAGCCCGGCATATCTGTTAACTTTGAGGAAGTCGGCGACATCGACGTAATTTGGGAGGGTGGCACTGAGTCCGACAATACGGATCAGGGACTGTGTGCTCTCAACCTGCCGTTCCGTTCGTGCCACCAAAGACTCCAACACCGCACCTCGCTCATCGTGAAGCATATGGACTTCATCAATAATGAGCAGCCTAACTTTCTGCACAAGCTCAGTATCTCCAGTACCCTTCCTTGTAACAACATCCCATTTTTCGGGCGTGGTAACAATTATCTGCGTTTGCACGATTTCGGATTTGGTGAGATGCATATCTCCCGTATACTCGCGACATTGAATGCCAAGCCAGGCGAGACGCTTCCCTAACTTTCCGGTGATTTCGGCAGCCAAGGCCTTCATCGGAGCAACGTACACGATTTTGAAGTCCTGGGTATCGACGCCAAAATCCGTCGCCTCCATATTTTCGATCGGATTGGGTGTGACATATTGACCAATTGTTTGCAAAATTGTCAACATAGCTGCATCTGTCTTACCCGCACCGGTAGGGGCGCAGATTAACATGTTCTCGCTAGTCTTGTATGCTACTGGATAGACCAGACTTTGCATCCTGTTCAATGATTTGTACCCCTTGAATGTTCTTCGACAAAGTCCATCCATGTCGGCGATATTGATAAGCTTATGACCAGGGAGAAGTTTACCGGTTTTCCCTGCTGGGACAACAAACTCCTCGTATTTCTCCTTCTCCTTTCTTTCTGTGCCAACTGGCATACCATACTGGGCCCCTGTGTGGCTCAACGTATTTCCAGCATTGTACGCCTTGTATACGTGAGGATATTGTATCTCTTTATGCATGCTAGGAGCCAGAGTAGCACTCTTATGTTCCAGATCCTTTTGTCGAAGAGCCTCATCTCTCTCAGCTTTAGTTAGAAGTCGGCCAGTCGGCCTAATTGTTTCCTGAGCAGCGAAACTTGAGGTAATTTCATGCCTATGAGATAGTAATTCAATGATAAATTCGAAATCATCGAACCCGACGATATCGGCAAGTTGAGACTGTAATTCGTCCTCGGATCGTTGAGAGTTCAATACCTCCAAGACTTGGGTTTGAAATGCGTCGGGGGATAATCCGTTCTTCTTAGAGGCAATAACAGAGCACTGTTCTGAAAACCAAGTTGGCCCATATTGACCGTCACCGGGTTGTCCATTGGCTTCTTCGATGAAATCGCTGCTATATAAATCTTCTTCGCTGTCATCTATGAAATCCCAGACATCGTCGCCGCTATTTCCAGAAGTGAAATCCTCATCGTCTAGGTCGAAGTCTAGATTAAGCTCAGATTCGATAGACCGATTCTTTCCTGGAAGTTTTAAGTCTGCTAGGGCAGCCTTCATAGTAGCAAACTGTTCCCGCCATTGTGCTTCCGCCTCGCTCATAGATGAAGACATTTTGGTGATCAATTGACGAGGGCAAATAAATGAGACAATTTGTTGATTTATAGGTACCTACCTTGGTAGATTAAAGATAAAAGAATAGACTTATAGCGCTCAGAATTTCCTAACGATAGATAATTTGTCGTTAAATTTTATATGAGCCCGACATAATCACAAATTTGTGAAAAAAGATGGATGAGTCTTGAATCTTGATGACTATTACGCCGGGGGGCTAGGTACCGTAACTGCCCTCCAGGGCTGTCAGTGAGCACTGCAGGCAGTTGCGTACCGATATTTTAGCGCACTGATTGATTCCCCAGAATTCCAAGTCCCGCTATTGGGAGGTACTACGGCCACCACGGCCCCACTAAGTCATGTACTTACGCCTAAAGAGGAGCGTTGAGTACATGTGACAAAGGCTGTGACCGCTGACCTCACCTCCGGGGCTCCTGCTTGTTATCCATCCATGGATGTATCCTTGAATCCCTAACTTTCTTGGTTTCGAGGTTATGCTACTATCTCCTGAATTTTATGCTCCAAAGTCAACACCGAATAAACATCAACATATTCAGAATTGACCATTTCCGTCCTATCCATCCCTTCGAGTCGTAGTCTCCTCTATCTAGCTATCTGTCAACATGAAGCTGCATTACATTGGAGTATGTATACCTACATATCTACACCCCGGTCGCCAATCTCGAGCGTCGACAACGGAATTGCCTAGAAGACATACATACAAATCTACACATAGCCGTACCTATATGACAGTTAACTAACATGGCATTTTCATACAATTAGATCATCAAGAACGACAGCAAGCCAGGCATTGAAATATGCGCTGAGAAAGAGCTAAGCGCCTACTCGCGCTTCACCCGTGCAAAGTACGACCCGGCCCACCGCCTCCGAATACAGTATGAAGAGATAGGGCTAACCCGAATATCAACATAGCTATGGCGAATTCATGACCATGTTCGCGAAGACCGTAGCGGAGCGGACGAGACCGGGACAGAGACAGGATGTTGAGGAGCAAGGTGCGACCGCCAATCCGAAATCATCCCAGACAACACAATAAAGACGAACAGAAGAACTGATTGGCATTACCTCGCCGGAACACAGACTACACATTCCACGCATACGGACGAACGGAAGGCGTCTGCGGGATCATGATCTCCGACCACCAATACCCAGCCCTAGTAGCGCACCAGCTGCTATCGAAGGTGATGGATGAGTTCCTCGCAGCGCACCCAAAAACATCGTGGGCGTCAGGGCAAACCGTAACCATGCCAGAGCTGCAAGACTACCTGGTGAAGTACCAGGACCCGCACCAAGCCGACAGCATCCTCAAGATCCAGCGCGAGCTCGACGAGACCAAGATCACCCTACACAAGACCATCGAGAGCGTTCTCCAACGCGGCGAGAAGATCGACGACCTCGTCGCCAAGAGCGACGGCCTGAGCAACCAGAGCAAGATGTTCTACCGTACGTTTGATATCCCCCCCTCCTTACCCATTACCCCCCACCCAACATCTTATCTCTTTTCCCTCTTTTCCCTCTTACCCATATCCCCACTCTTTCTCCCCTTTCGAGGGTGATGCTGACTTTCCCCGTCACAGAACAAGCAAAAAAGCAGAACACCTGCTGTGTTCTCATGTAAACGTAACGCCATTATTGTAGCTAGCACTGGCATTGGCACCGGATGGATGAAGTGAACGGCATCAGTGTCTCATTTTAGCATAGCAACGAGACACGCAGTTTGGTGAACGGTTATGTGGATGGCCATTTTATTTCGTCTATCTATATCCGCGGGCGCTATTCCGCCCGAGCACTTATAGGGGAAGCGGTGGTGGGCAGAGTCATTCGTTGGCAAGTCAGGGAAAGAGGCAAGAGGACATTACCGCCAAGGTGTAGAGAGGCAGAGAGAATGAATGAGTTAAAGATTACGCAGACATGGCTACATAGAGAGCATCCCGACAGTCAAAGCGGGCAGGCATAATATGAAATGGTCACACATGATTACGTCGTTACGAAACTTATATATATTGGGGTGAAGGTGGTGTTTATTCAACCGCATAGGACCAGATTAGATCTAACTATCGCGAACCCGACCCCATCCCAATTACTCTCATCATATCTGCCCCAAGACAATCAGTCTAGTCATTCTTCTCCAATCCCATCTCTCCGTTCGACCTCCTCGGACTACCCAGGGTATCAAACGATTACCATCAAGGCACATCGTGCATTTCTCTCATTTCCCTCCGCGCTCTCGACAAAGTAAAAACGTATGGCATAAACGATGCGAGTCGCAGACTCTTTCCCAGATTCTATTATCCTCCGAAGGGTATATTCCCAGACACAAAGTAAACAAAAGCCCACCCCTCTTTTCCAAGGGAGAAGAAGAGGAAGAAAAAAAATAACAATAAACCCCCGAGCCGTTTTCTATAAATGCAAAATTCCTAGTGGGAGGCGCTACCGACGCCTAGAAGTCAAATGTAAATCGCGAGCAGATATGCAATGAAAAAAAAGTCGATGTGAAGATGTAGTAATTAGATATGGACCGAGCAATCTCATGCTCGTTCCAATACGACGCGCTCGCTCTTCCGATGCGCCGCCAGGTTAGAGTTGCTGGTTGTCTCTTCAGGCGTAATTAGAATCGGCGTCTTAGTAGTCGTTTCAGCGAGTCTCTCGTTCTGGCCTATAGCGATTTTAGGGACGGGGATTGGTTTAGAAGGGCTCCTCTGTGTCCTCGTAGCCGTTTGTAAGGGTCTCAGCATTTTTCGCTGCTGTCGAGATATCGAGATCTGCCGGGCGATCGATAACTCTACGGGGTTCATGTTAGAGCTATTCTCCAACAAGTCGTCCTCATCTTTCGAGTCCTGGCTTGTCTTCGAGGTTACGGATGTCGCCGGCGAAGAAGGCGGAGGCTTCCTATCGCTTGCCAAAGACGAGTTTGCGGTAGAGGGCGTTTGTTGTTGTGGTGTTATCATCTGCCACTTGGGCTCCTGTATGTACGAGGCTCTCGGACGTATAGACCCCGGCTTGACTACTTCAAATTCAGGAGACGACATCTCCGTTGGAGATTCCAGCACTAAATTCGACGAGTCGGGACTAAATTGGTATTCCTTAGGAGCATTGTTTTGCTCCCTTGCTCTAGCTAGAGTTGCAATAGTAAGCTTTCCCTTTGGATAGGGGCGACCAGAAGATTCTTTGAGATGATTATGCCTGGGCGCGTCATGAGATTGTATGTGATTATTAGGTGCAGTGTGATCGAAGGCCGCCTTTAAAGGCGATCGAAGCATTGCAGGAGAAGTATTAGATCGTGAAAGTGGTGATGGGTTAGAGGGTGGTGTTTGTGCTATTCTCTGAGGAGGAAATAAAGCAAATGCCGGCGACCCCGTCGCAGGTGATGTTACTCTCCTCGGACTCTTTAAAACTTCATGATGCATATCATGATGCTTTTCGCGATATTTTTCCTCCTATAGAATGAATTAGTACACGAATAATAGTAGAGTCTTGGATTTCTTACCTCTTCTCTTTCTACAGCATCTTCAATGCTCTTAAGCTTTTGAACCGTGGCTTGCCGTCTAGTTAACAGTGAAGGTTGTGACTGCAGTACGCTTCCAAACATGACGCTGTATCTTTCCATGGTGATATCCGGAATCTCAACATTCAGCAAGGGACTTGACAAACACTGATTAGTGTCCAATGCTATCGGGATTCTTCCAAAAGTCTCTTCGGTCTTCTTCCCGCTTGACCTAGATGTTGATCTTGGCACTTGTGGTGGGCTGTCATCATGAGGCAGTGTTTGAGACCTAATTACAATCGGTTTATGTTTTGGTGGTTTACGTGTACCAACAGTATTGCTCCTTTGCACATTTGAGTCGTACCAAGGCTGGGAAGTCATGTCTTGTGTCTGTTCTGGTTTAGACAAAACTCTCAGTTCGTTCGGTACCGGTCCTGCGAGAGATTGCTCTGATGGTTTCCTTCCAAATCTACCAAACAACTTCCACTTCGTCGACTGCTTCCTAGGTAAGGAGCCAGTAGAACTAATCCCAGATGCGGCAGGCGATACCAAAGATGGTGTCGGGATCGGCGGGGCGCGAAGAGTCGTTTGAGGTGCCCGTGAGCCACCGCTCACCGGGACGCTTGTAGGACTTCCAAGTGCCATGCCTATCTCCGAAGAACTAGTGTCGTTGAGAGACTCGGGGGTAGGCATCCTAACAGTTGGGACGGATATTTTGCGCGGAGGTGATGTCCGTGGGCTTATTTCTGGTGTAGGTAGTTGTCCCCGTGCAAAATTGTTGTATGATTTAAATCCAGCCCCGACCGCTGTTCGAGAGTTGATGAAAGAGTCGTCCCTAGATATCCTCTTGTCATACTTAAAACTGTTGTTGGCTGAACTATTGGAACTGAGGCCCCTCGATGAACTCGGTCTCACTGACATGTTGACTTCGGACGGCGGCGAAGGAGACTGAGTACGAGAGCAACACAGATTTGCACTTGCAAGAACACCCAGGTAAGGCGCACCACAATGATTATAAAACGGCTGTGGTAGGGCGGGATCTGATACACAACCTGGTTCCCAACCTAGTCCTCTAGGACGGGGTAGTCGGGGACGTGCGTCACGAACGCATCCGGACCTGCATGGCCCTCCATCGGCTGTCTGGCAACGGCACTAGCTAGGTACATACATACTCGGCTCAAATTGCAACCCCTACTTTGTACTACGTGTATAGTAAGTAGAGGAGTCAAATATGGACCTTGATAGATAGACTATTTGAGTTGTGGGTGCTGAGAGGTTAAACGTGTACTGATTCGTGGTCTTTACATATGAGGTAATTTCTATGATCATGCTCAATAAATTGGCCGTTCGCTGTTCGAACTAGGGGCAAGGGAAAGGAAGATACAAGCTTATTGGTAAGTGATGGACGATTGGCTTTAGTCCGAGGATTGTCAACGAATTCTTACCAGACGTCTGTTCGGATCATCGATTGCTTACCACCCACCATGAACCATCGGCCATGACGGTTGTGGCTGCTTGGGGGATTCCATTTCACTAAGATATGCAAGGTCAGAAAGGTGACAACGCTGAAGATTGTTTGAGGTTGATGGATCATGGGATGGTTATTTTGGAGGGGAGATCAACACGTAGGGTTCAGCTCCAGAATGCATTGTAGAAGACGTCAAGGGTGACCCATGTCTGCGTGGGTTCTTTACTCTGGAACCGGGGTGTTTGTTGGAATGATGTGAACGGAATCCCAGGGGGGATCGCGGGATTAGTGATGGTGTGGTGTATCAAGGCTAGCAATGAGCATTGATGGGGGATCTCCAGCTTGGTAGTTCGTTTGTATCTGGCCAACTTGACTTGGAAAGCTGATACAATACGCCCCTAAGAAACCGATCGAGCGAGAACAGACAGCTGCAATGTACTGTAAATAGTAGGAAATTGTTCGAGAAGCTTTTCGATACGGGGTCGCATTGCTCTCTGTACTACCAAGGGATGCCCTGAAGCAATGGTTGCTTGGCAGTTTGCCCCCGTGTTTTTTAAAATGGCCCGATGACCAAGGAAAGTCGACAGAGTCTCGGACGAGTGAGAAGCTCGGAGTTCTACCGAAGCCCATTAATGGTCGAGGTATGCGCTGTAATCTTGAAAATAAGAGCAAGGCTAGGAAATGAGAGGGGAGCCTCCTTTCATCTAGCTTGCAGCAGCGGTGTATAGAACTCGCATGGCATATTTTATATTACTCTCTTGTATTCTTCCATCTGATAGGATGGGAAACATGTTTGGCCAATAGCAAATTGTCAAATCTTGGTCGAACAAAAAGTTCAAAGATCCCTTGCAGTCGCTTCTTCCAATGGGATCGTCCATAGGAGAATTATCCCCGGAATTTTGTTTACTCATTTTAGAAGATGTCCCAATCAAATAAATGAATCGATTCTTGGGTTGTACGAGTTGACGGGCAGTATGTTTGAGCAGCTCTCGTATGGCTTGAGCCATCTTGCACATGCCGAGGCATAACTAGGTAAGCTCTCGTAAATAACTTGGAAGTTGATATCCCGTTATCAAATAGGTAGTTCGGCATTATGTCACGTAGCATTCCAGTAGCTTGTATGAATTATTATCCGCGTTAAAGTTCACCACCCGGTCCGGTTGAGATGACTTGGTAACTAAATATCGTTAGGACTGAAGAGTGACAGAGGGGTTGAGATCCTTGCTGGTGGTTTCGAAACTTGAGCTATACCCCTTTAGACGCTGTGAAACATGGAAGATTGCGAAATATGTACGTATCCTAGACTCCGAGAATGGTCTGTGCTCGGAGCTAATCGAGCTTGAAATCTTCAAATGTTCTTGAAGAAGGCACGCTAGGAAATATATTCCGACGAACAAATACTTGGGTACCTAGTAGGTATGGCAATTCGGGTGTTTTATCATCTTCGACGCGCGGCATCTTGTTTTTTTTTTTGTTGTTAGATCGGACTTACCAAGGTTATCTCAAACACGAGGATATCTTCCCAAGATAGAATTCACCTAGTATTTAAGCCTGATTCACATCAAACAACAATCTTCCGCAACTCCTTGTGATCAGTCCCGTCAAAATGGTATGAAAATGGTCCCAGGCGATCTAGCTCAGATCATTAGCGATTGACATACTAGCGATCGACATACTAGATCGCCCAAGACGATCTAACTTATGTACATCGTCGCCCATTCGAACCTTTAAATGGTTGAGGCGGCTACGCAAGGTTATGCTTAACGCCAATCGTCATGGATATAACGTATGTAGGTTATACTTAGTCCTTGTGGCTTTCCATCATCTCATGAAAACGATGCCGTACAATGTGTGGATAGCTCGGTCATGACTGGTGAAAGATCAGTATTTGACACATAAATTTCCGAATGGCTGAAGGGGACTATAAAAAGCATCCGGGTCTAAATTGACGAGATGAAATCCACCTGCTAAGTACGTACATACCTTGGTATAATTGTTAAGGTCGTCGTTAGGAATGTCGTATGGCGGGGTATTATATCATTGACACAAACATCATGATAGCTAATAGCCTCATGCTTAAGCACGTTGGCGGAATTTGAACCTTGTGGCGCCGATCTTACTATATGTATGCCTACATAATCCACATTCAAGCTCATCACTTCCTGGATGCTTACGAGGTATAACTTGCGAGGTTGAACCCTCCTCCGTGCTCCAAAAACCAATTGTTTTTATTAACATGATACCTATTACCACTACTCATAACTTGATGCTCTGTTCCCCACTAAGAGAATATCATATAGATAATGTTTGTTACTAATGATAGATAGGCTTGTGACTATCCAATGATGCCTTGACGATTTAGTAAGACGTTACCGAGGACCGTTACATATTGTATAATCGATGGTCCAAACACCAAGAGCTTTTCTTCTTACTTTATTACCTAGGTATGTCACGTTGAGTCGAAGACTTGAGATACTAACACTTAGAAGGCATCATCCTGGAAGATTGGTACGAAGTCCGAGGCTAGAATTCGGGTTACTACATACGTACATATGTATAACTTCGGACCTGTATTGTGCCTGACAATCACATCCTATTTAGGTCATCGGACTAGCTTTATCTTATTTAGGTCTTCGTCCCGAGTTTATTTTGACCCGCCGACAACCCGCTGGAGATATAGGTTCGACGCAAGGGTGAAAAGTATAATGCGAAGTTTATAACCTATAACCATGACTTTGCTTGAATCGGTCGTGGGGTAGAGCCATGATTACCTAAGTTCCAAGAGGTTGCCAATGCCGCCAATGATGCAATACCAAGTCAGCAATGATGGCGGTGAGTTGGTGGTGGAAGACATATCGTCAAACGGAGGATGTAGGATCGTCTTCATGCAGAATATTGGTATGGGGGCGGACAACGCGTTGCTAATAATTAGTAAACCATCCTCTCGAGGTTAGGACAAGCACAAATGGAGATGCCTGGTGGGAAATAATATTCGCCTATAGTGTTTTATGGTTTATAATGGAAATGTTGGTGCCTGATGTTAGTGTTCTTGGTAAGTATATTCTGTCTTGTCTGTGTGGATTGTGGATTACAATTCAAGATAGGCATCTTCGGGATCCGTTCAGTTACCATACTGCCACTGAGACAATCCATTGTCTCACATAAACAATTAAATAATCAAAATGTATAATTAATTTGCATGAATCATGTGGTTTCGAGTAGTACATGATCGTGAAGGGGAAAAAAAGCAAGTCGGCTTTACGTATGTGATGGTCGTACTAAGTAGGTAGAGATAATGGATATGATGGATACATAAATTGATGACTTCAACTTTTCATTGTTGTCTTTTTTATTTGGTCTTTCTAACCACTGGGCATGTTCCTTAGTAACCCGGTAATTGGAACTGACGTATGACGGCGGGGCGATGATGAGAGGATGATTTGTTGATTTGTGGCTGATAAATTGTGAGCTGCAAATATTGTTAGAAAATTGTTGGACTTTCCTTTCCCCCTTCTACCCCTGAGATGACGGAAAGCCACATAGTCTATTAATAATGCGCCACAATGTGGGCGGGCGGGCAGCAATCAAAAGTCGGTACCTGTAGGTACCTAGTAATCTAAACCCGAAAACAGCCCCTCCTTCAGGTCGTGCCCAGAGTGGTCACATCACCTAATCAGAACTGCGCATCCGTTTTTTTCTCTCATTGACATCTGAAGGCTCGTGCCAATTCTTCCCCCTAAACACGCCAACTTCCAGTAAACAACACATCGTCTCTTCTTCTTTCCCTCTTGCTCTTCCGCCAGCTACTCATCTCGAGATATACGCAAATCACCAACTCTAGCAACCATGTCGTGGCAAGGTAAATAGAACATTCCCCCCCTTTTGATATCTAGTAACCCCACCTTTGTTAAGGTGACAGGGCTGACCTTCGTCATAGCCTACGTTGATACCAGGTAATTATCACCATCGTCACCGTAACACGACGGCGTTATGCGTCAAACATATCCATACCGGTCTGCTAACCATTCCTGTCTAATGATAGCCTTGTTGGTACTGGCCATCTTGATAAGGGCGTCATCATTAGCGCTGCTGGTGACAGCGTCTGGGCCACCACTGCTGGGTTTACGGTATTTGATGATCCCTATTCTTTATCCTTCCTAACTTTTTCGACGAGATATATTGGGATAGGGAACAAATGCACACTTCGTTAAGTGTTATCGCGTGCGAAGGTTCCTGTGGCTGACTTATTTGGACTGATAGATTCAACCCGATGAGATGAAGAACTTGGTTAACATTCTAGCCAAAACTGGAGATGCCGAAGACAAAGCCTGGTCGGCCGGCATCCATGTTGCAGGCGAACGATACGTAATGACTCGATCAGAGGACCGAAGCGTCTATGCACGACAGGTGGGTTCATATAATAAACATCTTACTTTGATCAAATAGTTGACCGGAGTACGCAAAATCATAGGGCCGGACGGGTATTGTCATCGTCAAGACGAAGCAAGCGATCCTGATCGGCCACTACGGCGAGGCTCAACAAGTCGGAAACGCGACCCAGACCACCGAAGCACTCGCGGACTACCTTATTAAGGTCGGATACTAGACGTGGTATTCATTGGGGATAGCTCGTATCGTGTCGAGGGTTGTAGACGGGCGTGGCGTGTGGATAGCGCCAGAGTGGGATAGGATTAATGCCTGCTGTTCTGGGACTGCAGAGCAAGGGGGATGAGTTTAGCAAGAATTTTCTGTTGTTGATGTCATACAACGCCGAATGGCGGCGGCGAAGGTGGCCTTGACTGTTTCGTCGTCCCTTTTTCTCCGAGACTATCATCGCATCATCTGCCGGTTCCCCTAGACTCTGCATAGGCAAATGACAAGTGGCCTTCTTTCTTCTTCTCGCACCGTTTTTCTTTTCACATGTAAAAAGTTACACAGGCGCCTTCTTAGCTCATGGCGAAAAAATGATCTTCACAGGCCTTGCGGGCTCAAATGTTCTAGTTTGCTTCTGGGTATCCCCGAACCTAGTTTGGCACTCCCGAAAGAAATCCTCTATACCGTCATATACAATATCATACAGACCTATCCTACTTCCTCATTAACGTTTCCGCGTTGAAGCTGTGTGACATAAAGGCATCGCGGCTCGGCCTCGTGAATAACCATTTCAGGTAGTGTAAAAGGGGTAGGCGGGCGGGTTATGTAGCTAGCTACAGCTATAGAATAATCCATACTTGTGGTCGTTCGGTCTATACGGGTAACTCGGCGTTTCGCCGCCCGCCAAAACCAGGTATACGATCGATCAACATGCCGATATAGGGTCCAACAACGGGTGCGTTACGAGCGAAACTCGCTATTGTGCCGAGGAAGTCGCCAAACAAAACCATAATACCGTACAACTCGACGCAAAAGCCGATTAGAGGCCACCGCATCAAGATTAGTAGGAGTCCGAGGAAGAAAGCAGCAGTTCCCTTAGCCTTCTGCTTCCGTGCGAAAAAGAGAAGCGTTTTTTGCGGGCCAATAATTATCGTGAGTCCGATCAGGAAAAGGATCTAGGCTGACGGTTAGGGGGAGAAAATTCGTAGTCTTGATATTCGAGTATGGCCGAGAAATAAGTCAGGGGAAAGGAGAGGGTGGCGTACATTGCCCATCGCAAGCCTATGTGCGTGTAAAGAAACGCTGTTAGAATAGCAGTCGAAGCAAACGTGCCAAATTGAAGTTTAAGGAGATATCCCTAGATAGGCACCTACATAGCTCGATCAAAGAATAGCATAACACCTCCGATTAGGAAGAAGCCTCCTATGGAACACGGATAACACCCCGCATCAGCGCCGCCGTAAAATACATGCATGCATGTGCGCGCGAGGTATCCCTTAGAGGACACGCGAGCACAGCTACATTTCGAATATCACGTACCGCCAGAGCAGAAAGCAACCCCAATCTCTATACGCGGTGTTAATATTTAGTCCGTGCTAATCCTAGCCTCTTAAGGACCCGAGACTCTCATATTTTGGTATTTCTTACTTTGGGTATCTGATAACCACATTGTAGGCATTTTGAATCGGTCGGATCTAGGTGGAAAAGAGGGAGATGTAGAGAAGAGGACGGTGGTCCTACTACATAGAGGTCGTCGCAACAGGCGTACACGAAATAGGAGGCTTATCGGCGAAGAGATGGGCGCAATTGGTCAATTTGCCGAAGCTTTGGGACTCGGGAACTTGTAATCGTCGTAAATTTCGAAATATTCAATAAGCTTGCGTCAGGGGACATTTTAGTTGAATAGAACACGAATCGCGGAATGAAACCTGACCCTTAAACGCGACAGCCGTGGATGGTGTGAAACAGCTGGTGGCAGCTGCTAATGGCTAGCGTACTTAAACCTAGTACTTCCTAGCAGAATTTTAGCTTCTACTATCTTCTTCCACAATAGACACCTTTTATTAGAAACACTGTCTATCGCTTCTACGCATGTCTCTTGGAGTTAATATTCACGACATTTTTGGTTTGCCAAAAGCTCTTGTCTATACACACATACTTCAATGTTCTGTTCGAATGAATATGGGCTTGAGCTTCATATCACTGGAGCTTAATAGATTAGAATGATGGTAAGAGTTGAGAGTTTGGAGTTGATATATGTTTTTATTAACTGAACGCTGTCGAACTGGCCTTCCGAAGAAGGCCAATTGGCAATTGCTATGATATCCTGCCGCGGCGTCCTTAGCTCTCGAGCTATGGTCACTGAGATTGATCATCCCCATTCATTCTCGGTACCCGTCAGTTACAGGCGGAGAACAAACCCATTTTCCTGATCACGATTAAGCCGGAGCGTAACCTTACATCGGTTGTCGAGAGGTGACCGATGCGTAGGATAGGCTTGACTTTGTTGGTCGAACATATGTATATGTGCCGTTGTTCCTTTGGCCAATTGGCCTCTAATTCCCCAAATAATAGATATGCCTCTAAACCCTCTAAAGATTAAAGGACATTGCACATGGTGTTTGTCTTTGTAAATCCTGTAGCCGAGGTGGAAATGACAAGGCAGAATTAAGTAGAACCATAATGCTTGATAAAACCGCTTGCATACATCTCGAATCGCCGAATTCTCTTCATTTCAAGACCGTGTGTGCACCTCTGGCCTCCAGGTACTGCTCGGCTACGCCCTGTGGTAGAGTGCGGATAAAGCCGAAGACTTCCCTGCTGTTGTATCGTAGTCGACTTTTGGGATCTAAGTAAGGAGCAGGGAGACCAGTAACGTCGCAATACCGCTTCGTGTGTGCGAGTGAAGGTGCCGACTCGATGTTCGTGTACGTCGCGCTTGGTGCCGCCGAGACCGTCGCTCCTCCACTCCCACCAGTTCCACCCGGTCGCAAGCTCTTTTCAAGAACTAGCTTCGACAAACTACGTGAAGCCTGGGCAAGATTCGGCTGCAAGTTCGAGTTGTTGTTTGCACTAGTAGCAGACTGCTGCGCGGGCGTCGAAGAACCGCTAGTTGAGAGCCCGTCGTCAGCAGGAGTGGGAGTAACGGCACCGCTATTATCCTGAGGAGTAGCGACGATAGATGTAGCCTCCTTGCGAGAGGCATCGCCAAGGATGGTCTTAATGTTCTTGTTGCGCCGCTGATTAGGTCGCCAGTGAGGATTCCGGAAGCTCTTGTGGATGGAATGGATGTCGAGCTGGTCGATGAGCTCCTGATGCGCAATCTGTGCTTCAGTCGGGGCTGCCATTTTGGTCGATTGAAGGGAAATGTTGTTTTGGAATGATGTTTATCGAGGCTGAGATTCGTTTATGAAGGAGGTATGTTGAAGTTTGTTGTTAGATATAGTATGGTTCTTATTAGATATGATCGATGACGCCCTAGTCACAACTATTTAGGTACCTGGTATGCAGCTAAAGGTGCTAAAAGAGCTTGGAAAGAACCACGCAAATTCGATCGTCTTAGGCCACCGCTTATCTAAATGACCCATGCAACTGCGCTATTCCAGATTGTTAGTACCTACACCTGAACTCTTCCACATCCCACCAAAGAACAAGTCAACAATAAAGTATAAGCAAAAGAGTCAACTTGAAAAGATGGTATTTCTTTCCTATTTTATTGACATAATAATGAATTAAAATGAGCTGACCATGCATATAGGAGAGCCCTCACGAGCATCAACAGAACCTGCTCCTCTCGCGTATCATCACCAATGTTGTAAGTGATATATCATGGCTCTCAACCCCACTACAAGTCCAGACAGCTTATAGCATATAAAGGAGAAACTCAACGAAGCAATCGTCGTTATGAACAAAAGTCTTCAGGAAATCAACGTTCAGAACATGAATATCGAGCTTGTAGCCCAGATGTTCAAGAATTATCAATCCAACGTGCTCTTCCACTTAGAAGGTGAGTCGCATTTTACCTAATTGACCAGCAAATTCCAAGCTTGTAATTTGTTCTAAACTTCTCAAACAGCCACCGACAACTTGAAAGAGCCCATATAAGTTAGCTCAATACCGAGGGAGAATTTGGGTATACAAACTCTTCGACAATTAGGAGACAGTCCTAGGTGTTCTGTACGAAACTCGAGACAGCTATAATAAGCCTCGGTCTAGTAGACACTCGACCTTAAGTCTATAGGAACTCATGAAGTTTAGGAGTTTCTGTCTATAGTTAATGCTTTTGCAGTAGATCCTCGATGATTCCCGAATAATAAGAATCAACCAATCAAGCACAAATATTAAAAGGGCCACCTTCTACTCTGTGCCTACTAGTAGTATGTAGTATATTCGCGATCTTTAATGTGAATATTCGACTCCCTAGCCTAATGGACGCGATGCTTATACATAAAGTTTTCTTAATAAATAGTACCTATGTACAGCACCTAACCTTGTAGTACAATCTTAGTGGATCCCACTGAATATAGCTGCCAATGGGGATCTTTTACAGTGTCCCGACATCCGACAGTAGCAAGGGCAAGCTCTACCAAGGTTTGTCTGTTCGTCAGCCTTGCATCGACAAACGGTTCAGAGAAAGGAAGGAACTCGAAAAAAAAGTTCACCATTCATGTAACAGCATAGATTACGCACATAGATCGCATAATTTGTTATCAATTGATAAAGCAACTAATACAAGGTCAATCATAGTCCCATTTTTGAAAACCTCCAACTTGCCACCTACAACAACTTGAACTCAACTCAGCCATGCAACAATACTGCCAACTTCCTTAACTATCACGACCGCGTATCCCAATAATATGGCGCCCTCCGCGATCGATATTCCTGCGCTTCCCGTGCGCCAGGAAAAGACATATCCGCCCGCCCGAATCTACGATGCGAAGGAAACCAAGTTTGAGAAACCAACTCCTGCTCAGCCTGATGGTCTCGAAGAGGCTCTGGCAAAGCCTGCCGGTACCGTCGCTATCGTCATCGACAATGGGTCGTCTGCCGTTAGAGCTGGGTGGTCATTCGAATCGAAGCCACGATTGAGCATCCCTCCTATTATGGCCAAGTATCGAGATCGAAAACTTGGTAAGACCTATTCCTTCGCAGGCTTCGATTGTTACGCCGACACGACTGCCCGTGGACACATCAGAAATGCCTTTGAAGCTGGGACAGGCATTGTCAGCAACTGGGACGTGGAAGAGCACATTCTAGATTGGACGTTTCTGAAGCTAGGAATGAACAACAACGACGGTTCTATTGACTTGCCTATTGTCATGACTGAGGCCGTGGCCAACCTACCTTATTCACGAAAATGTAAGTTCTCAAAAACCCGTTTGCCTCAATCTACCTAACGTCTCATATAGCTATGAATGAAATCATATTCGAATGCTACCAGGCCCCGTCATTTGCAACCGGCATCGATTCTCTTTTCTCCTACCGTTACAACAAGGGTTCTACCGGACTAGTAGTCTCTTCCTCATATAGCTCTACCCATGTCATTCCCGTGTTCGATTCGAAGGCTATGCTAGCACAGGCTATCCGATTAAATTGGGGAGGATGGCATGCTGCGGAATACCTCCTGAAGCTCATCCGTCTCAAGTACCCGTCGTTCCCAGGAAAACTCAACGCCTCTCAGGCCGAGCATATGATCAGAGATCATTGTTATATATCCCAGTCATATGATGACGAGCTACGATCTTATTTAGACTGGACTGGGCTAGAAGACCGCGATGTCGTAATCCAATATCCCTTCACAGAAGAAGTGATAATCCAAAAGAGCGAAGAAGAACTCGCTAAGATAGCCGAGCGAAAGAAAGAGAGTGGGCGACGACTACAAGAGCAAGCGGCTAAGATGCGCTTAGAAAAGCTAATGAGGAAAGAGCAAGAGTTGGAGTATTACAGAAAATTACAAATAAAGATAAATGATGCGAACAAGAAGGACACGAAACGCCTTCTTGACGCAGAGGAGATGAAGGATGAGGCGCATCTTGAGCGTACAATTAAAGAGCTAGACAAGTCCATCAAGCGAGCCCGTACGAAGGACGTGGGTGGCGATCCAGAAGAGGAGCAGGAGGAACCCGACTTCAGCCTCCTTGAGGTGCCTGATGACCAATTAGACGAAGCTAGTCTGAAGCAAAAGCGGCATCAGCGACTTTTAAAATCAAATCATGAGGCACGAGCACGTGCTAAAGCCGAGAAGGAAGCCGAGAAAGCGCGTGCTGCAGAAGAGGAACGGTTGGACATGGAGCGACGGGTGAATGATCTAGAGGGCTGGCTCGACGAAAAACGAGTGGCGCGTAACCTTACGCTACAGAAAATTAAGGAGAGAGATCGCCTAAAGGCAGATCTCGGAAACCGAAAGTCGCTAGCTTCACAAATTCGCATGAAGTCTATCGCGAATCTCGCGTCGGATAACCCGAGAGGCAAACGCCGTCGCGGCGGAGACGACGATAACTTCGGCGCAAACGACGACGACTGGGGTGTGTACAGGCAGATCCAAGTAGGCGAAGGTAGTGACGACGAAGAAGGCGAGGAAGATCTCGAGGTAACCCTTAAGACGCTCGAGGAAGACCTACTTCGTTATGATGAGGGATTCACACACGAACATACGTGGGAGGCACAAAACGACTGGAACAAAAGCCTCCTACACGCATTTCTGCGTGGGCCCCGACCCTTCGACCCGTCTTCCCAAGCAGAAACCCATCAGATCCACCTTAATGTCGAACGCATACGGGTGCCGGAGGTCCTCTTTCAGCCTTCAATTGCAGGCGTCGATCAGGCGGGCCTTGTGGAGATTGCTGGCGACATCCTTACGCAACGGCTCGTGGGCATCACAGGACTAAACCGTGATGACTTCTTGAAGGATATCTTCCTAACGGGCGGTAATACGATCTTCGATAGTTTCGACAACCGCCTCCGCCAGGGTCTCACACCGCTCCTACCTATAGATGCGCCGCTTAACATTCGTCGCGCCGGCGACCCGTTGCTAGATGCGTGGCGCGGCGCCGCTCAGTGGGTTGGCACGCCAGCCTGGAAGACGGCTACAGTGACCAAGGCAGAGTATCAGGAGAAGGGACATGACTACTTGAAGGTATGTTTTTTATTGTTTGTTTTATTATTTTCTCTGTTGTACGGCGCCCGTATAATGCGTAAATTATCCAGCCGAAGATCTACGGCAACGTTGGTTGAAAAATAATCGCGACTCTTCTGTTTCGACAATACTCGATTTTGAGAACTTCGTCGACAGACGATCTATCCACACGCTCGCCGTAGATCTAGCAGCCCTTGTTCCATCCCACAAACAAAAATCCAACTCCCAATCCTATGTTTTCTTCAAGGACAGAAGACAAAAATAAACTTCGTTGTACAAGCTAGCTTGTTTGTTGTTTGACACTTGAACTAATTCCTGATTTAAATATAGGAACATGATATGGGTAACTCCTATCCCTAGAACCCACGCTTTCGGCAACGACCATCCGTTAGTCCTGCCCGATTCGGACCCACGACAGATCACGAAGGGTAAGGGTTTCTTCTGCTTAGGTTACGTCGAATCTCCGCTCGGAGAAACGAAGGACGGGGGGGAGGAGGAGGCGATGGAGGAATGACAAGGGGACAAGGGGAGGACAACGCAAAAAACGGAATGTGGATTTTTTACTTACATACTGCTATGTACCCTTCAAACGTCGCCTGCCTATCTACCTGCCTGCCTGCGCGCGCGCGGATCGTCGTTCGGAATCATGTATTTTAAATGGTTTTACCAGAGCAAAGCAGGCTGAGGATCGGGAAGTTGCCCGCTAGGCGGATCTGTCACCGCAGTCTTGGCGGGGATGGGACGATCCTTCGGACTAGGTAGGCTACATCGCACCATCTCGTCGCAGCGGTGTAAGCAAGGATAATATAGGTACCTATCTTATTACCTCTTATAGCTGGCGCGGATGCGATCGATTAATGAGGGAAGACAAATTTCCACGATATCTATAGCAAGCTCCTCGTCCTAGATAACGATAAATAATGAAATAAAGGCAATAGGGAAATCTCCATACTTATATAAGTACTTATACTGGTAAATTTTGATTTTACGACAAGAATGGAAAAGGACGTTTTACACAAGCAAGGAAGGTCTGCTTAGCAAATATACTTACGATGATTTATATCACGTAATTTACAAATCGCAACATTGCTCTCACATCGAGACCACGATAATATAGCACATAGAAATATCTCTCCAGGCGAATGCATATACCATTCAGAACGAAACTTAATTCGTTAAATTCCGTGGTACTCACTAAAGATCTCGCGAGCGTCGCCCGCTAAGAATGCTCGGCAATTAAAGGCCCATCTCTTCCTCCTCCAAATCTCGAATATCAGAACCACAACGTATTCGCATAGGCGGACGAGCTCAGCTCGCACCATAATACGTAGCCGACGCTCGATTCCCTGCCGAATAGTAGGTAACTCTCCTATCGTACCGCCTTTGTTGCCCCGTGGTCGTGCCGGGGATGCAGTAATAACCATCTATAGCCATTGCGAAACATCCGTCCGCCTCGGCACGGCCGTCGCAACCTGAGGTATGATGCTCTCAAACGCCTTAACCCCTCCAATTGTTCGAGAAAAATAAAACCATGCGAGCCTTTAACGCCACGTTATGACAGGTATAAGATTAGGCTCATAGCCGGGATCGAGATCTCCTGTTTTGTTCTCCCATCCGCCTTTCCTTCTTCGTCCCCACCAAGTTCCCACGATGGGCTCTAGATCCCATAAAAGCTGCCACTACCGGAACCATTTCTATCGAAAGGAACTCCTCGGAAATCGTTCAGTCCGGAATAAGTGTACTGCTGCTGATGATAATTGTCTTCTATACGCTGGTTTCCTAAACCGTAGGTGGCCTGTTCCCCCGTCTGAGATGACTAGGCTCGCAGTGACGAGGGAGCCGGTAACCCGTCTTGCGATAGCTGTCTGCGGATTTCTTCAGCAGTTTGCGTGTCTTCGTTAGCCTCTGCCTTATAGGCCGGTTTCGAGTACAACCCATCCGCTGAAGGTTCTCGAGCTCTTAGCCCCGTCACGGCTGCGGCGACATCCGCTAGAGTTCCGGCATTACTATTGCTGGAGCTCGGTTCAGGGGCGGTGCTTGCGTGTGCGCCGCGAGTGCTAGTAGATGCCGCGGTAGGAGGCGTAATGTTCATATTAGGCGGCGGCTGAGGTAATTCGACCTGCAATTCCAAGAGGCGAGACTGTAATTGTATTACATACTCGCGTAGCGCATAGTTGTCGTTCTGGATCGCCTTGAAGCTTTGCTCCATCTCTGAGAAATCACGGACTTGCTGTTCCAACTTCTTAATGTAATGCTCCTTTCTTTGTCGAAAGGCACGCTAAAAAAACAGGTTAGTTACGTAATGACACGCACTACTATGTAATGAGTCTCGACACGGTGGAGCCAAGCTAGTATGCACTAGCCGTGTACACCGAACAAGTAAATAAGATGCTCGGCTCTCTAACCGTATTGAATACGGCGCGGCTCCAGCTTGCAAATCATTGAAAAATAAGGGAAGAGGTCCCACTCACCTGAGCTGCTCTGTTTTGGGCGGCTCTCTTCGACTGAGATAATTCGCGCTTGGCCTTTCGCCCGTCGGTCACAGAATCATCAGGGTCGTGCCCTAGGAGGCCTTGGGCAGTCATACCGGACACGGGAGATCCAGAGACTGGACCGCCGTCGTCGGACGGAGGTGATACTCCTCTTTGCATCATATCAGATGCCGACACGTCCACAGAAGACGTTCTAAATCGAGGGTGAATATGCGACTGTACCTCTACACCAGAACCGCCGTGACCATGCGCTTTTGTTAATGGTTGTTGTATGGATTTCAGGGCGGAACAAGCAGTAGCGACAGTGGATAATGAAGGTGGCGCCGACGCGGATGGTGAGCTAGCTGAATAATTTGCGTCCTGATCGAGCTTTGCGCGCAATTCAGAATCGTCTGAAACAATTATGTTATGTCAGTAAAAAAATGAAGATCAGTGAGGAGCCGGGTATATGTCTAAAAATGGGAATAAGAGACATAAAAAAAGGTATCAGAGTTTAAGCCACGAAGCGAATGAGGCGGACTACAGACCGAATATGTATGTAAGTGTAGGTAGGGAAAGCTTGTCAAGGGTGTTGGCGGGTATTTCGTAATGGATGTGATATGGGGCACCGGAAAAGCAAGTGGATCAATCCCAGATTGACCTTGCAACGCGACCCCGAAGCCGTCAAAAGTAACAACAGAGAGAAAACTCCTGGCGCCAGCATATGAGGTATGTCTGATTACATGTTCGCAGCGAAGAGGTGACCTCAAGTGACTTAAAGCGACTTAGACGGTCAGGGCAGAAGCTGGGGGGTGATCCAAGGGTGTGTGCCTTGCGCAGTAATGCGGCGTCACGGTGGAGGGGTGGCTATAATGGTACAAGGGGTGTGGGGGTGTTCAGGTTTCGATGATGATGATGGTTGGAAAATCTAGTGTAGCGCCAGACAAAAGGACTAAAAAATGAGCGGCAACTTACCAGTTTGGCCGATGTTATTCTGCATCTTGGGTGTCTGAGTCAGCATCAAGATTACGATACTTTCTGTGTGTGGTGACGACTTGTGAGACCGTTTTACTGCAAGCGAAATACGCAGGGAAATACGGGGTCGCGGCAGGGACGGAAACGGTTCCGTCCAAAACGCCAAAACGTAGAGAGGAGCGCGCGCGACAGCTCCGCTCGGAGTAAGGACGGCGTTTATCGTCCAGGGGTGGAAAAGGTAAATTGAACACCGAGTACTAGGTACCCTATGTATGTGGTGCGTCCACCCTAGGATGTGTTTTATCGCACACCAAGGTTTGAGACGAACGTTGTGGCTGGAGTGAAGAAGGGGTCACGATAGTACCTGGGAATGTTTCTGGGTGTTTCTGGGTGCTGAACTGACCAACAACGAATAGTCCAGGTAGTAAGTAGTAATAAGTAGCGACGTCCTAAGGCGTACTTTGTCAAATACGGACGAGGCGACAGTATTATGGTTTTAATGTCTTAATAATTGCACGCGCCCGCAACTATGGATATCAATATCCGCCGATAGGTAAAATGTTCCGTACGTTCCAAAGGTTGAATGCGCCTAGCGGGGTGGCTGCCGAAGTTGATGAGTCAAGGTAGTAGTGTCGATAGTCAATAGAGGGAAGCTCGATATTTGCTGAGTACCCTGACAACCTTAGCACCGAAGGTATGTATTCCCGTATGTATCCCTAGTGAAATTCTGCGAGTAGGTAGCAGGACGATTAGACCAATGCGAGGCCCCGGATTTCCTAGTCGTATAGCCTACCCAATCTGGCGTCGGCAGAATTGAAAGTGACCTCACTGCGTCAAGGACCCAAGGACCCAGTGATACCCGTTGCTCCACGTGACCGATCTATGGTAGTAACAGATTATTCATCGATGTTTAATAAGTCAGGTTGGTTAATAAGTTCGGAATGGTGAAGTAGATAAACAAGTGTATGTAAGGATAGAACACTTCGAAAGGAAAAATAAGAAGGGACTGAACGTAAATGTGAAATGCTCGGTCCCGTGGCTGGTGCGCAGAAACTAAACAGTGCCACACAGTGTTTAGCTTAAAACCCGAGCTATTACCAATAAAGAAAAAAGTTAGTAAGGTGCTAAGTAAGTGGATATCGAACTGCTTGTGTTGGTTAATACCTACTTAGTACAGTACAGTATGCGGATTATGGATGACCGAAATGTCCGAAGGGGAAAAAGAAGGAGGCACCTACGCGCTAGGGTGAATGATCAGAAAGTGAAGTCAATGTGGTTTGTCAGCGCATGCAGCTGCTAATTGTGCCACTGACACCACTGGTACCCGTACGTAGCTTCCGTAGCTTCCTCCCACGGACTACTACCAGCCAAGCAATCAACAGAACGAATGGAAATTGAAATTATAAGGTATTATGTGGATATTGTGGATTTGATAGCTGACCGAATCCGAATATTTTACTAATTAACATGTGCATGTATGTATGTATGTACGTGTGTGTAGGTAAAAAATCTCAATTATCCATTTCATAGGATCCTAAAGATAGCTGGAGAAGTTTGCGTAACGAGAGTTTTCTAAGAGGTAGTTAGGTAGGTAGTTAGGTAAGTAAGTACCAGTGATTGAACTGCCGGAGGGAGAATTTGATTTTCTCTTTGAACTGGATGATGCGCGTTGGTGGTGTTGGGGTGTACACAATTGGAATGATGTGTGAATGAGTGGTAGGTGTTGTTTCTTCGTAATCAATGTTGGTTTGTCATTTGTGTAACCTGACTAATAGCAATATAACCACAACAATGAGGAAGTTGCAAATTGATACCCGAAACAGATGGTAATCACAGGTTAAAATCTCCTGTCTACTTACTTACTTCATGCTACTGTACATCACGAAGGCTGCTATGCAGCATAGCAGCTTCCTTCCCATCAATGATACCTCGCAAAACTCGGTTTCCGCGCTGTCGGCCGAGGCAACTTCTTTCAGTTCAAGTTCACTGCTATTGTCATGACTACGCTTGTACTTGATCCGTACCTGCCCCGTCTTTCATCCATCTGCCGTCGCACATAACTATGAGTCCCCCTTCCATTCTGAGTAATTCTTCTCACTCCACATTTACGTCCGTATGTACATGTACTTTCTTAGTACGAAACCACAACAACCCCCCAATATATTTGGAAGTACATAGCACCTTTGCTTCAATGTTTCGCGTCACATAAACAACCCTCGAGCAACCTTAAAAGTAAGCATCCATTCAGTGTACGCAGATTAAATACGCGTGGTATAAGAATGGATAAACATCTACCACACACGAAGTGAAATATTAGGTAAAGTATTTGTTTCCAAGTCGTGCTACTGAGGCTGAGTTGATGAAAAGACTAGTAATTAATAAAGATCGGACTTTTTTTGCCTTTTCTTTTTCGTCCCTTTGTGTGCTTTTTCGGGTTTGGGAGTTCGGTTGCAATTTTCCCAACTATGCGCACACCCCTGGCGTTAACTTAATACAGTTTTCGATGTTGATGTTCCCCTACACCTTGGTTTTTCTTGCTTGCAGGTCTTAGAAAGCTTCGCATC
Source organism: Annulohypoxylon maeteangense (assembly GCF_022496945.1). NCBI lineage: Eukaryota > Fungi > Ascomycota > Sordariomycetes > Xylariales > Hypoxylaceae > Annulohypoxylon > Annulohypoxylon maeteangense. The sequence continues at coordinate 3,273,823 of NW_025953248.1, read as the reverse complement.
TTCTCATCCTTCTTGGTGCTCGCTTCGTTTACGTAAGGCGTGTTACGCGAAGTCAAATAAATCAAGGTCTCAAGATACATATGTGCTCGCACTCCTACATTCCTATTAAAGGACATACATAGGTATATATGTTCATCAACATATCATGATTTGGTACTTACCGCCTACCTGCGTGTTTTCCCACTATCTATCGTCGATTCAGCTCGAGGAGATAAAAAAAAAGTCAAAGCAAAAGTTCCAAACGTGTACTTACGTAATGCATCAGGCTAAAGATGCCCTCGCACCTCGTTCGAGTGCACGGTTTATTAGTAATAAACCATAAACCACATACATCCCTGTTCTCTTGGCGGCCTAGTATCGAGATGTACAACTTTTTATGTGCAGGGTCCCTTGCGACGCCCAGCTGATTGGGCAATGAAACGACGGGAGTTCGGCGGACTAGGTGGAAAAAGGGAATATCCAAGGGTGTTTTCCGTAACACGATCTGATTGATTTTCCACCGTACCGTATAGAAACGGTTAAGAACAAATGATCAGGGATTATGAATTATTTCCGGGCAGACTAGTGAATTTCACGAATCAAAAGTCTTGGAATTTAGTTGCCTCAATCAATGTTAGCGTATATCCACAATACTTATTAGGTACCTAGCGCGCGGCGCACCGCATAGTATTAGTAATAATGATCGCGTGGAAATCCGTAAATTATGTAATCTTCGCGCACTGCTGCTTTAGGTAATCTTCGAATGTCGATGAGATTAAAGTCCGGAGCCTCAAAAGCTTTTGAAACCTTGGAAGTGTTATTGATTTCCTTTTTAGGCAATATACGCCGTAAATAAGAATAAAACGCGAATATCGACTATTATCGACTAAGGATTGTCCCCATACGCCGTAATCAACAATGGACGATATCTTTTTGATGACATATTACATACTTAAGTAGGTACCTACTTCCATACTTCCTACCTAGTACCTATCTACCTACCTAATACCTACCTACAACATACCTACATACAATAATATGGATGTATAGAAGCATGTGTGTAGCATGGCATATAGTCCATGTATCTATGTATGTAGGTAGTTAGAGGTAGTCAGGTAGTTAGTTAGGTAGTATGCGGTATGTGGTATGTGGTATGTTGGATCTCGCATAGCACCGTCCAATCCCAAACAACCTACAAGAATCGAGATTGATTCGCAGGACAATATATTCCCGCACCTCCCCAGGAGCCTTGGCATTCTGCGGCGGTCGTCGGCAACAAGGACTTCCTCGTTTTCTTCTATGCTCCAGCTCAAGAACTTCTCTTGTCGCTCACCATATCTGGTTTTTTTAATTGCGCGTCTCCTACAGCTCGCTTACTCTATTCGCTGCCAAGAAAGCAGAGACATTATGGCGTCTACATACGTTACTAGGTAGACAACCCTAAGGCGGAAAGCCGGTTCTATCGCGTTGTTTCTTTAGTAATCCTGTCGATCTATCCCCTCCGCCATCCGCACCTACCAGATATTAAGAAGTTGTGTCACTTTATCAGCCATTTTTGCCTGATGTATTGGCGTCGTTAGGAAAATGCCATATTTTGGTAGGGAATCGTCCGGCTCTTAAACCGTCCCGTCCCGCCATGATCAACATAACCAGAACCAGAGCCAGGTCCAGAAGGATTCGCACAGTTACAATGCAAGAAAGGCATTGTTGGCTGATATTGCCTATGTAGGTACCTACTCACTTGTTTTCTCACTTGCTTTCTCACTTATCATTCTGTGTAACAGTTCTCTCATGTGTTGCTTTCGTGGATGACAAGACAATTGAGTTGCTACTAGGTATTCCCGTATAATCCTTCTTGGTTGCACAGTACTATGAATCTGCAACTTGACAGTGAGTAGTATTGTAGTATTGATGCCTGAAAATGGTTTGTTGAACTTTTGTTTATGCAGAAAACCTCCAGTCTCCGTGCCGCACGACCGCCCATTGCTTGAAATTGGAGAAGAATCCGGTGATGGAACTCCGCCAAATTCTCTTAACCCCGTCGCCGTTAGCTAGCGGTGTCCTATCATCTCTCATACCATTCAGTAGTTTACCCACACGCGCTTGCGAATTGAATACTAGCCCAATCTGATTTTGAACATGTCGGCTCAATTATAGGTACTAGTTTACTTATAACTAGAGTTGGAGATTATTAACTACTTTCGACGCTCGACGCTACTTCACGTCATGCCAGCATCACCAGACACATTAGACGAAGAGTTGATCCTGGATAGTGACAAGACGGACCATCCGATCAGCATAGGATTAGTAATCATCGTGTCCTATACTGACAACCAAGTCTTGTGTTGCAATTTGAATGCAGAAACGTGTCGCCCTCGGCCCGGAAATGCTGTACCACTGGGCGGCAATGACCAACACGCCAACACTGTTACGTCTCACGAACCAACGTTAAATTCAAATTTATACATAGCAACATAACATAAGCGAGATCAGCTCAAGACATCGAGCCTTACACTTTGAACGAAGTTTGAATAGGCTTTCCCAAACAATAGATATTCGGTGAGTGGACGGGAAGAGTCAGTACATCTTTACGGTTTGCTCTAGCATAGGGATTCCACCTTTTCAAGAGATCCATCTTAGCCACCCCGGAGATAATACTAACCCGCTTTCTTAGTATTGCCCGTTTAGGTCCTTGGTGGCTAGCTATGCCAATTACACAGAATGACTAATGAGCTCAGGACAAGTCATCTCTTAAATCCAGCCAGTCACGATCCGTTAGACTGTGAAAGGGACCGATTAGGAATGCGGAACGTAAGTTTATCAAAGTAGTATGGGCAACGTTGGTGCTGACATTGCATATTATATGTGTGTGATCTACGCACACCCGTGCTGGGGTTAGCTGTAATACCTATGTCACTATAGGGGTAATTTAAATATTACTGTGACTTAGCACCGGTTATGGCAACTTGTACGGCTTTTCTCTCTATTCGCGATACGGCAGCGTCTTTCATATGACTGAAAGTAACCGCATTCATCACACTTTGACCTACTCTTAACTACCCAGCCCAAGAAGCTAAGAATCTAGGTTGTGTGGCTGGAATATCAGAAGTCTGCGGAGTCAGCTTCAAAGGTGATAACGGACTAAATCACTTCTCGATAGAATAATGAAGCTCCGGTGGCGTCCTCGCTAGAGAATCACTTATCGTGGGCTGTCCATTCTGATACAAAACTTCCGATCGAGCGTTTAGCTTTGGGCCAGGATTATAGTTCCATTTAGTCGAGGACTTTGTTTTCTTAAATTTCCACCGAATTTGGAGTCTGGGGCTTTAGGAGACGGCGAGGCGATGGCTAGATTTTAGGGTTAAGTCGAAAATGCCGTCTCTCTCCTTTCACTAACTCAGTAGCCTCTTTTGCTATCCAACCTAGCAGCATAATAATCACACCCGCCGGTTTCCACAGCTTGTTGATATTCTATTAAACGTCTTCAAGGTGATTTCTTATATCTAAGATACACCTATAGAGGATAGTCCCGGTGCATCCCACCACTGAGTCGACCCCGGGATGGGAGTGAAGGATCCACGAGTCTGGAAAGCAAATCTGGGAATTGTGAACTACGCCAGCAGGTTTTTACTCAGAATCAAGGAGAAACTCAAGTGACATCGGAGTGCTTGTCGGGGATCAGAAGAGCCGCCGATTTGGAAGGAACAGACAACTTGATACTCTAACGTAACCATGTCGAATTAGGAGAGGCCTTGTTAGTCATGTGGTACATACAAATAACCTACATTAAGTATGTAAGACCCGTTGAGAAAGAGGTTGTTAACCCGCATTAGACCTCTGGAGCTTACGAACTATGCCTATGGGGGCTTGCATCGCTTGCCAACGGTTTAAATATCAGGATGAAGAAGCCTTACTGAGTTTCCAACTTAGGCGCTTTATGCTTCGAGAAGGCATTCGCTAGAGGAGCCGGGGCGCAAGGCTGGAAGCACAATCTAGTTATTTGAAACTCCGAGAATGGGATACCCTAGCGGAGGCTGAATCTTCGGAGTTTAGAAACCAGAAATACGATTTTGGACCCTCCGAAATTTGTCCCTTTTAAGGCAGCCAGACCGCTAGATCCCAAGAGTGAAGATGGGTAACCCTTCTAGCCTTCGGGCTTCTATCGACGTGAAGTCGACAGGATGCAATATTGTCACACCCGATAAGGGAACAACTCCGAAAATTGTCCAATACATTAGATATTAGATATTGGTGTCCCTGATTTTGATGGACAGCCTTGGATCCGGGAATGAACAGGTCAATCCCCCATACCGTTACGTGTGGCGTCTATCATCTCGACGGGAATGCCATACCTGCAGCGGGATAAGAGGAGACGCCCACGTGGGAGGGCTGGGTTGCTGGACCGGAATCCACCGAGTCGCATGTAAGCTGAAAACCACATATGATCACCTGGGTACATATGTATTGCGAAATTGATATGGAGGTATGTTTGCCGCCGTTAGAAACTGTAGTGTGAGGTCTCATCTCAATGCTCGTCTATTCAGGCGGTCAGTACGACACCAACAACCTGCCACCGCCGTCTGCTGACAGATCCGGACGAATACGGGTTTAGGAAGGCTGGAAAGAGATAGCTTACATAGCGCTGAATGGGGTATGATAACGCGACCCTATATTCCATGAAGCGGATGATCATACCTAGTACCTACTAGGTATGCAGCTGTTCGGTATCAATTGCTGGAGATTTAAAAGTAAAAGGGGAACCAAAACCTGTTATATACATATATATACATGTAGGTACTAGATATCGCCTTGGCAGCCTGTTAGGTGGTTTGTCATCAATTTAACACAGGCTGCACAGGGCATTAATGGAAAGGAAAGAGGGATCTCCAGTCACACAAGTGCTACTGCTACCACTACCTATAAACTGAGCACTGAGCAGGTAACACAGCGCTAAGCACAGGCCACTTTAGAGTAACTTGTATTGTAACTTAAATCATTCCAATTGGAATCTACAGTCTGATATCGAACTTCGCTTATCCAAACATAATCTATCTGCCTTATATCCCCACACGATCCCAACGGAAGCAAACCAGGATAGTTCGCAATTTGCTTCCTCGTCCCGACGTGCAACATACGAGCGGAGTTTGCATGTTACACCAAAAGCTGTCTGGTATCTAATAATAGCTACATCGCGCCTAATGCCCAACCGATACGCGCGCCCTCTGCTTCGCTGTGCCAGGGCAGCTGCCTCAAGCAAGATCTACGGGACGGCACGCATTTGTGTGCAGGGCGTCTCATACCAGAGCCTGCGAAATTTCTCTGGCTCAGCGGTCATGGCGATATCCCCGCAATCCAATGCTCCCCGCTTCTCCGCTGGCGTCGATGAGCCGGCCTTGATGCGGACCCTGGATCCTCTGCTGGCATCAGCAAGTCGCGGCGGCCGGTGGAGTCTAATTCCCGGCGGCGAGGGTATCGAAAGGAGCTTCAGATTCAAGACATTTGCGAAGACATGGGTAAGTCAGCCATCGGGTCCCGTCTCTCTCGTCGCCCCATTTTTCTAGAAACGGCATTGGATACTGTATTTGTTCTGTTCGACCGCAATTACCCCTGAAGTTCTCATTGGAGAAGCCATTGCGCCATGTCTCTCCTTACCTTACCCCTATACATATGATGGTGGGATGGGCTATGAGACTAGGCTGGACGAGGATGAGAACTGCCGGTGGGTTAAACATGCAAATTCTATATTGTTACCTTGTCGCTGGATCTGGCTCTCTTTGGTCGTTAGTTCGCATGATCGGTCAACCTTCAGCGTGTTGATGACGGAAGACCGTGATTAGAATCCCGCAGGGTGTTGCACTTCACGAGGATCCAATTTTCAAATCTTCAATCAGGAAAAATGCGCCGTGGTTTACCTACCACCATGTAACGCCATCACTGATCATGAGAGAGAAATCAATGGTCTCCTGCTGACGCCAACGAAACCCTATTCGCCGGTGTCGGTCTTCAGATTCTAATATCATTGATATAGCCGCCTGCTAGATGAATTGGCATCACTAAGGCCCCGGGGTAGTCTATCCCGAGCATTATTTGACGCCCGAAAAGTCTATATTATCTCCATAGCCGCATCACCACCAAAGCCGTTCCAATACCGCACCATGATCCATCTTAGGAGACCGAGCTTGAAGACGGGATTTGCTAATCAATATTGACCTACTAGGACTTCATGACCGCAGTCTCACTGCAATGCAAACTAAAAAATCATCACCCTGAATGGTCTAACGTAAGGCGTCCTCCGCTACCCCCATCTCTATAACAGAAGAGAGTTGCATCTCTCACATGTGCTACTTGATATCGATCTAGCATAAGTTCTAGAACACGCGGGTCAGCCTCAAGCTACGAATCGCCGCCGCCTTCCCGCACAGAAGTGGAGAGAGCAGCTGTTAGTGTTGTCACTCACGCTTCATCGATGATCTACTGGACGGATATAAAATCACATGGTTGTCCTCATCTTGCTTACCGATGGTATACAACTGCTGACTCATCTACTTCGTCATCAACGCACAGGTGTATAATACGACATATATCCGGTGGACAACCCATAACCCGAAAGGCCTTTCTACCAAGGACGTCGAGCTGGCTGCTATCTGCGATGGTCTTGCGAAAGACTTCGGTGAGATTATTGAGGAAGCTAGTGGCGGTGATGACAATGCTGTACTAAAGCAAGTGGCTGACCGCGCAGTTACTGATGCTGGCGCCTGCTGCACACCCAAAAAATAGAGGGCTCGAGAAGTAATACACGTTGAAACATCAGGCCATATCGAATACAAATTCGATGCTTATTCCAAATTTCAACCTATATGATATTCAACCTAAGGCTGACAACCGAACATATATGTAATACTACATATGTACTTACTCAAATACACTACTTATTTACGACCAAGACCATAAGTGTATATTCATAAAAACGGGTCAAGACAGTATCGTGAACTTTGCTTTGGCTCCATTGAAGGACGCCTAGCTTGATATTAATCTATGGTAGCTTTCTCTTCTCTTCGTTATTTATTAATTACAAGATGTATTAGGGCAGCCAGTCCGAGTCTATAGTATTAACGATCGACGCAAATCGTAGAATGGCTTTTTAGTTCCCGTGCCGCGTCTGCGCAACTTGATCGACTTGTCCTCCGTCAGTGGCCAGCAATTTCTGATAACCAGGAGCAAGTGTCCTCATGGGACTGGCGTAAAGTCATCACTAGTTGACCCGCCTCATATCCCAATTCGTGTATTCCATTGCGAGGCTATTATTGAGCCTTTTACTGCGTCTTCTTGCCCTTCTTGGCCAACATCCTCTCCCTGCGGCGCTTGGCAGCCTCGGGGCCGGACTCGGTGTCGAGCATCCAGTCCCACCATGTGAAGCTGGAAGCGTAGTTTCCGATGAACTTCTCATGGTGAACGTCGTGGTGGAAGGCACCGGCCCAGAAGGGGAAGAAATGCCTTAAGCTCCAGGGGAAGTCGTATCCGCTGTGCGAGTCAATGGCCTGGAAGAGACGGCCAGTGATCCACATGTACATGGTGAATAGGTGAAGTTCGCCGGTGATAGAAACCCATAGGATGGGGCTTCCGACTGTTCCGAGCGCAAGAAGCATAGTCTCAATTGGCGAGGCGTACTCAGCGGCGAGACCGAAAGGTGCGGAGTAAGTGTGGTGGAGCTTGTGAATCATCTTGTATAGAGGACCGTAGTGTAGAGCCCGGTGAAACCAGTAGTGCCACGCATCCTCCATGACAAAGAAGACTGCGATTTGTAGGGCCATGGTCTGGATCTTAGGGAAAGGGACGCCATAGTCCATACCGAAGTAGGTGGCGATAGGGTGGAAGAGCCAGATCTGAGGAAGTTCGACGGTAACGTGGCTAAGAAGAACTAGGGCTGCGCATTCCCATTGTTCCTTCCATGTCGGAATCTTCTGGTTCTGAATCTTGAATCGGTTGCAATAGGGAATACAATCGAGAACCATATAGGGTATACACCTTCCGAAGTAGATGATCTCGTGCATTAAGAAGCTCATGATTCCCGTCGCTAGCGTGTCATTCTGCATCCACAAGTACCAAGCCTAGTATACCGAGTCAGTTTCTCTATCGTGCCTGGCAGGGTGGTGCTTAGGGTGTTTAGGGGGAAGACTAACCGCCCACAGGCGCTCTACGATGTTGAGCTGGACATTGTACTTAGAAACCTCCTCGAAAACGCCCATATACGTGTCGTAATTGGTGAATGCACCGACGATGGTAGCATTGCTGTAAAAGCGCGTAGTTAGTATTTGATTGAAACGCGAACGAAGAACGAATAGGGAACTCGACTTACACTGTAGCCATTGTGGACTAATTATGCGGATATCAACGTCTTCAAAGGACCCTTCCCTCACTTCAAGACTGTCCCAAGTTGCCAAGGTACTTAGGTTGTTAGGATGATGTTCTGGAAGGAATGGGAAAAAAAAGTCGAGCAGACGACGGATATTTGTTGTAGTTCAAGAAATTAGGGGCGGTGGAAAGCGATAAGGAGTAGATTAGAGGTTTCGACTTTTAGGGACCCCTGACTATTACTAGACGTACGACCAATCAGTAGGATGCTGCCACAATGAGACCACCTGGAATTCGCTCTTCCCGTTCCGCTAAGTACTTTGTGGGGAAGATTTACTAGGGGACGCGCATTTGTCACACCTGAGTGGCTGTCGTATTCGTATTTGAAAATTGTTAGTATGCTGGTGAACTGGAGGTAATTTCCTATGTACCTAAGTATTGGAGACCTGATCAGATAACTTTATCGGATAATCAACGGCAATCCCCTCGCGCATGCCGACACATCATTCTTAGTCACCTGACCGGAACGCATCCTTTCCGATCAGCTCAGTATGTGCACTGTTAATTTACTGTACATACTACTGTGCAGTCCCTTGCTCTTACCTGACCCAAATTACCGTGCCTCTTACCCAATTAAGTCTAGAGATTCACTCACACTAAAGCTTTTAGCCTTGTAAATGGCGAATCGATAGCTTAGATTTTCCCCTTCCAAGATTTTACATATGACCTCATCCGACAGAGACGGAATCTTCGAAGTAAACATCGACTGACGAACGTTCGACCTGTGGGAAATATTCCACTTTCACACACCGCAATCTCATCTATCGTTTGATCCTAGCCTCGTCTCTCGAATACCTTACCAAGAATCGTCCAGACAGAGAGAAGAAATTTGCAAATTGGCGTTCCTATTGGATCGAAACAAATTTCCAAACCCTGCCCTAATTGTGGGAGGTTTTCCTTTTGGGTATCTACCGAGACAACGGAATACCGAAGAGAGCTCCTGGTCCCTGCCCGCCCTGCCTGCCATGACATGAACCAGAGAACCAGTTATGTCCGACCGTACCTCCGAGCATAGATCCATATAACTCTTTTAGAAAACCGCCGTCCCAGCTAACAAAGCGGAAAATGTCCCTAGTGGCAGAGTAAGTTCTGCACATCCCAACCCATTTCCATTAACCATGAAAATGAGGCTTAACGTTACTTAGCCAAGTCCGACGGTTGGACGCGCAGCTAGATCGTGTTCCTCTCAGCCACTTAACAAGCTATGACGCCACCCGAGCTGCCATAAATTTGGATAGTCCTCGCGTCAAAGACTTGTTGAAAATCATCAAATCATTATCGGCAGGCTCTGGATCGCAAAGTGTTCTCCCCGCACGGCAGGTCCAGTCTCTCCTATCTCAATCCAGCTTATTATCAGAACATGGTGAGGAGATATCAACAACCCAATATGAGGCAGAGCTCGAATGGATATTGGTCAGCAAGGCCACTGTTCAAACGTACGGTATCATTTTAGATACACTGCTAGATCAAATTATCCCATTGAGTGACCATATCTGGTATTGGGACGATATAGTATCATCCCCGACATACAGCAGTTTCTACTTGGTGCAAACTTCTCCTATCCGTCTTTGGGCTTGGTCTAGGGACATCTATCACGACAGCAAGATCAGATTCCAGCAATTCGCTAGTGGCGATGCTTCAATTAGGGAGTTCGAAGCTGGATCACACGCAGAAGCTATCCATGATAGCATTACCCAGCGATGGAGACAATTCTACGGCATCGTGAGAGAGACCATACGAGAGAAGTCGCTTCTCAACATACAACGAACGATTATGTCACCCGTTGCTCTTTGTCGTTCCGAGGCCCGCAACAAACAAGTTAAGTTGAAGAGGCTTAGAGAAATGACATCCAGTGGTCTAGGTGTTTTAATCGACGAAGGTCTTGTGTTCAATAGCAACGGAAGTGATGACGGAAAGAGCGATATGATCCTCTCGGCAAATCAAGAGTGGAAAGGAGTTGTGGAACGAAGTGTAGCTTTAATGGACATGGTACTCAAGGATGTCTTAACGCTGAACGTTGGGGTTGCCGACTTTGAAGATAGGGTCTTTGCTGGTGTTGAAGAAGATCCGGAGTTGTCAATCCAAGCCGAGGAGGACGGAATTACTCGTCCCGCCATAGTAGCCAAAAGGATCCAAGACTTGTTGGAGACCCATTTACCGGGACACCTCTCTGCAGCAGAAAAACTAGTGGCAGAGAACGGACGACCATCGAGACTTGTGAGGTATTGGCTGCCTGCCACAGTACTTCTCTTCTCTTCGACAACGATCCTTCGAATACTTGTCAACAAGAACCAAGAGATCATACATTGGATTAGAGATCTCGGGGTTACTGTGCGAGACTTTTGGTTCAACTGGATTATTGACCCTATTCGTAAGGTTATTGGTACTATTCGTCACGACGCGAATAGCGAAATTGCTATTATGAGCCGTGATAGCCTTCAGGCGGACAAGGAAAGCTTAGAGCGTATGGTAGTCGACTTCGCTCTTGACAAACCAAGTGCCGCAACCGGTGCGTCATCGTTGTCGGAATCGCAAGTTGCTGAGATCAGAGCCAAGGTTCGAGAGGGAGATGTGACTCCGATTCTTCGCGCGTACGAAAAAGACCTGCGCAGCCCTCTCAAGGGCACCGTCCGAGGCGACCTGGTCCGAACTTTACTTATCCAAGTGCAGAAGACGAAAGTCGACATTGAAGTTGCCTTAAGCGGTATTGATGCTCTCCTGAAGAGTCAGGAACTTGTTTTTGGCTTCGTGGGACTCACTCCCGGTATTCTTGTGTCCGTCGGAGTGATGCAGTACCTCCGTGGGGTTCTAGGAAGCAAACGTGGATTCCGTGAGACCCGAAAAGCTGGCAAGTGCGTCCGGGTCCTTCGCAACATTGACCGCATCTTATCCGAAGCAACACCTACACCAAACAACCTGTTGTCATACAAGGATCATGGTCTCCTTGTATGCGAGGTGCATGTCCTACGACGCCTCGCACAAAACCTCATTCCGGCCGACATTGAGAAGGATTTCCTGGAAGACTTGGATGACCTTGCTAATCTCAAAGGCATCCAGTCACAATTGCGGGCCTTGGATAGGATACGTTGGGCGTATTCTAAGTGGCTGAGATGAACATAGCAGTCTTGGTAGTTATGACCGTCTATTGAACTGAATGACAAAAGATTATTGACCAGTAGCGTACTAATCCAATGTTGGTGACAATATGTATTAAAAGTAGGTACTCTGTAGGTAGGTTACGCGTACTATTTGTCATTTGAACATTTTGAGTTGATACTCAATGCGGATCCCCCTTTGTCAGCTTAGTGGTTACTTATCTCTTGGTACTTGTACCGTAGCCCCTGACTGTATCAAATAACTTGTTGAGCAATGGCTTAACTATGAGTTATGTCTTATAGTCATCTTAGGACTCGGGTTAAAAAGAATTGCCTACTTCATACATACTATGCAACTATAAAATGGAATTCTAACATTGAATAAGCCCCTTTTTTACGTATCTCGATGAGGCAGCTACATACACTATCAAGGTAGGCCTAGTAAACTCAACCACCAGGTCCATCGCATCGGTATTGGTAAACGCATTAAAAGGTCCACCCCAAACTTGGAGGTATACCTTACATAAGCCCAGTACGTAGAGTGCAGCCAGGTGTATCCTAGCACGAACTAAAACCTTTTTAAGGTTCTAGACAATCATCTACAACTTGGAAGTAGGAGTCACCCAGAAATAGGGTCTAGAGCACAGACGGTGACTTCTCTTTAGATGCAAAGAAAATAATATGAGTATTAGATTGTTCGAAAGTTTGAGGCTACCTCGATTGGTTCATTAATTCATTTAAGTCTTCGCATTGTAGAGATGCACACCGTTTTTCGTCCGACTTAATGCATAAGGTCCACACTTTTAATCCATTTCCATCTCAATGTTCCACTAACATTTTGCGAACTTGAGCCCTTTCAAGGTTCCATCTTCCGAAAGTGCAGAAACTTGCACCAAGTACACCAAGCAACGCAAAGTGCTAGTACCAAAGAGAGTTAGACAGTTCGATTACTGCGCCAAGACCCAGAGCAACCAAGGGTACAACTAGGTACAATTAAATGTACCACTGCTGGCTACCAATTAACGCTACCGCTACCGCTACCTACGCTACATACGCTACCACTGCCACGGACGCTACTATTACCTACTGCTACTGCCACATCTGACGACACGTCTTAGGTTGTTTGTTCTAGAGTAGCGAAGAAATATCCTGAAACTCATCATTGCCTCCCTTAACAACCAGGACGAACGAGCGAATACCCCGTAAAGCATTCTCTGCCGTCTAAGACGAGCGACTCTGCCAAAATGTCGGGCAATCGAAACTATGACTTCTTAGTATGTTCACTCTTCGCCTTCTTCGCCCTTCACCCTTCACCATCTCTTCCTTCGAACTACCCGCCAAGATCAAGATAGATAGGGTATCTATGTCTAATATGGCTCTTCAAACATCATTCTACGTCATGTGTGATCTTCGAAACAAACTAGCATTTACTGACGATGCCCGATTGATATAGATTAAACTCCTTCTAATCGGCGACTCTGGAGTCGGTAAATCCTGCTGCCTGCTGCGATTCAGCGAAGATTCGTTCACGCCGTCATTCATCACGACCATCGGCATCGATTTCAAGATCCGTACGATCGAGCTAGATGGCAAGCGCGTCAAGTTGCAGATTTGGGATACAGCTGGTCAGGAGCGATTCCGTACCATCACGACGGCCTATTATCGCGGCGCGATGGGCATCCTCTTGGTTTACGACGTTACAGATCAAAGATCTTTCGAGAGTAAGAGCCGCCATACATGTCTCAACCTATTTCAACACTCTTGTCTACACAAGGCTAGCCTGGTGATTCAAGAGGGGCTCGAATGAGCTATGGGCACCAGGACGTGCTTATGTTCTATGTATAGCAACATTCAAGGGTCTCCAGACGCTGACGTAATGTACAGATATCCGGACATGGTTTGCCAACGTAGAGCAGCACGCCACCGAAGGCGTCAACAAGATCCTCATCGGCAACAAGTGTGATTGGGAGGAAAAGCGTGTCATCTCTACAGAACAGGGCGAGGCGTTAGCTAAGGAGCTGGGCATCCCCTTCCTCGAGGTCTCCGCCAAGAGCAACATTAACATCGACGAGGCCTTCTACAGCCTCGCTGCTGACATTAAGAAGCGCATCATAGTCACCTCCAAGACGGACGCTCCATCGTCAGGCGGCGTTAACGTCGCTCAGGGAGAGGGCAACGGCGGTCTAGGGAAATGCTGCTAAAGCAGGTCGCTGTCTAAGCAGGTTAAGAGATACTATTTCGAAACGAGAGACGGCAATTGTCAATGTGTAAAGGCGAGGCGAGGCGCTAAGCTAGGCTGATTTGAAGGACTGGCAAGTTTCTTGTTATCAAGCGAAGTTTGCAGTAGACCGAGGCATATGATTTATGGAGAGACCAAGAGCAACCCCTGATGGACACCGATGGAGACGAAAGGAAAGTGTATCACACCTGAGAACGAAAGAGGGAACGGAGTAAAGTCAGAAAGAGAAAGCAAGGCAGAGACTTTGCTTGGTACTTCATGATAGACATTCACACACAACACACAAACGCACACACATACGCGCAATAGGAAGAATGAGGCTGGGGGCTAGTGATGGCGAAACTATATTGGCGGAGTTTGGTTGATATGGGTCTAATACATTTTCCAGTCGTCACGCGGTCGTCTCTGTTTTGATTCCCCGTCCTTGCGAAGAGTCTTGATACCGATACCTGCATTTGATCGTCCCTTTTCTCGTCTTCAACTAAGAATAGCATGTCATTTCTGAATTCCGAAAGTCCTTGCCCCTTGCCTTGGACTGTTCGTTTAAACTGTGCTATGATGTAAAAATGATAATGAACTTCGATTGATTCAAGTACAAGGTTTTTTAGCTAGTATACTATATTTCTCGATATTTCACCACAGCACCGAGGTGTTCAGTGTCCTAGTCTCATCCCACCATATCTGTTCCTGATCCTCCCCTTCGACACTCGAGCGTATATAGAACTGCCTCCGGTGCCAACCCCGAACGAAACGATGTGCCTCTGCGCTATCCATGAAAGGCACGATGAAACGTGGATATCGTCTATACTCCCTATCATCCACGACCTCCCGCTCCCCCTCCTCACCCACCTGATCCAAAGCAGCCTTATCCGCCTTCTTCAAAACACTCTTCCCAAACGGCAAGATCCCATGCTCCAGATCCGTCACCCGCCACGGCAGATTCCTCTCCACCCCATCCTCCTCAATCGCCGTCCTCAGCGTCTCAACGGGTATCCGGCCCCCGTCCACCGTAACCAGAACCAAGTGTCTCGTGCCCGCCCGCTGCGCCAGCCGATCCACAAACGACATGTCCCGGACATCCAAATCCGCGATCCGCTCCCTCCCCGCCCCGGTCGCCGGCCACAGTCGGTACATCTGGCTCCAAGGCACGAGCGTAAACCCCTTGATCTGCGCCGCGACATCCATGCCCAGCTCATCCTTTAATAGTCCAAGCGGCACGGGTACTCTATTCCACCGTTTCCCCCGAGCGGTCGAGTGCGCGTGCTTCTTCGCTAGTTCCCACAGCCGCGCGACTTCGGCTTGGTAGGCGAGCGCGGCGGCGTCGCTGTCGAATAGGATGAAGTAGTGCCCGAGCCCGCGGAGGGTGTCGGGGTCGCGCGCTTGGATTACCCGTGACATCCCGTTGACCCAGCCTTCGACGTGGCGCCCTTGTGGTCCTAGGCGGAGGAAGTCGGGTTCCGAGAGGGTGCTGCTGGCGGCGCTGAGGATGAGCATTGATTTGGCGCGGAGGGGGACGTCGGATGAGGGGGTCGCGGGTGTGGTGGTGGTTTCGCTGGTGTCGCTGGTGTCGCTGGAATCGGAGGTGGTGGGGATGGTGGGAGGTGTTTGGGGGAACGAGGGGAAGAGAGGCGACGACCATGGGTTCGAGGCGAGGCGGGCTTGCCTTGCTTCGGCTGGGAAGAACTTTTCGAAGAGGGATGGGGTCGGGGATGGAGGTGGGTTTATGGGTTGCTCTTCGTCATCTTTGTCGGTCTTCGGTTCGGACTCGTTGGGTGACGAGGGTGTGGAAGGTTTGGATTCTTGTCGGCGGCTGCTACCGTGAAGCGGTGCGATGGCTATGAGTGTTGGTCGCCATGCTGCTAAAGCGACTACCGATCGTGGAGATGGTCGCTGGAGCTGTCGTAAGAGCATGAGGCGACGAGGTGTGATACCCAACGCATTGCAATGCAGATGTTGGAATTTGAATTGGTAGAAAAAGTTGGAGCTAAATTGAGTTTGGGATTTGGATAAGATAGTTGGGAGGGGTTTACCAATCCGCACGGTCTTACAGCTGGGATAGCGATCAAGGCTTACTTCTTAGGGCTATTAAGATGATTTCTATTGGTCATATCAATTGCTATAATACCCCGCACTGTACGTTTAATCCCACCATGCAGCATTTTAGTCACTTCACTCATGAGAAGTTTAACATTCTACTATAGACAGACATTGACTCTTGAGAGGAATTATCATTCTCGATATCTATAATGAGAGCAAGTCATAGCTACAAGAGTCACATTTTTAATAACGAGCCTCCTGGATACTAATGGCAATGATCAAATTTGCATAGGTATATCCAAATCGAAACACGCCAAAAAGTCAACCAGACTTATAAGCAATTATGGGAAAAGACGATTTTAAAATACGGCTTCAGCCACAGGACGTCGCAAACCAAAAGAACCCTACGCATAAAAACGCTGCAAAAATATTCATCCATCCAACCACCTTCGCTCAGGGGGGCTTTACCACAGCACATCTCTGCAATGTCCAGACAGATGGGGCCGTTCGATTAGAAGCAGTTGCTTGGCCGGCTCCAGATAAGAATGTTGCCAACAACATCATCTCTATTAGTCGAGTCTTTCAAAAGCTAGCTAGTGTAGAA
The DNA here is from genome assembly GCF_022496945.1 of Annulohypoxylon maeteangense. Classification (NCBI taxonomy): domain Eukaryota; kingdom Fungi; phylum Ascomycota; class Sordariomycetes; order Xylariales; family Hypoxylaceae; genus Annulohypoxylon; species Annulohypoxylon maeteangense. Next base: position 3,257,457 of record NW_025953248.1, on the reverse strand, counting down.
CTTGGTCAAATAGCTAGAGTGACTCCTGGTAATGGACCCGTTCCCGATGCTGCCGTCGTTGTTATGAGAGAGATAACACCTGATGCTGTCCCGTTACCTTCTTCAGAACAGACAAGATGGCAATATCATCTAGAAAGTCGGCTAGGTAAGTTGCAATATCGTTGTCTCTTACGTTCGTAATTTCGAGTAACAATGTCATTGCTTTTTATTCACAACAACTACCCCGAAGCTACGTGGGGTGAAAAGTAAATGTTTTTGTTAACTTATAAATATTTTCTTCTCATAACTTTTATCATAATTCTACTATCTACTATTCAATCTAACAGCATATATAGAAATAGCGGAGTTCATCTTACCTGAAATATCATTTGATGAAATCGTCTTAAATGGATCGAGACGTTCATTCGTAGTTACATCTGTAAACGGAAGAACGGATTGCGTTGCGAAATATGCACCAGGAACTACAATTGTCGAGTTTTCCAATGAAGATGCAAAGAGTACGGGGGGTAAGTTAGAAGTCAACTTACTCCCAGCTATGCGGCATCAAGTAAACGAACTTAACGAATTCTTCGACGACTTTGACGTTGAATTCGAAGGATATACGATACCGACTTATTCATGTGGCATCATAATCCATGGAAGCCATGGGACGGGAAAATCGATGCTACTTGACCAAATTGCAGCTACAAACTGGGGTAGAGTTATACGGCTCACTTATAATGAAAAGCCGTCCACCATTCAGAGTTATTTTAAAACAGCGCTCGAGCAGCGTAGTCCAACCATTATCTTAATCGACGATATAACGAAGTTAATAGGAAAGGATCAATCAAATCGCCAGGTCATGGTCGAGACTATTGGTGAGGCGCTTGATGCTTTAGCGAATAAGGCACGTCAACAAAATAGGAGACCACATGTCTTAGTTGTTGCTACCTGTCTCGATTATCTAAATGATATTCCCCATACTCTCCAACGCCCTGGTCGATTTGAGGAGCATATAGCCCTCCCCGTTCCAGACGCACAAGGTCGGAAAGAGATTATCAAGCATCTTAAGCCAACCTTTTCTCCTGATGTCTTCGATCAATATATTTCAGACCTTGGTGATCGCACACACGCGTATACTGGTGCGGATTTACGCAAAGTCCTATATAGGGCCACCAAGGCATGGAGGAAGCGAGTAGGAAGCCCCTCCAAGACACACCCCTTAACGTGGGATGATGCTGTGAAGGGACTTCAAGAAGTACGACCTACCGCTATGCATGACATAAATCTCAAGCCACCCACCGTGCGCTGGAGCGACATTGGCGGGTACGAAGAGGTCAAAGTTGCGCTCCAGAGAGTGCTTCGACATCCTACGGTACGTTTCCTATCTTAAAATAGGGTATTAACACTAATCTAAAACTCAGGGTTCTCGTGCGCGAATGTCAAAACCGCCAAAAGGCGTGCTACTCTACGGTCCTCCCGGCTGCTCTAAGACCATGACAGCGCAAGCCATGGCTACAGAATCAGACTTCAACTTCTTTGCCGTTAAAGGAGGCGAGCTACTCAACATGTACGTGGGTGAGACCGAGCGCTCCATCCGCAACCTGTTCAAGCGCGCCCGCGAAGCCAGCCCCAGCATCATATTCTTCGATGAATTCGACTCAATCGCCGGGTCGCGGTCGGGTCCTAGCGGTAGCGGTAGTAGTGGTGGCGTCCAAGCCCTCACGACACTACTAACTGAAATGGACGGGTTCGAGCGTATTGGCGAAGTCTTCGTCCTCGCAGCTACTAATAAACCTGAGCTCCTGGACTCGGCGCTGCGAAGGCCCGGCCGGTTTGATGAACTCATCTACGTCCCGCTACCAGATGCCAAGGCAAGACAAGCTATCTTTACGGCTAAGGCTAAAGAGCTCGAGTTCCCAACAGATATAGACGTTGCAGAGCTGGCGAGCCGCACAGAGGGATACTCCGGCGCGGAGGTTGCAAGGATATGCGATAAGGCGTTTTGGGATGCGGAGGATGAGACGATGCCCGCGATGGAGGTTCTGATTAAGGCGATTGAGAAGACGCCGAGGTTGGTCACCGGGGATATGTTAGAGCATTATAGGGAGTGGGGAGAGAGGTTTAGGTCGTAGGTATGAAGTATAAAGAGAATAACCTTAGAAGTCACCTACGTATAGTTGCTAAAACTAATTCCGATATTCAACATTTACCTATATATGTGGTATCACTCATCCGTTGATCTAACGACAACAACGCTTATGATAATGATCACAGCCAATTTGAATAGGTTGGGGTTAGTAACTGTGCAGACAAGGGCTATGTAACCAATCCCACAACCACAAAAAATAGTTCTTAAGGTTCAAGTTGCCGGAGGATAACGAAATAGAAAACAATTATAGAGAACAAAAATACAAAAAGATGATTTCGTCCAGGCTCGAACTGGAGACCTTCAGTGTGTTAGACTGACGTGATAACCAACTACACCACGAAACCAGGTGAGTATTCAATTCTCTTATGGATATTGTAACGGGTTCTAAAATGGCATTAAGTCGCTTGGAAACAACCTTGCATAAGTGGTGGCATAGCTAGTGGCTCCACTCCAACAAACCGGAGAAAGAAACTCAGCAAGCAGACCGGCAAATTCCTGCGGAAATAAAATACAATTTCAGCAACTCCTATCTACAACTCGGATTCTCCTTTGTATTACGTGTGCAATCTATTATTCTTTCCCTCTTCAGTGGAAAGAGACATGGCTTTGACATATTGACATTTCATGCCATTCTTACGCCCTCCGAGGTGGAAGCCGCTACCCACGGGATGGGACTCGCTAGGCGGTTTATGTAAGAAACCGTCGTTCGATTTATCGCGTGCTACGTACCTAGATACGTACAAATCGGTACATTTGCGGAAGGTGGAGCGGAGTCGTAGATCTGTAAAGAGCGAAGGTTTACCGACTTGTATCAGAATAGAAATAGCCAAAAAGTATATATATAAAGAGACGATATTCTAATTCTAACTCACAATTGTCGACTTCTGAATTATCTCATTGACATACGTTTGCATGTCTCAGATAATTGTCGTTTTATGAAAGATTCGCCTTCAATAGCTACTTGAAAGTAAGGCTTGATTAGAGTGAATTGGCCGCTATGGACTCCAAACAATTCCGAGAAGCGGCCATCTCGTCCATCGACGACAGCAAGTTTCACCCCTCCTAAAACCTCACTCAACCACCATAATTCTAACTTACCACAGTCGTCAAATACTACGACACAATTGAGGAGCGAAGAGTAGTCTCCAATGTCGAACCAGGCTACCTCCGAAAACTCCTACCGGAAGAGGCACCCGAGCACGGGGAAGCCTGGGCCGACATCCAGAAAGATCTCGAGTCGAAAATCGTGCCGGGTCTAACACACTGGTCTCACCCCTTCCCTCCCCCCCATGACAAAGCAAAGCTTGAAAGTAACTAACACTCCCTAGGCAATCACCCAACTTCCTAGCCTGGTTCCCCTCATCGAGCAGTTTCCCCGCGATGCTGGGGGAGATGTACTCGACGGCCTTCACAGGCGCAGCATTCAACTGGATCTGCAGCCCGGCGGTAACGGAGTTGGAGACCGTAGTGCTAGACTGGATGGCGAAAGCGTTCGGGCTGCCGGCATGCTACCTCTCGAATGGCCCGACCAACGGCGGCGGCGTCATCCACGGCACCGCCTCCGAGGCCATCGCCACGGTCCTCGTCGCCGCTAGGGACAAGTACCTGCGCGAGGCGACGTCACATATTACTGACGAGGAGGAGCGCGAGGACGCGATCGCGATCCGTCGTAGTAAGCTTGTGGCCCTGGGGAGCGCGGCCACGCACAGCGCGACGAAGAAAGCGGCGCAAATCGCCGGCGTGCGGTTCCGCGCCGTCCCAGTGCACGCTGAGGACGGGTACCGGATGACAGGCGCGGAGCTCGGGCGCGTTGTCCGCGAGCTGCGCGCCAAGGGTCTCGAGCCATTCTACCTAACAGCGACGCTCGGAACGACAGACACCTGCGCCGTCGACGACATGGACGGGATCGCGTCCGTCCTCGCCGAGCTCGCGCCCCCGGGAAAGGGGGAGATCTGGGTGCACGTCGACGCGGCGTATGCGGGCGCCGCGCTGATATGCCCGGAGTACCAGCACCTCGCGAAGCAGTTCGACAAGTTCCACAGCTACAACACGAACCTGCATAAATGGCTCCTCGTCAACTTCGACTGCAGCGCCGTCTGGGTGCGCGACAGGAAACATCTGACCGATGCGCTGAGCGTGTCGCTTGCGATTCTCAAGAACCAGCATACTGACTCCGGCCTCGTTACCGATTACCGCGACTGGCAGATCCCGTTTGGTCGACGCTTCCGTTCTCTAAAGGTCTGGTTCGTCGTGCGCAGCTACGGCATCGAGGGGTTGCGGAAGCATGTTAGGAAGCATATCGGTCTAGCGGAGACGTTTGGGGAGCTACTTAAAGGCAGGCCGGATCTATTTGAGATCGTGACGGGTCCGCGGTTCGCGCTGACAGTGTTCAAGGTCGTGGGGAAGAAAGGGGAAAGCACGTTGGAGGAACAGAATGAGTTGACGAAGAAGGTGTATGATCGTGTGGTAGAGGACGGTCGCATCTTCTTGTCGAGCACTGTTGTCGGTGGTGTGTTTGCTATTAGACATAATCCCGCCACGCCGCTGGTGGAAGAACACCATGTTAAGAAGCATTTCGAGATACTAGCTGAAGCGGCTGAGAAAGTGCTTGCTGAGGTATAGATATAGATGAGCATGTATTAGATAATGAGATATGTTCTATGAGTCATAGTATCCATGCCCGTTAAAGTCTAAATCTGGTATATTGATTCATTATTCATAAGATCGTAGAGTATAAATAGCACAATTATCCCGTGATAACACCGTTGCCGTCAATGAAGAAGTATTGGGGTCGCTGCTAAATGGCCATACTCCCGTTGTTAAATGTTGCCGTACTCCCTGCTTAATCCAATGTCTTAAACTATTTCATGCTTTTTGCTATGCACCGTCTTATCTGATATACTGTTCCTAATGAGGTATGCCCAATGCAAAAGGGGCGGATCGTATTCGATATAAGTGGTAACGAGGGTATGTCGTATCTTCAGAATGGGTATTAACAAGTATCAACTACCACGAATCGCGACGACTTCTTCCGCCGTGGTCGTAGTAGTCTTGGTATTTTTGACTGTCATCATATCCCCTATCGTACCTCGATTGTTCGTAGTACAGGTCGTCCTCGATATACCTCGGGTCCTCTCTTCGGTCCACCGACCGACCACGATCGCGGCGACTTCTTCTCCCCTTTTCGAGGTCTACCGTGTCTTTCGCCACGCTTCGATCGCTCCCTCGATCACTCCTACCGGCATGGCTGCTCCGTCTATCTCTGCTGCTCTGGCTATAGCTATCGTTGTCCTGGGCGTCAGGGTCGAAGGTGCCGTTGCGGATCTGCTGTTCTCTCCTGCGGCGGCGACGCTCATCCTTCTCGTTGCTTTCTTGCCCTTCCCTCTCCTTGCGCTCTTCGCGCTTCTTGACCTGCTTCTCGATATCCCAGGCTAGTCCGATGCCGATCATGCCTAGGACCAGCGGCCCGGTCCAGTCGAACGGATGCTCCTTTTCGAGCTCCTTGCGCGCAGAGCGGTGCTCTGGATGTGCCCGTGAGGGGAGGTAGGCGCGTGGGTTGGCAGTAGAAAGTTTTCCCATATTTTATTTATAGATGTGTTGACGTTGTTTTGTGTAGTAGATTTATAGGATGATTGTAATCACTTAAAATTGACTACTCCAAAAGATATAAATAGGATAATATAGATATATATGTGGCGATTTAGTTATATATTTGGCCTAACATGGCGTAAATATAATTGCAGGTTCACGGACTTGCCCTATATTATATACTTGGATACCTAGGTATCTATATGAACTGGAGATGGGATCGGGATACAAGCGAGTGTAAGGGGTGTAACTGATACACGCAGAGCACTACAAAAGCCTAAGTAAGCCTCATTGGCGTGGGTAGGTCGCCCCAAGGGGTGATGTACGTGGACATTGCGGGATGCCATCATCGAAATCGAATCAGAAAGATGCGGCGCTTTTCGATGAGGGAATTGGACGGGACTTCGCGAAAGCGAAGGATCAGGGGTCGAGACGATTACCGTGGCTGGGAGTATGATGTCATTCCCGACGTCCGGAAACACAGAAAAAGCCATGGTTAGGGATGTCCTAATCTCGATTCGGTTTGGCGTATTGATTTGGCGTCTGCCGTCACTCAAAATCGGACCCGTCCGGACTTTCATTCATCGAAACTCAACTTATGACGATGGCAACCTTTTAGTAAGAGAGACATCCCCAACCAACAACAGATTGATTCCCTGTCGTCATGTAGTAACCCACGAACAACGGATACCTGTCAACCACATGACATATCGTTGCTGCCACCCCGGGCAGCCCGGAGCATTATATCCATGTAGCCATGTTGGTGAGCGAAAATCATGCGAAGTAATCCAAACACAGCATCCGGAGCTGTAATTTTTGAGGCTAGATAGAGCCTTAGAAGCAACTATCCGTCTGAATGTCTTAGACTCATAGTTAGCTGAATGTCGCTGCATATACGCGAAACACGTACAATGTTACTCAGCATCTTGATCCCATTAGCGAATGGAGATATCCGATTAATTCCACTCTTGCAAAAGAATGATAGCCCGTTTAACTGCTGAAGCCACTAATGTTGTTCTATGCTACCAGGCGATGTCGATTTGAGTTTGACCGCCTAGTTACTCTCGAAATTCGAGGCATCAAGGTGATGTCTTGTGCAATCTTCCGAATTGTCGAACTTGATCATTAGTGGAATCTCGCCCGACAACATGTAGCCTGGTACATGACATCCGATACGAAGGGTTGGTGGTAGTTCCTCCATGTCTGTGGTTTACTTTTGTATTTATTTGGAGGAAGTTATTTTCTTTCTGAGTGCCAATCTTGTTCTTCACATTTATTGTGTCGAAGAGGTTGAGAGTTTTTGAAACAATTCTACAACCTTCGATGTGGTACAGACGAGAGGTATTTAACAGGACATTGGAATCCACGACATCATGATGATGAAGGTGTAGTTTCCTCTCTCCCATCGTCGTACGGTGATTTGAAATATACGCACAAACTTGGTCATTGTATCGTCATTCGCTAGCGCCCTCCAATTACAGAGCTTCACAAGGAAATCACAACCTTCGCCCCATCGCAAGTGCGAAACTATAAATGAGGTACTAGACATTTATCAAGTTGAACATTTCCTTAGCGAGGAGTACAATATTCGCCCTTTACACTGCTATCCCGACAAGTCCGAGCATGATACTCTGCGTGAAGGTCACCAACCCCCTACCTTGGGGGGTTTCCCGGGGAATTTTAACCGTATATGTACAGTATATATACGGCTCCAAATATGAACCGCTCAATTACTTTTATGGAACGTTGCGCGCAAAATTTTAGCTTCGGCTCCAGCCAATAATACGACTCAGAAAAGTTCAAACGTCACTAAATTAGACTAGCTCAAAATATTTAAACGTTTTAATATTCGAACGCTCCAATTAGAATGAGCCGTAGATATACCCCATTGAGCGGTTTGATTTATTGAACCGTTCAGATTTTTGAGCCGCTAAGCAGTTAAGCGGTTCAAACGCCCCACCACCTGAATAAAAGAAAAAAGGCATTTCCAAGTACTACTCTCATACTATTTGTATGGGAGTAATACTTGGATCATTTGGATTATTCAGGTTACACAGTTTAATTGCACAGTTTTTGGATATACTCACACTCGAACCATGGGTTTTACTGATTTTAATTGGATGGATGAGCTACGGTCGCTTTGCCACTTGACTAAGGACTACAAGGTTCACATGCGAATACTACGCGTAAGTGAATAAGGTTCTGTTTTAGTATATGACCAACCTAGAAAGCGGGGGCTTTTAACCTAAAATGGCCCGGTGCACGTGCTGATATTGCATTAGCGGTTCGAAATTCGAGCGCTCGAATAGTTTAAGCGGTTCAAATTGATTGAGCGGTTCAATCCAAGTTTGAACTGTATATATACGATTCAATTGGCTGAACGAGGAAATAACGATTCAATTAGGTTAGCGTTGCCAAATTCATGAGCGTTTTAGGAAAGAGCCGTATAAATTTAGCTCAAAGGTTGAGCCAATCAAATTTCGAACGTTCGAATAAGGAGCTGTTCATTGCATTAAGCCGCATAGATACGGTAGATATTTAATGAACGGAAAGGTAACGGTAAAGATAACCCCCCCCAAGACGGTAAGGTAGAGTCCTAGAAGTGGCGCCTAGGTAGCCACTACCATCAATCGGCCTCAAAACCCGGGTTTTGACCCGTACTACACAAAGTTGAGCAGTTTGATGAAACGGGTAATCTACATAGCGAACATGCCCTCTCATACTACACGTTTACGGTAAAGATATTGCGCTTCTATTAGCTATTCGGTTCATCACTAGCGGAAGACAATGCCTAAAGAAACTTATGATGGTCATAAAAAGAAACTGAATTGATGATAAAGGCTTCATAAAGAAGCAGTACAATAAACTTATGCTTTTAAACTCCAAATAAATCAATCTCCTTTTTGTTCCTCCATACTTTTACACTCAGAGTCAATCTCCCCTTTCCCCCCTATTCCCTATTATTAGGAAACCTCACCACCCCCTTTTAAAATGATAGGATTGTATTTAGGTAAGGATAATAATATTAATAGGTGCTCTGAGCATCCTCATTATCATCCTCCCCCAAAGCCGGCGACTCCTTGGTCTCGGCAACGGGAGCATCGGCTCCCATGGCAGGCGTGTTAGCCTTGTCATCAGGAGTCTTACTCCTTGCAGAAAGCCTCGAGGCAGCCCTCTGCTGGATCCTCCTCTCTATCCTGTCCGCGATACAGTACTCGCACTTGGTAAAGAAGTGACCAGGCAGAGCCTCGGTTATCTTACCACACTTCCCGAAGCCGATAGGTTTGGCTTTGGGGCATGTGTACTGGCGCACGACCGTAGGCTCGCCTACCTCGTGCTGACCAAGCGTACAGAAATAGACGTTGAAGCCTTGCTTGCACATTGTCGCGGTTTATTAGCTTATGCTTTTGAGTAGTGTTAGTAGTGTTGGTAAGGTAGGGTTGGGTATGAGAGTAGGGTAGAGTGGTGATCTGGCTACTAAAATTCTTAGATGCACGATGCTTTCCCCGAATATATAGACTATAGAATAGCTCTAAACGACGGCGTTGTTGAGTAATAAGGAGGTTGTTCAGGAAAGATGAGGATGTTTGCTAACGCCGATCAAGTATCTACGAGAGTGGTTGAAGAACATATATGACTGTCCCGAAACAGTTATCGGCCTGCTGTCTACTCTATTACTTTACACTATTGAGTCTATGGGAGTCTAGATGGTTTTCGAAACTCCTGTTCTAGCCACATTGAATCCACGCTTTCGCGAATGTCATTCACTCAATCCAGCGTCGTTCCATTACCAGTAGCATTCGAATTGATAATCCACCTTAACAGAGGACTCAGACCACCAACTATCTTCTTCTCGCCATCATCATTGGGGTAAATGCCATCTTTCAAGAATGTATTCGGAAACGGGTATATGTCGTTGACGTAAATAGGCGACTCAGTCTTATTCTGCTCCTGAGCCCAGTCCGGGATCATACTGTTGAGATTGTTCACTGGCTCCATGTTGGTTGGCAACGGAACTATGGTGTTTACCTGGAAGCATACTGTTCAGTGGCCAATAAAAGGGCTAAAATGAAAATGACAGGATATATCTTACGATGATTTTCATATACTCGTTGTGCTGCCTCATTGTCTTCACCATATTCGTATAAGCCTCTACAACATCCTCCAACCGTCGTCCTCGAGCGATGTCATCTGTACCTAGCATGAATGTCACGATGTCCGGCTTAGTCTCGTTAATCCAGTTTTCGATATGATCGTATGCGATATCAATGGCAAGATATCCCGAATGACCCTCGTGATGCTGTTTGGCAAAATCTTCGCCCGCCGTATCGCACCCCTGGGTGTTATTCACTGATCCAACAAACTCAACTCTATCCGTCATATTATTCGCCTTCAGGTCGTCCCATAGTTTTGCTCGCCAACAGGTAAGCTCGGTCAGGTTATCTCCCAGTGGCACTTTAGGACTGTGTGTTAGAATCGAGCCAGGAAGAGATACTATAGATTAAAACTCACTAATTTTTAATCTTGTTTGAGAAGATACAGTGGCTACCATGCAAGTCCCTGCCAAGAACCATCTCAACTTCATTGTTGCGACGCTTCACTCTAGGAATATCGTGCTAAATGTAGAAGGAAATGCGATATAGTGATAGGAGGAGACACCAGTTTCTAAACTTCGAATAAATAATAGATAGCCAAGAATCTCAATTATTTATTTCTATAGGAACTCTGACAGATGGCTTAATGGCACCTTGGTGATCCTCTAGACCTGTAACGGCCTTCTACAGCACTGAAGGCTCCGAACATCGAAACTGGCAATGATATTCGACTTCTATCCTTCTCTGGAATCCTAACTTGTCTGTTGATGGGTTGAGAGCAAGCGGGGTAGGGCAGGTATTCATATGACGGTAACTAAGAGTGATTGCTACGAGGATTTATTCATATAGCCTGAAAGAGAACGTGGTCACTGGAAGACACGACGTAATGTAACTATAAGGATATTCCAAGATTCTTCCGAATATTGTACCTTGCTCACCCTTTTTTTATCTGATATATGACACAGCACTCGGTATCCCCTACCAGCATGGTTGTTCTCTTTTCACTTATGTGTCACACGGTAGGGAATGCAATAGTATCATGTGATCTTAATGTGATGCGCCGACGTGTCATCGACAATATTATTACCAATTACCCTTACTATTAATGCTTATATACTTGCACGACGTGGTGCCATCGTTCTTCTCAATGCCTTCTTCGCTTCCGTCTCCTCAACTAACGGAAGCACGCCTTCTTCTTTGAGCCGGTCTAGGAACTCTTTGCCATACTTGTAGCCCAGCCCATAAATCTCATCAAACTTCCCGAAGTCTAGAGTCCCGTATTCATCAATTGGGGGACGCATGTAAATGCATCCTGGGGTCATTTTCGCCCGTTCCAGGGCGTCTACACTGGACACGTAGGCCAACCGAGCTTGGATCTCGGCCAGAGTAGGAGGATTAGGAATGCTTGAGAAGGGGTTCCACCTGTTGAAGAATGCCCAAACACCCGAAAGAGAGTCTCCGTAGCCTTGAGGTGTGTCATCGTCCAGAGATCCTACATCGATGGCAAAAATGACGGATGCACCGAGAGACTTCATGTGAGAGACGGTGAGATTGTCGATGTATCCGCCATCTAAAAGCATGCTGCCCTCATCGCACAACGGCGGAAGTAGACCGGCTAATGACATGGATGCTCGTACATATCGCCAGGCATATCCGCTGGTGTGGATTTCAGGTCGGCTCTTGCTGATATTCGTAGTGTTGCAATAGTATTCTAGCCAAAAATCTTCGATCTGGTGCTTACCAAAGGTCTTGAAGATTCCGCGGTTGAACTCGTGGCCGGTAGTGTAGGAGGCGGACGGATATGTCAAATCTAGTGCGAAGCGCCACATGCTCGCCATCCTTCCGGCGAACTTCTTAGCTAGACCAAACATAGGTACTATATCAGCATGGCGCGCATAGAGGGCGCCGATGAATGATCCGATTGACGTGCCGCCAACGATATCGATGGGAATACCAGCCTCTTCCAAGGCTTTGATTATACCAACTTGTGCAATGCCCCGGGCGCCACCCCCTCCAAGGACAAGACCAATCGACTTGCCACATAGTCTCCTTGCAAGTCTCTGGAAGTCTCCCTTATAGGGGGCGTCAGGCGAGTAATATGGCCTTTGCCGTATCTTCTGGACTGTATACTTCTGTATCTCAGCCTGCAGAATTTGTACACGCTCTTTCAGAGTCGGTCCACCCTTTCGTGCCGGCGGATGTGAGGAAACAGTGTTCGCTTCGAAGGCCATCTGTAGATGATAATGACCGCCATTAATCCAAACACGATTTCTCAACCAAGCTCTTGTTAACCCGGGCGGAGAGTATCGATCGGCGTGAAGGAGAACCAATGTTTTACGCGCGGTTGATTTCATACCAAGCATAAATCGTTCGTATTCGCCTATTTCGGGAGATCCTTCGGCTAGGCCTACAAGAAGAATACAGTCGGCTTGCGTGATACATGTCTGGGTCCAAGGTGAGGTCACACTCGTGTCTAGAAATTCAGGTTAGAATTGCACATGACTAGAAGCTTGACTTGAGATAGTATAAATGTGCAGTAGGGTCAGGAAAAAATTAGAGTTTAATGCCTTCATAGACGGCGCTCTGGATATAATTTGTTCATCATACCAAGGGGGAGGGATGCGATTAAGAGAAAGACCACTTACCGGCAACATAAACAACCAACCCGTATTTCTCTTCCAAATCGGCAAGGTAATGGGATAATTTCAAATTCCCCATTTTGTTGAACGCATGTTTACCGAGGTGGCTGAGAATTGCGGCTTGGTTGAGGGACGTGGCGCCATTTGGCGTACCAACTTGCGTCAGAGCATTCATCAAGCGGTTTCCGAAATCAACTACAGGTATGCCAGCTCTGACTGGAAGAATGGCCACGGTCCTAATATTGAGTGTCGACGAAATCTTGTTAATTGATGTACCAGCAGTAGCCTCTTTTCCCATGAGGTTAGATGGATCATCGACAAGTAGTCGCATTCGTGCTGCTATTATCTTTGATATTTTGATCGTGATATTAGGGTGTTCCTGAGCAAGGCTGTTGAATAGGGTACGAGGAAACTTGACGAGCTCTGTAGCACGGATGGCGTGTAGAGTTCCCGAACGAGTGGACTCGGTCATAACTTCCAGTTCACCAACACTGTCGCCTTGACCAAATTCTGCGCGGACATTCATTCCGCCATCCCTCCGGTCTTCTACTAGCCGTAATCTCCCGTTGAGGACGAGATAGATAGCCTCACTCTCTTCGTCTTTGTGGAACAGAACTTGTCCAGCATTGACTTGTACCCATTCAAGGGCAAAGTCGATGTGAAGAATAAGTTTTGGAAGTAGGCTGGTCAGTCGTTTTGCCATTGTCAAAAGCACAATGGGATATCTCTCCACGATCTTCTCTAGGGTTGCCCGAGGAATGAAGCCAACGTATACATCCGTCTTTGCAACTACATCAATGAATGACCTATATGACGAGACGGTACCGACGTAACCTGCAAGACCACCTGGTTTCACGAGTCCTACACGGCGACGATCCGGTCTGGTACTTTGTTTGCCGTTAGGGGTGCGATTAGAATCTTTGACTGGCCCGAGGGGTGACGACCTCCGAGCTTCCTGGGATTCCGCCCTGTGCATTGCGGTCGTTGATGTCCTGCTCGAAGAACTTAGGATATTACTACCCGAATCCTCTAGCGGAACACAGATATCAAGGAATCCATCAATGACATAGTAAAGCCCTGGGCTTCGCTCGCCCTGTTCGACTAATACAGATCCTTGTCGAAAGAATACAATTTCGACATCATGTTTCATCTCCGAGGCAAGAAATTGTACGTTCGGGGTACTCATAGAAATGCCCCCAGAAGTCATCGATTCAGCGTCCCAGTCTGTCGCGCCGTCAAAAGGATCCATAAACCCAAACGCATTGCTACTAAAAACCGCCTTCTGCCTTCGTTGATCGTAAGAGACAAGCCTTGGAGACCCTTCTGTGGATCCCGGGCCTCTGGACGATGACCCTCCACTGCTCATGCCTAAAGCCTTGAAAACGCATTCTAGTACGGATACTCGGAATAAATTGTCTTCGTCTACAGATTCGCGAGGGTCAATTGATAAACGAGCCCGCTTCTGTGTCGCGAAAGGGTTGAAAGCACGTTGACCTAGAGGACTCGCGTCGGCTTTCCGAAAAATATCGGGTATCTCTAAGTTGCCAGACGATCCCCCACCGCGGGCGATCTGGACATTAGCCAGTAGATCGCCTGGACTAGGAGAATGAATCGAAAGACGATCTTGTGGGGGTACGATTATAGAAGCCACCACAGACTGAGGACGAGCACGACTCATTGCTTGCAACGCGGCTTCCTTTCGTAGACTTGTCGACGAACTACGACGGCGAGCAGTCGCCGAAGCGTTGTGCAGAGCAATTCCTTTGCCACTTTCCTCTTCACCAGCCCTCTCCCTCTCCTGCTTGAATTTTTCCTTTAAACGTTCCAAGGCATCACCTCGGAGTATGTTTGGTAGCTGACAAGTTGTGTAATGAATCATATTCTTCTCTGTGTGAAGAACTTCGTTGGTTAAGCCGAGATAGTTATATGCAGTCGCCAGAGTGACGCGCTGAAATCTAGACAAGATCACATGAACTATATGAGCTGTGGCTTTGGGATATACTCGAATTAACCGGCGAAATGCACTTGCAGGTATTATCGCAATCGTTGTATCGACTGTTGCCCTAGCGATGATATCGGGATGAACAGATGTGGCGGTCCGTTTTGGAATAGGACGATTGGCCTTCCGAGGCATTGGTGAATCGTCTAAGGAAATGGGAGGGATTTTCGGTAGGGTGGGTTGGCTAGGAGAAGAGGGAGCAGTAACCTCGGACTCGTAGGCTACTGCCGACCCCCTATGAGCCCGGTCAAGATCCGTAGCCCCAGTTAAGAAAACTGGCATGTCGTTTTCATGAGTAAAAGTAGCACTAGATAAACGCTGATGGGTAGAATGTTCATCGTTGCCGCCAGGTTCTAGAGCATCTTCCGATGGTAGCTTGAGCTTGACATCTTCTGTGAACAGTGACATTATTGAAAAAAGAGATGACATAGGATTTCCATTTCGGACTTCGGTCAGGAGCTGATATCGTTGTTGACCAGGGACAGACTGTTCGTCGTCAGAGAAGGAAGAGGGCATCGAACTTCCATGAGGTGCAGCATATCGAGATGAATGATCGGGGTTAGAGGACTTGACAAAAATCTCCACAAGCCCATCTACGACGAGACAGAACCCCTTTTCCTCCTCCAGGTTTAGCGTCTCTCCAGCAATTAACTTTCTGGTCTGCATACTCCTAGTCAACTCGTGAAATACAGGACGCTCTAGGTATCCAAAAATCTTGATGGCACTTAGAAATTCGTCTAAGTAATTAGTGAGACCTGGTTTAGCTCCTTCATCGTGGCCTTCTGGGAAGAGATCTAGTTCGGGTTCTTTGCGCTGTGGCTCTGGAGGGAGGCGGGAGTACATGTTCAAGTAGCGATATCTCACAACCCAGGTGACTGCAGAGGCCATGAGTAACAATATCAGAGCCCTATCTTGAATGTTAGCATATCGAAGCTAGACAGGTTGAGGAGATCCTTACAATGTTGTAGCGTTCATCGTCACTGTCCAGGTAGTAGAAAACAGTGTGAAAAGCAACGTTGGCACAGATATTGTGGTAAGCTTGAGGCTCCAGTACAATATTGATGAGAGGATATGCAGTATGAAAAGAACTAATCGAGCAATGAGCCCGAGCCACGAAGAGGAACCCTGAGAACGAGCGACATCGTCTACCCTTGTCACAGCAGCTGCGACAGCGACCGAAGAGCTGTTTGCGATGGTCGAGACGGCCTGAGAGATGGCCATTTCGACCTTGGTGGTGGTGGAATGGTCCATGACCGTAGACTGTAAGGCAAGATATACGATCTATTCAGCTGACATTCAATACTTGTAGTACATCATAACTGAAGAAATCATCCTTCTGAACGATAGAAAAGCCAAGTACCGGCTTTGTCTACCGACTTGCTGAAGCTGGAAAAGTGTTTCCAGTGTATGTGAGGCGCCAGAGACATTTGGGCTGGTTCGAGGAGTAGATATAAAATTATTGAAGGAGAGAAAACTCCGAGACATGTGCAGCTGGTGGAGTGTTCGTCGAATTTGAAGGTACCCCCCCGGCCAAGTGGATCTTTTTAATTATTGGTCTATTGATTACGGCGGATGAATTCTTCCGTATATTCTAGCCACATATACTTAGGTACCTACTGGTTCTTCTAGTTAACTTTCGTCTTTTCTAGGTAGATCGTGGCTAATAATGTGGCTTTGAAATCTCATAGTACCTTGTAACCCCGCCAAACCTAGGAGAACTTTGGGTACCACACCCCACGCTCAGGTCATAAAGATTTCGATCATTGGCAAATTTGTGACTCCCGCCTTGCACAGCAAGAAAATAATTTATCAAGCAGCCTGGTTTACTACGGCGACGCGCACGATATTCGCAACACCACTAGACGAACTGATTTTCCAGATTCATCAATCAGACAAGAACGACTACTGGATTTACGACCTACAGAGAAATTTCAAACCCGCCTAAGCGCGCGATCTTGGGCCAACAATCGACTTTCTCTAATCAATCATATCAAGGTCGCCCATTATTATTCTCGCCCAAGATGTCTTTAACAAACTGTCGCTTTTACGAGGAGAAGTATCCGGAGATCGATAGCTTCGTCATGGTGAATGTCAAGCAGGTTCGTGGGCTAGCGCCGTACATAATATTTCAAGTTTGCCTAACACAATCTATCGTTTAGATTGCCGATATGGGTGCATATGTCAAACTGCTCGAATACGATAACATCGACGGCATGATCTTGCTTTCCGAACTCTCCAGACGTCGTATCCGAAGTATCCAAAAGTTGATTCGCGTCGGTCGTAACGAGGTGGTGGTCGTACTCCGAGTCGATAAGGAGAAGGGTATGTGCAGCAAGCGAGGATATAATGGCGCATGGCCGCAATGCTAATTGCAATTAGGATATATCGATCTCTCGAAGCGTCGTGTTTCTCCCGAGGACATCGTTAAGTGCGAAGAACGATACAACAAGAGCAAGATGGTCCACTCTATTATGCGCCATGTGGCCGAAAAGACTCTTGTTCCTATCGAGACTCTATACGAGAGCATAGGCTGGCCCCTAAACAAGAAGTACGGTCACTCCATCGACGCATTCAAGCTCTCTATAACGTAAGTAGTAGTTCTTTTGCTGTAATTCAATCATCGCGTGCTGTGGCTTTCTCGTGGCTTACATATATACGTAGGAACCCCGACGTGTGGAGCGATATCACATTCCCAAGCGAAGCGGTAGCGGAGGAGCTGAAGTCCTACATCGGAAAGCGCCTGACACCCCAACCCACGAAAGTTCGTGCCGATATCGAAGTCACCTGCTTTGAATATGACGGAATCGACGCCGTTAAGGCGGCTCTGAGGACAGCTGAGGCTCAAAATACAGCGGAAATCCAAGTGAAAGTACGACTCGTATCTCCACCTCTCTACGTTTTAACTAGCACGTGCCTGGACAAGAGCATCGGTATTCAGCGACTGGAGGAGGCCATTGTGGATATTCGCAGCAGTATTACGAGCGCGGGTGGTCAACTGGTCGTCAAGATGGAACCGAAGGCAGTCACAGATTCGGATGACGCAGAATTGCAGGCATTGATGGAGAAACGAGAACGTGAGAACGCGGAAGTTAGTGGAGACGAGAGCGTCAGCGAGAGCGATGACAACATTCCCGAGACCGTGTAAGTTGTCGTTGGGTACAGATAGGGGCATTTCAATTAGTTCTACAGTTCCACCGCATGGGATATAGGGCTAGGTCAGGGGTACCTACCTGGAGGTCTTGACTTTTACGGGACATAAAAGTACCTAGCATGCGAATAGAGCATCGTGATTTCGGAATGAAATAAAATTGGCGAAAATTCTACTTGTACGGTCTGAAGCTTGACATGTGGTAATTAGATGAATCCTTAATGGATATTTCACTGCCAGGGTATGGTAGGTATGTACCTGAAGTATCTTGTTGTTTAAAAACATATATATTATTATCCGAAGTTGATATCATGATGTGTAGCTAAGAAGGTATCCACTTCCAGCTAAATTTCACTGGTGGGGTTTCAAGTATTCGATTATCAAAGTTCTTAGCTTCAATACACTTCAACGTCTTGTTTAAGAGTTTAGATCTTATTCCAGATCAAACCTCCAATTAACTTGCGCCCGATGGCATTTCGGCCGGTATGGTCAAAGATCAAACGTGAACGGGGACGTTATGGTAGAATCGGATATCATTTATTCGCATTCGCAACATGGATTCCAATGATCTCCATGTTCCACCACTACATTGGCGAATTCGCATGGATTAACGGTCCCTCGATGTATCCGTTTTTAAACGCGGAAAAAGACCAGACAACGCGGAAAGACATAGTGATCAACTACAAACTCAATGCGCAATACGGGTTAGAGCGAGGCATGATCGTTACTTTCTGGTGTGTAACTCATAGTTTCTCTAAAACATGCCTGTGATTTTTCCTATTTGCTAACCATAGCTCGCTCCCAGGAATCCTACTGATCCGGAGCTCATTGCCGTTAAAAGAATTGTTGGGCTTGAGGGCGATATCATAAACACACGAAGTCCTTACCCGTCTAGTACTGTCCGAGTGCCTATGGGACATGTATGGGTTGAGGGAGACGGAGGCGAGCGCTTGAGTAGGGATAGTAATAGCTATGGACCAATTTCGACAAATCTGATAATTGGTAAGGTCACGCACGTCGTGTGGCCGTGGCATAGAGCCGGTAAAGTACGGTGGTGGGAATTCCCTAGGGACATTAGGAATTGAGCAATATAACAATTGTCTTATCGCTATTGTTGGTTCTCCCAATCCCTCTCCATTTTATACATACGGTCCTACTGTAGCTACATGGGCATGACGGCGTAAATCCACCATGACGAGAGTGCTGCTTCGACACAGATGCATATATCCATGAAGAGAACTACCTTGATAAATGCTTATCTATCACCGATAAGAGATAAGAATCGGATATGCGGATTTCGCGGGACCGTTGTAAACCGCGCGTAAACCGATCCCGATATCACCGATATCACTAGTTTTCTAAAGATTAAAATAATACGTCGAAAATTTCCCAACGCCTTCCCTCGTTTAGAATTTCAACATTCGCTAGGTGATCGCTCTCGGGCGCGGTCGCCTCGTACAATATACCATTTAAAAGGAATTTGAGAAACTGTGGAATGTCTTTTGGCGATTATATTACGGCCGTCTGCTTCAGTCATCAGTCCGGCTGAACAACCCGATTCTTCTGCAGGTTTTGGTTATAACGATGGACCTTAGGAGAACAAATCTTTGTTGTCAGATATCAAGTTTGCGACTAAGGCGCATGGTCATAAGATGACCCCCAACGATGGGGAATTGGAGGGACGCCCACCTTATATCCACGTAGGTGCTACCTACTGTCGCATAGAAATACGTTTTCTTAAGACTAACTCCTGTTCTCAGTCCATGATCGCTGGAGGGCTTGGTGGGACTACTGGTGATATGCTGATGCACTCGCTCGATACCGTCAAAACTCGACAGCAAGGCGATCCTCACTTTCCGCCTAAATATACCTCATTAGGATCATCATACTATACAATATGGCGACAGGAAGGGATTCGACGTGGGTTATATGGGGGTTGGCTCCCAGCCATGATGGGCTCGTTTCCCGGCACCGTTCTTTTCTTCGGGACATATGAATGGAGCAAGCGGCATATGTTAGACTACGGCATTCAGTCCCATGTCTCCTATTTAATAGCTGGTACGCACTGGAATTACCCTTAGTGGAACCTGTATTTTTTACTAAATTGTACCTAGGCTTTATCGGTGACTTCGCTGCATCGATAGTCTATGTCCCTTCTGAGGTTTTGAAGACCCGCCTTCAACTTCAGGGACGATATAACAACCCTCATTTCAAATCCGGATATAACTACCGTGGAACATTTGATGCCGCGAGGACTATAATTAGAACGGAGGGGTTTGCAGAGCTATTCTCCGGATATAAGGCAACTCTATATCGAGACTTACCATTTTCCGCTTTGCAATTCATGTTCTATGAGCAATTTCAGAGCTGGGCCCGACAGTATAAGAATAGCCGAGATCTCGGAGTTCGATTAGAACTTCTCACGGGAGCTGCCGGCGGAGGACTTGCTGGTGTTCTCACTTGTCCCCTTGACGTAGTAAAGACTCGATTGCAGACACAGATCGACCCAGTTCCAGTTGTAGGGAAACCGAAAGATCGCTCGGCTAAAGAGACTATGTCGGGACCTAAAGATACAACAGCGAAAGAAACCCAATCTTTGCCTCCACGGAAACAGCAGCAACGTCCTATATCAACCTCTTCGCCTTCAACACATACGCCGCGGCCGGGCGCCATTCCATTAGACGAGGACTCGATATTTAGGGGTCTCAGATTAATCTACAAGACAGAAGGTTTTGGAGGATGGTTTAGGGGAGTTGGGCCACGATTCGTCTGGACTAGTGTACAAAGCGGTTGCATGTTGTTCTTATACCAGACCATCTTGCGAAAATTAGAAGTATGGCTTCCGATAGAGAGATCTGATATCTCAGGTTAGATCACTTGAAAGGGTCTTTTCAAGCTGGAGTCCGTGAAAGGGGAAAGGGGGGTTATGAAGAATTGTAACAACTCAACACATCTGCACGGCGTTTAAGGATGATAGGTGGGTTCAAGGAGGGCGACAAAAGAATAGATATTACGATGAATAGAAATCTCCGGCTGTTTAATAGATATAAAATATGGGGTATCTGAACTACGGTATTACACATAGAGGATTTTTTACGATTTTGATTGTATTTATAATACCTCCAGGGGTATGGAATAAAGAAATTGGTAGCGACGATGAAGTTATTGTAGAGAGCGATATCGCGCTAAGTGGGGGTTTTAAAGTTCTTGATAATGTTAGGTAAGCTAATCCGCGCTGCCCGCTACAAGCTACAATAATCCATAGATCCAATTAGATTTGAACGATCAAATTGATGGTACGATTCAGACATCAGACATCAGACATTAAATATTGGATGAAAGCTCTTCAACTACCAGGTACCTACTAGGTATATTCTTGACCTCATTTTGATCGCACATTTAGACAGACAGTGTCGGTACTGTCTTCTCATAATTCTTCGTTTCAATCCGACTATGGAATAAGATAATGTCCAATTCTTCTTCGATATGGCGAAGCACATCCTAAAGCCATGCCGCCCCCCGTACCTGTGCCGTCGAAGGCTGCGATCCATGCCCTCCGAGGTATTGCTTTTGGTACTTCATGCGCCATTGGCGTGATAGTAGAAGATCGAAGACGGCGGATTAGCATATTGAGAACCGCCGTTTCGAATGGAGAAAAAATAAAAGCAGCAAAGCGCTACCATGGAGTATCCGCCGTCGCAACACCACACGAAGAACCCTCTTTCTTAGAAGGAGATGATTCACACCGACCCCCACAAAGCGATAGACCTAGAAGATACATGGACTTTACTTCACTCGAAGAGGAGCCCCAAGAGAATTCCACGCAATCGCCAACTTCGAGCATAGTGTCCGATACATCTTCAGAAATGCGAAATACTTTCGAACGAAAATCGAATATAAAACTCAGTATACCATCCAAATTTATTCATGAATCTTCGCGAATGGACCTCGCTCCAGCCAAGAAAGTTCGCATAAGAAATGAATTTGCCGACGCTGTCAAAGTGCTCCTGAAAAACAAGGAAGAGGATGGGTTAGACCGAGCCCTTACGAAATTCTTCGATGTGTCTCGATTATACTATTCCTTTCGAGACTTTGACGAGGACTGGCTTACCATTTCTGCTGAGCTTTCGCGGGCGTGCCAGGCAAAATCTAGATTAGACGACGCAGCCAAAGTCCTCACTACCACCATTGATGCTGGACCGCTCGACGAAGACCAATTTTATGCCCACGATCCTTTGCCTATCCTAAATTTTTATCTACATGAAAAACATGGGGATGGACGTTGTCCTCCGGAAACTATCGCCGCAGCTACACATATATTTCTGGCCAGGTTCAAAGACCAGCCCCGCTTGCACACCCCGGAAATGGATTGCATCGGACGGGAATTATTTACTTATACTATCTCGATGAATCAGCCGACCGTCCTCCATGACATATATTGGAGAATCTTTGGATCTGCCGTTTCTTCGACCGACTTCACAGGATGGGTCATCCGGGAGTTTTACCAATACAAAGACTATAGGAGTGTCATTAGATATTTCCTGCTCAATTACTCCAAGATGAGTCCGACGAAGGAGTGCTACGACCAGACAGTTGATTGCGTCATATCCTCCGTGGAGAACTTAAAAGCCTTGAAAGCTAGGCAGGTAATTGAAGCCCTTGGACGGATGGAACCTCCACCTACAGTGCGTTTGCATACTCGTTGGGTTATGAAATCACTACATGCCTTCTGGAGGCGTGACGAAGACTTTACAGCAACCAAAGAATTTTTCGATGACATTGTGTCCTGGGGTGTGATGGATAAAATATCCCACCCTCAAGGTGTATATTGTGCAATGGTCGAGATCTCCGTCAGAGCCAAACAGGATGAGATAGCAAGGTCCTACTCCGAGGTGCTTATTCACAAATTCCCTCGGATGTTTTACGATATTCGTCTAAGAGGTCTCATAGCCCTAGCGGCAGCTAATGCCGGGAATTGGGATGCTGTGTTTGAGACCTTTACTGAGATGCAAGCTCTCAAGGCGAAGCGGGACAAGGAGTATAGCATGGCTTTTATCATGGTACTCAAAGTTTTTGCGCAGACCCATCCCGCCGCCGAGGTTCGAGATTTCGTATCGAGTTATACCACCGATTTAGGTGTGCGCCTGCATCGTTATGCTGTCACGCTCGTTGCAAACAAATTCGGAGAATGTCGCGATATGACAGGCTTCATATCATGGCTCGCATACTGCTGCAAAGTTGGGTTTGCTTTGGACTCGGGTATCTGCAACTCGATTCTTTATAATTGTTGGTCCGTTTTCAAGCTTTCTTATCCCGAACTTTTGGAACTTTATTCGAAACTTCGACAGCTTGGTCCATCTCTCACTGATGACGTCACACGGAGAATTTTGAGCCAAGCGAGTAACACCGCCAGCAAAGGTGGCAGGCGAATAAGTCGGAGCCGGGGATTGCATTTAAGGACTGCAATGATGAACGAACTGGCATACAGAGGGAAGGCGATAGATCCGCGAGACGTTTTCGAAGCTATGAATCGGGAACTCCAATTAGAAAGACCAGCAACGGCAATGAGGATTTATAAGCAAGCCCTGAGTTCTGGGATGCCCTCATGCGAGCACTGTCTTCGCTTAGCTGTAGTAGCTTCCTCAAAAAGCCCCAAGCATGGGTTTGACTGTGCGATGGCCCTCATCCGGACTGCGTACAGTAAAGGTACTGACATTACCTCGGCAGTGGCAATGTTCATCAAGCTTCGTCTTGAACAACTCCAAGCCAACGCGCACGACCTCCAGATTCACATGCGGAATTTAATCGGTCAATTCGAAGCAGCGAACATTATCATCCAACCAGGGGTTATAATAAAAATGGCGATTATGGTTATAGATGTAGGCCAATTCGAGAAGGGGCTTTCATTGTGCACTTTCGCGATGAATCAACATGGATTCAAGAATTTCGCTTTCTCGAGACAATGCATCAGAGCCATGCTGATTGTCTACCTGAGGCTGCGAGATGTGCAAGGGATGAAGAAGCTCTGCCGTGATATTCTCGAAAGCGAATATGCTACAGACAAATCCGTGCTATCATATCTAAGATCTACCAGAAGACTCGCTGTCAAATATAAAGACGCTTCAGGAAATGCTATACTGGATATCCTAGAGGGTACCATCGGCGGGGCGACGAAGCAGCGGGCAGAAACCAGGGCAGCAGGTGCAAAGATTGCCCAAGAGACTCTACGGATCATGCAAGACGCAGTTTCAAGTATGCAAGAAGGCTTGAAGCCGAATACGTCAAATGATCCTATACACTAATCGCAAATCGCGACTGTCGGGCGTGTGGAAATAAGGATACATGCAGAGGCGAGCTCTCCTGGATTATCAGGCGCTCCTAACTGCTTTTACTGAGTTCTTGAACATACCTACATACATACTAGGGTCAGCGCTTTCATCAGATCAGTCAGGTCAGTCGAAGCCATTCAACTGACCTGATTGATTAGTCAGCAAGTAGTGAACTGATCTGATCAGATCAGTTAGTCGGATTGATCAGATAACTAATAAAAGTGGGTACGCACTAAGCTCTTTATACTTATTAAAATATTTATTTTGAAAAGGTACTTAGGTACTTCTTCTGTTTTATTTTAGCTAATTAGAACGCGTATATAAGTGGGACTATAACAAAACACCAAACTAACGCTACTAACAGTCGAAAAAAATAACGATTTAAACTGATCAGTCGAAAAAAAAAGGCAATCTGGACTGGTATTGACTTAGTCTGACTAAATCAGGTCAAATTTCGGACTGATTTGGTGGGAGCGCTGACTAGGGTACCTAGGTAGTTACCTACATATAGATATTCATCTTGTATATAACTGATGTGAATACATAAGTACATACCAACATAGGTGTATGGTGAAAAATACATACATACATATTACATACCATATAAATATTCGTCACGTTGTTCTGTATGAACTCGATCGCATTTCAGGGGCGTTCACATGTCTTTTGCGTGTAACGTGTTTAACATGTTTAGGGTTCAATAAACGTCTCTTGATTGGATGAAGGAATGTGGGGATAAATGGAGATTTACTTATGTAATACCGCCCGGCGGTATCCAGCAATTTGGCGTCGGGCTTGGCATAACATGTGCCTGCAAGGAACATGAAAAAATAACGTTTAGTCTAATAGAAGGTTAGGAATTGGTCGTGTCGAACCCTGACAAGCCTGATAAGGGGCAGAAAATGAATATCACTACATATGGAACGATGAGTCGAACCATCATGATCTGAGAGATCGCTTTTTTTCTAGCTTCATTTTCCCAACCCAGACCTTATTCGCCTTACGCCTTTACGTGAGGAGGGCCCCTAATTACAGTCGAAGCTCTAATAAATATTCACATTTGCCAACTCATTAGCTTAATTTTTACTCTTCAATTCCCTCTTCCGTCCCGTAGATCGCCCCGTCGAATCCTAAAGTCATAATCACGATTACCATTATCACGAGCGGGTTCCTAGACTTAGCTAATACGATATAATTACCTATTCACCGTTACCGTCACATTTACCTTAATCCGATCCAACTACATCCGCGAAGCCCGCACCCGACCACTTCCAAGCAATTCCTATGAGCGAAACTCTCATCGTCTTAGACTCGCTTGCCGAGCGGAGGTCTAAATATCACGAGGCCGATGTCGTAGTTGTCGGTGCCGGCGTCTTCGGATGCGCCATAGCGTATGCCCTGGCCGGGCAGGGAAGGAGCGTAATTCTACTCGAACGATGGATGAAGGAACCTAACCGCATCGTCGGCGAGCTCATGCAGCCAGGCGGTGTGAATTCGTTAAGAAAACTGGGGCTAGGACACTGCATCGAGGACATCGACGCCGTAACATGCAACGGATTCAATGTCTTCTTCTACGGAGAGAACGTCCGCATGCCCTACCCCCAAATACAAGGACTGCTCGGGATGGACGGCGGAAAGGCGAAAAAGACTGGTAAAGACAAGGAAGACGGGCCCCGACCCCAAGGCAAGAGCTTCCACCACGGCCGATTCATCACGCAGCTGAGGAAGTCGTGCCTTGAGCACCCCAACATCAGCGTGTTCGAGACCGAAGTCGTGAGCACGATCAAGGGCGACCACAACCCCGAGATCCTCGGCGTCGAGACGCGGACGACGAACGCGACGACCGGCGAGAAGGAGAAGGACTGCTTCTTCGGCCAGCTGACCGTCGTCGCCGACGGCTACGCCTCCCGCTTCCGTAAGCAGTTCATCCCCGAAACCGTCCCCGTCGTCCGCTCCAAATTCTACGCCCTCGAGCTTATCGACTGCCAATTGCCCTCCCCCGGCTTCGGCCACGTCATCATCGGCGCTTCGAGTCCCGTCCTCCTATACCAGATCGGCTCCCGCGAGACCAGAGTCCTAGTCGACGTCCCCGAGAAGCTCCCTGAAGCATCCCCAGCTAACGGCGGCGTAAGGGGCTACATGAAAAACGTAGTCCTACCAGCACTCCCCGAGAGCGTGCGCCCATCATTCAAAGCCGCGCTCGAGAAAGACACCAAGATCCCGCAGAGCATGCCGAACAGCTGGCTCCCGCCGACCCGACAATCAGTCCCAGGCGCCGTAGTCCTCGGCGACGCGTTCAACATGCGACACCCGCTTACCGGTGGCGGCATGACAGTCGCGCTGAACGACGTCGTGCTCCTCCGGGACCTGCTCGCCCCGCAGAACATCCCCGACCTCGCAGACACGCTCGCGGTCCGCCGCGCCATGAACGACTTCCACTGGCAGCGCAAGCGCCTCACGGCCATCATCAACGTGCTCGCCATGGCGCTATACAGCCTCTTCTCCGCGCGCAACGAGGAGCTTGCCAAACTCCAACGCGGGTGTTTCCATTACTTTAAAAAGGGCGTCACCCGCGATCCCATGGGCATGATCGGTGGGCTTATCCCCGATCCCCTGGTCCTCGCGTATCACTTCTTTTCGGTGGCTTTTGTGGCGATTTGGCTGGATTGGAGGACGACGGGGCTCTGGAAGGTCCCGGTCTTGTTCTGGAATGCGTTTTGGATCCTGTGGACGGCTAGTGTGGTGTTCTTGCCGGTTATGTACCGCGAGTTGCTTATCTAGCTTGTCTGGGGTGAGGTGAGGTTGGAGTTGGGAGGGGGGAGGAATTAATTGCCCTGAAGCCTACGATACATGTGCCATACTTCATCTACGAGCGCGTATTTCTCGACCCTGGTGAAAAGGGACGGGGTATGGGGAGTGGGGATGAGTTCCGATGCTAAACACATACATACATACACGCATGTCTTCTCTGCTCGATTGTCAGATCAGATAGCCTTGGGAAAATAGGTAGACATGTCCGGCGTGGCGTGGGACGAAGAATGATTAGAAGATAGATTTACGGGTTGATGTATATAGCCGAATACTTAATTTTAATGATTCAGAAGTACTGAGGTTGGCCTTTATTGTTGATTTGATAATCGTGCCCTCTTATATGATGTATTGTTGTCTCGATATTATGTCGAGGGATGGGCGGCGTTGTGAAGCTGAGCCCTTTAGCAGAGATATCCATAACGTTGTGATGGGATATTGTAATCAACTACCCATATCTTCTATTTCGTTCATCCCCAACTTACGAGTGCCATATTCATAATCTCCAATAGTACCTAATCTCATGTCAATTGCTAGGACTTCCAATTTCATCTTAAGTTACGAAGGACTCAGAATCAGATCACGACACTGGCAATACAGATCCTTAACAGACCAGAAAACTTAACGGAATTTATATCATTCATTCCATCTGTATAGTGTATGTAAAAGCCTACGCCGCGCATAACCCATGCCGCCTTCCATCATAAAAAAGGCAGTTCAGCCAGTCATCTAGCCCATATAAACCCATCCATCCCCCAACCCATCCCCCTACGTCAACCGTCGTCGATAAACCCCCATCATCCAACTAGCCCTCAGCACTGCAAGGCCAATAGCCATCTTGACACTGTCCTGGATGACATTAAGCTTGCTCCCGCCGACCTCGTGCCAATCGATGGGCACCTCGGCGACCTTAATACCAGGGCTGCTACCAATAACAGCACCGTCATGGCCGAGCACCGGGACCGCTGGCGCCGACTCCGCCAGCATCAGCATCTCGATGTCGAAGATCCAGCCCTCGGCGTGCATGTACGGGACGATGTGTGGTAGTGCCGCGCGCGAGAAGAGCTTGAACCCGCACTGGGTGTCGCGGATGCGCGAGGTTGCGGGCGGAGTGAGGATCATGAGGACCAGGTGGAAGGAACGCATGAGGAAGTTCCGCAACGCGGATCGCTTGACTACGGCTTCGCTGCCGACGAGGTGGCCTCGCGATCCGATTGCCACGCCCCGGTTCGCGCCGTCGACGACCTCCTCGCACCCTTCCAAAAGCTTACCTAGGTCCCCGAACTTCGACGCCCCGTCCGCGTCTGCGAAGAGCGCGTACTCCCCGCGCACATGTCGTAGACCGTGCGTTACGCCCCCGCCTTTCCCACGGTTGCGCTCTAGTGTTATTACTCTCAAGATATCGTGGAGCCCGTGCTCACGCGCGAATTCTAGCGCGACCTGCGCGGTGCGGTCTTTGCTGCCGTCGTTAACGACCAGGATCTCGTAGCCGGAAAGGTCGTCTTGCGGCGTATTCTGTATATGTCGTCTTGGGGAGCGCGCGCGCGAGGGCTGGGCATGGCGTAGATGTGGGTGCGGGTCGCGGCCGAAGGTTTTGTCGAGGTACTCGACGGCTTCCTTGAGCGTGGGTAGGATGCGGTCTTCTTCGTTGTAGGCGGGGAAGACTACGCTCATGCGTACTTCGGCGGGGTCGATGGATCCCGTGTCTGCGATGTCGAGCTGTGTCGGGTCGTCGTTTTGGGCGCGGATCTCGCTGGCTTGACGGTCGGCGAGCCAGCGGTCGTGCCAGCATGGTAGCTGTCGCGTTGCGGTGCCGTTCGGGGTTGTGGTTATGTAGCTCTTTTCGGATGGGAGTGCGGGTCGGGGTTTGGGTGCGATGAGATGGAGGATGGCGTAGAGCTGCAATTGAGTTAGCTTGGGTTGTGTGTAAGAAGCTTATATTGATTATGGGATGCATACACTATAGAAGGCGAAAATAACCAATGCTACAAAGGCCGCGAGTAGGGTATGAAGAGGTGTCTCGCTCAGGGTCGAGATAAGTAAATCCATGATTGCGATCGCAAAATGCGACGAGATGTTTAACTGCTGGCAAAGAACGTTTACATTGGGAGTATGTTGTCAAACAATACTCGTCTTGTCTCACCACGGTTCCTCACTAAGGAGGGACGTAGTTACGTAGACAATTGGTAAATTGTTGCATCTGTCACGACTGAAATGAATTGAACGTTGAAATGTTTAAGTTTGTTCCTTGCAACGCAGAATTGGTAACAGGTACTGCGTCGGGAGCTTAAGCTTAACACAGTAGCAGCTGACGACGCGGATGAAGAAGCCACGTCTCTAG
Source organism: Annulohypoxylon maeteangense (assembly GCF_022496945.1). Taxonomy (NCBI): domain Eukaryota; kingdom Fungi; phylum Ascomycota; class Sordariomycetes; order Xylariales; family Hypoxylaceae; genus Annulohypoxylon; species Annulohypoxylon maeteangense. The sequence goes on along the minus strand of NW_025953248.1, from coordinate 3,228,380 downwards.
GGCTAACCAATCACGGTTGCCGGGTACTTCAGCACTGATGTTAGGGGTCAATCACCTATCCCTGTTGAGGTTAGCGACCGGTAGACCCCTAGGGATCGACGTAATCTCCCCGCAATTACACAGAGGCTCTGTCGTAGCTACGTAATCCTAGCTCTCAGCCTCAGTTCTTTATGCCTTATGCCTTCCAAGAATGTTTCGTGGCATTGGCAAATGAAGTTGCGATTTCCTCTATACGAGCAGAGTGTTATTGCTTACATTATGTACCTCTAGTTGGCTGGCTACATGACTTACTACTGGAGATAAACTTAATCCGATCAACCATTCAGGTGCTTATGTAAACGTTCTATCTAGGATATCTTTGATTCTTTATCTTTATTTATTTGGGACATTTAGTTGAATTTGTCAGAGACGGTGTTGCGGGGTTTCATATATTCATTTACTTAACCACACCCCGATTTACCTACGCTGCTATGACTAGGTATGTAGCATGTGAAGAAGGGTTGAATGCTCATCTGTTTCCATATACTATCTCATTAGTACACTAGGAACATCTCTCTACAACTCGATGGCTTATCACCGGTGATCTACTGCCCAGGTTTCAGTTTACTAATATTTCAACGAAGGTACCTAGGTAGGTAGGTATCCAAAATGACTTGCAACACTTAGGTATATATCAAGAAAGCCGATGGCTAAGTATATCTCATTTGCCAGCAGCCAAGGATTTCCCCAACCTATCGGACGACTCCATCTTGTTGTTTCTTTTCCCATGCAATATTTGCCATTATTGATGGAGGCGTCCTATCATATATCATCGATCAAGCCCCGTCTCTGGTTACCACCGTGTGGCTTCACAACATGTACATGCAAAATCGGACACCACTACAACCCCAAAATATATCGTTTAATATGTTGTTGAGTTTCAGGTGATGTGGTCACTGACGAGGCGTGCTACCACCGTCGTAGTGAAGATACGTTGATCAAATGACTGGCTATCACCGATCTTGGACAGATCGTGCCCCGTGATAGGTTTATTTCGGCATTGAGAAATACTCTTCATTGGACAAGACTTTGACGTTGTATACAATATCTTGGAAGTTATTTATGTGTGTTGCAATCGTGGTAGTATGAGTCTTATGACGTGATTGATAGAATCTCAAAGACTTGAACACCTACTTTTATATATACGCCATTGAGATTAGTGGCGCACGATACCAACCTCTTCAACCCAGGATGTTCAACCCGGTTTCAAACGTGTGTATGCTGAATTAGGAAGGCCTTCGAAATGAAATGTAATAGGTCAGATGTAGTTATTTCTTATTAGTCTTCTGACTGCTTCTGAGTAACCACCCTTCGTTTTCAACAACTACAGGAACAGCCGTGTGGCCGCCGGACTCGTATTCGCGATTGGCACTTACAAGTCAGAGCAGACGAAGACTACCTAGGTAAATTTGTTTATTTTCCATCTGCCAGTTCTGTTGCCACGTGGAACGGTTGATAAGGCAAGGACACCTACCTAGTAGTGAAGAATGCAATCTACCTAGTAGAGATAGATTTCTTTGAAGATAATTATCCTGAAGTACCTAAGTCCTAGTATGTTTCGGTGCGTTGGCGTTGGTCATTCAGCAACGCCACATATCGGCCGAGAAGAAAAAAAGCCCCCAAGTAGTAGCGTTGGCGTCAGCCCCTAAAACTATCGACTGCAGGCTTTAATAGCGAATATAGGTGCCTACAGTAGCGAAGATGCGGCTGGTATTTGCAGCCAGCTAGGTCTATCATTGCAGTTAAGTTCCCTAACGAATCCCCTGTAGACCCCCACGGCTTTATCGTGGCTCTCCAATCGCGTTCGTTAGCGCTTCGGGTCTCCTCGAAGCGAAGCGAGATCGCCTCAGGGATCGATATGCGTGCGAACAGCGCTAAATAAGCAAGTTAAATATCGGTCCCGGATATAGGGAACTATAGGTCAGGTTGCACAGATAAGACGCCGGACAGAGGTATTTAATGGAAGAGATAGATACGTGCTTTCAGCTGCGGCCGTGTTGGCCGGAATTGTTCTGGAATGGGAGTATATTAAGCGAGGCTTTAAAAGGTGCTGCGCATGATACTTCGTGGTGTTGCATTCAGGGCTGATGCGCCGAAGTCTGCTTGCTTCAGGTAAACAGTAGCTCGCAGAATCGCTTGGCGGTACTTGGCATACCGGTCAATAGGATGTCCGACATTATGCTTCGTGGCATTCCCTCTGTCGTCAATGGCTAGAAAGATATTTTGGAAATTCGGGGCTATTGAAGCTTAGAAGCAGGAAATATGGGTTATGTATGTAGTCTGGAGATAAGACTCTTATGTATGTGGATTTTTCGAACACGGACTTGCGCCGGGTTGAGTGCTTTTGTCCGCTGACTGTACATATCGTCGGTTGCTTCTCGGCGTCTTGGATAGAATATGTTTGTTTTGAGGGAGGGAAAATTCGATAGATCAGTTTCGGAGCTTACAACGCAATATAGCTCGAACCACAAGCTGAGCTAAGATTACGTAGAACGAGTGAGATTCTAGATCTCATATGGCCCTTAGTTCGAAAATCAGGTCCGACCTATAGCAGCCGACCTCAATCCTCTTAGAGATCTTAGCGCGCACGGTTTCCATGATAGGTGTGTGTACATTCGGGACGACCCGATCCTCCCCTGATTTCAGTGTCACGGTTTCAGGATAAACATCCTCTCGATTTCACAAGGAACTATGATCAAATCCTGGCGTCCATCTCCCAGTTAAAATGTTTTAGCTGATAAAATGTCTCATCGGGAATCACAAAAACAATGGTCGTAATATGCGAGATTAACATGGTAGGTATGGATGGTCAGATTTATGTTAAATATGAAAAGATATAGACAAGGAGAGATATGGAGCCACGTATGTCATGGCATGTACATAAGATAGGCAATCTAAGCTATTCAACAAGTGAAGATGTTATCCAAGTCATAATGGTCGTTCCCCAATTTGCGAACCTGGTAGCTAGGTAGCTATCTAATATCTATCCGTATTAACCCGTTAGCTCAAGAACTGAGATTCCTTTTCTTGCACCCGCATGATTTTGGGCGGCGGCTAGGTATAATATGACAAAACATATGGAAATATAGGCTGTCGTGATATACATGATTATAAAGCATCTCATGCTGCTCTTTATAAAAAAAGGTTCATGATAAAGATGCTCATAGATGATATCGCGGTTTATAGTGTCGGATTTTAATATTATTCGTAAATATTGAAGGATGGATGGATCTTATTGTCATCCATGACTTCGTGTACTATTAGTGGTCCTTGTTTATTATTAGTGTGCAGTGATCGTAGGTGTTTTGCTGTTAGGTCGGAGCGAAAACCATCCTTTCCGACTCGGTTTAGTCTCTTTTATCTCCGGGCTCTTGCTCAATTTACCGTGAGACTTCCGCACGGATCCGGAAGTTGTCACAACTGTAATCTCTTCGACCTTTTGTTGAATAGTATTGTCGACCTTATCGAAATTACTCGCCGTGGGAGTAATAGCACTTAGACTAGGCCTGGCAGGACGTACGGTTTCGGCAGACATCCTGATGGCGTCGCTATTTGGAGGCTTCGATTTAGATAGTCTACGTCTCCTTCTCTGAGTTGGTGGCGTCTCGGGAGTAATAGTTTGTTTGCTGGTCTTGGTTATGGAGACATCTGTGGAGGATTGTATTTGTCCCGTTGAACTTCGTCGTGCTGACTGGGTATGAGATTCGTCTATAGTAGTGGTTTTTTTGGACTTTCGTTCAGGGGATATGCGATCTTTTGTGGTGGGTGGCGTCGATAGGGGTTCAATATCGCTAGGAGAAAAGGGAGATGCAATGGCGAGGCCGATGGAAGCGGTCGATGAAGCGGTGGAAAAATGACCAGAAACCGTCGATGAAGAAGCCGTCGAGTTAGAACGTTCGGTGACAGAGGCAGGCGGGACAGGCACCTCTGCGACGGGAACCCGTCTGCTTAAAGGACGAGGTGCTGAAAAATATGTGCTATGAGACCGGGGTGGATAGTATCTATCGACCTTTGCTGCCGGCTCATTACCCGTCCCTGCACTAGTGAGAGGTGTACGGTAGGATTTCTCGCTGGAGGAAGTGCTCTGCTGGGAAGCGCTAGAATGATAAGCGATACTCTGGGGCCGTCGATTAATAACGATCCTGGTCTTCATCTCTAGATCATCTTCAGAGCCACTAAGATTTCCCGTGCTACTATCTTGGGAGACATCTATATAAGAGTCAGCTGGGGTGTATAGATCTCGAGCATATGGTTGTTACCTTTGCTTGATACGGTACTGGAATGCCTTGGGGATCGTCTCGGGGCTGGTCCGATCGATCCGGGGGTCCGTACGTGATCGAGTCCCTTCCCTTTGGTACTTCCTCCGTTTACAGGCTGTGTGAAGTAGTCAGGACCTTCGTGGAAATTTGCTAATTGATCACGCCAGGACGTAGGCACGTTATTGTAGCTGTAGTTCCTAGGAAGAGGTACGACAGGAGTACCATAGACGGACGCGTATGAAACATATGATAGCGAGCTTCCTACACGTGGTAGTCCCGTCGTGTTGGGATCTTTAGCCATTATGGCAGTCCTTCGTTTATTCTGCTCCATGATTCTAGGTCTGTCGGCATGTTTCCAGCTTGAAGGAGCTCCTGATAAGGCATCACTGGCAGCATGCGAAACTACATGCCTGTAAGGTAATTTAACGGCCTCTTCCTTGGCTCTCTCAGCCTGCTTTGCGTTGTGCTCTTTGGCTTGGGCGCGGCCTCGCTTTATTAACGAGAAGACCGACATGGCGAATTTCGGCTCAGTGGGAGGTTACAGAGCCGAAGCAAACTCCGGGCTCTGGAACGAAGGCTTGGAGTGCGTATGTAATGCCCAAAGTCGCAAGTCGATCTCAAGTCGAATACAGGATCCGTCGGTGATTACACCGTCGATTGAACCTCGAAGGGAAAGGCGCCGACGGTACTCCAAGATGTATAGGTAAGCTTATAAGCTTGTGACTAGGTAAAAGGCAATATAAAAACTAAGGGAAGGGCGGATTCGTAACGAAAACTTGAAAATCCTAAAAACATGAAACGAGGCTTGGTATTCGCCCTACTCGTGGAATAGGGACAAGAGGGAGTAAGACTAATGATGGTCGCGTTACATCAAAATCCCAGTATGTGAGTGCCTAGAGAAAAAGAGCATGAACAGGTAGCTAACTGAGTGGCGGGTACGAGGCGCTTAACAAGAAAGCACGGCCAGTACTGGAGTTATTTCGAAAACTAAAACCTAAGACTAGACCTCGAAACTTCGAGTAGGGCACGGCTATCTTATGTGAACAGGCTCGAGGATACATAGACTGGAGCTAATGTACCCTGATATAAACTCTGGTGGCACTCGTTAGGATACTCGATCGGGGCTGGAATTTTAAGATTGGCGTAAATGGTTGGATCTGGCGTGATTCTTTTTTGGCCAAATACTTATTAGATGGATGGCTGACTCTCCGAGTAAGGGGCACACAGGACACTCGTTGTTACCCCAACGAGGCAAGGTCTGTTCTGCTTATCGTGTACGATGCAGGGTCGTATCGCTATTTCATCCCACGCCCGGGCGATAGGTTCAGCGTAAGCACCGCACCTCCAGTTATACGACGCAATGCCTAGGACCCGTACACACTATTATGGGTAGGTACCTAGGCATTACCTAGGCATGTAAGTAACTAAACTCATAAGCGAATTCAAAAGACAATAGCAGCACGGGGGAGGCGAATGAGAAATGAATAATTGACCCATGTATCCCACGAACAGAATTGGTTTGCATATGCAGAGATAGATGCATAGGCAATCCCAAAGTCTCGTATTCCGGCCAGATCCTTAAGCAGAGCCTTAGTTCGACCAAACAGTGGCACCATGCGCCTAGCTTCAATTCAGCTCATGTACTGCGTAGCTTCTCGGATCTGAAAGTCTAAGAAAGATAGCTGCTAGGTGGGAATCCAGACCCTTGGGTTCGCACGATACAGCTGCTACGTTGGCACATTAGCGACCCATATTCGGGCATGTTGTTGTTCGCTATCGAATATTGATGATGACTAGACCCCGACCGCTGTTCTGGCTGTTTTAGATATCAGTACGTTAATGCCACATCGAATCTCACGAAACAAAAGCATTGATGCTGAGATCGTCGTCTTTCCGAGATTAAGTGAGAGCATGACGATATACTGTAAATTATTCTGCGATTCAGTTTAGCTAAGATAAGGGTAAATACTTAAATATTGACTATTATTATTTTTATTTGCTCCTTGATAGGGAAGTAAAATGGGATGAAAAGGTTTAAATCGGAAGAACCCCACACAATAAGCTCATAATCAACAATATTTGCTTACCTAAGTGCTACTTCGAGGTCAAACCATACGTCAGGAACCACATTTAATGGCAATTAAGTTTCTAGAAAAAGATATTCTTTTGGTGATATGACAAGGAATTTCGAAATTCCGATTACTTATTAATACCATCATCTCCCACCTTTGCCATTTTTGCAGTCTTATTAGAGCAGCGCGGTGGTTATGAGAAATCAAGTTTCTCATAATCATTACAGCCTGCTTTTCTCCGTAAGACTTAACGACCTAGGCCATCAGACAAGGCTTAAATGAAGTCATTGGCAAAGTTGGATGAGATAGTATTCCAATTGCTTTGGATGTTGGACTTGGCAGAGATTGAGCAGGTTCTCTGTATATTTTACCAGAAATTGACGCGTCTATCAAATTGGAATATGTGTTTAGGAGAGTCACGACGACATGAGTAGCTGGTTGTAAGTTCTAGTAAATTCTTGATACCCGAGACTATTTCTCCCACGCGATCCGTCGAACCAATTCATATCAAGGAAGTGTAGGAGGTTATATTAATAACTTAGCGTGCTAGGTAAATACAATAGATAGATAGAACGTGAATTTGACTTGGAGCGATGGCAGATTTCTGAGGAATTGAGGCAAGTGGTAGCTTACTACCAGGCCTGAAATAGTAGAGATGTTGAACACATGAGTGGAGTTTATGAAACGTCTTAGTTAACTTTTATCGTGATTGAAAGTTCGCTCACCATGTTCGGATGATTATCTCGTTTTGTTTTTTTATTCGAGCATAAAAAACAATTCTATCTGGTTACGATTTCCTTTGTAAATAGGTAGATATCCCCTAAAGCATGCTGTTTCTTGTAACACGTGGGTTGCGCTTGGCACATCGTGGTAGAAATCCATGATCTGTACATCGTTCAAGTAGCTACTGCCGGCACTAATAAGCAAGGGTGATAAGTTAGTTCGCATCAGGTGCTGATCAAGCGGCTATAAATATTTGCTCAGGTTTTGAAGAGGATCGTATATGAACAACGACACATATGGATACGTTTTGTTTAATATTTCACAGATTGTTCCTACTAAGGTAACGTATGTAGTATGACTATGTTACAAAGTCGTTAGATATAAATATTTCTAATGAAATATCACAAAATTCACCTAGGTACGTAGATGATATAAATAGGAGGTATGACCAAATCCCCCTCTGCCAAGACCTTCAATGTTTCCAAGCAGATACCGAGTACATGTCACTACATGTGAACCTAGTATTTAACATAGATGTTATGTGTCTGTGCGGATCTCCTCAAGTACCTTTTAAGTATATGCTAGATTGGTAGGGACCCATCTTTGTAGCTGCCCCATCAATCGAAAGCACGGACCATAAGTCCGCCCATCTTAGCAATCCGAGGGTGTCCAAAAAATCCCGACAAGTCGAAAACTTACCAATTTAATCCTAGCCAACCTCTCCTTTGGTAGGCAAATATTCGTCGTCGTCGTAACTTTGGAGGAGTTCATGTTTCTCATGAGAAATGCATGCATTATCTAATTGAAGTCGACGATTATAGGATTATTTTTCTATCCATACCAGGTGTCGCCACCGCCATCTTCAATCCGTTGGTACCTATCTTACGTCTTTTCGCGCTTCGCTTAAAATACGTCACAACCCGATCTGAGCACGACCCCCAATGTGAACCGTACTCTTTGAACCCCCCTAGCCATACAACCATACTGCCATATCAATCAGACCAGTCAGAATTAGTTAAGGCAGTCTCCAGACAAAATCCAATCTAGACCCTGTCGCACGGAAGGACAATCCTGCCCTGGCTGCCTTGCCTAGCCCGACTTCTCGACATTTACATCTCACGTCGCCTCACTCATCCCAAACCGCAATCCCGCAATCCCATCATCCACACACCACGAGCCACAGAGCCCCATCTCTGTCTGTCCGTAATCAACCACACGCTACACCTTGTCTTTCTCTCGGCCCGCTCGTGCCTTTTTTTATTTGATAGTCATCATCCTCGTCTTCCACCCCTCAACCTATCCTTTTGTCGCGTGCGCGCCCGTCAATTAGCGCGCCAATATCGGGAAAAAGTGGCTGCGCTCACTCTTCTCAGCCAGGCCGATACCGAATTATCTCTTCAACAACATCTGGCTCTTGCACCGGACCTCCTGCAATACAATCGACTGGCCGCCGACACCGAATCTGATACACCGTTGACGATGGCGGCACAGCCTGTGCCTCATCTGTCGACGGACAAGAAACGAGTGAAGGTTTACGAGTTGCGCAACAATGACTGGTTTGATCGTGGAACCGGCTTCTGTACAGCCGCCTTCAATATTGTAAGTGCTTCTATTATCGCGACGCGCCTCGCGCAAACGATAGTCCCCCGTCGCAGTTTTTTCTATTTATTTTTATATAAATACTCTTCCCAACATAGGTATAGCCACTAACGCGACCAATGCTCGTAGTCCGAAGATGGCCAGCAACGAGAACCGCGAGTAATCGTAGAGTCCGAGGACCACCCTGATCGTGTACTATTAGAGACGAGAATTTGTAAAGAAGATGGCTTCCATAAACAGCAAGGTACGTTAAGGATTCAACAAAACCCCGTTGTGCTGCCTGGTCATTAACTATTTTCTCCAGAAACGTTGATCGTCTGGACCGAACCAACTAGTGGCGTGGATATGGCCCTTAGTTTTCAGGAAGCTGAGGGCTGCGCCATAATATGGTACGATTCACCTCAATCCCCGACTGGTCGCCGAAGATGTCTGTAAGGGAAAAAAAGTTGCTAACTATGTTGCAGGAAGTTCATCAATAGTATTCAGCAGCAATGCCATTCCATGAATGCGCCAGGTATATATCCATTAGCCCCCATTGACGTGGAAAGTTGCTAATCTAGTTGTATCAGAAGACAGCCTATCTGAAGATCTCGCTATGGAAATGCCAAATCCTGTCTCCCTCCCACACGCTTCGATGGCTAACCTTGCCGAGATCGAGTCGCAAATGCGCGGGTTTAGCGGAACTGCTAATGGTCGCGATGCCCTCACCAAATACGTACTAACCGAGAACTTTATCGGCAAGCTGATTCCACTAGTTTCTGATGCGGAGGACCTCGAAAGCCTGAACGACCTACATCGTCTTTGTAACATTATGAAGATCGTCATCCTTCTCAACGATACGAGTATCATAGAACATGCGGTATCGGACGAGTGCGTGATTGGCGTCGTAGGCGCTTTGGAATACGATCCGGATTTTCCTAGCCACAAAGCTAACCATCGCCAATGGCTCGAGGGCGAAGGGAGATATAAGGAGGTCGTGCGTATCGAAGATTCCCAGATATTAAAGAAGATCCACCAAACATATCGACTCCAATACCTAAAGGATGTCGTGTTGGCACGCATTCTAGACGATAATACTTTCTCCGTCTTGAACTCGCTCATCTTCTTCAACCAGGTCGATATCGTACAACATCTGCAGTCCAATGCGACATTCTTGGCCGAGCTATTCAACATATTCAAGTCTCCTCTACCCACCGATCCGAAGCGTAAGAAGGAGGCGGTGCTTTTTATCCAGCAATGTTGCGCAATTGCCAAAAACCTTCAACCTCCCGCTCGCCAGACTCTGTATAACAACTTTCTCGCCAATGGCCTTCTTCAAGTCATTAACTTTGGCTTGCGACACGGCGATGTGGCTGTCCGAGTTGGCGCTACCGACATATTGGTGTCCATGATTGACCATGATCCACAGATGATTCGAGCCATGATATACCGGCAACTTCAAGACAAACAGCCGCCTCTGACGGACTCACTAATCGACCTACTTTTGGTAGAGGTTGATCTGGGTGTTAAATCGCAAATATCTGATGCGTTAAAGGTGCTTCTTGATCAGGGCCCGCCACCTCAACAGGAAACATATACAAAAGCGAATGGTGAATATGGTGTCAGGAATGTGTCCAGGATACCACCGACCGCAGACCCACAACAGGATAATTTCCTGAACTGTTTCTATGAATTTTCGGCAAGCAGGCTATTTCAACCCTTGATTAACCTGCAAGATAGAACCAGCATGGAATTTACAGTCCAGCAAGCGTCTATGTTCACGTATCTGATTGAGATTCTCTGCTTCTTCATCCGCCAACATCAACACCGCAGCAAATTCTTCGTTTTAAATAACGATATTGTCGTGCGCATTAGCCAACTTCTAGGCTGCCCCGAGAAATTTCTGAAACTTAGTATGTTTTTCGTGGATGCCAGTTCTAGTTTAAAGCTAACTTCTCTACAGTTGCTATCCGATTCCTTCGTCAGTTAATTAGCCTGCAAGATGAGTTTTATATCAGACACGTGTCAGAGAAGAAGGTCATTGGCCCAATCCTTGACGTTCTCATCAAAACCATGCCGAGAGACAACTTACTCAGCTCCGCATGTTTGGAGTTCTTTGAATTCATCAGGAAAGAAAATATCAAGGATCTTGTTAAGCACATCGTCGAGAACTATCGCGAGAAAGTACAAGCGCTTGCCTACTTGGATCTATTTAGGACTATGTTGATCCGGTATGATCAGACCGGAGGTTTTAGCGTCAACATGGACTATTATATAGAGGTGGATGACGAACCTAGGAAACGGCAAAACATCATCAACCCAAAGACGGGGGCTTTAATGGAACACCTTGTCATGGACCAGGCCGAGGAGGAATATTGGAACACATCGGACGAGGAAGACGATGTGCAGGGAAGACCTGGGGGGCGGGCACCCATGAATGGAGGGTCACCAAACGCGAAACCGCTAGTTGACTATGCATCAGATGAAGAGGGAGACGAAAATTTAGAAGCTGGAGCACTTTCAGCGGATGAAGATAGACAAGATGATGGGCCAAGGAAGACGAGCCAAAGTTCGAGGAATGTCGCCCCTCCACTGGAGCGTTTGTCTGAAAAACGACGACGTGAAGAGGACGAGGAGGACGATCTCAGTAAAATGGTACAGCACAAACGTCGAAATAGCACTTCAGCTAGCTCTAATTCCTCCGCTGTGTCTGGTATCCTGAGGAAGAAAAAGAGTATGTCCAGTGCTCGAGATGCCGGAGGTGGCCCAAGAAAGATCGCCATTAGTCTTTCTCCAAACATAAAGAGCGGCAACGTACAGAGCCACGGTCGATCGGATGGCGAGGCGTGAAGAGGGCCAGAATCGACTAATTTCAATACCTCCTTAACGCTCTGGCATGATCGGGGTTCGGTATATCTATAATGATAGGGAAAGGGGCCGGCGTTTGGCGAGAGGATCCTTTTTTTCGAGCCCGCGTGTCTGACATGGATAAAGCCCAGGTGCTAAGGAAGGCAATGGAGGCGAGTGGTTATCCCGGGTCAAGACCAGTTTCGTACGTTTAACCAATCTACATATCGAGGTTGGTGCTGTCGAGGAAGTTTAGTTAACAAAGTGTGTGGCCTACTGTGTAACCTGGGTTCCGCAGGCTATGGAAATGTCTCGTCAGTGTACTATTAGGTATTGTTATGAGTTACCCCTGGCGAATAGCCTGGGGTCTGGTGATACGCGATCCGGGCAGAGATTGATAGGCGAGGTAACATAAACAAAATCAGAAATGCAAAGATAGTTCGGTGATCCATTTTTGGTCTCGATTTGGGTTAATTCTTCATGCTATGCGTCTAGTTTTATTGATTCGTTGCGAAATAATTGTCTAGTCAAATGCCATCTAAAGTTTTGCCTCCGCCTCGTCACCAGGTGAGGATATCTCGATGACAAGCTTACCGAATTGTTTCCCATTTTTCATGTCATCAAATAAACTGTCGATCGCCTCAATGTTATCCAACCCCTTTACAACACGACTAACGACCGGTCTTATCTTGTGCTCCCGCACAAACGCAACCATATCCCGGAACTCGACCCGCGACCCCATCGTGCTGCCCCGGAGATCGATGTTCTTCATCACGGCCTGCATCGTCCAATCCATCTTCGGACCCATCGTCATCCCATACACCGAGATCACGCCACCCGGACGCACCAGCTTCACGGTCTTGGACACTATATCCCCGCCCGCGCCGTCAACCACGGCGTCGAGATAGGGCCGCGAAGCGGGTAGCTGCGCCAAGAGCTGCTTCTCCCAACCCGCCTCCTTATACGATACTCCGCCAGCGGCGCCCAGCGCCTTCGCACTCTCGAGTTTCGCGGGCGAGCTGGAAGTCACGTAGACATTACACCCCAGCGCGACGCCGAACTGCAGCGCGGCTAGGGCCACGCCGCCCCCGATCCCGGTTATCAGGACATTCTTGCCCGCCGCGGACGCCGCGTCCCCGTTTAATCCCTTCGTCAACAGCGCCCGCCACGCCGTTAGTCCGACTAGTGGTAATGCGGCTGCTTCGTGGGACGTCAGGTGGTCCGGCGCGAGCTCGACTTCGTCTTCGGGCACGACGACGTAGTCCTGGCCTGCGCCGGCGTAGAGCACCGATCCGCCGATCACGCTGAACCGCGTTATGTCTTCCGGCCCGTCGGGTGTTGAGCCCCAGCCTCGCGAGGGGGTTATGAGGACCCGTTTTCCGATGAGGGATGGTGATGAGGGTGCTTCTACTACGCTCCCGGTGCCGTCGGCGAATAGGGGCGAGGTGAATGAGATACCCGGGTATAGCGCTTGCCGGATGAACAGGTCGCGGTGGTTTAGCGCTGCGGCGTGGATCCGGATGAGAAGTTCCTTGGGTCCGGGGACGGGCTTGGGGATTTGGTTTATTTGGAGGCTGTGGGATGTGAGTCTTGGTGGGTTGGAAGGTTATGGGGGGGAGGGAGCTTACGGATAGTAAACCTGACCGGGCTTGCCGTCGATTTTCTTGATGGTTAGGGCTTGTGGCATCTTGGACGATGTTTGAGGTTGATTAGTTCATGTGATCACGATATTATCAAAAAATATAACTGGAAATGTCTTGTCTAGATAGTTGAAAGTCTCACTTATACCCCTTTACGATGTGAAGGACTACTCGATGGAGTTTACGGAGTTCCACTTATGATGCTTTCATTTGTCAGCTAGCGGACGTCACACAATGTTTCTGGGGTAATTTTCTCCCCGCAATATTATACAACCTCGGTACTTCTAATCTTGGTATAACGTTCACAATTGTACAAGTTTACGATGAGTATCTATGAAGTACTTTTTGTCAAGTACATCCATTGATGTGTACCGTACCTAGTACATATTCACAACTTAGGTGCACCTACTATAAATATTTGAAACTTGCGGGAAAGTATGGGGATCGAAGACACTGTTCTACCTAGTAGTTTCCTACGAATAAGAGTGCCCTGTTCGAAGATTGCTTCTTACAACTACCATTCTTCCGTACCTAGTAATAATCGATGGTCTAACTCAGTGAGCTTATTTTTCTAAAGAAAAAATATTGCTAATTCATTTCCTTAATTACGAATTCAAGACAAAGGCTGCGGCACTAATTCCGTGAAAGCCACATGTCTTTGCTTGAGTTCGGCTATGGGACCGAAAAATGACGATAGGCAGTCCGAATCCTACTACCACTCTGAAAAAGAAGGGTGGCATCTAAGAACTAACCAAATTTATTTTCCGATACGTCTCCCGCGGACGACCATCATGTGGCACCACATCGAATTCAGCCACGGCAGTGATCGTCGATTCAATGGTGACATCTCACTAATGAGTAACTAGCCGTTGAAGTAAGGGCAGAATCTGGCTCTACCGAATACCTAGAGTGATAGGCAATTCGAGCTATTTTAGCACGTGTACCCTGTGGTATCGACCATCGCAGCATGGTTCCAGGCCTTTGGGACATTATTTAGCATTATTTCCACAGCTCATAGTGGCTGCATAATGCCTGTGCCAATAGTATAAGAAATCTGAGACCGATCCAAAAGGAATCCTGTCAGCCACCAACGTGGGTGAATGACGATCCTATGGACGCTGGAAACATATTTACTTCTAAATCCATCAAGATTTTATGCCACAGGAAAAGCAGACAAAGACGAGCTATGGATAATTTCCAAGCTTTAAAAATGGGAGATTATATGACTCGGTTGAACGTCAAAGACCCATAATATCGCCACGAGGTCCCCACGTAGTTCGGCGAGGCGCACGGATAAGATTCATGCGAGATCCCCGAAGCGAAGCCCTGTAGTTTCTTTGATCGCCGTCTACTCGTCAGCCTTAAGGAAATTTCCGAGCAGGATCTGGGGCTTGAACCATCATGTTTCACAATAACGCTCGAGAGATGTGACGATGTTCGAGAATTAGGGTTCGCTGCATGCAGGCCTTCGAAGTTGTATAGAAGCTCTGCTCGTGCAACCAATCCGCTCTTCCTTTGAAGTCTAGCGTAGCATACTCGATCCAAAATGGAATACGGGACAGTCGGGACTTGCCAACGAAGGTATCTACATAGGGAGATGGCGATCCGATCACAATGCTCTTAGGCAGGGAAGAGAAACAGGATATCAACTTGGCGTGACCCGGCCTAGCATGGCATAATGGTATGGACGCTGCCTCACTAGCTTCGCCGACCGTTAAGATCGCTTTAGAACCCACGCCGGCAGACAAGACGTGGATCTTAGCAATTTCCCAAAAATTCCACCTGTTTGGCACCTGTCTATATTAGAGTTACGGGTCTCTTCCTACCTAGTATAACTGACTCAAGCAGGGGAACTACCTAGTGAAGGCGATCACTTAGGTGGATTTATCGGCGACTGGCAACTATAAGATGACTAAATTATGATATCCTACCATCAAGATTCAGAAACTTGAACTCCTTTTCCAACGATCCCTCAATATTTTTCGATCACATTCTCTCTTTTATCGAATTCACAGTATTATCACGTCGATATCTAAGAAAATGCTTAGACCTTATGTGTCTGGAGCTGCCTTCGGTGCTGCCCTAGCAGCCGCTGGCATTTATCAACCAGATGTAATCGTCGAACAGATGGGTCTCCAGAACTGGCACATGGTCACCACGTTCTTGACTGCCTCTGGAACTAGCACGTAAGACAAAAATCTCCTCATGTTGCCAGATAATTATCATTTAAAAGAAAGTCGTTGACCCCTGAGACAGTCTCCTCGTCACTATCTTCCAACGACTCGGTTATCTCAAACTAAGTCCCCGTAATTATTCGACACTCAACATATTCGGATCCCTCGACGGAAACATAATAGGAGGCTTACTCATAGGCACCGGCTTGGCTGTCTCCGGCTCCTGCCCGGGGACTGTCTTTGCACAAGTCGGGGCTGGAGTTCGATCTGGTTTCTTTACACTAGGCGGAGCAATGCTTGGGGGTGTGATATGGTCAGGTCTCCTGCGGCCAGCTCTCCGTAGCCGGGAAAAGCCGGCTCCGGAGGCAAGTAATATCAAAGCTCGTTGCCTGACCATAGGCGAGTTGACGGGAACAAGCCAAACGAGCGCCCTCATCGCCGTCGAAGCTCTGTTCACAGGCATCGTCGCAGCACTAGTCTATCTTGCGTCACCGAAGTCTAGTGGCTTGGTAGGACCAGTGACAGGAGGCTTCTTGGTTGCCGGGGCTCAACTAGTCTCTATCCTGACACGGAGATCTCTCATTGGCACTTCAGGTTGTTTTGAAGAGGTCGGCGACTTTTTCTTGTGGGCAATAGGGCGAGGAATAAGGCCGAAGTCGTACAACGCCATTGTTCTTACTGCAGGCATGGCTACTGGGGCTCTAGCCGT
The DNA here is from genome assembly GCF_022496945.1 of Annulohypoxylon maeteangense. NCBI lineage: Eukaryota > Fungi > Ascomycota > Sordariomycetes > Xylariales > Hypoxylaceae > Annulohypoxylon > Annulohypoxylon maeteangense. The sequence continues at coordinate 3,212,339 of NW_025953248.1, read as the reverse complement.
TTCTTTGGCGTCACCATCTACGCAGAAAATACCCGAAATTACTATCGAACCCGCTAGAGCTGTCCTCGGCGGCGTGTTCCTAGCACTCGGATCTAGGATGGCGGGTGGCTGCACATCCGGCCACGGAATTAGCGGAATCTCTCTTCTTTCCGTCTCCAGCTTCGTTACAGTGGCCGCAATGTTTGCTGGAGGGATGGCCGTTGGTATGATCATAGGATAGTCTATATGTCGGTGAAAAGGGATAGGCATTTTGATGGGTGCATCTCCTTATCCCAACCGCCAAAAGGAGAACACCGAAAAAGAACTCACCTCTGTATATCCGGATAATAGTAACGATAGATCATTCGATCTATTGCAGTTTTGTTTTATTACCTAGGAATTCCTCTACTCACAGAAGAAACGAACAAGTTAGTCTATCGAGATCCGTACTTCAGCTCGGGAGAAACCCGAAGAGAGCAACATTGCGACACGTACTTGCCGAATCGATATCGATTTTTAGAAAGGTCAGCCGGATGCACATTTACGGAATATACTTGTTTTGATAAGCAAGGATTCATCGAATGCCGGAAAGGATCAGCGATTCTCGCAAGGTGGACATGTGAAGTCGGGCAATAATACGCATATGGCCAAAGTCACGATCCGGAGTCGCCGATCGAATATATTTATATGCCCCCTTTGCGGGCGTAGCTATCGATGTACCATCTGCGTCCGCCGTGCAACGTCGGCCTCCGGCATCGCGACCAATAGAGAACTTCCTGGGTAGCATCACGCGAATGGAAGAGCGGGGGACAGTCAGCGTATGAGCGTGCTGTCTCGGCCACTCACGAGGGGATACCTAACCCATACATCTCCCCTTTTCATCTTTTTATCAGAGATGCCCGCATAGAGTATATGTCATGCAGATTTCATATATATATTGGACAGTTATACATACATTATCATAGATCAATACCCGTATGAGTGTCACACAACCTTAGCAAAGTGTATATTTGATTTATCGTCTGCTACCGGCCATCACCAACCCGCGAACGCTTAGAAGCCCGCAATATCCCGGCGATTCACACATTACCCATCTCATTTACCGTATATAGCTCCCCCTTATATAACTCTAACTAGCGCACGTGCGTGCCTACATCCGCATATCCGGGACCCTCCGCTCGCCGATAACTGAGACAGCAGAGCAGAGTTCGTTCGCCGTCGAAGGCGGCTGTACACCGCCATACCGCTATATCACTCTAGGCTGCGTCCCATGCACCACCACAGCGATCCGTCGCTGCGCCCGCGTTGCGTTGCGTTGTCAGCGCCAAGATCATCCCCTTTCCTTTCCGCGACCTCTGCATGAACTATTGTACCTATCTATCCCCCATCAACCCCTATATTACGTATGATAACGACATCGAGAGGATCGCCGACTTATCTATACCTACCTACCTACCTATGTAAGCCTATCCTTAAGGAGACACACGTAAGTAGGACTAGGCGATACTAGTATGTAAAAGGGGAACCCTCGGACCCGAAGGAGACCATGTGGATTCGGAGACCCCGTTACATCGCCGTAGTCGATATTCCGTAGCTCAATATGCATGCATGTCGTGCCCGTTCTATCGGTCGAACTATGTAACTCTAGGTATGTAGGTAGTTAGGGAAGATTAATAAACAGGATAACTATAGGATGTCGTATACGTCTAACTTAAGTAGGAAAAGTCTTTGCTAGGTATCACTTGGTAAGAGGAGGCGGGATTTGAGTGAGGTGAAAAAGTCATGAGAATTCAAATTCCATTAAAGCCATGTTTTTGGTATGTAATGTACAAACACAAGTGACCAGTCGTCAAAAACCAGAGGACTAGGAGGGCAACTGCCTAGAGCCTGTAGGAATTGAGACTTTCGAAAGTGCGTTAAATAGCAAGAGCAAATGCAATGTGGTGATATGGTACAGTCGCAATATCCGTCTCATGACCCGTGCGTCTTGACCTAGCGACCTGAGTATGTCAAGCCATTACCTTGCATATCAATTTCCGTGGTATGAAGAGATCCAATGCCCATAAGCGTAGCGGTATGATTTCCCGGGTGATTTGAAGTGTTCATTGCCCAAGGCCTAGTAGTTTAGCTCACCGCCACCACCTCCCGCAACGTGGTCCAAATCTTCATAGCTTTTCAGGCTACGACCCTGAACCGCTTCACGGGGGCCGACTGCCGCTCCGCCAGCAGCTCCGTCGCCCCATCGACCAGCACCTCCTCGTCCGCGTCCGGCGCCCTGGCCATCCTGACCCCAACGTCCCTGTTGTTGGCGACGGTCGTAGGGTCCGGTACGGTTTTGGAATCGCCCAGCATTGGCGCCACCACGGCGAATGGGGCCAGTTCCACGTTCTTCACCCCCGGCGTTCCAGCCGGCAGCTTGGACACCGTGACCACCGGCGAAGAGTGTAGGCATGGGCGGGATACCCGGGAAACCGGGGAACGGCGGTACCATGTTGTTCATGGTAAAGTTCTGAAGGTTAAATCCACGCGGAGTGCCTTGCTGAGTCTGGCCATTAGAAGGTGGGAAATGACCATTGCTGTTAGCATCGGTTCGAGACGGCGCGATATGTGCAGGGTCTAGAACGTATGCGTTGATGAGATCGAACTATGTTCGTCGTTAGCTAAATTCACAAATCGTTAGGTAGTATTCAATTACCTCTTGCTTCATACCGTCCAACCAATCCGTGTGGCGTTTTTCGACATGTTTCTTCCAGAAGTGGTCCTCTTTGAAGAGTTTCGTGCACTCGGGAACCTTGCATCTCCACTTGTGCTCATCTTCCTGCTTCACAAACTTGGATAACTCGTCATTGAGGGCGTCCTCAGTTGATTTGCCGCCAAGCTTTCGGACATCTACTGATTCAGGCTCGAGGATTTGCATTATCTTATCCTCAAAAGTCCGAACCCATTTGTAGGCTCGTTCGAGTTGTTGTTCGGATTTGGGAGCATTGCGAAATTTGCGGTCCGGCTCAGTTGCTTCTCCTTCCTCCTCATCTTTAATCTCCTTCGGCTTCTTTGCTGGGAAAGCATCTCCACTAGCACTGGCACGGGCAACATTCTTAGCAGCAGACGAAAGTGTACTGCGAGGTCGGCGTAGATGACCTCCAGGACACTTCCTCGTCAACTCGTGAATAGAGTCGCTCTCAAAAACGCAGAAGAAGCAAAAGTTGAAGACGCGGCGAAGATACTCTATCATAAGATCGAGCTGTTTCTTCTTCACCAGTAACTCTTCGTCGTCAACTTCATCATCCACAGCGCCCTCTTCGTCAGACTCGCCCATTTCACCTTCTTCTCCTTCATCCATCGTATCGTCAAAGTCAAGGTTTCGATCCTTCTTGGACTTTTTGGTTGTTGTCGGCGTTGTTGCGGAGATCGCCGGCTGGAGACTTCCGACACTTCGTAGTGTCTCCACCCTTTCCTCAATTTTCAAAGTAGCATTGAAATCAGAACCGAAATCTTCTTCGAACTTATTGACGAGTCGCTGAGCGAAACTGAGGTCTTTTTCGATTCTCTCGGGTGCGGAGAAAAGATCCCACAATGCCTTCTTACGAGGGTTGCTAGGGGGATTATGAACACCGACATGACATACGAAGTCACCTCGCACTTCGTCTTTCACAGTCTTTCCATTGATAGCTTCAAGAGCTTTATCGGCGGTAGATGTTGCGACGGGAGACTCAATCTTGGCATCATCCATGTCATCATCGTCCTTCGGATCTGCACGTTCAACAGGTGCCGATGTCTCGGATGAAGGATGTAGCATAACCCATCCCATGCGGTGATACCTCTTGCTCGGGTTGGGGTCGCTCAGTGATAGCCATTTGAAGCCACCCTCTTCCTCGCCGAGATGTTCCTTACAGAAAGATTCCAAATTATGGCGACTGACGTGTGGCGCGATGGTTTTGATCAAAAGTGTAGGCTGATACAAATTCTCATCCCGAAGGTCACTACCGTTTGCAGGAACTAGGTCGCCAACTCCTAGGACTTCATTGGCCGCTGTAGCCTCACCTTCTTCCTTTTCGACTACACCACCAAGGCCATTACTTTCGCTTTTGGGAATCCCTTCAAGAGAAAATTCGTCAAATGTGCCAGATTCTAGATCCTGTTCCCATTGGCTGTATGCACCACGGCGGAATTCATTCATCTGCTTACGCAGAGCATCCCGGACTTCGGGAACATAACGTTCACGAAACCATTGCTCCTTCTTATGTTCGGCGACGAAGGTTCTCGCCATCTTTGCTTGAAGTTCTTCCTTGTAAGCATCATATGCAGCTTGGATCTTTGCCTTTTCCTTGTCACGATCTTCTTGAGTATCCCTACCACGTGGTCGCTCAGGTTCACGTCTTCGGCCGGTACGTACGCGCTCTTTCTCCTCCTTAATCTTCTCGTTGGTTCTCCACCACTCGCCAAAGTACGAAAACCCAACCTGAAAAGGCAACTTGACCGGATCGGTCAAGGGGTTAACAGTAGGTTGGGGTGCTTGGGCGGCGGCGCCGCCTTGGCCAGGAACATAACGATCAATATTCGCTGGAGGAGAAGTGATACGTCGTCGATCGTCTCGATCGCGAGTGCCAGCATACTCATCTCTACCACGACCTCTCGGTTCATATCTATCTACTGGTGGAGGCGAACGCGATCGATTACGTCGGGGTCGGTCATGGCCTATCATGGTTAGTTGTTTATATGTAAGTTAGATGAAATAAAATCGCCATGATAGGGGGTGAACATAGAATGAAAGAAGGGGAACCCAGAAAGGGTTCATCTGACATGAAAATAGCATAAAGAGCAAGATTTGAAAGAGACGGTAGGAGACGCACCAGGTGAGCGGCCGCGATAAAAGCTTTCGCCACGAGATTCATCTTTGACACGGTCATCTCGGCCGCCCCAACCACGATCGGGAGGGGAGCGCCCGGAGGCATCGCGATACGAGTATGAGTCCATATTGCCCAGGTACCTATTTATGATGATGCGGTGCGCATGGGATGCGTTGATCGGTCGGCTTTCTCCGTCACACAACTTCGGTCTTTGTAAGATCTACTGGCTGTAGAATATATGGGCTCGTTGTTGTGTATATGTACCTAGGTAGGGATCGAAAGCGGCGAGTGACGCGCCGTAGTAGGTATTGCCGATTGCTTGGGAATAAATTCGTTGCCTATTGTTTGACAAGGCGATTGCTGTTAGAGAAGCCATCTTGATAATGTTTGGAAAGAGCAATGAGAAGATGAATAGAAGGTATGTCTAGTAAGAGTGAGGGTTGATGTGGTGTAATTGGCAAGCCAAATTGAGAAGCTGAGCATGGGCAAGAGCGTGAGCTCTGCAATAAGCAAACCGAAAGTGAAAGTGGCAAGGAAGATATAAGAAGTTTGTCATTGTCACGGCTTTGTGGCTTTGGTGATACTAGGTAGGGGACTATTGATATGAAAAGCGGGAGATTGATAAATGATAGGTATATGTTCATGTATAGGTTGAGGTATAGGTTCAGGTATATGGAGATGAGATCGGTGAGGATCTGGAAGATCTGGAAGGGAGCGGTCGTGAAGAGGAGAGATGGGGGAATACAGGGGCTAGAAAGGCCATTGAAAATAAGGAATATAAGGAATTGTTTGGAAAAATAGGATTGACGAACTGGAAAGATGATGGCAGATGCTCCTAGAGGGCGCGATGTCCCAATGCAATATCCAGGATATCCACTGTTGGTGTTTTGTAGGAGTGATGAGAAAGATGGAAGAGAGTAAGTTTCGGCTACAAAGTACATACCAGCCTGCAATTAGAACAGTGGCTGATTCACTCGGCATCTATGATTCCGAATTTGTCACTGGTTCCACACGGGTCCTAGGGTGGTTGGAACGCGTTTGTAGTGCGACCTACTAGCTACGTTTGGCCTGGGTTGAGCTTAGTTAGTGGAGCCGTGACTCTAATCTGTTGGAGTCTGTACAAACTCTATCACCTCGTTACTTCACTTTCAAGACTCTAGGTACCTAGGTATGTACGGTGATATTTACTTCGTGTTAAGTGTAATACTCAATTTCTCAATTTTAAAGATATTACAATACTTGAATGTCATAATATTACATGTCAAACAGAGACATGTATAAGTTACCACCTGATACAAATTTCAGTTGCAAAATGAACCATAGCGGGCTTGAAAAATACAGAGTACCTATAATATAAGCACAGTAAAACCTGAGTACTGGGCTATGTGTTTATAAACAATTCGTACAAGCGGAAGTGCCAATACAAAATAACACCTATACTGTGCTATATAAGATTATCTAATATTTGCTATACGGGCAGTTGTAAAGAGATAGCAACATCTAAGGGGTAACTGATGGCGAAATCTAAACTTCAGCTCTAGATCGCCCCACAGTTGATTAAACGAATTGACCTACGTCACCAAGTCAAGTCAACTGAATATTCCAGTCTTAAGTTTTTAATAAATATTGGATAGGTAGTACTTCAAATCATGAAAATATTCTTTGAAATCATAGCATCTTGAATCAAAGTCCTCGAAGTTCAAATGCGTTATCACCACAGGTAGCTCATCCCTGAAAATGACCACCTCTATCCCTTCTCTTATTTCAATCCCGTATAATGTCTTCGCAAGCCCAGCAGCCTCGATCTTGTTACCTATCGCACTAGGTACAACGACAGGCCTTGGTTCTGGAGGTATGTCTGCTTTTAATTCCCAGATCTTTCACTCAGAATCGATTTCTAACGGTGTAACAGTCAAACAGTCGCAGACTGCGTACCATGCGATGAAACAGCCGCCTTTAAGCCCACCAGCCCAAGTCTTCGGTCCCGCCTGGACGCTTCTATATGGATTGATGGGTTACGCATCCCACCGGGCTATCACAATGTCACCGCCTTCCTCCGCCTCGACAGACAAGATGGGGGCTCTATATACTATCCAACTTGGCGTGAATATATTATGGATGCCTCTGTTTTTTGGGATGCGCCGAGTGGATCTTGCAGCGGCTGATATCGTGTTACTCGCTGGTCTAAATGGGTACCTAACGTATCTGTACTTTTCAGTCGACAACCTGGCGGGCTGGTGTCAAGTGCCACACCTGGCCTGGCTTGCGTTTGCGACGTATTTGACCGGCGGAGTGGGTTATCTGAATAATTGGGATATTTCCAAAGCCAAGCTAGGAAAGAGGGTATGAGTAAACATTTCGTTTAACTCGCTTTCAGTGTGTTGAGTTCCTGGCTTAATTTATGAGTCAAAAGTTGAGACTGCCGCAGGAACGGAAATCTGACCATGCTCATAAAATTGTCCCTACTCACTCAGCCAGACAATCGCACATATGATACCAGAGTCATAACTCCGTAGATCTATAATAAATCAAGTATAAATGACAAAGACAGATGAGATGTCGAACGCCAGTACCTCGCTTAATATATTCATTCCCCTCTATCCCAAATCAATGCATTTTTGGTATCTCATCCAAAGGTCATCATGAGCAGTACCGTCTACATCGGTAGGTATCGTTTTAGGCTGTCAAAAACGATAAAAATGAAGGCCGAGCTGGGCGCCGATCGTAACACCGTGATCCCACATCCACGATATAGTCCCTTTAGTCCATGCTGGTTCCATAGAGCCTTGCCTTCTTGCCAAAAAGTGCTGTTTTGACCAGAGCCACCAACAGGCGAAGTCTGCATGCGAGATTTGATGGTATCGGCCGGGAAGAATAAGAAGTTGTACGACATGCCAGCAGAGGCGCCAGCTACGGCTTGCTGCCATATTGGCAAGGCTTCTGTTGCCAATGCATCCTTTTCTAGTTGCGACTTGGCATTCTTTTCATTGAGAAGATAAAACATCTTGGTTACCGTCTCTTTAGAGCCAAACCAAGCTGCGCAGCCACCAGATTCCCGGAAGAATGTACCCAGCTGTCCGCGCCAGAAACCCTTTACGCCTTCGTGCTTATATACCTCTCGGATGACAGATGTTACAGTCGGAGGTTTTGGCGTCGATCCATCGGTAGTTGCGGGTACTTGGATCTTACATTTTACGAGTTCGATGGGGGTGAGGACGACGGAGGTAAAGGCTCCAGCGAATGCGCCTGTAAACCACAGCGCCGAAAGTGGGAGTATTCGGTCTCGCGAATAATATCCAGATGCATAAACCGCCTCCCGGCCTATGCGCTCAAAGAAGAAAAGGCTGCTTGTCTCGGCCGCCGCTCCGAAGAGCGGCGCGCTTATTCCACGATAGAGTCCCAGAAACCCATCGGCCCTAAAGGATTGTCGAAAGCAATCGAGCGGCCCGGTATAGCGGAGGGGGAGGTGGTCAGGTTGAGATTGTAATCTGACCTTGACGGTGTCGAAAGGATATTCGATATATTTACCCACGATACCGGCAATCTAAACTTGTTAGAACGCGCTAGAAACTTTTTTTGTGAATGAACTCACAGATCCATAAAGAATATCCTCTACAGATTGCATTATAGCTGATTTCTCCCGAATGGGAGTTTGTGAGGGTTTCGTCGCCATGGTCTCTACTCCCGTGGTTGCCATGTTCGCAGGTTAGATGTCCAAGAGGGTAGATAGATAGAAAGTGTGACTGTGTATTATGGCCTAGAACTCGAAAATCTGGCTTCTAGAACTGATTAGAGATGTTCGAGAGTTGACAATCACACACGACAGTAGTAAATAATCGCGACGAAACCCAGGTTGGACTACTGCTAGAACATGTCGATACTGTCATAAGTGAACTTGATGCTGAGGAGTGGAGCTAGTTCGCGGTATTTTTTTCTTATACGGAACGCGGCCGAGAGTCACTAACGGCCCCTAAGTGGATGCAAATGCCAATATAAAGGCTTCGTATATCGGACCATCTCGCAGGGAAAAGGGCGAAAAAGAAAAAAGTGGGTGAAATCAAATTCAATTGCCTAATTGAAAGCTATGTAGCATGTGCGACGTGTGGAGGTTCCGAGAAGTCTTCGGTCGGTGGAAAACTAACAAGGTCGTATGCAGTGGGTAGTTGGTAGTTTTGTAGTTGTAAAAGGTTCACGATGAGATGAAGATTTCCCGCTCACCTGAAAGTCAAACTACTTCCTGATAAGCGAAACTTCCAACAAGGTTCGTTAATGCGCTGCTGGTGTTACTCCAAGGCTCCATGGTGGCTTTTGGGGTCGAAATTGCCCTATGAAAACTGCCCGGGATGACTGGATGCACCACATTTAAGTTCCAAAGCTCGAAAATTGCTCTCCAGATAGGGAAATAGATCTCTTTAGTGCGGGGGAGGGGCTGACAGCTGTTCCCACTCGTTAAAAGTTCCACTGGGTATATCAACTCTTTCATACTTTAATAAATAACATTGCGATATATTAAGGATACCCTACCCTCGATGTCTCAGACAGGACCGTAAGACTGTTGACTGTATCATGGCGAAAGAAAAGAAGGGGAAGTCAGACGCTAAAAAGGCTAAACTTGCTGAGAAGAAGCAAAAGCAAGAGAAGAAGGCCCAGAAAAAAGAAAAGGCCAAAGCCTCGAAACTCGATGGGAGCGATGTCGAAGACGTCGATCTAGATGCGGTGCTTGCCGAGTATAAGAAAGCTCAGGAAGAGTTCGTCAAGATCACAGAGACTGTCTCTGAAGAACCCCCTAAACCTCGGTCATCCGCTACTTTCCTAGCCTCTCCTTCGAATAGTAACCAACTTTTGTTGTTTGGTGGGGAAACTTGGAACGGAGCCCTTGCCAATTTCTACAATGACCTTAATATCTATTATACGGATAGAGATGAATGGCACTGCGTGACCTCACCAAATGCTCCCCTTCCACGATCTGGTCATGCTTGGTGTAGAGGGGGAAACCAGAAAGATTCTGTCTTTTTATTTGGTGGCGAATTTAGCAGGTTGGTGATATAAACTCATATTATAATACCAATGGTAGTTATATGTCTGGTACTAACTCTTCACTCTTCATCCCCTATATAGCCCTAAGCAAGGCACATTCTACCATTATAATGACTTCTGGAGACTCGAGCCTAGTTCTCGGGAATGGACACGAGTAGAAACAAAGGGCAAGAGCCCGCCGGCGAGGAGTGGTCATCGTATGACTTATTATAAGAATTACATAATCCTCTTTGGTGGTACGTAATACCATCCATATTAACAGACTCCTATACATCAAACTAATATTGAATGAAAAGGTTTTCAAGATACTTCGAATCAAACGAAATATCTAAACGATCTTTGGTTATATGATACCCAGGTAAATAAGTGCTCTTCATAACTTATAGTTGCCAATTTATATTAATAAAATCATGCAGAACTTCTTGTGGCACAGTCCCACACTTCCACCAGCACAACTGAAACCGGACGCTAGGTCGTCTTTCACATTTCTTCCTCATGATCAGGGCGCCGTGCTATTTGGTGGCTATTCGAGAGTGAAGAAAACTGTATCAGCAAATAAATCAGCTAAAGGTGCATCTCAAGGTCAAAGGAACATTATGAAACCTTTGGTACACGAGGACTGTTTTTTCTTGCGGATAACACAACCTCCCGCAGACTCTCCGCCAAACACGCCACCAAACGTCAGATGGGAGAAGCGAAAGAAACCTGCGAATACCCCTAGCCCTTCTCGTGCTGGAGCGACTATGGCCTACCACAAAGGCCGTGGTCTTCTCTTTGGTGGAGTGCATGATGTCGAGCAGACTGAGGAGGGCATGGATAGTGAGTTCTTCAATCAACTTTACGCATGGAACATAGAGAGGAATCGATTCTTCCCATTGGCACTTCGTAAAGCGAGGGTTCAAAAGAAAGCCCCACAACAGGACCAAAGAGTTGGGCGACGAGGAAGAGCTCAAGCAAATGAAGAGGAATTATTGAAGCAGCTCGCAGCTCTTCAGGCCGGATCGTCTTTAGAGGACGCTGATACCATGGACATCGACCTCAAAACCGGGCAAGACCCTGAAGAACCGGTCAACCCGGTTCGAGAGATGCCAGTTTCTATGGAATTCCCACACCCACGATTTAATGCTCAAATAACGGTGCAGGACGATGTATTATATATATACGGCGGCACATATGAAGCCAAAGACCGAGAATATACGTTTGACGACTTATATGCGATTGATCTTGGGAAGATGGATGGCTGTAAGCAGATATTCAAGAGGGAGGACGATACTTGGGTTGTAAGTGTTCCATATTTGCATTCTTTCATTGATAGCAGAATAATTTTGGTTATTTTGATTCTTACATTGCTACAGGGCTCCGACGACGAAGATGAAGAAGATGAAGACGAGGATGATGATGACGACGAGGAAGACGAAGAAGGCGATCTTGATATGGATTATGAAGAGCTAGAAACTCCGGTATCTCCTAGCAAACGCAAGAAGAAGCAGATAGACGAGGTGTCGATAGCTGACACCATATCTACCGCGGAGTCCTCTACATGGGATGCCGAGTCAGAAGCTGATACAGTTGCTACTACTGTCGATGATGGGCTACCACATCCACGAGTATGTTATTCTAGTTCTGGTTTATTATGTACCTCGCTGCTAACTTATTGCAGCCTTTCGAGTCCAGAAGAGACTTTTTCACTCGTACCTCAAATGAGTGGCAAGAAATCCTGATGACAAATTTAAGATGGAAGAACATTCCACCTGAAAGCCTTGCAATCAAGGAGATTAAGACGAAGGCATTTGAACTTAGCGAAGAGAAATGGTGGGATTGCCGCGAGGAGATTACTGCCCTCGAGGATGAGCAGGAAGCTGCTGGTATTGGTGAAGTCGTCTCTCTAGCTGACAAAGGTGATTCGGGAGCTGGTGGTGTCGGCCGAAGGAGATGATGAAATATCGTCGCTAATCTAGCATATGATGGTGATATATGGAGTTATCTATTTGTAGATAAAATTCATTTTATCATATGCATAGCTGAAGCATATAGGTATATTGGCACCTGGATATAAATATAAGAAGGTAAATAAAGGGGTAAATGAAAATGTTCTAGGGCTGGGTCGGGGCTGTACTTGATAGTGAATTAGCGGGGTTTACAGCATGACCGCCCCCTAGCACCGATAACAAGCCCGCTGTAATTCTAGGCCTGAACAACTTCTTAAATCTCATCGTCACAGATCTTAACAAATCGTCTCAATCCATCTTCATAATCGTGGATTGAATTTTCATCGCCAACAATTAACCCTAGCGGAGGAAATCGTTGTATTGCAACTTATAGGGATACCCGACATAATTTGACATCGCATCTCTTCATTTTGCCACTTGCATTTATTACGTCTGAGAACGAACCATCACCTGGGCTGTGGTCCCTAACCTGATCGGAAAGCTACGATGCCTCTCGGTTTCGAGCGAATAAATGCAAGAAAGTCGCAGCCAAACGAGCGCATCGTATTCATCAAACCGCTTGCAGGACCTGACCAAGAAATTGCGCAGAAATACTTGGAACTAATCGCGGCGCAATGTTGTAAGCAATCCCAATGGACACTGATTACCGATCCTAGAACTCATCCACTAACTTCTATTAGTACCGGTAATGAGAGAAAACCATATACTGGTCACGTCATTAGAGGAATATGAACCAAATAGAGAGTTTGTTGGCCGTAACTTCAACGCAGGCGAAGTCATACAGCTAGTGCTAAAGTCGCTGTCAACAAAGCAATGGCTACCGTTCACCTATGTCCAGATGGTTATGATGCACGAGTATGTCTACAGAAGCACCCCTATATTTATATACTAACAAGTTCAACAAGACTAGCACACTGCAAGCAGATGAACCATTCCAAGGCCTTCTGGACGGTTAGAAATAATTATGCGGATCAAATGAGAGTTCTATGGTCACGCGGCTACACCGGAGAAGGCTTATGGGGGAAAGGCACAAGTTTAGAAACTGGTGAGTTTATAAAGAACACTGTGCTGTCAGACAAGGATCTTCCGGAGCACCTATGTGGAGGGACCTATCGCTCTAGAGGACGAAAGCGGCGGGCCAAGCCACAGCCATCTTATAAAGAGAGAAAAGAACGCCGAATATTGAAGAAATTCGGTGCTAATGGGGTTGCTCTCGGCGAGGACGAAGAGATAAAAACCGAACTGGAGAAGGGGAAGAAAACTCAGGGCAAGCCTCGCGTGGCGGGAAGCAAGCGCGGTCGAGAACTTAGAGCTGCTGCAGCCCTCGCACGATTTGACCAACATAAGAAAGAAGAGGAAACAAAAGAGGAGGCTGATATCAAGACAGAAGATGACAGCGGGTTTGAGACTTTTAGCGATACCGAGGACGAAGCCGCCACAGATATTAATGGTCGACGACTTATCGACAACAAGGGCCAAGGCATGGTCAAGGTGTGCGAGGATGAGAATATCAAAGATGAAGATGCACGGAATGAGCTGAAGGAGCTTTTCCAAACCACCATTAAATGGAAACCTGATGGGTCTAAAAAGCATGGTTCTACATCAGTGGCAAATGAACCTCAAGCGCTAAAGCCGGTTGGCCAGAGGGGTACTAAAACTGATTCGAAAGGTGACACAAAGGGAGCTTCGAAGGGAAGTGCTGAGAAAACAAATTCAGCAGGACCGAGCAATGGCAAGAATCTGGCCCGTGATAACAAGACGACACATTCAACTATGGGAGTTTGCGTTATGTGCTCGTTCGACAATGGCCCGGAAGCTCATATCTGTTGCGTCTGTTCCCATGTCCTGGATCCAAGCAAGGTGCCGGATACCTGGAAGTGCACAAGTCCAACTTGTCGAGATACTGTGTATTTAAATGCCGGCGATTCGGCGCTTTGCGGAGTTTGCGGCGGCCGCAAAGCCGCGTAGCCCCCGAAGATGTATAACAACTTTACATGCTCGTATCCAAGGACATGCTCTTTAATGTCTGTAAAACAACCATACTGTATGTATTTCATTGGACATTATGAAAGAGCTAGGTCCGTTACCCCATGGTAACTCGGCCTTACTCCGCATTTTCAGCCTCCATCGTCTAATCTTGTTCTAGTTACTTGCACTGCACACTACCTATGGTGTCGTCAGCCACGCGTGCAGGAGGTTACGAATATAGTGGTGATGGGTTGCTCCGGATCGTCACCCGTTACCAACCAATGTGATTTTCCGAAAGGGGTAAACGAACCCCGAACCTATCGGAGCTCAAGGGCCTTTGAAACATTGAAACAAACTCGGGCGTGGTCCGATCTCTGGCTTACTTAGGACAAGTTGTTATGGCCAAACCCCCTGTATTGAGAGGCGCTACCGTTTCACATCCCAGGGGCGCCCCCACTACCATCGTGGACTTTCGCATCTTTCCTCGTGGAACGACGCAGGGAAGTCGCTCATATGATCGCCAGAACTTACCAAATGTAGTTCGAGAGAAGAGATCTCCCGCTTCTATTTCTCTATCGAGATAGAGAAAATAACTAATCCGACCATCGTGTCGCTGTTTAATTCTATGCGTTCGCAGACCTCCAAATCATGCCGTTTACAAATTGCGCCTAGTTAAGTGAACTAGGTCGTTTGAACATGTCTTAAGTCGCTCGGTTAGTAAAGACAGGTAAGTAAAGCGTAGTTTCGCACCATTTTGCTCCTGCGATACGATTGGTTACCCATCGTACCTCTATTTCGAAAACGGCCAATGTTTGGAAGTTAGACCCCAGATGTAAGGTCCCAAGGGAAGGCCGTCACAGATGGATCGACAAAGCCAGTAACTCGGCCTAGATGCCGGGGTCAAGGGTTCTCCGTCCTGTGCACCCTCGGCCGCCTAGCAAGGATCCTTCGTCATGCTAGGATTCGAGATTCAAGACGTTACGCATCAGTAACTTTAACCGCACGGCAAGAATTCCTGAAAAACACGGCAGCTTCCTAATTGAGCTTAGTAAATAACTGCCACACAACACCTAATTTAGCAGTGTTTTTGTCGCACACCCGGTTGAAGTCAAACAAGTCTTTTTCAAAGTTGAAATAACTTAATAAAATTATAATTTCAACTTGATATATACTACTTAACGAGAAAAGTCGATTAATCGAGGTTACACTTTGATCCGACGTATAAACGTTGAGATATTAATAAATAAAGTTTAAGTAGATTGAGTGGATGAGTAAGCATATGTGTTGCCTCCGAGGGGTATCACGTGCAGTAAGAAAATATGACCTACTCACTTTCAACCTTCATAACATGTTCAATTTTGGCTGCATCAAAGCGAAACGTATATCAATCTACTCTTTAGAAAAATGGCTTCATAATGATATGTTTTATGTTATTCTTGATATCATATAAAAGAAGTTATTTGAAACTATATATTAGTAAGCGAATCATGAGATACCCTTCTTCAACAACACCCGCGGTGCGCGTTGAGCGGCTTACATAAAGTCAAAATGCTTATGTAATCACTAAATGTGGAGATTCGCTAGGTAGTTGAACCAATAATATTATTAGTTTATAAGTAAAAAAAAGACTAGTGTTATGTAATAATAAAAGTGGATATAACTGCTTAATAATAAAAGAGTTTTTGACGTTTTTACTAAAGGAGGTGTAGTGTCCGAGCTTTGAACTAGTCCAAATTAGGAAGCTGCCGTGTTTTTCAGGAATTCTTGCCGTGTGGTTAAAGTTACTGGTTACGCATGGACGGGTATCCATCGAGGCCGGAAGATCATGTTCATCTTTCGTCCCATCCCCTTTTAAGTCCTCCTATCCCAATTCTTTTTTGCATCTTCGATTCTATTTCTATTTCTAGCTTACGCCTCGATTTACTTTTACCTACGGCCGATCCCTTCGATTTTTCTGTGCAGGACACTTTCATTTCAAAAACTCCAGACCTAGTCGTCTATTTCAACGTTCTTTAAAGACTCCCGAGTCTCCTTTTTTCACCAGTTCCCTTCTTTCCGGTAGACCCGAGTCTTCAAACGTCAAAATGCATTCGTCCGCTTTCCTCCAGTCTTTCCTTCTCGCGAGTGCAAGTCTCTCCTTAGCTGGTCCAGTCTGGCCTCGTTTCTCGGTAGACAACACGCACTTGGAAGTCCTAGCACTACGAGCCTCGACGTCTGTGAACCCAGCCGCGGTGTCAGGTGTGACGTGTATCGACAAGAACGTGTAGGTACCCTTTAGACCCTGTGTCTCTCGTATATAACTAAACAATTTATAGCAATATCGTCTTCCACGACCAAAATGTCGCCGAGCTAGGTATCTGCGGTGGCATTGCAGGCACGATTCAAAAGTGTGGCGGGTCTCCTCAGACCACCACAGGCACATCCGGCACCGCTAAATTCACGCTGAAGGCCGCAACATCCGGCGCCACGATCAACATCTCCAAGGGCCGATGGGAGCAGTGCGTGCGCGCAGCCAGAGCCGTGTGTCCGACAGGCAGCCTAAGCGGGACATGCGCGGGCGGTGCATCGACAGGAAACGTGGATTTCACTCTCGCCTCGCCGTAGTGACACCCTCACTCTCTCAGCCACGAGCCAACCAAATCTCCTTCCAACCTAGAGATGTAAAAACGGGATAAAAAATAGAAAGAATGACAGGAAACGTCGGCGCGCGTCATGTATGAAGGGTCTCATACCCTAGCGGACTCCGGGCACGGGGCGTTCGGCGGATTCGAAAGGATCCATGGACGTCGGTTTGACGAAAATTTTGTATAAAAAAACCAATGGCCTTTTGGCTGAACCTTGAGCTTTGGTAGAATAGCGCAATCGAAGCTGTATATATCTTCCAACCCGAACATGACTATCCATCACGGGTGCTGCTTCTACCTCTATTGTGACTGGGTATCTTTCTCGATGATAACGACTTTTCCTTAAATATGTGCTTCCCTAAACCAGACTCCGTAAACTCCCACAGCCCTTTTAATTTTTCTTATGATAACCTTTACCCCTAGCTAGGCAAAGAGTAATACCACATCTCAAATCCCATACCGCGAAACACACTCCTCGCGATGCGTCTCCAAGCACTCCAGCGCACAAGCCCGCGCCCCGCACTTCATACACCGCACGCGGCCCCAATACCCACACACCTCGCAGAACGCGCGCGCAGGGTACCTCCGATCGTCCTCGGTCCAGCGCCCCCGCGCCTCCGCGTACGTCAACGGCGGAGCCTTCATTAAAGCCCGTAGCTCCGCGTCGGTGGGGAGGGGAGGCACGCGAGACATGATAAGCGGATCGGAATCGAGGGGGTGTGTTGGCGGGAGGCCGTTCGGGGGGAGGGGGGTTAGGATCGTGCTGCTGGGGGCGGCGTCGAGCATTTCGATGTCCGGGTTGTCTTCTTGCTTTACAGGCGCGGCAGCGGCGGGAGGTGGCTTCGACACTGATGCGGAGCGGGATATCGATTTCCCCCCGCGTTTCCCCTTCCCCTTCTCTCCGGCCACCGCCCCTTTCTTCCCCGCTCCCTGCGCTGCCGTTGCCGTAGCCGGGGCCACGATCCCCATCGCAGCGGCTTTATCCGCAGCGCTCAGCGCGTCGAAGTCATCGAGGTAGTTCGCGAATGTTTTCTGCGACTGCAGGATCTTGCGGACGTTAGGCGTGTGTTTCTTCGCGCTCAGCTTACCGCTGCCACCTTTCGCCGCGATCGGGATCGTCACGTCGCGCCCGTAGTTATCCCGATCTAAAGCTTCGATCTCCCGGCGCAGCTTCGCTTCCTGCCGCGCGTCGGCGTCGGCGTATAGAGCGCTGGTGCTAGCCGTGTTCTGGTTGCGGGCGGCGCGTTTGCGGTGCCCGGGCTGGATTGCTGCTGCGGACAGGCTGGGGGCCGTGTCTGGCACGTAGGCCCAGCCCGGGGCGTGTGTTGTTTTTGCGGTCGCGAGCTCGATCACGCCGAAGTTGTTCATTTTGTCGGATTGAGTTTGGGGTTGGGAGGGTGAGAGCTTCGGGAGGTCTATGCATTATGACGATCATTGGATTTTATGATGGGGCATTTACTTAGTAAGCTGGGGCTTTTGTTATATAAGCAGCGTGACTTTCTTAAATCCGATAACCCCGATTTCCCCTGACTAAAGTTTTACCTAATCATGGATTATCTAATATTCACTGGCAAAGTCTACGGTTTAATCAGGAGTCTGATGGTGCTCATAACACTTAAAAACAGCGGAAAATGATTTAAGTAGACTTTTTACTATAGGTTTTACCCTAATTGCCGAAAAATGCGCGAGTCCATCAAGGATCTGCTGCAATGCCATCGACCTGAGCTGTAAGCTCGTAGTCGAACACTCCCCTCCGTCACCATCCAGCTCAAGCAAAGCAAAGCAACTAGCCATGATCGTCTCGTGGACTCATATGCAACATGCCGTGCTACGCAAAACGCCTTGGCCATGTCCTAGAATAAGTAGGGTACTAAGCTTTTTCTTCCTCCTCTCCCAGCTTTTCCGCCTCCTTCTCCCAGTCTTCAACTTCCTCCTCGACAGGTTTATTCTCCTTCTTCGGTGTCTTCTTCTTGAGAGCGACGAAGGTGTTGCGTATCGGTAGTGTCTTAGAAGCCGGGGCGGCACTTGCGTTATGGCGAGAAGAACGGCGAATAACGGCACTCCAGCCCTTATCGTCAGTGCGTTGACTCTCCTTTTCCCCTTTCTCGTTTCGTAATACGTTCAGGTTATTGTCGACATGACAGAGTGACACGCTTTCGGCGTATTTGAGACTAGTGACCGTGTTTAATACGTCGGGTTTAAGTGCCGACATAGTGGACTCTAGATCTTGTGGTCTCCATGAACCGAACCCCTTGATGATGACTGTGTCGGATAGAAAAGCTGCCTCGAACTTGATATTCGGATAGGCAGCATACTGTTTCTTAAGCGCAGATTCCAACTCTTCAATAGTCAATCCGAATTTTGGTGCAGATAAGAGCAGCGCATTGAAGGGCTGCTTCCCTGGAAGACCCTCTCCACCCCATGCTGACTGTTCTACGGATGAACTTGTTTGTGCAGCTCTAATCTTCACGCACTGTGCTACCGTCTTCATTGGAGCTGATACAAATCTGGGGGTCTTGAAGAGGCAGACGTGTCGATTGGGTTCCGGATCGGCGCTTTGGCTGTCAAATCCGAAATCTTCGGCTAATGAATGGAGAAAGGCGCGTTGATGTGACTTCATTGGTTTGAGTCTGAGTAATTTCTCCCCTGGAGCAGCAGCGAAGACTCGAAATTCTCGTTCGTATGTCTGCGCAAATTGGGTGTATTCACTATAGAACTTGAGGGTGGTCTCGGAATAGGGAACATGGTCATCGGTGTGACTCTGCGGGTCGATATTGAGCGCGTTAGCTAAGAGAACATTCCGCTTCAAGCGGAGACACTCGTCATCGCATGGAAGTGTTCCACGGTCGGGTGATGGGTTTCTCTTAGTTCCCAAACACTTTACCTCCTGCTTCTTACGTTGGCACTCGCAAGTTATGAATGTCTTTGCCTGGCAAGGTTTGTCCTCCTTGCATGGGTATGGGGCATGGCACCGTTCGACATCAGAATGGCCACACGTCCGAATTTTCCCGCAAGGCTGGCTACATCGCGACCCGGCATCTTCGCATTCACCTAGACGATGGCATGTTTTCTCGCAGGTGTGGGCACCACACTTGAGTTTTCGGCCACAGGGTAAACCACAACGTGGCTCTTCAAACCAGCAAGGCTGGTTTTTAAGGGGTTTCTTCCCACAGACGCACCATTTCTCGACAAGAAATGGGCATTTTGGACATAACTCTTCATCAAGGTGGCAGTTATGTGATATCTGAGGGTGGCCACACGGTCGAGGCCTGGTACAGTCGAATCGGCAGGGTGGGGGTTGAGTACCACAGGGGAGCGGCGGCTGGAGGACAGTTCGACCACAATGACACCTAATCTCGTCGAATATAGCCTCGGGGCAAGAAGGACATGAGCCTTTGTGACATAATTGCTCACATAGATGTTTGCCGCATTTCAGTGGTCGCCCACAGGTGCGAAGACAAATATGTTCCGGTTCCACCTCGTCGTTCATGTAGTTGCCGTGTCTACTACTTTTCTTCCTCAACGCTGCTCGTTCCGCCGCTTTCTTTTCTGCAGGACAGCAATGCTCGCTATGCTCGTGTCTTCCACAGTTCAGCTGCGCGTGGCAAACTCTCATGCATTCGGGCTTTTCGAGTTTGCCTTGATGGCACACAGATCTCGTCGTTGTCCGGCCGCAGTTACAAGCAATATCTATCTTCTGTGTGCACGGCGTACAAGGACCTGTATGACATGCATCCTCGCAAAGATGCTCGCATGATAGTGGCTTGTTGCATCGTTTCCCGCAGCTGGGGATCAGGTCATCGCAATTCGTCCTGGGTTGGCTTATAAAGTCCGCTAGTGGTGTTTTGCCGCATGGGCAGCAGGTGATGATATCAGGGGATAGTGGACAATGTGCTTCGGAGGCATCTTGAGGGTGACATCCCTTTTCGCAATAGTGCTTTCCGCAATCGAATGCTCTGCCACAGATAGAATCGCACTCAAAACAGCCCAAATACCAACCGTCGGATAAGTCGTTGTTAGTCGAGGGACTCTCTTTGAGCTGCCCATAATTGTAAGACGGCTTTTTGTCAGTACGTTGGCCGCAAGGAATCACCTTTGACTCTCGGCCGCAGAAGCAGAGAGAAAGTACGGGAGCCGTGCAATTCCCGCAGTAATCCGAGTGGCATTCCTGTTGACATTCGTGCTCTCCGCAGGCAAGAGGCTCCCCACAGATCTCGTGGCAAGACCAAGTACTCTCGTAATCCGTATCACTACACGGTCTCGTAGATTTATGTCTGCCACAACGGCACGGCTGAGTCGGTCCCATAGCTACGCACGGTGGACAGGGTCCAGCATGACATGGGAGGTGACAAGGATGCAAGCAACCTTTCCTAGTCTTCAAGCACGGCTGGCCACAGCTATGGGGATTAAATCCGGGTATCGACTTGGGATTGGGCTCTTTGCCACACCAACAATTATACTCGGGCGAGTCGTCTAAGGTCGAGTTGCACCCTGGGCATCTCCAGTTGATTTGCTGCTGTTGTTGTCCGTCGGGAGGTTTGGGTCTATTGGCGAACCACTTCTTAACGCAGACTAAATGGGCTACAGTCCAACAGATAGTGCAAGACCAGATGTTCGAATTCGGGAGAACCTCGTTAGTGCATATCACGCATTCATATTGGCCATTGTTAATGTCTTCGTGAATTCTTGTAGAAAGGGCATCGGCAGTAGATTTTTGAGCTTTTCGGGAAGCAAAACTCTTAGATTGCTTCTTGTAAGCGGGATCTTGGTTGGTGGTGTTGTTGCTCTGTGTATTTTCGGGTATCGGTTGGCCTGGTACGAATTCCGGTGCAGCGATATTTAACCCTGTTGGGTTTGCAGGGCTGGATTCTTCTGACTCCATGTTGGTGGTTAAATGGCCACCAAATGATCGTGGTGTAGCTAGTGTTGTTCGTCGGGCATTCGAACTGCCTCCTCTCCTTGAACCTCTAGGGCCTCTCTGGCCTCTTCCACCTCGGGTGTTCTGACTTGAAGGTATGGTGGATGAAGAAGGTGGTGTGTTTGGTGGTGGTATCTCATTTGTTGTGGGGAGTTGTTGTGCACGCTGAGGTCTGCTATGGCGACCTCCACGACGCCCAGGGCCCCGAGATGATCTGCCCCCCCTTGACCGACTTCCCGGGCCCCCCGTTGATGAATCTGGTGGTAATTCCGAGCCTTGTGGACCAGCCATGGTCGTCCGTCTGATATGCAAATGCTAAGATATAATACGTGTGACGGGAACAAGGTACGTAAGAGCTATTCGTGAGAATTTTTATGGTTGCTATGTGAGTAATAATTATATTGTTTATATTGCGCTTTTTGAAATACAGCGACTTTAGACGATATAGGAGCTATGAGGTGGTGGATGAACGATTTGAATGTTTGAGCTTCGGTGATATTGAAGGAAAATGGAACGGAAGTGAGACGAAATGAGTGAAGTGAAGTAGAAAAAAAAAGGTAAATAAAGGGGAATTTCACGCGACTACTATTATATAGTAGTGGCACGATTTTTTAGTAGCAGCAAAGACCACGCTTTGGGATGACTTCACGAAATTGTTATGTGGCGATGAGAAGGTAAAAGATATACTCATGCAAGGCTACGAGAATTTCCTTATGAGTCAACTTGAGTCAAAATGACAATGTCGTCAGTGCTATTAACAGGGGTTAAGACCCTGTAACCACTGAGCACAGGGCTGTTGATCCGCTATCCGTTATTAGCTAGCGGATTCCGGAGAATTGGATCCCGGAACGAACCTTGCCGTCTCCCGTTACAGGGACCTAGACTTTGCCTAATTCGCTAACAACTTGGAAACTTAAACCTGAGCTGTCTCCCTCCAAAGTTTCAAACCACGAATTCCAACTTCATCATCTTTATATTCTGAGTACACTGAGCGTCCTTTTCTTCTTCTAACTAATCACCAAACTCTCGATTGCAAATGAAACAAAAGGGGTTACTCTTGTCTATTAAATCCTTGATAAATCTTCATTGCATATTACCCTAGGACTAGTATCTAAATTTACATTAACATTTATCAATCTCTCAGGAAAAGGAAGTTGACTTACTAAACGACAATTAAAACCCCTAATCTACCTCTTTTATCGATCAAGTTGAGAAATTAAGACCGGCTTACTTAGGTATCTACCTAGTACTTACATGCGTATAATACTTACTACTAGGTAGATTTCAGGTCCAATGGGGGTTTCCTACTTGGATTTGATGATTTCTTATTATCGGAATTATTGATGGTATGTATAGCATTAAACTGGCGGGTTTATCAAGACTGCATTTTACTATTCTATACAGCGGACTTGGACATAGACCCCATTAGATATGGGCGACCGGTTGTGAGTGGTTACCTAATGCAAGCCAGCTCTTAGAGCTGAAATCTTGCAAGGTTTTCGGCCCTTCTCAACAGAAACGGCATTTCTTCGACTGTCAGCTGTCGCCTACCTCAACACCTCCTTAAACATTCTAGTCATCGGAT
Source organism: Annulohypoxylon maeteangense (assembly GCF_022496945.1). Taxonomy (NCBI): domain Eukaryota; kingdom Fungi; phylum Ascomycota; class Sordariomycetes; order Xylariales; family Hypoxylaceae; genus Annulohypoxylon; species Annulohypoxylon maeteangense. Next base: position 3,189,432 of record NW_025953248.1, on the reverse strand, counting down.
CTCACCCACTTAGCACCTAAACATCCATTCATATGCTCGGCTACTTTGACCTCAGTTGACCTGCATGCATTCGAAAGGCAGTTCTTATGCGGCCTCAAACACCAGGAATATATCTGGTGGCGCTAGGGATCTCGACTAATCCACTTGGTCATCATATATCACTGGAACCACATGGTCTCGAGGCATAGGTGGCGCGATACAATGCACACTGGGATCAAAGGGGCCAACGGCTAAGAAAGGTATCGGATGCTATAGCAGATTCGAATATATTCCTACACCTCCAATTATCAATACGTTGTTACAATACTGGTTAAGGAGGGTGTTCTCTTTACCAAGACGACCGCCCTAAAAATTAAGCGCGGGGTCTCCAATCATAAATGGATTATTTCATTACTACTACTGTGCTCGGCGGCTAACCTACACGAAATCTACCCGATTCTCTAAAAGATTTCTATCGGGAGCGGGAACTCATTATCATAGGGTGTAGGCTAGTTCAGAGCTGAGGTCGGTTGATCGTCAGGTTCACCTGCTGAAAAGGGGAGCTAAAGACAAGCTAACCATGCAGATAGTCGCGTATCTGCAAGAGTAAATAGTTGCCGCTAGCTTGCTAGTAGCAGCGGCGTCTGTCCTCGCCCCGTTACGCCTTTTGAGAATCTTTCTCGTCACCGTCTCTGCATAGCTCTCACCACATGCCCTATCTGTCCCGAATCGTACTGGCTTCGGCGTCGAAGCATAGGTATCAAGCAGCGTTTAGCGATCAATGAATGCGTTGGCCTTTCAAGGTTAAAATTAGTAGTAGAAAGCAACCATACGAGTTAATGATGCTACGGTTATAGTTATTAGACGGCGTAGGTTCCCTTGGCCCTACTTGTAATCTATATCGCGATTGGTTCAAATGGGATTGGGAAGAGATTTTACGGTCAAGGGACATGCAGCGGACCTCGTATGCACGTCTGACTGAAATCATTCGCCCAAAATGCAGCAAAATCCGACATAAACCGCATGAAACATCACCAACCTCTTAAGATTGTTTGTCGGATTAACGGTCATTATTAGGTACCTATCTCTACCTAGGTAATAGGTATCTTGGAGGCATGTACCTAGGTCCCAGGTATGTTGTGCTTCTAGATTTGGACGCTTGGCATTTTAACGCGAGATACCGGTATCTAGCATCGTATCTCTCCACCATACGGTGACAACAAATTTTATTGCTGACATACAGTATCAACTTTACTAGCTAAATCTAGAAAACCCACTAACGCTATCGAAATATCAGTCGAGTGATAGTGCCTCGAAAACAAGTGTTTCGGGATGCCTTCAATGTGACGATGCTGTCATTTACGCATGAAGTACGCATATTATATTAAGTGGCTGGCTTGGCTCGCTGAGGCTGATGTAGCCTATGTCATTAATGGCTTGCCCACTGACGGACGACGTAACGCGCTGTTAAAAAACAAATTTCATTTAAATTATCACCGAACTGGCTCTTAAATTCTTACATCTCGAGTTCTCCTAAACATCTCTTCTTTTTGTTTACCATCACAACGGTACAACTATCCCTATATAAAGCCTTGCAGCTGCAGGTAGTACATACACTGTCACCCTTGATCGGTCAGGGGTATACACATGGGAAGGCAATTGGAAGCCGGCGCTCTTCTAAGGGCTATATCTAAGGGTATATTATCCTAAGACTTGCCTATAAGATAACCCACCTTACCCTTGTTTGCCATGCGGGATCCCACACTTTTCTATGCCTCCCCTGAACTTCGTATCGATGATCCTGCCCCCACTATCGGTTAGTGCCCGTGAGTTTGATGGTTAATCGAGCCTCTCAGTGACTGGCTAGTATAAACGATGTCACTTTCTAGATTAGGGCTTCTCGTCAGCAGAGTTAGACCGGGAGACGAACAACGAAGATAGGAAAACAGAAAAGTCTTCCCCACGGTCTAGATCTTAACGAACCTCTAGCAGGTTTTCTTCATGTTAACTACTGGTTTACTACATGCCTTTCTATCTGCCTTCTCTTGTCTGTTCAAGGATTCGGACAAGGTATCTCCTATTTAAGCGAATCTTGATATGGCTCATACGTATGCGATAATCATATGAGAGAATACTATCAAGTGATAGTATGATTGCGGCTGTTGACCCCGGTATCCATCCTGATTGGGCTGGCCCATGTTGTTCTGCACAGTTACAATGAGGTCCAGCCTGATCTATCATGAAGTAGGATGGATGTTAGTATTTTTTTTATTGCGGTAGGTATTATTTATACCCTTGCCTGTCGTATTGAAAACATTGGGAAAGTATACAATACCTATCCCGAAGCTCGACAGCTTTCTATCGAGTCCGTAGGTAGCGTTGAAAGCCGTTGAAGGGGAAGCTTTCCATCATGTGGTCTATTCAGCGCTTCTCAAATCTATCTCTCCTTTTGTTTATCGCCTTTGTGCATATTTCTTCCGCTCAATTATTGGTTCCGAATCCCAGCCAGCTCAATGGAACATGGCAATACAGCGGCTGTTATGTGTTGGTGGCATACCATCTTTGGAAGTATGGGCTTGATACTAATTAATCCATTAGGGATATTGGTCGGACGATAAATGCGGCCTCCACCACGTCAGATAACATGACATTAGAAGCATGTATTGAGTTCTGCGATAACAAGGGATTTGCCTATGCTGGAGCTGAATACCATAACGAATGTTGTAAGTATATCCCTGATCCCTGATAGGCTCAAGACAACAACAACATTACATATCGACATGTTAACGAGGATCAGACTGTGGTAATGAACTCGCCACAGGGGCCGAAGAGGCGGCAGACTCGACAGAATGCTCGACAAGTTGCTCAGGCAATACCACAGAGGCTTGTGGTGGCCCTAATCGGTTGACAATGTTCTTCAACCCGTATATCACAGGGCCCCAGCCAAATATTGGTATCGCGAACTGGACACACATTGGTTGTTACTCGTAAGTCTTCCCATTATTAGCCACTAGTGTGACTTGTGATCTCGCAAGGTTTCATAAAAAGTAGCATTGAAGTTACTATATGCCGTGCATAATCTAAAAAGGGCTTTAGTGAAGGAACTACCGGTCGAGGTTTAACGTATGGCGCTTCCGTCCCCAGTGCGCAGATGAACGCGGAAAATTGCACAGCCGCTTGTCAAGTAGCGGGTTACATACTCGCCGGCACAGAGTATGGGGATGAATGCTGTAAGCCTCCATTCGTATATGTATTCACGTCGTATTGTTACATCCGCTTACGTTGGAATAGATTGCGGGAACTCAATCTTAAATGGCGCTGCACCGGCCGAGGATGGCTGCGATATGACTTGTAATGTACGGCTTACTTTTTTTTTCTTTTTTCTTTCCTTTTCAGATCTTCATAGCGATGACACCCTCGGCCTCCTCCGTAAGCAAGTAGCTTGCCCACAGAAGATGTTATATATCAACTAGTCTCACCCGTCTTTCGCAATAAACGTCGCTAACCGCCACCATAGGGAAACAAGTCAGAAGTATGCGGTGGTTCTAATCGCTTGAATGTATATGATTTCAACATGAAGTATACTCTTCCTAAGAGTAGTAGCTCTAGCTCCATCGCCGTTATAATATCGTCTACTATTAGCTTAACGTCGGCTGCTACCTCTTCCATACCCAGCACAACCGTCGTCTCCTCCGCCGCTGCGACTCCAACCGCACCGTTACAACCTTCGACCGTTGGTACTTATAATTGGTATGGCTGTCAGACGGAAGCTACTAATGTACGGGCCCTGAGCCTATTCACTTACGCCGACGATGCGATGACGTTAGATACCTGCGAAGCTTTTTGCAGTGGTAAATCTACGACATACTTCGGCGTCGAATATGCTCGCGAATGTTATTGCGGTAATGAATTCGGTACAGGTTCAACCAGTGCTCCCGCGAGCGACTGCAGCATGCTCTGCGCTGGAAATCAGTTAGAATATTGCGGAGCTGGCAATCGACTGTCTGTCTACATCAAGAATGGGACTTCTATTTCGACATCGAGTAGTACGTCTAGTGGTGCAGGCCCGACAGGGACCGATCCACCGACACCCGATGCCACAGGATTTCCCGACGGTTGGACTGATCAGGGCTGCTGGCAGGATGGACCGAATGGTCGTATCATGCCTACCTACCAAGCCCCCGACGACGCAGCGTTAACACGGCAGAAATGTGCGCAAGTCTGCTCTAGTAAAGGGTATAATGTATCCGGTACTGAGTACTACACGCAGTGCTTCTGCAGTAATGCTATTTACAATGGTGGAGTGCCGGATAATGATACGACGAAATGCTCGACCCCTTGTGGAGGTGATAGCAGTGCTATGTGCGGTGGTCCCGGATACTTGAGCATTTACGCAAACGGCAAGCCGCCCACCTACGCTGACCCTGCCCCAAAAACCAATATCGCCAATTGGACGTACCAGGGTTGCTATGAGGATAACGTCAACAATGCGCGAACTCTCTTCTGGGCGCTTACATTTGCCAACACTATGACCCCTGAACAATGTTTATCGAAATGTGCCTCCTTTGGCTATGCTGCTGCCGGCTTGGAATATGGCGATGAATGCTACTGTGGTGACCCGATGGACGTCGACGCTTCAGGTTCTACGAAGAGGCCGGAAACCGAATGTAATGTCCTTTGTGTCGGAGACGCGTCTTCGATTTGCGGAGGCGGTGCTCGTCTTTCGATATACTATTGGACTGACACAGACAATCCTCTCTACATATTCAACTACCCAGAGGGTAATGACGCGGGCACGTACTCCAACTTGGTCGGTGGTGTAGTCACACCTTTAATGACCATGCAGTCTATTACCGGCAAGGTCACTTTTCTGGAGAAATGGGGAACCGGTGCGGCAAACAGTACTGGCGCCTACGAACTTGACCTTAGCCAGCTTGGTAATTTCGATGCTGCTTGGAGGACTATGCACTTGAAGACTGACGTCTTCTGCTCCGCGGGTGTCATTCTTCCTGACAAGGCTGGGCGGCAGCTCACTGTGGGTGGTTGGTCTCTTGACTCGACTTACGGTGTGCGCCTATATGCCCCTGATGGATCCGACGGCGTTAAAGGAACTAATGATTGGGAGGAAAATGTTAACACACTCAAACTCCAGAGAGGACGATGGTATCCGAGCGCGATGGTCATGACCAATGGATCCATTTTAGTTGTGGGTGGCGAGATCGGTTCCAATGATAAGCCCGAACCTACTCTTGAGATTCTTCCTCAAGTTGGCCCCTACCTTCACATGGACTGGCTTGAGCGCACCGATCCAAACAACTTGTACCCGTTCCTAGCAGTACTTCCAGGCGGTGGTATTTTCGTTTCGTACTGGAACGAAGCTAGGATCTTAGACGCAGGGACCTTCGCCACAATAAAGACCCTGCCTAATCTTCCTGGTGCCGTCAACGACGATCTAGGCGGTCGAACCTACCCCCTCGAGGGCACATCCGTCTTACTTCCCCAGTATGCTCCTTACACCGATCCCTTAGGGGTTCTCATATGTGGCGGTTCAACCACTGGCCATTCCGCCATAGACAACTGCGTAACGACGTTCCCTGAAGTCGCCAACCCGACATGGACGCTCGAGCGCATGCCCTCCAAGCGCGTGCTTACCTGCATGGCTCCCTTACCAGACGGCACTTATCTCATCGCCAACGGCGCACATGAGGGTATCGCCGGTTTCGGTCTTGCCGACGATCCCAACTACAACGCCGTCCTATACGACCCCAAAAAGCCAGTCGGATCCCGCATGTCCATCATGGCCAACACGACCGTCGCACGACTATACCACAGCGAAGCCATCACCCTCCTCGACGGCCGCGTCCTAATCTCCGGCTCCGACCCGCAAGACGGAAAACACCCACAAGAAATCCGCGTCGAGGTATTCACCCCGCCGTATCTTCTCAACGGGATATCCCGCCCCTCCTTCACCATCGCAAATAAGGACTGGGGCTACGGCGACACCGTCGCCTTCGACCTCGAAGGAAACCCCACCGGAACCCTCCAAGTCTCCCTCCTCGGCGCAGTCTCCAGCACCCACGGAAACTCGATGGGCGCGCGCACCCTGTTCCCCGCTTTCAAGTGCGACGGCACCGTGTGCACCGTCACCGCCCCGCCGAACGTCAACATCGCGCCTCCCGGCTGGTACCAGATGTACGTTCTTGAGAACGGCGTCCCTGCCGTCGGCACGTATGTCAGGATCGGCGGGGACCCTGGTCAGCTTGGGAATTGGCCGCCTGGGGATGACTTTACGAGGCCGGGGGTTTAGATGTGGGGTTGGATAGGGAGATTACCCATGCTTGGATGGATGTGTTTGGTATTCTAGTGTTTGGGTAAGGTTGGTTACGGGTTACGTATTTGGTGTTGGAAAGTAATTCCGGTTTTGGCAAGGGAACGTTCCTGAGGGACGGGCTTTGTAATGGTGAAAAGGGGAGAGAGGGTGAGTTGATTAGTTAGGTAGGGTGGTAGTTGGTATTCCACTTTTGTGGGTTTTATGAAGAATCGATTTTTATAATGATTATTAGGTACCTATCTATTCTTTTTAAGTTGTGTGTGTATACCTAATGAATAGGTGGCTTATCGGTCTTGACGAAAAGAGGCGTTTGATGCCTTGGATTTACACCGGATTGAGCGGTGCTGGCAGACGGTACGGCTTGCACTTGTCAGATAGGCACGTAGGTTATTAGAAGGCGTTTGCGCCTTTCAATATATAGGTACCTATATATATTTAATGACACATATTTGTCTTAAGACGTCTTCTAGTCTTATATGCTGTCATCACGCCTCTTCCCACCAGCGCATACCTGCCTAGGTAGTTGGTAGGGTACTTACTAAGAGGGAGGAAGGTGTAACAAAACGTACCGAAATCATCGATGGTAAGTCCAGCCACAACGTAGGCTTCATGAATTGCTGCCTTAAATTAATATATATGATGTGGCTTTTGGTACATATTGTTTAAGTAGTATCAAGAGAACTAAGCTGAATATTTCCAGGTTTATCTTGGCTGGGCCTTTCTGGTCATGGCGTAGCGGCCACAGCTGAAATGACCAAATAGGTGTGTAAACGTACCTAGATAGGTACCTAGATACTATGCATCCACTGTATATTCGTCCTCTGTAAGACGCACAGAGGAACTCTCGTAACTTTTAGGATAACGGTACCTACCTACCTAGGTACGTATCTAATGCGCAGACCCTTTTGCCATAGCGACTAGATATGTGCTGCGCTAGATAGAGGTAAGGAAAAGACGGGAAATAGTGTTTTTAAGAATGAGGTCAGCCGACAATACATTATATACACCTACCTGCCTAGTAGGTAGTAAAGCATTGAATAGCAATAACCCTATTATAAGAAATAGTTAGGAGGTCTGTCATCTATATCCACCAGTCCGAGCTCCTCTTGGGGGCCAGCTGATCGAAAAATTAACTCCGGTTCCTGGCAGGTAAGTCATTGCGAATCACCGTGCGGGTAGTGCCGTTCTGTGGTCTGTAAGACCCTAAATTAAACTGCTGATGCTGGGACGAGCTTGCTGACACCACACCTCAGCTAGCCATCGGACTATTTTCTGAGATTTCGATATCAATATTTGGGAATAGTGGCAATAATGGCGAATGCCGTCAGGCTACATATTCGGTCGTCGGTAACCTATCCACAGCGCATTTCCGGAGGGGGGTGTTGAGCTTTAGTACCTCTTTTCTTTTATAGCCACATGTCTCAGTCGTCGGTGAAAGACTGCGGAACTAAATAATAGCGTCAGCATCCCGAACGGGGTCCCGGACGGCTCCCCATTTGTTCCTCTCAGCGCTATTGCTCACGCCACCAAAATATTAAATCATTTGACATGTTTCGATAATTTAAAGGGCTACCAGCCGCCTCGGAAAACGTCGGCGAGATTATCGATGGTAGTCCGAAGATGTACATATCGCCCCCGCTGCCGCGACGTCTTGACGGATCGGTGGGCGCTTCCGTAGGTTATGTACGAAATAGGGGAGTGGCCGGCCAGTGGGCAGTCATTTTTATTTCCAGGGGTCGAATGCCACATTCACGATGTACGTAAGTTCCCCTTACCCGAAACGTGTATACCACGTTACCACGTGCTCAGTAAGCTGCGGCGAGGACTTTCTATTGGGACGCAGTTGCTCTTGGCAAACTACCGGTAGCTTGAAGACCGTTTAGTGTGGAAATAAAATATGCAGGAACCCGTGGCCACCTTGGAGCACGCCCAACATTTTTGTTCTTCAATGCATATCTACGCGAATGGATAGGTTGGCGGGAATTGGACGTAGACCGGCCCCGAGACCGGCCTACCTTGGTGTGCCGGATGGTCGTTGACGCACATGAACTTCACACCGGTGACTATGCGTGTATCAGGTGAGCCACATCTTGTATATGAAGCCTCTTTCTAACGTATTGCCGCGACGACAAATGAACGAGAAATGAATAGGGGGTTGTCGGATACCCACTATTCAGATCAATACTAGGCAGGCAGATATTTGGCCTACTAGATGATATAAGCCCTTGTGCACAAAGCCGTGTATACTTGCGGCACTGCAAATCGTGAGATATTGCTGACGGTGAGCTGACAGGAAATCAAGGTGGCTACCTAGATAGTCTACCTACATTATGGTTAGCTGACTTTTCACAAAAGAGGATTGATTCCCTTGGTGTAGCGATGATTTATGTAAGTACTCGAGTTGGTGGTGTAGAAGACAGCTTCTTAATTTGTCTCGTCTATCTCAGCACTCACTTAAAGATGAAATGTAGCAGAATGTCATCCTATAATCCTGTTACGTTAGTGATTCCAAAAGTGTAAGCAATCACGAATACTTTCTTGGACCAATTAGCTTTCAACAATCGAGAGTCCGGGGCGCAGCGATTGATGGCCGAAAATCGGTATTTGTGTGCTAAAAGGCATACGATTGCCAAGGTAGAAGATATTTTTTCTTTTCTATGCTTGTTCCAATATCTGATCCAATTGAGATATTGCAGGCGCAAGAAAAAGCAGCAATGAGGACGGTGCAGCTCGTCGAAAATTGCCAACTTTGTCTTTGGATTCTGACCTTACGTAGCTAGCTCAGCTGGGAAGCAGTAGCTAGTAAATTCGGTAGCAGCCCCGAGTGGTCTGTAAGCCTCAGATCTGTTACACCTAACAATAGACTTGGCATAGCCACCCTAAAGCAGACCCTGCAAGTAGTAGGGAATCCTATTCCATGCCCTTTGGGAGCTTCTAGCTTCTTGTGATTGGGTTGGCAATTCCCTGTACCCCCCATAAGAGCGATACTCGCCTGATTTACTTGCGCCTCTAGTGATTTTGGGGGCATCGGCTTATAGCGGGCGTCGTCAGTAGGGTTTAGTCTAGATCGGGATCCTTAGCAATTGCCCGATGTTGCAGTAGGATTTCAGTTCTAGGCGTAAACGGTGATGTTTCGGATAAAAGGGCAGCTTCCAAACCCAGCTCCTCATGGTTTATAATGGTTGCAACGTTGGTCTTTTGGGAGGCTCCTTGATATAGACTCATCCGGCCGTGCTACCCCCTTGAGGCTAAGTAGATCATAAGCGATCTATCCAACCTAGATTCCCAACCGTACCTGGAATCCATCTACTAAATATTAATATACCCGTGTCGTCACCTTTCCCTCCCCTCTTAGGTGTGCACTTGATGCTTGTCATTTTTCGTCGTACGCTACTCTCTGTATAGCCTAAGACGTTTACCATATGGGTATCCGACAGACGTAATCTCATTCACGATGAGATCGATTGCTTCGTGCAATTTCGAGACTTGTCCGGTTGCAGCATCTCCGTATGGCTACCCGCCGAGCGCTGCCGCAGAAGTAATATTCTTGTTCATTCATATCGGGTCCATCCTCGCCTGTCTGCTCTACACATTTTATATAGCCGAGAGAAATAAATGGCTGGAGTTCAGCATCCCAGTCTCGATAGCTTCTCTTTTTGAAGCCATTGGTTATGCCGTTAGACTCGGAAGTTCGATCGACCCTTGGGACGTAGGCTTCTATGCTGGCTCAACTGCATTCCTACTAGTCGCGCCGGCCTTCATCTCCGCAGCGTAAGTTGAATAGCTCCTTTTTATATCCGATATCATGTTTGAGAAACGTGCTGACTAGTCTAAAGCATTTACCTTACTATACCCGAAGCTATCAAAATAATTGGCGTCGAACATTCGTTAATAAACGTCGCACATTATCCTCGTCTGATCTGGATCGATGTTATTGGCTTCGTCTTCCAGCTTATCGGAATAATTGTTTCCTTCTCAGACCTCTCCGTCGATACAGGCCTCGGCCATAATGCTAAGATCGGCAGTCCCATCATGGCTGCCGGCACCGCTATACAAGCTCTCTCCTTAATCATTTTCATATTTCTGTTCGTCAATGTATTGTTGCGAGCCGCCATAGCGAACAGCCAATTCGGATATACAACATTCCATCCGGTACACGGTTTCGTCCCCATGGCGTATAGATTCAAATTTTTCGTGGCAATGTTGTTAATATCCGCCATATGCTTGTTTGGAAGGGATCTCTACCAGGTAATAATACTGGCTGATGGATTAGAAAGTTGGAACGCAAAGAACCAGGCTCTCTTTGCGGGCCTCGACAGTCTTCTAGTGGCTGAGGCTGTTGCTGGTTTAGTTGTTGCACATCCCGTGAGGTTTCTCCAGGACGGGCTGGAAAAGAGAGTGCGAAGCAGAAATGCAAGTTCAATGATGGAGGAACCGAGAGTGAGCCGGTTTTACCTTCTGGGAAATACACCAACTCCCCCGACTCGCCCGAATCGGTCATATCAGCGAGATCATACTCCACGGAGTAGTACCTCATATTTTGAAGCATAAATTAAAAAGTTTACGAAATTCGTTCCATATTTTGAATGACCCATTGGAACCACGGTTTAGTGGTGCTTGTGAATGTTATGTCTCCATGCGAATGTCTTCATCCTTGGCGGCAGGTATGTATGCAACCAATGCCTTACTGGCGCCTTCGACGCAATACTGGACAACTTCGATCTTTGTTCCATCGGGAATCAGTTTGGCGACTTGTCTAAGATCGCTTGTACGTGGGAGGTAAAGCGCGTGATCCATGGTTCTGTAAGCTTCATGCAGCGTGGCCAAGTTATAGGGTTCCATCGTGCTTAGATCGAATATCTCGTCGGTCCTATAGCCTGGTCCGCCCCATGGTGGAGATGCAAACAAGGCCGTGGCAGCCACGTTTACCTGCAAGTCATTCTCGAGCTTTTCTGGGGAGCCTAGAAGAGTCTCTAAGAACTTGAAGCTATCACCTAGGACCCAAATGATATCATCAGCCACACCATGCAGAGACGCATTATGTTGCGCACAGGCGAGCGTGGCTGGGTCTAACTCGATAGCGATCACCTTTTCCCAGCGAGGTGTTGTGCCGTCTGGGGTTGTGGCAAGGGCAAGGCTGATTGCATTTGCCCCAACTCCAGCAAATAGATCGATGACCGTGGTCTTTGATGAACTAATTATAGAACCATGTTCATGTGCGATTTGGCTAGAACCTTGTTAACTCGTGTCTAAGTAAGGATGCTGCGCGAGAAGGATCGAGAGTCTAAGATGGATTCGAAATGTGGAACTCACTTTGCAACTGGTTCAGGGGTAACGCCGTACCAAGCAGCTTCGGTCATATAGATCCCCTCATTGTAGTAAGGGAAGATAGTGTACCTTTGTTGCCAATACCTAAAGGATTTGATCACATAAGTAAACTGGTTATTGTTGGCAGGTGGAATTGTGGACTAACTTACTTCTGTAAGTCCCACGGGACTTCACCTAGACGAGTCCAGTGATGGCATTCGTCTGTTAGAGGAAGCTTCTTAACTTGTTTCATCCTGACAGAGGTGGATTGGCATGCATGAGTTGCCTAATGAAATCAATTAAAAATAATAAAACCAAATTTCATTAACTCTTGGGTTTTTTTTGCAAACCAACAAGAAGTATGATCGTAAAGAGACTGAAATGGTGAAAATGTTGAAGAGACAAGATTTGCGTTTTACAAGACTCTTCAGGTTGTACTATTAGGAAGCTCCAGGGCTAACAATAGCTGGGGCTACAGGGGGCAGGCGCAATGGAAATCCGGTAGATCCACATCAGATAGCCCCGAAAGAAGCTTGGACCACGTGTATTCGATAAGGCTGAGCTGGAAACCTTAATGACAGCTTTCCAGTTGAATCCAGACACTCTTGATAGGCGGTACCTAGTGCCTTAGCTGCTTAGCCCGCATGTAGATCAAGAAATCACATTAATACTACCTACCTACAGATGCACGAGGCAGTTCACAGATCATGTTCAACGCACTAAACCGGTACCTATCGCGCCTCGACGGCGACGCGCGACCGCAGCAGCAGAGGGACGGCCCCGGATTCGGCTTCCAGGTCCTGCGCAACACGAACCTCGAGCTAGGGATAGAGCCGTGGTTCGACTTCATCGTCGGGATCAACGGCCGCGTCATTGTACGGTTTCAATCCCTAGAACCGCACATATATACACACTCCTAGTTTGAAATTCTAAGCAGCCTATAACTAACCCCCGTCTCCCCGCAGGACAACCCCGACCCCCGCCTCTTCGCCCAAGAAGTCCGCAACTGCGCCGGCGCCAGCGTCGCCCTCGGGCTCTGGAGCGCCAAGGGGCAACGGACCCGAGTCCTGCACGTGCCCGTGCCCGGCGACACCCGCTCGCTCGGGCTCTCTCTGCAATGGACGCCCCTGGCCGTCGCCTCCAACGTCTGGCACGTGCTAGACGTCCCCGCGAACTCGCCCGCCGACAACGCGGGGCTGTTACCGTATAGCGACTACGTGCTCGGAACACCAGACGGCACGCTGCATGGCGAGAGCGGGTTAGGCGAGCTGGTTGATGATTATATCGGTCGTCCGTTGAAGCTGTGGGTTTATAATAATGAGTACAATGTCACGAGGGAGGTGGAGATCGTGCCGAGTCGCGATTGGGGCGGCGAGGGCGCACTGGGTTGTGTGCTTGGGTACGGCGCGCTGCACCGGTTGCCGCCACCGCTCGACGAGCCGGTGAATGCGCCGGGGGAGATGTTGTTTGACGTGGACAACGGCGGTAATGTCGGCGCGGGCGCGGACCAGTTCACGACGCTGGCTCCACCGAGTGATGCCTCTACGTTCGTCCCCGCTGCTGCGCCGGACTTTTTGGTTCCCGCGCAGGTTGTCTCGCCGCCTTCCCCGGCACCGGGAAGCGTGCCGCCGCGGAGTAAGAAGAAAGATAGGCATGGACATGCTCCAAAGAGGATGATGGACGATTACTTCGCGGAAGAGGAAAAGAAGAGTAGGGAGCTAGATGGGAATATAGCTGCGAGCAAGACGCCACCCCCGCCGCCTCCTAAGGCGGCCGGCGGTCCTCCGAGAGGGCCCCCTAAGGCTGAGGAGTCGAAAGGGAGTGATGGGGATGGTGGGGTGGATTAGACATAGTATCACAACTACGGAGCACGCATGGCAGGAACAATATATCAAGGACCCTATGAGGAAAATGCAATGTTTTATCTTCCTTTTACTTTATTTACCCAGTTGTGACCCATTTTTGGTTTTAATACAGCGATTGCCCATCCCATTGCCGGGTCCAACGAAAACTCAGTTTCCACACTCTTGCCATCCTTGGTGTACGCCATGCGCCGTTGCTTAGTTTATGAAGTTGACACAGAAGAAGTGGAGGATCAAGCTTCCGACCACATAGTCTGCGAATGCTCTGCGAGAAAATGTTAGTCTTGTATAGATGTGAGAGTCGGGATGGAAGAGCACGTACCTCTCTGGTGACACCGAAGGGAATTCGGATTTGTTTCCTTGTGCGGTTTGGATACGTAGAGATGCTGTTTGTATGATTAATGTGTATTCCTTCACGCCTTTTGTTATTTCCGTGTAGAGTATAGACAAAACATACCAGTAAGGACGAATTGGCCGACGGTCGCAGAGAAGCCTGAGAGGAAAGCGTTGAAGGGCTGTGATCGTTGAAATATTTGGTTAGCTGCCAGGCGCATTCTCTCAATGAACAAGACGTGAATACGTACGTAGTTGCCCGCCAACACACAATACGCGAATTGTAAGATGCCCACGACCACCAGAAATCCCATGAACACATCGATCAGCTTCGTTCGTTGCGGCGTATTCGCCTTATAGTAGTCCCAAAGAGTCCACCAGACTGCTTTGTCCTCACTCTTAGTGGTCTTGGCGGTAGTGGTGTTAGCTGTGGTAACGGTCATCGATGCTGGAGTGACAGGTGCTGCCACGGTAGGAGCAGCAGCTGATTTCTTTGGCGCCATTATGGTTGCAATATTGCTTATGCCGTTGTGAATTGAAGTAGGAGGGTTACGTTATCGTTGAATAAGTTGATCGCAAGATGTCCAAGTTTAATGGGTCCCCGAATTGCGTGTAAGGGACACGAAAGCTTCAAAAAGTTCCAAGGTACCCCGGTCAATCTCGACAATGAAACAGCCAATGATAAGCCGTAGACTAGTCTGCCGTATGCATGCTGGGGTAAGGTGTGGCTGACAGAACTGAGAGCTTCAGCCACATCACGGCACGAAATAAATCACAGATGCGATGTGATGTCCCCACTTTTCTATCTAGGGATTGCTAAGGACCTAAGGTAGCACAAACCCCTCGGCGATTCGCGTGTAAGAGAGCATCGGGGGTCCGCGGGCTTTCAAGGCTTTGAGGCAGGAACCTCCCTCTGGCTACATTACAAATCAGAATTCCAACGACGTAATTGTGAAAATTAGTGACAATTAGTATCATTTCCATCTATCAATTCATCACCCCAAACGATAAGAAACTCTTGCAAGAAAAATGGTGAGTTGAATTAGCATATTTGATGATCAACTAAAGCTAACTAGCTCTGGCAAAGGCTCTAGAGACTATCGCATTTATCCTCGGAGCTCTGACCGCAGGCGGCGGTACGATGGGCTATGTTAAGACGGGCTCCCTACCTTCGGTTGCAGCTGGCTGGACCGTTGGAATATTGTGTAAGTCAACAGCTATTTTATTAGGTACCTATAGGTAGCTTGCGATTTGCATTAGGCTGACACAAATTCGAAATTAGACGGCCTCGGAGGATATCGCCTACAATCGCGCCAGTCCTACGGTATCGAGTTTGCCCTCCTAGCATCCATTGTTCTTGGAGGCGCATCTATCCCTCGAGCTCTCCGAAGCGGAAAGCCGGTCCCGACTGTGCTGAGCTTGATCTCCATATTCGGTCTATTGGTCTTTGGTAATGCTTATAGAAAGACTCTATAAGGGAGGAGCTGGTTGATGGGACCTTCGGACGTAGGCAAAACGACGATATCGGTTTGATGGTGGATAGCGTATTAAAATCGTTCCAAATAGCACAATTGTTAAACGAACAATCACTCTCCCACACGATTCCTAAAAACGTAATCCATTTGAGGAGAGAATGTCGCTTAATTATCTCCTGTAAAAGCCCTGCCTATATGAGCCACGCCAAACCTTATATGCCTTTTTAAACGCCATGCTATGCAATACAAGCGCCACGGCCATCAGCTTTGCTTTCGTATTATACAGACGATAGTCGGGATTTCTCATTGTGCGCGCGCTATGAGTTCTCGTCGATGTCGTCCCATAACCTTTTCACTTCGTCGCGTTTAGATCTGGCTATTCCTCGATTGTTTGCAGTGCGCTTTACTCGTTCGGCTCTTAGACATAACGTGAGTTTATCTTTGGTATCGGAACACATGCCCAATGATTTCCAGAGAAAGCCTTTGGCGTGGCATTCTTCAAGGGCATTCATAATGTCCTCGCAAGCTGTTGAAAACGCGGATGCTATTAGTCACTCCCTAGTATATAATAGGAATCAAGAAAACCTACCAGTGTTGTCTTTTGTGTGTAAGTGAGGATGCATCTTTGATTAGTTCCAAAACTGCTCTGGTGATGTTGTAGGAAAGATAGGAAGTGGGTTGAATTCTCACTGGCCACTCTCCGTCGCAAACCGAAAAATCCGTGGTGATGGAACCTTCCAATGGGCAAAAAAGCATGGACCACACAATTATAGGCTCCACATACCCCACTAGCCCCTCCAATGAACTATATTTCCAGGGCTCAACACAACATCCATTGATTTCAAAGGCTGCCAAATACAACTGATTTCATTTGAAAATAGTGTATTTTCTCATATCAACTTTATTCAACTTAAAAAGTCCATTTTGTTGCATCGGCAATCCTCACTCACCATGGCTACTAAGGCTATATCGGCCAAAAAGCAGCAAGGTACGCGACTATGAAAATCACTTTATTTACATGGGAACTAAGAGTCCCCCTCTAACTGTATACGACAGAGCTACAAACAACATATTCAAACTACAAGAATACGTTACAGCAACTAGCCCAGAAAATTGGCGACGTTGAACAGGAAGCCGAAGAACATAAGTTCGTGAACCTTTCTTCCGCTGTCCATATATTTTTCATCTCATTCCTGACATCATGGAACCACTTTCGTGAGCTCCCTGGAGTAGCAATGAGAGCTCGCATGACCTCAGCCCTACTAGGGTTTTTACCTCTAGCGCATAGGCTAGATCTTTCATGAACCTCACCGCTTCGCTTCACGAACTCACCGCTCATCCATTAACAATTCGTCTTACTAGGCTTGTTCTCGATACCTTGGAACCGCTCCCGGGGGACCGCAAATGCTTCCGCATGATCAACGGCGTGCTGGTGGAGCGAACAGTCAAGGACGTGATCCCCGCTTTGAGGACTAACGCCGAAGGATTGGAGAAGGTGCTTGATGATCTAGTCAAGCAATACAAGATCAAGCAGGATGATCTAGAAAAGTGGAAGGTAAATTGTCTCCGCAAACCCGGAAAGATGAATCTCGTGACCCCCACCCTTTATCGACTTGCGAAGTTGCCGACTTACACAACCGTTCGTACAGAAAAAGAACAACATCCAGGTTGTCCAGTCGTGAGCCAACCTCAACGTTACGCATGGCGGGAGTGGATGCGGAAATTGGCGTTAGGGCTACGGTTTCCATGGGGTTACGTCCTCGAAGGCGTATATGCGAGGTTCTTCGTAGACGGCTTGAGGCAGCCAAGCTAATGGATGGCTACCAAGTCAGAGAACATCTCAGAGCATCGATGCCTCAGAAGTGTTGGCATTCGGACATCATGACTGCTGTTTGATATGCGTGATCGGGATCGAGCTAAACTGAATTGTTGCACGGCGTTGAGTTGGATGAGATGGTGCCATATGCCCTCGCTTTCAGCCGTCTCGAAGCCCTGCGATATCTCGAAAGATGGTGTTGATGCGTTGTACAATCGTAGCTTGCAGGAGGTGGAGCCTAGCGTCAAGGGCGTCTCAGTGCCCAACGACAGGCTTTTGTCAAGGCTGCCATGATCAACGGTTCGCAAGCAGTAATGATTGGAGGGTAGGCCGCGTTCAGGAGTGGCTGTCTTGACTGGCCGTAAATGATCTGACAAGTTAGGGCGGCTTACGCTGACCCTGCATCTTCGAGGCACACTGATATAGTCCGTCATCGAAGCAACATCCTCACACCGTGTTAGAAATAAATAAAATAGGGCTAAAACATATTATGAATTATCATCTACCTCGTTAATCGGCAGATGATCCGAGGGCGGGGTGCTTAGCCTGCATTTTCAAGCTCCACATGCCACATGACAACTCCATGGAGCGCCGGCGGTGGTCCGGGTTAAGTGCCAGCGTGTCGTTGATGGCAGTTTGCGATCTGCCTGGCTGAAACAAGAGTGTCGGCCGTCTTTCTAGACTAAGTAAATGGTAAGTTACCCAACTAAGACCTGCAGGCTATAAGTTATAGCCAGATACCTAGGTATGTATAAATTCGTGGAGGGGAGTGACGATAACGACTACTACGATCCCAATTACAAACTCGGCCCAACTTCTTCTGGCTATCTGCAACTGCTGGGGTAGCCTCAATGTGATACGGAACTGACGGGCAGGCTGGCGGAAACGGAAGTTATGTATGCGCTTCGATCGAATACCTAAGGGTAAATTTGGAATTGGCCTGAATAGGGAATTACATACGAGTACTTTGTGAACTTCGCACGGCTGCACCTCTGCCCAAATGTCAGCAGGGTGATGATCCGGAGGGGAAGATGGGGGAAAATAATCCCACGTCCTTTTCCGAACCGGGCGGAAGAGCTTCGGGGATGTCAACGGACACCGCTATACACACCTAGCATAGTACCTACCTGGTACTAGGTATGAGGTCAGTAGTAGGTAAGTTGCCAATGAGTTGCTTTCCCAGCACACCGGTTCCTCCTATTTTAGTATATCTTAGAGCGAATTCCAGATACATTACTCCCAGGATACGCTTACATATGTATATAAATCTAATATCTTCCCCAATTGTAATAGATGAAATGGTTACAGGGTTATTCTTGCTTCCGACGATTGGGCATCCACGGGATCGTACGTATGTATGTAGGTTCGTGGGACACAGTTAGGCCGCATACGACGTGCAGGTCGGTAGCGTAGCAATGCGGGTTTCGTTAGAGAAAGCTCAATCGTACAGGTTAGGATTGTGCTTATACAATTGTGTGTTGCAGCAGCCTTTACAGGGCTGGCTGGCCAAGACAGCACTCCATCTTATGGGTTACCGGGATTGAGCGATTGATGACGGTAATTATACGCCAGAGCCTGGGAGGCCTTCAAAGCCTATCATTCCCTTCTCCACATTCCGGGAGAGGAAGATGTCCTGAACTAGAATTGAGCTTTTACTTCCAATCAAAAACTCAACCCGTTACCGAATATTACAATTGGTTGATATGGTGAATTAATGCGAACCCCTAGGTCCTCTTCATCTTGAATTGATTTAACTGTCGTCCAAACAAGTGCCCTGGCCCCCAAGATCGAAGAACCGCAAACCAGGCTGTGCTTCCTGTTCCTGTCGGGTAGGCACATATGTCGGACAACTATTTACCTAGTAGGTATTCGAGAGATTGTCAAATCAGCAATAGACCTCACCCTCCACTCTTTGTCCCGTCTCTCTGGTGAGGGCGCTGGGTAACACATAGATCACAACCGCAGGTATGGAGCAAGTAACGGTAGAGTTTTCAAATGTAGCTAATGGAAGGCCGATAATAGGAGGACAATGTAGGCTGTGATTTTTTGAACATCATATGTTCAATTTTCATCCCGTCTGTGGCAACTTATCTTCACACCGCCTCATGTATGAAATACATGGGTCGGTCGGCTCGACTCTGAGGTAAATATGCCACTTGTTGGTTCGGCGGATATGGTGACATACATCTTGGAGACGTAGAGCACTGCGTTCGATGGAACACGTACAGCGATTAGGAATAGGAAGATCCGCGGGGTTAATATGGCTCCGCATTGTTGTAGAAGATGTTAAATACATGAAATATTTGGACTTGTGTTGTAAATACGTAAAAGGTAAAAAGAACTTTGAAGCTTGTGTGACGAAGGTACCTCAGGGCGGCACTAAAGGGCGCTTCTAAGATTACTAGGTACAGTTTAACTTCCCGTCTCTAATAATGGAACACCTCCATAGTACTTTCTTTCTTGATTTTCTTATTTTCCATGTGGCAAGACCTATCAGGTTTATTATCTTCTTTGGTCTTTCGATATTTATTTCCGTTAATCTTATTCTCTTCCGTATACAACTAGCCACCTGTTCAGAAACATCAGTTTTTGATTAAGAATCTATTCTTAACATCCAATCCTTTTCGGACCTGTTCAACGTTCATAATAGTCTTCATTAAGGGGTTTCCTGCATGTACCCCACGTAATTGTAGCTACCTTACATACAGCAGGTATACAACTTTCCATCGTTTACGTACATGTCCATCTTTCTGCGGGTGTCCGCTTTTGACTTTTGACCTAACTTACCTACGTAGGTACCTAGGCAGTCTTGGGGACCCTGCATCTAACCTCGAAATACACCCAACTGTATTCTGTACATATTATGTAGGTAGTTGTAGTTAGTAGTTAGTAGATACTTAGGTATATCCCATCAACAAAGATCACGCAGTTGAGAGAAGAACTGAGAAAGGTTCCGGCTCTATTATTGAAGTGCCTACATAGGTACCTACGTAATCGTAACAAGCAAGTATGGGAATAATGAGAATACATACATCGTCCAACTTACATGCCGTGCTGATAACGCGTTATGCAGCCGGCCAGAAATCCACTCTCGTGCATCCAACATTGAACTGAGACTTTTCCAGAAAACTGCCCCTAGCCCGTTTCCGCCCCCGCCGTTATTAGTCGAGCCGAACCTCTCTGCTAAGTCGTAAATATTAAGCCACTGGAAGCAACTCAGGACTATCCGGTCCGTAGGTGTAACATATACACACTTTTGGAAGGTCCATCTTTGATATTAGGTACATATAGAAAGTACTGCTAAGTAGCAGGTTAATAATAATCAAGGAGGTAGGAACGAAGTAAGCTGAGAAAGCTGCTGGCAACAAACTAGGGCAGCCGCATTTGTCCATTGGTGGCCAAAAACACAGCATCGACATCTCATACCTTAAATACAACGTCTATTGACAATATCGTAACCTCATGTGTCGAATGTATAGTACTTAAATATGCACATATATACCTAGGCACACATACTGTACACTTATCTGAAATGCAGCAAGGCGATCTTGCTTTAGTCTGGATAGCCGCCGCCCAGCGCTAAGGAAGCAAACATAGGGTAAACATCCAGAAGCTACAGTAGAAGGAAATAAGACGATTGCACGGATGTAAAAGGAAACAGCGGGTCTCCTAAGTAACGCAACCCTCGGCGTCTACTAAAGAGAGTAATTGACCCACAAAAGGCACCCCGCTCGTCCCAATCCAAGCCCGGACCCAGTAAAGTGCGTAGAGTGCGCAGAGTGCGTAAAGTGCGGAAAGTACGTACCTAGGTAGGTACTCTCGTAACCCAGATCGCATGCTGCCCATTCCTTTCCTACATCCACAATCTCCATCAAATCAATCCACACAAAAGTCACGTCTGCCTTTGTACCGTACACCAAACACCACCACACTACAACACACTACACACACGCACACTCACACACTGCACACACTACACACTACACGAGACGCTACGGTATAGTACAGTATACCAAGACCAGGCTCTTTGCATACGCATCCTTACATCCAATCCATATTATATCACATCAAATATATTCCTTAACCGTTTCTGCCAACTGCAGATTCCGTCATAGCCCGAAAAAGTTCGCGAGAGACAGGGCTTACCAAACGCGGAACACGGGACACGGGAACAAGTAAATAGCTCTAGGCCATAATTCTGGGGACCCGCGACAGGGCAGGATTGACGCATTTCGTCTGCAGCTAAGCCGCTCTTCAGAGTTGCAAGCCCTACCTTTGCAACGTGTCAGAGGCAGGGACACATCATCTCTACCTTGTAACCAGCTGTGTGCGAGCTGGCAGTCCAAGAAAATTTTACAAAAGCTACCACCCGCTGCAGGTAGCCAAATATGTCGGACTCCCCTCAATCGCCTCCAAAGGATGTCGAGCCAGGTGTACAATCACCCGACGATGAAGCACAGATGAACGACCCTCAGGACCCACACGGCTCTGGCCTCGCCTATGAGTTCGAGGTAAAAGAGCAGGACAGGTGGTTGCCCATAGCCAATGGTGAGTTAAGACCCTCCGACGACTCTTGTCTCTGATTTGGTGCGCCCAAGTCGACCGTCTGCAAGCAAAGAAGCTCGTCGCTGAAGCGGAGCTCTGACCGCGGCGCGTCCGTCAATTGGTGCTTTATGGCCCCTTAGTTCGAGACAGCCGCGCATCAGCAGAAGGGTGTCCATGTCTCACGATTCGTCGTCTAAGTCGCCGGAAGCGCCTCGCGCCTCTAAAGCTGACAGATATGATATCTACGATGCTAACATACGAAACTTTGCTCCAGTTGCCCGTATCATGAAGACTGCCTTGCCCGAGAACGCCAAGATCGCTAAGGAGGCAAAGGAATGCATGCAAGAGTGCGTGAGCGAGTTCATCTCCTTCATCACGAGCGAAGGTAAGTTCTATTTTCTTGATCCTATCTTTATATATATTCATCTGGTCTATGTGACCGATGCTATCCCCCATCTGATATACCTAGTAAGCAAAGACTGACACCGTACGCAGCATCGGAGAAGTGCCATCAGGAGAAGAGGAAAACTGTCAACGGCGAAGATATCCTCTTTGCCATGACCTCTCTCGGCTTCGAGAACTATGCGGAAGCACTGAAGATTTACCTGTCAAAATACCGAGAAGTACTGTTTCCCCTGCCATCCCTTGCTTCGAGGCCTACGCATGCTGTGCGTCAGACCTCGCGTACGAACAGCGCTAACCAATGACCAGCAGTCTCAGTCAAACCGAGGTGAAAACCAACAGAACAGGCCGAACAGCCAGGGTTACGGAGCAGGTGCCCCCAGCGGATCTGGTGCTGCGGGAGGCTCTGGTTTTCAGGGAGGTGATGGGACCGGCGGTATCGGTGAATCGGGCGAAGGCTACATCTACACCCAGCCTAGTCACAACGGCGCGGCCGGCGAGACCTATTAAGTCTCGCGCTTAGCGTCCGTAGATGGCATAGGCATGGGTAGGTTAATATCGCCAACCTGATCTCGATGATGGATCTTGGGGTTTTCATGAGGCGATTTATGCCCCCTTCGAGTGTGTATAACTATTGGGATTTTGAGGGCTCCAGCACACTACTCTCGGGATAGGGATCTTCTGCCCCTGTATATGATGGGCTCATTATGGATAGGTAGTGATGGATGAGGCTGCGCGTAAAAAGGGTTACTGGTTCTGCACTTCTTCTCTTCGATAGATTCCCCGAGGCGTTCATCCCCCGTATTCGGTTCTCTGCGTTTCTCGGGATCAGTCTTGAGATTCTGCTTCAGCTTTAGTTCGACAGATATTCCAGCTTCCCGAGCATCGGAGAACGGCCCGATGCTTGGAGCATTACAAGCTATATAGCACCGTTTCGTTTTATTCACTTATGAACCAAATGAAAGAAGTAAAAAATATCTTTGCCAGACTAACTTATGGATCGTAACTGTGTATACCGAACATTTGGACGAAAAGGGATGAATGATACTGTTCGGTACTTTATTTTTAGGGGATTTGATTTCCATTGTTTATCGAGTTTAATCGTTGTCCATAATGATAGCCATTGTTTTAATTTTGGGAGTATAAATGAAGATGGTTAGAAACCTGAAGTTAATAGTGAAGATTGGAGTTCGTAGGTACCCGACTTACTTAAGTTTACTTAAGTACGCCCCAAAGCTAGGCGTCGATTGGCAGAAGGCAAAGTAGGAAAGCACAGACCAGGTCTTAGTGGAACGCACTGCCCCTCCTGTCCCCAAAGACCCCTGCCTTTTCCTGTGAGTGTTTGTGCGTTGCAATCCAAATTTTGTCATCTTCAAATCTTAGCTTGCTTTTTCTTAAGATTTTTTTTTCTTACTGCAGCCTCGTCGATAATTGATCGTATCAATATCGCGACATTCGCAACGTAAAATACTAAATTAGCTTAGGCTATCAGTATGCCGGAATACCGCATAATAGAATCTTCGACTACTTGCATACGGCATACCTCCTAATGAGATCGCAGACCTAAAGAGACCTATGTTTTCACTATCTAGATTCTCATGCTTCAACCCGCTATGACGAGCGCCACCCCGCAACTTGCTCGGGCTGCCGTGAAGGCTGCCATACCGCTCAAACCCATTCTCAAATCATCGTCAACCTTACTCGGCACTAGAAGGACAAGCGATGATGCGGGGCTTGACGACGATACTATGGACTCCCCGCAAAGTCCCCGCAAGCGCCAGAGAGTCGAGTTCGACCTTAATAATATCGAGATTCACGAGATTGGAGCACGGTCAGTGGAGGAGATAAAACAAGAGATTAAGAAAGCTCTGGAGCGCCATGACCAAGGAGACGATGAAGACTACGATTTATTGAAAGATACCCTATCTGGAAAACAAACATCGTCGTATGATGATGACGAAGACGATGATGTTGACCCTACTCTCCCAGCTAAGCGACGCCAGGAACTTAAGGTCTACCTTGTCTCGCTCGCAAGTTTCTCTCCTCGCCTGGGAAGATCATGCGACGGTATTGTCAAGAGCGTTCTACAATGCCAATGGCTTGGACAAGATGAACAATTTGCCAAGATTTATGTCCAGTTCCTCGCCGCTCTGGTCAGCGCACAAGGTGCCCGTCTAACACAGGTGTTATCGTCCATCATTGAAAGATTTACCGACTCGCGACCCTCTGACTGGGCCATACCGAATTACCCAACCGTTAGTAGAGATGTCGCCATGGAGAGACTGCATGTCGCCATACGATATCTGCTTCAACTATTTCCTTCTACCAAACCTGTTCTAGAGCATCTTATAAGTTCCAAATATCCCTTCCACGACGAATCCAAGCGAATGCATATAGCATACGTCGATAATCTTCTGAAATTACGATCGTACTGCCCTGATCTTAGGGCGGAGATAATGGATTTGGTTGTCAGTCGGCTAGTCCAGATCGATGTAGAAATGCAGATGAATCTGGACGACATGGACGACAGACTCGCCGCAATGGTAGCCATGGCCCTCAAATCTTCTCGCGAGAATGGCAATCAGGACGAAGAAGACTCGGACGAGAGCGATGCCGAATCTGTAGATAGCGACGAATCTGAAGAGAACGAGTACACGCGCGTTAAGACAGCAAAAGAGAATATTGAGAAGATGGATTCTATACTTGACACCCTCTTCGAGCTTTATACGCCAAACTTCGCCGATCCCGATTCGGATGAGGCTTCGGAGGTATTCGAAGATCTTCTATCTGAATTCTCTAACATCATTCTACCTACTATTAAGTCTAGACATACTCAATTCTTGATCTTCCATTTCGGCCAAAAATCAGAGAGGCTCATAGACGCATTCTGCGGCACTTGCATCAATATCGCATTCGAGTCACAACGGCCACTCATCTTACAGCAAGCGGCATCTGCTTATTTGGCGAGCTTCGTCGCCCGTGGAGTTCATGTACCAGGTCATATCGTGGTCAAGATTTTTGAAGTTCTCGGTTACCATCTGGATCAGATGCGCGCGGTATACGAAACCTCGTGTCGCGGACCCGATGTCCGTCGATATGCACCCTTTTACGCATTAATGCAAGCTTTAATATATATCTACTGTTTCAGATGGCAAGACCTTATCAAGTCTGTACCTGACGAAGTCGATAAAGATGACCCTTCGACGTATTTGGACCAGGAGATTGAATGGGAGCCCGAGATTAAGGATATCATGAGGCGCAATATTTATTCAAAACTCAACCCTCTTAAGGTCTGCTCTCCAGTTATTGTCGAACAATTCGCGAAGCTAGCCCACCGATTCCGTTTCATGTACGTGTATCCACTTATCGAGTCGAACAAGCGCGTCCGTCTGTCACAATTCGCATCTGGAGCATACTCTAGCGGAGGCGCCCTACGAGATATGTCATTCGACATGAACGATGAGAGCTGGCAACAGCTAGGTTCTTTTTTCCCATTTGATCCGTACCAACTACCAGTGAGCAAGCGATGGGTCGAGCAGGACTATATACCGTGGCGAACTATCCCTGGCCTCAACCAAGACGAACGAGACGAGGATAGCGATGATGAGCAAGAGGAGGGGGACGATGATGTCGAGGAGGATACCGCGACGGATGATGAGATCGGCGAGGATGAGTAAATAATGGTTTCTGTATATTGTGACTGCATTTTAATCGGCGTCGGCATGGGGTAAGGCGGTCAAAAAGGAAGATACCTGTATTTACGGACGGCGTACTAGGAGGCCAGTGGAATTGACTGAATGATGTTTCCTAAGCACCCGTGCCAACCCCCTTATTACCCTTGAGGTTACCATGCTTTCTCGGCTACAACCTGCATACCATATGCGCCTAATTGAGCGGATTCTCTACGTAGATGAGAAAGACAAATGGGTTCATTTTACCTCTTTTTTCTTCCCATGAGACTTCGGGTTTGGTTTGAAATAACGTGGTTTGAAAAAAAGTCGTTCGAGTTGATGAAGTTTATTAAACAAAAGCTGACTTAGGCGAATCCAAAAAGGAGAGTCAGATTCCAAATCGTCGATCTCCACCCCCTGGAAACGGTTCGAGAGCCCCACGTTGCTTACATCCTTCGTCTCCGTCATCTCTAGCCGCACCACCAAAGACGAAACCCTTCCTACCTATCGCGTGCGTACCACTACCCCGGATACACCCATACTCTGCGTCGCGGGGGGTTCGCGGACACCTGCTTTCTTTGCCGTCACAGGAAAATGGTCAATTCGTCATTGGAGGAGTCAAACGATAACGGGAGCGCCGAGACTCGTGGTAGTGCTAAAAGCGGTAGCTCGAGACCGTCTTTTACCGACTATTGGAGACGCACTAAAGAGGCCGCGAGGTCTATCACCTTCGTCTCAAGCGGTCCCGAGGCACAGGCAGGTATGTCATGATGGAATATGTTGAAATGGCATTGAGATCAGCGTCGATTTTCCTTGGACCTGGCCACTTATAAATACCTGGACACCTATTCGCCTTTCTAGGCTGAAATTATTTGTCATAGGTAGGGCTGAGATGCCCGCCGCCAAGCCGTAGTATCGGTTGGCTACAGGAAACCGCATCACATAATTCCATTCATTCCGCCCACTTCGTTGCAGGTCAATGATGTA
Source organism: Annulohypoxylon maeteangense (assembly GCF_022496945.1). Taxonomy (NCBI): domain Eukaryota; kingdom Fungi; phylum Ascomycota; class Sordariomycetes; order Xylariales; family Hypoxylaceae; genus Annulohypoxylon; species Annulohypoxylon maeteangense. The sequence continues at coordinate 3,162,724 of NW_025953248.1, read as the reverse complement.
AAACGTTGCGGATATTAGGGGGGTGTCTATGAGGGTGAACGGCACCAACCAAGCGGTCGCCTCCTTGACCCTTATAGCACCCTAACCGACCCGTACTAATCTACATTCTTGGCTCTATTCACTCAGCTGGTTCATCTTATATCACCTGCATGATACGGCTAGGGAAAGCCTAGCGCCAACACATACTTACATACACACGCCTCTTAACCCTACATATTCTTAGATAATAGTTACATACAAAGATATCCCGATCGCCTCGCCGCCATGCAGGTCAAAGCTAACTCCTGGTTCTTCTATCTAGGACCTAGCAAAGATGACGGCCATCACGGCAACAACAATGGACGGGAGTCGGATCTGGGTAAGTCTAAGGCTAGAAGGGCGCAGGTCCGAAAGGCCCAGATCCAGCATCGAGAGCGCAAGGCAAATTACACGAAGCAGTTGGAGATGGATGTAGTCCGTCTACGCGATCTGATCGAGCAGACGGAGCATCAGAGCTCGGCCCTCAGGACCGAAAATGAGGCGATACGGCATCGTTTAAGTCTTGGCTCAGCCTCGGCTCTGGGGATGATCCCGTCTCTCGGTTTTTCGCTCTCGCAGCCGGAGTACACGGCCAGTCTTCTTGCTTCGTCCGAGTCTCTAAGTACACCGCTCTACCAGGTTCAACGGATCCCAACGCCGTCGTCATCATCATCGCCGCATAGTGCCGGTGGAGGGGATTTTGTAGACGTGGCTGGGATCCCGGGAATGGTTCTGGGGATGACGATGTCGCAGGAACAGGTCGATCACGCCATCAACTTTATCTTGGAGTACGTGGGCCCCCTTTTCTATTTCCTCGATTTTTGGTACCACCGTACTATAGCCAAAGAAAATAAGCACAAAAACGAGCAAAGAAGTACATTATATCGAGCTAATAAACTATCTATCAAAACAGGCTAGAACATATCTGCTGGAACCACTTCCACCCCTCGTACTACGACCACAACGACTACGACCCAGAGGGCAAAGAAAACGGACACATGCTAATGGCCAGCGCCCTCGCGCTCCGCAGCGCACCAGCCGGGGCATGGGAGCAGATCGGCGCCGAGAAAGAGCGTCGGAAGCAGGCCAATCCCAACGCCGGCAGTTGCACGGGCACCGGTCCCTCCTATGCCCCTGGATTCCCGAACCCAACCAGCAGCAACGATGAAAACTGTCTCAACCCTAACATCAACACCACCCTAACATCCTGGCAAATCCCTCCTCGCCCCAACAACAACCACACCCAAACCCACACCCACACCCACAACCCCCAAACCTTCCCCCCCTCACCTACCACCAACCCCCCAAACCCCAGCACCACCGAACCAGCCCTAACCCTCGAATCCCTCTTCCACCTCGCCTCAACGCTCAACCCAGCCTCCGGCCCCGAACTCGCGCCCGTGCAAGCCTGGTTCGAAGTCGCGCGACTGTACGGCGGCGGGGTGGTTCTGAATGTCGGACTCATGGACCGCGTGAAAGCCGCGCTGGCGCCGTCGGTGGAATGTTTGCATTTCGGGGCCGTGATGTCCCGCGGTGCGTTTGAGGAGGCTGTCGAGAGGGTTTTGGGACCGATTCCTGGGCCGGCGATTTAGGGGTTTGGGAAGGTTGGTTGGGTTTAGGGGGGAGAGGGGGGAAGGAGGAGGTACATAGGTGTGAAAAGATGGGATGGTTGAGATGGTGGGGTGGGTTTGTAGGTATTTGTATATATGTGTGCGACGACAGGAGATTGAAAATAAGGAAGGAGTATGGGATGGTTGATCGAGAATGTAGGAAATATTGATTTATAACCAAAAGACTTTGTACTTACCTAGGAATTAAAAGTTTGGGAAACATTATACTTTATGGAAATTTCTACTGCGTTGGTAGGATGCTGATAACGCGTATGTTTCTTACCATGTCAGCCAGCAAACTCTTTAAGCAGGTAGGGAATGTCACCATATACTGAAACATTTCGAAGAATCGTGATTCATGTTATTCCGCTATGCTCATCTAACACCAACCCCAACCCGAACGCAAAACTACCTAGTACAGTACTAACTTAGTACCCGCGCATGCGCTTTTTCCACTACAATATCCATCCTCTTCTATCCCGAGCCTTTGGACCGGCGTTCGCCCCGTATTCAATACACTTAAGACTACAACGCCTTAACAATCGTCCGCTCATCAAATAAATCCTTCAACAAGCCATCGACACACGTCTCGATGTCCATCACGCCCATGGCATATGTGGACTCGAAGGCGTAGATACTTAATTGTGCAAAGAACGGCCTTAGAATCTTTGCGACGAGCTCGTCTTTGCGGTCTACGGATAGCTCATCGTTGATGCCACCGGGGTGGCCGAGTAATGGCCTGCGGAGAGGTAGACCTGAGCCGCTATTTGTCGCCGCCATCGCTGCCGCCGATTCTGTTTGTAGTGCTGACATGGTGGTTCCGGTGTTACCTAATTCCTCCGATAATTCGTCTACAAGGGCGACTGGCTGATAGCTGGCGGAGCGGTAGATGGAGTCAATTGTGTCGGTGACGAAGAGCCACTCGTGGAGTTGGAAGTCATCGGGAGCCGCGGTGATTAGTAAATCTAGAAGTTTACAAGCCTGGAGTACAGACATATTACTAAAGGTATCAGATGAAGTGCTATTGTCTGGAGCGGCAACGGAGGATATGGCCGCATGAAGTTCGGCGTTGATAGTTGGCCATAAAGCCGCAAGGTGGATGGCGGATGTCCGGAGGACAAGGGCACGGACTACCATATATATGTCGGCACGTGTAGTTGAAGATGGCGAAGAAGTGGATGTTGCTGCGAGAAGCTCGACGATACGCTCGAGAATAGTCGGCAAGTCCGTGACAAAAGTGTCCGTGCCACAAGCGAGAACTAGGGTTGCGATGCGGCGTAGATTGAGCTGTGTTCTGCGGTCTGCTTCCAATCTTGCCGAGGTGGCGCCCACTCCAAAGACTATGCCGGCTGTCGTAGGTGGCGTTAAGCGACTCAGTATCTCCGTCATTCGGTCCTTGTCCGTAATTGTCCAAAGTTTTAATAACGGTAACCAATCACTTCGTACAAGATCAACGGAAGAGTTGAAGAATCTTGAGTCGTTGAAAGCATCTCCAATATCCTTCTTCCAAGTTTTCTGATTGCCAGGAAGCCTGGTGAGTTCCTGAAGTAGAGTTAAGGCGCTCTTAGAGATAGTATCAGGAAAAGTCTTCGAGCGGATAGACGGGCCAATCACGTTCGTGGAAATAGCCCCTGCTGCTGTTAATACACGATCTGATTCTACGAGAATCTTCGGTAAGTTAGGGACTATATTGGATAGAATGCCGACGAGATCATCTGCTCTATCCGTAGGTGTGAGGAAACGACTCTCGCTAGCTTTTGACTGATTTAGATTCGAGGTCGATAATCCGTCTGAAAATGATGCGGGTCTAGTAGTGAAAATAGCAGTGAGTAATCGGAGGAAGAGATCCTAATGTCATGTTAGCAATTAATTCAAGAGCCCCTAGAATTTATAGAAAACAAACCCCAAGTTCTCTTCGCATCTTCCTCTGCTCTCCGAAATTTGTATTGTCCACTTTTTCACCCAAAATTGCCGCGAATTCCAGTAAACTGGGCAGTGTTTGTCTATGTGGAAACGGATTGCCCAGCAAATCCTTAAGGAAGATCATACAGTCTTGCCAAATTTCATCCATCGTATCGTCTTCAAGGGACCTAGTATAATCGACCAAGAAAATGACCAGGTCCGTGTCCTGTAATTCAACAGTCAATGTCGATTTTCGAGATGTCTCCAATGCGCTGGGATTTGTTCGACTATATATGGCATTGAATATAGCGGGGATAGTATGCCTCGGCCGAGACCCATCCAGAGCAGGGAGTAGGTTGAATACTTCTGAGTGTTTCGTTGTATCAGGATCACTTAGTGAAGACCGCCAAATATCAACAACCGTCTCTAGGCATTCTAGTGCTTCGGCTGCAAATACATGTTCTAGAAGTCGCCTGGCCCGGTTTCGCATACGTAACGACGTATAATTGAATGAGGAGGCCGAATTCATGTCGATATTGCCAGCCTCGCTTCCTTGCCCCCATGACCAGATTTTAAAACACATCCGGACTGCATCTTGGAAAGCAAGTAAAACGGTTAGTCGGTCATTAGCAGTCGCACTTCGAGATTGTGGGGCATCTGAATTGAAAACTCCAGACACCATATTCCCAAAAAATCCCTGGGGCTGATCGGGACTCTTCACCACCTGGGCCCTAGCCTCGGCGGCCAGCAACTGATCATGAGCTTTGGCTAGTACTTGCTCAAGCGCATTGAGTAGCGATATTAGAGTTGATTCCGGAGCGCTGGTCATCTCAGATGGATTCCCGTTCCGCTTGAATGTTGTCTGTAGGCTACTAAATGTGCTAGAGACTTGTCCACAAAGAGTTTCTACTAGAGGTATGAGAACCTGGAAAATAGAATCTGAATACAAGGGCAAACACTCTGCAAGAAAGCCCACCCAACTGTCTAGTACTGGCCGACTGATAGGCGCACTAAGACCTGCCTTGATACAACCCAGTAGCGCGGCCGGAGGTGGCGTCTCTATATGTAGGTGTTCGGGGGGAGCTAGAGACAATCGCATGCTACCGGATGGATAGCTCATAGATCGCTTCTCCCCAATTGGCGAGGTCGGTAATTCTGCGGGTGTGGCATCTCGGAGCTTGAGAGAAGCGAAAATAACATCCAGTAGAAGTACTTGAATATAGGGATCAGGCCCCCCAAGAGATTGTGCAAGTCGATCAATCAGAACGTCTTCTATTTTGAGACGCGACAGGGTTTCTGCAAAGGGGTTGAGCAGTATCTGGTGAAGAAAAGTCAAGGCGCAGCGGTGAAGCTGAGCTACACGAAGCGGCATCTGGCTGGTGTCCGGGAATTGATTGCCGCCGATACATCTCATGCAGACACAAACGAAGAATTCTTGTAAAGACAGACTATTTTCGGTACCAGCTAGATTCCGTTAGCAAAATATCAACAATTTCGAATGAAGAAAACTCACTTAATTCTATTATGCTCTGGTTAGGTTCTTCGAGGACGCTTGTTGCGAGGACACCCCAGAATGCATCAGGGGCCCATCGGAATATGTTGGATATAGTACGAAGATAGTAGAGTGCGAGCTCAACGTCATCCTCGTCTTCAAATTTAACAAACTGGCCCGATGTGAATGCATTGGCCGTCTGGGGAAACTTTCGCAGGAATCGAAGTTGGGAGATCTTTGCGACGAATATCAGGAAGAGCCTAAAAATGTCAGCATTAGCCAATACACCTCTTTACGCGTCTTACGAGACTGAAACTTACTTGTCAATGCCAACCATAGTATTCAGCCAATTCTTTACCATCATAAATAGCTGGGTTCGTTCATCTAACAGACAATCAAGCATCAAGAAAAGAGGCCTTGTGAGCATGACATCGTAATGATCCATTCCGGCCAACCGTGTTGTTGGCCTCACCTCAGCCGTAGGGGCTTTTGAAACTCTCCGGTCAGAATGTGAAGGATTGTCTTGCAATGTATGTGACCAGAGAATGGTAAAACTTCGACCTGGGTCGGCCGGCCGTATCGAAAACATGCCAGTAGTACCATTTTCTAGGATAAGGTCAGCTATCACAGCTTCAATATCGCGATTTGAAGTTGTAAGGGCAGTCTGCAGCTGCCAAAGACATCTGACAGCCTCAACGTGGTACTTGGGTTCTGTTAGGGATAGGAAGCCCCATGCATGGCGGACCAATGGTTCAACTAGGTTTGAGAGATAGGCGGTTGGTAGCCGTTCACTGGTGTAAAGTTGTGTTGAGAGGAAGAGGATAGATTTGAAGGAGACAAAGGGGAGATTAGGTGTTGAGAGTCGTGCCTGCATGGCAGAGAGTAGTCTTTCGGTATCTATAGTATACTCGTAAGGGATTTTAGATAGAAGTAGTCCTAAGAGTCGGCTTCTAACAGCCATTGATATTTCTTGGTTGGGCGCAGCAAGACTATCACAGGTCAAGCTACAAGCCTTTTGGGCTAGGAGAGCGCCAACAGTCCGCGGCGCAAAAGGCATTGGCGTAGCCTCAAGATTACCTTGATCAGATACATAAAAATTTCTGATCTTCTTGAGCATTTCGCTGTTTGTCGTAGATGCTACTACGGGTCCCTCTATGGAACCAACCGAGTTTCGCTTTTCTGACCTAGTTGGAAAGGCTCGTTGTGGGATAAGCTCCACCATATTTCGTGCAATATCAAGTGCTTGAGATGAAAGGCTGGGGCCTTCACTTTCGCTGTTAGATCTGGATGGATGTTTGCGTTCCTTCATTTCCTCCAACATTGCTAAGATGGATAAAGCCGCCAGAGGAGCATGGAGAGAAATCATTTCCTCTTCCCGAACGTTGAAGTATGTCACGATGAATTGAACAAGTGCTAGCTTTTCATTACGCTCAGCGTTTGTGGCGTTCCCTGGACCGATGGCCTGTGCCATAAGTCCAATGATTTCGCCATATATGAGTCCGCTTTCAACGCCGTCGAAGAACACACTCGCGCTGCGCAAAACTTCATTGAATTCGGCCTTACTCGACGCCTTCGACTTAAAATCTTTGACGCTTTCTATCACCGGGAGAAATATTTCTGGCACAACCAGGCCGCCTATCTCCCACCTATCCATGAGGGAGAGACAAACTCGATAAGGCCGGGCCCTTTCTATCGGGTTGCTGCTAGATGCGGCGGAATTGATCATTGATAGTAATGCTCGAGTCAGGGGATGTAAGCCGTACTCTTCGAAGTATGTCGTTTTAGAATTAAAAAAACCATGATGGTCAACTGGTGAGCTAGGCGACTCCAGGCCACTCTCATGTTCTTGATTTGGGGGTTCGGGCCCTAAAAACCAGGCCCATAGTCGTCGATTAAGACTCATCTCCCTTCTAGTGACAACACCAGCAGCAGCACGGAGTAGAAGTTCCAGATCATCGCTCTTAACCCTTTTCTGCAACACTTTGGAGTGCAAAGGAAGATGGGTCACTAAAAGGTCTAGGAACCCTCGCTGGATAAGAAGTTGCTCATCTCCTAATCCGGAAGCAAAACATCTGAGAAGTAAGCCAGGCTCCGGTGAAGTCACTAGATTCGAAAGCTCTGACGACAATTCCTCGGCCTCATCTTCTTGGGCATTTTTTGACTGGGCTTCTTGGGCGAGGGGGTGTCCGAGAGTGGGTAATTTACGAACAAGGTAGGCAAGCGCACCAGGTCGTCGACTCTGGCTTGTGATTGTAGCTAAAAAGAAGCACTGCCAGAAAAAATCATCTCCTGACGAATCTGTTGTTGTAAGGTCTCGGCAATTCGGAGGGCGGATAGCAGCCTTGAAGCTTTCTAGGATTTTTAATGTTCGGTCAAAATCCTCACTAGTTTCATCTTCCAGTCCAGGTAAAAGTGCCAAAATAATACTCTTCATAGCTGGTCGTAGTGACTTTGGACCTACGTGAAGGACATGTTGTTCGAGGAGATCAAGGAACGGGGCCCTGGCAGTGAGGGACGCAAACGACAATGTCGGAGCTAAGCCGGGGAGGTACAGAGGTAGATCTCTTGACAACCCATCCTTTCCTATTATCGAGAACACATAACTGTAGACTTCTAATGCCTTTTGGTGTACACCGGAAGGTAGTGAAGGATTCAGGCACTGCGAAAGGCGCTTCGCGACTAGCGTTTTCGATGGGATATTCGTCGTGCTCGCTTGGCGTGCTTGTAGCGCCTACAAAAAAGGAACTTCTCAGCATGATTTCAAGATAGCCAGAGCTAGATGTTTAAGTGAAACAGTCTCTTACTTTAAGTAGTCTACTTAGGAATGAGATATAGTCTGCCCACTCTTCTAAAGCTGTATCAAACAGCGACAGGGCTCGCTCGACACCTGACGCATATTTTCGGTAATGCTTGTCTTTAATTGGAGTATCCTCTATATTTCATATAAGTCAGCATGATGAAGGATATCAAAATGCAACATCGGCCCGTGGGTGTTGGTGTTGAGTACCTGCGCCAAGTTGATTCCTCCATTGTCTTACTGTGGGCGTATTCGGGCCAGAGCTATCTGGAGAGAGAGAACGACGAGGGCCGGGTTCGAGGGCCATAGTTGGTATAGTTGATACTAAGGAGGAACTGGTCGTAGGACCATAGGGTCTCGGTCAAGAGTGGAGGAGTCGAAGCGCATATCTTTGCTGAGGCGCATTCGTTTACGAGAATCGTTGCTTCGTTTGGAGGAAGAGAAAACAGATACACAGATCGGATTACACGGCCGTGAAATTGAAGCGCATGGATTGAACCTTTTCGAATTACGTTGCAGGTACCCGCTAAAATTAGTACACTTACCTGCTGTGCAAAGGCAGTAGGTACCTTAAAATAAGGTAGCCTGAATGCGTTTCATGTGATCTGATTGGTTTAACCCCCTGTAGTTTCAGGGTGTTTCCCGCCAGCGCATGCTAAAGATATCCCGAAACAGCACAGTTGAGATGGATGTTCAAATGACGTCTAAGCGATAACGATAAGAAGCCCCACCATGTCCTCTAGACCCCAGACCTTATTATTACCTAGTACCAGCTCACCTTGCAGAAAGTGAGTTACGGTAAACTTAACTTAATTCAACTTTACTTCACCAACTTCCTTTCTTCATGGCAACTTATTGTTACAAAGCGGGTAAAAGTTGACACCAGGCACGGTTGTCTAACAAACAATTATAAAAAGGATGATACAGTGCAGCCGGTTGTCACGGAAATTGAGGAAAGATGGGCATGGAGAATGCTGGCTCATCAAGCACCGCTACCGCTCCAGGCCATGAAAATGCTCCTCCTCTACCTCCTAGGCCCGCTCAAACATCAGGAAATGACTCTACCGCGACCACGACCACGATAGAAGGATCTAATTTACAATCGAAACCTACTACAGCTATCTCTTCTATGAATATTCAAACTCTCTCATTTCCTGATGGATCACGCGGTACCTTCTCAACGACTAATGAGAATAATGCCGGAGATAGCGAACAACCTACGCCCGCAAATGTCGGTATGGCAAATATAGGGTTCAATCCTATTGCCGGTGACATAGATGAGTCTATGAGCGTGATGAGCATAGCCCCGACTCTGCGGCCACCAGGTGACTTGGAAAGTTTACTTGTTGGAGATGGGAGCAAGAAAAGTGCCGCGTGGACTCTCTTACGCTCGCAATATGCCGCTGTTCCGCCTTTTGAAAGTATCAAACTTGAAGAGGATACAACCCTCGCTAATTTTGCCGACGAATTCGATGATATACCGGATGAGTCCGAGAAGAACTGGAATGACGAGGACAGGGTGAAACTTTGGAAATCGAAATTGAAACACTTCATGATTTTATCATCTGCTGGAAAACCGATTTACAGTAGACACGGTGACCTAGGACTGATTAATTCGTCGATGGGGGTTGTACAAACTATCATCTCATTTTACGAGGGTGCAAAGAACCCTCTTCTAGGATTTACAGCCGGAAATACGCGGTTTGTTATCGCGACAGAGGGTCCTCTCTACTTTGTTGCCATAAGTAAGCTTGGAGAGAGTGATTCTCAGCTGAGGGCTCAACTCGATGCACTGTACATGCAGATCTTATCCACCTTGACTCTTCCCGCCCTGACCAACATTTTCGCTAATCGGCCATCCACTGATCTCCGAAAACCTCTGCAAGGAACAGAGTCCTTACTTTCGTCCCTAGCCGACAGCTTCACGAGAGGATCCCCATCCGCTTTGCTGGGAGCTTTAGAATGTCTAAGGCTCAGAAAGTCACACCGACATGCCATCAATAATGCATTCCTAAGAACAAGAACCGAAAAATTACTCTATGGTCTAATAGTTGCTGGCGGAAAACTTGTTAGTGTAATTCGACCACGCCGCCATTCCCTTCACCCCAGTGATCTTCAACTCATCTTCAATATGCTGTTCGAATCTGGGGGCGTAAAAGCTGGGGGAGGCGAAAATTGGATTCCACTCTGTTTACCAGCTTTCAACAACCGAGGATATCTCTATATGTACGTGAGTTTCCTAGATGCTGAGCCGGAATCCGAAAGGGACTTGACCGCTGCTGGTGAGGAAACTGCAGTTATCTTAATCAGTACGGATAAGGAGAGTTTCTTTGATCTTCAACAGATGCGAGATGATGTTGTGGTCGAATTAAAGAAAAAGGGCCACCTCGATATTATTAAAACGGCAGTGCAGCAAGGACGTGCAAAGATGAACGACATTGCGCCAGGAACACACATCAGCCACTTTTTATTCAAGTCAAGGGCTAATGTCCAGTTCTGCATGCCGTCTCTCCTACCAACCTTCAGCAGCCTAGTGTCACACAGAAGGCTCATGTCTCTTTATCATAATCTACATTCAACCCTTCATGCCAAACATACTCATGTAAAGGTACTGCATTGTGTCGGAGAAGATAGCACCTCGCTTGCTTGGATTACACCAATTTTCGAATTCTACTGCGTTGCGGGACCCAACGCATCTCGAGCCGTCATAACACAAGGAGCAAATAAGATCATTCAATGGGCGAAACGAGAAGAGGAACGGTTGTTTATAATAGGCGGAGGCGTCTTTTGAATTTAAATGACTATGCATTTCTAAGATACCCTTTTTCAGGAGAACAACTGCACAAATAATTTGCATTTACAATTCCAATTCAATCTCAATCCCATACTCCATACTCCATTCCCATCCCAGTTATCACCATTACCAGTGTTATACCTTCCCACCCATTATTTCACTTTTAATAATAGCGACTTTATAACGGCATATAACTAAACCGTCGCATTACGATGTTATAACTTGTCAGCGCTGTCGAATTAGTTCCGACTATGGCGTCGTTCAAACGAAGCGATAAGGGATTCCGAATCGGTGTCTTCGCGAGCGGTACGGCAGTTTTTCCTCGCACCCTCCGCTGATGTCTCTCCCTCCTCCTCACGGTACTCCAGCCGGGATCGTCGGGTATACGTCGCAGGTACAATTTTCACGAAATACCCATTCACGACATCTTCGATACCCTCTGCAGTTACTTCCATCTTGGGCGTTGGCGTAGGTTGTGTCGTCACCGTCTCACGCTCCTTACCCTTCTGAACATTGGTCTGGACCTGTGCTATTTCAGCCATCTCAAAGACTTGGCTGGCTGGCTCGTTCTTCTTAAATAGGTTCTTGATCTTGCGGAAGAACCGGGTCACGAGCTTGCGCCCCTTGCCCCCGTGCCCCGCGTTATTGAAGCTAGATTGGGGAGGCGACGGCTCGGTGGGGGTGGGCTGATGCCCTTGTGCCTGACATTCCTCCTTAGCCTTCTCTTTCTCCTTATCCTCGTTGCTTTCCTCCTTATCTTCCTTCTTTTCCGCTTCCTGGATCCCGTATACCTTGTCCGCGACTGCCTGAGCGGCCTGCTTGATCGCAGGATACTTCTCAAGCCATGCCGGTGTCGTGCACCCGTGCTCGAACTCGTACTTTCGGAACAGGTCGACGAGGTACCTCACGTACTCGTCGCGCGTCTTTGAGAATCTTGCGTTCTGGCCCGATATTTTAGGAATAACCGTGGCTGGGATCCCGACGATCTCCGCCTCCTGCGGGCTGGGCTGCTCTGGTGCTTGTTGTACCGGCCCGGGTTGGCCTCCAGGAACGACGCCTGGGACCACGATGGAGTGCTCCGATTGATGTTCCTGGACTATGTTATCTTCCTCGGTTTCATAGTCGTACACCGGTGTTTCGTCATCCTCCACCGTATTGCCATTGGTAAGAAGCAATGGCGCAGGGGTGGCGTCTTGATTCTTAGGGGAGTCTGGCTCGGGACTGTCGATAAGCGGGAACCGAACCTTCGCCGGCTTAACCGTCGGGCACGCAAAAGTGAATGGCATAGGTTCCGGCTCCTTCACTGATTCCAACGACGCGACTACCTTCGGCGGCTCTGGCGATCTAGGGAACAACGATAATCTGCTCATACTTGTAGGTCTGCTCTGCGTGTCGGGCGTCAACGAACTTGAGCTCTGCCCTGAACTACTGCTACCGATCAAAGGTGCCTGGCTGTAGGGGTTGGGTGCGCTGACTGTCCTGTTGGCACTGTGTAAGGGACTGGGTCGTGGGCGTTTGGCAGGACGTTGCGCGGTACTCCGGCTTTGGCTCCGGAATGGAATTGAGGTTGGGGCTGATACTAGATCTCTCCCTTCCATTGTGACCCGTCGGACACGGAGAGACTCGAAGATTGTTTGATATTGTTTTAATGCTTCGATCTTGTGTTCAGACGAGTATTACTATGAGTCGGTGACCGAGGCGTATTTTTGCGTGCTGGTGACTCACGCGTGCGTTGGTGTCGACTACAGTAAACAAGTTACTGCGACAACGTGCAGATAACTGCGTTCAACTGTGACTAGAGAAAAAGGACAGTTCAATTTTGCCACTTTTTCCCTCATATAGCCAAAGAAGAACAACAAGAATAAGAAGAAGAAGTGGATTTACTTGACGTTCTGCTTCGAATTTATCTCATAGGAATTTTGCGGTAGGGGAACGGGGAACGCACAGAGGAGAGAGAACGAGGGAACAGACGAAGACGCGGCAGCAGACCGCTAAGTTAAATGGACGAACTCCAGTCCAAACTCTGCGATATCAACCAGGCGACTGAGCGATCAGTGGTGAGAAAATAGATACGGGCGACTCAAAATATTACGACGAACTCTCGCTTGGACGAATATGTCCAGACTCTTTATCAATATCAACACAGGCTCGGGTTAGAAGAGGCGCGTGAGGATCTATCTGATAGCAACACTGAACGCCACTGAACTAAATATAGGTGGTTTTGGTATTCTCACGAGAGCTTCTAGTGGTTTAGGTTCAGTAAACCACTCGGTCACTACCTCGGTAGTAGATAACCATGTGCCGCAAACTTCACACCACGCTTAAAAAGACGTCAAATTGAACAGTTCGTACACCAACATCGCTATCTCGCCACAGCCATATCAGCGCATGAGCTACGTAATCAGACGTCCTTTGTACGCCTCTACTTCCTATTATATGATAGATACACCATCACAAACTATATTTCGAATTTGACTTCAGCCTCAAATCATCTATAATGTCAGCAATCGAAATCAGGGAGCTAGCACAGATTAGAGTACTTTCAATTATTTCATTCATCTTTTCCGCTTAGTGCCTTTACCAAATGTTCTTTGAGACTATCATACAGTTCATGGTTAAAAAAGGGGGTGGGAGGGGGTCACCTTAGGTACATGACACCCCCTGTATTCCCCAATCCTCCTGCCAAAGGTGACTTTACCCTACTTCGGCGAGCCGTCCAATCCACCGCGGCTTATACCAAGTTGGCTTCCACATTATTACAGACCTTGCTACAGAAACAGGCCTCAAAAAACATTCCGTCGTCCAAACTTAACAGCTAGCGAGTCCCAAAATTGCTCCAAAATGGGTCTGTTAAAACTTTCTTCTGGTGTAATCCAATGCATGCTGAAACTTCGATCGTGGGCACCCAGAATGAGATAAGTTGCATGTGCAAAGCGTCATGCCCTCTTTTATACACCATGATTCCTCTTTGCACATGCTCGCACTGCTGCCTTTGCGTCCTTTACCCACTTCAGAAGCTTCGATCGCACTCGTCGACCGAAAGCAGTCCGATTACTATATCCTTGCACTGACCGATCGTCGCCGGTTGTAAAGTGCTTATTAGCAAAATTAGCATTGGTAAGATAGGCACCTTGATCTAGTCTATTATGCCTCGTGGCTTCCGTGGCCGAATCCGATGGCGTTGGCACCGAATCTGATGTCCTCGCCAATAAGAAGCGAAGATTTGAGAAACGTCTCTTCAAGCCATGAGGATGTTTTGTAGCAGAATTTGTACTAGCTTCCATTGATCTTGAGTCATAAGACGGTTTTCTCGGCCGGCCCAGACGCATAGACGCCGTCCTTTTTTCAAGTTCAGGTTCTATTACCTTCGAATTGATCTTATCAAGTGAGCCACTAGAAGGAGGCTGGTCAATCCGCGTCGGTTCCAATCGCCCTCTACTCGCGTGGGGTGTCGATGTCAGACTGGGAGGATAGGTAAATAAATCTCGTGGCCGACGTCGTGTAATATCCAGAACAATGTCAGATGTTTCTGTGGCTGCATTCCGGCGAACCGTGGCAGGTGCGGGAGGACTAGAAGTACTACTTCTAGAAGATCTAAGCTTTAGCCTGTTCCGAGTGCGGACTCGGGGGATGAGGTCGCCTTCTTGGCCCTCGGGAATTGGATTAGGAGTCCTGGAAGGCCAGCGTTGGTTAACATCTGGTTCAAACAGTCTCGTATCAGAGGTGACCGTGGCTGCTGAGTCGTTAGACGCTTTAGCCTTCAATTTTAGTCTCGGAACGTGCTTCTGTAAGCCTGAGGTCCGATCACAATTGTACGTCGTTTCTACTTTTTTTACGCCTGTATCCAAAAGCTGAGGGGAAGAAGACCGATCAAACTTGAATGGCGAAAGGACTTCAGAAAAGTCTTCTTCATTGCTTGATGTGCTTAGTATGCTCGGCGTTGACGGAGGAATGTAATTTGGATCCCCAGGTAGAGGCGGTAATGCCTTCATAAGTTGAGGGATGCTATTCTTCAGCTTCAGTTGGCGGGCGGGAGAGATTGGTTTCGGCGATACGATAGGTGTCGTGGAACATGACGGGGTAATGTACGGAAAACCTTCGTTGTCCTCCCTAGGTAAGCTACTGGTGCTAATTCTAGGAACTGCCTGATTTCGCTTATGGCGCTGGAACCTCTGCCTCTGTACCTGGTTTGAAACCGAGATAGTGACACTTTCTCCAATATAGTTGTGATTAATATTGGAATTTTCCGTGTCGGCAGTGGGCGCATCGGCATCACTAACCTTATACCGGAAGCCGCTGACGCCATTGGGCGCTACCGACCCAGTCACACCATGCATGGCGCTCGTTTTGCTATAACGCGAACTAGTACGGTCCATCGTTACGAGCCCGTGTTTATTATTAGATTGTGCCTCATGCAGAATCGGATTCCCTAAATAGCCAGGAGCAGGTTCGGAACATGAACGACGTCCGATAGAATTGCCTTGCGGACTGGTCATGACTTTTTCCTCGACCAAATCAACATCGGCACTATCATCTAACCCTTCAGGTAGAGTCTCGTCCTGCGTATCATCTCTTAATATCACACCTTGCTCACTTCGAATTGTAGGAGCTCCACTGCCTTGAACCTGGACCTGCCTCTGCGGCGAATTTACGTTTGTCTTTGGTGTCGTAGTAGAGAGGTAATCCGTATACCTATACGTGGGTACGTCTTTTGACTCAAGATCAAGGTTCGGGTTGAATGTGTCCATAGATTCTCTGCCTGCCTGTGATGGCAAAAGATCAATATCACTTCCCCTCCCGAATTTTCCATCAATCTCAGAATTATCGAACGCGATCGATCGGGTTTCAGAGCGTATGGAGGCAGTGCGACAACGAGAGGGAGCTCGATCTATGATTGCCCTACAGCTCTCGACACGAGGCGTATTGGTGCCCCTCATGGATTCTGCCGTGCCTGCCCTATAAGGGCTCTGGCTTTCGAGTCCATAGAATGCAGAATCTCGCTGTTGATACGCAATTGCCAAGTTATCATCGGACTCCTGTAATACAAACGGTCGTTGATAATTTGATGCACGAGTGGGGACTGGTGCGAACGGTTGAACTGGAGTTAAGGTACGCGGCTGTCTAGGCTCAAACCCTTCAGTATAGTCATAATAGCGTGGCACGGGAGCGGGAAGGCCACTTGGTCCAACTCTGTGCGGCATACGGTGATACATGTTTCCAACCGAGGTGAGGCTCGATGCTCTAGACGAAGAACTATCTACTCTTTCATGGTATGGGGCGGCCCAAGACACCATCGAGGCAGCAGAATGCGTCCGCATTGATGGAGGCCTTAGAGGACCATGGCGACTAGGTGGACCCTGCGGCGGTAATGAAACTGAGGAAAGGCTGGCAGAAGCATGAAAACCTAAGGGAGGCGGCCTCCGCAGCATCGGAGGATAGGCGGGTCTGTAAGGGCCATGGACAGTCCTCTGTAGTCATTTAGTGATCAGGCGCTTGTTAAATCTACACATCATTTTGGCGACTCACATAAGAGGATCGGTCAATTTCCACCATCCGACTATAGTCAATTCGCCCATTTTCTGTAAGTGCTGGCGATGCTGGGCGAACTCCAGGTCTTTTCAGACGAGTGGGATAGGGGAAGGGTGATCGTGGACGTTGAAGCGGCCCTCCGCTAGCTTGACTTTGAAGCGTTGTAGTTGATCTATGATGAGAAAGATGGCGAGATCCACACGTGGTCATCGAATATGAACGGAGCCCAATCTCCTCCGAAGATGTTGGAGTTAACGTGCTGGTCGCTGATTTATGGCTCTCTGAACCATACATGGAAATTATCTCCGAGGTCGTATCCCTATAGGAAGGGAGATGTTTGCCGTTATTTCGACGATGTAATTCCTCGATAGAAGGACGTGGTGATAGGCGTTGTTGGCTTAGTTCGGACAACGTATCTCTCCGCTTTGGTGATGGAGGTACTGGTTTGATGCTGAAGATCCCGATATCTCCCGTTTCAGTTGTGGTTTTCAACATGCTCTCTAGGGCTCCAGGGGAAGGCAGCAAGACAGAATTCTCATTCACACTTCGAAGAGGTTTATGTAGTGGGCGACCAGGAGGAGGGCCATGAGGTGGTCTTCCTTGAGAATAGCTACTACGCAGAGTTCCATGGCTCGAACTGTGCCTAGGCAAGCGATAAGGATCCATCAGGAGAGTTGTAGCCTGAGGCACGAGAGTAGCACAACGATGGGGGAAGAGTTTAGATTATGAAATAAAATGTAATTGGGTTCGGCATTTAGTATAAAAGAAGACCTGATAACTAATCCTAGAACAACATCGAGCCTATGATTTCAGAGTTGGCGGCTTCGATGGTCTGGAAAAGTTACCAGATGAGGCCTGATGCCAAAGTGGGACAGATTATGAAGATGCCTGTTGTGTTGCGAACAAACTCATTTAATTCTGAAAAGCTAGAAGAATGATGTAAATAAGTTTGGTTCTCTATAATTTGTTTACGGGGTCGTTGCTGTTGAGGGGAAAAGTTAGAAGGGTCAAATGAAAAGAATAAGGGGGGATGAGATGGGTGATATGGCAAGCGCATGACTTTAGAATCTCCTTTCAATAACACCAAATGGAAGCCACATCCATGAAATCAGAACCTGAACCTAAATCTGATCCCATCATACTAACAACCCTCATTTGCTCTTTCCATAGATTTACTAACCTTCACCTCCTTGACACTATATGTGCTTCGTGTTTTTACAGCGCGTTTCGACATTGTCAGGAACTTGAGTCGATATGAGTCAGGTTGACGCTATATTCCACGTCAACTGATCTTACTCCGTCGTTGTCCTGTTGATACCAATGTACGCATGTATATATCTAAAGATGTCTTCATACACATGGTCGTCGATGCGGTGGACTTTAGCAGATACTGTAGTATGCTTTAGCGGTAGCTATGCCTAATCCAGCTCGTCTTGGGATGGTCGACGTCATTTTTATTTCCTTATGTATATTGACCTTCCAATCCACGATAGCGCTCTGGGAATATACCTAATAATTAGTAAGGCCTAGGTACCTAACGAATTCTATCCTGTCTTATATCCTATGGATATTAGTTGAATTCATTCTAATGCGTATTAGGTATATACCAGATATTCAAACGTCATGATAACATGTGCATAGATCCATTCACTATCTAGATCCGAGCAAGGCTTTTATCGATACTGCCGGAGTTGATTGCGACGCTCAGGGTCCCGGTGTTCTAGAGGGGTTCCATTTTGAGGCTCGCTGCAGGATCATTGCGATCTAATAAATCTGGCAGCGTGCATTATTACACATCCCTTATGTGCCTAGGAATACGGACCGTGTTGATACTGTACCACTTTATGCAGGGTGCCTTGTTCAACGGTTCCTCGGTTCCTTAGATCGTGACAGGACAATATCCGTAATAACGTGATGGCCTTAGATCAAATAATATGACTAATGCTCCGGTTGGAAAAGTTAACAACTGGCTTCATTGCTCAGGTGGAATGTTGGAAAGGATAAGCATCGTATTGAGTTTGTCGGGTTGGAGAACCGACTCTTCCGAGTATTGTATTCGTCCAAATTCTCGAGCCCCTTCCTTCCGAGTTTACTGATCTGGGTTATGATCTGAGCCAGCGTGCCAGGTAATTTGTATGGACAGTATGGAGAGAATTGAGCCTCGATGTGGGGCATAAAGGCGGAGCGAACTTCGCACTCGATTTAGTGGACACCATTGGATTTTTTTGTTGCAGGGGTTCCCCAAAAATATTTGTTAGTTCAACTTTGATCCATTTTTATGTAGTGGTGGCGGTGCGTCTTACCTTGGCGATATGAGGGGCCATGACAGAACCTTCCTTGAAAAGAGAACACTTGTCATTATCAATTGCTCATCCATGCACCTGGGCAGCTGCCACCGCTCTTATCAAATCGACAAGCGGTGGGATGACACTTTATGTCCCTGCATTTCTAATTAAGTGCGTAAGCCACAGCAATTGAGGGGAACCTAGGTACCTCTTAGTTAAACAGAATTGAACTATTTGATGATTCAGCTGAATTAAGACTGTGGCCAGATATTCGGAACTATTCAGCCTTTTAACCAACATTTGGTCTCCTCCAATCCTCTTCCCAATTCGAGCTCCCTTCTACTCTAAAGGGACACATATGCTACTGTAGAAGAATACAAAACGTCTTCCTCTACATCTTGCATTGACGGAATTGTTTTCTTCCACTTTTCATTATTTTCACCTTATCTAGCCGGTGTTATATCATAGGTACGATTTGCTATTTTAGTAAATTACATCACCTACCGCATTTCTATTGTGCCTCCGTTTAGCTAGTATTTGCGAACCGTCTTCTAGACGCAAATTGCACCCGTTAAAGTGCCTAGCTAATTGCATCCTCACTTAGGCCCTTCGCCATGTACTCGGCATTCTTTCTCGGCCTTCTCGCGGCCGCAGGCGTCTCTGCAGATGCTGCCTCAGACGTCACTCAACTAAACAAGGACACATTCACTGACTTCATTAAGGGAAATGACCTTGTCCTAGCAGAGTGTAAGTTACCCGTGACCTTAACTTCTGCTAGATTTCTATGTATATAAAATAGCTTTAACTAACACGGCACTTTAGTCTTCGCTCCCTGGTGCGGCCACTGCAAAGCTCTAGCACCCGAGTATGAGGAGGCTGCTACTACTTTGAAGGAGAAGTCCATCAAGTTAGCCAAGGTCGACTGCACAGAAGAGAGTGAGCTCTGCCAAACATATGGTGTCGAAGGTTACCCCACACTCAAGATTTTCCGCGGTCTTGAGAGCATCACCCCTTACACAGGCCAAAGGAAAGCTGGCGCGTGAGTACACTCCTCTTAGAATAATTCATATCCACCTATAATTGCTGACGGGGTTCACAGAATTACCTCCTACATGATCAAACAGTCCCTTCCCGCCGTTTCCCTCCTAACCTCTGAGACCCTCGAGGATTTCAAGACTGCCGACAAGGTTGTCCTAGTTGCTTACATCGACGCCTCTGACAAGGCATCCAACGAAACCTACACTAAGATTGCCGAGAAGTACAGGGATTCTTACCTCTTCGGTGCCACAAACGATGCTTCATTAGCTGAGGCCGAGGGTGTCAAATCTCCTGCTATCATCCTGTATAAGCAGTTTGATGAGGGCAAGGCCACCTTCACTGAGAAGTTCGAGGATGAGGCCATAGAGAAGTTTGCTAAGGTTGCCTCGACCCCCTTGATTGGTGAGGTCGGCCCTGACACCTACTCTGGTTACATGTCAGCCGGTCTTCCTCTTGCCTATATCTTCTCTGAGACTGCCGAGGAGCGCAAGACTCTTGGTGATGCATTAAAACCCATCGCCGAGAAGTACCGCGGCAAGATCAACTTCGCTACCATCGACGCCTCTTCCTTCGGCGCTCATGCCGGTAACCTCAACCTTAAGACTGACAAGTTCCCGTCTTTCGCGATCCAGGAAACTGTTAAGAACCAGAAGTTCCCCTTTGACCAGGAGAAGGAGATCACCCACGACACCATTAGCGCGTTCGTTGATGACTTCGCTTCCGGAAAGATGGAGCCCAGCCTTAAGTCCGAGGAGATCCCTGAGAAGCAAGAGGGTGCTGTCACCGTTGTTGTTGGCAAGTCGTACGAATCCATCGTCTTGGATGACACCAAGGACGTTCTGATTGAGTTCTACGCCCCATGGTGTGGTCACTGCAAGGCTCTTGCCCCTAAGTACGAAGACCTTGCCTCCCTTTACGCCAACAGCGAATTCAAGGACAAGGTTGTCATCGCCAAGGTCGATGCTACCGCCAACGACGTACCAGATGAGATCCAGGGTTTCCCTACCATCAAGCTGTACCCCGCCGGTTCCAAGAGCAAGCCGGTCAACTACAGCGGTTCCCGAACCGTCGAGGATCTGATCAAGTTCGTTAAGGAGAACGGCAAGTACAAGGCTAGTGTTTCGGAGAAGAAGGAAGAGGAGACCCCTGTTGCCCCTGCCGCAACTGAGTCTACTAGCAGCGAGGCTGCCCAAGAGACCCACGACGAATTGTAAACGTGGAGTATGAGAACAAGCCAAGAAAATTAGGTGTACAGTCAATTTCTTTCTAGTTATATCGACCGAGCAATTCTAATGAGCCGGCACACTGGGGCATCCTTGGGACTGGGATATATGTTGACTTCAGGTAGTTCAGCATAAGGTTCATGAATTTATTGTTTGTTTGATGAAATGTATTGTGTTGGTAATGAAGATGAAATTATATGAATTTACTAGTACACATGATGGATTCAGTAGTGTTGGTGAGGTATTTATGTATCTTTTGACGAACATCAAATGAATAAAGAATGGCCAACCATGACGATTAACTCTAAAAGCTATCCCGAGGTTACACGAAGTTAAAAGTGTTGCCGATAAATTTCCGCCGCATTTTAAAAGTCGCCAGACCCACATGTGTAGGAAGTTACTAAGAACCCCAACTTAATTGAGATATTGAAGCCCTTTGGCCACCCAACCTGAATGAAACACCTCAACCATAATTCCTAGCCAATTCTCTCTCATACGAACAGTTGGACGTAGCTGCTACCTCAATCATGGCTTCGAGAATATTACTCGGCGGAGCTCGAAGCGTCTCCGCGACTACCGCCCCTCTGCGCGTCGCTACCCGAAGCTTCCACGCGACACCACGATCACTAGCCGAAGCGACGGCCACTCCCTTACCAGTTCGCAAGCCCGTGGGCGCTTTTCGTGGAGGGTGAGTGCGGCGCATATATGCGCCCTAGGATTATTATTATGGGCGAGGCTAACCATAGTTTGCGAGCCATAGGCTCTTCGGCTTCCTCCTCGGTTCGACACTTGCTGGTGCCGGTGTTTACGGTTACGTCTTGTTAGTGCATTCCAAAGAACTCTAATAGGCTCTATCCCACGGCCTTCCATACTATTGCGCATTGGCTATACTAGAATGGCCAATGCCCAGTGCACGGATTTTGGTCAGGGGTATCCTACATGGGGAATGAGCGATTTGCTAATTGTGTGCTTGATAGACGAGAATACAAGGCCTCGAACGAGCTATTGACGGAGGATATCTATGTGCGTTTCTGCATTTGATTATTCCATGTCTTCTGCTGTTCATCATCGCGGTTTCGGGAGCAACACTTTGGCTGACCTGTGTTATTTCGGGAAAACAGGCTCTACAGGCTGCTTGCCAACGACTAAACACATACGTCCAACAACTGGAAGAGAAGATGGATGCGGTGGAACGAAAAAAGAAATGAGCGGGCGTTCGGCTGGTATGGAATACGGGTATGAATGAATGGATGGATTGTGATGATGTAGGAATAGGGTGCCGTATATGCATTTCTCGGCGAGCAAGCCAGCACGCAAGAGCTGGTCACATCAAAAAGAACTTGACATTTTTTTCTGCTAGCAGGGAGTTCAGTGACGGCAAGACTGTACAAAACATAAGCACACAAGTAATGGTTTCTGCAGGGCTTTGGAACGATGCATATCTCTCATGCCACTCAATTTCTCAATCCCAAAGATTGTACATTGTACATTACAAGGCGAAGCTACTTCCAAGTTCCTTTTTCCGAAAAGAGAGTATATATTCTTTCTACTGCAATACGCTACTTCCTAAGTTTGATCGTACCGGTCCGAAACTTAACCTTGGACTTCGGAAGTCCCACTTTCGACCGGGTCGGCCCGCACCTTCTACGGCCGGACTCTGTTTCGACATCTTCGACCGTGGGACGACTTGGACGGTAAACAGGCTAGTTAGGGATAATGACTAAGTTTCTCTATGGAGTTTTAGTTGGTAGGTTCGAGTACCTAGAGCCAGTCATACGTGCTTCTAGACGGCTAGGAAACTAATTTTGACTTAAAGGTCTTAGTACTTTCAGGTACAGTTGACTATAATCAAATCAACAAACATGTTCCTATACTATATTCATAACTTACTCGATCTCTAAGCAAGTAATAATTTCGCATCCACAACCTTGAATCCTTATGCTTAGAGTTGGCAATTACCCTATTGGCTGAACATCACTAAAGTTTGAAAAAGTCGATACCTAGGCTGCTGGGGCAACACGAGCTGCGCAAGCCACAAACCCGGATTATGAGATGTGATAACTCGTAACAATGTTTGCAAACACTAATAGGGTAGCCAAGGACGAACGTACATATGTGGCGCGGAGCCTGCTTCTGAATGAAAATAATATTGTCTCGGCAGCTCGGGTACATACTTCCAAGTTGCTGGGGTTAGTCAACTAGTCTCTACTGGAAGTCGGGAAGCAGATCAAGATCCATTGCGTGACTAGTCCAATCTGGTTGAATTTCGGTCTTCAGCCCTAGAAATACATATGAACCAGCGCAACCAACGATTCGCTCGTGTTCCTCACAAGGATCGTAAGACGAGCCTCCAATGCCGCGATGGAATTAGGAAGGATGGCGCAGCCTCTCGCACTCCAGCCGATCGAGGCTTATGTCATCCTCAAACACATGATTGTACTGAGAGACTTTATGCGATAGTCTTTGGAGATCCATTGATTGGCCTATAATATTCTATTATTGACGTAGCGCCTATGAATATTACAGGTTACTCTTTACGACGATCCATTTACATGTGGGCCATTCCCTGCAACAGGTAACACGTTTAGGTAAACCATTACACCAATTTTATATTATTATCGGGGAGTGGCTTTGGCTATGCCAATCAAGAGCAGGTAATATGTTCGCCAAGCGGGATCCAAAATCACACTGTACGTCACTAAGTTTTGAGAGTCGAAATTAAACCGACTACCAGAAACAGAAAAAGGAAAAGTGCCCCAGATAAGTTGAAGCAGCTAAGAATCCTTATCATGTAGAAGTCAAATAAAACTGATCTGAGGTGGTGCGGGATCTCGTCTCTTCCTTCAACATCGAACTATTCCCTCAGATAGCAATGTATCTCGATGGCATCAGCGGACTACCCCCATGGTTCCGAACCATACAGCACGCTCGAAGTGCGTAGCGTAGAGACATCGAACCCCCAAACTCTTGACGGCTCGAATAAGGAAGTGGTGTCGAACCCGGATCACAGCTATCCGCAGGTTGTTGACCCACAGACTCAGACGGCATGGGATGCTCCAAAACCAGAGTCCCCCTATGCGGATACAGAGGCGACAGCCGTCCAGGGACAGCCTAACCAGGCCACGAGGCGAACGATATGCGGGTTGTCACCGCGCATATTCTACGTCATTCTAGCCGGCGCGATACTGATTGTCATCGGTGCCATCGTCGGAGGCGTCGCCGGAGGTTTAGCCGGCAAGAAAAATTCATCTAACGCATCAAACTCGCCCGATTCGTCAACGCCGGGCTCAGGAACGACAGCCAATGTAAACGTCCTCGGCGAATCCAAGCTCGCAGCTTCGAATTGGACGGACCCGTCAGGCTACGTTCACAGAAGTGTGTTCTTCCAAGATCCGACCAACGCCATCATCGCCCGCCAATGGGACTCGCAGAACAAGACGTGGACGACGCGGAACGTCAGCCAGTTCATGCAATCGTCGACATCGGGGCCCATTAACCCTCTCCCAGGGACGTCCCTAGCGAGCGCGTCCTGTAGCAGCAGATGGGGCTCTTTGTACCAAGTCCTGGTCTGGTTTTCGGAAGCCGGGCAGAAGAACGATGTTATCAGCTGGGTGAACTCGAACAACCCCGTCAACAACCCGAACTTTTGGGTATACAACAACTCGGGCTTGCCGACGTGGAACGGCACGCAGTTGGCGGTGGCGTGGCAGCGCTGTCCGAATGATAAGTGTGTTGGGTCCTGGACGTTGGCGTATCAGGGCCGCGAGGGCTTTATTAGGGTTGCGAATGCATCGAATTGGGGGAATAATACGACTCCTGTTGTCAGGACCAACGCTGTCTCGGCTGGTGCATCACTCGCTTTGGCACCGGCGTTGCAGGGAGCTTATGTTGATGGGATGACACTGGCTACTCAAAGGCGGCCGGGGTCTATGGGCAGAACAACATTCCTGGGGGATTGGAACTGGAAAGAAGATGGTGAGAATCATATCACACCTACGCCATCACTGATATTCAAGCTAATTATAATTACAGACGGCACGATAATAGACGACGTCGACCCCCTAAAAACGCGGCAATTCGCCGCCACGACGATGAAGAACTTCACCCAATCCTTCTTCGTCTCGCTATCCACCGACGGCAGCATAACGGGGTCGCGATGGGACGGGAAGGCGTATAACGCCGTTCCGGAGATCACGTTTGCTCAGGGGCAGTCGACGAATTTCTCGGCCATCGCGATGACGGAGGATGCGATGTTCTACGGGATATCCGAGGACCAGATCTGGGAGTACTCCGTCGACACGACGGATCCGTCTACTTTTACACTTGCTGGCAAGGTATACCCTTAATAGATAAGCTATAATTAAAAATAAAATTTTAAACACCCGAGTTTGGAGTGCTTCTTAACACGTCCGCGCTCTAGAAGTTCGACCTCCAATGTTTTTTTAGGGGGGGATATAGTCATCCTCCTAAAACTCTGACAAGACATTTATATTAAGGTATCCACCTAGGTAGTATGATGAAATATTGGTATTATACTGGAGACGTTAAGTTGGACTGCGTTGATAGGTGCCTTCACTACCCGACGGAGGACTCTATCAATGAGTCCCGCGTCGGGTAGTAAGGGCACCTAGAAGCCTTAACGAACGTATAGTTCCCCTGGATATCGATCCTGGCGGACAGAAAAAGTCGCCATCCATTACATTTTGTGCTACCTCTGTGCAAGTGGCCTTTTTAACCAACTAAGTTACGCCGTCTGTTCTTGCAGTATCGTCTCATATGCCGTTGTAAGTTGTCACCGCGTCTTTTCATTCTCTTCCCACATTGTGGACATTGATCCCATATTCGCTCATGTACTGATTGGATATGGCGACGCAGATCTCTCGATTCTGAGAATCTTCTGTCACATTGCATGCAACGATGCTTTTTCTCGTGGCGGTGATTGTGTGAACTATACGATTTCACCGTAAGTATGTGGTATGTGACCAAGCTTTCTGCTGGGAGCGACTTACTTCAATCTACCTTGAGAGGAGAAAGATTTGCCGCATGTATTGCATGTTAAATGTGACAGCATGGAATTCTCTAGTGAAATGCGTCCAGGAGACGTATCAATCACTTGTATATCCTGCTCTTCGGGTAGCCATGAGAGGAATATCGAGTTCGGAGTGGCAAAATTCGGTGACGATAATAGACCTAAATCCCGGTCTATATTCAAACCTGAATCGGGATTATGTTGGTCAAGACGGGTAACTTCAGGTTCCCCAAGCTGATCAGGTGTTGAAATAGGCCCAGCATCACTGCGGGTGTTATTGAGCCTATCTGACAGCCAGTTAGAAATGGGGAATTGGCCAGACATTGGTACACCAAGCCATTCCTCCTCCGATTCTCCACGGGTCCGTATCTCAGGACCCTCGCTCCATCCATTTTCTCCTCCCAAGTAACCAAAAATATCGATTCCTTCGAGAAATCCGCCTGAGTTAGGAAGCCCTTCCAGTCCATCAAAAGAGCTCTCATGACTAACTTGAGGTAGGATACTGCCGAAGTCATTGCTTTCCTGATTACTGTTGCATCGTCTCGAAATAAGGGTCGAGGGAGGACGGTGTTAGTCCTCCCTCGGGAGTTGCTATGTAGTACTTATTGGACCAATGAAGAACTGCGACCTGGCGATATCGAATAATATTAGCTAAATCATCGACTCTATCATATTATCAAGGATACTCACCCTCACAGAAGCCACAGGTCACTCCTTAGGATTGTTCCCCAAGATATTTGGATACAAGAATGAAGATGCAATGATTGGAGATACCGAAGATCTTATGTAGGCAGTGATGTCAAGGTCCTAAGTGAGGCCACAGATCAAGGCTCTGAGGCCGGACGGAAATTATGCCGGTTCGATGTACTCTATGTCGTATTTATGCAAGATGAGGGTGTAAGGAGATGAAGGCAACCAATCGTGATGCGTTCTTGGTCCTGTGAGGCATTTGGAGTCCAAGGGGAGGCGAACCAATGAGATTTAGAATTACCACCGATCCCTAGATTGAGGCCCCCTCTTCGCATGGTCTTCAGACTCCGTACTCCGGCCAACATAAAAACCCTCGCCGATGCAGCGGTTACCTAGGCAGGCAAAGGAATCGGTATATGCCAAGTTATCACTATGAGCCCCCTAAAAGATATCTACTGCATAGTAGGTAGTAACTTAGGCAGCCTACCCTTTTTCAAACGATTGCCGACAACCCCAGGTCAGTATAATGAAAATGTAGTGGAAGATCAGCCACCTGCAAGTTTTCTTTTCCATGGCTGATCCGACTACCGCTTTTTCTATAGACCAGCCCCTGTCAGTTATGTATGTGATCTGCTGTCAGCTCAAAGTCGCCAGTTGGCAACTGTATAGCTAATTCACCACGCATCGGTCCACATAGTACTCTAATCAGTGTTTATACTTCCGTCATACTAGCTAGTCGACTTCGACTTTCTTAACAGGAGATGACCTTGATGTCGAGCTTGGTTAAGCGATCGCGGTAGAATTTAAACTTATCTATTTAGAGTCCCACGTTGTATCTCATACGCGCAATACCTATTCCCATCGACTCTACCAGCTGACCTATAAGGTCTCTCATATTTTGATTACCTAGTTACACAATGTATTGCAACCACCATGATGTCAGCATCAGAGCCGCAGCCCAAGTGCCGACATAGAAACCTACCTAAGTTTGTGTTTCTAATGTACATAATATCACAGTTCTGTTCGTCACAATAGCTATAGGATCTTCTTGAAACGACTGTAAATGCATCACATTTTCCTACCTGATCAAGTAGGATTCTTAGCCTATTAACATAGACAAGGTAACATACATCCCTATAACAGCCACTACTAACTCAAATTAGGATACATAAAACGATTCAATGTAACATATATCCACCAAGAAACGCGATATGTAAGTAAGTATATCACGGCAACAGGAAATATTGGCGTATCCGGCGGCACATTTACCATAGTACTCTCGCAGCGAACAGCCATATAGGCAGATAAATAAAAACAATTCATTTCTGATAATAGGGACGGCGCAACAAAATAGCAAGTTCACCCGTGAAGGAATCCATATTAAGTCAGTACAGTAATAGGGAAACATCGGTATAACTCTATAAAACATCATAGTATAATCCTTTCACAAATCCCACCGTTTCTTATTGAAGGAGTTATTGTAACAATCAAGTAATACCCAGGTAAATAGATAACTAGCTAGGTATGTAGATTTGCTTTTTATTCATATGCAGTCTATGTGTCCGAATCCAAAACGATCTGTGATCAGTTTTCAGCTCATGTAGTGATGTTACATAATTACCAAAGTAGGTGTATTCTCATGCAAGTTGACCTAATATATGAGACATTCATAGATAGATCGGGATCCTCCCACGTTCCCGTACCATGGTATTTGAATTGCATCAGATAACGCCTCCATCTGTTTGATCCAATAAACGTCGTCGGATGGCAGACCGGTTGAATAATGGCGAATAACATCTACTCTGTCGTTATTGATAATTATCTACGAGCCAATTTATCGCTGGACTGCTGAAGACCAGAAGGTACACGTATAGTGTTATCGCCGCTTTATCCCCCAAGAGAATCAAACTATCGTGGAGTAGGTATGACATACTAATGTCGTGGAACTGTTGCATCATGCGTGTAAGACCTGGATGGTGGCCAACCGCACAAGGGTACTTACAAGTATATAATATGTATAGTCCAAGACATCAGCATAGTATTACATCCCGGATATCCTGTTGTGTTACGCATGAACTTCTCCCTTTTCTGATTGCCCAAGATAGACCTTCTCCGTATAACGAAGTTACCAAGATATCCCGACACGATGTCCACCGAATACATCCAAGCCGGCATCTTGCCTTTTTCTTTACTGGTATGAATCATCTTCCAATTGTATAGTTACGACTAATCAAAAATATTGCTAGCTTATTGGCCTATGGACATCTCGGATAGTCTATAATCTCTACTTCCATCCACTGTCTAAGATTCCAGGTCCCTGGATAGCCGCCATTACTGATGTATGTTTCAACGCCACTCCCCAAGCGGTTCAATACTTATAAGCCATAGGTCCCCTACTGTTGGTGGCTTATCGGAGGCCGCCAGCCTTTCAAAATGCTTGAGTTGCATAATAAATATGGCTCGTCTATTCCACCTAACTACCAGGTACTAGGTATACAAGTCCGATTGAAGCTGACCCAACACAGGCCCTATTATCCGTATCGCCCCAAATGAGGTCGCTTTTAACACCGCACAGGCATGGAGGGATATCCATACCCATAGGTCTGGCCGTCAGGTATTCTGGAAGGGTAAATTCTACGATGGTGCTTGCTTCACGGCGCAGGAATTCAACCGCGGCCTCTCAACCATCGTCAGTGAAAGAAGGCCTGAAGTTCACAAGCAGATGCGAAGTTCCTGGGCTAGTGCCTTTTCCGAACGCGCGATTGTCGAGCAAGAGGGGCTCATTGCTACCTCCGCCGATAAATTCATTCGTCAGGTTGGCATCAGGGGTTCTAGAGAAGGGGGATTCGATTTAGCGCCCCTATTTGAGGCTATGACTTTTGACGTGATGGGTGACCTAGCATTCGGCAAAGCGTTCGGCGCATTGGACATGGGTCAGTATTGAGTCTTGTGAAGCTTCCTCAGTCAACAATCAATACTAAACTACGTTATAGAGACGAGACATCCATGGGTCGCTGCTGCCATCGGTTCGTTAATGATGGCTGTTCTTGTAGACGTTCTCAACCATTATCCAACTCTGGCTAGAGGCGTTGTTCTACTCTTGAATGGAAAGTTCAAGAAAGCATTGTCAGACATGAGGACGAATGAGAAGTTTGTTTACGAAACAGTAAAGAAGTAGGTAGATCATATCAACAATTGGTTCGTTAATGCTAACATCCATAAGACGGATAGAGACGAAAACAGATCGCAAGGACTTCTTGACTAGAATCGTCCAGGAACGAGACCCTAATGTGATATCAGACAGACAGATTTCTGCTCACTCTTCTGATATAGTAATTGCGGGAAGTGATACTACTGCTGCTGGTTTAAGCGCCATAGTATACTTCTTGCTTTCAAATCCGGCTTCTCTCGCAAAGCTCAAGGCTGAAATTCGAGATACGTTCGAGGATTACTCACAGATTACATATTCCTCTACGATATCGATGAAGTATCTCCGCGCGGTCATCCAGGAAGGGCTACGCATCTCCCCCCCAGTATCTTTCCCGTTACCTCGCGACGTGCCTAGCGGCGGAGAAACAGTCGACGGCCACTTTCTTCCTGGAGGGGTCAGTATTGCCTTATATATTTCTCAATATCAAAATTGAGATGAGAGAGCTGATCATTATCGTAGGTTCATGTAGCAGTTAACACTTTTGCAACTGCCCTATCCTCGGCAAACTTCCATGACCCATGGTCTTTCAAACCAGAAAGGTGGATTGATCCTAACAATAACGATGTTCTCGATAGTAGCCAGCCATTCTCACTTGGCCCAAGGGTTTGCATAGGTAGAAATGTGGCATGGTTAGAATTGCATGTTACTCTTGCTAAGCTATTCTGGGTTTATGACTTGGAACTAGTTGATCCAACACTTGATTGGCATAAGGAAATTCGGATGGTCTCTTTATGGAAGGTTCCAAAGTTGATGATTCGTGCTAGGAACCGAGGAGTTAATATTGCATGAGGGATAGTCGTAGATGTAAGGACTCACGAGATTGCACCGCTACTTAACCCCTATCACCCCTATCTACCTACCTAGGTACCTAGTAGTTAATTATCACAGAATGGTACCAAGAGCAACTGAATATAATCCGAATCAGAGGGATATTTACTATAATCTCAATACAACCAACTCATCGCTATGTCTTCAGCTCCATCCACACCAACCCCACACCCTCACCGTCCACTCAACCTCTCACCAACAGCACACCTCTCCTCCAAAACCTCATTAAACCACCTCGTCCGCTGATAAATCGGCGCATGTCCCAAGCCCTCCACAAGCAGCGCCTTCCCCGGCATCAAGTACTGCACCAGCGTCCTGCCATGATCCACGGGAATCATCGCATCCTCCACCCCATGCATAACCATAATCCTGCCTCTCCCAACCCGATCCGCCAGATCCCGCAACTGCTCCGGGCTCTTCCGATGAAACCCCGCCGCCACAGCCTGCAGCAAAACCCCGTTCTTCCCGCGCCCAACACAGATCTCCTGCGCCGCGAACCGCGCATAGTTACTCTCGAACCTCCCGTACCCTCCCTTCGGCACTTCACACCTCGGCGTAGCTGCGCTCGGAACCTCGGCCTCGTCCGCGCCTTCGAGCCACGACTGCGGGAAACACCCTTTCGCCGTGGCGCGGATCTCGCTTTCGAGACTGCGGGGGAACAGGGTCCCGAGCCGGCCCGTCATTTCCGTGAACGAGCCCGTGGCCTCGATCTTCGCGGCTGTGCTGTGCAGGTTTAGGCTGGCGATGCGTTGGGGGGCTAGGACCGCGAGTTCTTGGGCGATCATGCCGCCCACTGTGGTGCTGGTCAATGACTGCCTACCTCGGTACACTACCTATCTAGGTTTTGTTGAAAAGGGGGAGGGGGAAGGGGCTTACTACTACCGCCGGAGACATGAAGCTGGCGCTCTTCGGTCCAGCCGATATGATCCAGCACCTCGACCAAATCGCGCGCCATCTCCGACGTGCTGTACCGCAGCACCGGCTTATCGGAGGCGCCCGCGCCGCGGTTATCGAAGATCAGCACGGAGTACCTGTCCCCGCGCTCGTGGCCGAAGTACAGGGTCTGCGGTTGCCAGTCCGCTTTCGTGAGGCCGATGCCTCCTATGAGCTACACCTTTATTGTTAAGAGCGAATACTATTTGATGTCTACCTAGGTAGGTGCGCAGGGAGATAGGAGGTTAGGGAAGATGGAAATTCCTACGATAAGCTTGATAGGTCCATCGCCGTGGACTTCCCAGCTGATATTCAGGGGCCCGCCTCGACTAGCAGCGACGGGTAAGAGGCCACTTCGGTGCGGCTGGAGTTTCCAGATCGCTGTGGGGAATGCTGGGCTCTTGGATACTTCTTCTACTGATGGGAACGCCATTCTTGCTTGAATAATTCAATATCCCTATTACATTTATGCTTGGTTCGTATAATGGCGTTTTACGTACTCAGATGATTGATTCCGAGGGAAATGAACTCCGAATCAAAGTAACTCGAGATGTGAGACACTATTCGAGGAAGTGACTGTGAGACGATAGTGTCTTATACATATAAGTTATAAAATGATGAATCTGGTGGTTCTATTCGTATAAGCATCCTTCAGCTGAAGCCTATAGCCAATTCAGCTCTAGGTTGCTCGTACGTTTTGGAATTTTATAGTGCTAATGCAATCAGAAAGCAGCTTAATGGTAGCCTAGTCCGGGGTACCGGAATTTAACGGAAGAAGCCTACGAAACATCGGCGTTGTGTAAAACTTGGCTCTTCGTATTTAATCCTTAATACCCCAGGTATTGTTTAAGAGTGAGACGAATCCGCCAAGTGACAATGCTTAGTAACTAACGTATCTCCTAGGTTCTGAATGGTCAATACCTACTCTGGTAATATACACAGCGTCGAGAAATGAAAGTGGTAGAATATCCATCATTTGAATCCGAAAACCTACACCTACACCTTCAAGCTACGTGACGATCTCACTAATTATCTAGGCACACCCGGTGAGCTACATAACAAACTGAGCCGCATCGAAGTAAGGCTTTGAGTGGATTTTCTTGTACAGCTCACAATTGTCCTGTTAAGAATGAAATTTCGAAATAATGCTTGTGATGACTCATTGGTGCCCAGGACAATTATAGTCACTCATATCCTATGATCTGGATGAATTTGTGCGGGATGACGTGTTGCGGTTTTGGCGATAATAACGTATCAAATGTTAACCCAGGCACGAGAGTGCGAAGAATGCGAAGAATAAATAAGCATATCGCCACGTTTCCAATCGGGGCTTATGAAATTGGAAATCATTAGCTTAGAGCCTTCAGCTCATAGCCGAGAACATCGTGGCTCAACTATTCTTTCATAGAATTCGTGGAATTCATGGAATTCATGGAAGATGAGTTATTATTTGTTTTCACGGTGTGGCAATGCCATAAGACCCGGACACGTTATTCGGGCTAGATCTCGAAGTTAGGCTATGGTGAGACGAAAGCCTTCAGCCGCTCATCAGCACATCTCGGGCTTACCTAAGTACCTAGGTAAACATCTGACGAACCAAAAGCTTCGAACCCCACCTTGGGTAGCTCCGGAGCTCGATCCCGCTCACTAGGCGTAGCCCTAATACCTAAGGCTTGAGACCTGATAGATTCGGGGCTTATCCATAAGGGTAAAACCCTGGAAGATAGAAAGACATTGGGCGGTAGCGAGTAAATGTAATTTTCTCAACCCTAAATCACAGGTGACACGTATGTCTTTGCTGCCAGGAACCTGCATAGGCAAGCAGGCAAGGTAATCGTGATTCACACCAGATTCAACAAGCGCAGAGAGGAACTTTCAATATTTAGCCGCAGGGATCACTGCTGATATAATCCGACGACGAGCTTCGGCTCTCCTCAATCGGAGCCGAGCCTGAGCCTGAGTCTGAGCTGTAAGCTTACTTTTTGTCATATGTGATTCGGATGCAGATGCATTGTCGCGCCTATTTAATATTGATATTAGAGGAACGCCAATCACTTATATAGTAAGTGTACTACAAATATCAATATACTATATTTCATAGGTAAGACCTATCGCGTAATCTGACGCGAGGGTAGGGGGTATCTCAGGTAAAAGGGTGCAAAACCTAATAGGCGCGGCGCTCATTCTTAGCCGTCGCCATATTATGGACGTGTCTATCGTCGCTAGGAGGGTCATGACTTCTCATCTCCGGCAATGTTAGAAACAAAGTCGGATATCGCCTCAAAATATCCCTCTTCCAATACGCTTGAGTTGTGATCACCACCCGGTAGGGGCTTCCATATTTTGGTTGGTGTAGTAGCGACTTCGTATAGTCTTCTCATGTGAGCGGGTCTGTGAGACAAATGACGTTAGTCGACGAATCAGCTGAGCTTCTCCAACTGAGACATGCCGGGATTGTAGCAGAATATTTGATTATCAGGGAACAAAATTTAATCCGTGCTCAAAAGGGAGCTCATATTTTGTGGATGGTTGTCTTGAATCATCATATGATCGATATCTTACAAAGGGTGGAGTGTAAATAGAGTCAATAAAGTTAACTTACGGGACAATCTCATCTTGGAGACCACTGAGGAATAATATCGGAACTTCGGTGATGGATGGTAATATAGACTCGCTTGGCCAAACTTGGTGACACAGCATAGTCAAGTACTTGGCCGGTGGAATGACCGACGGAATTAGAGATCGCATAGAGAGAAATGTGTTTTCGAGGACCAAGCCAACGATATCTCCCTTATGCTGATTCTTAGATACTAGCTTGATACTGACGGCCCCTCCTAGACTCTGTCCGTAGACTACAAGCTTATGGTTACTCGTCTCCGCTCGATTTCGTAGGTATTCGAGGGCGGTCTGGGCATCGCGC
Source organism: Annulohypoxylon maeteangense (assembly GCF_022496945.1). Lineage (NCBI taxonomy): Eukaryota > Fungi > Ascomycota > Sordariomycetes > Xylariales > Hypoxylaceae > Annulohypoxylon > Annulohypoxylon maeteangense. The sequence goes on along the minus strand of NW_025953248.1, from coordinate 3,128,425 downwards.
ATCAGACCTTTCTCGTCTGGTTCTCCAGTCGATAAGCCGTAGCCCCGATACTCGAGCATGAAGACGTTACAGCCGATATAGTTGATAAGCATGCGAGCTATTGGTAGTCGATGACCAATATTGCCGGCGTTTCCATGGAACATCAAAATAGTACAGTTCGAGTTCCGGCCGTCCCTGGGACCACGAATGTAGAATGCTGACAGCTTCTCGCCATCATTGGTAGGTATAACCAGCTCTTCAAAGTCTTTGATGCCAAATTGCGAAGGTCGAGGAACGTTAGTCCGAGCATTCGGGGGCATGTGAGATGGGTAGATCAGCGCTCTGTAACGTGGGGTTAGGATGATTAGCTCCCTACATCAGATGATAGGTTGTATCGAAGGGCTTGACGGAAAGGGGTGTAGCGTTGCTTACTTTTGCTTGAAGTACAATAGGGTGGTTAGGACGGCGGCAACACCCTGGGTTACGATAGTTAGCTCAGCTGCAGCTCGGCATTGTTTTGCAATAGCGACTTGTGTGTGCCGACAAGCTCGGGCAAAGATCGAGGAGGTGGACGAAGCTGAGGTTGAGGTCTGAAAGGAAGATGACGGTGAAGGCATACCGTGGAAGCCAAAGCTGGCAAACGCATGTAAGCGGCCACGGTGCTGAGGAGCGATATTATCTGCTCCGGATAGCTTAGATGTGACGATGAAGCTCCTGAAGGAGACATGGCCTAACTAAGCAAATGCCAGTTGGTAGAAGAGAAAGAAAAGAGGAGGAAAGAATTATGCGGTATGCGGTAATGCGGTAACCAGATACAACATGAAACACACACAAAAAAGGAGGACCTTTAGGAGGCTTGCATGCGTTGAGTGGATCTATGAAGTCTTCACTTTTGGTGGTCTGTGGATGATTTGGGATTGAGATTGGATTGGATTGGACTGGATTGGACTGGTTGACTGGGTTGGACTTGAACAAATCCTCGGTCCAGGGATTTTAGCTAAGCATTATTTGGGAAGGGAAAGACCGAACCACCAGTTGGAAAATTATTAAACACCTCCGATGAGCCACAATTGCCTAGTACCTAGTACCAACTAACTGTTTCTCGTCTAGTTACAGGTGGTTAGAACCTTCCAAGTTGAAGCTTTTGAGTTTTGTTACTAAGATAATTGACAATCAATGGAGAGATTTCAATGTTCCCGACAGCTTGTTACGGCCGGCGTCCTGTGTTAAAGGTTGTCTTTACACAACAGGTTTCCAAGGTTTACATGACATGGATTTCAATGTTGGTTAAACCCTTCCTCATCACATTGATAAAGGATGATAATCACCTGCACCCTCGTGTAAAGTATTTTATGTAACGACCTACCCTTTAAGTTAAGCAGATCATTTCTAACTTCCCTCATCGTGGTGATCAATAGTCGCATTATTTCCAAGATTCATATTGGGGCTGAATACTACCTACTATATACATGTCTATGTATCTAATTGCACATGTGTATCACCAGACCGAGGAACTGATGTTGAAAACAGAAACATTCAGTTTCGTGGTTAGCGGGTCTGTTTTGGATTGAAATAGAAAACGCTAAGCCCCCGGAACTCTTCGTGAAGTCTATCGTCGTCTTGTCCCCATTCTGTTTTAACTTTCTTTAGATAGGCTTGCCTAGGCACCTCTAGGCATTGCATTGTATTGTACACAGGTATGGATGTACAATTTATTTTTATGCCATCGTTATCCTAACAGCATGAATGTTCAACGTTGGTTTTCTGGTAAAAGAGCCCTTAAGAACCAATACATATGTACAACTAGGAGCATGGATTGAATCCACCTACCTTATTCGTATTGTTTCATGCACAATGAAGCCGATCATCGTAGATTTCACTCCGTAAAGGGTTGGATCTTTTCTAGAAGAATCATGCCCGGTTGTCGGCCAAACGAATCACCATGCTTGTTACATCCAATGTTGTCCAATGCTATCCAACGCTGACGACTTGATCGCCTTGGGGGTACGAAGCTGGCTGGCGGGACCTGGCTGGTCCTGGCTGGATGGGCAGGAGTTGGGAGTTGGGTGAGCTAAACTAGCACTAGCACTAACCTGCTAGCGCCCGTTGCCAGTTGCCAATTATCCGTTGCTATCCCAAAACAAACTTTTCACATCCCAATTGATAGAAAGGATAGAGCAAGCGCTCCCCATTGAGGATTCGCGCATAACGCAGCAGCGCCCAACGCGAAAAACTTCAATGCACCCAATTTCTAAAAGAGAAAGAAAATATTTTCACAAGATCTGTAGCCACCCATTGTCCAGTCACAGCACAGAACCATATAATTGAGATCCTTCACAGAAAATCGATCAACTTATCTTTTTCTATTCAATTCCTGGAAAGCTTCAATTCTACATTCTATCTACATTCTACATTCCACATTCTGAACTTCAAATTTGAAATTCTATTCTTAATCAACTCCGCCTCCAATTCCCTTGATTCCTACTCCATCGGCCTATAAAAATTCAGCCCGCAACAATTTACCCCAGACAAGATCGTTCTCTGTTCTAATAATAAAGAGTGCCCTGACTTCGGAAACCAACGAACGCTTGGATCTGCCCCTGTTTTGCACATTGGCGCTTGGGACGTAGGCCTTGCATCCATCTCTACCTAGGTAATCTTTATCTTCATCCGGTACCGCTGGAGAGGGTCATACCAGGTTTGTCCCATTGGGCTTCGTACTACAAGCAGGTATTCATGACGACGCATTTATGCTCAGTATTGAGACCAACTATCTAGAGGCGAAAAAGACCCTTCATTCCGAAGAGTTCGTAACCCCTTGGGAAGGAGAAGACTAGTAATCCTACCATACCAGCCAGGAACCGGCTGTCTATCATTACTATATTGTTCCCGTCTTGGGAATTCTAGGCTGTCTAGGCTGTCTTCTCTGCCCTATCAGCTTTGATCCCCTTCCCCGACTTCGCCTGTTGAGGGCTAGAATACCTGCACTGCCATCTGCTATCTACATAGCACGCATAGCACGCATAGTACCATCTGCAGCCCCCAAAGGAAAGACAAAAACAGAAAACAACAACAAATTTCTCTCTCGACCACTCACGACAAGAGACACACAAGAAATTTGTACAGCTGCGCGCCAATCAGCTTTTAACATACCCGACAGCACATCAGATTTAAACCAGTTAGAAACATGGTCTCCTTCTCGTGTGAGGTAATATCGCCAATTCCATAATTTAAACCCCAAAGCCCCAAAAGCCCCAAAGCGTGCCTGACATCACGGCCCTCTACCCATCACGCCCAACCCTCCCTCTTTCGGTATCCATCTGTTTCGAGCAACACACGACATTTCGCGTTGCGCTACCGTGGAACCCCCTTAAAGATCCCTCGCGCCATCCCAGCGATCACCATTACGCACCATTTCGCACCATTCGCACCATTCGCAATCTAATACACCAACCTAGCAACCTTAGCATTGACCATCCATCATCCTTCACACCCTACACACCCTTCACACCTTCACACCTTCACACCCCTGTTTATACCTACCCCATAATATTGGAACGTATTGGAACCCATTGCCTCCTGATCTCTCTCACCCCTCTGCCCCTCCAACCAGATAAAACACACGCCCCCCTGAAACCCAATTGCATTCTCCGTATCTCTCTTCGCATCTCTTTAACAACAGTCACTTGCATCATATTCTTTTTACCATCTAACTTATACTTATCTTTCATCCCCACAGGCTTGCGGTGACGTTTTGACCAAGAAGAAACTCGACCCACATAGAAACCGTTGCCGCGGCGCTACTTTCACCTGCATTGATTGCATGGTCCACTTCTACGGCACTGACTATCGCGCGCATAATGTAGGTCGCAAGTCTCGGTCTGTCAAGTCGATAAGACAATAACATCATCTAACATATTTTATCAGAGTTGTATGACAGAAGAGCAAAAATATCAAGGTGCACTATATAAACCGAAGCGACAAAAATCCAACAACGCCGAACCCTCTGGCAGGTCTGAAACTATGGCTCATAACGCATATGTCGAGGATGTGACGGAGGAGTTTGAAAATTACCGACAGTATCAGGTATACGAAGAAGATGGAAACGAAGAGGCAAACCTGCCTCCGGAGGCACCTACTCCTCCGCCGGCTGTTGACGATGACCCGAACGTGAACGTATTCGACTTTTTGGTCGACCAGACTCCTAATATATCCCAAGTCAACCTACAATATTTTAACAACATGGCGGAAACTAGTGGCAACAGTGGCGGTCGGCAACTAGTGCGATTTGACCAGGGTCTAGAAGAGGACTACGTAGACCCGACAGGATATATGATTGACGACGAAGCGATGGCTCAATACGGACCCGATGCTGGACCGCCTATCGAGTATCAAACACCGGCACCCAAGATTCATCGAAGGAAGTCGAAGGATAGCACAGGTGAACGTGAGGTGAAGAAGGACAAGAAGCGCAAGCGGCTCCACATTGAAACGCCTGGACCGTTGGCACTCACAAAGCATACCGGAGACGAAGTCATGACCGATGCACCTGTCCTTCATTCGGGGTTAACCGGAGGTCTTAACCGTCTCATGCGCCCGTCCCAATTTCCTCCATCGCCCGATTATTCCGGAGGCGACGGCGGAGAAAATTCTCCTGCAAGCCCTATCAAGAAGACAAAGCATTCCAAGTCTCACAAATCCAAGCCTAGTCGGACAGAGACTCTCAGTGGAGGACTCAAGGCCTTCATGTCAGGCACATCTAAATCGAAGATTTCTAAGAAGCGGAAGCATTCATCGGATAAGGATAAAAAGGATAAGAAGAAGACTCGGCGTCATTCAAGCTCTGATAAGATCCCGAAGTTGATCGAGTACCGACCCAAGTCAAAATCAGGAGACGAGAAAGAAGGAGAGTCCGGTCAGATGATCCTTTACAAGCCGAGATCCGATGTTTTCCTGAGCTTATGCAACAAGGGACCGGAGAGTGAACGGGGTTGCAGTGTAAACAAAGCCCTGAAGAAATATCACCGTGAACGATCTGAATCCGGTACTAGCCTGGGCAAGTCAGTGGAGGAGAAGGAGCTCTGGCGGTCGTTACGGATGCGTCGTAATGATCGTGGGGAGATCATTTTATTCTCGATCGAGCCCTAAGTGTATCGATTGGTCTTAAAAGGGAGAGGGTCGGCGTTTTAGTGGAGGCGGATGCTTTTCTGGGAACTAATGGATGTGATACCTGAGCATGGAATGCTTGAACAAGGTGGATGGCGGACGGTGGGCGGACGGCGGATGGTTTGGGATATGTACCGGTGTCCCGCATCAAAACAATTTTGCTTCTGAGCTGGTCTTGAAGCCTCATCATTGAGGAAGTCGCATCGACGTCGCAAAGTTGGCGGGGGAGGTTCACTGGCTTGTTTTACTACCTGTACACATTTTCTTGAATGTCCCTTTAAATGTTTTCGAATATTATGCCGAGGGCAATGCAGATAATGTGGTGGATAGGGAGGCTGAAGCCAACTAGAGAAGCGTTCTCGATCGCATTTGTAGCATTGTTATCTTCCATATCAATGGATGTTATAAAATATGTTCTTTTTCATATTGCTGATATCGTGATGCTTGCATGCTACTTAAGTACATATGGCATCCTTCCGTCTCTGATGTTCGTGATATGTGTGTTAGGATGTAATATGTAGAACTGCCCCCATCCCCTATCTTATTTTCCATTAGAACGACATTCAACCTATTCCTCTTACGTCTCATCTTCACATCACTAAGCCTACTCCACCGCTACATCTACAGCTCTTACTACTTCGATTACAACACCACACCCCTCTCCCTCCCCTCCCCCCTTCTCTTCTCCTTTCCCTTCGTTTAAACAGCCTGCAAAGGCAGTATATGCTGCACCAAAGCCTCCCGCCGACAAAGCGGACACTCGGGCTTCTCACGCACCCAGTCCCCGATGCAGGACCAGCAGAACACGTGTCCGCACTGCGTCGCTGCCGGGTCCTTCAGCTCCTCCAGACATAACGTGCATTTCCGCTGCTGCCCCCCCTTGATCCATCGCATGCTCTGCGCCTCGGCTAAATCGTACCGTGGCTGCCCCCCGCCCGGCGTGTGTGTTGCGGCTAAGACGTCGATGCGGGTTGTGGGCGAGGCGGAGACGCCCGGGAGGAGGGTGTTGTTTGAGGAGTACGCGTTTTCGTCGAGGGAGACGGTGAGAGCGCCTGTGCTGCGCGCGCGGTCGGTTGGGCTGTTGGTGCCTGGGGATAGAGCGAGGGGGGTGGTGGGGGTGAGTGTGGTTAGGGTCGATTGGATGTGCAGGTACCCCTGGACGGCCATCTGCACGACGAGCAGGACGCCGAGGACTTCGTACCCGGCTCGGTCGGAGGACTCGCCTATTTTCTGCGTGAAGATGTACCGTAGTCCGACGAGACGCTTTGCGAGCTCGTAGTACGACCCGCTGAAGTAGAAGAGGGCTAGACTGGCCGCGTGGACGGGGGCATCGGAGGTTATGGAGGTTAGGTTGGCGAGGAGGTAGGATTGCAGTTTGTGCGACCAGGACCGGGGTCCGTGGGGTTTGGCGGGCAGGCTGTCGTCGTTGGGGCCGAGGCCAAGGTTTTTTTGCAGACGGGCGCGTATCCGGGCGCGGATCTTGGGGAGGAGCCGGGAGACGCCGTAGGGGGCGAGGATGCTCCCTGCGATGTAGGCGGCGCGTTTGGAGAGTGCTGGCAGAGCGCCGGACACGGCTTCTACTTGCACTAGCCCGCAGTACTCTTCGCCTAGCGTGCGGTTGCCGAGGAGGGTGGTTAGGCAGAGGTAGAGCAGGTCGGCGAGGGTGCGCGACTCGGAGGCCCAGGCGTGGGCTGATCGGGCGCCGAGCAGGTGCCGGTGGAGGTCGGATATTTGGTTCGTGAGGAGGCCTTGGAAGTACGCGTCTTTCTGGTGGGCGCGGATTATGTCGGGGGCGAAGGCGAAGGGGTATGGTGAGGCTGATGGTGAGGATGGGAGTGTGCTCGACGTTGTGGTTGGTGGTGCCGAGGTTGATGGGGGAGAGGCGGTAGAGGGTGTTGATGTTGATGGGGAGGGACCGTTGGACGGTGGAGGTGGAGGATCGTTTGCCATTGTTGTTCTAGATTCGTTTGTGATGACTATATTTCAATTTTCATGTCTGTTGAAGGAGTTATTGGTTGGAACAAAGATCTAGATATCTCATTGTATGAGTTGAATTGCTATATGTGATAAAGTTTTTGGAGTTTTAGAGGTGAAGCTTCGAATATGTGGATATCACTACAGTTGCCGTACCTCGGCGATTTGGTCAGCCGTGATTGACTTCCACTAAACAAAGAGCCAGGGGTTTCCCTCTCTTCTGAAGGGCGCTAGCGCAGCAGGGATTCGCGGTACGTAGCCTCGCCAAGGTGACGTCGCCAATCCGCTAATTTCGATAAAATCATTATCTGGCATGTACATATTCATATACGAATATTTGAATATCTTTTATTTTTTATATTTCACAACTTTGAAGAATTATCGTAACTAACTAATTCCAATTCGGCGCTTATTCAATACCACTATTTGTGGTTTATTCTACATATCCCCGTATAAGAGATTGGGGGGAATAATTCTCGATGCTAGTTATACGGACTCAGATCTTCCCGGGCCATGGACGGTGATCCTGCAGTCGAGTCGGAGCTCGACTCCTTCAGCTTGACTTTCCCTTTGCCGTACCGCGTGGCCTTCATTATTGTGTTAGGTTAGTTTTTCTACCTCACTGACTAGCCATGGTTCGAATTGACTTTAGCTTACACCTTCTCTTACCTCTATAACAGCCGTTTGGGCATGGGGCATTAACCTACACTACCTCTACCTCATCGGCATCGATGTGCCTTCTCTGATCCGGTATCCGGGCCGGCCCTCGCCGCACCATCCAACGCACCACCTGTCTACCTACCGACTAGCCACCGTCCTCTCCTCGATCTTCGCCTTCGCCCTTCTCGTCTTCTGGGTCTTCACACACCGCAACCCCGATCTAGTCCTAGCATGGGACTGGCTACCCCTGATGTACCTCGCCGTCCTCCTCGGAATCCTCGTCTTCGCACCATTCTTCAAATCGCTATCGCACGGCGGGCGCACACGCCTACGCTCGACCCTCAAGCGCATCAGCGTAGGCGGGCTCGCCGAGACAAAGGACGGCCGGTTCGGCGACATCCTACTTGCCGATGTGTTAACGAGCTACGCCAAGGTCCTCGCAGACCTATACGTAGCACTATGCATGTTCTTCCGCAGCGAAGGAGGCGGCGCAACCGCGCGTCCCGACCGCAGCTGCGGCGGCACCGTCGTCGTTCCGCTGGTCATGGCGCTGCCCTCGCTGATCCGTCTTCGCCAGTGTCTAATCGAATACTCGCGCGTGCGCCGGGGCCGGCGAACAGAGGCCACGGGCTGGGGCGGCCAGCACCTCGCCAATGCGACGAAGTACTTCACCGCCTTCCCGGTTATCATATTCAGCGCCCTGCAGCGCAACTCGTCCGGTGGCCAGCCGCCTCCGCATCATTACTACCAAGCCTGGATCGTGGCCTGCGCTGTCAACTCGCTGTACAGCTTCTACTGGGACGTGGCTAAGGATTGGGACCTCCTGCTGTTCGACAGCCAGGCGCGGAACTCGCCCGAGCTGAAGGCGTTTGGTCTGCGACGCCGCCTGCATGTTGGGCCACCTGGCTTGTATTACGTAGTTATTGCGATGGACCTGTTTCTACGGTGTACATGGAGTTTGAAGCTAAGCCCGCATCTGGGCCGGATAGCCGATTGGGAAGGGTCGATTTTTGTAATTGAGCTGCTGGAGGTGTTCCGTCGATGGATATGGATCTTCTTCCGCGTCGAGACCGAGTGGATCCGGAATACGCCTGGTAATGGCAATGGTCTGGACGCCGACAACATCCTGCTCCCGGACTACCATAACAATAATATTCAGGGCCCGAAGTACGCGGACGACGACTAGAAGTCGCGGCTTAGTTGAGTGCGTTCTGTTGCTTTAGGGATTATAGAAATGGAAGGGATGGCAGGCAGGGTGAAGTAAGGGGGATGTGGAAATGATACTTCACACCGCGGGAAACGGGATGGAGCAGGTTGGTGAGCGACTGTTCTAAGTATAGGTATCTACGTGTCGGCGTCGCGGTTGCATTGCAGGCGTTTGTTAGAATAGGTACGGCTGTGGAGGTATGAGGTTGGTTACCGCCTCCAATATATGTATAGAGTTGGGATATCCCAACCAAGCATCTATTTAATCATCGAAACGTACATATACACATGCTCATAGATGCTTGAATTAAGTCCTAACAAAACATTATACATTAGACGAATCGTGCTATGCTTTGGCTGTACCTTGACATGCACGGGAATATATAAATTAGAGCAATGATGTCCAACATATGTTCCATTCCAGGCATTGCACATTAAATTTTATTTTGGCAATGAGCTTCTGGAAAATATCAAGTATTAACATGCTTCATCTTGTAACGCATGACTGGTATTTCTCTGTTCCAACCGGTCAGAAGCGCACACGCGATCATGCGATCATGCGAGATCCCCTATATCTATGAAGCAGCCGTTCCGTGGTATCCAGTTCCTCCTGTCCCCGTTTCCCATGCGATGGTGTTATATAAATACAAGTACGCCAGAAGCACCGCGAGCACCTAGGGCTATGCTCTTCCTGTTTATATGTCCAATGCGAGAAGAACCCAACGTAAATTGGTCAGGAGGGAATAACAACAGATGGAAACAACCAAAATGCCGATTATCCTATGCTATAGGAGCCACGTGAACCACGGCCGTTTTACAGTCGTAGGTTGCTTTAGTTTGTTCAAGCAGTAACCCCCGTAGTTACTTTGTACCCGCCCGTCGCATTCGCAGCGACACCCGATTCCGTTATCCATCTCTGGTGACCACGTCCCGCTCCCTAGCAACTGAGACTCGGGTAGCTGGCCACCCGGCGCATTGGCAGGGCATTGGTATAGGTGGTCATGTCGATATCCGAAGTCCTCGAAATGGTGTACTTTACGCGGATCTACGAGCATTGCGACGGCAAGGGAGTGTACCGCGGCGTCACCCCACTATATATGATTGTTAGAACAATTGTTTGTACGTAGTTTAGGTACGTGACCTAGATGGGTTAAAACTACTTACCCGCTCAAAGTAGAACCCGCCCTTCTTGTCTAAGTACTCGAAGAGATCCTGGTACGCCCTCGTTCGGAAAAAGTCCATGTCGGCAATCTCAAAGTTGCTCCAGTAATGGCATAAGCTCCATTCATCGCCATAGGCATCACGGTGCGGAAGCCAGCTCATGAATCGTCGAAATGGGAATGGCATCCACGAAGCCGATACCATAGCCTTCCAGAGGTTATTTGTAGGGATACCCATCATCTCCTTCCAATCCGCGACGGAGCGGAATAGGCCAGGACATGATTTCCCTATTTCCCACAACGCAATCGTAAAGCCATAGACCTTCTTGTGTCGTGCCATCTGAACAAAGGGGTCGTATGAGATCGCGCAGTTGAAATCGACATCGGGTTCGAGTCGCCAGTACCACTTATATTTCTTTAACGCATCGAGCAGGTAGAATTTTCTTCCACGCATGTTAGTTGAAGTTATTCTTCCTTATTGCAACCCTAGATCTGCGACATGCATTACGCAGCGCATACTTACCCCGAATAAAAGCGACACATGTGATGGTATCCTTCTTCACCCGCATGCGGAATCCCCATCTCGCCCTGCTCTTTTATATTCTGTTTCGCTGCATTCGCATCCACGCCCTCGGGAAATGTCCATGTTTCCTGCGGTATGACTTCGAAAGTTGCCAATCCTCGTGACGTCTTATTTAGTACCTCTATGAACTTAGGATCCCACTGGTTGTCATTGAGGAATAAGATAGGATAGTTGAACCACTTGTTGAATTGTCTTTCAATCGAAGTAATTGTTTTATTAGCCTTCTCGAGTTCGTGGTTTCGCGCAAGCATTACTAGGATCGCGTTCTCTCGTTTCGCACTAATGTCGGGCTCTTGACATGATGTAAAAAACGGTGTATCGAGCTCGCTCGCAGGCTTCGGCACGTTATACCGCCATAGATGTAAAATAACCTCGAAGACGAAAGGCGCGGCGACGGAGAGTAAAAGCCATATTGGTAGGCGTCGTGCGGGACGGATAATCCGTCGTAACATGGTAGGGCTGGTGTCCTCGTGCCCTTCTTAGATCATGGTCTGCATGTACGTATTTTGTTTCTTAAATCGAAGAAAAGGGCGGGAAAGGGATATCGATAGCGAGAAAGTTGTAGCGATTGGATTATCGGACTATTGGACTAGGGATTGGAAGATACAAGAGTGAAAAAAGCAAGCCGGTCTCCAATAATAAGACAGTAGTAAAATGCATACAGGCCTTACAAAGCCTGTAAAGGAGTGAATGATTGTTGGAGCCTAGGATGTTTTGTTCTAGTTGATCGTCAGGCTATAGAATCGGGGATAAGCAAGCCTCTGCGGCACGGCAATGAGGCTGAGCCGCAGCAGACTGAGCGGGATGCGACACAATGCGTGGAGAACGGAATTAAAATAGGAGAATCATTCATTTTAATGAACCATGGCCCTTGGCAAAGAACTTTGACACGAAAACACTAAATCCCAATTGTCGGTGAGCAATGACAAAATACGATATATCCATCGCGACGAAGTCGACAGTCTGGATGATAAAAAAATGTTGTTAAGAGGAAGTTCGAATTGAACTTCCCCTTATCTATCGATATCCGTACCCAGCAATTTGAATGCTTGGGTAGCACTTGACTATTAATTTGAAGCATGATCTATCGCGCTGGAGTACTACTGCTAGGTACTAGGTGCAGTAGGCGGTACACATACAGGCTGTAACTGACTTCCACCATAGGATTGGGGTAAACTTTAAAACAGGGACCTGGTAGGGCTGATTCACTCCTACTAGGTACCATATTGATCCAACTTGTCTTTATTAATACGTGCACTTCATAAACAAATATCTGTATGATAACTACATGTAACCTGTTTATATTCGGCCAAGTACCTACTTCCGAATGCATTTATGGTTCCTTGACTCGATGTTTCCAATGCGTAACAGAACTAGGTATTCGTTAAAGCCTAGAAATGATCGGACTAGTCCTACAGCACCTAGAACCATTGCCGGCACTTGTCAACTCATAACGAATGCTAAGCAACCCAAGTGCCGTAGATAGGGCACCTAGCATAATATTTGGGTAAGCATGTCCCTAGAAGAATCATCCTAAAAACAAGCACTATCAGAGCCTTATTTACCGGTAATTCGAAGACTAAGCACAAAGTCATATTATATAGCAATTAGTAGTAATTCGTATCTTATAAAAGTAAACTTCGGATAACACAAAATATTTAATAAGTAAGCTCAATTCCATAGTAAATATCAATTCAATTAGTATTAAAACTTGACTGGCAACACATGTACATATCTAGATACATTTTGACAGTCTAAAAATAAGCTGTAAAGCTTCAAGGATTGACAAGTAGGATTCGAAGCTTGGACCATCCAAAGTATACCCCGCCACGATTCGCTGACATGTACGAGCTCATCTTCCAACCTACAGATGTAACAGATGTAGGCCTTCTCTTACATCAACTCAACCTATTACCTAGTACCTACTACTTGTTATCAACGTCTTTTCTGAACATTAGATCTTGGCTTCGTGTTGGGTTACCATCCAGCCGAAAGAGAGAAATGGAATACGTAAACCAACGCGTAGCCCAGGAGGCTGCCAAAGCCTCCTCAGAGATATAGTATGTTCTCTTATCACCGTGTCACTGCAGTTCCGGCATGTCCGGTTAACATGAAGCTATCTCTAGCACTGGGCTCGTCACGCCTCTCAATGTCATTCTCGCAGTCATCACTCTCTACACGACATACTTGCTCTACAAGCCCTCTCCTCCCGCGACACTTCCGCGCGAACCGCCCGCCGTCGTCTTCCGGGTCTTCACCCCACGCACTCTACTACCTTATAACGGAGAAAACGGCATGCCAGTATTTCTGGCTGTGCGAGGTCGGATTTTCGACGTTACGAGCGGCCGCAACTTCTACGGGCCCGGTGGCCCCTACGAGAACTTTGCCGGTCGCGATGCTAGCCGTGGCCTAGCTTTCCACAGTTTCGCTGAGGATATGCTGACCAAGGACCTCGACGGACCTCTCGACAAGCTTGAAGGGCTCGGTTCTGAGGAGTTTGAGAGCTTGAAAGGTTGGGAAGAGAGGTTTTTGAGCAAGTACATGGTTGTAGGAAAATTGGTCGCACAAGGTGACGCTTAAACTGCGCCTCGACGAGTCTAGTTCAAGGTTTAAGATAGGTGAGACGAATAACGGTCATCTTCTAGAATGTTTGAGATATTGTCAGCATGGTTGGTGCCTTATGAACGATATGGTAAATATGGGATATACAATAGAAGGCATGCTCTTACCAACGTTTTCAACTACACTTCAACTCCTGTCTGATCGCCTTTCTCCCATTAAACCTCTTCGGCTATCGCATTTATAAGTGATTCATTTCAGAACATCCATATATCAGTTGCGATATTTCAAAATAGGTACCAAGTTACCCAATCCACAACAATACATCCATTATGCAATGATACTAATACTAAACACATATATATAGGTATATAAGCATGTTTATCATGATCATTGATCACATTCGCAGTAGAAAGTTCAGGAAGGCGTATTAGTAGAGTTAGTACGACATGCGCCTGTTTTATATCTTCAAGCGAGTTGCACCTGGCAACAGTCTTTATAATGTTCTCCCTCTCGAATCTACCTGCCTAACCCATCATTTCAACTGGTAGCACTTTATAAGTAGGAAGGTACTCATCATCGCTTTCTCATTTCAGGTAAAATGTTTCTTACGTTTGTTAATTCCTCGTCTTCTTTTCTTCAACTCTAATGCGACGCTTGCACTTGCGCGTATCACTAACAGAAATCATACAAACAATCGTCACTACTCAGATGATGCCGGCCACAATGCAATTCATTATTGTTATCTTTTTGTCACTGGTATCCCATATAGTCGCCTTCCAGGCAGAAGCTGCTGGTGTCGATTATTCGACTTCTGCGAACATATCTCAGTACAGTCAACTTATTCCCTTAGCAAATGGGACTACGTTCTCTAAGAACACAACTGGCGATGACCTCGTGAGTCAATCTTAACTCTAGTATATTTGCCTTGATTTCCTACTTACAGTTATCTATTAATACATAATATTGACTATGGAAATCACTAATGCGCAATCTCATAGTATCACGATAACTGGCAATACGAAGGAACCGACGAATGTAAATGGGCCTTAAATTATATCCCCTATGTCAGTTCCGAGTGTACGGAATACTGCGAAGCCGACACCTACGGTTGGGGCTATAGATTCCACCGCCTTAGATTTCACATGTAAGAGATATCAATACATTGATGTACCCCTTACTAATATTATCAACTAAATCAGAAAGCTCTCCGGGAATGGACAAGAACCTGCGAACTGGTGTGCGATGTTCAAGGCGAGAATGATGTACAACTGTGCCGTCGGGGCGCCTGACTTTTTCCATTGCAACTTTGGAAGAGCACCAGAGCTACCTTCTCTCCGCACTTGGGCTGCCGATAGCTCTACTGGCCAGGTTGTGCAGAAGGAGGGCCTCAATCTCAGATTTGACTTCAGTCCCGCATGGAATCCTCGAGATGCAGAGCACGATTGTGTTAGAACAGCTATTCGCGAGGCAACCTGTGGTGGGACCATATTCAGAAACGGTCTCCATTGCATCCCAACAATGTATCTGGCCCCGGATGGCGCTGTAAGTAGAGAACTCTAGTTTCAGGATGTGCCTGGATACCTAACCATTCGCACTATTTATAGACCGAATTTGACGAAGGTTATGTTCCACCGGCCTCGAGATGTCTATTCAACTCTGAAGTGCCCCCTGAAGCCACATAGACGATATCAACAGAATGACGAAATACAAGAGCTTTTATCTTATATCGAAGCAATCCCTTCGTTCCAGGACCGAGTTATATAGGCGCCTACAAGTTCTACCCAAGTATATATAAGTAGGTACCTACCTACCTTACACCAACCACCTACGCTGCCCGTCGTGGTCTGTACAACTATCTTTGAGTTAATAGGGGCTTATGAGTCCATCATTTTCTTACTGCTAATTATATCTAACCTTTTCAGTTTGGCATTTGTCTGTTAATCTCTTAACAGAGAGCAAATCGGTAATAGTTAATCCTAAACATTCTATTCAATGTCAAAGCCACATGCAAAGGTAGCGCTCTGTCAATCATACCAACAGATTATCTCACGCTGCATTCCTCCTTCGTACCTTCCAGGTTCTCGCATATGATAAGTTCACTAGGTGGGCGATTGATTCGAAAACCCGACCGTCAGGATATATTTGTCGGTCAGAATTGAAAATCGTCCATCGGAGTGAGGGTGTTTCTCATTCAATGTCAACTATGGGTATAATAATCTGCTTCCAGAGAATTCTGCCTCTCTTCCCGTCTTGACTGACGCGTTGAATGTAAAGTAGACTCTCTACAAAGTAGGACATCGTCAATGTACACTGACTATGGTAACACTTCATTAAAACTACTATATTTTATCTTCCGCTGGGGTTTTTACACGCTACTATAGTGGACGCTTAAAAGAAAACGGGTAACAAAAACACCTTGGAACAGCGAGTATGTGTTGGATAACTGAGGTCCATCTGGTTTTCTTTTCCTCCTTTACGGCATGCGGCCGTTGTGAATACGCTATGATACGGAATTATGAGATAAATACCTGCCCGCATAAGAATTTCGTACGTATATGATGGAAGGGAAGGGAAATACCCGATCTTGGCATCAGTTTAATTTACCCCTAGATTCTATTCATAAGGAGGTCCCCATCACATAAACATGGTTTTTCATTTACTTAAGTCAATATTTTTACAGGCAGACAATCAAATTTGACTCTATTAATAATTGTGTTGCTATTCTTGAAAATAACTGCTTTCAATATTGTACCGATTAGCAAGATATTGTGTTGGCCGGCAAAAGAATGCTACCTATTAATTGCCTCCATGGATAGCCCTTGAAAATGTGCAACATATTACTCAAAAAATCCATTGTTCTGAGTTGAATACCAAGCTCAAAGAAGTGAAGTCTAAATGATGTTGGAGTAGTAAAATTTAATGTGTAATGCCTCACCCATATTCCAATTGGAGAGGGCAATTAGAATTAGTTTGTTACTCTATCTGAATTCTAGATAGGTATATTAAGTGCCTATTGAGGCATTTAGGCATGCACTACATAACATTTAAACAAAACGTTGTAATTTCAAAGACTATGCTAGCAGCATATTCACGTAATGAATGATAAATTAAACAACAGCAAACAACAGCAAACATGAATAAAGAGAGGATGTGTTCGACTAGTATGTGAAATCAGTCAATCTGTATGTTGTAAAGGGGCATCTTGTCTCCAATGTCTTCACTCTGTACTATCCATCTCTACAGAACGCTTCAAATATAAATACTATATATATTCCTATTGTGCAAGCTTGAAAACTACAACACATACTGACTGACGACGGAGATAGAAAATTCTAACTCAACTATATCCAGTACGTTAACTACAGGTCAACTACCTATATATCAATCATGAAGGTCCTCGCCACAGCCCTCGCCTTGCTTCCATGGGGAATCTACGGGAAGGTCTCTCCCTATATCGACCAAAATGGAAAGGCGGCATGGGATGCCAATGCCAACAAGACGTTCTGTCTACCAGACCAAAACAGCTGCGATGTTAAATACACTTACTTTCTTGATCTCAACCAGTAAGTCAAAGTATACTCACAACCTACAGGCTACCTACCTAAGTTAGTAGGTATGTCTTTTTAAAGGAGAAAAAGCTGATGACTCGACTGATAGTTGCTTCATAAACACGGGCGGAATCATTTATCCAGCGAAGGAAGGGAATTTGGGTTGCAGAAACTGTAAAGATGGAGTGCAGGTATGCGTGTCAAGCCCCCATTCCCCCTCTTTTTAGCTCGTCTTGGGAGCCTAGGGCTCCTGCAACACCCCTTTAACGAAGAAATCGCTGACCCCCATCGTAGTGGGCATCGTTTGAATGTGACTGCGACATCTGGGCTTCCGGCACTAGGAAGTCTATGGGTTTCTTAGGTATAAATCCTATACAAGAAAAGATACTGGGTGCGTTGGCTAATATGTATGATATAGATCCGTCAGCGTCGGCGTTATCTCCGATCCGATGGGACTTCGACAATAAAACCAAAGCCATGGTCCCTAAATGTTATGACACTTTTGCTACTGTGTAAGAACCCATAGTTGTCCAATTATAACTTATCGACTCACATAAGATCTATAGCATCCCTATTACCCATTGATGATATTGCCGAGAGCATCAATGGTGGTTGATAAAATACTACACCTAAGTAGTAGAAAGTAGGAGAAGAGATTTCATTATGTATGGTAACACCAACTGGGTTGGAATTGTCTTGTTCTATCTCGGGCTCTAACGGCTCAGTCTTTAATTCTTAGGATCGTAGGTAGGATATGTAGGCGGTTCAGAATAAATATTGACAGGATCAAAGAATATGGTGTTTAGATAATTCACGTGATTATAATTTATAGATACCTCCTGCCACTTCTTCTTGGAAATAATTGACCAATGACGTCTCTAACCGATCACTTGCTTCGTTCGGCTACTAATCAGAAAGTCCAGTCCTGACGCGGTTAGTTGATAATTGGAACAGTAAGTGGAGCCTTTGACCCCTGTACCCCTGCTCTGATGCCCTGAGTTGTTCATTTCCTGCTAACCAGACTAACCAGACTTATACTCGTAGAAGGCGCACTTTTGATCTCTCCACTTCTCCTCATCTTTTAGCACTTTGCAACTTAATAATTATTATCAGAGGTCGAGATCAAGCACGTTGCTAAATTTCCTAGCTTCTTGATATGGCCACCGGCGAAAACCCCGGGCCAGCTACTGCTGTGGCGCCCACGACGACGTCACCAGAGCCGACAGATCCCACTAACCTGCCGCCAGGCGCGACAGAAGGGCCAATTGAAGCCGACCCTCAAGAAGTAAGCTTAGACAACATAATCTAGCCTAAGACAGTCATAGCTTGCCTATTGAGTTAACTAACGATCACTGGTAAGGAGGAGGAAGAAGAGTTCGACGACGCGGACTCTGCGCTTGGAGATGGCGATAAGTAAGAGATCAAATCATCCTTTGTACATGGGTTCTTATCTAATGAACGATAAAAAGCGCGAGCTCAACTGCATCCTTGACTGAGAGCATCTTGGAGTATCGCACGCTCAATGGCCGCACATTCCATAGCTCTAGGCTTGGATCTGATAATTATTGGGGTCCGAACGATGAACGACAAAATGAAGCTATGGACATGAAGTGAGCCGCAGTTATCCTTCATGAATTACAACCTTCAATTTCTCATACTTTCCTAGCCACCATTTCATGACCCTCTGCTTGGGAGGTAGACTTTTCATGTCGCCTTTAAAACCCGGCATACAAGTAAGCGCTCCAACTTTATGTATTTTTATCACGGATGTCATTAACTGAGAATTTGTAGAAAGTGCTCGATGTTGGTACTGGGACAGGTGATTTGAACTCCCTTTCGAAATCTGACATTATATTAATTGATTAACTAGGCTTATGGGCAATGTAATCTACCTTTTGAGTATTCCGTGGTATTTTGACGACGACTAATGAAGCTTGTAGTGATTTTGCGGATGAGTTCCCTGATTGCGAGGTTATCGGGACGGATCTGTCTCCTATTCAACCCTCATGGTGTCCGCCCAACGTAAAGTTCGAGATTGACGATGCACAACAGCCGTGGACATTTGCGCCTAGCAGCTTTGATTTTATACACCTACGTTATATCGTAGGCGGTATTGCAGATTGGACGGCTTTATTCAAGCAGGCCTATACTGCGCTCAAACCCGGAGGTTGGATTGAGAGCTTTGAACCCGAGGCCGACTATCGTAGCGATGATGGCACCCTGAAACCCGATTCGAACTTTCATATCTGGCGCGACCTATTCTCCGAGGGCGGTAAGAAGTTAGGCGTCTCTTTTACGCTTATTACGGACAACACATTACCGAAAGCTCTTGAAGAAGCCGGTTTCGTGAACATCACAGTTAGAGATATTAAGGTACGTTGTTTAAGTCTACTAGTTGAGGGGCACAATTTCTAACTTTCTTATAGGTCCCAGTGGTACGTATTGAATGCCGTATCGGAATTTTAGGAGTTACCTTTTCGACCGATCTCTGAATTTCCGTGACAAAGAAGAAAGCTGACTTTATGACAGTCGGGTTGGCCAGCCGACCCGAAGTTGAAGGAAATCGGACAATGGTTCCAGTATACCCTTGAGCAAGACCTAGAAGGTAAGCAGAAGCCATTTTTGTATTTGCCTGTCCCTCTTATTAGGCGCTCTAAGCACTGATGCGTAATTCTAGGCTATGTCATGTTCATGTGGACTAAAGTGCTAGGCCGAACACTGGAAGAAATGCACGTATTCCTCGCTGGCTTCCGCAGAGAAATGCGTAACAAATCGATTCATGTATACCTACCTCAGCGGTTAGTATACGCACAAAAGCCAGAAACCGCTTAAACTGGCCGGACTCTCTTGCATCATGATTTATGAAGTTACGTCTTACATTAGCATGCTGGGTATATATTTTGCATTCCCCAAAGGGCATACTGCATACAAACAATGTCTCATGAATTCTATTATCTAGGTACATAACATATAATGATACTTAATTCACTCACTGCATACCGAACATACAAGGCCTCATCTATTTTTACAGCACGACGGTCTCATAACATAACTTACCTTGTCCTTGCACTCAACCCGCAAAAAGCCAGTTCAGGCAAGTTTCACAAGATGGCTTGAGTCCAATTGGCTGAATTGAGCTTTAGAAGCATCAATCATGATCTGTTAAGAGCCATCGGTGGGGACTGCCTAAGAGGTCCCACCGGGGATCCATCAGCTAAAAAGGGGAGCATCGGCTCTAAGAGTCCTAGATACTACCTAGTGAGTGTCTTTTTACTCTCTTTCGATTCATGGCATAACTGAACTGAGGTTTCAATCTCCTTCGGTATCATCTTAAAGGGCACTCCCGAAATTAACCGCCTGACAAACTGCAAAATAGGCCGTATCCATTCCTATCTTCTACATCTCGCAATCTCGCAGATCAAACCTAGCGTTTGCTTTCTTCGAATCCGTCCAGATCAGTCTTACTTAAACCTCCATTCCATGTATCGTTCACAGCCCGAGTCGCCGGACGATAATAGAGTGGCAAACTCCTCCTTGGCCCCCTTTTGGTGCGGGCGTTTCTTCACCTTCAATGGCCACGCCTCGATTATCGTGGGTTTTCTTTTGAATTCCATGCCAGATAACTCGCAAAGCATGTCAAAATGATGGAGCTTCATGTACATGTCGAAGTACTTGTCTACGTCGCGGACCTGTTGAGTTGCGATATCGCTGACAATTATCCCGGCATCGTACGGTCCTGTAGGCGGCTTCGGGTCCATATACTTCCACACCTCCTGAATATCGCGCGAGATCGCCTTCCTTTTCTCGCTGTCGTCGAAAATCTCATCCACTGCGTTGAGGAATAGAGCGACCAGGGTAGCATGACGATTATCAGATGGCTGCTTTAATAGGGGTCCCATATAGAGCAGCGTTTGCCCCATACCTAAATACCCCGCGTCCGTAATATTCGCAACCTAACCACAGTGAAATATTAGTCAACGTTTTGATCTTTTTGATACATATTTGGCATACCTCTATACGGTCGAACATGACTTGTCCGGTGTAGTTTTGCAAGTCCTGCGCGTTGACATTCAGCAGATGGAACTGAATGTTCGAATTTTGAAGCCGACGGTGGAAACGGGTGATGAGATCCTTGAGGAGGAAACTGAGTTTCCCGTAGAGATCGTTCGCGGGAGCATCGCATGGGAATACTTTAATCTTGTCTAGGCGGTAACCGTTGATCGGGTCCGCATCGTCTTTCAGAGGCCAGGACTCCGTATCACGGAAGAGAGTTCTGGAGGGGTAAGCTAATGACATCAAGAGGGGGGGGAGAGAAAAAGGAGCACATGATAGAAGGAAAGGAGAAACCCACGGGTTTGGTATCGTAAACGAATTACGAGGGGCACCGAAGGGGACAAGTATACCGTGCTCTCGAAACTTCTCTGCACTGGCGCGGCCTCCGGGCGGTTGAGCAAAATATCGGCGATGTCTGAAATCCACTCTTTCAGGGGCTAAAGCAACACTTCGGCGAATATCTTGGGCCCTCTCCGCCGTCAGACCGCGAGGAACTTCCAAACTTGCGAGTAATTCGAGCCATTGATTCTTGGCCAACACCAGCCTAAGAGACCTCGAACCGAAAGTCCAAGTCTTCCCCAAGACTGTACCAGACGCTTTTCCCTCTATCTTCTTGCACACTTCTTGAACCAGCTGGCGAATCTTCCCGTTCAGCGTGTCGTAAAGGGACTGGGAAATGAAGGATGAGTACCAGAGATGGATAATGTTATCAGCTGCGACGTTAGCATCGTCTTCTATCAGGGCGAGGAGAAGTATGATGGCGTTCCGACCCACGACGTCGGCGTCTCGATCGTTCAGGAAAACCTTCATATGACTTTTGCATCCGTCAGGGATAGAGGCAAGAGTCATGACGCAATTCCTAATGTCACCAGAAGCTGCAATGTTGCAATGAGTTAACGTACTACTCTCCACAGGTATCGCAATGCTGCAGGGCCTTACCGGCAAAGAGAAGATTAAGATCTCTATTATAGTTGGCGCCCTCATTCCCTGCAAGGTTGAGGACGTCGAATGCGGGCATGTTTCCCCACGGATACTTCTTTTTGAAGTTGAAATGCTGGAGCCGAGGGCCTCCCATGAAAGCGGGCTCGCGATTCTCCGTCTCCCACGCAGGTCGCCAGTTTGGATCTAGTAGCGGGTTCTTTCGACAATCACGTATATGTGTCTTCCAGTGCGCCTTCTGGCAATTCTTGCCGCAGTACTGTGTATATTGTCAGAAACCGTAACTTTTTATCAAATAAATAGGGGATTACTTGCCTTGACCAAATGGCAATAATTGCACTCGAACTTCCCGGCTTGGGTGCATGTAGAACCATCATGACCTGAGTTCGCACATATCAAACTCCCATCTAGCAGCATCGTCGCCATTCTGATTTTCTAACGCAAGTGCATCAATACCTAGATAGCAACCTTGAAATGTCCTGTTGTTTGAATAAGGTATTCGGATGAATAAGATTGATATAAGACCGAAGCAAGAGTTCTATCAGGCAGCAAGTGCTACTACCGCGCGAGGGTTACAGTGCACACATGCCGTGTAACTCTTACGAGGGATGTGGGCATCCATTGATATATTCCCTAGAATGGTAGTCATTGTATGATCTGACAGCTGTGATCAATGCGTGGCAGTCTCGTCCCCGTTTGTCTGACTCGTAGGGGACCTTTTAATTTCCAGTCATTTGTAGAAGCCTCGCGGGAAAAGTGATATATATGCAGAGGGCCGTACCCCCTAAGCCTATCGGGGGACTTTATGATACGTCAAATTTCAATTACCACCTTCGTGACTCACCAGTCGCCTGAAACCGACCACTCGGCAGTCTTTGGGTTAGACAACTTGGCGCTACCAGCCCACAGGTACCCTATTCTTCAATTGTATTTTCGACTGGACTCATGTGAAAGAAACCTTGAAATGGCCACCGATTTATTCAATTAAATCAGCATCGATCAAAAAATTTCACTTACCTGAGAAACGCGAATATGTACCTCCATATAGCTGTGCGATAAAGGTTACAAGCTCTACCAAGTCAACCCAACACCCCTTATTCGCCACGACTATCTAGTACTCTTTACCCCAAGCGAGCCGCCAATTATCCAAACATTTCTGCAAGATCCCGCTTCCGACAATAGCAAAGCCTTGGCCAATAGTCTCGGAATACCTCGCAGTCGTCTGAGTTTCAAAGACAAGACCACTTCGCCCTGCTGAGTCGTTATCGTATTTCTGCTCGAAGAAGTGGAGAAGTTTGATAGGGGGGTTCTTTTGGGGATCTGGCTCGCTTTCGCGTAATCGCCGCACCCACTCGCGCTGAGAGACCGTCTCGAATTCCAGCCCTGCGTCTCGTAGTGCGGGAAGCAGGTCTTCGCTCCAGGAGAAGAGAGACGGGTTTAATACGTGGTAGACTGTTTCGCTACTTTCTGACATGTTGTCTTTTGCGCTGGGGCTGAGCCCGGATAGTTCCAGAATGGCTGCAGCACATTTGTCTACTGGTAACCATGAAGGAGTCTTCGTGAATTCATGTTAGAGAGGTTTTTGAGCAAGTAGACAGGGCGGGAATCTTACCTCATCAAGCGTTGGGAGTGCTCCTACGGTGGTCGCACTTTGAATCATGAGGGGTATCGCCTCAGTTGGGTTCCAGAGAGCCTTATGCGAATCTCCCATCAGTTGACCCGTCCTCAATATTCTTGCATTTATGCCAGTTCTCTTCGCTGCTGCTCGAATGATATATTCTGTCACTAGCTTAGACCTAGCATATCCCATGTTCTGAGCATAGTGTAGATCATTGATGTGCGCTTCGCGGATTACAGCGGGAATAGGGGTGCCCGCAGCGGCAGATATCGACGATACGAAGAAGAAATTTGCCGGTTTCTGGAATGGAACACTTAAACATAGTTTGATTATGTTGTGCACGCCGGCGATATGCGATCGCTCGAAGCTGCTAAGACAAACATTGAAGTTTACCATCCATGCGCTGTGTATAACAGTGGTTAGGCTAGACCGAAGAGTGTCAAGGGTGGAAGAGTCAAGCCCCAGTGACTCCTGGCTGAAATCGCTAGGTAGGCAGACAACTTTCTCCATGATAACTTGGGAGGAGAGACCGCGAGACTCGAGACTCGACGAAACACGAGAGAGGGCATCTTTAGACGTCTTCGCTCGAACTAAACAGTAGACCTTTTTAACCCCGGGTATAGACGCGACTTGGGATAGGATATGCGCTCCCAATGAGCCTGTCGCTCCAGTGAGGAGCTAAAGACAATATATTAGTCAATATGTCCTACAGAGTTGGAATCATGCTAAACTTACTATGACCTCCCCATCAGGCTGTCGCTTTCCAGGGATAAAGAGAGGAAAGTCCGAGTACTTTTCTATGAGATTGGACATCAAAGCTATTTCGTCGGTGTCGGGTAGTTCTTCGCCTATCCTAAGCGAGTAAAGATGCGATGCAAGTTTTCTGGGTGACGGATACTCGAAACAAACATTATTAGACAATATATGATCGCCGATATCAATTTCGCGAATTATTTTCGCTCTCGCGGTTACGGCTTGAAGGCTGTCAGCCCCACATTCGAAGAAGTCCGTCTCTTCAGTTAACCCCTTTACGCCAATCGTACGGGTAAATAGGTCCAACAAGTATGCGACAAGCTCGGGCTGATCTAAAGCTTTTCGCGCTCCATCTCTGGCATCGTCATGTGTCTCAAACCGTGAATACACAGCTTCAATTACCCCCTCGAAGGCTTTGTACGCCGCTGCCCGAATAATAGTTCCCTTGTCTGTACGAGGATAGAGGGTATCACATGGGAGAATCTCTACCATGTCAATTGAAATCTGCCCGAATTTCTCCGCGGCCTCATTTCCAGCGTCGATTACTGGCCGAAGCGTATTTAGAAGATCTTCCTTCCTAACTTGCCTAGCTTTTTCGCTTGGGAATATGAGTAATCCTGGAAATGCCTTGTCCACCCCAAAGATGAGTGCTTCCTCGACAAGTTCATGCTGTCGGAGTCGATGTTCAAAGGGAATCGGCAACACCTTTTCGCCATTGACTAGTGTGACTCTGTCATCAAGGCGCGACATATACTTGAACGCTAGTGGAATCGTGGGATGACGTATGAATATGTCCCTCGTATGGAATGAATTTGGTGGGTCATCTGAATTGGAACTGAGCTTCGTTGGTAAGCCATCAAGGACAACACACTCATATAATCCTTCGCCGAGAGGTTCGAAATGAAGATAAGGCGCAACTTTTGGGAATGGTCGCACATAGTTCCATGCCTTGTCCTCCTTATCTCGGAACGATGTCATAAGTTGGCCCACTTCAGTTCTAACGCCTATTCATTAACATTCGTGCCCTGTCGCATAGGATTAGGTATGCTCACGCTCCGTAATGGCCTACGAGGTAGACTCCGGAATTGACCACTTTGTCTCCTAAATCATCGGGACAGCTGCTTCCGCCGAACAGTACTAATTTACACCGTCCCATTAACTCGATACCATGATCGCTCTCAGAGAGGACCTTAAGTGAGTATGGTACACAGTGAAAGCTCTCTGGATCAAACTGTTCCATGGCGCTAATCAAATTGTCATGGGTCATTGGGAGGCTCGCATCAAAGAGTGCCGTCGTAACGGAGTAGGTAATGCCGCGGAAAAGAGTGCACAGACCATGATTGTGGAATAGGGGTAAAGTTATGAAGGCTCTCATTCCACTGCCAACAGAGTAGTTCGTGAGGCAAGACCGGTGGGTTTGGTATATAGGCTTTGGAAGGCCAGTAGAACCAGAAGAGTGTAGAATAAAGGCGATTTTCTGCGCTTCATTTTCAATTTTGACTGGCCGTTGGAATCGAGGCTTGGCTGGGTCCGCTCTTCCATATATATCCTCTGTTAAAATAGAGAACCGGGTAGCTTCATATCCTTTAGCTATTTTGCTGGTAGTTTCTGCGTAATTTGGTGCGGCGACGATATTGTGACAGTTTGTCTTGTCGAGTAGAGCTATGTATGCTTGTACAGATAACCGTGTTGATAGGAATAGGATGCCAAACCCGATGCGTGTCAAAGCCAATATCGAGATAATGTAATCAAGATTTGACACACCAATGAGCGCCACAATTTCCGACTCATCTTTACCGTTCTATTAACATCGTTAGGGATATTTGACTGGGAGTCCACGGGATGACGTACCTTGGGGACTAAGCCCAATCCCACATACCGTTTTGCCGCTTCATCCGCGAATCCATCTAACTCATTTGCTGTGTAGTAGACGTATTTACCATCTTTCGCAGGATAAGCAAGAAGGGGTTTGAAAGGGAAGGTAGCTGCTCGGTTGACGATCAGATCATTGATGCAATCAATTGCTTCGCTGTCGATTCCGGGACTAAGATCCTGGTTAGAGGTATCTGGTTGAACATGTGTTGTTGCTGCGAGAGACATGGTAAGATACTAGGTTTCCCACGATCGCAGTTATACCAATCTCAAACATAGGCGAATACAAGGCGTAATAATAGGTAAGTTTCCGGAGGGAATGGGTTATATTTTACTCCAGGCGTCTCATGTCGACAGCCTTCTATCATCCTCGGCATATTTGATATCGGGTCGTCCGGACTATGACGACCTTCATGCATACGACGTTAGGGATCTAGATACCGAAGATAGTCTCTGTCCCCACCTCCGCATCGGAGAACTTTACGTCGAGAAACTGGTTTCCCCATTGGAGGCGTTGGGTGGAATCGTAATGCTTCGTTTGTGATCGTAGACCCATGTAGTTTTCGTTGGCCCCTACTGCTTTCCTCTTTCTCTAATACGGATCGAATGGAATTCGTTTTCTCTATCGCAAACAGGTCTAAAGTCACTACTTTATATCCTTTAGTATTTACCTCTCTATAAGAATGGGATTTTGAAGAAAATAGGATAACTAATAAGAATTAAATATGCTTACTGGATACGACCTCTGGAATCTCCACAAATTTCCCCACGGGGAGGGAAATGGGGCAAGACAGCGTTGGTAATTCAATCTTGACGCGAAAACCAACTCCAACTTACGAAGACCAAATTCATTTGTTTATATAATAAATTTTCAACAGAAAAAGCATTTATTGATGGCGTTTCTATCATGGCGTAATTAGGTAATCTTCAAAGTTCTCGATTATGTCAGCCTTTAGATTCAAGTCATAGATTAGCTTAGCTAAGCGTGGGTTCTGAGTAAGTTTTGCTCCCTTTCAGCATACCCTTTGATATTTGGCACCCATTAACTTAGCAGCTGATAATGATGTGAATTCCTAGAATAGGTATTTCACGGAATACAGTTCGAAAGATGTTAACATTACAGTGATAGACTTGACGCTTGAATGTTCCTGTTCCGCTTATATAAGCAACTCATAGTGGCGCCTGCCCAGTGGCAGTTCAAGTTTATGTAATACGTAGGATAGATTGTATTACTAAGTCCGTTCAATCTCAAATTCTGCCTTCTATTTTGCACAGAAGGCATTGGAACAGTGCAATGACTCAGCACATGGGCTGACTAAACTTCCCTTTGATATGCTTATATAAGCATACCTATTCAGGGGTTGAGGATAGAAATATTAAGACAGCATAACTGTACATATATATACAGGTACCTATGATTCAGACATCGCTTTCATGACACTTGTCCATTCCTCCCATGCACCCTCAGGAATCTTCCCTCTCAGTGGCGCTCGTCCTCCTTCTAGGTTGCCTAGGCCAGCAACGCGGTAAATGCCTTCCCGAATTCCCAAGATACCCCATCGGCCGATGAAGTCTTCGGCTCGACTTACCCGATATTGGAGAACCCTAGCTTCTTTAATTGCAGCATCATCGATTGGTCGCTTACTGACAAGCTCAAATAATCGCACCACGGTTTTGGGGAAAAACGAAGCCAGTCCATCGATAACTCCGGCGGCGTTGAAAACAACAATAGGACCAAGCTGTTGGCCGAAACCGCTAAAGACTTGAAACTTCTCGTGATCGATTACTGGCGACGTTGATACCTGAACGTGGTATGATACATTTCCGTGAGACCTGTCTTGTTAATGAAATTCTTTGACTGTTTAGTATGGCTTACTTACATCTTGCATCCAACTATGTTTGGGTGGCTGGCTAGTTTTTCGTATGTTTCAGGGGTTACCGTAAGCCCATTTGTCACTCCCGGATAGTTATAACTAGCGTTGACATTAGCGAGTGCCATAAGCGATAAACCCAAGTAATCAACAAAACTTACATTAAGATGGGAATTGGGCTCTTGTCGGCAACTGTAGTGTACCATTCTATGAGTCCCTGCTGCGAAGCTGCGCCACCAAAATATCCTGGTGCCAGAACCAGACCCCATTGGCACCCAACATCTTTCGAATCCTGCAGCCATTCTAGAGCTTCGTCGACAGCATTTACGAGCACTCCAGCCATTATGGGGTAATCGGGAAACCCGGCATCGTCAAGCCCCTTACGGACCCCGCCGAGTAGACCTCGCCGTTCCGCCCGGCTTAGGTGCACAGCTTCGCCTGTAGATCCGAGAAGAACCAATCCGTGGACTCCATTTTTGGCCAAAAATACGCTGTGTTCCGCTTGTGTCGCGACATCAACCTCGGCCTGATGTGCGCCCGAGATAAGAGGTTTGAAAAACGTCGGCGACGGAACGTAGACGCCAGGGGGTGGGATTCGGGCCATATTGTCTATTTTTTCTGATTTCTATTTTTCCAAAAATATCAAGATATTACTACTAGGAACTAGGAAATACTACACAAAGCCGTTGGATATAAGGAACTACATATCGTTCGGATAGTCTCATCATGAGACCGAGCTCGGGGTCCTAATGAGGGGGGCCGTTAGCTTAGGTGGGGATCGCGACATCGAAGACTGACAACTATACCCCGAGGTTGGGGTAAGTGGGGTCCCGGTCGGTAAATATACCCGAATATTATGGGATTCTTTGGTTTACAAGTTTAGTTACCTCCTAGTATTAAACTAGCTGGCTTCGTAGGAAGGCCAATGTCAAACGTTTACCAAGCATGAGACCTCGCGATAGTAGTGGCTAAGCGCCCTAATCTGTAGCAGTTAACCACTAACTTATAACGGGGACATCCAACTATAAGGCCTAGGGCCTTTACCTACGTATTGTACCAATCAATTGATAACCCCCCTAATCACGCCCCAGGCAATGTCGCGAAAGATGGGCGAAACTTTGACTTTTGTAGGTTTTGGATGAAACATCACGAAGTTCCAAGTTGATGGTTCTTTCCATAGCCGATACAATGAAAATATGTCACATTACAGAAAGGAAGAAGCACCTAGGCAGGTTACCACGGCAGCTACCCGGTTGATATATCCAATCCGATCCAGCGCTGATCGATTAGGAAGTGCCCCATTGTGGGCAAATCTTCCATTGGATAGTGACTCGGCAATTACCCCTAACTCCCTATAGAACCCCTCCCTCCACTATAATGCCTGTGATGTACACAAGCGAGGTTCATAAATGTCAATTTAAGTTTGTTTTCATAGCCAAGTACCAATTTTATTAACTATTTAGTACTCAAACGTTCCTCGGTAGTATCATGGGTAAAATTTCGAAGATAGAATATTTTCGTGTGCCGCCACGATGGTTATTCGTAAAGATCACGGACGAAGAAAACCGTGTCGGTTGGGGAGAAGCCAGTCTTGAAGGACACACTCAAGCCGTGGAAGGATGTCTAGATGCGTGGGCGGAAAAATATGTAGGATTCGAAGCTGAGTGAGTTAATGCATGTGTTTGTATGCGATTCAATCGCTAATAACAATTGAAAGCGATATCGAACATATTTGGCAGCTATCGTATCGCGGGGGCTTTTACAGAGGGGGGCCAGTGCTCATGAGTGCTTTGAGCGGGATTGATATCGCCTTATGGGATTTAAAAGGCACGATGAACTTAAATTTGTTCAGAAAACTCGAAGGGCTAACGTGAATTTAGCTAGGAAACTGAATGTTCCGATCTACCAGCTTTTGGGCGGGAAAGTCCGGGATAAGCTGCGAGTGTACGCATGGATAGGGGGTGACCGCCCAAGCGACGTTGAAGCACAAGCGTATGTATTTCCGACCCTGGATGCTTCAGAATGTCAATTGAGATAAGATAATAGGAACGCCCGTAAGGCACAAGGATTCAATG
Organism: Annulohypoxylon maeteangense; assembly: GCF_022496945.1. NCBI lineage: Eukaryota > Fungi > Ascomycota > Sordariomycetes > Xylariales > Hypoxylaceae > Annulohypoxylon > Annulohypoxylon maeteangense. The sequence goes on along the minus strand of NW_025953248.1, from coordinate 3,098,406 downwards.
CGGTCAAGATGAATGCGACCGAGGACCTGGGGTGGCTCGACTCACCTCGAAAGCTTGACGAGTGCGTGGAACGAGTGAAGACGGTGAAGGCATTAGGACTCGATGCGGGAGTAGACTTCCACGGGCGAGTGCACAAGCCGATGGCAAAACAATTAGTTGCCAAGCTGGAACCTCATGATCCTCTCTTCATCGAAGAGCCCTTGTTAAGCGAGAATATCGACGGCATCAAGGATATCGCTGCTCGCACGCATTTGCCAATCGCTCTTGGTGAGCGCCTCCATAGTAGGTGGGATGTACGTCCTTTCCTGGAATCCGGATGTGTGGATATCTTGCAACCAGATATCAGCCATGTCGGAGGCATATCTGAGATGCGCAAGATTTCTTCAGCTTGTGAGACCTACGATGTTGCACTGGCGCCGCATTGCCCATTAGGTCCGATTGCATTGGCAGCAAACGTGCAAGTTTGTGCGGTCAGTTCGAATTTCGTGATCCAGGAGATGAGTCTTGGCATTCATTACAATGTCGGCGGCCAAGACCTGACGAGTTACACGACCAATCCGGAAGTCTGGAAAGTTACAGATGGGTATATCGACTTAATGGGCGGGCCTGGCCTAGGGATCGAAATTGACGAGGCGCAAGTCCGGACTTTATCAAAAGATGCGAAGGCGTGGGTGAGCCCGAATTTCTTCGGCCCGGGGAACGAATTAAGAGAGTGGTAGTCTCAATAACTGTTGTGCGCTGAATCTGCTCAGAAACAGATAGCCTCGGGGATGGTGGCAATCATGGATAGATGTGCAATAAGGCATGTAAGCTACTAGGTACCTACCTACCTAGTATCTTTGACCACCTGGGCAAGGAGATGGGAATCTCGTTAAAGCACTTGAAAGATATGTACCGATACCTACTAGGTCGTTACCTACATGACCGCCCGTACCTTATCTTCTTGTTTAGATTTCTACCTGTCTCTCATGATCTCCTCAACCAGAGTTCACGAATGCGTGCATTGCCTCCGCCTTGTGAGCTTCCATGTCTAATCCGAGAATGAAGCTATACCTAGAAGCAAAGATTTCTCTCAGCTTGTCGGGATCTAGGCCGGCCCCAGGGTTTCTTCCGCAGTATACTCCCGCCATCTCTCGGCTCGAGTCAATGACTCTCTGACATCTAGGTCTTCTTATCTCATCATATGCTTTGAACGCTGCCGGTACGTCTCTGGAAGAAGTGACCTTGCTGAATAGAGTACCTAGGACCATGGCATCCTCGATAGCTAGACCAGCGCCAGCCCCTTGCCACTATATTATAAGAGTCAAAGGCTGCGCATCAAGATATAGCCTTCGGGGGTATGAGGCGTGTTGCAGAGCAGGAGCTATTTGAGCATGTGGAAAATATTGAAAAGGGGGCGATGATGAATTTCTGGTAACTTACAGGGGTTGTTGCATGAGCTGCGTCTCCGACAACACATACATAGCCATTGGCGTATGTTTTAGTCGACCTATGCTCCCATTGAGAGTATCCTTGCGGATTATCTTGGTCAAGCATGAGCTAGGATTCCATCAGTACATCGAAAACTAGAAGTAGGACCACGCAAAGCGATCTTTGAGAGGAGTTACCTCTATCATTCCCTTTGCAATTGGTCCATCGAACCATCTATCCAATGTTTGGTCCAGGAACTCCTTGGTAAGTGGTCTTTTTCGATCTTTAGGGGGCTCAGGTTCAATGGCAGAGATAATCACCTGAACCATAGCTCCGTTCTCAAGAACATTATGCAACAAAAAGGCGCCATCTCCTACCCAAGACCATTGCCGATCGGTTTCGAAATATTTCTCACCAAGAACCTTTTTTGCTTTCTCGAATGGTACTAAGTTTCTACTATCCCAATATCCAGCAGGAGACGGGGCGCATTCTTCCGCAGCATCCTGTAGTACGTGATGGCGAACGATACTAAATATTCCATCCGCGCCGATGACAGCGTCGAAACACTCGATAGTCCCATCCTCGAACCCCAACTCGACTCTTCCATCTCTATTTGGATTTATCGATTTTAGTTTCTTGTTGGCGTGGAGAATCTCTTTAGGCAAGAGATGTAAGAGCTCGCGTAGGAGCGAAGCACGATGGAGCACGACACCGAGACCCGAGCTTGCTGCGATGTCGTAGATAATTGTACCCGCCGCCGGTCCCGAACCCTAAGGGCGGATCTCAGAATCGCACCAAAGAAACACGAATGACCGAAGCAAACTTACTAGCGCAGTCCGAGTAGAGTTCATGTCTACAGCTCCGGCTTTCGCTAAGAATTCTCTTATGGATGGGATTATCTGACGAAGGGCATTTTGCGCATTCACGGATAACCCAACAGCTGCACCCCGCTCCGAGAACTCGTGAGAAGCTTCGAATAGTTCGATGTCGAGATGGGAATGGACGATGAGGGCGTTTGCTAGTGTCGCACCGGCCAATCCACCTCCGACGATACCCACGCGAATTCGGTCCGGCGGTTTGTTTGCCATGGTGATACTTAAAGAACAACAATTGTACGAGTCTGTATCCCGCAATTTACAAGACAAACTAGAACAATCTTAAGTTCTTTGATCAGAGACAAGATTCGTTGATATTGGAGCTTACCACGGGAATTATTTAAAAACATCGCAACGAAGGAAGAGGGGAGTTTAAACGAGCACACCAATCATCTCACGTGGCATGGAGGCATAGTTACACATCCATGGATACTGTACCATTCGATTCCTAGGTAGGTAGGTAGCCAATGCCAACTTGAATCTGCGGGTTCGATTCTATCTTCCTCTAACCCCACTGCCCCCCAGATATCTACATAACATAAGTAGAAATGAGTTTCGAACGGCAACGTCCATAAACACCACGGGAAAGAGGTAGAATACCATCTATGAAACCCTTGTATCCTTGTAAGGAACACTACAGCACACATCTTCACAGGGTTATTGGAAGAGACTGATGTGGGGTATCATGACTTCTTTAGTCACCAGGTAATATATTCTAACTTTAGGAAGTTTTGGTATGAATGCGAATAAGTTACAAGAAATCTTAATATAATCCCGAACCATTGAGGTGGGATCTCCTACAGACGAATATATATCTAAGTAGGTAATGATCTAGACTGGCGGATCCCAGTTCAACTCGTGGGTATGGTCAGTCACACAGAATGGCAGTATCACTGATATTCTAATCAACTCATGCATAGAAGACTAAATGGATGCTAGCGTAGAATATGCTGTACCTAGGTAGGTATGCAGTTGTTCTTGCACACCACTTGTGACGAGGAGTAGTCATTCAGTAGAGGCCACACAAACATGATCACCGAGAAAGATCTCTACGATCGGTCGCGCCGGCTAGTATGTCTTCGGATAACCGCAGCGAAACGTGTGCACTACCTCGCTAAGTACCTGCCAATGATCAGAAATACATACCGCGCTCACCTTCTTATCGACGAGCTCGTCTCTCATTTAAACATCCAAAGAGCCATGACTCTTCAAAATGCCATTTCCAGATACCATTCCTCCGGCCGCAGAGGTAACTTTACAAAGCTATGTCGATCACATTGAAATATTACTGCAGGCCTATATATATTATTTCTGCTGGCGTTATCCTGTCACTTTTGGACATCATCTCAGTGTTACTTCGGGTTTGGACTCGGAAAAAGCAGCGGCAACGTTTACTAGCTGACGATTGGCTTATGATACCTGCTTCGGTACCTATTCGTTCCCTGTAATTTTTTGATACAGTTAAGCTGACAGATACCTTAGCTGCTCACAACCATAATTGGTGGCTGTTTAGTTTACGGTGTCTCGCAAGAGGCCTTCGGATACCCTACGAAGATCGATCAAAACTTGACTGGGAACCCCCTTGAAATTAGTAGCGAGCAGCTTTCCACGGCCTTCAAGGTAGGTACGCGCTGAAAGAAGGTATCTTTAGGGGGTTAAAGACGGCTAACGACATTGTTCCTATGGTATTAGATCGAGTTTCTTGTCATTTGCATGATTCCGCTAACCTTGGGATGTACTAAGGCATCCTTCCTACTGTTTTATAGGAGAATATTCTCGATCGATCAAACAGTCGATAGGTTCCTTATCTGGTTTATTGTGTTGGTAAGCCTATGGACGGTAGGGTTTTTGTTCACGACGGTGTTCGAGTGCGGCCTAGACTTCTGGGTCCTTTGGGGCACCAATTCGAGCGCTAAGAACATAACATCACACTGTGTAAACACCCAGTATATGTCTCTTATATTCGGAGTGACAGACTTCATCACGGACGTTGTTATAATTGGTATCCCTATTCCCTTAGTAAGTTTTAAGGCACTCGATTGAGACTTACCACGATACGTGTTAATACAAACACCTAGATTTGGCGTTTGAGCTTGTCAGTGAGCAAGAAGATCGCAATTATTAGTGTATTCCTCTTAGGGGGGGTGTAAGTCAACCCTTTGGGTATTGATATAACTACCACTAATATGCGGCAGGACAATTGGAGCATCGTTGGCACGCCTCCTTGTGATAACTAGGGATGTTCACGCAGACGTGACATATAATCCTTACGAAGATCAAATTTGTAAGTTCTCTCGTACTCACGCAATAGTTATGCGTTGCTAATTTTCCTGTTTTAGTGGTGATAACGGAGTATCTCTACTGGGGGATGATTGAATGCAGCATTGGGGTATTCGCCGCCTGCTTGCCAACTTTACGGTACTTGGTTCATAAATTGTCAATACGAACGGTCATCGACAGCACCAGGAGCCTATTCGGCTCGTTTCCATCAGCGCTGCATTACGGTAACAACAGCCAGGAAAATATTTATGCGAATCATTCAGGTAATAGCTCCAGCTATACAAAAACACAAAACAGGCAGAGATTTGCCAACTTACGTACCTATACACGGGCAAATGATGCTTCAGGGGTAACACCCTTACCTAGAACCGAGAGTCATCCTTTGAGATATTATCAAAAGGGGGAAATATAAATAAATCATCTTTTTATTATGACATGGAAACGGGTAATGGTAATATTTAATGACTCAATACCAAAGAATTCTTTGTTATTGAGTCCGAAAGAGAGGGAGGAGGGGGTAGGCCGGGTAGGCTTATTAGAAAATACCAGTTAAATACATAAATAATAAATATTCTTATAGGAGGGTTTAATTCTAACCTCTTTTTTCCTTATCAATGTCTTATCAGCTAATGCCCATGTACATTACTCCTAGAAAACTCTCAACCCGTTTAGCTGAACTGTTGAACAATACTACCACACTCAGCCAAGCACGGCTCTTTCATAATTACCAGCCTACCGGCGCAAGCGTCATCCACTCGAAAATTGGAACGAACGGACACGATTGGGTATATGGTAGACCGTGTTTATACATGGCTTGATGACACTTCTGGATTCTACGGGTTACTCCTTGAGGAAATTTCGAGAAGAAGATACCAAGAACCGGACAAAAAATCAATACGCTTTCTCACGACATGCAATTGGAAGGCCAGCGGGTGCACGAGTCGAATAAGAGAATCAGTTATCGAAATACTGGAATATAAGGTCAATTACACTGTGGGGAAGTTACGGCCCAATCCGTCGAATATAAAAGAGGATCCATGGCTACAGGAAAAATATCAGGAAACTTGGAGGAAGAAACTGCAGCAGAGAAAGGGCGTGGTTCAACCATATAATCGTAACAGCTTCGGGTCAACACGATATAATTTCGAACTGCTCAATAACACGAAACTGCATCGATCGATAGGCCTGCTGCTGGAAGCCGAGCGCCTAAAGATATGGAAGCACACGTTGAAAGCACAGGATCTTTACAATTGGGTAAGTAATACTCCTACACCCAAATCAACATTAGAAAATAATCCACGAGATTCCAGATCAAACATAGGGCAAACCTGTATAGATGGAGTGTGATCGACACGAAGGGCTATCCAAAGACCGCATTCAACCCTTCGAAGTCCACATCCCAACCTTCGACCAGGTCGAGTATACTTAAGCCTTCGTGTACGTCTTGGTCAACGCCTATGAATACACCCAGAGTCCCGTTCGTCACGGTCACCCACCGGTCCGATAAACCCTACAAGCTCAAACCCTACAAGCCTGTAATACCAATGCCCCCTACGCCGCACGAATAATTAGTGTGTGTACTTCTTCTATAACCATCACCACTTCGCCGTCACTCAATATCAAGGGTGGGTTGGTTGATATAATGCATTGTTTAACATTGTATCTCTCCTGGCCGTATTCATGTGCTGTTAGTGTCTAATTTATTTGCCATGCAACCTCTTACATCTTGATAGGGTGAGATACCAATCTTTCCTACCTAGATGATGATTCCACAAGCCTTCGATATGTCCCATAATCTCGGGAGTGGGTGGGAGTCACTCGTTGCCTAGATAAGCTAATGGGAACCTTGAAGAGTTATCATGATCATTATAAAGCTTCGCAAAGATCATTTATGTATTAGAGATCTGCTGAGTTATTACCTGGGCATTTAACGTTGATATGGATACCTTGAATATGACGTTCAAAAGGTTTCTAACTCATTGAGGCTCAAGTCAGATTTGAGGTGTGGAGACTAAGCAATATTTGGCTAGCCTGGCGGTTACATGTTGTGAAATCCGTTAATTACCTAGTAGACGCTGTATAGATGAGAGCAGTTAAAAATACGAAAACAACACTCCCAAACAACCAACCAAGATACATACTTTGACTGTTACGTATTAGACGATAATGTGTTTTGAAGTGCAACGCTGGAAGTTGTGGGTGAGTGGTGAGGGTAATTGAGGTAATTGAAGTAATTGAGAGAAATAATTGTGCCCGCCATATTAAAAGTTCAAGGTTGAACGGAAAAAGCATTGACCAGGCCGATTGGATCTTGGTCGTCGGAACCTTTCGGGGTTAGCTTAGATACCTGGTCCGTGCACGTTTTTCCTTCTTCCCCTTCGCTTTCCGGGCGCCTCAGCACTCCTCTCGAAAAAGTCTCCATTTTCAAACCACATCAAAATACCCATTCCTCCTCCTCAATCTCCTCTCCTCCCAATTGCAATTTTTAATTGCAATTGATTTTCCTTTTACCTCTGGAGGATTAGATATCCCTCTCTAATAATGTTTCGCAACGCCCTCAGACAGTCCACGCGCGCCGTGAGCGCAATTTCTGCCTCGGGCAGAGTCGTTGCGGTACGTTTTAACCTTGATACTCCGATTTCATCCCAATTCCATCGGCGAGGGTGTGCGATCGGTGTTGAAGTATTTTCGAGGCATTTATAAAGCTCAATTGAAGCTTTTTATCCTGATTTAAAGAGAATCTTGAAGCTTGCAGAGCTTGGATGGTAGAGCTGCGGCTACTTGGTCACTTACCGTTGACAATTTCGGACTATCGGCTAACTGGGGTTTTTTTTCTTAGACACGAAATGCCGCACCCGCCGTCTTCAACGTCCAGGCCCGATCCTACGCCGAAGCGAAAGCCACACCCACCGAGGTCTCTTCCATTCTTGAGCAGAGAATTCGTGGTGTATCGGAAGAATCCAGCTTAGCTGAGACTGGCCGTGTTCTTTCTGTCGGGTATGTGTGGAGCCAAGAAAGCGAGATTTTTCAAAATGCAGCCATCTATTCCTACGACACAATTTGTTGTTCGGTCTCTTGCAAACGTGAACAATTCCTCGGAATTTCATTTCTACCGCAAATATCGCATTCATATAATAAATCTCCAGACAATTGAATTACTTTTACTAATTTTAAATCTGTAGTGATGGTATCGCGCGTGTGCACGGTATGGCCAACGTCCAGGCCGAAGAGCTCGTCGAGTAGGTGCATAAATCTCCACAAGCTGCGGAGTACGTCATTAATCGCGATGCAGGTTCGCTTCCGGTGTGAAGGGAATGTGCATGAACTTGGAAGCTGGACAAGTTGGTGTTGTGCTGTTCGGTTCTGACCGTTTGGTCAAGGAGGGCGAGACCGTTAAGCGTACCGGAGAAATCGTGAGTTTGGGTTTACTCTAATATTTAAGCTTAAACCGATCAGCGCCACTAATCATTGTTAGGTCGATGTCCCCGTCGGCCCTGAACTGCTCGGCCGTGTTATCGATGCTCTTGGTAACCCCATCGACGGCAAGGGTCCTATCAACGCCAAGGAGAAGCGCCGAGCTCAGCTTAAGGCTCCTGGTATCTTGCCCCGACAATCCGTCAGAGAGCCCGTGCAGACCGGTCTCAAGTCCGTCGACGCTATGGTTCCCATCGGTCGTGGCCAGCGTGAGTTGATCATCGGCGATCGTCAGACCGGAAAGACTGCCGTCGCTCTCGATGCCATGCTTAACCAAAAACGATGGAATGACGGCAAGGACGAGTCCAAGAAGCTATACTGCATTTACGTTGCTGTTGGTCAGAAGCGATCTACCGTCGCCCAGCTCGTCAAGACTCTCGAGGAGAACGACGCCATGAAATACTCCATCGTTGTTGCTGCCACCGCGTCCGAGGCCGCCCCTATGCAGTACATCGCTCCCTTTACCGGTAAGTCTTCTACTCCCTTTTACTTTGCCCTCTACATTTGCCATTCTTTCCCTCCTTCTACATGTCCGCATACATGTGGCATCATATCCGGGACCTGTTTTCTCTTCTAGACATGGGCAGGTCACACCTGTTATAGATGCGATATACAGACTCGCGTACTTGTTCTCGGGAACCTCCCCGGACATATACCGGACCTCTTTTTTATTTGTCATTTCGCTTCACAACTTCAAGATTTTCCTTCGTACATACTGATCATACGATGATTATAGCGAGTTCCGCGGGTGAATATTTCCGTGACAACGGAAAGCACGCCCTTGTGATCTTCGACGATCTCTCGAAGCAAGCTGTCGCTTACCGTCAAATGTCCCTTCTTTTGCGTCGTCCCCCCGGACGTGAGGCTTACCCCGGTGATGTTTTCTACCTCCACTCTCGTCTGTTGGAGCGTGCTGCGAAGATGAACAACAAGCTCGGCGGTGGTTCCATGACTGCCCTGCCCATCATCGAGACCCAGGGTGGTGATGTGTCTGCTTACATTCCTACCAACGTCATTTCCATTACCGACGGCCAAATCTTCTTGGAGGCTGAACTATTCTACAAGGGTATTCGACCTGCCATCAACGTCGGTCTTTCCGTGTCTCGTGTCGGTTCCGCTGCTCAGCTTAAGGCCATGAAGCAAGTCGCTGGTTCGCTCAAGCTTTTCTTGGCCCAGTACCGTGAAGTTGCCGCTTTCGCCCAGTTCGGTTCCGATTTGGATGCCGCCACCAAGCAGACCCTCAACCGTGGTGAACGCGTAAGTATTGACTCGTTCGGTTGAATATGAATATGTACTAAATAAGCTATCTACAGTTGACCGAGCTTCTCAAGCAGAAGCAATACTCTCCTATGGCTGTCAACGAGATGGTTCCCCTAATCTTCGCCGGTGTCAACGGTTTCCTCGACCAAGTCCCCGTCAACAAGATTCTGCAATGGGAGTCAGACTTCCTAGCTCACCTGAAGACGAACGAGTCTGATCTGCTCGCTACGATCGACAAGGAGGGTGCGCTCAGCAAGGATCTTGAGCAAAGGTTGCGGGATATTGTCTCCAACTTCACCAAGAGCTTCATCTCCTAAACGCATCACAAAAGGCATCAAACGGGGGGACTGTTTATACCTTAAGGGCCTATGATGGTAGATCATATTTTGTTTAGAGAGGTACATGGCGGTAAGGGTGCTGATTAGTGAGGAGAACGACGGGTTTGAGACGGAAGCACTCCAATTCTGACCCTTGTAAAATAGAGCCCAAAACTCAAGAGCACTCGATTCTTTTTGTCCATATTGTGTAGTAGCTCCGTCTTATCGTGTAAATGCGTGCCGTAATTTTACCATGAGGTAGGATTAAGATTTGAAGGAGCAATCGGCTACGTTATTGGATGTGTGTTTTTGATGACATCATATTCAATATATCGAACGACTTTCAACAATTCTCCAACCTATATCCAAATCAACCATAAACGTACTACCTTTCAACTTCTTGTCGTTTAAGCTACCTCCTAGATATCCAATTTCAATCCTCAATCATAACCATTAATTCTTACTGTCCCTGTGTGAATTGTCATAGCTCCATCCCACCTCATTATTCGCTTCCGTTACCCCGCGATCTGACCGGGATCTCGCATAATTCCGATCTTCGAGTAGTTTTTTTTTCACCCTACGAAAGAGGGGAGACATGAGCTCCGACGTCGCCGACATGTTGTCGCCGGCTACGAGGGAAATACTGGGTAAGGTACGGCAGATCGTGCCGCCTATGCTGGAGAAGTTTCATAAAGGTGCGTCTTTTTCTTTGCCCTTTCTCTAGATTCCACGCAGGTCGAGATAGTAGTGGGAGCTAGGTCGAGCCCGGGAGCTTTAGGGAACAGGCAAGAGGCTGATTGAATACGACATTCCAGGTCAATTGGGCCGCGTGGCTGTTATCGGAGGCAGCGAGGACTACACTGGCGCCCCGTACTTCTCGGCGATGGCGAGCGCGCGGCTGGGCTGCGATATGGTGCGTTGTCCATGCCTACCTGCAAATACCCAGTTCCACTACGCGATGTCCAACTAGCTAGCTCTATCACGAGCTATGCGTTCTACTCAACTCTACCTAGTACCCTCCACATCCAGTCATAAGCTACTGGACATCAAGCAATAACAAGACTAACACTCGCTCTACCCTCACAGTCCCACGTAATCTGCACCCCCGCCGCCGCCGCGGTCATCAAGACCTACAGCCCGAACCTCATGGTGCACCCACTAATGCGGCAATCGCCCTCGCCGCACCACCAACATTCCTCACCTAATTCCCCATACGACTCCGACCCCGTGCATATATCCGGGAAGATCATTGATTTACTCCCTCGTCTGCACGTCCTTGTCGTCGGACCGGGCCTCGGTCGCGATCCGCTGATGCAGGAGACCTGCGCACGGGTTCTGGCCGCGGCGCGCGAGCGGAAGATGCCTGTGGTTCTGGACGCGGATGCGCTGGCGCTGGTGACGAAGGCGCCGGAGCTGGTGCATGGGTGGCGGGAGGTCGTGCTCACGCCGAACGTAGTCGAGTTTGCGCGGCTGTGGAAGGGGGTTAAGGGCTCAGGAGACGACGGTTCCGAGGGCTCGGACCCCTCGCATAAAGTGCAGGCTTTGTCGCGGGCGTTGGGCGGGGTGACGATTGTGCAGAAGGGCGGGAGGGATCTGGTATCGAATGGGGAGGTGACGATGACGGTGGATGTGGAGGGTGGGCTGAAGAGGAGCGGCGGACAGGGCGATACCCTGACGGGGAGTATTGCGACGATGTTGGCGTGGCGGAAGGCTTACCTGGATGAGATCTGGGACCACGACGGGAAGCTCGGGGAGGAGGAGACGCTGGGGTTGGCGGCGTTTGGGGGTGCGGCTATTACGAGGGTGAGTTCGATGGGAGATGTAAGGGCGCGCTTGCTAACCCGTGTTATAGGAGTGTTCGCGCCTCGCGTTTGAGAAGAGGGGGAGGAGTTTGCAGGCTAGTGATCTTACGGACGAGGTCTATACCGCGTTTTTGAACTTGATAGGCGAAGTTACTGGGAAGCAAGGGTGAGTATGTTCCGATTGTACGTGGTAAGGTTTGTGATGTATCATAGTATTGACGAGCTACAGTTAATAGAGCGGGTTTTAGTCACAGTATAGCGACCCACCCTAAGTTGTGAGGGAAAATCCAGTGTGGGCGGGTTCATAATTACGAGGTCATTCTACAGAGTACTCGATTGAGTCTACATGATTATCTGTTATTTAGCTGCTATGGCTTCATGAGCTCATTTAATGAGGCGCACGAGAAATCAACTTGTACCTGAATTTTTCTCAGCTGAAAAACCAATGACGAGAGGCGATTATGAATTCAATAGTCTTTGCTTGCCGTGCAGATCGGCGACGAGTCGTACACGTTAAAGAATGCCGTGTAATCTCACATGCATCATAGCGGATTATCAATAGAACGATTCGCAAAACGGCGTTGCAGAATTGGAATTCTCCAATACGCGAGCGTGAAATCGAAAGACAACCAAATGCTTAATCTAAGTTAGAGGCGACAGCGAAATATGTGCATAGCCATGGCGTATATCGTTACCTTAATTGGGGCCTCTGTGACCTTCCTCATGAGTGTGTGTTGTTAAATAGATGAATGTTTATTAATGAGACTGGTGCTCGCCGCTCGTAGCACTAGATTCAGAAGGTCGAGTTGAGCCATGTAGAGTCATGCCGTGTAATACAGGCTGCTGTGCTTGCGTACAGTTGTGACGGCTTCAAGTTTCGGAGATTGGTTGATTTCCACACGTTCCTGCTGTGAGTTGAGAAAACAACCCTATTCGGAGGAATTTCCACAAGCGTTGTGTTCTCTCTCGATTCGACAAATACTGCATAGAGATTGAGAAGTGGTTCGCTAGAGCAGAGTGGGCTTTGCGGAGAATTGACCCCTTTACGTGATCCGGGTTATTCGGATAGAATCTGGGGTATGAGGGTTCGATAATGGGTCGATCTCAAGGCTAAAGGAGGAACATCCGAGATCAAAGCCATCAAAACCAGAACGGTGCCGTCCAATCGATGTCGAAGATCGAGCACCTCGGCACCACTGTCACGGAATATTGCATTGGCGGCGAAAGCAGCCGAACAGGGGCACGTCAGAGCTAGAAATCTCTCGGATCTGAACCTTTCGGGCGCAACCGTAAAAGAGTTCAGTGGCCGGGCCCTGTCGCTTCTATTCGAGACTCATTGGTCCTCGAGAAGCAGGCTACCGTGCACCGAGACATATAACCCGGAGGTGTACGACGCGAGCTGGCGAGGAAGATATGAGCCTCTTTCCCTTCAAGCGTGATGCCATATCCGCCACGGCATATTTAGGAAAGCCGCCTCAGCACTAGTCAACGCCGCCCCTCTCATACGAGCCACGAAGTCAGCCGGTTTATTTAACTATCTGAGAGAGGTGAGATCTAATTGGGGCAATTTAGTTCACGGCAAAGCCCTTTAACTTAAATAGACTGGATGCAACCCACCGAAGCAATATGTAGAACGCCAGGGCGTTCAGAAACGGTGCCGAAGCTCACGGAGGCTGATGGACGCGTCGCAATATGCAGGATGGGCTAGATCTGTAGCGTCGACGGAGGAGAATGGAGATCTGGAAAGTTATGAATAGCAGGCCTCCGGACACAGGATGACGCACTCCGCCGAAGACAATATGCTAACTCTCATGAACTAGAAGGATCCGTCCAAATAAGCAATTCTAGTAGTTCATGCGGTAATGCAAATCTTCGTAATCAGATTATGCGGCTAGTCCTCAGAGACAGCGATATCCATTCCCGATGAGGCAGTAGACCCTAGGCTATTGTGAACTTGCCTTAGTGCATGCAGTTTGGTAGAGGGTCGTAGCAAGACTGGGCGTAATTGGGCAATATAGACCCCTATAAAATTATAGCTGACAGATCATAAACATCAGCTCATATAGACCCGATAGACTGGGACGTATATATGCCAAGATCAGATCTTGACAAATCTCGAGGGGTGACGGATGCTATGCTATTGCAGAGTGACATGTTATTGCAGATTACCTCGTTTAGGTATATCGTGTCCCGATAGGATATGATAGGATATCGGGGGAAGGGGGGACGCCTAGAATGGCGTCTGTATCCTTCCGACCCAAGGCTCGGGGCTTAATTGCTCTTCCTATAGTTTGCGTCGTCTTTGTGATGGAAGCGGCATATTGCGGTGCTGGGAAGCACGACCTATCCGCCTACGCATACGCGGTATTTACTTACTAGGCTGGCAGGATATCATAGATGTCCTTCAGAGTCTCTTTGCCCTCTGACATACCTACCTACCTAGGTACTCAGCTAGGCGTATTCGACTAGAAGTATTTTTGTTTTTTTCTTTTCAGGCCAATGGAAATACAACTCGCGAACTCCGAAGCGAAGCTGAATTTGAAAAAGAACAAAAAAGAAAAGAGGAGGGGCATGTCGATATCCGAAGGCTGTAGATCGGGAGAGAGACGAGGAAGTGGATCTTCATTATTGAGACAGTAACTTGAAAATGGACGTTTTACTCCGAAGAGTTACAAATAATGTTTCCACAGCTCAATTAGCACAATAGATAACTCAATATTTGATGTCCAAAGGAAGATAGAAGTGTGAGGATTCGTTCAACGTTGGAATTGCAATTCTTCGTGATACTTGAAGAGAGTAAAAGTTGATTACCTACATCGGTAGCACCTGTAAATTGCAAATTTGTAGCTCATGTTGAATGTTACTGCCGTCGAAAATGTACCTAGTCAATTGCACTAATGATTGAACTAGGTTTAGCGTGTTTCAACGCCAAGATTGGGGGTTTCCACCAGCCCAAATAGGGACATTGTATTGTACCTGTATTTGTCCAACTTCAACCCCACGCTTTAAGGAGACAATCATCTATTGCTTTTACACAACCGACGACGTTGTAAGCTCCCTTGCGCCCCTTACGCCAGTAGACCTACCGACATTTCCGCCCGATACCCCTAAACCATCGAGAGGGAGTGATCTTACTTCTCAAGTGGGACGACGGGAGCAGCCACCGCTTGTAATACGCTACAGCAGCCGAGGCTTTGTAGCTTCGATATGGCATTCTCGGTAGCGTACCGAGCTTCGAGTCTTTCATTTTTCAAATAAGGGATAAGAGGCCGGTCGGTTTCTTAGCTTCTACAGTAGTATCCATCTGGCTATTGTTCCTATCGTATCCATTGTGTCTTACACAACCTACTATGCTAATGCTGCTGTGGGGAAGGTTAAAAGACTTTCCAATGGCCAAAGTCAATAGAGGCCAAAAGCCGTTGTGGGCGATCCAAACCCCAATCCTGGGACTCGGGTACCGTAACTGCCGCATCGCACCCAGCAGACCCAGTTAGAAAGCGCTATGTGCCCAATAGACCTGTTCTATTTCGAAGGCAAGCTACATTAAGAGCAGATAGTCAGGTACTATGCATATGCGCATATATCGTACTTGCATGATGGATAGGAAGCACACCAGATCTCGAAATTTGAACGCTGATACTGAGTACAAGATTATTGTACACGGAGGAGGCGGAGGACTCGAGGTGCTCGGGTCTTATCCGTTTCTTCAAGGTTCCCCTCCTATCCCATACATGTATTTTCCGATTTGTTCTCAGAAAGGAAGACTGTCTCGAATTGAGTATATCACCGTGCTTGGCTGTGACTGCCCTCTTGAAGAATGTATCTAAGTATCTTCTCTAACTAAGAAGTGTGAGATGGTATGGGGTGGCAAGTTCGATTGCGGATTCTGCTGGAAGGTACGGAATCCCAGCCAACCAGCCTACATTCCTAAACTGGTGGTATACCAGCCATGTTGGCCAATGGGGTCGGATGGTTGGATCGCGACTGCTTTGATACAAAGTACCTAGGTATTAAACGACTAGCCCCGAATCCTCTCTCTCATCCCATCACAACCCTTCTTCATCATCACTTTACAGTACTCGACATTTCGAAACTTCGGATGAACTGAGACTTGAGAGCCTGTTTCCTGTATCATTTGCCACTCTGGAGCTAGCTAGATGGCTAGGTGACTCGATTGCTCACCAAGCTAACATGACGCACAGTATTACACATACAAGCCCACTGCCACTCGCTCTTCTACAAATCTGATATTTCCTGAGATCGAACGATCCTCATATCGAGTCGTAAGTCTGCATACCAAACATTTCTTCACTCAGAGTTATCTTCCTTGTTTGTTTAACCCCAAACACCATAAACCGCTTCGGCATACCAGTCACTAGTAATATCTACTAATCAAATCCCGCATCAATCTATTCGACATCGTGCCCTGTCACTCTTCTTTCTAATATTATCACTTGCTTTATTCAAGAACTACGCCCTCACTTGTACCCAAGCTAATGTTTCCCAGCATTGAACTGCCCCAGACGCCACCGTGATCTAGTCTTAGTTTTCAAGACCCATCCCTGTGTCCAGCACCCCGGCCGCGGTTGAGACATTGCGACCTCCTTTCTGGGCCATCTACCGTCTCATAGGTGAAAAATCGTACAGGTGTTAAGAAGAAGTACTCAGCACTAGGGGCATTGGCAACACAGCATCTGCTTGTGACATCTTCTTCCTCTTATCTCTGACCCTCGAATTTATTCGGTGCCCCTCGAACCTGCCCGCTGTACTCTCTAACACCGCAAATCTGTCTGTCGGCTGTGCGATGCCACTATATCAAACCTCGCGATATTTACTTTATCGTCTACGGCTCGACTCGTAACACCTACAGGTCCTTCTCGTCTACACTTCAGCGTGTCGCGAATTGGTCTTTAATATTACTCATTTGAGTTCCCTAGTCAGCGACTAGGAGTCAGGGAGACTCACAAATTGGTCTGGTGTACGAATCTTTCCCGGCTCACGGTCTTTCGACATTGTTCCGGGGAAGCCCCGCTGGCAAAAAAATACGATTGCTATATTATAAGCTGTTCTTATCCTAACTACGCACCAGGTAAGCCTTTTCATACCATTAATCCACAATGTAGTAGTGTTTATCGATTGACAAAATGGCAAAGGAACAACCAAGAAATTTAAATCTAGCAGCAAAAATGGTTAACAGATTGGAGAAGCTGGAAAGATTCTTCGGTGGTTCTAGGAAACGGGATAAAGACAGAGAGGCAAAAAACAGGGAACTTTCAGTTGTGTCGACCCTTGATAATCAACATTTTCCATCACCATCGTTTATGAATCCGACGTCGATACACATGAAGCCTCGGGAGGAACCCATCTCATGGTCTAGAGAAGCTAAAGAACGCTCTCATAGCTTGCCCGGCCCGCATGGAAATCGGAAAAGACGTTCTTCAATCGGCTCTATCGGTGATATCTTGAATCACCGATACCACCCTAGCGACCCGATACATTCGCTCTCGCCATCTGCTATGAAGGTCGGCAGTCCTCTTGGGACCCCGAGGCTATCCCGATTCAGGTTCCCAGAGGCCCTTACCATGGACGAAAAGGGAATTACAGCCAGAGAACGTACCGCCAAAGATTCTCAAGAAGAGAGTATATTGAATTGGTATCCTCAACGCGTATCTTCACTGTTTAACAATCTAGGTCTGGATACCTCTATTGACGATCGCATCGCCAAGTTACCCGCAACCAACGGGGGGCTATCAGTTTCTAAGCCACCATCGCCAACCTTGTCTACGCCACCCTCACCCCGAACGAGGATCGACACGACCGATGTACCACCCAGACAGTCTTCTCGGAAACCAAGCAAAGCATTGGTTAATGAATTCTCTTTACCACCCAGGACTCCTCCGCCGCCATTTCCAGTCCCCATTCCTGACTCTCCACCGGCTTCAGACAGCGAGGATGAATGTTCGCATGCTTTACACGACCGGTTAGTGCCAGTTAAAGCTCTTGCCTCGCCTATTCGGATTACACCACAGCCATCACTTGACTTCAATTCTCGACACAGTTCGGAAATATCACGCCCCACCAGGGAATCGTGGGGCGCTAGGTCGCAAGATCCCGTGCCTTTGGCCAACACCACGTTTGATGAAAGCGCATTTATGATTCGATCACGGTTCGTGCGAAAAACCGGGAGTTTGGACTCGCTATCGACCATTACTAAATATAGACCGATCGAACGCGATCTTAAGGAGCCTACGCTTGATGACTTCTATCACCTCGACGATGATGATGTTTTAGAGCGCCGACCTGCCACGCCTAAATCAGAAAGCGAAGTTGAAATACCACCAACACCACCTCCTAAAGATTCCCCAAAAACTCCAATCGGCAGAAGTCGCTCTACTCGACATATGCCAATTGCGCCCACATTTGCGATCAATTCCTCGTCCGGAGAGCTCACTCCGCCTCGTACACCAACCGATTCGCAGTTCCTTACGTTGGCTTATTCGCCCACTAACGCCTCTGGTGCATTAGGCGCAATGTGGGCAGCTAGCATTGCCAGTACCTACAACTTTGACTTGGTTTACATTATCAGTCTCTGGCCAAAGGCAGAGGGAGACAGCTCGGATCCATCACGGCGATCAACATCTACCGATCGCCGACCCCAGTCTCAGGATAGAGATCATGCTGCAGCCAGATGCTCTATTGTCGCGAATCCAAAGTCTGAAGTAACTGGTCGGATACTTGCCGCGTATGGTCTGAATCAATTCGGGTCGCCTTTTCGAATCCACGCCCAGTTCCATAAAAAGATGCTTGGGTTCAAGGGTTGGAAAGAGTACCGTGATGAGCTTGCATCCCCAGGAATGATATCACGAGGGTGGACATGCTCTTTCTACAGTGATCATATCACGACAGCACCGAACGAGATAGGCGACAGCCATATAATACAAAATGGGATTGCGAATCGAGGAATAGTGTTCGCCGCCTATACTAGAAAGACGACCAAGTCGGCGATTCCTGTGATATCAACGCCGAAACAGACGGCAATACTCGGAAAGCTGTTCTACGATGCACAGACGCTTGTTGACGCTCTAGTCCATGGCGCCTAGTCTTGAAGCATCATTACAAAGTTCTTACATGAATATTACATATCAACTGGGGGAACACAACGAGCTAGCATAGGTCTCACTTTGAAGAGGACAGCATATTGTTAAGCATGTACCAAATGAGTTGCGATGAGTTACGATGATGGCAGAGCATGGCATTCGTTACTATTTGATACCCCGAAACTTGTTCATGGCGGCCACGGTCATTTAAACAAAAGTGTACCCATTGGGTTGAGACACCTCAACAAACGGGTTATTTCTACAAATGAAATGTATCATAAGTTATTTTAAGTACCGAAACCAATATCACAAATACCTGATGACATTTAGCGATCTTGGCCATTTGAAATCACATGTCGTCCATGAATCGTATTTCCAACGTTGTAATTTCCTAGGTATTTAATGATGTTCACCGGGTTATACGGCAACCTCTCCCGCTGTGCAAAAGCCCCTCGTATTCCCCCCTTTTGAAGGGATGCGATCCTTCCCTTTCCTATGATCCACCCCCAAACTGACTTAATACTAGGTAGACTCTCAACATGATTCATTATTACAATTCCCGTCCAATAACTCCGCCATAATGCTAGATACCTAGGGTCGTCAATTGGGTATATCCTTCCATAAACATAACTTTTTCCCCATGAACATCCAAAAACCGAAAAAATCACCTCGGCAGATCCCTCCAATTCCCACGAACAGACATCGCACCAAACCACCCATAATCATCACCTCTCCGCTGCCTCGAATTCAACAACTTCATCACAACCTCCATCGCCTCCTCCTGTTTCCGCGCCTTCTCCTCCTCCAACTTCCTCATCTTCTTCTCTCGCGCCTTCGCCGCTTTCTCCGCTTTCTCCCGCGCCTTTCCCTGCGAGTTCCGGATCTGCCGCAGTCGGTACCGCATCTCGACTCGCTCGATCCGGGAGAACAGGCGTATGGACCGCAGCATTGAGCCTTGGGTCTCGTTTAGTCGCTGGTGCTTTGCGAGCACGAGTTTGGCCACGAGGAGTTGTTGCCAGAGGTCCCGCTCGCCGTCGCATGTCCAGTAGTGTGTGTTGCGGCTTGCGTATCGGCATTCTTCGTCGGTTTGTTTCAGGAGCGCGGGGATCTGGCTTGGGGAGGGGATCGTGGTAAGGTCTGTTGGCCCTTGTTGACCCGGTTGCGATGGGGCTTGCCGGTTGCTGCGCGCGGCGTGCGTGCGCTGGAACTCTGCGCCATGCGCTGGGTTTGGCGGTTTGCGGTCAAGGGACTGGCGGGGGGTTGTGGTGGGACCACTGTTCACCTTCTTGGTGTTGTGGCTTAGGTTTAGCTGGGCCATGGCTTCGTTCATCCCTTTCTTGTGGGATGTAGACCCGAAGATAGGAGGTTTGGCGGGAGGCTTGGCGGAGGAGCGACTGGCATCTGCTTGCGGAGTGTCGTTGCCGCGCCGCGCCGGTGGACGAGATATAGAACGGGGAATTTTGGGGTTTCCATGTTGGAACATCTCCTCCTCAGTCATTATACGGCCGTTGAGCATAAGTATCGGTATAGTTTGGGTTGGTCTAGTGCTCGTCCCCGTCGCTGGCCGCGACAGCGACGTTCTTGATACTGCTGAGTCTCGCGACATTATGCAAAGATGTGATAAGGCCAAGCAGTTGATATAAACACGCCGTAGTTCTAATGTATGTACACCTTGTTGGAAAGCGACTAGGGGTGGATTTCTCTGCTAGCTGAAGTCGAGATATTCGTAGAGGTAAAGATGAAAGATGAAAAAGACGTAATTTGAATAGAAAATTATGATTAAGGATTTGCTGTTGCTAGGAAAATTTACTCGTGTCTGTATTTATGTGGGCGGTCAACGTTCCTGCGAGGAGCGCACTTTATAAATTGTATTGCACCTGAATGTGTGCCATTGCTGAGGCGTACCGATATGGATATTATATCTCACACTATTTTCCCGACTAGCGAGATATGTTTAAGCATGTAAAGCTTCATAGTTAATTCTTTATAAAAGATGCCAGAGATGTGTATTCCAATCTACAAGGTTTCCTAGATGTTTACGGATAAAGTAAGCGCGTAAGATTGTTGAAGATGTGTAAACGAGACGAATATAAGATACGATAGATTATATATAAATACTAGTTACTGGTACATACGTCATCGAGAGTTACTGTCCTAGTATTGACGGGATAATAAGTAGCAAAGTTGCGCAGTAATAAAACTCAACGCCATGGCGCATACTAAACCCTGCCGTGTCTCCTGGGGCTACTGTGCGACTATGCTACGCCTTGTAAGAACTACTTAAAGCCTAGTGGGGGCTATTTAGGTCCGAGCAAGTTAGATACTATGTAAATATTCTATGACTTCCTACTACTAGAAAGTCAGTGAAAAGAAACTAAATGAAGATTGGGATTATGGAGCATAAATATGATAGAATTATAATTCGCTAGGTAACTTAGTAGTTTGCATTACACAACTTAACCTTCGCAAATAGTAACATAGATATATTAGTGTATTACATAGTATGTAGTATAATATAAGCAGGTTTGACATCAGATGTATATATGCCAAACTTTGGGATATCTTAGGCAAAGTGATAAAAATACATACATTAATCAGATCCCTTTTCCATAGCGCCCCTCCCGAGATCCGCATGCGTTGATTACACAATACATACCCGTCCTATCTATCGTTATCCTTCATCTTCGTGTTTTGAATCGTGGTGATCGTGATGGTGTCCTAACTTGTCTACAGCTCTGTGCATCTGCGCAGACGCTGCCGATCTCATCTCTCCTATCGCTGTCCTATGCGTCTCGTTCGCATCTCTGACTGCTTGTCTTCCCGTATGCTCTATCCTATCCTTACTATCCAGCACCTCATTTTTTCCTTGGTCGACTGCCCGTGCCGCTTGTGCGCGGCGCTCTCGGGCTTCTCGATCTAGATACGCCGCGCTCTCTTCAACTTGGCCTTTCGCAGTCTCTCCTACTCCACGTATATCCTCTTGTACCCCTCTTCCATGCTCATGTATACGGTCCCGAACATGCTGTGCCTTGTCTTCGATACCGGCAGTTAGGCCATTGAGTCGAGTTGCTAGGCCTTCGAGTTTCGTAACGTCGACCTTCTCATGACTGCCATTCCTAAACCGCAAGCCACTCGTTACTGAGGTATAGCTGTCAGGGGTATTCATCTCAATTTCTTGTTTAGTGTTATTGTACATTCGGTCGACAGCCGCAACTACCTCGTAGACGTCTAGGGTACAGTTGGTGCGAGAGAAGTCACGTTCTCGTTGCTCGATGAATTCTCGTATCTTCCTCCATTCGTTGCCGTAGTACTTCAAACGTGAGGGCAGCCCGCTGCCCTTGAGGAATGTGAGAAGCCCTGCGATGATGGTGTTGATGGCGCCGAAAGCTGTTACTGCGCCGTGGCTGACCCCCGCAGCTCCCATGGCCGTGATAGATGCCGCGACCACTATTTGCAGGAAGTAGCAGACGTTGATAAGGATTGAGAAAACTTTGTAGCGATCCTTGGACTTTTGTTCAGAATACACCACTCGGGCGTATATGCCGATATTAGCCGCTGGGCGTGTTCCTATAGGGCTCGATTCACTGTAGCCTAGGTATGGTGAGGTAGTAATCCCAACCATAAGGCGAAATAGCCTTAACCGGTCATCTTCAGGGACGAGGTAGCTTCGGGGACTGTGAGGAAGCACATTCGAAGCACCTTCTAACGTTGAAGCGAAGGTGGTCGAGCCGAAGCCCACATGAGAGCCGGCATGATGAGCTCCCTGCTCCTCGTGGATGCGGCCTTCCTCTATGCGTCCTTCTTGTGGCTTCCTTTTAAAGATTAACCGCAATAATGCGCGAGCGAACGAAGCCATATCGCGTGGCCCTCCGCTATGCTAAGCTGTCTGAACAGACACTAGCAGACGATGCAGAAACGAGAACCACGCATGTTAAAAAGGAACGCGGAGTAAATAGATAGAAAAGTCGCTAGCTCATAGGGCTCGTTAAAAGCCACTATGCCGATCTACCAAACTATGGTTTATGTGCATGCTGATAGTTCAGCTGGCCTCGAGAAAGTAATATTTCCTAAAACGTATAAAAATCGCCCAGGGCGGCAACGATCTGCGTCGTCGGGAGTTTAATATCGCGGAACTGGCCAATCGCGATCCCACGGAGAGTAAGAAGGATGTCTGCGAGCTTATGCGCCAAGTGATGGGGATTAAGAGACTGGCGAATCGAGGTAGTCGACGTTCGACGGGACGTCCCGACATCATAGACAGCCTACATGACTACGTAGTACTCTTTGATTTGGTATGCATCGTAGATCTGTGATAGTGGCAATCATCTGCATAACAGAATTTAATCGGGTCGCCGAATACAACGGTTCAGAGGGTCAAAGATGCCCGAGATCCTGGTAGAGCAATATCCGATTTCAGCTCGCTTACCAGCATCTTGGGAAAATGCGACGGCATTAGTTGAATCTGACAAAAGAAAAATATGATATAGGTAGAGAGCCGTGTTTACTCATCAAGTTGTGAAAGCAAACGGTGCCTACGAGGCAGCACCACCCGCGTCTCGTTTTCGCCTCTGGAAAATTCCACGTAGAATAGGGGGCAGACCAACGTTGACCTATAAACAGCCACCACATAGTGATGCCCAGCTCATCAGGTATCTCAGGGGGCCGGCTGAGTGATTGAAGGGAAAATTTCCGACTCTGAGGTTAGAAACGGAAAAGAATATTCTGGACAAATCAAGCTTTGCTGGCGGCTCAAGTAGGCTTTCATACTACCAGGCTCTAGCATGGGTTGTAGGTTTGTAGGCACATATCTGCCTAATAGCGTGAGCAAATCACAGGCGTAGAACGGCGGGTCCACATTCCTTTTTCGGAAGATCGTTCAACGCACCATCCTATCGGGACAAGGGAATTACTTATATGTAGATCTGGCAGTCTAGCTATTCCGACCGCGCCGAAGTTCATCTTGCATAGACCTTAGCGCAATCGTCGTTGAGGTGAGGGGGTTAGGGAGTGGAGTAGTCTAATAAGACATTGCCGCCACAACCTGATGAGCGTTATCGTCATCGTCTCCATCATAGAGGGGCAGAGGGGACATACGAGGAGACAGATATTCGTATAGCATCTATACACGCTGGCTATGGACGTTGGGTATAAGCCCAAAGAATGGTGCGATTGATCGTCTGTGGATACCGTCTATAAATATGAAAACACCGAGTTCGTTTTATCGGTTTTGGTGCATGGCAAAGATAATAAGCATTTCGCCGCCGATCGCATGACGGCATGTGTTTCCCTTACGTTGCCTATCGGGGAGCAGGGCAACCATCCCTTGGATTGAAGTACAAGACAATTACACCCCGATCAGCGGGGCTCCAAGACATCAACGATCATCTTTCGAACAACTTCAATTGATCTGTCTACCTAGACACGAACATGATTTTGGTTTTTGACACCCCTTAAACCTGCCAGCTCTATGATCAATACTAATCTACAAAAAAGTACAGCAAAGAATAAACATACGAATACTTCTATGAAGACATCCTTAACTGTTAGGGCCGTCACTAAAGCTGGCAGGGCAATATGGTATTCACAGATACATAGAAGTACCGCAAAGCTTTTCAAGGAAAGTCGAGTCTGTATTTTATTACCTATCTTCGGCACAAAGTATGAGGTCTAGATGGTGAGGTTCAAACAACTTGAACACTTGATAAGTGGGTGCGCCGAGGGCTCTAGGGTTGGCGATATTTCGGATCGAATGAACAGTAGGCATAACGTCTAGATGTGTCGCGCAGCTATTCATTATACGAACAGGAAAAAGAATGATAAAATATAGGGGCTGCATATTGAAGATATCCATGCTAATGATGGATTAATCAGTCATTTAGAGACAAAAAGAATGAAAAGAGTACCTGATCAGAAAAGGACAAAAGAGTCAAGAGGGGAGAGTTTATATTAACTAATGATTGGTATCACAGCAGAAAGTGGCTGTAAAGATGCTATCGGGATGCTTGTGCGATATTTTATGAAGTTGGGGGTCGGTACTCCTAGAACAACGACGCTAATCTATTATCTTAGGTAAGAAGGTATCCATCTCGTAGTTTAGATACCTAGCAACTTCTTAATTGATGAATTGTTGATATAACTCAGCAATATGACAAGCGTTGCTTCTCATGGTTTCTCAGATTTAAGTCTAGAATTTATTCCCCAACGCTCTCAATAGTTGTCTCTGTTGCCGCTATTCTGATATTTCCTCGCTAAGCTATTAGTTAGTAGGTACTTTACTATACTTTTTGATAGACCGGAGATCCGATGTATGTAGAAAATTGTCTTTCCTAATTAATAAGAGGGCTTGAAAGATAGGGGAATAGGTGGGTCTGGCATTTGCTCTTTGTACGATTCTGCATAAATACATATCGATACTTCATGCATTAAAGCCAACTGACGTAAGTCTTTCTCTGAAATGCTCAGCCCGCCCTCGAGATAGATGCCTCATCATATCAAAAAATCGCAGCAATCCTCAAGATTTTATCTCTCTCAAAGCGAAATTCCTAATCTACCGAGTATATATATATATACATTTATGTGAAAATCCTTGGAATGACGAGACTTGGCTTGGTTGAATGAACTATTTGGAGTTTCCCAAAACCCCCATAATTCAAACTCTTCATTTAGATAACGAAAGTTGTCGCGATTGTGGAATGATGGAAAGTCAACCTGATGATATAGAGCTGGGGCGCACGGAGAACGAGCAAGTCGATAAACTTCAACAAGCTTACACTCTAATCCGACTTATCCGCAACTCAATTCAACCTCCCTACTCTCCCTATGCCCCTCTTTCAAACGCTCCTAGCATCCCTAGGACTTCTCCGGAACGTCTCGCGCTGGCATCCCCCGATTCACCCGACGAATCCTCCTCCTTGACCGTCCTATACCTAGCCTATGGCGCCAACCTCTCCAAATCCACCTTCGACCGACTTGACGTCAAACCGATAAGCCAGATCAACGTATCCGCACCAGCTTTCGATCTGGCCTTCGACTTACCCGGTATTCCCTACTGGGAACCACGCTTCTCCAACATCACGCCGCGCAAGATCCCTAAGCCTCCTCTCGATCCTCCAAAACCTCCATTTGATCCACCAAAGCCTCCGTTCGACCCCCCGCACCTAAGCTCAGCGAAATATCCGGGATTTCTACTACCTTCACTCCCGCCAGGCTTCCCCTCGTGGGATAAGGGCTTGTACGGCGTAGTGTATGAAGTAACGCGCGATGACTACCGGAAGATAATCCAAGCGGAGGGCGGCGGGTCCGCGTACCAGGACATCCTGGCGCCGGTCCTCGCGCTCCCCCCACCCCTCAACATCCCCGAGAAGCCTCCCATACCCGAGCTGCCGAAGCCGTTCATAGCGCACACGCTCTATGCTCCACGACTACCTTCGCTCAAACCCCCGGGCGACGGTGACGATAACGATGGACATGATAACGATGGCGATGACGATGATGATCCGAGAGATAAAAAGTGGTGGCAGAAGTTATTATTGCCAGTCCGCCGACCCGATAGCTATGGCCAGCCGAGCGCGCGTTACCTGCAGCTGATCCGCGACGGGGCGCTAGAGCACTATCTCCCGGACGACTACCTGCTATATCTCGCGAAGCTACAAGCCTACAAGATCACGACTTGCCGACAGGAGGTGGGGCGTTGGCTATTCCTACTAATTTGGCTGCCGTGGTTCGCGTTGATACTACTCCTCGGCTTTTTCTTCGCCGATAAAAAGGACGGCAAGATACCCGCATGGTTGGGTGCCACATCCACTGTTCTGGCAAATCTAATGTGGAAAACATACGATGTGGTGTTCAAACCAGTGTTCGGGTCTGGGGAGCGGACAATAGAAGAGGAGGAGGATGACTCCCATTCCAGAAGAATGAGGAATCGGGGTGCGATAAGAAATACATCTATATGGGGAAGTGAGAAAAATGCGTTACTTGGAGACTGGTAGCATGACGTCGCACGATGATGATAGTAATCAATCAATACACGATGGAATTCAAAAGAGTCTCTTTGTTTCTGGTCCGGGATACCATGCTTTGAAGCCCGTCTAGCCTATTGTCTACCGCAACCAATGATGAGTACCTAACGCACCCCTAAACCGATTTGATCGTTATCATATTCAAAACAGCCATCCATCCTCATTACCCCTCTACCATCTTCCAATTTCCCCAAGCATTCCATTACCGCCTCACACGATGAAATCATCATACCGTAGACCTAAGTCCTCGACACAAGATCCGGGATATCATCAACCGTATTCCTGCCCTCCAAAATATCATGAACAGCCGTGAAAAGGGGATACTCCTGCTCCAGCCCCCGCCTCTTCAAAAACGAATTAACCTCCGCCGCCGTGCTCGTCCCCTGCAGCTTCTGCCCATTCAGCTCGTCCCGCTCGACCTCCTGGACCGAAATCCCCTTCTCCACAGCCTTCCTCGCGCATCGGAAATTCCTGCCCCCGCTACAACTCGTAATGAGATCCGCCACACCGGCACTTTCCTCCGTGAAGGTCCCGGTCGAAATCGTCTCCCCAAAGAACTCGTGCCCGAACTTCACCATCTCGAGCAAACCGACCCGCATTATCGCCGCCTTCGCGTTGTCGCCCCACCCCCGGCCGTCGACGAAGCCGGCTGCTAACGCAACTATGTTCTTCAGCGCGCCGCCGAGAGATACGCCGGCGACGTCGGAGACCATGCGTACGTGGAAGTAGGGGCGGTGGAAGAGCGTCTTGAAGGTGTCGTGGTCGAGGGGCGGGTACTCCGGCGGCACGGGCGTGAGCTTGGTCTTGCTGATACGCCCGCGCACGTCGCGGTGCTGGGTTTCGGCCAGCGGCGTGATGCTCAGCTCGGAGGCGCGCGGGGAGCCGCGGTTCGGCGTTGCGGAGCGAGGCGTTGGGTTGCGGGATGGGTTGCGCGAGTTGTCCATTGGCGGCGGGTCGTACGCAATGGTGGTCTCGGACCATTTCTCCGCCGCGATCTCGGATGCGATGTTTGCGCCGGATAGCGCGCCGCAGTAGATGCCGAGGCCTTCGCCGATCCACTCGGAGAAGAGAGAGATGCCTTCGTCGGTCACGTTTACGCCTTTGATGCAGGAGATGCCGCGGGCGAAGGGGAGGATCTTGCCTTTGAGCTGCGAGCAGATCCGGTGGATGAACTGGTGCGGCAGGTTGAAGATTAGGATGGAGGAGTCGGTCACGGCGTCTTCGAGGGAGGGGTTTGCGATTATGTTGGTCGGGAGCGTGATTCCGGGCAGGTACTTGATGTTCTCGTGGTGCGTGTTGATGATGGTCGTGAGCTTTTGTGGCTGCCCTTCGTATGTTACTTCTTCCTCGTACACCCACATCTGCACATCCTCTTCGAAGAGTTCCGGGTGTTCCTTGGTGTTCTGGGCGATGATCTTGGAGATCGTTGAACCCCTAGGTTATGTCGTCATTAGCGTCCGGAGCTTGGAGGGGCGGGAGAGACATGCATACCAGTTACCGGAACCAATGACGGTGACCTTGTGCTTGTGGGTGCCGTTGGCACTTAGGAGTCCCGGAGCCATAGTGGAGAATCGGGAAAATTGGAACTGGGAATAGGAGAAGCGTGCGGTATTAGAAGAGAATACGAATGAAGGTTTCTGTGAAACTCGGGCGTAGTGGGCGTAGGTGGGGAATCTGAAAAATGCAGCAACGGGGTATCTCAACGGATAGAATATTTTCATAAGAGCTAAGAATTGGATGTCCACAAAGTCCAAGGACGCAGATCAGTTTTTAAATAGTTCTCGACGAACGACTCTTACAGGTTCATGTGACAGCGAGGAAGTAGAATATCCTATAGATCGAATCGGATAGACCGAGGCGCCTGAGGGGAGCAAAAATCCGTGGCACCTGCCCAAGGAACAGTGACGCACGAGATGCTCACCGCCTGCCCTTTTTGTGCAAGGTGACCCATATCTAATCGAGAAACGGTTAGATCGGATCCAGCCAACTGGATCAGCAATTAAAGTTGCACTAATACATACAAGTGAAGACTTCCTGAGCTGCGAACTTTGGAGAACTCTGAATGAAGTAATTGGTTACACACTCCAATGATGTATCCGAGGCAGAAACTTACAGGTTTTTAAATATTTATAACGAGGTTGCTAAAGAAACCGAGTTAATCTATCAATATCCTATCAGATTTCATTTTCAACATGCGGCATAGACGAGATGGTAAGGCGGGTTGCTTCGTTACATTGTAACAGTAAAGAAGCCTCGGCAGCGCCACTTTAAAGAGACATTAAACAGACAAACCGAGGACTCCGATAATAAAATGGGCTCCTCGTGCTTGAACACAGCGACCTGAAAGCCCTCACTTACATCATTCAAGCAGTGAAGGCGGGCTGATCTTCAATCCCGTCCCCGAAAGTCATCTCATCTTGCTTAGATACCTATGGATAGTATCGCATGTAGATACTGGGTAGGTAAATATGAAATATCCATGGATTTATGTACCTACCCCCCCAACTAGCGTTATTAGAACGCGTGGGGCAGAGCTTAGCATGAAATAATTGATCGGAGACTCACAGATTGGTAATTATTCCCTAGCGAAGACAGTCGTTTGTTTGAGGCCAACGAAAGTGTATAATCGGCCTACTTCCCCTTTTCTTATGTTTAATTTTATACTCATTAACCTTCCAAGGTTACTTCATTCCCGATTTCTACAGATACCATCTTCATCCTGAAATCACGTATCTTATGTACCCTATCGCCATTTTTTCATACGGTCTTCTAAAAGCTGAGATTCACGATAGCTTTGTTTTCCCTATTTTCTAAATGCCATGCCCCCCTCTCATTTATCTTACTTATACCGCAAGTTTACCACTCGCGATATCTTCTTGAGATTGCAAGGTTAGGTTAACAATCTCAACCACCATATGTCTCCGCTCTTGATCTAAATGATCATCGCTAACGCCATCCTGGTACCAAACAGTAGAGTACACCTCGAAACCATCGAACGATTGGCCATAGTCCTTTCCGCTAACCGGCCGAACAGAGATATGCAACACACCAAACCTCGTTCCATCGCGTAAGTTCTTGTCGCCGGCTTGTTGGATAGGAAACTCTGGTAGAGGCCGTAGGAAAGGGTCCTTGTTACGGTCTGGCGCGCCAAAGTTGGGGATGGTGAAGTTGGTGGTCACGCCACCCCATCCCTCAAGAATCTTCGAAGAAAGCTCGCTTCCATTCGCGACGGTATCTTTTGCGTAGTGCTCGGGCTCGGCCGCTAAGTTGGCCGCATCGGCATTCGCAGACGCATACCATTGAGCAAATTGAAGATACGTCACATTGGGCAGGAAAGCAACACCCCGCGCATCCGCTGATACCCACGAATTGTTGTGAGACTTGTCAATTGCCGAGTTCCAGAATTCGTCGGCCTCGTCCATATCTGGCTCCAACATTTTCTTCAGCTTCTCGGTGCCAAGGGTCTGTTTAAGCTTGAGCACCGCCTCCACGTTGTCTGATGGGAGGTCGGGAAGTGGCTCGGAGCCTAGTCGCTTCTTGAGCAAAGTAAAGGCAGTATTCGCAGCGTCGTGTTCATATTGACTCTTTGATAGATCCACATTAGGACCGGATAAGAAGTACTTATAGCCGTTGATGGTTTCATTCAACGCCGTTGCCCCAAGGGCGAATGTAGAGAGGAAGAAGATCTTCTTAAACATGATTTCTCGAAAAGAACCACGACAACTTGTTCAACTTGTCGCAATGAGCATTCGAATGAACAAGTTTTAGGGCTATCCGTAGCTCTTTTAAATACTTAGGTTGAGACATTCTCTCTTGTATTTGCACGTGCCGCCGGCTGTGCCGTAGGATGCCAAAGTCATTCTAAATTGCCAGGTACACATCGTGACATCGAACCACATCCCCGGATAATGCCATGTCGTTGGTAACAATGAGTAAGAGGAAGATGGCACAGTTCAGGGAAGCCTCTTTGCCGCTCGTGTATCATTTACGTGAGCCGGGATCCACCCTAGCAAACTCCCCGTATATCGACGAATAGTCAACCATTAGCAGGATCAAACGGGATTCGCACGTAACCGAATTGTTACCAGATCTTGATTATAACCTAACTAACTTCGCCAAGAGCAATAACGACTCCATTTAAGCCTCAATTAGTCAATTCTTGAACTTTTAACAACAGTTTCGTTTTGAAGGATTACCTACACCGAAGTCATTTTCAACTCCCTGTTATACGCTAAGCCAACCGCCTTTAAGCATTCCGAAAGCGATATTTTGGATTGCTAAGAAGGGCGAATCTACCTACTGCAATGGCATGAATCACAACATTGGTGTTTGCTTCGCCAATTCAACTGCTTAGCTCTCTCCTTCCATATCAAGTCATTATTTCGGATATACTCAACGTAAAACCTCCTGAAAACCTCCTATGACATTGCATGAAGCCCTTGCGTCGTGGCAGTGAAGGCCTTCTGAGGAGGAAAAATATCTAAAAGATAATAAAAAGTTAATTACCCAGTGGTTAGCGTGAAACCTTTGGCTGACTGTATACTACAGCTCCCGTCATATCAGCGTACT
The DNA here is from genome assembly GCF_022496945.1 of Annulohypoxylon maeteangense. Classification (NCBI taxonomy): domain Eukaryota; kingdom Fungi; phylum Ascomycota; class Sordariomycetes; order Xylariales; family Hypoxylaceae; genus Annulohypoxylon; species Annulohypoxylon maeteangense. Next base: position 3,067,304 of record NW_025953248.1, on the reverse strand, counting down.
TCAATCGTCTAGAATTGGCCATTAAACGGAGTCGTGTAACAGGGTGTGCGATATATTTCAGACACGGCATGCCCATTGCCTCCTCGTACGTAATCAAATTTAAACCTGACCCTTCTTATATCAGTGTGTTTGTTTAGGACAAAGAGGATATATCACATATGAGACGGAAAGGTAGAATATTGACCAACGAAAAGATGAGGACATGATCAACCCTTACATCACTTATGATACCTTGAGGTTCAAGGTTACAAAGTTTCCGTTACGTTTCCTCCCCGCTACCACCAACATACCTCAGACTCATGGAGGGTCTCAAATACATCGGAACAAGTATGCGTGGATCGAGGATTGATCTCCGAGAGACTCCCCTCCGCGAAGTTGGAGCATCTCGGAGAACCATGCCGGCCGTAGTATTAAACTCTTTAGGTAATTTGATTTCAGGTATTTTAGCTCCTAAGTTGGTTACCCGAGACCCTAACCCGGTCTCCGATATCAACGTCCGAAAGTCCTATGCCGAGGGGCAAGCACTGAAGGTCTCTGTTTGGTGATTAGATCCTGAATAGTCGAATTCGCCAGAGAGGAGTTATGGGTGAGTGTATCGACGCGGGTTCTACTGCTGCTGGTATCATTTCGTCAATGATATGTGTAGAGCGTGTGGTGCTTCTCAAATAAACACCAAAACTACTAGGAGGTAGTGTTGGTCGTTACCCGGTTGCTTTGACATTCTTTGCGCACGTAGTCATTGCATACGCATATGCAGGCTAGAACACCCGCACCCCTCCTTAGGCGGGAGTAAGAAGTAATCTGCCGAGTAGAAGCGGGAATTGAGGAGAGCAAGTGCAACCTTGTTCGGAGCAATGCGAGCGGAAGTTCTGGGATCTCCGGATCTTGATCTCCACAATGACCCGCGCCTTGAGTAGGGCGGGGTATCTTCGCATTCGTTACACAACGCCTATCACAATGCCTATCGCGCATGAATCTACGTTATTAATGGTGTTGTATTTAGGCGAATTTTTGGAATGACTTGCGTTTATAACACGATATTCTAAAGATCGATGTTCGTAGGGAGGTACAATGTATGTTAGCTCGCTCAAGGTGAATTTAATAAGCATTGTAACAATCGAGAATTCAGGTTATCAAGTACGTCTCCGTATCCATAATCGATTTCGCTGTGCTGTAGTGAAAAGTGCGAGCAATACCTGGGCCCTACCGTAGCGGCTTGAATAATTGATGGGTGCTGATAGGGCTCATATTACCTGTACTGGTACCTACCATCATATCTGAGGTAGCACAAGATGTGGTTTTATTAACTAAATTAATTCTACCTTACTTCTTTTCACTGAATACAGACTTGGACTTGCCTGCTTTTCGCCGCAGTCAACAAACCTGATCGACAAATGCCTACTACACCACATCTCTGTTCCGAAACCAAACCCTTAGAACGGCGCTCCTCATATACATATCAGACGTTTCCGAACACTACCTAAGCATCTTGCTTCTCAGTGACAAAAGTTTACCATAAGGTTAATTACACATAGTGAAACTATCAATCTACGACACACATCTTGTTCGGCCATTGCTACAAGACTCTAGGTAGATAGGGCCGTTGCCTTTATCAGTTTACTCACATACACAGCTTACTCTTTGAAGTTAAGTTCCTTATTGATGCTACTAGCCATCGTGGAGCAGCATTCTGTTATTGCGCAGGTTACGCTGGGGTCGCCGTAGCTCTCCTGGCGCCGTAGCCGACTCTATACTCCAGTGGGACCTAGAAGAGACCGCACCGGATGGCCCATTTTGGTTCATAGCCATCTCCAACATCTTTACCAACCACACGTACACGAACATGACAGCCGTCCCCACACATTTAAAACGGTCGAGTCTCTATTAGAGTCGGGAAGAAATCTCCAGGTGATTTGCGATATGAGCCTGAACCAGAACAACCTAGACGATCCCGTTCCCATTTATAAGGACTACAGCCCCTCCCTAGGCATACTCTACTAGTATTCGTTGAGGGTAATGATCCGGAGTTGATAGCTGTTAGTATTGATCATCTTTCGGCTTTAATGGCACATGAAGCCAGCGACGGATTTCGAAGCTGCTATTACCATCTCTCTTAACATCGGATCACCGCGAGAAGGAGTATAGACTCGGCCTGAACAGGTTTATAGAGAATGTTGCAGGGATGCGATGTCAGAAAATTGATGGTTAAGTGGGTAGGTACCTGGGTAAGAAGCTAGATGACATCAGGGGGAATAAATCACACAGTCGGTATAATATATACTAGCGAAGTTTCAGTCAAAATATAGGTGGATGGCTTACTGAGATTGACCACCCGTAATAGGCATGTTTAACCATGATTATCTCCGCTGCATAGTATTGAGTCAGCATAGTCACGTTCATGGAAGAAAATAGGAAAATGCTAGGCATCAACTGAAGTAACCAAATCGCGCATATGCCGAAAAGCCCGAGACTTGTCTTAGGAGGATGTCGGTCTGTCGGTGTTTGGGTGGATGCTGACGAGGCTTCATGCGCCCTTGGGGGTTGTCATCCAGTACATTTACACTCGGATTGACTCACTCAACATATTTCTCTGTAAGAAGAGATTCCATCAGTAATTATTTCGATAGAAAAGAGTAGCCGTTGCACATGTCGAGGTTCAAGGTTGAGGGGATCCATCTATTAGTAACCTAGAAAAGTGGACTACCTACTAGTGGACACGATTAATCATTACATAATACAATCTTTTAGATAATCATATTTATGTATCGAAAAGACCTCGGACTTAGATCCACTTAAATTTCAATCCGTTATCTTTTTCCCGCTTTCCGATCATTCTATTCGTCATTATCTGTTGATCTCCTGCATCTATTCGACAAGCGTGCAACCATCGACGAAGGCTTCCGTCGAGTGAGGACGCCGTTGGTTGTAAGTAAACACCTCTCTATCGTATAGGATGACCTCATCGTCACAGCTACGGATTTTAACTTCTTATCTTATAGTCGAAGATAGAGTCGAGTTACCCACGCCAAGATTTGCTGGAACCAATAGACACAACGCCATTATCATTCATTACTAGGAGGTACCTATACCTATAATTGCCTAGGCAGGTAACTATCAAGTATACATGTATGGAATTTCTGGAATCTCTCAATGAAAACCCTCCTTTATACATACCTACATACGCCTACATACTCCCACATACTCCTACATACATACTCTGCCACCAATACCGAGATCGATAGCCTTTTGAGGCTTTATTGGTCAATCTCATCGACCCAAACTGCCGGATAACCTTGCGCCACTTCGCCGCCATCCCCCGGAAAGATTATCGCTGTCACATCCATGTCCATCATTGCCTAGCTTGCATGTGCCCTGAAAAGTCCACTCTTTTCTATTACGTTTCTCCTCTCTCTATCAACGTCCAAACTGCCAAAACTCTCTAAACTCCGTTTCACATAATCTAATCTGCAGCCGTGAAACAAGATTATGGACAGTCCCGATATATCGGGTTTAAGACCACAGACCTCTTTGACTTCTGGTCTTCCATTACAAGATTCTAATCCTCCCTCGGCTAAGAAGAAGTCGAGGAGGGGCGGGAACCCGTCCATCCAAAAACGTCGATGCGTCAGCACGTACGTCTTGCCTTAACTCCTTCATAGTAGTCCCTATTGACCATGTGTCAGCGCCTGTATAGCTTGCCGACGGCGAAAATCGAAATGCGACGGCGCACTCCCAAGCTGCGCCGCGTGCGCAAGTGTGTACGGCACCGAATGCATTTACGACCCCAACTCGGACCATCGTCGCAAAGGAGTGTATAGAGAGAAGGTCGATAGCATGAAGGCTCAGAATTCTACCCTCCAGATCCTGATCGAAGCCATACTCAACGCAGAGGAAGACGATGTTCCCGAAATAGTTAAGAGAATACGAACCTGTGACAGCTTAGATACCGTGGCCGAATCGATACTCAAACATGAAGATTTTGGTCGTGGGGGAGTAGTGGAAGAAGAAGAAGAGTTGGAAGAAGATTATAGCACAGAAATACCCATCGAGGGTGAAAGAGACCTCGCTCGCAAAATGGGGGAACTAAGAGTAGAAAACGGATCGACACGTTTTATCGGCGGCACATCCCATCTAATACACTGGGACATTCACGGCGCACCCAATCCGGAATATGAATATCGTAATGCCAACGCGGCTGATGTAGACCCTATTACTAGTTGGTCCGATGTCACCAAAGATCCAGACGTCGTCAACCATCTCCTCAACATGTACTTCAATTGGCACTACCCTTACTTTACCACGCTTTCACGATCCCTGTTCTATCGGGACTTTTTAAAAGGAAGATCGAATATCTCACCCAATAAGACGGCTTACTGCTCGCCTTTGTTAATCAATGCGATGCTTGCTTTGGGATGCCATTTCACGGACGCGGCCTGTGCCTACGCTACCGCCGGGGATAGCTGGACTAAAGGAGATCATTTTTTTGCTGAAGCTAAGAGACTGATTGTTGACCACGACGAGTACGAAAAGCCTCGCTTAACAACGGTTCAAGCTTTAGCTATGATGTCAGTCAGAGAAGCTGGCTGTGGACGAGAAGCCAAGGGATGGGTTTATAGCGGCATGAGCTTCCGAATGGCACAGGATTTAGGTCTCAACCTGGATATCGGAGGTCTCAAGAACGACAACGAAAACTTAAACGAACGCGAGATCGACGCACGAAGAGTCACTTTTTGGGGCTGTTTCTTATTCGACAAATGCTGGTCGAATTATCTAGGTCGACTTCCACAACTACCCAAAAATTCCTTCAGTGTACCTAAATATGACGTTTTCCCGGACGAGGATGCTGAGTCCTGGTGCCCATATACCGATTCTGGATTCGATGAACTTGCGAAGCAGCCATCACGAACACGCACAGTTGGCCTACAGCTATCGAAATTGTGCGAAATCAGTAGTGACCTATTGTTATTTTTCTACCATCCTAATCACATAGGACGATCAAGCGGCAAGTCAGTCGAGCTAAAGAAACTTAGCGAACTACATCGACGACTTGAGGACTGGCGCAAAGAGTTGCCTAAGGAGCTCGAACCTAAGGAGGGTCAGCTGCCTAATGTCATACTGATGCAGTAAGCCAACTTCTACAGCTACAACATTGAGAGTATACATTGACCAATTAAATCCAGCATGTTCTTCCACCTCCAATATATCCACCTCTTCCGACCTTTTCTCAAATACGCTCCCGCCACTTCTCCTTTACCACTTCATGTTTCTCCGCGGAGAATATGTACAGCAAATGCAGGTGCCATCTCCAAGCTGATGCGCTTATACAAAAAGCTTTACAATTTACGCCAAATATGTAACATCGCAGTGTATATGTTACATTCTGCTTGTACTATCCACATACTCAACCTCCCCGAGAAGACTGCGAGGAGGGATATTATTCATGGCGTTAAGCACCTCGAAGAGATTGCCGAGGATTGGCTTTGCGGACGTCGTACGCTCAGCATAATCAGCGTTCTTGCTCGTAAATGGAACGTTGAACTTCCCGAAGAAGCTTCTCACGTTCTGCAACGTACAGACGAAAAATGGGGTACTTTCAAGACATCTGACGTGCCTTCACCGCGATCGCATATGGCGATATCCCCCTCATCCACGACTGCCCATACTACATCGCCAAAACTGGAGCATAGCCCTACGTCTCATCACACGCCAACTTCGTCGCCGTCCCCAAATGTCAACTTAGGATCAGGTGTATCACCGGAGATCATGAATACTCTAACGTCATCACCAGCCAGCTTCCAACCCGATGGCCAACTACCACAGATAATAGATAGCGTTTCTATCATGGGTAATTCAGTACCCTTAGATACCGAAGGGCTAGATAACCCGAGTTGGCAGCAACCTCCAGCGGCGCAGCCTGTTTCTAACTACCCGCAGGCTTTCCCCCCAATTCCAAATAATGCTAGGCCGAACCAGGCGTCTCAAAGCACGAGACGAAATCAATTTCTAAACTCTATGTATGCAGTAGATGGACAAGATTGGTATCTTAAAGACGGTGTGAATTGGCAATCCGGTTTCGATACATGGAACATGGGGAACGGACCTTCTGGATCCAACGTGTCAGATCCATCAATGTTCATATTCGCGTCGAATTCACCAGCCAACAACTCCGGTCGGTCTCTTACCCCCATGGAATTCAACTTCGAAAGCCTTACCTCCATGGATGGATGGGATCTCGCGAATGCGGAGGAATAGGGTGGATTTGGATGACTATTGGTTTGCGGTAACTGAAGATTGGCTTATGTACCTGTACCATAGAGGTCCGGAATCTGGTAATGGTTATCTCAAATGTATACCTATTGTTGGGTATTAGAGGGTTGATTAGGTTAGCGTGTTAAGGTCTGCTATGTATTTGGGGCTATGCAATGGGTTCGGATTAAAAGGGGGTGTTAGTAGAGTTCGACGGTACCATGACGACACGCTGTATATAATGATTTTATGCCTCCTATCAGTCTTGCTCTCCCTTGATGTGATGATGAATATGAAGGTCTAAAGAGTTTTTTTTTTTCGGATAACCCACTAGGACAAGACAATGCGATTTTGAAATCCTCTGATTGACACTAGGTATTTAATTATAATAGTCATGATATGGCATCAATCAATGTTCTTACGATTTAGCACTTATCTTCACCAACTCCTAGTCTGGGACAAAGACAGGTACTATATTTTCATCATAGCGATTTGTCCAGCGACAACGTCTGTATTTCTCATTTGTTAGGCGAAATTCAAGATCACCAGATTTTGGTGTGTAATTCAACATCTCTGATAGGAAGCGATACCAAGGGACCAAGAAGCCTAAGAGATACACTAGGAGAACCAAGGCGATCTAAAAGATCGACCCCAGATTTTCTGTCGTCGATCAGAAAATGGGCCTCGGTGGACCTCTCAACCCCTATGCACAGAAGAAAAGCTTTTTTAGACGTGCTTGGACAACTTGTTATTGATGTTTCGATGTATAGGTAGAATGTTCACACTTGGTTCTACTGATTCAGAGATATGCTAGGTCTAGATCCGACGATCTACTACATCGTCGACCCCTTTACTATCCAGAAGACTCCGGTAGTAGGGCGATCTCGATAATGCAAGTTGCCCAATGGAAGAAAGATCGTCCGCTCAGGTACCATTGAGGAATGACACCGGCGCGGACTTAGGTGGCGATGGTAGGATAGTTTATTAGCATCGTTAATCTAGAGCACGATTCATTTATTTACGACGTCCTGTTGATAGTTCCGATGTTTTTGGGCAACGATGAACAACGAGGGAAACTCGGGATGAAAAATCTTCACAGGATATACTCGGACTGGGTACGTGGACCTGGCATGTTAATCGTTCGAGGGGGAAATTGGGGTGATTGTATAAGTCACGAGCGGCATAGTGAGTAAGGTAATCGGGTTGAAGTTAGAACGGTTCATAGGCGATTCTTATGACCTAACTTTGGGTTTTAATTAGACGACTTCCGTTGTTTGATGATGTATAAGACGAAAATGATGACAAGAATAGGTGACGCGTACCGATTCTTAGGGATGATCTAAGCGTCATAATAAGAAAGACGAAAAGGGTCCCGGCGCTCACATGACCGCAAACGTCAGTCTCCTCGAGCAGGGGGAGGGAGCAGCTCCATTGCCGCTCTCGCTTAAGTATACAACCTCGGTAAGATACCGTCCCCGCTGGCACGTCTCAAGGCAGTCGAGGTTTTGCTGGCGAACGTTATCCGATGATATGAAGACGGCATGGCCGGCGCTTTCTTTGGGTCGAGGATCTAGATGACTCCGAGTAAGCCAAATAAGGGCGGCCAAGACCTCTGCTCGTACCGGGGTACAACCACGCAGCGCAAATCCTTGCTTGAAGAGGAGGTATCGTCGGCAGCGTCGGAACGTCTCACGACACGCCCGTGGCTATCTCGTATCGGAGCCAGCGCGACTCCGGGTAGAGGAGTGGAGGATCCCTCCGGATCAGCGATGACGGTTCGCTAGCTGCTGGCGCCTAGATCTGCAAGGAACTCGGACGTCTGGATCTAGTTGTGTACGGGCCACTGGCATATTGACCTGCAGATCTATATGCCTGCAGCTTCTACCCCAGATCGTGGTTTGTCGAATGGTAACCTAAGAACCATCTCGGAGGGACTGTCTAGATTGGGGGGTGGGCTCGCCATTTCTGGGGTAACATTCCGCCTGAAGATCGACTTTTGAAAGGTGTTGGACTAGCTCTAAAAATTTCCGCCGCCCCAATACCGGACGGAACATCGGGAGCTTTAAGCCTTATGGGTGCTTGCAAGCATACCATGTCTTTCCCTGCACGATCTAGGACGTCTTTTGACATGACATGTCAAACAGCTTGGACTGCTGCAGGCACCAATGTTGACTACCTAAGTCTGGTTAGTTCTGATAAAACGTCTCTACTATGATAATTTCTTAGCTATATCATAAAAGGGTCTAATAAGTCCCATAGGCTTGAATCTTACTGTTTCACCACATCGACGTAGTATAAGATGCGGTAGCAGGGGTGAACAACACGTATCACTGAAACGTATAAGACGTCTATCTTTAATATAATAGACTACTCAGGGGTCGTCTATCATTTCCTGTACTAGATTTCAGGTGGTAGGTGAAGCTCCGGGCCTGTAGATCTCTGGGTTCAGTTGTCCGATTATTTGGAGAAAGTCGAATAGAGAGGAAGCCGGCAAGACACGCCGCTGAGAGTCGACCGCGGCCTCGCCAGGCGCCCCAATGATGGATCGGTTCTTGTTGAGATGCAGCTGTCATTCAAATAGACTGCATAAATGCGCCCTGTAACACGACTACATAATGGGAGAGGTGCATGCCCCAACCAACCCCAAAAGGAGTGCGGCACGTGGAATCAATCTACTTTCCTCCTTTCTCCCGGTCTATTCGCCACGGGATAGAAACCGCAGTGCTAACAGATGAGGTGACATTTACTGAGTTCAGGACCGCCGTCTGGTTATGTGATGCCTTGAGATTCGAGATAATCTAAACTTACCATTAGTATCGCGTCAGCAGCCTCAAAAAACCTGGTTGTGTATGCTATATCAGGCTGGGTACTCAGGGACAATGTATATTACGCGTAACCCAGTTCACATCTCACCTTTTCCGGCATCCCGTCGTCCATTCAGCCCTGCATTGTCCGGCTGTTCAGGAACCAGAGGCCAGGCTGACGTATACTCGAAGCTCGTGGGAAAATAGCCTAGATCCTGGACCTGCAGATATGGCGCTTGGGAAGCGCGGTGAGTTGATTTATTGTACGATTCGCGTAGCATGCGGCGTCAAATATTCGTCGAATAAAATAGGCGCGGAAAGTGATTACCTTAGTAGGTAACATCGAAATGATGGGAAAACCTGGAGAAGATACCTAATGCCATTTCGCCTCAATGACGGAATGTAAGGCCCATTCTATTCTTGAACTATCTTGTAATATGAGAGAGTGCTGTGTTCGAGCTCAGTGGAAAGTCGGACCTCATTCCGTTTTCAATTCCAGCATCTCATATTGCAGTGTCCGTTGGATCGCACCCTGGATATCTTGGCACGGGAATACTTACAATTATTTCCCAGCTGGGGAGCACGGACTTTATGTAAGGCAGGGAAATATTTCAACTACCGATCGGTGGATCTGCCCAACCTCTCAGTGCTCCATGATCGTAGGTCAATGTCGTACCATGTAGTTGGACGAGTCCTTCCTCGTCAGAGCCGCCCAAGGTTTCGTAGTCGCAGTTGCAACTGTAAGTGAAGTTCCTACAGTAGTCTATGACTCTCTTGGATTACATCCCCATCAAAAACAACCAGTCGGATATTTTCCCTTAGCTCCGATACCATTACCATACACTTTTGACAGGTACTGAATGGCCTAAAAATGAACTGTGATGTTTGTGTCTGTACGCTGGTTTCGCTCAATAGGATATGCTCGCGCCCGGGGGGAGGTGGTATGAGAGGGGTTTTCTTGTCGATTAATATCGTATAGCGCTAGGGGCGATGGCGTCCAGCCGAGACATGTGCTTAGATTATTATTCGTCGTCTAGCTTACTTACAACACTAGATGATTTGGGGGCCTTGAGAAATCATGTCAGAAACCTAGGTATGACGTGAAGTGCAGCTTTCTCTGTATCGATAATCTCATCATATCCTGATCGGAGATAGGCTCGCGTCGTATTCTGTTTCCTGGTGGTATATGTTCATTTATTATAATATTTTTGGGTGCGTAGAGCTAAACCCCCTCTACATAAGGGTTTCTTAGAAGGGCTATAGCTTCGGTTGGTTCGTGGAATTAATAGATGGCATTAATGTCTATTGAGTGTCAGTAAAAAGCCACCAATAGGAGTCTTTTGCGATAATTTCGTGCAGTTTGATGGTGCTAGTGGGAAATTCGGACCGGCCACCGTTAAAGATTAGGGGTGGGCCGAGTTCCGGTTCGACAACCCAGTCAACCACTAGGTACTAATAGGACGACCTGCCATGATGCGACTCGGAATACGCCAAACCATGTCAAACGCCTTGGCCGTTAAATGCTGATTTTGATGCTTTTTGAGTCGTGATATAGTCCAGTTACGTGCTCTTTGAAACATGCCCTGATTCAAAATTGTTGACGAAAAAGTCTTACGAGGAAAGACTAGAGACGTAAAATCTATTGCCCATAGGGTGTACTGTGCTTCCCTAGGTTGTGCATAAGCTGAGAGTCTCTATCATCTCTAGAGTCTGGACGCATGGTACACTGCGCTGCACCGCATGGGTAAGCGAAAGCAGTAGTTATGACGTGCCAAGCACATCCACTATGTAGAGAAGACTGGTAGAATAATTAAACAAGCTCTGGTGCTATGCTCGCCTGTCCAACCAGCTTTAGATTAGGGGGTATCGTATCTCGACCAGGTGAGGTACCTGGATGTTCGATCGTGGGACATCGAGTATTTTAAGTGCCGGTAGGAGTACTCAGTGAGCCGCGGTCTATTCGGCACCGGAGTCTTCATCGTTCGTTCCAATAGGTTACTTATGTAAGACACAACGACATGCGCATCTATCAAAGTAGACTGCAACCTTAACTTAAGACCTCATCGATAGACATCTGTTTCGATAGATCAAAATGGGGTCATGTCAAGTACTCGATGTTGCAATCTGCGCCTAGGAGCGCATCTTGGCAAACCATTCCAGCGTGGTATCTTCCTGGAGTGGTCAGGAGCTTCATTAAAATGAACTGTAAAAGTCTTGGGAGACAGGGCTATTTGTTGTTTAACGCATAGCGTTAGACAAGACTAATACAGAACGGACTTAGCTGATGTTGGGGAAAATTGAAGAGGTGTTTTGTTTCTTGGGCGTAGGGCACAATATAACGAGCTTGCCTTCATAAAAACTCGTCTTTATTTCGGCCTATAACGCTCGTCGACTAAGAATGATGTACGGAACAGGCCCGTACTGCCCAAGTGATAGGGACTCATTATAATGGGGTTAAAGTAAGAAATTGTAGTCTAACCTGGACGATGCACTTGTAATAATGTGCTGAAGATTAAAATTGGGTTGCGGGAAGTCCCTGGCTCCAGGGTATCACTGGCGTTTGCGATTTTTGTTCTTTGGTGGCTTGAATAAGAAGTTGTACAGATCATGGATCTGTACAATAACTCCTATTACTAAAGAGTAGGGATCTCCGTTGGAGATGAGCTGGCACTGATAATCTGGCAATCTGACAATGGTTGACGAAACCGTAGCTGCGTAGTAATAAAAGAAAAGATCATGTGAGGATGAAGTTTCACTTTTACTTCAAAGAATCAGATTCGAAAATACAGTGTGAGAAGATACGAGATAAGCTACCTAGTAGTACCTGATAAAACTTCTTCTTTAGCGAGTTTATGTACCTAATGTAATAAGGAGGTGCTGGAAAGATCGCTTAGTTCATTTGTTACAGTGACGACCCCGCCGCTCTTTCCACAGTTTATTTGGGTTCTATAATACTGTTTGCGTTGACCAACAAGCTGACAACCTAAAACCTACCACACTTTTCAGCCACCATTCCATTTTGTACTTTTCAACTTAAGCTCATGACACTTTTAGGAACATTCATCAACGAACGGCTACGTCGAGACACGATCGGCATAAACTGCAATGAATATCTTTCACTGCAACCCTACATTATTCTAACAACGAGGTCAGAGGTCCCTGGACCTTAAAGCATCACTACCATGTTACCATGGACCCCTAATTCAGTATTGAAGGTTGGCCACCAGCTACTTATTACGGCCCTATGTGTGTATAGTGGGCCACTATATATTCTAAGACACTTACACACCGAGGTCTATCATACCGTTTCGCCGCACGATCTTCTGTCGTAATTAGAGAGATCGTGGGGAAATATCATAACCACCGATTGATCTGTTAGGTTATCATCTTGATCCACAATTCCGGATATTTTACACACAAGATGAAAGCCCTAAGTAAAACTCGTACAGACTATAAACTGCTGTCTGTTCCGAAGCCACTGCGATCTAGGATATGACCTCAAGAAGATGGCGATGAACCTAGCAAAGATGGAAATTTTGGCAGGGTATCATCGCAGGCACAGGTACAGGGCAACATACATACCTACCTAGGTAATTGACTTACCGGCCGGCTTTGGACGCCGCCACAATGGACATGGCCACCGGCACCTGTGAAGCGAGAAAGAACAAAAAGGGAACCAAAGAAATAAAAATATCGAGCATTAGAAGATGTACCTGTCTAATTATTAGCGAGACTATGCTAAAAATTGATAGGAACTCTTCGGCGACACCCTACCCGAATATGAAGCTGCTTTCCGTCCGACTTGGGGAAATTCGCGGGACCCCATGCTTGCCAAGGATCGTACCAACTGGGCAGCTGGGGTATCAGGGATGGCACAGTCCAGTCATGACACACCCTTGGCTACCACTTGCGCTTCATCCCCTCCACCCTCCTCCGATACTCTAGTGCAGACGGCCCTAATAGACGATGGGGAACGAGCTACTTTTTATGTCTACTTTCCACAAGCGAGGAACCCCTCTGCAAGCGTGAGGGCTGTATGAGGATGAGGCTGCAACACAGCAATATGTCGCTACCTACATCTTGTCACTATGTATTGTACCCAACAACACACCCTAGCCTACTCACCTAGCTGATATACGTGACAAGCTTGGAACTGACCGATATACCCTACTATATTGGTGCTGTCAGCCCGTTTGAAGATATAGAAAAAAAGGTCGTCTGATTTCAAGGATTCACACCGATGTGGGCCTCACTGAATTAGTGTGTCTTATTCTCGGTCGTTATTCCTGACTCGAACCCTTTCCCATCTACAAGCCTGTAGACTAGTCGGTCCTAGTCACCTAGTCGTCCGAATTTGCGTGTCTTTCCTGCGAGAGGTACCATCACCTGTATACCATTATGAACCCCTGTATGCTTTTCCCACAACCCAGCCAGCCCCATGCCGTTCGCTCGAGTGAGAAAGCGGGTCATATAGCAGAATAACCCGAGGGGAAATTCCTCTGGGGAAGGTTGCTACTACTATGTAGAATGACCAGAAGTCACATATCACATCCCCATCTTGTCGCTCTATTAGCTTGAACCTGTTCCGCCGTTGTATATTGCATCGTCAATCTACCTGCGCCTGTCGATATTGCACCGATGAGAAGGTGTGCCTATTCTCCAATTGAATCCACAGAGGCAAGCAGGAACCTTTCTTTACCTGCATGCCAAGGACGCAGACTTTATTTGCCCTCGTCCAGGACTGCACTCCAGTCTTGAAGAAAGATTATCTTGGTTAGACCAGACCTCTTCTATACTTCCTTTGGTCCACCGTCCTTCCGAATTTTCTGGTGGTCCCTTACTTAAGAGTACTACTATTGCTAGGGGCCTTGTATAGAGTTACAGAGATTCAAATTCACTGCGCTGCTGTGGAACACGCCCGTATCCCGTATCTTGTATGTTCACCTTCACCCTCCCTACCCCCTGTTCTCGACCCGTTGTCGACTCGCTACTCTTGTTACTCTCCAACCCCGCCACATGCCATTGCCATCCGTGCTGTGCAAACGAGTGCCGTTTGTTATACTACCGTGGCGATCATTTTGACTACCTATTTTGGATTGCTTCATGCTGTTGATTATACTGTCATACTCATGTCTCTAGGTCCCCACAGTGAAAAGGTTTTCGGTCCGTCCAAGTGCCGCTGTCTAGAAGGGCTACGCTTCGCCAAGAGCTGCAAGATACAACCGCTCTTCGACAAGCATATAGCTTTAGCCATCTCGCACCTCCCGATACAAGACGGGCTTCCTGCAGTTTAAACATATTCGCGCTTCGCCCAACTGCTTGCACTCGTTTGAAGTTGCCCGTCGTTCATGATACACAAGGTTAGACGAGATCGTCGACAGACTGTTATTTTCACCAAAGGCGTATCGAGTAACGTTCGCAGCCACGGATTACTCGAATATGTTGTCTAACCCACTCCAACGGTTTTCACCGTACCATGCACTGCCTTCTAACACATTACTCTCCAATTCCCATGTACCTGGGGGTCACCTTCACGCTGGTCTAGAGGCCTTCGGTCATGGATCGCAATATACTCTGCAACACCTTCAGCAGCACGTAGGAGTACACGCACCACATCTAGCCCGAGCACCACAGCCAAAGCATCGTCAGCATCCATACGGGGGTCCAAGCACAAGAGCCACAGGAGCAGCCGGCCCTATTCGAAGAAGAATAAGCAGGGCTTGCGACCAATGCAACCAGCTCAGGACCAAGTGTGATGGACAGCACCCTTGCGCTCATTGCATAGGTTGGTGATTATCTATACTGAGAGATCTTAGGGCTGAATCAGGGTACTAATAGAATCAGAATTTGGGCTTGGCTGTGAGTATATTCGCGAACGAAAGAAGCGAGGCAAAGCCTCCCGCAAGGACCTCGCCCAACAAGCTGCTGCCCAAGCCGCCGCTGCGGCAGCCACCCAGAACGGACACAAATCCCCAAATCAGAACGACGATAGCGAGCCATCTACGGAGCAACAAACAGATAGCACGTCATCTGTGAAGCCGGAACAATCGAATTCTAGCGACAAGGCGCTTAATGATATCAGTGAAGATGCTATACAGCGCAGTCAAAGGACAGGAAGCCTCGATAGCTTAGCAGAATTAAGTGCTCATCAGCCGCATTTGACAGGTCATCCAGGAGCCATGGAAAGAGATCAGCTTGATAGCCCTACATCGTTAGATCTCAATGGGTACGGGAATGTTCAGAACCCATACGACAGGCAAGGAATGGGACATTTGATGGGTGGATCTACACACAATGCGTATGGTTCCAACCAGGGCAATCTCTCTTCAAACTATCCTGAGATTCCCTACGCGCTGCAGGCTCAGAGTCCTACCAACTACTCAGCAAACGCTCAACCAACGTTTCGAATAGGTACCAGCCCTCTCAGCGCATATCCAATTGGTGGGGAGCCGACCTCTCCAGGTGGTTGGATGTCAATGTCTTCACCTCCCCCACAATTCCAATCTCATATTCCACAGAATAACTACCATCATCAGCTAAGATATCCAGTTCTCAATCCGCTAATACCTCATCTTGGGAATATCATTCCTGTCTCTCTTGCTTGCGATTTGATCGATTTATACTTCGCGAGCTCGTCTTCCGCTCACGCACATCCTATGTCACCTTATGTTCTTGGCTTCGTCTTTCGAAAACGATCATTTCTACATCCGAGTAAACCTCGACAATGCCAGCCAGCATTATTAGCAAGCATGCTCTGGGTGGCCGCACAGACAAGCGATGCTCCGTTTTTGACTGGCGTCCCATCCGCAAGAGGCAAGATCTGCCAAAAACTCCTCGAACTTACTGTCAGCTTGCTCAAGCCATTAATCCACACACCGTCTGGAGAAGCTTCGCCAGTTTCCAGCCCGGTTATAGATGGCGTTGCCTTAGGGGGATTAGGCGTTGCGCTCCCAGGCTCCATGAGTATGGAAAACTTGACGGGAGAATCAGGAGCTTTTGGTGCCGCAGGGACGCTTGATGATGTCGTCACTTATATTCATCTGGCCACAGTAGTTTCCGCAAGCGAGTACAAAGGTGCCAGCCTACGATGGTGGAATGCTGCGTGGTCCCTTGCAAGAGAATTGAAACTTGGCCGAGAATTACCACCGAGCGTGCCTTCGATGGTCCAAAATACCAATAGCAACGACGTCGATGCCGACGGAGAAACCGAAGATGGACTATGCAATAATGTTGCCCCTGGAACGGTCACCGAGGAGGAACGGGAAGAACGACGACGTATTTGGTGGCTTACGTACATCGTGGACCGTCACCTAGCTCTGTGCTACAATCGGCCCTTGTTCCTTCTAGATATTGAATGTGAGGGCCTTCTCCAACCTATGGATGATACCGAATGGCAAAATGGGAACTTCAACTCTCATACCACCGACCCAGCCTTATCAGAGCAATCAGGGACTGATGGTAACCGAGTACGCGGCCCACACTTCGAGTGCACCGGTCACAGCATCTTCGGCTACTTCTTACCTTTAATGACCATCTTGGGCGAGATTGTCGATCTTCATCACGCACGTAATCACCCGCGGTTCGGCATCGGGTTCCGCTCGGCCAGGGAATGGGACGACCAGCAGGCCGAGATTGTGCGTCACCTTGAAGCATATGAGCAAAGTTTAAAGAAGTTTGAACAGAGACATTTCAATTCTTCTGAGGAGAAAAACGAGCAGTCAGCAACTCTGGAGATGCCTTCGGAGCTAGATCAGATCGGCTCACCATCAGGGAGATCGGTACATACGAGCTCTTCTCGCATGACTGAATCCGATATTCAAACCCGCATCGTCATGTCATATGGCACGCATGTCATGCATGTACTACACATCCTCCTCACCGGAAAATGGGACCCCATCAATCTCCTTGACGACAATGACTTATGGATCTCATCACAAGGCTTCATCACAGCCACAGGTCACGCCGTGTCTGCCGCTGAGGCCATCAGCAACATCCTTGAGTACGACCCCGGCCTTGAGTTCATGCCTTTCTTTTTTGGGATCTATCTTTTGCAAGGCTCATTCCTACTACTACTTATTGCCGATAAATTACAACTTGAAGCTTCGGCCAGCGTCGTCCGCGCCTGTGAAACGATTATCCGTGCACACGAGGCATGTGTCGTTACGCTCAACACCGAGTACCAGGCAAGTAAAATATATACTCAACGTCACTGCATGAAATTTTGCTAACATTCTACTCAGCGCAATTTTAGTAAGGTGATGCGTAGTGCTCTAGCTCAAGTTCGCGGCCGCGTGCCCGAAGACCTCGGTGAGCAACACCAACGCCGCCGGGAGCTTCTTGCATTGTACAGATGGACCGGAGACGGCACCGGATTAGCTTTATAACCTCAATAACCTCAGTATATTTCCCTTGTCCTGTTGTATATACCGGGTGGGCGTCGGGCGTGTTTTTTTTTTACTTTTTCTCAAAGGTGTTACAAAACGGACTGGATTGTGTGGCTTACTTTTTAATCAATGGTTGACCAAAATGATTCCCCTGGATGGCAATAAATGAATCAGGTTTGGGCAAAAGGACAATATGTGTAAATGGGTACTTGTTTGAATAGCCGAGGGTGTCTGGAGGTGAGCAAGGCGTTCTGTTAGGAAGATACGGTACAGATACAAGAAAGAAATGGGTGGTATTATGATTATTCATGCTTTCACATGGGCTTCTTGTCAACTCCTCC
The DNA here is from genome assembly GCF_022496945.1 of Annulohypoxylon maeteangense. NCBI lineage: Eukaryota > Fungi > Ascomycota > Sordariomycetes > Xylariales > Hypoxylaceae > Annulohypoxylon > Annulohypoxylon maeteangense. Next base: position 3,049,529 of record NW_025953248.1, on the reverse strand, counting down.
TACGAAGCCCTAGAAGTTGCACCTACGTACCTATGAATATTTAGAAGCATGGAATTGGACTCCGCATAGTTATACGTACTGGACCAGTTAGAAAGATACTTCATTCAACCTTGCACTCCGTGCCAACATGGAAATTAAGGGATAGTAATTGGTTAAGGTCTAGACACAATGAATGCCTTGGTACTTGTGGTATTATGGTTCTGACATGTCTGCTACCTCAACAACGGGATGCAATGCTACGTGCCACAACATTAAGTGCCATCCACACTTACTATATCGGAGCCCAGTGATCAATTGCGATTATTCTAGGTCCAGCCACTGAAGAAACGTTCTGCAGCATTTAGGGTGTTCGGGAATCGTTGGGTTATGTTTCTGCCAAGCGAGTGCTAAGATCGAGGTCGAACCCCTTATGATGAGAGCTGCGTCTATCATTCTAGGGACTACCCCTTATTGCTATTATCCTACCTATCTAGTAGTAGGTAAGAGGCGTTTTGGAAGGACTTATGATAGTAAATTTTCAACCTAATTTTCTTTTTAATATTGATTGGGTAGGTACCTAGGTAGGTAGGTAATAAGCCACTTTCAACAATGTAAAGCGCCATTTCTGCACCGGAGTAACCAATCAATACCGTCATCGAGATCGATGATTTACCACTATTTCCTTGGCCATGAGCTTTTGAGTGATCCTCATTCCTTTGGTCCATATGATGATATCCATTTCCGTGGATAACTAGCTATAATACTAGCTCAACTTCCATGAAATACGAAAGATATGTATTTCTATAACTCAAATTTTCGCAAATCAACCAGTCTTCATAAATAAAATTAACTTAATTACCTATGTTTCTTCGATCATAGCACTTAGAAGTCATTAACCTAAAATGTAGATCGAAGATAAGTTTTATCAACTCTTAATCTGGTATCAGGTGGGTTGTTAATATTGGAAAGGATACTAATATCAATGCCTACAATCCTTATTACACATTTTTTTTCATTAAATGGGAAAATAATGAAACGAATAAACTGATTTATTTATCATTGAAATTTCACTAACATGTCAATATTGTGAAATATCCTCCATACCTTAGGTTGAATCATGTTTCATTCCTTGTCATCGTATGAATCTTTCAAGGTATTATGTAAAGTTAGATAGAGCTATATGTACTTATCAACGTATGATATGATTTCACTAATTTTTATCTATAGCAAGTCCATCTTTTCCTTAGACACGTACCATTCTGCCAGGAAGACTGCGAAAACCGAGAACGGGCCGACTGTTATAATGGAGCAGCATGTGAAGCCATTGAAGAGAATAAGCACCTAGACACCGAATGCCTTACTATTAACAAAGAATGTAAAATAATTGCCTAGATAGTTAAAACTTGAAACACATTTAGCATATGCCATTGATATTCGGGCTTTTAGAGAAAGACCCTTGTTGATATTCACAAATACACGTGTCCGGGCCGAAATCATCTCAACATGATCCGACGACCAAGCGACATGCCGCCGAGCTGTTTCATCACGGTGGGCTGTACCTCGTCACTAGCATGCGCGTCAACCTATTTCCTATTGTAACGATACCTACATACCAATACCCAGTCCGAACCTCTGAAGTTACATACCTAGGTGGATATGAATTTGCCCAGTGGCTACACCACTCTGGTAGGTATCGACCTAGGTACCTAGTACGTCAAGGTAAAAAACCAAACCAAGTACCTGGTATATAGTTAAAGAAGCAAGAAAAGAGCGCACAGGTCATATTTTTCATGTCCGAAATTGCTAGGGCTACGGGACTTAAGCTTTATATTTCTTGGACCGGATATTAATAGTGTTTAAGGCTTAGTCTCGTAGCCTCATGTAACGTGAGGTCAGTTGCGTGCTGGACAACAGAGTAGCGTTACATCATGGTTTTCTGAACACTTATTTCTTGATTAGTGTTCTGTCCCTCGAGGGTGACTTCAAACTTGTTCTTGATTCAAGGCAAGTTCCGAGTGGCTGGAAGTAAATAAATGACTACGTAGCTTAGGTCTCTTATACCCATGCTACTATACCACCGCGGTAGTATCCGGTCCAACCTAGGATTGATAGTAGGTTAGGGGTGTAAAGTAGCTGAGCTGGCGTCCCATATTCATTCGGATATATCGACCGGTAGGCTATCTCGATGACTTTTTATATATGCTTAAGTTAGTAGGTATAGTGAGACTCAAATTAATGATGTATGGATGGAAGTTGGTGGAATACGTACCTCTCGGATCCGAAGGGTTGCCTGTTTTAGGGGAGGCACGGCCCGCGGGGCTGGACCCGACCCATTTTCTTTCTGCACCTACCCGTTCATATCGACTGAGGGGTAGCTCCGATAAGAAACACGGCAGGAACAATCTAATGCCCAGCCTGCCAGGGTCATTCTATTTTAACATTTTCCAGACTTCTATGCGTAGACATTATTGACTTAGAATTTACAACTGCTGTCGAACATGACCCCAGAAGAATACAAACGTCGCGCTGAGGCGCTAGTTCCTAAATTTCACTTTGAACGTATATTGAATCAAGGTATGAGATAATCTTGATCAAGGTCTTCGATACTAGTCTCTAAAATAACACCTGACACGCAAGACAACATCTATTGATGCCGTTACATGAACAAATCATGGAATATAAAAGCTAATAGTATTCAAAAAGGCGCTGCCGGACGGGAAATTACACTATATGGACAAGTCGACTCACAACCCGCCCTCCTCATATTGGAACGCGCCCCTTTCCCCGACGCAGAAGAGTACCTCTCCGCCTTGCCTTCTAATCTACGAAGTATAACGAATTTGGGAAATAATGATATATATTCTTGGTCACTTGCGTCAGGTGGTCCGATTCTCGAGGACAACGAGAATGACAAATTCGCCGACTTCAAGATATCCATGATCTGTCCTTGCACAGACAAGCACATTAAGAAGCACAGCAGACAAGGCTTCCGCGTTGTCACGGAGACGCCAGAGATCTATCGTGACAAGGTGCGGCCGTACATGCAAGTAAATCGAGAGGAAGGAAGATTGAACTGGGTTTTCAATATTATCGAAGGGCGCAAAGAAACAGAAGATGTCATATACAGAACGCCGTTGGGGAGAGACGGGGACGAAGGTTTCCTAATGCTACCAAACCTCCACTGGGACCGAAAAACAATCGAAGCATTGTATTTACTGGGTATAGTCGAAAGACGCGATATCTGGAGCCTGCGAGACCTCAAAAAGAAACACATTCCGTGGCTTAGACACATGAAGGCCAAACTCATAGACGCCACGGTCAAGACATATCCTCAGATCGACACAGATCAGCTGAAGCTGTTCTGCCATTACCATCCAACGTACTACCATTTCCATATCCACGTTGTACACGTCATGCTAGAGGCGACTGCTACCCAATCAGTTGGGAAGGCGATTGGGCTAGACAGCATCATCGAACAGCTCGAATCCATGCAAGGGGATAGTGAAACTGGTATGGATAGTGTTTCGCTAAGTTACACGCTGGGCGAGGCATCGGATTTATGGATGGAAATATTCGAACCACTTAAGAGCGCTGGTAGAGCTTCTCAATCTCAATAACAAGGTCGTTCACGGCCGGCCCGTGATTGCAATCTGACCACTCTCCGCCATCTCTAATGCAATATACTTCCTCGTTTAGTCGGACTGTGCAGCTCTTTGTAACTCCCGCCTAGACAATTAGTTAGAAATCTCGTTTTTTAGGTTTTCATTTTGAGAAGGCTCGGTGAAACGTACGCTGGAACTCCTTGCTACGCTTTGTCTGAGCAATTCTACACCATATGCCCCGTTATCCTTAGTAGCGCATTCGTTCAATTTCTCAAAGTCAATAGCATGTTCCAGGGCGCAGTCCTCGACTAGCTCCCGTTGCGGAATCAGTTTGTATTCTTTTGTCAAGCACATGGTGAAGCCGAGGTAGATCTTGGGATCCGGGTATAGATGATGCGCGCATAATTCAATGATATTCCCCATGCATTCTCCAGGACCATGTTTGCAGTCTACACCGTCATTTTCCGTCGGCGCTCCGATGTACGATAAAGTAAAGTTGACTTTGTCGAACACGCGCATCATGGAGGGAAGAACAAGGTCCTTGAGACAATCCTTAGCGTCGGGACATTTGCTCATGATGTGTGCTTCGAGCGGAACAAGCTCTCGGTCTACCGATATAGGTCGGTCGGTTGTCGGAGATAGACGCGACTGGGCTGTCTCTGGAACGAAAAGAACGGCATACGACGATACGACTCGGAGATTACATGCTGCGTAGAGGACTGTCGCGATGAGGGTAAGCAGAAGAAATGGTCGGCATCGACGTCGAGCGCGGCATTGAACCGGCCGTTTCTCCTCCGTGATGGGAAGACTGATCTTAGCAGCCATGTTGGTCGTTTGATTGATAAATCAAGCTTGTGATGATAATGCGAGAACTATCAACGATTGCAACAACACATAGATATAATATGTACAAAAAAACAAAGAAGTATTCAAAAGCAATAGAACCAAGTGAATGGAGTTGGTGCACGAAGTATGGCGGTGGTGGTGGTGGTGGTGGTATGGTACAATAGTGATTAGTGATGCAAACATTGAAGAGTCGATCGTGATCAACGTTAGGCACGGGATTAGCCTAGATTGGAACCGTTTGAACGAGGGTCCCCTTTCCCTGGATGAGCCTCCTGCCGGCACTGGAGCTCATGTATGTAGCCCCCGTACCTGCCTACCTGCGAAGCTTGCTCAGTGCATGGTCAGCGCATACGCTAACGTGTACAGGAATGGTGTGACCACTGTAAATCGACCGAGTCAGGCGCCGTAGGCTTTAAGAAACAAGGAGGTACTTGGGGTACATGCCTGATTGTATCTAGAATCGTGGGGCGCAATGTGGCTGAAGATACGCGATACGAAGTACGGATTAGGGCCTAGGTACCTACTAGAGTACTGTACATAGGTACTGCATTCAATGATTCGATTGTACTGACGGATAGGACCAAGAAATGATTACGAGTTCCTCAGTGGGCATGAGACTTGAAATCTTGACATCTAGCCTCCAAACCTTGGTTAAATATGGTTCAACGTTACCAATCTCTTACTTATTTCGTGATGTCTTAGGGGGCAACTACCTGACGTTTCGATATTATTGCTTCAGCTAAATATATATACTTCGACTATACCTAAGTTCTTGCCAACATTACCAACATCCTTCATCCCTTCCGTGCCTACGGAACTACCCACCTATGTACCTACCCCGGTACCCAATGGAGATCCCTGCAACTGTAACGTTTCTAGAAATCTAGAGCCGCTGATTCGGCAGTTCGCTCTGACTCTTACTATTGATCCATTTCCATCTATGAATCGAATTCTTGAAACCACCGAACATATAATACATATATACCTATACGCATGTCTATCTCCTAAGAGGCAGTGTGCTGTATTTGCTGTATCTACTCGATCACGACGATTCGTTTTTCCCAAGTCACCTGTGCGATTTCGATTGCGACTGTGACTGACTACGACCACCTTTACGATAATAAATATTCTTCATATTCTTCTTCATCTTCGGCGCTTTACATAATACATATTACATACCATTAACTGAGGTACCTTGCCTATTCGATTTTAGCACGACATTCCGATTTCTACATACGTCTTATTGTAGACATGATACCGACGTCATCATCCGGTCCTTAAGCTATTGAACATATAATTCTATAATTCGCATTCATATTTCTCGACGACCTGCTCAGGTAGGATATAAAGAATATACGACGAACGTATCAAACGCAGCAATGAAGAGCGATATCGACCATTTTCTTACGCCTCTTTCCATTGATGAGGAAAAGGCACACGCGCTTGCGCATGAATTATGCCGATCTTTTCACCATTTATCCGCCGACTCATTGAACCAGTTTCTCCCAACTCCGATATCTGAGTCGATATTACGGCCTACGGCCGGGAGAGAAAAGGGGAGGTATGTTATTCTAGAATTCCTCATTGTCATTACTTCAAACCATTTCGCTTTGAAGTTCCAAGTCGGATCTTAACATGCTAACTCATATTAAAGATATTTAGCCATTGATATGTACGCGCCTAATCAATTGGAATAATTACTTGTGTAGTTTTCACTAATACCTAGCAGCGGTGGTACTAATTTGAGAGTCGGCTTTATCGAGTTATTAGGGAATGAGATTGGCGTGAATGGTTTCTGTAATGGCGTCAATGGTAGCCTAAAGAACTCGCATTCGGAATCATCCTCTAATATCCGTCGATTACTCGAGAAGTCATGGCCAATCCTAGATGTTCTCAAAAACGAAAATGCCGATTCACTGTTCAAGTGGATAGGGAGCTGTATTGCAGAAGTCGTGCGCGAGGGATGTGAGGAGTTCAATCTACCTCGCGATATCGAACTTCCTATGGGGGTTACATTCAGTTTTCCGATGGTACAGGATACTCTATCCGATGCGACGCTGATGGCTATGGGAAAGGGGTTCACTATCACATCACGACTGCATCTGGGAACTCACTTAATTAATGGGTACGAGAAGTCCAAGACCCCGGACTTACCTCCCATTAAAGTCGCGGCGATCTTGAATGATGCGGTTGCGACATTGGTATCCTTCATATATCAATCTAAGGAGGACAGCACCCATAAAGCAGCAATGGGACTGATCTGTGGCACCGGAAGCAATGCGACAATACCCCTGAAGAGAAGCACTCTCCATAAAGATAAGCAACTCGGAAAAGTCAAGGTCTTGAACGGAGATTCAACCGATGACATGAAGATCGCGGTGAATACCGAGTGGAGTATCAATGGAACTGCGCCACCTTTGCGGAAGTTTGGCTTGGTCAGCCAGTGGGATACGAGACTCGATTCCGAAGGCGAAGCACCCGGCTTTCAACCCCTCGAATATATGACATCGGGACGATACCTAGGCGAGCTTGGACGCCTAATGTTATTAGATTACCTTGAGCATCACATGAATATCCCGATACACACATTACCCCCACGACTCTTAACACGATTCGGCCTCACGACCACATTTCTCAGCCATTTCCGACCACCGAACGCCGTTGCATTGTTAGAGAAGCTCGAGGCCGAATTTCCGTCCTCGACTACGGATCCTTTTCAATGGACGGAGGAAATTGCGTTGGTTTTATATAATATATCCAAGGCCATTGAAGTCAGAGCAGCGGGGATCGTTGCCGCGGCTGTTATCGGACTGCTCATGTGCGCAGGGGATATCCCTCTACGAGAATCATCTCAAGATACTACGAACGGCCACACCAAGCTGGAACAACGGTCTAAGCTGAACCTGATTGTTGGTTACACGGGTGGTTGCATCGTTCATTTTCAAGATTATTTGGCAGATTGCCAAAAGTTTCTCGATGCTATCATTAAGGCCGAATTTGGCGAAGACGCCCCGGTCAGGGTTGTATTGAGTCCCTGTCATGATGGCGGAATAACTGGCGCTGGTGTGTTATGCGGCGCTTCCCAGGCAAAGTCTAAGGATGCTAGCGTTTAATGTCTTTATCACATAATAGACTGGGATATCCTGGAGTTGGGAGAGGCTATGTTCATACTATAGTAGAAGGGACATAGGTATCGGGTATCATGGTGACCACAGCATCTCATCATAGCAACAGAGGTGTTTTCGTATGGGAGGCATTGTTTTTACATGTACGCTGTAGCATCATGGATTGATTTTGGTGTTATCCACATTTATGTGCATTTTGGTAAGATCTATCTTAGCGCTTTGTATGCGGCTGATCGACTTAACCAACGCTTCCTAGCATGAGGCATTCTCATTCTACGGCATAGTAGTAAGTATAACAATAACTTGCGCCACATGCGCAGTTTTCATTCTCGTTTATTCAAGAAAAATCAAAGAAAAAAATATAGGCTGCCTCGGGAAGGATTGAAACCGCCTGTCGCGCGGTATGAGGCCTGTCAAAAGACCACAAGCACCGCCACTTTTTAGTGCTCGATCTCATCACCTCACCTACCCGGCTAGGTTGCCGGTATCCCCATACAGCCCTGGGGGTTGATGGTGAGGCTCAGACTAGAACTAACTAGGGCACAAAGGGTCCTGTATATCCAGGTATGTCCCCTATACCGGCGTACTCCAACGGATCATGAGGCACACCTTACTTACCGATCCTCGGCGCTAAGCGGCCCCCCGCATAATTCGGGATCGCCATACATTAACAAGCCGTAGAACCACGGTTGGTTTGCTAGCGGGCGCCTATCGTGTAGTATAACATCCCTATTCCAGTCCCATGCAGGTGCCACTGATGAGCTCTTTTCCTTTTTTTCGTCTCACCGACTTGCCCAAATCCTTTGTCCGACAACTTCGCTATTAATTGACTGTCACTGCTCTGTCACCTGTCTTACCTCCCGAGAAACCCGTCGTTTTTTTCTTTTCTTTTTTTCCCTTTTTTCCTCCGAGGCAAAACCACCACTTATATATCTATATTGAACCTCGATAGTTGCGCTGGGTTAGTGGTCATTGGATCTTGGGATCCCATACGAGCCCGGCGAAGCTAGTGAAGCTTGAGACAGCTTACTAGGCCTAAAGGATTCTGAGAGATCTCTTGGCGATCTCGCACACATCATGACACCTAAGAGGAATGGCGACGGCAACGCCCGATCGTACGGGCACGACTCCGAGCCTGCGTCTGAGTGGACGACGCTTTTGGGGGACTCGAGGACTAGGTATACCCAGGAACCCGGTCCAATCACGATTCCTCGGACGGGTAACGTGGACGATGACTACGGGAGCTCAGGCGACGACCTGGACCCGAACGAGGCGGACCTGTTGATCGCGCGCAGTTACACGTCTACTGGGTCGGGGCTCGCCCCAGAATCCTTCGAATCGGCGTTGCTTAGGGGGCGTCGACGATCGCGAAGTTCGGCACGGCGGGCGTCGACTAACCGGAGCATGGTATCGATATCCCCCAGACCTATACTCAATGTGCATCACCAGATCCATAGAGAACTACTCGATTCGCCGTCGTCGGATGGGAGCTTAGAGGACGATCTCGAGGCAGCACGCGTCGAGCACGATAAATCTCAACCTTCATTTCTCATCGACACGGATAGACGACGGTTTTGGATTGTGTTTTTAAGCATTATGCTTACGCATTTCATAGCATGCTTTGACGGTAAGGATTTTACTATGTTCACTTATCTTCCTCTCAAATGAAGGCAAAACGCGTTTAAAGAATTATATCCTTAAATTGTCCGATGTCTCAAGATTTTATTTCTAATATAAAACAGGCACCATCATGGCATCGTCTCACCCGGTCATCACAAGCTACTTCCATAGCTCTAATAGCGCTAGTTGGCTATCGACCGCGTTTCTACTCACCAGCACGGCGTTTCAGCCTGTCATTGGCCGACTGTCTGATACTGTAGGCCGCAAGCCGCCGTACCTCGCTATGACGGTCATATTCGCGCTTGCGACACTATGGTGCGCGCTGGCGCAGAGCATGACGAGTTTCATCCTCGCCAGAGCCGCCTGCGGACTTGGTGCTGGAGGCGTGTTGGGTATGGGGAGTATCATAATTAGCGATTTGGTGCCTATCGAGTAAGTTATCTAGATCAAGCTATTTTTCCGCGGTGGATAAAATTCGCTAACTAGCATAAAAAGACGTCGTGGCTCATACCAAAGCTATGTAAACATTGTCTACGGACTTGCCTCAGCTTTAGGCGCGGCTCTAGGCGGTCTGATGGCAGACAGTCTCGGCTGGCGTTGGGAATTTGGCATCCAGGTCTTTCCCATCGTCCTCTGCTTCATAATAGCTTCTCTCGGTATCCCTGGGGACCTTGGCCTGCAGAATAAGCACCAGACGTTCAAGGAGGCTATGAAGGCGTTTGATTTTAGGGGATCGATACTCCTGACTATTTCTACTACATTCTTGATATTAGGCTTGGTACGTTTTCTTCAGAGATATCCACCAATCGTAATAATTCTATATGCTAACAGAACATTCATAGAACCTCGGAGGCAACGTCCTGCCCTGTAAGTTTCTCCCCTCTTCCCCAACCAAATTCACCAGAATATAATAAACTAACATACCGCCAAGGGACCCATCCATTCGTCCTCTCCTCCCTCGCCATCTTCACCATCTGCTTCCCCGCCTGCCTCTACGCAGAATCAAAACACGAGCGCCCAATCATGCCCCTAATCCTGCTGCACAGCTCCCCCCGCGCCAACATAATCTTCTCCAACTTCATCGCCTCCTTCCTCCTCAACGCAATCCTCTTCAACACGCCCCTCTTCTTCCAAGCCGTCCTCCTAACCAGCGCCACAACCTCCGGCCTATACCTCGTCGTCCCCGTCGTCACCGCCAGCGCCGCCGGCACCCTCACCGGATTCCTAATCTCCTACACCCGCAGATTAAAATGGCCTCTAACCCTCGGCACCCTCTTCTACCTCTCCGGCACCATGCTCCTCTCCTCCATGCGTCGCGGGTGGCCTCTCTTCGCATACCTCCTGTGCCTCGTCCCCTCCAGCATCGGCCAAGGCTTCCAGTTCCCAGGGACCTTCATGGCCGTCCTCGCCGCCAGCGAGCACCGCGAACAAGCCGTCGTAACATCGACCCTTGTCCTCTGGCGCGCTCTCGGCTCCGTCCTCGGCGTCGCGTTTTCTTCCCTCGTGCTGCAGAACGCGCTGCTCCGCTTCTTGATGGAGTACGTCGTCCCGCCCGCGAGCGAGGCCGATCCGGTGGCTTGGAAAGCGGCGCTTGTGGAGCGGGTGCGTGAGAGCGTGCAGGCTGTTGCTGCGCTGCCGGATGGGGTGCTGAAGGACCAGGTCGTTGCGAGTTATGAGTCTGCTGTGCGTCTTACGTTCTTGTGTCTGGTGGGTTTCGCGGCGGTTAGCGCGTTGATGATTGTGCCGGTTAAGTTGCCGAGGTTGGGGGCTAGGAAATAGGGATTGTGATGGAGATGGAAAATATGACGACACGGGATAAAGAGCACGTATATCCTAGGTTTCTACTTATTTACTTACGGTGTTATGAGAAAATATGGTTAAAGGCTGGTTAGAAAATGAGACGGTACACAGGTCACGCATATTTCAGGTTACGGGTATGAGCACATTAGCAAATGATGATTTAGTCTTATTATTGATTTTCTCCCCCTTATTCATTGCAGGATACCGTGCCTCGGACGTTTTGGACTACAGTGCATGCAATGGTTCAAGCATTCTTTGTTGATGACTATGATAACCAGTCCCCTCGTCTCCCTCACTACTCTCATTGGAGTCGATCGTGAAGACATGCAAATCTGGAACCTTGCACCCAATGCTTTTCCTTCCTATTCTACAGCTCACCAAAGTCAATATACAGCTTCGTGTACCTGCGTCTCTTGATACCACTCTTTCTAGATCCGTTAGTGGGGGCGGCGGGCCGCCCAATAATGTAAATACAAGCCCGTGTTCGAATGATCCTTCAATTTGGCAGTCGTGAAATCAATGAAACCCATTAATACCGTTTGTGAAGGCGTCGAGTTCCTCTTTAGTTTGACGGTACGCCTCCTGAGCCTCGCGCTCTCGGCGTGTGATATGGCCGACCTCTTCTCTGAGAGCCTCCAATCGGCTCTTGGCCGCGATCTCCTCCGATACTGCTAGTGTCTTGAATGCGCTTAGGGCGAAATTGGCCTTTTGAAGCGCCTCATGTGCCTCGCCCATCTTCGACCGCAATGTCTTAGCTCGTTGCTGGTAACCTCCTAGATGGAGTGTCAATTTCTTCTCAAGCTTCGAGCACTTTTCCGCAGTCGCCATGGTGGACTCTTGTACTGACTATATGGATAAGTGTTAGTGAGGTTTACGAGATAAGTAGGGAATGTGATTAAAACTTACGTCAAGAGCTGCATTCATAGCTGCCACATGTTCTTCGTCGTCATCTTCATAGCAGCCCAAACCTAAAAGGAGCGCGTTGCTACCTTCTCGTTCCCAGCTTTCTTGGATTTCTTCCAGCTGGGCCTTTCCCTTGACCTCCATAAGAACTTGCAAGCGCGCTTCATCCAGCGAAACGTCGTCGATTTGTTGTAGACGGACAGGACCAACACTGGGTTTTGAGCCCGAGATGGGGAATTTTACGGCATCATTTGCAATAAGCAAGGCGGCTTCTTTAGCAATCTGCGCTTCAATGGGGTCTGAAATTGCAGATGCTTGTTGGACAAGGGCTTCCAGGTTGACAGATTTCGGTCGAGGAAGCTCTTTCTGCATGACTTGTGTGCGTCGCCTTCGCTCCAGTCGTTCTTCGGCTTCTCTGATAGCTCGCTCTCGTCGGTCCCGTACTTCGGCATCTTCCTCTGTCTCATCTACATCCATGACTTCTTGCTGATCTTCGGGGATCTCAAGTTCCCATTCTGTTTCTTTTGGCTTTGGTAAGGAAGCGAGGCCTTGCTTGAGCTGGTGCTTCACTGACAACTCCCGGAGTCGCATATCCTTAGCTGTACCTCCAACCATAGACATCTCCTCTTCTCCTGAATTAAGGGCAAAGCTGTCTCGGGGAGTACGAAGAGGGGTCTCTCCGGGCCTTCGGGGAGTGGTACCGGCGCCATTCATACCAGCTCGGAGAGGAGTAGCTAGAGGATTAGGGGTTGACATGACTTGCTTTCGAGGGGTAGCTCCTTCGAATCCCGTAGAGCCAGTACCTTCTTGAAGATCAGCGTTTTCACCCCCCAATAGTACAGACTGATTCTCGGTCAATGCTCGAATGTTCTTTATCTCGTTCGCAATTCGATCCTGCTGAGGGGGTGCCATAGGAGTACGGATAGGGGTTTGCGAGTTAAGAGTAGAGTACGTATTGACAAGTCCTCTAGTAGCATCATTCTCGCTAGTCTGAGCAAGCAGATTTGCCCGCTCGCCCATCATGCCCATCTTGACGATATCCTCAAGCTCGCCATCGCTTACTTGGGGAGTCGGCAGGACGAGAGCTCTTCTCTTGCTGCTCTGCTCAGCCTCTCGGACCTTTTGCATTTGCCCAGCTTTCAAGGCAGCCTGCATCGAGGCAGAAGGGGCATCCTTATCATTCTTCCGTCTCTTTCGATCAGATTCGTCATTTTCGTCCCCTTTTCTCTTGCTTGCTAGCTGTTGTTTGCGGGGGTCGAACGCAGCTCGCTGCTTTTCGTTTCGAGTCATCTCCTCTGTGGTATCGTAGAACCCTTGGGCGGGTGCCTTCTCGAATGGAATGTCGGCATTGTAGTCCATTTGTCCCTTCTTGCGCGTGACAACCTTAATGTTGATGCCAGCAGTCTTCAGTTCTCGCCGTTTCTGCAAGGCTGCAAGTCGGCGGGACTCCTCTTGTTGGCGTTCTCGAGCCTTTCGCTTAGCCTTTTTTCCTTGAGTGTTCGCCAAACGAGCACGCGCCTCGCTCAGCATTTCCTTCTCGTCTTCATCGAGATCGATTGTATCAGGCTTCGCAGGCTTGCTCTCCGGATCTGGGTCAACTTCTCCCGGTCGGAGTCGTCGTACATCATCGGCTGTGGGTGCTTGGGTTTCGCCGCCTTCGGGTCCGGTGAGGCCTAGGCCAGATGATTCTCGTTGTTCAGCCTCGTCAAGGAGTTTCTGGTAGCGTTCTAAGCACTGATTCGCGGTACGGCCAACGATAGGAGCGATAGTTCGCCATTGCGTGGGCATCAATTTAGCTAGATGCAATAGCTTCTCGTCCTCTTCTTTACTCCATTCGATCTTCTTAATGCTTGGATCAAGCCATTCGTTCCATCGCGCCTTGCACTGTTTTGGAGTCTTGCGTGGCAGCAACGATGAAACACGCGCCCATTGATTAAGACCATACTTGGAAACGGAAACCTTCAAAATTTCATCTTCGATGTTGGTCCACACTCCTCCTTTGACGACAGGCATCTTGGCTACGTGTGCGACCGCGTCGCAAGCATGGGAGTGGGTCGAAAAGTCGGCTGGTGTTTATTGGCAATCGGAAGTTGTAGGTGTAAAGGGTCGTGTATGATCGTAAATAACTCGCGAATGGTGCGAGATGTCGTAGAAATGGTAAAGGAGTGACAAAAATGAGATAGGATTACGATAGTGAAGTATCTAGAAGAATAAATTTGATCGCAAAATTGGTGATATCTTCCAAGTTGTATCTGCTACCACTTAGTACTAGGTAGCTACATAAATGCAAGGATGCGCGCTAAAGTAAAGTTTGTACTGAGGTGAAGTCCTTAGTAAGACGCTCAGTGATTATGTAAGGTTGGAAGTGACAAAATTTTTCTCAAAGAGAAATAGCGGGTCTTGAGAATAAATCACTTTGATATTGGCGTATTCGCATAGATTACAAATGATGCCTGATACGCGAATGACAGATATGGGTTACGTACATTTTATGTACTTATATAGATATATGCTCTTCAAGAGTCGTCACATTTACCTAATAAAGGAATCTCGGATCCCCAAGTGCTTTTAAACATGAGATTTTACATACATGACGGAATATTTTCAAATGCAACACCATCATTATGACGAGAGTACCTACTGAAGACACATATCCAAGTAAAAGTTGGTTATTTCCGCAATGAATAAAAGCAGTGTACGAAAGGTGCATCTTATTCATCAGCGGCTTTACCGGGTCTCTTAATTCCTAAAAAAAAAAAAAAAAATAAGCACGAGAATATCTCACAATGGTCTAAATAACAACACTTGTGCAATCAGGCAACAGGAGCCATATCTATGTACAGACTAGGTTAATGCTTCGCGAGCTTCTTCAAATGCATAACAGTATTGATCGACTTTGCCGATACATATGCATACGACACTCTTGCACAACTAGACATCCTACCAATACCGAGGTAATGGCCTCGGCCCACATCAGAGCAATCAATTGAAGGCAAAGGATACCCAGGGCATCGAAGCAATATAGAAAATATATGTACATTCTATGCTGAAACTAAGCGAAGAAATAGGTACGTCCTTACTAGTTGAGGAAAGTTGCTATCATTTTCCAACTCTCGAGGAATGATGTCGGTTCTAAACGAACCAAAAACAACCTTGAAGCTAATGAAATCCCGCTATATCATAAGTCATTTCTATACTCAAGACTTCGGCGTTTTTTTTATTTGATCACTCAAACACTCTTACTCAATTCGTTCATGTGTATGTTGGTTCCGAGATACTCATTGAGGCTAACTTGGAGAAGATGTAAAATGGATTGATCTCTTTAACTCAACTGATATCTACCTACACTCCCGCCCAACGACCAAGATACTTCTGTAAGCAGGCTCTCCTATTAGATTGTAGCTACTAAGCGTCCATTGAATATAGTGTCGTAAACACTCTTATAACTCGCTGTTAAATCAATAAATCAAGTTCATCACGACTGAGTTTGGTTAATAGTTAACCAGAGGTATATGAAATGATCGTGTGAATCAGAGAGCCTTGGGAACGACACTCGTGGGATCCCAGTAAAACACCAGGTAAGTAGGTAGGTAGCCGCGAATAACATTAGGAAAATACCCTGGACACGGCATCAGAACTTCAGTGGGTGAAGTCTCAATGACAATCAGGGAAAACGTCCGATAAATATGTAAGTGATATGTGAGTTCCAAATCCCGGCAAGGTCGATCCATAAGCCCGTTAAGACAACAATCCTAGGCCGGGTCATATGCGGAGTGTCGTACTGTTCCGAGAAGCATGGCTCATGGTCTAGACTCTGCTACCTAAGTGATCCGCAATGAACAGAGAATCAAAAATTCCCCCTTCGAGTAATGATCTCACTTAAGAAAATGCTGGGAACAAGTTACCCCTGCGAAGAAGGCTTCACCTACCTTCGGGAACGACGTGACTAGGGAGTAAGCACTATTTTCGGTTGCCGCCGAGCGCGGGATTGTGCAAAACGAACAGTATGCGAAGAATTCATAGCAGTGGGACCCAGGGAAATAGGATGCCTTCTAACTGATATGGGATGAATTTTCTGTGGAGGAAATGATGGTAATATGGTTCGGATCGGTCATATGCTAGACTTTCTGACTTAAGAGTTGCCAACTAGGGAATGTGTGACGGAACCCCGCTAGGTAGCATAATGTGGCCGCCAGGGCTGCCCGGTACTGGCCGGGGTTCGTCAAAGGGTCCTACGGCCAGACCAATTACAGCGAACTCACCGAGACCGTTGCTCGCTATCACCCTGGTCATGTTTAACGGTTGCAATACATCCGTCTTCTCGGCATACACATGTAGGGAAGAGGCGAGGGGTCCAGGATGAGGAATAATCCGGGTCTTAAAAGAGACTCGCATCCATAGTCGTCAGATCATCTCATCCCGAAGGTCGGTCCAGGGATTAAGTTGTAGGAAACGTCAACCGGTTCGGGCCACTAGGGTGAGGGGAAGTCCCGGGCCGGGACGCCAAGGAACCCAAGGCTTCCTTGACAAGAGCCCGAAAGGAAAGCGCGTTATGCGAATGAATTCCCCCCTTCCTTCCGTACAACCGCCTAATAAGGTCAGTGATTGTGATTCCTTAATATGGATCTAGAACCAAACCCAAATTAAAGAAATATTAAAGAAATATCAAGTTGTAAGTCTCTTTGAAGTTATTTCATGCTTACTTACCTACCTAAGTAAGTACTTAAGCGTTCATTATTCATGATTTTAACAAATCAAATTGCTCGAATTGCGAGATCCGGCACAGAAAGAGGGAGGGGGAGGGGACCTTGACTGCTTGATAAGGTGGGGGTACTCGGAAGTTTAAATTGTCCAGGGCTACTGTCATTATTTGATCGGAGATTCGGAGTTAGCCTTCCCTAGGGCTATTGAATTGTTTACATTGCATTTAGAAGGGTCTACTCACTTCAGATCTAGGCAGGTGCTGGCTTCAATAAGCTGCTCAGCCTCAATATTAGCTTTGACACAAAGTTAAGCTTATTTCAACTTTCTAAGTTCAATATAGTTAAATCGTTTTCGAGTATCCAACCCGTATATTTTCTAGCATTCATAAAAATTACATGCCTGCGTGGCTCCCCAGATCAAAAGCCAGAACTCTCAAACTACGGAAACACCATGCTATAAGCGACCAAAGAGAATTACCGGAATATCAACATATTATTAATACCTACACTACCGGGAGGGGGGGGTATTTGGACATGGTCACAACTAACGTTTCAGTATTTCGACCTGATCACCACCTTCTATAAGTCTTACTAGGGATCAACAGTATTACAGCTATAATTTCTGAATTGATATTATTGTATATCGATACAATTACTATATAATTGAAAGCGTTACAAGGTGGATACGATTGCTGCAATGGTTTAGAACCGAATTTATCTTCAGCCCTGGCAATAGTGTCAAAGCCTAGCAACAGTGTCAAGACCTGACACCATGTCAGATCAACGCATCTAAGATACGTATCCTTGATCTCCCTGAATAGGTTATATATCAAAGTTCGAAAAGACTGGGATTAGTAATCATGTAAACCGTAAACTGTGACTCTCGTAGTGTAATGGTAAATCTCGTAAATCAACAGTAGTTCAAGTGACTGTACCTGTAAAAAAAAAACCTGACTTTTCAAAGTAATATCTTATAATATAAATACACCTTGAAGCCCTAGGGAAATACCTAGCATTCAATTGGCCGCGATAGCTTCTTCTTTTTCCCTTTTTTTCTTAAAAAAATAGGTCTAGTAACGATTACTGGCGTGGTGACGATCACCAACCTGACATCTATTAGATCAACAACCATTGTAATAGAAGGTGAGGCTGTCTCCAAGGTGGCTATTTCCTTCGATATAACCCTTGTACGGAAGTTACGATTGCCCTCGGGGGTGATACTATCCAGCCAACAGCCAATCGGAGTAGTGACGGTGGGTTAATAATCACCAGTTGACATTATGTCTACACCTGGTGACTATCCCTGTGACTATGTCCAAACACCCCCCCAACCCGGTAGTGTACCTACCTACCTACCCAGGACCTAGGTACACGTACACATCAAATTCTCAAATTCTCAACTCTTAAATCCGGAGGTCTCTACTACACGCAACCCGGTAATCCATATTACATAACGATTTATTTTTGGAAGAAACCTCATAGGTAGTTAGGCATGAGGAACATGGTGGCGTCACATCGGTTCTCTCATACATAGAGGTGACCTACATGTACCTGGGTATCTACCTACCTACCTAACGTACATGACATCAGTGGCTGTTCACGGTGAAGGATTTACCAAGTTCAGAAGCCAAGCCCTTTACAGTTCGTGGTTCAACCTTTTACCTACCACGCTGTCGAACTGTCACTCCTTTCAAATTCTGCGAATTCCTCTTCCTCCGGGTTTATCCTTCTTCTATTGCTCTATTGCCCTATCCAACCCTTGTCCTCTAGGTCTACGGGTGTTTCCACATACCAGGGTGATAATCCACAGCGGGAGCTAGGGAAAATGCTCCACACCGAGACTTCCAAGGTTCTATCAATGTAGGTACACATTAGGACCCTCGACTCTTCAATACCCTAGCCATGACCACCGTTATCATTACGGGTAGCGATACTTGAACAGGCTTATCTATTGGTCACTAAGCGATCGTCATATAGGGTCTTCTGGCGAATAAGTTGAGAATCACCTGTTTCTCCAGATACGCAGCCTCTCTTGCAGAGGTAATGTCGCAATAGGATGATGACTGTTACAACTACAACTTGGAAGCACACATATTGTTCCTATCATACATCCCTTTAGGTAATCACCGAAATATATGGCACCTACTGGGTACCACCTCTTATGAAGAAGTTGTCTGGGAGTCGTATGGTGCGTAATCAAACTTCATTCAGAAAGTCCCCATGCCCATGAGATGCTATATCCGGATTTGAATCTGACGTTCATCGTAATCACAGACCACTTTATCGTCCATTGGCTTCTTGATTGGGCGTAATGGCCGCTTATCTAAACAATTCCCGGTTTTATCCAGGATTTCTCACGAGTAAGATGCAGATATTCACTCCGCTGAAAGCAAAGGGAAGGGCAATACCATCACCATAAACTAATGCCCCGGAGTAAAATTCGGGTTTACTATGGTTACGAGAGGATTGCCTTCGCTTGTTTAGCGTGATAATTCAGGCCCACAACCACTCTTGACGGCGAAAGAATCATTGTATAGCAACAGGCCTGGCCTTGCACGATCCACTCAGATATGCAAGTAATTCACCTTTCCCTTGAAAGTTCTGACAGCCTACAAGGGGCTAATAGGACATAGGTGGCTATCGGAGGGGAGAACTCCCAACTAACAAAAACTGGCGATATTTGACCTTCAGTTGTGTTGGCTTGGACCTTGTTGGTCGTTGGTGATCTAACCAAATGCCTCCATAGACCACCGGTGATTCGCAGAGGTCGTTTGATGATCTAATCGTCTATATGCCTTCCGATTACGCAGGGCATTCACTATTTACTAGAGTAGTTACCTACCTAAGTAAGTACTGTACACAACATTCTGAAGCTTTTGGTCATTGCCAGCCAGGGGTATACCTAGCATGCATCTGAGTCACGCAGATATACCCAAGCATGCCACTTCATGCAACTAGTCGTCAAACATACCTACTAGGTGGTTAGGTCTCGGACATGATTCCCTTCTACAAAATGGCTATAGCAGATCTCGCCGCGAGTAGCGATGCTGCGGTGGGTATAAAGACTACTTCAAGATCCCGCATTCTTCTAAGTCCATCCTAATCATACATCAATCATCTCATATATCTTTACATAATGCGGCCAATCACTTGTGCTTTTGATCCTGTTGGGATCTCGTTTGCCTCAGAAGGTAAACAGGAGAGCTTTGAATTTCTACGCGAGGCGGTTTCGCGTCCCGTATCCGGCCTCGAGAACTGCAATGTCATCGAACCGCTTTCTGTAGGGGTACCATGGCCAACATCCTTCCCTGCTGCAGCCCAGTGCAAATACTGGAGAGAGGCAGAGCATGCAGCAGCGGAGATGATGGATGAGATCGTTGCCGCAACGCCGGAGCAACAGGGGTCCTTGCCATCAGAGATGGCTAACGCAAATAAGAAAGCGGCGAAGAGGAAAGAACTTCTCGACACATCTGCTGCTGCTCCAATGAACATGTTCCCGGCGGCGAATGGCCCACGGGCAAGGATAATGGCTAAGGCAAACTTGCTTATTTTTATGCACGATGGTAAGATATACCCATCTACCCCAAATGATGACGCCATGATACTATTGGACATGTTTATTCATGGTTGCGTTCATACATCCGGGTGACGATGAATGCAAGAGGCTTAAGTTAAAAACGATTCCAAAATATACTAATAAGTTGATACAGATGTCATTGAATCCGAGACGGTTGAGGTATACTACAATGATACTATAACTACTACCATAGCATTGCACCATTAATTGCTAACTTCAAGGCTAGATCCCGACTATAATTGATTCCGCATTTGCTGATACTATTGCTCCAAATGGAACAAGTACGGATATATTGTGGAAAAATAAAATCTTCAAGGAGTTCTCAGACGAGTGCGTTAAAGAAGATCCGATTGTGGGACCAGTGTTCGTGCAGGGTATATTGCTATGGGTAGATCATACTCGCAAGCGACTGCCAGGTTCCATGACCTTCAAGTCGCTCGAAGAGTATATTGAATATCGTATCGGCGACTTCGCCGTTGAGTATGTCCCCCTTACGAGGGGAATGATAAGATCGCTAATCGTCAATAGATTCTGTGATGCAGCTCTGATGTTAACATGCGAGATCTTCCTGACCCCGGCAGACATGGAACCTCTCGATACTCTGCATCGACTCTACATGACTCACTTCTCATTAACAAACGACTTATACTCGTATAATAAGGAGCTCTATGCTTTCAACGAGAGCGGAGCTGCGCTCCTAAATTGTGTCCGAATCATAGAATTGCTCCTTAACACCACGCCTAGATCGGCGAAGGTCATTCTTCGGGCTTATCTGTGGGATCTCGAACTCCAGATCAATGACGAGCTCACTCGACTCCTGAAGACCGATCTCACGCCTAGCCAAAAGCGCTTCGCGCGTGGTATGGTAGAAGTGTGTGCAGGAAATATATTTTACTCTGCAACTTGTTTGCGATACGCCAAGCCAGGTTTACGAGGTGTTTAAGATGGACAAGGAATTTCAGAGGCAGGTTTACAATTGCTACGGCAAAGGAGCGCCATAATTATGGCCCTATGACTTTTATTCTGTATATCCATGGATGGATGTGGAGTTATGTTTTGGTACACGCAATATTTGGCTTAGTTCTCTCCTTTTTATTATCAACCCTCCTTATTGTATTAGTCAGAATATTAGACTATTCGCACACAAGTACGCCTACCCAGGTAGACAATACATTTCTATCAAGATTACCTAATAATTGAAGATTCCGTAAATGAAACTGATTGGTTAGAAAAAGCCCTTCTTGTTGCCAAAAGCAACCAGGTACTTACTTGAGTCACATCAACTTTACACCCCCTTTTTCATCATATAATAGGAGGCGATATCACTTTTCTCCCTGAACTTCGCTTTACTCTTCTTGATAAGATTCCCAAAACTTCAAGGATTATTTGTCAGAAGAAAGCTTCAAGCTCTATCGGGTAATGGGCGACATCTAAACTATAGTAAAATTGAAGTAGGTAAGTAGCTACCTCCTTACACTAAAATGTAGCATATTACTAACATTGAATATGCCTTAACTCCTGCCCCTCTTCCTAATTAAAGTGCAACACCGGAAGCACCGGGAGGCGTTACAAGCCAGGACTAGTACTTACAGCATAATGTATCAACCGGTCGTTTATCAAGAAGCCACGAGCTGAAAATAATGGCGTTTTGAGGCTGAGACTTCTGAGTCTTGGCGATAAACTTATAGTAGCACAAAGCCCTCCAGATCGGATGATAGACTCGTTATCCTATCTGTGAAGCCTCGATATATGACGTCGCGCGATACCAAGGGCTGATCGTTGATGATGGTGGCTTTCTGAATGATAAAAAGAAAGTAAATCATGAATGTTCTTGCTTTGGATGATAGCGGTAACATCCGCCTCTGATAAAAGCAAAATAATTCGGACGAAATGGCGGATGTTACCGCTATACCCACTCATGGCTTCTTATTGGTCCTATTGATCCCTGCTATCATTATAAAAATGGATCGGTACGAGATACCTTCGGATGCCCCACCAAACGCGTATCAAGACGCGCCTTCGCGTTTGTCATTTACAATTAATTAATATTAGTCTATCCAGTGACGAAGTGTCTTTCAATAACGAACTGCGTACAATTTCTTGTCTTTGAAGTATACCAATTCCAAATTCTTCAATTGACCTACCAAGGATGATCTCGCCTTCGTCTCCCGTGATCTATCCGGCCAGCTCTTCTCCGGTGGGAGCAGCCAAACGAGCGAAACCGCATCCCGATCCTCACCCTCGGCCCCGTGCCAAAGGCGGCTTTCTTATCGACGATGATTCCGACGATGAGGACCTTTTGCAGGAACCCGCCACCAAAAGGCGAATGCTTAGCAGTCCTAGCGAGCATGCGATCGCCGAGTACACTGAGCCTTCTTCACCCCCGCTTACACTTTCAAATCCTGGACTTACGGAGGCTAAATCTTCGTCACTAAAACCCACTCCACAGCCAACAGTCGATGACATTAGGAGTCAGCCTTCCACTACGAGCTCCTTATTCACCAACAATGTATCGTCTATTTTTGATCGGTTTGCTTCTCGCCAAGCAGCAAGTAACTTGAAGATCACGACCTGTTCAGGGAAGACAATCGATATCAAACAACGAAAACCGGTCACTGGCGTATCGTATGAGCAAATGGTTGCGTCGCGATCGAAGACGAAGGAAGGCCGAGCAAAGAAGAGTTATTACGGCATTGATATTCATGAATTAATAGAGTCTACGACCAAGGAACTTGCCAATAAACCTTCGACATCTAATCCTGCCCCCGATGAGCCGATGCCTTCCGTGGAACCCGTCAAGAAGCCGAAGAAGTCATTATTATGGACTGAGAAATATCGTGCTAGGAATTTTATGGATTTGGTTGGCGATGACCTGACAAATCGACAAGTTTTACGATGGTTGAAGAGATGGGACCCCCTCGTCTTCCCAGGGGCCGCGAAATCGAGACGCATTATACGACGACCCGGCGCGAAAGCAGAGGCAGAGGAGGAAAAGCCGCACCGAAAAATATTAATGCTCACGGGTCCCCCGGGACTGGGAAAGACTACGCTCGCCCATGTCTGTGCGAAGCAAGCTGGTTATGAAGTAATGGAGATCAATGCCAGTGACGACCGGAGCCGAGATGTCGTGAAGAACCGGATCCGCACGAGTTTAGGCACAGAGAACGTCAAAACCGTACAATTGAATAAGCTCCAGGATGCAAAACAGCAGAAGGTTGCACGCCCTGTGTGTGTAGTGGTCGACGAAGTTGATGGCGTTGTGACGGGTTCCGGTGCTTCTGGGGAAGGTGGATTCGTTAAGGCTCTGATTGATTTAATCACGACCGGAGAGAAGAATGCCTCGGGGCAAGACACGTCCGATCAATATTCAGGACGTCGCAAGAAGAAAGGCGACGATTTTCGTCAGATGCGCCCGCTCATTCTTATATGCAATGATGTCTATCATGCATCTCTGAGGCCTTTACGTCAATCGAATCTAGCAGAGATTATCCATGTTGGCAAGCCTACCATTGACGCTGTTGTAACTCGCCTTAAGACGGTTTTCGAGAAGGAAGGAATCCCGTGTGAAAAAGACGCTGCGCGAAAGTTATGTGAAGCGGCTTGGGGTATGAGCGGGGGTATTGACGCTAAGAAGGGTGCCGAGAGCACAGCTGAGGGAGATCTACGTGGCGTTATGGTTGTTGGCGAATGGGTCGCAGGCCGTATTAGGTCTGCGTCTCTCAAAGGCCCCCCGTCTTTAACACGACAGTGGGTTGAGCGGCACATCGTTCATGATTTATCTCATGGCGGTGGCGGAGCAAGAGGTGTAGGACGGGGTAGTGTCAAAGATATTGTTACTCGTGTCTTCCAAGACGGAGCTGGGTTTCCCAAGAGTAACGTACTTATCGCGGCTCCGGTGTCGAAATACCGCAGTGAGCAGCCGATAGCGCAGCTCGGGTTCTCGGAACAGCAGAAGAAGTATGGCATGGAACGCCTCAGAGAAATGATCGAGACGAGCGGCGATGTGGACAGGGTCATGACGGATGTATTTCTGGACTACCCCAACCACGAATTCAACGACGATTCGTTTCTAAGCAAGCCGGATTGTGCTTACGAATGGATGCATTTCCACGATACTTGTTCTTCTAGACTATTCGGAAACCAGGATTGGGAGTTGGCCCCCTACCTAAGCCAACCTATCCTTGCATGTCATCACTTATTCTCGGGTCCTATCCGGCGCGGCAATCTAGCCTATGAGCGAAAATGGGGCAATGGCGATGCTGATGATGCACCACCACTCCCCTTTTCAGGTACGAGAGCCGACTTTCTCGCACGCGAGGCCGAAAAGGAGAACCGTGCTATGCTCCAAGCCATGCAGGCTCAGCTACCGGCTACTCTCATGCGCTCCTTCCGAAGCGCTGAAGATATTGCGACAGATTTTCTTCCATATCTAGTCCGTCTAGTATCCCCAGACGTAAAACCCGTCGTCGTTGGGGGCAGTGGGGATCAAAAAGGCACAGCGAGTGTCCGCAAGGATACTGAGAAGGCCATGGTGAAACGGGCTGCAGAGACATTAGCAGAAGTTGGCATTGAGCTTCAGAGAGGCAAGATCGAGACTGAGTCCCCATTCAGCAGGGGGCCGCAATGGGTGTACCGAATGGAGCCGTAAGTACCCAATTCTCCAAGATTTTAGGTCTTTACCTAAGTCCGAGGACTAATTATATACAGCGATCTTGACATCCTATCAACGTTCGAAACATCAGCAGCCATAATACACGGCACGCAAGCCCCAACGCGCTATGCCGTCAGACAGGTGCTAGATCAGGAGCTACAAAAAGCGAAGTTAGAGCGCGAAAGGTTATCGCGACAAGCACGATTCACCGGTGGTAATCCAAATGGCGCAGCGCCTGAGGACATGCCACTGGTCTTTAACGATAAAGAAAATAAGGGTCCGAAAATAGCCGACCTACCCATTTTAGGGGTGAAGAAGGACTTCTTCGGGCGCATTATCCAAACCACAGAAGCTCGCGCGCTGAGGGAAACGGATGGCAATGGTAGACCTATTAGCAAAGGTGGAGATGGGTCCCTTAAAAAGGGGGAGACAAAGGTCTGGGTTACCTTCCACGAAGGCTTAAACAATGCTGTGCGGAAACCTATTTCGCTTGATGAGCTCCTGAGGGGGTTGTGACGATGGCTTATGTGTGGATTATTGGATGGGTTTAAATGCACATTAGGGGCTGGAGCATGGATTAGGGCGTTCGGGATACATGGTAATAGCATTGCGTTTATCAAGTGAGATCTACCTAGTACTGGTAGCATGTATTATGATATCCTTCATCCCCCTAATCTACTGTTCTAATCTATGGGGATGCCGACATCGATGTCGTTCCTAACCCTTATCAGTGGTGTTAAGTGCCGTTATGGATACCGTGTGGCTTATTTCTTTAGTGGCCAAACCCCTAAAGGTTAGCGGATGACCACTATATCTTAAGGCAGCTTTAGGGGAACAGATCGCTATTAAGTCCGATAAACCCATCACAGTATTCGGCGATTGCTTATTTGATTACGCACTGGGTAAGGAGCGTAGTCTATTTGAGAAGCTTTTGACCCAGGCCTTTGTACATTCAAGTATATTAAAGGGGTAGGTATTGCTTATTAAAGTCATTTCTCGGACTTGCCTTCCACCTCTTCCATCTGCTCCAAAACGCCACGAAACATATTCGCCTCGGCCACCATCTCCTCCGCTGATCGCGCGTGCCGCTCCGAATCCTCGATACTTTCGAACTCGCCGCCCGCCTCCGGCCGATCACCAAACTGCGGCCGGAAGTTTTTTAATTCTCGATCCCATCTTCTATCATTAGTACATATGGACGTTCTTTTCTTTTTTTTCATGTAAAATCCAATGAGATTTGAAACCGGGGGGAGGAAGAGAGAGAAAGGAGACTTACAAGGCCCCGCCAACATTACCCTCCTCCGCGGCCATCATCTTGTAGATCCGGTCACCAGGTCCATCTCCCTCTTTCGCGGTAGCACCCCGGATCCGTGGGATGACATGTACGTGAACATGCGGGACAGTCTGTCCGGCTTCAACGCCATCTTGGATTGCGATGTTGAAGGAGCCGGCTTCGGGTGTATCCTCTGACGGCGATGTAGATGAGAAGTAGTGCCGCGCGAGCATGTGCTGCACCCTCTGCACCGCTTGAAATAGGTCTGTCAGCTCTGGGGCGGCGAGGTCCGTTAGGCGTTTGTGTGGCTGCCGTGGACAGATCAGGACATGTCCTGGGAGAAGCGGTTTTAGATTTACGAGGGCGAAGGAATGGGGTGTTGTGAGAAAGACCTAGAGCTGATGGTTAGTTCTAATGGCGATTATGATGATTCTCTTTCAATTATGAGTTTTATTCATTTTCGTGGTTAACATCGAGGGTTATGTAGTGTTGTTAGGTATATATCTGTTTGTAAGCTTGACTCACCTGAGATGTGACTTCAAATGACCCGAAGAAAATGGGTCCCGCAGGCTGCGAACTCATATTTCGTTTCTGAAAAGCACTTGCGGAAATGAGATTAAATATCGTCGAACCGCCTCTGCGAAGCATATTATTGAACAATTACCTAGATGAAGGATATGGCATTTTATAAAACAAAGTATACAAGTGGTTATTTACATGAAACATCAAATCAAATCATATCAAAGTTATGTAACTAAGGTAAGTTTGACAAATATGAAATTGTTATAGTGAGGGTTGACGTTGCTGACAATTATGACGTAGTTCTTTAGCGTCCGGACTTTTCGTGCCTTCCTGATTTCGACACTGCTTCTTTCTATTTTTTTCTTATTTGTCGTGGAGTTTAAATGAACTTTGCATCTTAGTAATCTTAGTAATCTTGCCATGTGAAATTCAAGGTTACATATCTGCTTCCAGACAATTTTACAATTTCTAGAATGGTGACCCAAATTCGTTGGTATACCCCCACCACCGACAGTGGGGGTAAGTCGGCAGTCGAAATCCTCGGAACTTCTTGGCCAAGGGGAACCATGAATGCAAAGTTATGATATTGTCTGAGGTGCAAATCTTGACGGCCATCTCAAGGATATTCTATGATGGCATTGGAAGTTACCTACCTATACGATGATATCGTACGTTAGAATGGACCCTTACCAAGCCTCACCGCTAGCCTCGACATTGCGGTCTGAACAGTAAGGGGAATTGACAGAAGAGAAGTTTGCGACACTTCTAATGCTCAATAATATATTGCCTCCTTATGGAATATATAGGTGTAGCGTATCGGATTGTTTGCGCAAGTTCAATTGACGAATGATAGTCGATAATTGAGAAATATCTCGGTACCTATACACTATCTAGCGAGCTAACGTAGCAGCGTAGATCTCCGTCGGCCGTAGGACACAGAAAAATTGGGTAGTATTCTCAACCGCGGGACAACACCCTCTAATGACAAGACACTACGCTACGCCTTATGTATAACGACATCGGAGAGATGCGAAGGAATCAAGAAAAAGGCGGTGTTAGCAGCAACCTTCATAAAATTCCCAGAAACTATTATGTAAAATCATCCCATTTGTTGATTCCTATCGTACTATTACTAACTTAACTTATAGCGTAGAATCGTTATTTTCCCCAGATTTTTCGCCATGGGAAAGAAACTATTAAAACCCTTTTAGCCACCTTCAACTTTCAATGCCTTCTCACTTGAGAAATCACCATACTCAGGTATAGAGAGTAACACAAGACTAAGAGTATCTCAAAGAAAAAGCCTAGCGTTAGGAGTGACCAAAACCTCTCGAGTCACTCCGTCCTTTTACAACCTAATTACCTAGTTAGTAGCGGGGGTCTTCTATGACCCTCGCACCACAACGAAATGCAGATGACAGCTGCCTCATAAATCAAACTGTCCCGGCAGTGGCCCAGGGGGTCCTGGTGCCTATGCCGGAGCAACTTGACGAAAAGAGTCAACTCAACTCAAAACCCCAAACCAATCCTAGCCCCGGTGAAGAACATGAGAGCCAGGTTGAACATCCCCACCCCGTTGCAAATCTCGCCGTACAACCATCGTACGAAAGCGACGATGACGATGACGATGAGGACTTCCCGGAAGGTGGCCTGAGAGCCTGGCTTGTTGTCCTCGGCTCCTTCTGCTCCATGGTCTCGGTCTACGGTATCATCAACGTCGCCGCCGTCTTCGAATCGTACTTCTCGGCGAACCAGCTCGCCGGCTACAGTTCCTCGACCATCGGTTGGATCTTCAGCGTGTACCTATTCATCGTCTTCTTCTTTGGAATTCAAGTCGGTCCGATCTTTGACCGCTATGGACCTAGGTATCTGATCGCTATTGGTAGCGTAATGTGTGTTGCGAGCCAAATGCTGCTAGGGTTATGTCATGGTTAGTAGACCGCCCTACATAAATCCGTATATGCTAACAAGCCCGAAATAGAATACTACCAAATAATCCTAACCTACTCCGTCCTCGGCGGTCTCGGCGGCGCTCTGCTCAACGTACCCGCATACGGCGTAATCGCGCACTTCTTCAAGAAGCGGCGCGGCCTCGCGACCGGCATCGCCGCAACCTCCGGGTCCGTCGGCGGAATCGCCTTCCCGCTGTTCCTGCAAGCCGTGATCCCCAAGCTTGGGTTCGCCTGGGCGACGCGATTCATCGGGTTCATGCTGCTCTTCCTAGCCATCGTGTCGAACCTCCTAGTCCGCTCGCGCCTGCCCCCAAGCCCGCACCCCGTGCGCGTCATGCCCGACTGGTCTCTCTTCCGAGACCTCAAGTTCACGCTCTGCTGCGCGGGCGTGTGGTTCATGGAATGGGGCATCTTCACCCCGCTCACGTACATCGTCTCGTACGCGATCGCCCACGGCCAAGACTCGCGCGACGCATACACGCTCCTCGCGCTTCTCAGCGCCGGCTCGTTCTTCGGCCGCTTCCTCCCCGGGTTCTGGGCCGATCGGTTCGGTCGATTCAACGTGATCACGCTGACGAACGCGTTGTGCGTCGTCACCGTCCTCGCCTTCTGGCTACCCGCCGGTGGCTCGCGCCCGATGCTCATCGTGTTCGCGCTGACTTTCGGCTTCGCCTCCGGCAGCAATCTGGGCCTGTACCCTGTGTGCATCGGCCAGCTGTGCGAGGCTAGGGAGTACGGCCGCTTCTTCTCGACTGCCATGATGGTCGGCAGTTTTGGCACCTTGTCTAGTCTGCCTATCGCCGGCGCGCTGCTGGGTCTTGGAAGTAATGAGGAGCAGGGATGGCTGGCGGTGATCCTGTTCACTGCGCTGTCGTACGCTATTGCTATGAGCTGCTTCCTTGGCGCGAGGGTTTTGGCTGTTAGCTGGGGGGTTACAAAGGTGTATTGAAGAAGTACGTCTAAATGCAGGCGTTATTTGAAGACGGGGGTATGTGTTGTTGTGTTGCGTAAGTGAGGTGGGGGGAAGGATTCATGAGAGGAAGTATGTGAAGAAAGGTGTGTTGAGACATTAGTCGATTTTAACAGCGGTGTTGGTAGTTGAAGGATGGTGGTTCAAAATGAGTACATA
The DNA here is from genome assembly GCF_022496945.1 of Annulohypoxylon maeteangense. NCBI lineage: Eukaryota > Fungi > Ascomycota > Sordariomycetes > Xylariales > Hypoxylaceae > Annulohypoxylon > Annulohypoxylon maeteangense. The sequence goes on along the minus strand of NW_025953248.1, from coordinate 3,019,847 downwards.
TTTTGAATGATACCTAACTTTGGAATATTGTATGAGATGGAAATCTCTTATCCTCAATGTAATGATGTTGTAAGCCAAATATAGCCTCTATATAATATCGATGTGAAATTCCCATCTTCTTGTTGTTGAAACACAAGGCTTCACTGAACTAAGAAGTTTCACGGAATACATAATTGATATCACCTAACGAACGCCCAACTGATATAATAATCAACGCTACACCAAAATTCAAGTATGTCTACGCAACCAGATTTGACACACTGCCGCCAACACCGATCAACTCTTTAACCCAAAATTCAACACAAATGTACATATATGTACGATTAAAATTTTATACGCTCTAAAGGAAAAGTTTATGTAGGGCAAGATACGATGAAAACGTGGCTCGTCATAATTCAACATATACAAACTCTTTATAAGCCTAAGACTTCTTCATCGGCAGTAATATCCGGGGTTCGAGCATCATTCGGAACTTGAGACGGGACTGCGACATAGCCGTCTTCCTTCATGTAAACTGTAGAGTGGTAAGTCAATTGCCTGACACGTTTAGGTGTGTGAGAACTTACTGTGTGGTCTCACGAAGAAACTCGCAAGAACCACCAGCCCGAATAGAGAAGCCAATAGGACGAAAAATGCCTGTGGGAATGTCTCGACTGTTCCAGCGTATAAGCCGTTGAAAAGCGCGGGCGCAAAGACCCGTCCGAGCGCATGCAGGAGCCCGATAGCCCCTAATAGGGAACCTACACGCTCCGCCGGGACGTGTTTTGTGATTGCGCTTTGGATGGTGGCGCTTGCTAAGCCGCCAAACGCCGTCGCTAGACCACACAAGATGAATAATTCCTCTCGGCGGACAAATATGTAGCCGAATGCGCCTATAGCATCGCTGAAAAGGGCAACCCGTAGAATCCATACGTCTAGGTTATCGGCGCCAGAGTTTTTCTCGACCATGACCGCATCTCCACTCTCGCGTTGTTGACGACGTAAGGGCCGGATGCGGAATATGTAGTTGATGACCGGGAGGATGCAGAGAAGGATGACTACGCGCACCATGCTCACAGCCGATACAAATCGCGAAGCTTGCAAGGTTCCCCAGTCAAACATGTACTCGGAGTAGAGTACGATGACAATATTCGCGCCCATTGACGAAGATAGAACCACTGAGTCGATAAGAGCGAGGAGAACCAGATTCCGCCGTAAGCGACTATTATCTCGTCCACTTGGAACGAGCATTTTCAGGGGTGCGAATGGGTTAGCGCTTAGAACTGCTGGTAGCCAAGTTCCCATGTGATCATCTAGATACGAAGCGACTCGTGGCCCAACAAAATTTCCGACTGAACTCGGAATTCCTGATCTCAGCTGCATAGCTGTAGCTTCGTTTTGAGCTCGATGCTTCTCCCTTGCGGCCGTCTGGCGCTTCTTAGATATCGAATCGGGTAAAAAGAACCAGAAGAACAGGATGACGAAAGCGTGGCAGCCGAGGACAACGTAGAATATTGACAATAATGACCCGGTCCATTCGACGAAGTAGCCGGCGAGGAGGGGACCAAATGCTAAACCAGTGAATAGACAAGCGTGGAGGTAACCGATATGCACTCCGCGTTTAGACGGCGGAGCGCAGTCGCTCGAGTATGAGTTCGCTAATATGCTGCCCGCCGTAAAGGAACCGGTAATTCCGTCAAAGAATGCGCCTAGGATCAACCAGTGGTAGCTAACGGTGTCGGGGAATTTCGCAGCTAGGATAGTGACGACTTCATTTACTAGACCACCACAGGATGCCATCACCATAAGGCGTTTTCGACCATATCGATCAGATAGCGAACCTAACTTTGGCGCCGTAAGTGCGCTTAAGGAACCTGTTAGAGCGCTGATCACGAGTGTGAAAGCAGCAACATTCTTCTGAACCCGGGGATCATTGCATTGAGGGTTGTCGCCGCCCATGACCACCGGCAAGAATGTAAAATTCGGGTCAAGCGTTTGGCGCTCGCTGAAATAATTGCGACATATTAAATCGACAATTCTGACGATGACGGTTTTTGTTAGAGACATCTATGCTGCTAGCCATATGCAAGGGTGGTGGTGCTGCACGACTTACAGGTTCAGCTTCGGTACAATGACGCCACCAAATGCAAGAGTAAATAAAAAGTATGGCCCGAGAAGCCAGTAAACCTGACTTCGAACTTAGTTCTAACATCTTTCAAAAGCTTTATGGATTTTGGTACATAACATACCGAAGGTCTCCGATACCACGGAAGGCCGATGAAATCTTCATAACCTATCCAGATCTCCTGTCTTTTTCGACCTCCGTTGTCTTCTGTCGCATCATTCCCATTGCTTGCGCCGACCAGCGGGCTTGTTTCTGTTGCCTCTTCTTGTCGTTCCTCTTCGTCTATGAGTACAATCGGCCTGTTGCCCTTTTGAACTTCTTGCGCATTGTTTGTCATTTTTATTATAAGCCTGTTGCGTGGCTGTATCTGATTTCTCGACGTATATCAAATGTCGTGAACAACCATGTGTGGTGTCTGTTTCCCACGTCTCAATTATAGATACCGGATGTTGCGGATGGTCCGTAATAACATAAATTGATTTGGCCTTGGCCGAAGGATTCCGGAATTCCTATCTTAAAGCTTGTTACGCTACATATAAGTCTTCGGTGGCTGGTGAGAGTGAAATCTCAAAGCGACACCTTTACTCGGGATCCGAGGACAGTCGATGGTTGACCTCAACAACTTGAAAGAGGGTTGGGAGAGAGAGTGAGTAAAGATATGTCCCATATCCAGAACCCTGATTATAATAATTCAAGATATCATTGGGCTACCTAAGTCGATGATGTGTACGGAAGACGCCAATGAAAGCTTGAATTGCTCAAGTTCGAACTGCCAGCGTCCGAAGTGTACTGACGCTAGGAGACTTGGAGAAAACGATGCGAAAGTTACGGGTGGGTGAGAGAAGCGCGAGGGTACCCATATCAATTTTGGGTCGAATTCCGTCTCTTTGGGATTGGGTGGTCCCGATTTAGTGCCTTCTAATTGTTCCATGTTCCATGCCACCAACGTAGTGCTACAACACGACTACATACGTGTATCAAGTCTTTAAGTTCCCGATAGCCTTTATTAACCGGGTACTTTACGTGAATAGGAAGGTTAATACTAGTACTTCACAAGTACACTAAAGAATAACCTACATTAGGCGCCTGCATTACGTTTAACTCGGAATCGGATGCCCGAGAAGCGATATAGGGAAGATCCTCTATCTACATAAGATACGTACCCACCTACCCCGGTTGATCTAATCAGGTTAATCTTGTTCCTGATAACTGGCGATTACCAATCCGATCTTTTCCCGAGTCGTCGGAACATTCCAAGTTGACATTGGACCCTTCAAGCACGAAGTACATACAACAGGTTTTTACATATGTAATTATGGCTATGGATTTATATAAGAAATCCGAAGCGTTGAAATAAAACACCGAGTCAATGCCATGAAAGAACACAAGCATATTCCATGCCTACCTATGTTACATACCTAGTACATAGATAAGACACAGCTTGCTGTAATCGTCGCCAGCACATCGATGACGCATCGTTCCGTACGATTCTGCAGTCCGGGGTGTAACCTAGAACCCTGAGGCATAATCGGGCATCTACAAAGTTCCTCTCCGGCCGTCGGCATGTTTTTATGTCCGGCAGAATACCACGTAATTAATAATACCTGCCTCAATGCTTAGTAATACTTCCAGGGAGGCACAAGAAAGATGTTTGAGTAGCTATGTATGTAGATAATAGATTTAAATATATAGTAGTCATCAATCCAATGCCGTACCCGCCCAATTCATATTTTCCTATCCGGTCGTCTAAATTGTACAATATTCTGCTAAAACAGAAAATAGCTAGTATGGGGGTAGAGTAGAATGCCTAGATATACGCACATAATAAGACAACTGCTTAAAACCGGAGTAGTGTTTGAACTCCTTGCAACTGCCAAAATAGAAGCGCGGTTCCAAACATGTGACAACTGTGCGCTCTACAATGATACTGAAGAAGTATTTTCCTGTGCTGCGAAAAACTTCTTTGACTCGGTACATCGTTCACTCTTACAGCCTGGACACCTGAGACCCATCTGATAGGAACAGGAGACCCCACTGTCTAAGTGTGTCTTTGCAAGGTCCGCAAGAGCATCGATGAAGATGGGGCTGCCGTTGAGACTTTCTATCCGCTTGACGGTGTCCTCGTGGCCGGATTCCCCAATTACCTCCTTGTCGAGCTCGAAGAGTGTTTCGATGTGGTCTGAGGTAAAAGCAATTGGGATAAGAATGAGATCTTTTTGCCCCTTTGCGATGTATTCCTCAACCGATGATTGAGTTTGAGGGCCTAGCCATGGTTGGGGACCAACCTGTGACTGCCAGCATAGCCTATAAGGATTAGAAAACTTCAGTCGCTGCATCACAGCATATACTGTGGCTGCAACTTCGGCGGGATACGGATCACCTAACTCATGTCAGTTGGGGTTACCTAGATTTGTTCTTCCAAGTCCTTACCTCGATTCACCACCGTCATTGGTAAACTGTGAGCGGAGAACAACAAGACGACTTGGCTTCGGCGATCTTCGGGGTATGACGCCAACGTTTTCTCAATATTGTGAGCAAAGGCTTCCACTAAGCCTGGATGTACCGGCCATCTGTCGATGACACTCCATTGAATCGTGCCTGGTCCAGATTTACCTTCTAATCGTTGCCGCCATTTCCACAGCTCATTAAGACTGCTTCCTGTCGTCGAGCAAGAATATTGGGGGTATTGTGTGAACGCCACAGCTCTTCCTCCTTTACCGTTTCCAAAGCCATCCGCCAGCAATTTATTATACATCTCCTCAGTTAGGGGATCTGCATAGCGGAACGCGACGTAGGGTTTATGCGGGGCTGTATGGGGCGATATCCGATCGAGAATCTTGCACATTTCTTCGTTTTGATATTCCGACCATTTTCGAATGGGCGAGCCACCTCCTATCTCTGCGTATTGTTTTTGGATCTTCGGTGTTCTTCGATGCGAGATGAGGGGTCCAATATAGTTTTGTAGTCGTCCTAATGGTATCAAATCACCGTCTGCCTACTCACAAATTAGAATTGCGCAGAGAGGCGTGGCAAGATATATAGATCACATACGAACAATCGGCTAAGAAAGTCTCCAACTTCATCTAGAGTCGAAGGACCGCCCATATTTAAGAATACCATGGCTGTTGGACCTTTCGATCCAGTTGAGTTTTGTGTGACAGGTGGCACCGGCGTTGCGAATGATCTCGTTTGTAGCGCACTATTCGATAATCGTAGGCTCAATGAAGAGCTAGCAGTACCAGCTGCTCTACGCGAGAGCTGTGCGACAGAATGGCGTGTAGCCATATTGCACGAACTTATTCCTCTGAAATCTTGACACTGTTACGAACTGAAAATAACAAATCTTAATAAAACATTAAATGTGTGTTTTAAAGGTGGACAATTCAACATAAATTAGTGGCGATTTGGATTTGCGGAATGTCACCAAGTCATCGACAGCAGAAGCTTGGGTCCAGCCATCCGTTGCGTCCGTTCTTACTAGGCAGGCTAGGGTAGGAGGGGCCAATGAAACATGCTTAATTGCCTAGCAGATTCATGACGTAATCTATCATTTAGAAGATTAGATGCCTTATTAGCATACTACTATCGTATATAGGTATAACTAACTACATTACAACATCTTGTTCAATTTCATCACTACTATAACTTGAACATAATACTTGTTCAAAAGAAATAATTACATTATTTCAACCAAGACAACAATTAATGATGATTATTGAACGCAGCTCATGTGCTGGAAACTCTTGACGTGTATGTACATAGGTACTTTCCATTATTAGATTATTCGAGCTCATCACTGGTATATCGGGGCGCTATACCGCGCTACGAAAGGCTATCCACAAAATAGATAAAAAAATAATGCGCTTAGGCAGGAACATCTCAGGAGCTTAGTAGAAGTCACCTGATACCGCGATTTACTTCATAGGAAACCACTTACATCATACGCGTTCAGTCGCGACATCTGCCTAAATCATTAAGCTCCATAACGAGAACCAGTCCCGTATAAATCAAATGGAAATAAGCCGATCATCGCGAACTTTCCTCACCTTCTAGAATATCTCTCTGAAGCTTGTCTCTCCTTTACCATCCTAGATTGACTGGAGAAAAGACATAAAAACCACTATGGCAGATCGCCATGAGAAAAGAGAAGAGGATGAGGAGGAGGATGAGATTGGCGAACAGGTATTCCATCGTGACTTAGTTCATAGAATTTCAAAAACTAAACATCGATTAGGATTATAAAGCGCAGAAAGATGCTCTCATTTTCGCTATCGATGTGAGCGAGTCAATGCTTCAGCCGCCTCCCGAGTCAAATGACAAGAAGGCAGATAAGGACCCCCCTGTGTATGCCGCTTTGAAGTGTGCCTACCAGGTGATGCAGCAACGAATTATATCTAACCCGAAAGATATGATGGGCATAATACTCTTCGGTACTGAAAAGACGAAGTACCGAGATGATCAAAATCTTCCCTATCCTCACTGTTATGTCTACACCGACCTTGACATCCCTGCGGCCGACGACGTAAAGAACTTAAAAGGTCTCGTCGAAGAAGGCGAGGACACGGATGAGATTTTAGTACCATCCAGTGAGGGAGTTCAGATGTCGAATTTGCTCTTTCTGGCAAATAATCTCCTCACCACCAAGGCTCCCAACTTTGGATCTCGAAGATTGTTCATCATCACAGATAATGACGACCCTCATAAGGACGACAGGAAAATTAAAGAAAATGCGGCATATCGTGCCAAGGACTTATATGATCTTGGAGTCACTATCGAACTCTTTGCAATCACTCGTGGGGATGAAAAGTTCGACTTTAGCAAGTTCTATGATGTAAATCCCACTTTAATGCTCGATCACTTATTATTCTTTTAACTAACAGACCCTAGGACATTATCTATCGAGATCCAACTGTCGATGAAGCGCATCCGGGAAAGGTCTCGACGTCAAAATCCGGCAACGGTCTGACGCTTATGAATTCATTGGTTTCCAATGTCAACTCCAGACAAACACCAAAGCGGGCATACTTCAGCAATATGCCGCTCGAGCTTGGCCCTGGACTTCAAATCTCAGTGAAGGGGTATAATATCATTCACCCACAGACTCCTGCGCGTAGTTGTTACGTCTGGCTAGATGGCGAGAAAGCGCAAATTGCCGTAGGCGAAACCGCCCATATTGCCGAGGACAGTGCCCGGACGGTTCAAACAGGCGAGGTGAAAAAGGCTTACAAGTTTGGAGGCGAATATGTTTATTTCGGCGAAGATGAGCAGAAGTCTATCAAGCAATTTGGAGGACCGATAATACGTATCATCGGCTTTAAGGATAGGTCAAGCCTAGGATTTTGGGCATCCATCAAGAAATCGATCTTCATCTTCCCGAGCGAAGAGGGCTATGTTGGTTCCTCGCGCGTCTTCACCGCATTGTGGCAAAAGCTACTTAAATCTAAGAAGATTGGCATTGCGTGGCATATTGCTCGGACAAATGGCAACCCTCAATTAGTTGCAATTATTCCCTCCAGGGCGCAGTCAGACAGCAAGACGGGAGCAGACTACATACCTGCTGGCCTGTGGCTTTATCCCATCCCGTATGCCGATGATTTACGCGACGGCCCCGACCATGTCAAATTAGTTCGAACCACAGATCAGTTGACTGATTGCATGAACAAGATCATCGGAAACCTACAACTCCCAATGGCTACGTACAACCCGTCGAAGTATCCGAATCCTGCTCTTCAATGGCACTACAAAATCCTACAAGCGCTTGCGCTAGAGGAAGAGGTTCCCGAGACGCCAAATGATGCTACTCTCCCGAAGTACAAGGCTATTCACAATCGGTGTGGTGAGTACATCCAGGACTGGTCGCGGACAGCCGATGATGTCCTGAGAATGGTTAGAGATGCGCAATCTATTAAGCGGGAGATGGAGAATGATGACGAAGACGATCGGTCCAAGCCTGCAAAGAAGGTGAGAACAACGGCATCGAGAGCCGGGCCTAGTAACACAGGGATGAGTAACGCCGAGCTAAAGAAGAGATATAATGACGGCACCCTGTCAAAATTGACAGTAGCTGAGTTGAAGCCAATACTCGGCGACCGTGGGCTTGACTCGAAGGGGTTGCTGAAGAAGGCTATGGTCGAGAGGCTTGAGGGGTGGATCGAAGAGAATGTGTAAATGTACAGGCATGTGTCGGCTAAGACAAAAGGAATCTAGATGTAGTCTACTCTGTGGCGTTTGTGATGACTACTCGGTTGGTATTCATTCAGATCTGCCAAGTACCTTGTTACTCAGTGTGTGCTATAGATACTGTAAAATATACTGATACCCTACTATTCTTTCTAAACTACATTAAAATCAAGTAGTCAGAATAGTGAAGAGCATAAAATTGGAAGTACAGGTGATGTATTTCGTATCTATATCATCTTGAATGTCACGGTTCGGGCAGTCGGGGTATTGAGGTATTACGTAATGCAAACCCTGCCAGCGTTTGTTCTGTTACCAACCACCTGGATAACCCCCACTCTACCACTCTCACTAGCCACTCTATTTAGCGTTCAGCCACGAATACCCCAGAACCACGGTTTGTCCTAATCTACGCGTTTGACTTCTTGCGCCTGCGTCCTGATTACATCTTAAACAGGTCTTTTCATTGCGCGATCCGAGCAGCGCCTATGGAGGAGAGCGTGGTCGAGTAATCTCCATACCGTTGCCGGAATGGATGCACTCTTGAATCTAGATTCGCCACGAGGCAACTACGTGTGCAGTTCCATTCAAGAGATACAAGACAAATTGCATCATAGCCTCATTTCGAAGTCTTCCGATACCCACGCAGAGCACACCTCCATCACCTTCGAATTCCGGCATAATACCCTCTTCAATATAAATGGAGATACCGACAATAATAGCCCCGATGGCTCCATCGATCCTACAAGTCAATCGCAGCAACCGCCTATTGCTAGAACTGTCAATGTTTCCGAGACAGTGCAGAACCAACCGGCCGACGACCCTGTGCTTCAACGTGCTGTCGCGAAACATATAGTTGGTGCGATGGGAGTGGTTGATGGTAGCTCGTGGGTAGTTCGGAAGGTTTCTAGGGGCGCGCAAGGCTGGACATTTACGTACATCTGCAAAGACTCGCTACAAGAGTGGAATCACGCAAACGGGAAGAATACCGACAAATTTATAATCGCTAGTTATAGTGGTCCAGGTAGTCTAGACCCAACTACTGCCTGTAAGGATAAACACTCAGCTATAATAGGGATAAACATTCTAACTTCATCGTAGCTCGTCCTGCTTTCGATTGTCGTGGGACTCTAAACATCGCCTTCTCCAAATCCACCAGAGGTATCATCGTCAAATATAACCACACGCCTATTCATAAAACTGTCCAACAGTTATTCGACCTTCTTACTCCCGATTTGCCGCCTCCGCCGGTGAATAAAGGCACCGCAGCCAACCAGCGAACACCAAAGGTTAAGCGACCCCCACCGACTGAAGGCGAAGAAGGAAGTCGTAGGAAGCGCCCAAGGAAGAAGGACAAGGCGCCAGAAGCACCGATGGGAGATGCAGCTAGTGGAAGTGGTCATGTTAGCCGCACTGGACCTGAATCGCAAAATACGGATCCGAGTGACGTCCATTATACCTCGGTTTTAAATGTACCTCCAGACGAGGCTGCTCGACGCCAACAGACAGCGATAGAACTCCTCACGGCGGAAGGAATCGATCCGGGAACCCTTTCCAGGGACCAGTTCGAAATATTTTCAAACCAGTCACCTGAGTTGCAGGCAGCTTCGTTGGAGATGCTGAAAATGTATGGCGCAGAGAAGTTGAGAATTGTCCACCCGCTTGATGTGGATGAACCCACACCTTCTACCTCTACCCCGGCTGAAGGGCAGTCCTCCAATGTAACTCCTGCAGCTAGCTCGGGACCAAAGTCTGCTCCTGCGACAAATGAGACGCCTACTAAGAGACGCGGTGGTCGGAAGAAAAAGTCTGACGTAGCAGTAGCTGAAGCGGGTGCAGTGGTTCCAGTGGAGCAAAATGGTGAGGTCGGGACGACGGCTTCCACTTTGAAGTTGACCGTTAAACCGAGGAAGACACGCGGTGCTTGTCAGACTTGCAAAGTCAGGAAAACTCAGGTGAGCATATATCTCCTGCATATTAGGCGATATCTCGATACTAACGAGGTCTAGTGTACGAAACAGCACCCCAGTTGTTCTATCTGCCTTAAGGCCGGCGTAGACTGTGTTTACTTACCTCCTAAGCCACGCCGAAGAAAATCGGGGAAGTCTGGCGAGGTCGTCGACAACGAGGACTCCGATATGCCGAGAGAAGATGAACAAGACGAAGCATCTAATGAAGGCCCTACAGAACTGCCAACATCAACAGTCCCAGTCCCGGAACAGCACCTGGAACAGCACCCGGAACAGTATTCGGAACAGTACTCGGAGCAGTACCCGGAACAACACCCGGAACAGTATTCAGAACAACATTCAGAACATTCAGGGCACTCAGGACACTCAGAACGACATCCAGTACATGAAGTTGTGTCACCACCCCCGGATCCCGACAATGAAGAATTCATACCGGACCCGAACATTTTGTCGGCCTCTATTGAGCATCAACCAACTACAGAACCCCCACCAACAGAGCCTCCTCCAACTCACTACTACTCAGGTGCCAGCTCTGGGTTTCCATTCTCTCAAGATCCACAGCCTTCATCTGGACATTTAACAATGCCTACATTGACATTTCCGGAATCTCAAACCCGTGGGACTCAATTCAAAACCTCTCCAAATTTAACATTCTCTTCAACTTCGCACCAGAATAATCATTCACCAACGCCAACCCATTCACAGGTGGCAAACCAGGAGAGGCAGAATAAGCCAAGGTCCGGTCGCCGTAGCCTTCCTACAAGTCAAAATAAACAAACACCAGTCCCAGTACCGATAATTCCACACCACACTCCTACTTGGAATGCCTCACCTACGCCAGAACAAGCTGTTAAATCATCACCAACGATGACTAAGAAACAGGCATCTAGGCGATCGAAACAACGTCATTCTAATATGGAAACAAATCAACAAACCTACGATGATAATAATATGCAACCAGAACCTGCGCTGTCGCAACCTGCGATACAGAAGCCGAACCAGCCGCCTTCAATGAGGGGTTCACCATACCAGACTGCAGCCCAAGTTATAACCCAAGCAAGATCTCAACAAGGTCAGAGGTCACGGACAAATACACCTGTCACATCTACGTCCCGCCCTCCTCCCCAAGCTCCCCAAGCTGCTATGAGCGTAGCCTATAGCACTGCTCCGTCAAGTTCGACGCCGAATTTTGACTCTTATGGACGTTATAACAATACGACTAATGCCCAGTATGATAATGTAAACAACGATGAGGGCTCATCTCGTATTGCCTATCAACCTGGCTCATATCATCCCAGAACAACCACCACGACGTCAACCTCATACCCATCGACGGCGGCATACGATTATTCACGGAGCACCGGATCGACCAATCCACTTTCCCGTGCACTAGATGCCTCAGCATATACCAGTACTAGTGGCCCTACAACTAGTCAATGGGCAACATCACAAAGCCGAAGTAGTACCCCGCACACTCAGTCACACACAAATACCACTTATGCTATGGCGTCAACTGCTGCTTCTACATCTCACAATTATGGAACAAGATCTACCGATCGACAAACCTCACATCAGAGCGTTCCTTACAGCCAAACCCAAACCCAAACACAATCGTATGGATCTTACTCGACGCAACAACCCAATACGAATCAGCAGACCCAGCAGAATTGGTACGGTATTACCCCTAACAATAGTAATAGCAGTGCAAACCAACACAGTTATAGTAGTAACCGGAACAGCGGTTATACCGCTACCGCCAGTTCAAGTCAAGCTGCATACAACAGCCATAGATCTGCCCCTCACAACTATTCCGGGCACGGCTATGGCTCTGGGGCAGATGATCAAGCTCTATATGATCTATTGCGGGCTGGCAACTCTGCACATTAGTTCAGTTTCACGTCTGTGTTGAAGGGGTGTCTTCTGTTTCTACCTGATAATACGTGGTTATCAAGACCATTCCAGGGTTCTAGGCGATGGGAATAGGATAGGAGTCGCAGTGATTTGATGATTTCAGACTTGCATACAGGTTACCTTACATTCTCACGTATAAAAATAAGGGGTTTGCGTATTTGCTTTGGGCGGATTAAAAATGGCAGTTGAGGTATTCACGGTTAGTCACGGTAATGGATTACGACCCGGCAACGGCGTAAATGGATTAAGGAGTACCCAGGTACAGGTACATAAGTGAGTACATAGCTTAGGTAATACCCACTACATCAAGGTATGTAGTAGACGGGTTAATATAAGTGAGTTTATAATAGTCGCCGGCCAGGCGGACTTACCAGTATCATGATTCTCTACATCTAAATCAACCCGATCTAAATCAACCAATTCGCAAAAGACGGTAGGGGCAAAGGGTATATACATACATCTATCTACCATGTGCTATAACATCATAAACAGACCTCAAATCCGGCATATCAACAACGCTTATCCAGTCATTTACACCGTCAACAAATCAATGCATCTATGCCCGCTCATGCACAAGCCGACCTCTAACCCATACTTTCTTCACGTTCCTGTCATCGCCATTATACACCCACTTCGCGACACGGTTCTCCCACCCTTCCCAGCCGAAGATATCCACGTTCCCGTGATCCGTCATATCGTCTTCTCCGGGCGTCTCGTCGACGAGACCTAGTCCGATGAGCTGCGCGTCCCATTCCATGCCTACTTCAAACCCGCCAATTTTATCGCTTAATCCGACGACTTCAGCGCTGCCCCGCGTAGCTAGGTGTAGGACTTCCTCAACGCTAAGCTTTGCGCGCTCGCGTTCGGCGGCTGGGACGTCGGCCCATTTCCCCAGAGGCATGGCTAGGTGGTTCGAGACGAGGGCGGCGTGGCGTGCGGCTAGGAGCATGCTGGGACTGTACCCGCCGCTGACATCGGTGCCGAGGCCCACGGCGATTCCCTTCTCGAGCAGCCAGCGCACCCGCGCCTCCCCACTTGTTAGAGCAGAGTTGCTAGTTGGGCAATGAGAGACCTTAGACCCGCGACTCGCAACTAAGTCCGCTTCTGCATCGGAAAGGTGGATGGCGTGGGCGAGGATCGTGTGTGCGCCTAGTAATCCATGGGCGTCGTATACATCGGCGTAGCTAGCAGCCTCAGGGAACGTGTCCCGCACGAGTTCAATCTCGTCCTTGTTCTCCGAGATATGCGTTTGGATCGGGATACCCGTCTCACGATGTAATTTCCCAAGAGCCGTCATCGCCTCCCGGGAGCAGGCAGGTGCGAAGCGGGGCGTCAGAATTGGGGACACGAGCGCGAAGGAAGCGTCGATACCTCGAATATGGTCGATCGTCTCGCGCGTTGCAGCAAGCGACTGTGCGGGAGACTCGTCGAGGTAGTAATCTGGCCCGATGTGGTCCATGCATACACGACCGACGAAGGCACGCTGGCCCATCGAGAGGCATAGGTCAGCCAGGAGGTTGGTGGACGGCACGTGGATCGTCGCGTAATAAACTGCTGTCGTAGTGCCGTGAGCGAGTGTCTGCCGTACACACCGTGTGTACACTCTACGGGCCTTGGGAAGCGAAGAGAGGGATGCTTCCATTGGAAACGTGTATGTATTCAGCCAGTCTAACAGCGTTGACTTTCCGAATATACCTGCGTTGGGGTATTGTGGTGCGTGGATGTGTGTGTCTATTATTCGTAATCAGTAAAGAGGAGGAACTAGAGTCAGGAATAAAATGAAAGGGGAATCATGTTAGCGTACCAATGAAGCCAGGAAAGAAGAATTGGCCATCTTTTGCTTTCGTGACTGCCACATCACTGGCACTCCAACCGAGCGTAGGATATAATTTCTCCTCGGCCTTCTTCTGGTCGTACTCGGATTCAACGGCAACTATCTTGCCAGACTTGTCCACACAGACTGCAGCATCACGCAGATATTGAAGTTCTCCGAGTTTGATGCTATGTATAAACAAACCCAGGAACAATTGGTTCTTCTCATTATTCAAAGGGGCCATGACGACTTTCTCTCCAACTCCACTGTTCCCGTATGTACGACGCCCCTAGGCCACCTTCCTCGACCCTGATATAGATCTGATATAGATCCGAGATCCGAAATTTAGGCCTATTACCAAAACGCTTGCAAACAGACCACCTGCTACGATCCAGGTTGCGCGCTGTGGTCAGGAGTAGGTAATGTGGTGAGATGTCACAGATCCTGTGAGACGGGATTCACCCAATCCAATTTCACGTTATCCTTCCTCAATTACACGGGATCCAACGTATTTCTTGACCCAGCCACGCAGTGACCTTTTACTCATAAGTGACAAATCTTAACATGAGCGAACGAATTTCCAAATTCAGAATAAATGCGTTGAAATGACGTAACTCGTAACAGAGATTCAAGATTAACAGAAAGATTTCAAGAAGGAGGAAAAAAGAATGAAAGGGAGAGGTTCTAGATCTTATAGATTTAGCGGCAGCAAGGGAAGTACTAAGCGACGTTTTAGAATACCCAGCTAGATAAGGCAATATTCTAGATTAGAGGAATATGGAAGTACCTAAGGGCGTTCCTGCATCTACTAAGGCCTTGCCGAACCTTACCCAGGACCCGATGTGGTGGCCCGTTCTAACAACGCAACGTGTATGGACATCTGTGACGGAAGTGTCCACCGGCGTACAGCATTTATGGTGACGTCCGATAAAAGCCGGTTGACGCCGGCACCCGAGCGAGCTTTCCTATTGGTGCCAATTATAGGTATCCGCTTTCCCAACCCCCACTAAGGCTTACTGGAGTTCAAGGTTATTAGTCGCTATCACTGCTATCGTCCTGTTTGTTTAGTCCTTGCACATGCTTCAATTCTCGTTTCTAGCTCAAAACTTCTCTTGATAAGTAGGTATTTTGTAATGGAAGACTCCTAGTAATCCGATTAATTTTCCCCTACACTCATTATTACCTTTTTTAAACTCATACTTGCCTCTTCTTAAAGAGTAGCACCACTCCTGAGTCATGTCTTAACTAACACGCCAAGTCTATTCTGTATTATCCTACCAAGCAACCATCACTTGTGGAACTGTTTGTCCCCCTTTCTTGATTGACCTAATTATTGTCTTCAAATAAGGAACAGGTATGTTTCCGTTGGAATATACTCTCAATCTCTTAGAATAGTCATATCTTGAATATGGATTATGGAGCCTCAAAATTCATCGCCCGAATTGCAGAGCTTCGCATTTTTACTAAGCAAAATTAGTCATCTAACTTTTCTTAAGTAATCTGTGAATAACGTAAGCCTCGAGGTCGATCCGAGATCATTAGGTAAATTCTTATTCAGCTTGACTTAGTAATTACTTAATAATTCCGAGGTCAATGTTACTTACTAAGGACTTACTAAGATGTATTCCTTTTTTGATTCTCCTTTCTCATTCAACAACTTTCAATCATGAGTTTAATCAAACAGTTATCGTAGACAAACTCACATATTCGCAACAAATACTATAAGCGGTGTGACTCGCGACAACGCTCACATCTCCCAATTGGCCTATATTGGGGCAAACCATACTACCGAACTCTGCGAACCGAGGGGTCGAGGGGTTCCGGTAAACCAGACGCCTAGGCCAAGTATATTATTAGAAAGAAAGGGGGGAGGGGCAGAAACTCCCCGGATCTAGTATCGACGCTGTCCAACCCCAAAAATCACCCGACCCCCGACCCCGAAATATAATTCGTCATCACAAGTCCGTTTGTCGCCTTTTGTCATTCGTCTCACCTATACAATCACTACCCGAACCCGAAACTCAAAACTCGAAACATCACAACAACACGGATGATCTCAACTAGTTTAGATTCGATACATACCCTGTTAATTTCATGCGCAATTGTCTATCATCTCTACTATCTCGCCCCAAACGCCTTCACCAACCAATCCCCTCACCCCCTAAACCTATCATCTCCCCCTCCCACCAAACCCAGTCCCAAAGCACCACCATGCCACCCCTCCGCATAGCCAACCTCGGCTCCTCCTTCGCCGCCGGCCCCAGCATCCCACCATGCGTAGACGAGGACGCCGGACGCTCAGGCGCCAACTTCGCATGTCTGATCCACCAGCGCATCCCCGGCTCCTCGCTAACGGACCTCACGGTCTCCGGCGCCATCCTGCCTAACCTGACCACCGAGCCCCAGGACCGAGGCGGCCGCATCTTCCCCCCGCAAATACAGGGGTTGCCCGAGGACTCGGACCTTGTGTTCGTGCTGGGCGGCGGCAACGATATCGGGTATATCGGCGGCTTGTTCGAGGACACGTTATCCGCGACTTGGCTCGGCACTTTCGTTATGAAAGTGCGTGGAACGGGCGGCGCACCTGTTTCGACTGTGGATCTTGATGTCGATGGGCTTGCGGCTAGGTACGCCGGCGTGCTGGACGAGATTCACGCTAAGGCGCCCAAAGCCCAGGTCTTGGTCGTGGAGTACCTGACGATGCTAGGCTCGCACGTGCAGCCCGGGAAGGACGTGCCGTTTGGCGAAGAGCGCGTCGCGCACCATAAGGCTGTAAGCGCGCGATTACTAGAGGCTACGACGAAGGCGGTTGAGGGCCGCGCGGAGTGGTGCCATGTCGTGTCCGTGGGCGAGCCCAGCGAGGACCACGCTATAGGGGCGCCGGACCCCTGGGTTTCCGGGTTCTCGTGGAAGCTGTTTTACGCGGGGGGCGCGTATCATCCCCGCGCTGAGGGCATGAAGGCTGTTGCTGATATCATTTATAAGAAACTTGTTGAGCTGAAGATAGTGGATGAGGGTGAGCTGTGATATGGTGGGTGACGTAGGTGGGTTATATGTGATTCGTTGGGTGTGGGTTTTAAGAATGCTAGATATGTGATGGAACTAGGTATGCATGAGGATGACGGAAGTAGAGGTTTTACATAAACCACCTGTATGCGTGGTTCGCATTGGATCCTTGAGATGGTAAAGATCTGAGGATCGAAGCATTATAAACTAGGTACATATGAGGCGTGCAATGTATAGGCAACGACATGAAAGAGTTATAGGTACTTAGGTACCTACATCGAGTTACGAAATTGTATTATTTAAAGAGTTCGTAGTTTACTGGCTTCTCCTAAGGCTATTGAATATCTTCATAATTGGCTGTTTGACTTCTCGCAATCTAACCAAAATAATAGGTGCTCAAGGGCTAAAACCGCGTGATATAAAATCTTGTAGCGCCTTTCTCCGGTGGCTGAGTCCCTAGAACTTAATCGATGCCCGCTGTATTTCAGTAAAGTTATAGGCGGATACATCACTAGTAAGCCTAAGTCTTAACGTCTTAACCTAGCCCAATTGCTGTATCCAACGATTACTCAGGTACCCATCCGATCATGCACTAAGCAAGGAAATTGAATTTTAATTACCTAGTACTTCAAAGTATAGCTTCAAGAGAAATGGTCACGTAAATATTACACGAAGAATCAACATAAAAGCATCGAATGTTCATTGTGTTGGAAGGTTTTGTCTAAACTTCCAAGTATATCTATGAGGACATAAAACCAACACCGAGTTTCCATCCGGACATCACCGACGTAATAGCACAGAATTAGAGAATACAACGAGTATAAAACACAATCCGCATAATGCTGTCCCGTCATCATCACATTCCCCCGCGCCGCTCTAAGGCGCTTTCATGTATGCCCCACGCAGGTCTAAAGTCCTTAGTGGCCATTCACCTGTATAGGTGCGCTCACACCATTAACACCATTTACTTCGTCCTGATAACTCTCCCAGTCCTGTAGGATCTGGGCGATCTTCGGTGACCCTGTTAGATCATACACGTTCTGGAAATATTCTTTCGTGAGCTCGAAGGGTCGTGCCGTTACGTTAGGAATGTACTTCCCAACTAATTTAGCGGGGTCGATGGAAGTTTTGTTGATCTTCTTGAGTAGGATATTTCTGAAAGGCTTGACACCTGATCGCAAGAACGTCGAATGGAATGGCACATCGATACCCTTGAGAGGGATCGTGGCGAATCCCCTCTCCAGCTCTATAGGCTGAGGCTTGGTTAAAGTCTGCTGGGCAGAGCCTTTGATAATGTCGACAAGGTGTGCCTTCACCTCTTCGATGCTCAGATCCTGGCGAAGTTGGTTGATGTCCACCTTCTGCGACTTCAAAAAGTTCAAGACTCCGGTGAGAGTATCCAAGGCGCGAAGATCACCAGCACAGACATACTGCATGTTGGCAATATTGTAGTTGACAATCTCCAATAGCCAACCCGTCTCCTCGGCAATATTACTAACCACATATCGGAGGGCGCTTTCACTGAACGTCTTTGAGATTCGGCTAGGGTTGACAGCGCACATGGAGTAGTTCGAACGACCTTGGGCATCTCGCTCCACGGCAACTTGCATAGTCAATCCACGATAGAAGACAACAGAGACCAAGGACTCAATAGGTAGCACATCTGCCAACGCGGCAAGAGCAGAATATTCGCCTAGAGAGTGGCCGGCGAAGGTGCTGTCTCGCGGTACAAGACCCTTGGCGTTCATGTCTTCAAAACTGGCTTTCTCCATAAGAGTGAGAGCGGGTTGTGTGAACTGAGTTGCTGATAGAAGACCAGTAGGAGAACGGTATGTGTATGATGTTGTCTTTTCATTGATCTCCTTGAAAATGCGTTCGGATTTGACAGAGCCGTCCGCAGCGATGGTTTCGAAGTTCATTTGCATGTAGTTTTCACGGATGGCTTTGCCTCGGGGACCACCGAAATGAATAGTTAGCTCCTTCGGGTTGTTCTTGACGATATTCAAGATCGAAAAGCCTGGAATGGGTTAGCGCATATTACACCATGTGGATGTGGGATTTTCAACTTACCATATGTGTCAAGGAGATACTTGTCGGCCCTATCCCATACCTCCTTAGCCACAGGGCTAGTATTGTACAAGTCCATACCCATACCCTGCTCCTGAGAGCCTTGCCCGGTGAATACGTATGCTGTAACGGGTTGTTCAACCTCGGCCTCTCCGAGAAGTACCTTTTCTTCGGTCTCCTCATTGCTCGCTTCAACCTTGATAATCTTGCGGCCACCAATCATTCCGACGTGCTGAAGCTTAACTTGAATATCGTCGTTGGGTAGTACCATACCGACAAGGGAAGCGTGGAAGCTGCGAACACGGCCTACGTTATTTTCCGCTGCCCAAGTTTCTACTAGACCTCGCACAGCAGCACTTGAGTACATCCCGTGGGTGATAGTACCAGGAAGATTGGCATAGCTGGAGAAGACACGAGAAACGTGAATCGGGTTGTAGTCGCCGGACACCTTGGCATACGTCTCATTGGAAGCGGGCGCCTTTAGCTGCAAGGGCGACTTGCCGCTAAGAGGGATGGGATTCTCGAAGTTGATTGGCTGCTCAATAGAAGAGCCGTGGCGTTCGAGGTAGTCAACAATTGGGTTGCCGTGAGACGCACCAGCTTCGTAGTCGACACTCGCGACTTGAATAATCTCCTTAGTAGGGAGCTCGAGTAGCACTTGACCACTCGTCTCAACACTGCTATAGACGGTCTTATTCTTGAACTTGTAGAAGCTCTGAAGACGGAATGTCAGCGTCTGACCAAGGAGTTCGATGTCGTTATTGTCGAATTGAATCCAGTCTTTTGACTTCAGGACCGCAACATCCTTCGAGGTGCCGAGATGGACTTGCATCGGTGTTTCCATCTTACGTTGGAAGGTGTTTTCGTAATCGGTGTAAACACCACGATACAAGAATTGTGACGTAACCTCCATAACAGGCTTACCATCTCTATAAATAGTGCCACAGACCTCAACCATCTTGCCAGACTCCTGATTAATTACGGCGTTGATTTGAGCAGTAGTCTTTACTTCGTCTCCCTTCTTTAGAGGGTCGGCACCGGGCATCATCCGGAAACCATTAGAAAGATGCACAAGCTTAAGAAGATCGCCATCGATGTTTCGAGGGAAGATAGGCTTTGTGATAGCCTTCCATCCGACAACGATGGCAAAGTCCATGGGAGCAAACATCTCCTTTCCAGGACGGTCAACAAATGCTTCACCGGTATTGCTAACGGCATGCACGAAATCATTGATGGCTTCTTTAGTGATAGTGGCCCTTCCTCCATCAAACTTGCTGGTGACGGGGGTATCGTGATCAAGGGTTTCATCTCCGAACCACGCACGCCAGTAAAATTCCTTGATGCGGTCATTTCGCCCTTCCATGACTTCATGGATCGGTGCATATCCGGCTTCAGGCTGGTACGTGAATTTAAGGGGTAATGATACCGGTTGGCCGAGAGCACTAGTGTCTTTTATCATGTTGACCATAATCTCGCGTTTGCCATTTAACTTGACTTCAATGACATCGACGTAATGATTGTGCCGTGGTTGTTCGCGCACGATAATTGATGTCTTGGTTGGGTCGTTGGGATACAAAATCTCCACGAAGAGACCACGAACCGGTGCGAAAATCCGCTTCATTGGATTTGTCTGGTACTTGTGGCCCTGTACCAGGACTTCAGAGGTAAAAAGGGCATGGCGCCAGTTGCGATTCGGGCCCGCTAGAAGTGCAAGCCAGCTATCAAGGGGAGGGAGAGCAGCACCGGGGGAAGATGATAGACGATATGTGTTTTTGTGCTGATCGTAAGATACTGTAAGACCTTCGATATCCAGAGGCATCTCAGTGTCAATGAGCTTGCCGCCGAAATACTCAATGACCGGGATGGACTCCGGTTTGCCTGCATATACATCTCTTGTCAAATTGGCGATGTGGGTGTTGTGGATGTTGTCTAGGATGTCTTTAATAGGCTCATCTATTACAGTCGAGTACTTGACAGCAGTAGGACCCTGCAAAATACAAGTACGTCCGACGTCTTGATCGATGACGGCCTCAAGATCCTCCGATTGCCATAGAGAGTCCTTCTTGAAGAAAAATTCGAAGTTTTCATCGAGAGATGGAACAAAAGTCACTGGTTTTTGGCCACGGCGTGAGCATAAGAGTAAGAAATGCTGAACATCCTGAGCATTTATAATCTGGGTTTCGGCCTCCGGATATTGGGCAAGAATTTTTTCCACGGCAGAAAACGGTTCGTTCAGTTGGGAATAGGTCTGTAGGTACGATGGGTGACCAGCGTTGAGAGTAAATCGTTCCTCAACACGATGGATAAAGTCACCTGTGAGCTTGGCGAAAGATGGGTCAATCCACCTCGACTCGTGCTTGACATAAAGGAGGTCTACCATTCGTCGCACAACCTCGCCGTAAGTCATATCTTCGAGGTCAACAGTTTGACCAGCCTTGTTTCGCCCAAACCAAACTTTCTGGAAGTCATCATTCAACTTCTTGATAATATATTCACGATGCTTTTTCAGCTCAGCAACCCGTTTTTCCTTTGGCAAGCTGAAAATTTTGTTGTCCATCTCTGCCCAGAACTTAACACCGCGGGTGGCGAGTTTGTGAATAGGTTCACCCATTTCTGATCGAACGGTGATGACACCACCGGCCGGACCCTTGTATGTCTGCTCCCATGAATCATCGTCAAGACCTGTGGCGTCTATGATGGCTTGTTTGGCGGCCTTGCTCGTATGGGCTTCCTTTGCAACCATCATACGGCTACCAAAGAGGCAGCCATCGTAAGGCATGGATGGGTAGCCGTACTTTTTAGACCATTCACCCGTGAGGTAGGGATATGTATCTTCAGCACCACCGAAACCACTGCCGGCAACAAGAATGATGTTGTCCGAACGTCGGATGCGGGCGTACATCTGTAAAATTGGTTGATGGAAATCCTCAAATGAATGGTGACCACCTCCACGTCCACCGGTCCACTGTAGGATGATGGGGAATGTCGGGTTTGCTCGGGCAATGTTGATTACTGCTTGAATCGCCTCCATAGAACCTGGCTTAAAAGCGATGTGCTTTAATCCGAGAGTCTCGATGTACTCCTGAGCAACTTCAATAGACGGCACACCTGCACCGATAGTCAAGCCCTCAATAGGGACACCCTCGGCCCTCAATCGTCCAATGAGAGGAATTTGCCAGCCCATAGCCCGGGGATTAACGTAGATCAAGTTAATGGTAACTCCTCGTCCAGCTGGAATGGCCTTTTCAATTTGTGACAGCGCCTCAGTCATCGTCTTGCCATTATAATAACCTCCGCCGGCCAATTCAATATGGTATCCGGCATTCATTGTCGCAGCAACGAAGTCCCACGGAACTGTAGCAGGCGTCATACCAGCAACCATAATTGGAGGGACACCGAGCAATCGACTCATTTTGGTGTCTACATAAGTGTGGCCGCTCGATGTTTTAACTAACCGAGGGCCATACTCTTTAACCCAGTCATTGGCATACACCACGGCATGTTCCTCATCGCGGTCGAAGAGTTCGGACTTGTAACCCACCTCTTGTGCAGCACCGTCGATAGTACCAGCGAGAATGACACGCACCCCTGTGCCTTCCTTGTTACGGCTCGTCAATATGCCAAGGCCAGAAATGCCACCAGGGCCAAAATCTAACACATGGGTCGCCTCTGGGAAGATAGTTGCTTTTTCCCAGTTCACGGGGTCTCGCGTGATCATGCGGATCAAGGAGGGCACAATATCACCCTCGACTTCATCCCTTAAATCAGCACCAGAGCACGTGTTGTAGACGGCGATTCCCAGGGAAGATGAATCAATGGTGATATCTTTAAGATCTTCGTCGATCAATTTTGTTGCATCGGAAAGATACTTGCTATGGAAGGGCGCAGTGATGGGTAAGAAACGGTTGACAAATCGAACTTTCCGCTGTGTATGAGGGATTCGAGTTTGGTCAAGGCCTGTGGGCGCCTTGACCTTTCGCAACTGGAGATTCAAACCATACAAAGAAATTGGTGGGCCAGTAACAACCATGTTTCTAGGACTGTTGATGAGAGATATGGCGATGTGGCGGTCTTCTGGAAGGTACTGGTTTGTGGCATCAATGTGCTTCTGCACTTCGCTCTGGGGAAGATCTCGGATGCTCAACATGGGCGTCGGGTCCCCTTCACCATTATCAATAGAATCCTGAAGCATAGCAGGAGTCAACGAAGTTCTAGGGAATACTTGTTGACTACGAGCACCGATCCAGAATAGGATTGTCAAGGCGTCCTTAGCTAATTTTTCATACGACTCCCATGAATCTGCGGCGGCAGTGGCAGCGGCAACAATGACGCCCTGAGAGTGACCAGTTGCGCCACGGATACGATCACGTAGTATTCCAGGATGTACACCAAGGCCTTTCCCGAGGACTTGATAGTGGCATAGTTGCACCAATCCGATTAACGGCAAGCTCACAGGGGCGGATATTAGGTATTGGGGGTCAGGGGTTGTGTCCGGAGAGCGAAGCCATTCCATCACATCAAGTCCTTTTGCGTACAACTTGTCTGTCCTAGGATCAAGAGCTAGGGTGTGCAGAAGGTCGGCGGATGTAGCAACTAGCTCACCCACGAATGACGGGTATGTCTCGTATACTTCACGAAGTTCGTCAAAGTATTCGATAATATTTCCTTGGCCACCGAAGATGCTGTAAATGCCGGCGCTTCCTTCGTCGGCAGCTCTGAGGAGCGCAGATTCATGCGGTCTGATCGCACGGTTCGCTACTGAGCGGGCTACATAGTAGCACCGCACTACAGTGATTTGCTTAGCAAGAATACCTGGTAGATTCTTTGCTAGCGTATGGACGTCGTTCCCCCGAAGGAACATGCGCTCAAATTCGTTAAGAACGAGCCTTAAGACCTCTTCATACGAACCCTGAGCATCGTCTTCCCCTTCTTCAACTTCGTGTGCAACAAACCCCATGTATCTTGCGACAAGCTCAGCTACGGATGAGGGCTCATCGTCCAAGGCCAATTCGTCTGTTGGCGCGGGGAGACCGGCTGTGAATCGGTCCTTGAGCTGCGATGCATGGAAATGAAGGTTGGTAGGTACGAGAAATGAAGCGTCGAGAGATCCATGAGAAAGAGTGAGGGGTCGAAGGGAGGAAGACGATCTAGGAGTAGAAACGCCCGTTTGAGGGCCTGTGCCCGTACCGGTTCCGTACATGGTTATGGGTATCGTGAAGTTGCTGGCGAGGCAGATGTCTAAACCGGTCTAAACTGGTGCCTTTAAGTCCCTATTAGCATCCGGAATATGTGAGATCTACATAATACAGAGAGCCTATCTTACTATTAAGATTACCTCCGTAAACTCAGTAAAGAGCAGGAGATATGAGGCTCTTGGGAAATTGAGGGGACAAAAAAAGTAAACAATTTGAAGAACTCTACTCCGCCAACTGTTGCTATTAGGCAAACAAGAGCTTCGCTGAAGAGAGATTGACTGGGCGAAGACTATTGCCTGTCGCGATAAGGAAGTATGAAGTTATCAAAAGTGTCAAGGAGGAGGCAGGATTAAAGTTGGGAAAGATGTGATTCAGCAGCTTCGATATGAAAGAAGAGGATCGTGATAGATACACCAGGTAGGAACTTCGGGAATCGGGAAACAAGTGGTCGATGGTTGTGGCACTAAACACCTGCAGTGCGCGGAAGGTCCCCTGTCTAATTGGTGGTCTCAACGTACCTAGCAGGTATTCTAAGAAATTTACCCGATAAACCGCCCACAGAGTACGTGAATAAGTTTAACGTTTCCGTTACAGGGACAGCTCCCTCGACAGAAAAAAATTTAAGTTCTTGTTGGGGATCCATATGGGTTAGGTGCCACACCTTTTTAGTCCCTAGCAACTATCCTAGCCTGCAGCTGCAGCCCTGGTCCACTGTCATTGTCACTACAACTTTAAAGTATCTGTACTTTTTCAACCACAGTCAACCTTTAATGATCAAATATCTTCAAGACAACCTTACAATTTAATCTGACAAAGGGACATCATATCATAGACAATTTTGTTTCACTTGCTGCTCAGCCCTCACCAAAGTTCTATATCTAGCTGTCACCCCAGAACTTAGTTTTGCTCTACAGGTAGTTACAAATTAAGAACATTATGTAGTTGTCACAGCCATATCGGACGAAAGCATAATCAAGCATCGGATTTATTGGGTCCTCGAGTCAGGTAAGAGCGTGGAGACTTATCATGCGTTCCTAATATGTGGTGATTGGCTGGTTTATTCTAAAGCCAGCGGTGACGAAGGAGGAAAGCAAGGAAAACAAATTCGGGCTGCAAAGGATTATTGAAAGTGAAGAAACAGATATCAACCAAATATCTTTCGGCTCAACGGATCTTTTTTTTCTCACAATCTCATGTTACCTGTGGCTGTCGTAGCTGACATCGAGGCTTGAAGTCTGGATAGCGATCGATTTTCTAATCAATAGATCCGTGCTTCAGTGAACCGAGGTCATCCTTGATGCGTGTCATTCAGATGCTGGCTGCAGTTTCAATTGCGGAGAGGGTAAGATGACGCAACGCCATGGTACCTAGTTATGGGTTTCTGTTCGATCATCAAGATGATAAGACGGCCAATGACAATCTATGATCTTCCACAAACATGCAGTGTCTTCGGATTCAATAATGTCAAAATACGAAACTATGCGACATGTGGTTGGTCGCCTTCGCTTCTTGTTTCTCAAATCTCTTTGGAGAGACCGGCGAAAGGAGTGGGATGAAATCAACCTTAAAATGACCTTGATAATGGATAAGGAAGTATCTATACTTCTGTCAAGGGCCAACCCCTGGCCCGTACCAGTTGGTCCACTGTAATGGTACGGCAGGCAAACGACGGCCAGGGCCAGTCAGACGCGGCCTCGCGTGGTGCCTGGTATTACGGAAGAGGATTCCCTGCAATACTACTCGTCCTAACTGAGAGAGTCTGCATGAGACTAAAGTTGAATGACGATTGACTATCGACCACCTTGCAGATAAAAATCGAGGATAAGGTCTTAAGACACGTCTTGAGTTTTTAAACCTGAACACGATCTGTACTTGGGAAGTTAATGATAAAAAGAAAAATGGTTCTTTCGTCCGAACGATTTCTGGCAACGGGATCAGAAAGCCGAGGAATGAGACGATATTGTTAACGAGGGAGGCAAAGAAGAAAAAATGTCTATCGATTAAATACTTCAACCCCAACTTTTGCGGGCTAGCAAGGCTAGGTCGTTGTGGAGAAAGGGTCTCTAGGGTGACTAGACCTTGATAGGAATAGAACCTAAGAGGTGGTTGAGGAATAGTGGAGTGGAATTGTTTTTCGGAACAAATCACGACAGAGAAATTTTAATACCTGTCAGAGCCCTGTTGCCTTCCAACCGCGCCTGAAGTACCTATGTGGTATCGCACAGCAGCTGTGGTGGCACGACAGGCTCGATGCATTAGAACGATGATTGCTGCAGCATGGGGAATGCTCTAGGTCGCTGGCAACTAATAATCACTACTAGGTCTAGGTAGGTACTTGTAGTCTAGCCATTGGCCCGGAATTGGGAAACAACGACCCTCTAGGATCCCGCCAAAATTTTCCATTAATGCAGTTCAACATTTGGGAAAGCTCGTTTCATTCCTGCCGCCTCTACTCCTGCCTGTACGACAGTTACCTAGGTACCTCTCTACATGTACTTACCTATCCGCGTTTAGTCTTTGTCATATGTACCTCCCCTGCTTGTTTTCCTTAGGTGCAGGCAAAAACAACTTTCGTCAAGGTGATCGCCAACCACACAACGGCAACACTTCATAATTTTCATACCGTACACACCTACTAATCAATTGAAGTGAAATTCTACCGATCACTAATTCATTCCCCATTTCTCATCCGTGCTTCACTACTTCCACCAAATAACCTCTCTTTCCTTCGTGCATGGTATACGCTCCTTTCTTATCCCTTCAAGCCTGCTTGTGCCGTACGATCAACCTTTGGCTTCTATTCCAGTCGAGGGGTTAGAATTATCAACGAAAAGGGACATAACTCAACACGAACGAGATAATCCCCTCACTTTGTGTCCCTATTCCTAGTCGACATAATATCAAACAAGTAGAGGTGCCATTTAGAGTTGTCGACACTCCATTCCTCCAGACTCTACTTACCTGCCGCTTATACCCCACACACCTCTACCCACCTATCTCGATCCTACCGCCGAAATGCGTCCCGAAGTTGAGCAGGAACTTGCTCACACGTTGCTTGTCGAGCTTCTTGCCTATCAGTTTGCCTCTCCTGTGAGATGGATCGAAACGCAAGATGTCTTCCTCGGCGAGAAGACGGCCGAGCGTATCGTTGAAGTCGGCCCGGCGGATACTCTAGGTGTAATGGCGAAGAGAACAATCGCATCCAAATATGAAGCATTCGATGCTGCGAAGTCTATCCAACGTCAGATCCTCTGCTACAACAAGGATGCAAAAGAGATTTACTACGATGTAGACCCAATCGAGGAGGAACCAGAACCCGCTGCTGCTCCTGCAGAGGGTTCGTCAAGTTCTGCGGCAGCACCTTCGGCAGCGGCGGCTCCTGTTGCGGCAGCTCCGGCGCCGAGCGCGGGTCCCGCTGCATCTATTGACGATGTGCCAGTGTCTGCTCTCGAGATTGTCAGAGCGTTGATCGCGCAAAAGCTGAAGAAGCCATTCTTAGACGTTCCCCTAAGCAAGGCGATCAAAGATTTAGTTGGAGGTTAGTACAGCTGTTTTGGAAACTCTATGAACTGGCACTAATGGTAATACAGGTAAATCAACTCTTCAGAATGAAATCCTCGGTGATCTAGGGAAGGAATTTGGGTCAACTCCAGAAAAGCCAGAAGATACTCCCATCGACGAATTATCAGGATTGATGCAGGCGACATTCAACGGCCAGCTCGGGAAGCAGTCACAATCACTCATTGCCCGCCTAATTTCATCGAAGATGCCGGGTGGTTTCAACATGACAGCAGCGCGCAAGTACCTAGAAACGAGGTGGGGTCTTGGTCCTGGGAGGCAGGACGGTGCTCTTGTATTGGCCATCACTATGGAACCAGCATCTCGTCTCGGTTCCGAAAACGATGCGAAAGCCTACCTCGACGATGTTACCCAAAAATATGCTGCCAACTCCGGCGTCAGCTTGTCTACAGCATCATCCGCCGGTCCCGCCGCTGGTGGGTCAGCAGGCATGATGATGGACCCCGCCGCCATCGATGCCCTTACCAAAGATCAGCGTGCCCTGTTCAAGCAACAGCTTGAGCTGCTGGCAAGGTACCTGAAAATGGATCTTCGGGCAGGCGACAAAGCTGCACAGACATCCCAAGAGTCGCAACAAGTACTACAGGCACAGCTAGATCTTTGGAGTGCTGAGCACGGTGACTTCTATGCGGCGGGTATTGAACCCGTCTTTAGTCCCTTGAAAGCACGTACCTATGATTCTTCTTGGAACTGGGCGCGACAGGATGCCCTAAGCATGTATTACGATGTTATCTTCGGCCGGCTACAAGCTGTCGACAGAGAAATCGTTAGTCAATGCATTCGCATCATGAGTAAATCAAACCCCCTACTTCTCGAATTCATGCAATACCACATCGACAACTGTCCAACGGACCGTGGAGAGACCTACAAGCTTGCTAAGGAGCTTGGGCAACAGTTAATCGAAAATTGCAAAGATGTCCTAGACGTCGCGCCCGCTTATAAAGACGTAGCTATTCCAACTGGACCGCATACCTCTATAGATGCTCGTGGTAATCTCAATTATGAAGAAATCCCTAGGCAAAGCTGCCGCAAGCTTGAACATTACGTCCAACAAATGGCGGAAGGCGGGAAAATATCCGAGTACGGCAATCGGACTAAGGTGCAAAATGACCTCGGGCGTCTCGTCAAGCTCATTAAGGAGCAACATAAGATGTCTAAGACCGCGAAGTTAGAATTCAAGAATCTCTATGGGAATGTTCTTCGTTCACTTGCCATGAATGAAAGTCAGATCTTACCTAAGGATGCTGGAAAGGCTAACGGTCCCCTTAAAAAGCCCACGTTGAAGCCCAATGGTCAAAGTGGAAAGGGCAAGATGGAAACTATTCCGTTCCTACACCTTAAGCGCCACAATCTACACGGTTGGGAATACAGCAAACGACTAACGGGTATTTACTTGGACTGCTTAGAGGAGGCTGCTAAGGCCGGCGTCACTTACCAGGATAAATACGTCCTCATGACCGGTGCTGGTGCCGGCTCGATCGGTGCCGAAGTTCTTCAAGGCTTGATTAGCGGGGGTGCCAGAGTCATCGTAACAACCAGTCGTTTTTCGCGACAGGTAACCGAGTATTACCAGGCGATGTATGCTAGGTTTGGTGCGCGTGGATCTCAACTAGTCGTTGTTCCGTTCAACCAGGGAAGTAAACAAGACGTTGAAGCACTAGTCAATTACATTTACGACCCCAAGGCCGGTCTAGGATGGGACCTGGATTACATTGTTCCATTTGCTGCCATTTCTGAAAATGGCCGACAGATTGACGGTGTCGACTCGAAGTCCGAGCTTGCCCACCGCATCATGTTAACGAACCTGATCCGTCTCCTAGGCTGTGTGAAAGCGCAGAAATTGGAGCGCGGCTTTGAAACTCGTCCTGCTCAAGTCGTACTTCCGTTGTCTCCCAACCACGGCACATTCGGCAGCGATGGTCTCTACTCCGAATCAAAGCTCGGCTTAGAGACGCTTTTCAACCGCTGGCATTCTGAGGATTGGGCCAACTATCTCACCATTTGCGGCGCTGTCATTGGTTGGACTCGTGGTACAGGTCTCATGTCCGGTAACAATATCGTAGCCGAAGGCGTTGAGCAGTTCGGCGTCCGCACTTTCTCCCAGCAGGAGATGGCTTTCAACCTTCTCGGACTTATGTCTCCCGCTATCGTAGACCTCTGCCAAAATGAGCCTGTGTTTGCAGATCTCAATGGTGGTCTCCAATTCATTCCCAACTTAAATGATACCATGACACGCTTACGTAAGGATATCATGGAGACTAGCGAAGTCCGCCGAGCAGTCACAAAAGAGACTGCGATTGAGAACAAGGTCATAAATGGTGAAAACTCGGAAGCCTTGTACAAGAAGAAAATCGTTGAGCCGCGTGCCAACATCAAATTTGATTTCCCAACTCTCCCTAACTGGGAGAAGGAAATCGCGCCACTCAATGATAGCCTGAAGGGTATGGTAGACTTGGAAAAGATCGTCGTTGTCACTGGTTTTGCTGAGATTGGACCCTGGGGTAATTCTCGCACTCGCTGGGAAATGGAAGCATATGGCCAATTTTCACTTGAAGGCTGCATCGAGATGGCATGGATCATGGGTCTCATCAAGAACTTCAATGGTTCCATTAAAGGACAGCCTTACTCAGGTTGGGTTGACGCCAAAACAAACGAACCAGTCGAAGATAAGGAGATCAAACAAAAGTACGAGAGTTACATTCTTGAGCATTCCGGTATCCGTCTCATTGAGCCGGAGCTCTTTGATGGGTACGATCCCAATAAGAAGATGATGTTACATGAAATCCAACTAGAAGAGGATCTAGAACCATTTGAGGGATCGAAGGAGACAGCCGAGGAATTCAAGAGGCAGCATGGCGACAAGTGCGAGATTTTCGAAATCACGGAGACTGGCGAGTACACTATTCGCTTGAGGAAGGGCGCTACTCTTTGGATTCCCAAGGCGCTCAAATTTGACCGTCTTGTTGCTGGTCAAATACCCACGGGCTGGGATGCCAAGAAATATGGTGTTCCCGACGACATTATTTCTCAAGTCGACCGCGTCACCTTGTATGTGCTTATTTCCGTTGCCGAAGCCCTCCTGGCTTCTGGTATCACCGACCCGTACGAGTTCTATAAGTACGTGCATGTGTCCGAAGTTGGCAACTGTATTGGTTCCGGCCAAGGTGGTATGAATGCTCTTAATGGGATGTATACCAAGCGAAAGATGGACCACGATATCCAGAAGGACATTTTACAGGAGTCATTCATCAATACTATGGCTGCATGGGTCAATATGCTGTTGCTGTCTTCCTCGGGTCCCATCAAAACCCCCGTTGGAGCTTGTGCTACAGCTGTGGAATCCGTCGATATCGGGTACGAAGCTATCATGGAGGGTAAAGCACGTATTTGTTTAGTCGGTGGTTTTGATGACTTCGGTGAAGAAGGTTCATATGAATTCGCCAACATGAAAGCAACAAGCAACAGTCTCGATGAATTTGCCCATGGGCGTACACCTCAGGAAATGTCACGTCCGACTACGACGACAAGGGGTGGGTTCATGGAATCTCAGGGATGTGGTATCCAAGTTATCATGACAGCGAAACTAGCACTTGATATGGGTGTGCCAATTCATGGTGTACTCGCCCTTACCACCACTGCAAGCGACAAAATTGGTCGTTCCGTTCCCGCGCCTGGACAAGGTTTGTTGACCACGGCCCGGGAAGCCCCCAGCAAGTTCCCATCGCCTCTATTAGATCTCAAGTACCGTCGCCGACAGATTGAACTCCGCAAGAGACAGATTCGTAACTGGAAAGAGTCTGAACTGGAATATCTTTACGAGGAAGCAGCTGCTATGCAGGCTCAAGGTCACAAGTTTGACGAGAAGGAATACACCCAAGCTCGAGCCGTTCACATCGAGAAGGAAGCTGCACGGCAAGAAAAGGAAGCCTTACGAAGCCTTGGAAACAACTTCTGGAAGCAAGATAACACCATTGCTCCTCTTCGGGGCGCCCTTGCTACTTGGGGTCTAACCATTGATGACTTGGATGTTGCATCTTTCCATGGCACATCAACCAAGGCCAATGACAAGAACGAGTCGTCGGTCATCTGCCAGCAATTGCGTCATCTCGGTCGCAAGAAGGGTAATGCCGTCCTTGGTGTCTTCCAGAAGTACCTTACCGGTCACCCCAAGGGTGCTGCCGGAGCTTGGATGTTCAACGGCTGCTTGCAAGTTCTGAACAGTGGCTTGGTTCCCGGTAACCGCAACGCTGACAACGTCGATAAAGACATGGAAAAGTTTGACCTGATTGTATACCCCAGCCGAAGCATCCAAACCGATGGTGTAAAGGCCTTCTCTCTCACCTCCTTCGGTTTCGGCCAGAAGGGTGCCCAAGCAGTTGGCGTTCACCCCAGGTACTTGTTTGCCACTCTAGATCAGGAGACGTATGCGGAGTATTCTGCCAAGGTCATAGCCCGCCAGAAGAAAGCTTATCGCTACATGCACAATGGTATCGTCAATAACGCCATCTTCCAAGCTAAGAATCACTCGCCGTACTCCGACGACCAGCTCACCGCCGTCCTTCTAAACCCCGACGCCAGGGTTACGGAGAATGTGAAGACAGCTGAGCTCGTCTATGCTGCCGACTTCGCCCAACAGGCTGCTCGACCCCACACTATCAAGGCGAAGAACACCAAGGAGGTGGTAGAGAGCCTAGCTCGAAGTCTCCAAACGGGGAAGAATAACAAGGTCGGTGTTGATGTAGAAGACATCACAGCCATCAACATTGAAAATCCTACATTTGTTGAGCGTAATTTCACGGAGAAGGAGATCGCGTACTGCAAGAAGATGCCAAGTCCACAAAGCTCCTTCGCGGGAAGGTGGAGCGCGAAGGAGGCTGTCTTCAAGAGTCTAGGTGTCCAAAGTAGAGGTGCCGGTGCGCCCCTGAAGGGCATTGAGATCCTTTCTAGTGAGAACGGCGCACCCGTCGTCTCTGTAAGTGAAATCCCACCGAAATATTTAAGCACAGGTTTGCTAACCAATCACAGCTTCATGGTGATGCTCAAGAAGCCGCAAAGAAGGCAGGTGTGAAGGAGATCAGCGTCTCCATTTCACATTCCGAGACGCAATCCATCGCGATTGCGGTCGCAACCTTTTAAACCTCGTTGGGGTTTTCGGTTTGTTTTCTGTACATTTGTGGTGCGGCGTGATGTTTTCCGTGTTTTGGGTTCTCGGCTTCACTGTATATCCCTCTGTAGACACTTAGAGATTGGAAGAGAGCCATTGCATTTGTTAGAGACGCTGTCAATGAGGAGGGTATGAATGGAAGAAATATCGATGACCAGCAAATATCATCTCGGACAGAAATAGCCCGAGAAGGAAATAATAATTGTTCAATAATACCTATATGACTAATTATACGTTAATGACGTGAATGTAAGCGACATGATAGATAGTTCCAGAGTCAAAGCACCATCTTCCAATTTTAACATGTGAAATCCTCGCTGCTGATACCATAGGTAGGTAGTAAGTCAATATTAACAACCCCAGAGCTACATGAAGCTCCAAAAAGATACAATGAACTTTGACTACCTATTTGTAGATTTTGCTTGAATCACTGAAAGATCTGTTCAATGTACCCCACAAAGATCTTCTACTCAGCACCTAC
The DNA here is from genome assembly GCF_022496945.1 of Annulohypoxylon maeteangense. NCBI lineage: Eukaryota > Fungi > Ascomycota > Sordariomycetes > Xylariales > Hypoxylaceae > Annulohypoxylon > Annulohypoxylon maeteangense. The sequence goes on along the minus strand of NW_025953248.1, from coordinate 2,986,380 downwards.
TCAAGGATAGGTATTTTTAATTAGTTGCAGGTATCATGGAACTAAGATCCAGTTTGGCGGTAGAGGAACTATTCCGGATCGTATATAGTGCGCGGGTAATATTCACATGTTATTTCTTACGACTAGATTAAGTTGAAACTAGTGTGTACCTAGGTATAGGTAGTAAAAAGCGAGCAGTTCAATAATAAGTACTTGATAGGTATATACATATATATCTGAATACACATAACCCAAGTCAACAGCAGATCCAAATGCCACACTGAACAATACATGCCACATCGGTATCTCACACAAAAAGCAACGAAATTCTCTACACCCCTTTCTGCCCTGGCCCTCCTTATAGTTTCGACTTGGGGGCCTTAAACGCTGGTGTAGCAAGGGGATCGTAGACCTTATACCCAAGGTTATCCCTCGGCACGCCGGTGACATGGGCGCCTAGGTTCTGCACATCGACGAGTGAGGGGTTGAGCTGGTCGATGCTCGTGGCGCCAATGAGGCGCATGTTCATCTCCATTTCGTCGCGCAGGAGCTGCATGGCGCGATCGACACCCTCAAGTCCGTAGGCCGACATCGCGTAGAGGAAGGGGCGGCCAATACCGACGCCTTTGGCGCCCAGACACAGCGCCTTGATGATGTCGGTGGCGCGGCGCACGCCGCCATCCACGAAGATCTCGATCTTATTCTCGAGCCCGAGTCCCCGTAAGATTGGCATCGTCTCAGCTAAGACCTCGACCGCAGACCGCGCGAAGTCGAGCTGCCGACCGCCGTGGTTCGAGAGCACGACGCCCTGTACGCCGTGCTCGATCGCTTTGATCACGTCCTCGACCCGCTGCACGCCCTTGAGGATAATGGGCATTTTGGTGATAGATTGGAACCACGGGATGTCCTTCCAGGACAGGGCCGGGTCGATGAAAGATGAGATGGCGCGCGCGGCGCCCTGAGAGTTGTCCGTCTGTTGTCCTGATTGGACGTTGGAGCCCGAGTCGGTGAATTTAGATCGCATATCCTTCTCTCTTCGCCCTAATTGTGGGGCGTCAACTGTGATAAAAAGCCCCTTGCACCCTCGCTTCTCGGCGTGTCTGACAATGCGTTCGGTGATCGCGCGGTCCGAGTTGACGTAAAGCTGCAGCCACTGCACTTGGTCGCCTTCCGCCGCATCCATGATCTCGTCAAATGAGCATGATGCTAATGTGGGGATCATCTGTATGACGTTGTGCTTCTTTGCAGCCTTGGTTAATACAACCTCACCCTCTGGATGTCCCAACTTTCCTAGTGCCGTCGCGGTAACGTAGAAGGGCATGTCAACTTTAGTTCCGAGCATCGTAGTTGAAAAATCCACTTCCTTCACGTCGACCAAAATCCTAGGCCTGAACCATATCCTGTGAAAAGCTTCATGGTTTTCTCGCAATGTCTTGCCGATTTAATTAGCATAATTCCTCCCCAAGTTTCGATACAGCAAAACATACTATTTCATCATCCGCAGCACTGGAGTAATAACCCCAAGCACCCCTCTTCATGGTATTTTTGGCAACAGACTCGAAGTCCATTAGATTGTAGCATTGCGATAACAAGGGCTTATTTGAGATGCGCTCTTGCCGTCCAGCCTCTTCGGGATCCTCTTCTTCTTCCACCTTCGCAACAGTACTCAAATCGACGGGTCCTAAATGCTTCGATTTGTCCAGATACTTGTCTAGGGTATCCGGAGGATGTATAGGCTCAAATTCTTCGGTGGCGTCTTTCCCCGCATATTTCAAGATAATACGCATCCCACCCGGATGTTCTATTAGGTGAATTGGTTAATTTCTAAGCTTTGGATATCAGTGGTTATAGATAGGTTACCAACCAGGTAAGAATTCCGTGACATCATACGCTTTCCCCTGATCAATTGGGTCAGTAAGACTTTAGTAATTAAATGGGTGATTCATTTTCAAAAGTGGTAGGAAGCTCACATGAATTACCACCCAGCAAGACTCCTTGCTATCATGTTTGGAAACCTCAACTCCAGAAAGCGCCATCGCAAGCACTCGCTCTTATTACAGGTAGTACAATGACGTATTCGAATCGGGGGAATAGTAGCTTAGGTGTTTAACTGCTATCAAGACTTATATATATGCATAAAAAGAATTTCAAAGAAGAACAGCAAAAGTAAGTTGATAAATGTTTACATATGAAGTTGAATTGGCCACTGAGGCTCTCTTAGGATTAAATAATGCCGACGTTCGGTCTCATGGTTGGAAGTGGGCGACTAAGTCTAGCGTTGTAACGAGGGTCTAGCACTTGAGAGCTAGAGGTTGGAGAAAAGACTGGAGATGGTGGATCGAACTCGGCCATCGGGAGAAAATATAGCGGGGAAGCTGGGGCTGCTTTTGGAAATGTCTTCACCGTTATTCGCTGCTAGTGGATCCTGTTAACCGAAACTGTATCGTGCACTTCTTCTCCACGTGTAAACCTTGCCGGTTAAGGTTAGATCAATCATACTGTGCGAGCATACTCCGCAACTTGAACCCGAAACTCTAATCTACTAATACCTATTAGTTATCTCAACGTCTGGCAACCTAGCGAGCAACAAGCTAAATGAGTACTTAACCGTGCCGTCCATATTCTTATTCATCACTCCCCACCTCACTTCTTCTTCATGTGAATCTTCAATTCCCTTGGGGGAGGACAGGCTGCGCTAATAGTGAGAGCTGCCACTTACGTCCGGATACCTCCAACCAATTTTCATCAAACCTATGGCGATACCCGAAACGACCAATATTGTCAATAAGATGGCTGAGACAAACCATGACACAGAAAAGTAGCCGAGTGTAGAAAAATGTTGTCCAGCGATGTCATTCAATTTCGAGTTATCTAAGTACCGCGGGTATATGGCGTTCGCTCTACGCAGAAACTAAGTCTAAGACACAAATGTGTGATAGCATAAACACCAGCATCATGGGTAAACCCTCTATACAGAAGGGGAGTCCGAGGGAAATGGGCACGACGCTGTTTGGTTTCTTCGGATGGCTCACTGACTCGAAGACCTCGCTGCCAGGTTGAAAAGCTTCGGAATTTGAGGGCTGCAAACAATCGGGGCGTGCATGGATGACACTCCGTCACCACAGCCACAAAAGCAAATGGCTACCAGCCTTCCTAGCCTTACATTTCTCATCGTTTCATCTTAAATCCTAATACTTCTTACCTCACTAGACTTTCCGTGTCGTGAGTGCCCTAAAGATGTCAAGACCATTATCAGAGGACCGTGAAATAAATGTCTCTAAAAGCCGGTTTGGTCCAAGACTCTGCCGTCACTGTAACGAACTATTTTCCGTCCTAGAATTATCATCCAAAAAAGCCTCCGAGGAAATAGAGGCGAGAGTTAACCACCACCCAACACTATCTAGTCTGCACAATGCAGTCCGATCCGGTTGTCAGTTTTGCGTTATGCTCGAACCCGAAATTCGAGCCATGGAGCCAAACGTCGTTCATCCCCATTGGGATACGCTAACAGTCATGGCATATATGTATGGTGGCAAAACGATAACATTTGAGTTATACTTCGATTTGCCGTCTTATTTGCCACCTGACTTCCCCAGGAGCCCATCCATAGACACAGTGGGAGTTCTTGATTCCAGTCTTGCTTATCCAGGCACATCGTGTGAGCTTTATTGAACTAGCCTATATATATGACGGACGAAACGACTAACTTACTACGTGTTATTAGGTCGAGAAGAGGTGCTCAGAGAATTGGCATCAATCAAAGCATACCGCAACCCAAATTACGTACCTCCTATTTCAACAGATAGTATGTCAGCGTGGGAATTATGTCGCTCGTGGATAGATAATTGCACCAACAACCATGACATATGTAAAGGCTTTCGCGCGGAAGCGTGGTGGCCAACGAGGCTCCTATACATCGATAGTTCCAATAATGACGACCTCGGCTCCCTAAATTTTCAACTTCATTCAACACAAGACAAACAGCCTCGGGGATCTTACATGACACTTAGCCACCGTTGGGGAAATTCCGATGCAATGCTAAAACTCACAAGTGACACATACGATCACCGAATAAAGAATGGATTTTCGTACGCAGAGTTGCCTCAAACATTCCAGGATTTTGTTCGCTTATCTCGGTTTCTTCGCAACGATTATGTATGGATTGATTCCCTGTGTATAATCCAAGACTCGACGGATGATTGGATTCAAGAGAGCAAGACAATGGCTGAAGTTTATCGTCATTCGAAATGCAATATTGCAGCAACAGCATCTAAAGGGCCAACTGAATATTGCTTTCGTACTCGAGACCCAACCAGAATTCCCCCCTTAGAATTCACATTTCGCCGTGGGAAGAAATATTTATTCTTCGGCAGGAATTTATGGCGTGACAGTATCGAGGACGCGCCGTTGAACCAGCGATCCTGGGTTTTGCAGGAACGTGTATTGGCACCACGACAAATCCACTGCGGCCGAGAGCAGCTCTTTTGGGAATGTTATCAAACAACAGCATGCGAGACATTCCCATTTATGTTTGAGTTCCACGAGGAGTTCTGCATGGCCGATAGGACTCCATTAACTGTGGAGTTGACAGGTCTGGGTCTTACACTATTAGAAATGAGCAGGTTAAGAGTTCCCGGAGTAAAGTACAACTTGTATTTTAATCCGTCTCCAAAAAGCCATGTTCACCATTCTTATACCAGTATAGACACCCTTTGCCGACGTAGAAATGTGTCCCGATTCAAAGAGACGTCAAAATATCTTCAAGGGGCCATTCCAGATGAGAGACTCGCGCATATGAGATATAATGTTTATCAATATTGGACGAATCTCGTTGAGTGGTATTCATCTTGCGAATTATCACATAGAAGTGATAAGTTGGTGGCGATCTTGGGGATTGCAACTAGAATCCAAGATGTTTTGGAAGGTATAGACGGTTACGTCGCAGGCCTGTGGCGGTCGCAGCTCTCTTGGCAGCTTTCTTGGAGGCTGGACTCTTCCTATCGCTATCATGATGGCAGACCTCATCTCATGGCTCCCTCATACGACATTGCTCCCTCCTGGAGTTGGGCATGCCTTAACTCAAGGGTATCTTTCCTCCCCCCTATACCCAACACCGTGAGCCTCATAGATGTACTCGATATCCATGACGGACATCAAAGTAGCACTACAGGTGATGTCCGGGAATCTCCCTTAAAACTGCGATGCCACCTTTACAAGATCTATACCTCCGAGGAAGGACTCAACTACATTCAGCTAAATGTTGACGACGCGAAGTTCCAAATACCGGAAGACCGGAAGATTAAGGTTGATAAGGGGAAGATGATTATGGACAGCACAGAAAGCCGTCGTCTTTGGGATCAGGCATACATGCTGCCTCTTACAGATTTATATGGAAAACATGTGCGTGGAGTAGTTGTGAGCCCTTGCGAGGGAAGACTGGGGTTCTATAGGCGTATTGCTACATGGCATGAGTTTCCTTTCTATAATGTTAGGAACACATACCTAATCGCATACGCGTTTCGTATGGGCGAGGATAAAGTAACAATAACGCTCATTTAGACTTACCTTGTTAGGTACAAAAGCACATTCTTCTCAGTTCGTATACCTTGATGGTCTACTGGGAAGAAAGGGGATTAGGTAGGCAACAAACTTCAAATTTAGTAATAGTCGGTCTACCAATTGAGAGCAAATCTGATCATGGAGCATCACTACGGCCGAGAATCATGGGGAAAGCAAGCTGTGCCTTAACACTACATAATGCCGACCTCCACACCATTCCCGTATCACGTAGACAACCTCTGGGTTTCCCTCTAGTGATTGGCTCGTTTCTAGAATCCTTCTAGAACTGTTCCATGCTAGAACCCCGCATAGTCCGGCCAGCCCGGAAGGCCATCCGCTCCCCAAATACTAAATCTCATACAAACGAACTCTCGCCATAACAAGAGTGAATCAATAAAAAACAACACATCATGCCGTCTGGTCACGTCGAAGCAATCATAGACGGCACGGTGGTAGCCGAATCCGACACCTACGAGCTAGTCGAAGGGAACGTCTACTTCCCGCCATCTTCCGTAAAGTCCGAATTCTTCAGTAAGACGGATCTTCAAACGCACTGCGGATGGAAGGGAGATGCTAGCTACTATACGATCAAAGTTGGAGGTGTGTTGTTTCACAATATGCTGGGTAACAGCAGGCGACAAACGATTCCAGAGTTAGAGACTAACAGAAATATGTCCAGACAAGGAGTTGACAAATGCTGCGTGGTATTATCCCGAACCATTTGACAAGGCGAAGCATATCAAGGACTATGTCGCGTTCTGTGAGTATTCCTTTTCGTCAATACCTACTTAGACATATCCTCGAGATACTGGAGTTGGTACGGGTCTAATCCGACTTTAGATAAAACCAAGGTGGACGTGACGACCACATAAGCCTGGCTACGGCTCTAGTTATTGAATCCTATGAAGCTCTAACGACATAGAAGATGGGAGCAGGTAGCCTTTAGCAATAGATAAATACCAGTTTTAATCTGTGAGAGTCATAACTTGAAAGTACGTTGCTTAGACTGCGTGTGAATTGATGCCTTGAAAATCGACATGAAACCTTCGCTACTAGGTGATTGTGAGGAATTACACTGTGAGAAATGCTTGAAACCGCTAAACTGCTATAAAAAAAACCAACCCCTAGGCTTAAAATAGTACCTATATACGCTACCTAGGTAAGTTTTTGCCACTAAGCCCCCTATAGGGATAGGGGACTTGGCGCTTTTGGCGCTACAATCATAGAGGGCCTAGTGATTAATTATAGCGAGTGAATTCAGCTGATCAAATTGTAGGTACCTAGCTAGCCCTACTCCCTTTAACGATAGTTCAACGAAAGTTTAGAATGAAGTCTTATAAATAAACTAACTAATACCTAATACAGTTTATATACTGCAACATAGCTTGAATTGAAGCTGTTCAAATATACAATTTAACAATGTAAGTTATACTACCTCTTGTAAGTGGTACTTAGTACTAAGTATATAATCGAATTCCATAGCCGTTGTTGAGCCATTGCTAAGCTGTTGCTGAACCGTCGTCGGAAAGAGTGCGCTAAGCCCCTTATTCTTACAGGGGATTTAGTGCGTGTGCAGTATAAACGCCACTAATTGCACCCTATTTTCTAGCGGGTTAGCGGTTGTTTAGCGGTTTATAGTTCCAAGCATTGAGGCAAACACATCAGAACACGAAGATACCCTCCTAAGCAGTTTTATTCAAATATAAAAATATTCAAAACATGCGGCCAGCCGGAGTCTTCATGAGACAAAGACGCGAAAGTGATAAAAATATTTCCAACGATTGCACAGGGTATATAAATTATCTCTATATGATACAAAAACATAAGAACCGGGTGTGTTCGTATCAGTCAGTATACCGAATCAAGGCCCGCCGCGCTCGTAAAAAGGCCCACCAAATACGTTCCTCGACCTTCGTTACACGTTCTTCGCATACACAAAAACTTTTCCAAGAGGAAATAGTAAAATTATTATCCAAGAAGAAGGGGTGGTAGACCCAAAAATCATAGAGACTCAGCGGCATTCTTGTCGTTGCTGCTGCTGGATGGTACCGGCAGAGGCGCGGGTTGATCCTCGCCGGAAAGCTCTTCGAGGGTCTTGCGCTTGGTCTCCGGGATGCAAAGGGTGGTGAAGCAGCCGAGTAACATGAATAGGGCGTAGATCTCGAGAACGTGGTCCATCCAGGGGTTAGGGTTATTATGAGTAGCACCCCTCGTTCGCAGAGTGGAGATGGCACCCTGGCCGATGATGGAGCCAATCTTGCCGGAGGCAGCAGAGATACCGTGCGAGGTTGATCGGTAACGGGTCGGGAATACCTCGCCGGGGACGATGAAAGTGGTCATGTTGGGACCGAAGTTAAAGAAGAATTGGGCAAGCACGTAGATGGCCAATAATCCGTTGCTAGAAATATGGTTGTACGCGAAGCCCATGACGATGAAAAGAATGGTTAGGATGATGAAACCACCCATCTGGATGGTTTTTCGGCCTAGAGTGTCGAGAGTGGCGACCGACACCCAGTATCCGGGCACGGCGCCAGCAAGGACGATAATAAGGTTACCAATGGCAGTGTTGTACAGAACCTCATAGGTGCTTTTAGCGCCGCTGGTAGAGTAGCCAATGACGTTTAGGATGGTAGCATTGTTCAGGGACAGACCGTAGACTAGGATACAATGTTAGCTTTGTTGAACTAGCTAGATTTAGGTACAACTTACAGGCAACGTCGAGGCAGAACCACGAGCCAGCGGTACCGAATAGGAGCAGACCGTTCTTGGGGATGGCGTAGTGACGGCAGAAGTCGCTCCAGCTGGCCTTAGGAATTGTCATCTGCGTCTGAGCAGCCTCACGGGCCTGGATACGGGCAATATCGTCAGGCTGTCCCTCGGCCTTACCAGACATGTACGCCTTAACATCGTCGGCGGCCTTCTCAACATCGCGGCCGATATCGAAGGTGTAACGCTAAAAGTTGATGTCAGCTGTTGTGCTTCCATATACGGGCGGGGAACATATGGCTTACAGGAGTCTCGGGAATCGTCAATCGGTAGTAGAGGGCTATGCAAGCCGGAACAGCGCCGAAACCAATCAAAGTCCTCCACATCTTGTCGACAGCAACCGTGCAGTATCCCGTGCAGTCAGAAACCGCGGGCGATGCCTGAAGAGCCTCCTTAAAGCCAAGAGTAACGAACAACATGACGAATGCGCAAACCAACTGTCCAATACCCTGCATGGCAAAGACAGCACCCATCATGGCTCCTCTCCACTTAGTAGTCGCGAACTCGGAAGTGATAATACTGGAAAGAGGGTAATCTCCACCAATACCGACACCGAGGAGGACACGCCAGAAGATGATGAGACCGATGATGTTAACGGAGGGAGAACCGGAGCTTAGAGCCTGACCGAGGGTTGCGAAGATGATGATAATCAACTCAAGACCGTACATACGCTTTCGTCCGACGTGATCCGCAAGGTAACCGAAAGCCAACTGTCCAATAACGGTACCGGCGGAGGTCGACAACTTAATGGCATTGTCGGAAGAAGAAGGTAGGGAACCCTTGCCCGGGTAGTAGACAATTCCCAGCATGGTGTTTAACAAACTAACGGCGAAGATATCGTACGAATCTGTAAAGAAACCAATACCGGCAACTATACAAGCTCTATATTTCGCAAGTCAGCCTCGTGCAGTCACATCGCGACGTTGTGGAGAAATATCTTACCTGACGTGGTACCATCCGAAGGGAGCCTTGTCAATCTCGGCGAGCGCAAGACGACGGCGCTCATTAGGATCCGAGATGTGCACGAAGTCATTGTGGAAATTGTGGTATGCGTTGTTACCGCCTGAAGTCTTCTGGGCGAACGCCGTAGCGGGCGTAGCGGCAGCGTCGTCGGCCATAGCTACAGAAGGAGACGGTACGGTTGTCCGTGCCTTTTTTTAATGATCGAGTTGGAGTTGTACCTAAGTAAACCGAATGTCGGAAGGGAACGTATTGGCAATCCGCTTTCTATGCGCGAGGAAAGCAGCAAGCAATAGATGGAAGCAAGGGAGGCCTGTTACCCTTGGAGGGACTTGATGTCGATAAAAGCCAGAGGGGGGAAAGAATATAAGCCGATGGGACGTGCGATCCTTATGTAGGTCCCTTACCGATCTTCAGCTAGTCCTGGCCATGTGGTATATGGGTAGGCGGGCTACGATTAAGGGAGTTTTCTTTGTTGCAGGGGATCCCGAGTGATCCAACCAACAGCGTCTAGACGCGAGAGGGCAGAAAGATGTGGATCGCAACGCCTGAGACGGGACCCAGGCACTGTGATCCCACCACTCTGGGCGGTACCTCCGGGTTGGTATGCTTATTGGTAGTCTGTTTAACATGAGATAAACGCGGCCTGCATGGATCAGTGTCTAACCAGTCGGCCAGACGCATGGACTGGGTAGAGCTACCTTAATCTGTCACGTCGGTGTCCACAACCAGATTCAGCTATTACACATCACACATGTTAATATACGCATAGGGTGCAGGAGGTCCTAACAAGACCACCAAATATCTGAATTTCGTAACATTTTCATGCAACATTGATGGAGTGGCAGACTCGAATGCACCTGTAGTAAACATCCTCGATACAACTCTTTTTTTCAGCTTGAAACAGTGCAGATAGACACCTTTAGCTCGCGAACGTCATTCTTCCCATTCCACGGAGAAATAAAACGACGATACTACGCCTGCGCGTGTCTCGAGATATCAGGCGAGACTGGCGAGATTTGGTATAGACTATCGTCAGCTACGGAGCACCTAGTAGGGTTGGCTCCAGCGAAAATACTTTTAGATCGAGATGGGGATGTAGATGGTTACGTGCCTATAATTTCAAGGCACGATCCATCTCGGATCTCTGGGATCCAAAAGAACCCTCGTGCGGATTTGGCTATGAGTCGCTTGAACATGTCAACCAAGAACGCATAGAAGCTAAATGGAAGGGGAACGGAAGCCGACGATGTCGCTAATTTTTCACTAGTTGCTGCGCGCAATGAGGCTAGGCTGACGAAATTGTTCAGAGGTTGCGGGTTCGGGGAAGAGTGTTAGTGGCTTTGTAAGAAAGTAAAGAAGAAGTTGAAGGTTGTTGAAGACGAATTAGAGTTGTAGTTTAGAGCACATGTTGCGGCTCTCGACTTCTGATTCGTCCGGGAGCAAGAGCGACCTAGACAGCGCCGCAACTCGTAAATCAGTGGGGTTACAGCAGGGTGCTAGCAAGGATCCCCGAGCGTTTTCGTACTAGGAGCTACTACGCTGCTACCCATATTTAACCCTTGTTAATGTGGGGTCCCTCAGATGCGTGAAGGATGGATTGACTTTCTTGGTGGAACGAATCTAACAACCTGCAACTACCAACAACCTCGACATCGCCAAGATCTCTAGAGGTCCAAATAAGACTTCACCAAGAGCCTTAGACTCGACGACAAGACGGCAGACAGGATAAGGAATGCTTGTTCCTCTAGGGATTCCTCGTCATGTCAAGATAGTAACCCAAGAATAAATAAGCTTTTCGAATGCCGTCTCAGACTTGGCTTCATCAACTTCCAATACTTCTAACGGATACATCAACAAGTCACGCCGCTTCGAGAAAACCCATGCGACGAAACTCTTGGCTCCATAGTCTGATTTAAAACATCGCCCCTATTTGAAATTCATACGTAAAAGTATACACATACCTAGGTCCTACCATTCACGTATCCTCGAATTTCAATTCGCACCAGACCAGAATCCGCAAATGGGCAGACGACCGGGTTTGGCCGAGTTTGCTCCAAACCGCAGGTGGATCGTATAAGTATAGCTGTTAGCTAAAATAGCATCGCTCAGTAGTAAAATCAGTAATGAAAACTGTTTCGTGAGTTTAGTGTCCAATTACTCCTCGACCAATCAAACGTCAGAATTCGACCACGCTCCTGAACCTCGAATGCTCCGAGTTCTCTATGTTTGCCCGTACAAACATCAATAACCTGATTGACCTGATTCCTTCTTCGGCAGGTAGACGGCGGATTTTAACATTAGAATCGAAGCACTCGTTCAAGCTAATCGAGTCATTTCGACCAATTGCGAATTGGCATTTACTATGTACCTACATAGTTGATATTCATTGAATCCGGACCCTGGGTTTTTGGTGAGAGGCTAGTTGTTGTGTCTTTGTAAAATCAATCATAGACCAGCTTCGCTAGAGCTCTAGATGGTGGTGAGTAACTCAACGATTAAACGCTCTTAAATTCGGCATAATCGTTGGCTTTCTTCACGATTCTCGCTAGAAGGTAGATGACACGATCTTGTCACGCGCAGATCACTTTCACCAAAGGGTACTCGGTATCGTTTTTGGTATTATACCTATTCATGCTGAGAACCTGACGCAAGCTACTGCACCCACGCGGATAGTCTATTCGCTTTAGATGTTGGCATTTTCCAAGGATTCGGAACGGCTACTAGTCCCGCATAATCCGCCTTGGCTGATGCTACGAAGCTCTATACGCGTGAGAAGGGTTGTGGTACCCTTCAACCTGTCAGCCATAAGTCCCAATTTCAGGATTATCATGCCAGGGAAATGGTCTTGGCATGGTGACTATTATAATCCTATAGCAACGTGACCATCGAGAAAAGTCAAACTGTGGCGACTTGCTCTTAAAAAAGCCCGCGGTGTGTCCTTTCGCCTTGTCTTGCCGAAGCGGCTGAAGAAGTCTTCCAGGCTCCAACGGCTCTAAGCGAGCATGTGACGGTTTCACCAATAATATGCGAGCAAATTCGCACAAGTTATGGGATTTACACCTCGATAATTTGGTCATCGTCGTCTTCGTTGTCGTCCTGGCCGGCATTATCCCCCACTTTATCTGGATCTGCCTCGTCCCGCATCAGAACTTGGACTAATCTTTCGCAGGCATCTCGAACGCCCTCGTTATTTACGCGTAAGTGCGTTTCCCGAATAATCGGATAGACTTTGACCTCGCGCATCTGATCTCTACCTTCTCTGGTACTGGAGAAAAGCAATAGAGTCTCCACGTGTGTTTGAATGATGTTCGGGTCAGTATCGCGTTGCTTGTCAGGTGGGAGAAGTTGAAGATCGGGAAGCATCGACATCATCTCGTCCTCGTCGTACTCCTCGTTCCCCATAACCGGCAACAATATATACGGCAATATGTTAATATCATCTTCTGATAGGAATGACGGATGTGAAGGCACATCGAAAGCGACGTTTTTTATAGTAGACGCGACTCCCTTTCTCCTGACGTCCGACTTATACTCAGTGAAAACCTTCAGCTTCGAGATAGGTATCACTCCGTCGTACTCTTGCTTCCGTACAAAGTAATGGCGGATCTCGGGATGCTTTGTCAGATCGGCGAAGAGATAAGCCAAATGATCAAAATCTGCATCCTTATTGTACGTCCCGTCGGCGCCCTTGACGAACAGATCAACCAACTGGCTCAAGACCAAATCGGTTGATCCAAGTTCTTCTGGAGATGGCTGCTTCTTATGTAGAATCCTCTTCAGAGAGTCCCACTTTGCAAGATTTGCTAGGAGCATAGATAGAAGGTTTGCATTGGGCTCATTAGCGATCTGATATACAGATTAGCTGAGTTCCAACCGGCTAGTTGGGGTCCGGATCGAGAATTTACAATGATCTGTCTTAGCACTTCATCTACAAATTTATCGTCAGTAGCTAGACTTTCTAAGATTTCCCGGTCAGCCGCCAGATTGATGAGTATGGTTATAACATGCTCGGCAATTTTCTACCCCATAATTAGTTTCATTCATGAATTACATCCAGAAAGGATGGTGTAAGATATACTGGATGATCTTTTATTAAAAGTTTCAAGTTCTTGATAGGCTTGAAATTTTCAACCTTGAAGATACTAGGTTGAGATGTTGAATATGGCACTAGATGCTCTGTCGCAAGAGCTCGAATCTCTGGTTTTGGGTCAGCGATGAAGCCAACCAACTAATTCAACATCAGTAAGAGAAAAGGGTTGTTTGACGATGGGTTTATTGACCATACTTCCTCAAGTTCTGTAGGCATTTTGATAACGAACGCCTTGATAAAGTTTTCAAGAATCAAGGTTGGGTAATTTAACCGTTGGATATAACTTGAAGCGATAGATTGTTTACTATCACTATCAGATTAAGAATTTTGCGATGCGATAAAGTTCATTGGAGGGGCTATAAACTTTTGGAAGCTTTTCGTCGAGGGGCAATGACGTGAATTAACTTGCTTAGTGCATATCTGATTAGGAAATGCACTTAAAAGTGTATATATGCAATACTGATACACAGAATTCAGCCCAAGCCTCACGGAACTAATCACTTAGCGGAATAGTTCCGTCCCACCCCTCAGAATTTTTAATTTTCTTTAGAAATTCATTCACATTTCTCGTGCGCCCCACGCCGTGAAATCGTGAAACTTCAACCAATTCGCCCTCGACAGACACCATGCCGAAAGCGACGACACCGACCTCTTCTCGCCATCCTCGGCGACACAACCCCCTAGAAGACGACCTTGTAGCTACAGGACCTCTCCGTACGAAGGCTCCTAAAAGGAAGTCTAAGGGCGACGATGAGGATGAACAAGAAAATTACATAGACTCTAGAGCGTCTAAGAAGATTTTGCGAATTGGTCGCGAGTTAGCCGAAGAAGCCGATACAGCCCCTCCGAGACCTCCGCAAGAGTCCAATGCATTCGGCTTTGACTCGCGATTTGACGAGGATGGTGAAGATGACGAGGCTTTTGAGGACGAGGAAGTATGGGGCGACGAAGATGAGATCGTAGAGGAGATTGAGATTGAACCGGAGGACCTAGACACATTCAACAGATTCCTACCTACCGACGACGATCCTCTATTGACACAAGGCTGGGGAGGCAAAGCTGCTGCAGAAGAGCAGGGCTCGGGAACTAATCTTGCCGACCTGATCCTGGCGAGAATCGCACAACATGAAGCCGGTCAGGACAGAGAACAGGAGATGGGTCCCGCAGATGACGACTATGAATTATCTCCGAAGGTCGTAGAAGTTTACACTAAGTATGTTGCGCAAAACTGCGACACGCCATGAGATTCATGCTAACAATACACAGGATTGGTCTAATACTCTCGCGATACAAGTCAGGCAAACTACCGAAACCGTTCAAGATCCTCCCCACCGTACCGCACTGGGAAGACATCATCGAATTCACAAAGCCCGACCAGTGGACACCTAATGCCGTGTACGAGGCCACGAGAATCTTCGTGTCGAGCAAGCCAATCGTTGTCCGAAGATTTATGGAGATGATCCTCCTCGAGCGTGTACGAGAAGACATCTACGAGACGAAGAAGCTAAATGTGCATCTGTTCAATGCGCTAAAGAAGGCATTATACAAGCCTGCGGCATGGTTCAAGGGCTTCCTCTTCCCGCTTGTTGAGAGTGGTACCTGCACTCTCCGAGAGGCAGTAATCATCTCTGCCGTCCTAGCCAGGATCTCCGTACCAGTTCTTCATTCTGGAGCAGCTATCAAAGGATTGTGCGATATCGCAGCACGGGAAGCATCGGCAGGAACCGAGGGTGGAGGCGCCACGAACGTATTCATCAAGACCCTCCTAGAGAAGAAGTACGCGCTACCGTACCAAGTCATCGATTCTCTCGTCTTCCACTTCCTGCGCTTCCGAAGTGTGGACCCCGCATCCATCAAGGAAGGTGACGCCATTGACGTAAGCGCCGAGCGCGCAGCTGCGCAGGCCAAACTTCCCGTCATCTGGCATCAGTGCCTACTTGCCTTCGCGCAACGGTACCGAAACGAGATTACCGAGGACCAACGAGAGGCACTGCTAGACCTCCTACTGACCCATGGCCACCATAAGATCGGCCCGGAGATCCGAAGGGAACTGCTAGCTGGACGTGGACGGGGAGTTGCGATCGAGCAACCGGGCCCGGCGTTCGATGGAGATGACACGATGGTAATCGATGGATGAGGAGCCGTACAAAACGTGATACCAATGAGGACATGAAGGGGCATACTGGTGTTTCGGCGTTCTGTTCCCGTTCTTTATGCCGAAGTCGGAATAAATTACGATTCTGACATCACCGTCGCCTGGACTATTGCTTTGCATGGATACAAGGCATACATCTTGTGAAGCTTGGGGCCTAGGTTGCAATAAAAGTCTAGGTAGCATTGCAATGTTCTTGTTAGTCCCACAGTAAATGAGAAACCACCTGAACAAATTTGAATTCAACATAAAGCCGTGAGACTCCTAATGCGCTTTCGGACATTCGTGGGTATCGTAAAGGTTTCCGAAGACGACGGCTGATATAGTACATAAAATTGACTTTGCTCTATAGACTACTCCTCGCCCTTGGTCTTCCGCTTCTTCTTTTTCCTCTCGGCCACGTTTTCTTCCGGCGCAACAAAGTCTTGTTCTCGTTGGCGCTTCTTCTCTTCTTGTTTGACCTTCTGCTGTTCCATTCTCTCTTCGTGCGCGATGCGCTTCTTGGCTTCCTTGCCGATGTGATACTCGCCAGCCTCGATCTGCAGATCCACCTTGCTCTTCTCCTGTGCTGGTGGGAAGGGCGTGTAGACCTTCTTGCTCTTGTCCGTGACCTTGTGCGGCACCATTCTCTTGCTGAGACTCCTCTTCTTGTAGTTCGGAAGGAATCGTTCCCAGTTTTCGTTCGCTAACTCGGGATCTTTTGCCAATTCTCGCTTGATCATGAGCTCCTTGATCTGATATATCGGGTGGATGTTCGCCATGGTGTCTTGGACGATTCTTCGGACTTCCTTGAGACCTTTGTACGGACCGAGGACGCTGACGGTGTTACCTTGGACGAGTATATATGTCTGTGTGAGGAGCTCTAGCGCTTTCAGGGTCTGACCCTCGGGTCCGAGTATTCTTTGCCGTCGCTTTACGAACTTGTCCTTGTTGCGCACTAGGTTCCTTATCTTGATTACGTCGCATGCCATATCGTCCTGGAGAATCTTCAAGGCTTGAGGGGCGGGGACGCTGCGCGCTAGTAATTTGACAAGGTCGCGTGCCTTGAGAATGGCAGCGGGGTCGAACGTTTTTCTCGTCGTTTTAACTGTCATGCATCCTATAACAATACGCATTAGTTTTGTGTTGGTATAAGATGTAGGTGTCCAACTCTTACCTTCAACGAGATCTAGAGTACATGCGATGCCATGTTGCTGGAGCGCCTTCGTAACGAGAGGCCAGGCTTCTTTAAGGTAGACTTCCCGATATTTGGGGAAGAGGCTGGATATGAATTAGCAAAGTATTCTAACGCATTATGTCTTGGTTGAATTTCACTTACACTGCGAACGACGATTCTTCGGCAAACGTTCCACCTGCATTGTCGGAGGGTTTGAAAGGTTCAACTTTCCACTTATCTAGAACATGAAATTAATTAGATTTATGGTAATTTTAATTTCTGATATTGAGATTTTATAACTTGCCTATGTCATCAGTATCCCACGGCTTGTCTTTCTTGTGTGTAGACGGCATTGTGGCGGTGATTGATCAAGTGGTAATGTTTGAAATGTAAATGTAAATTCACGAGCGACCATCTGCAACTTTTTTCCTGAAGATGTCATTAGCCAGAACTTTTATGTGGATCTATCACTTAGCCACATATACATAGGTACTTACACACGAAGACCCCACCTTCGATAGTTGATTACATAACACAATTTGCGGCTTGACTCGAAATATCGAAACCAATAAAAGGATTTCAAAGTTTCAATCACAATAATGACTTGAACATAAAGGAGTTAACCTTGAAATAAAACGTATATAAAGTTACAGATATATTCTATACTCTTTTATAAACCTTAATGGTATTTGGTTAACTACTATGAGTAGTACTAGTTGCCCTAATCGCCCTGCGTGGTGCCTTTTAAGTTTTGGTAAAGTCAGAACCTTTTTAATAATGCTAGGCTAAATCAGACATGAATACAATTATATGGATGTGATAGGTATTTACTCAAGAATATATGAATTACAATAGGCTATCTCAGAACGGGTTGTTCATACCATGATATCCATGGATGGTATTTTAGTAAATCGCAAGGGACAGATGCGGTATTAAGATATCGAAATCTCAGGGGTAAAGTGTGAGGTCTCTCCTTCGCTTATCGGCGCATTCGGTACCCTTCAGCTTGCCTCACTTTAACACGATTAGCCTGCCTTATCGGTTATGTGCCAATTGAAAATCCATTGGCCTTCAAGCCAGGAATCGTATTGTACACCACGCATTGGCTACATACATGAACTACTATGTAGTTATGTATGAATGACACTGCCGGAGGGATGTAGGATAACGCCAATCATGTCCAAATTCCAATTCTTTATTGATTTAGGAATTACTTACATACCTACCTTAGACTAGCCGAAAATGTCAACCAGCAGAAGATCAACAACTCAACACGAATATTATCGGAACCCCCATTCTGGCGTAGGGCTGTGCCAATTGCTCCCTGTCACATTGATAATCTCCCATCATACTCCGCGAACAAGGGACATCAGCCAATCGAAGTTAAGATGATCTTAAAATTCTTAGCCTCTAGACAGAACCGGATTAGATACATGTGTCCCGTTGCCAAGCAAATAGGATCGAATATATGTATATAAACGTAAGGAAAAAGCATGTAGGGAGGAATATGTACCTTGTACTTTTCTGGGTAAGATCGATTGATAACAATAATAATTTTTCTGCAATTTCTACGTGTCTGTCCTACATCTGAATGCTCAGGGGAATCTAATTCTCTCGCACCGCGTGCTCTTCCTACATACCTTGTTTTCTCAACCTATCGTCTAGATCATTTTCTGCATGACTACTTGACGTTACCTACCCATACGTACGGGGCGAATTTCACGACTTACATCTTATAACCTTCAATCGTCAATCGTTCATTCTATTACCTGCTCCACTATCTAATTGCCAATCGGCTTATTTTGATTTCACGGTTCACGGTTCTATACGGCGGGTTCTAAAAAAAGCGAATTTACATACTTGGGTACATATCGCACATGTACATTATTCTTCCTTGAAATCGCGATCACGAAATATTTCCTCATACATCCTACTGTAAAATCATTGGCGATTTAAGGTGTAACTGATATCGATTAATACCCACCCTCGACCTCTCCCCACCACGATTGTTAGTTCCGAGTTTTCTCGGGACCTTGAAATTTATTCACCACGGCGTCCTCCACAGTAGCATCGTTGCAGGTCGAGAGCAATCTACCACCAATCACCTCACCTCTTCCGACACGTACAACATCATCACCGGCGCTACCGCCAATTCGATCAGTGATGGAGGAAGGTACAGCGGCGGCGCCGTTACCGGCAACCCTTGAACCGATATCACGTCCGAGTTCGACATCTTCCGTAACAGCATCGATAGCGCAACTCCCTGGAGTCTCAGCACTGGCAGCTGCAAGTTCGGCAACCAGTTCACCGCAATTAAGGTGAGTTTATATCTTAAGAAATACACATACACATACAATTGCAATACACCAAAATCATGTGTGAGGAATAAAATGTATCAGGTGGATATGAGGTACGGTGCGCTTTGTGTTGGAATAACTCGCGACTTCTCCGTGTACGTTGCTAAGGAGAAGGCAAGCTAAAGGCATTAGAGTTGGGGCGTTGGGGCGTACACACACTGAGCGACAGGTGCCATCCATCCACTGTAAAGAACCGCAAAAAAAAGGAAAAAAGGAGGACACCCGACACCTACAAACCTGGACATCCACTTCACTTGAAAGTTGAAAGTACCCATTTCAACAACCTTACCACAAGTACATTGATGTTCTTCACATAATCATTCACAAAATCCAGTCCTCGATCAAAATACTCGTACCCGATAGAACTCGACTAACGTTTATGGATGACCTATTTAGAGCAACAAGTACACCGGTGCCCTTCATGAATTCATCACCTGCGGCGCATGCGCCAACAGCCTCGGGTAACTTAGTAAGTCACCAATTTCACTTTATTTTCTATTTTATCCGTTTCAAGTTTCAAACCTTGAGGTAGCATGTAAGCATGTCGAGATATCTAAAAATTCCTCTTACTAAATAGAAAGAGTGGTGAGTATTCCATTATCAGTGGAACTGCTGAGCTACTAAGGTACCTAGATAGACTTGATAGTTTATCGTGGGTAATAGAAACCTTGGAAGTCACAGTACCGAAAAGCTAGCAGTGGACATGGAAGGTGGATTTTTTTTCTCCTCTTTCAATTCGTGCATTGGCTTTAGGAAATCGCTGGCACCCTGGCACGGTCAAGGCCCGTGCGAAACTTTGATTGGCTACGTTCTTATCAGCACCCACTTTCTGGAATTTCTTCAATCTTCCCGTCTATCAATTCTATCAATCTCTATCTATCAACTTATCCTTTCCCTATCGATATCCATCTCTCTCCCGTCTCCCATCGCCGCATTCTATCCATTGATACACCTACCACCCATTAAAAATCCCCAAACTCGAGATCAAGATGATGGCATCACACCCCACCGCAGCGGCCTCCGCTAATAATGAATCACCGTCTACACAGCCAACTTGCCAGAATTGCGGCACCTCGACCACTCCGCTATGGCGTCGCGACGAGACCGGATCCGTCCTATGCAATGCGTGCGGCCTATTCCTGAAGCTACACGGCCGTCCACGTCCGATATCGTTAAAGACCGATGTTATCAAGAGCCGTAATCGCGTTAAGACGATGCGCCCCGACATGCAAGTGAAGAAAAAGGTAAAAGAAACTCGCCCCTTTCATCAACCCCTCGCAATCTGCAATCTGCAATCTTTAATGCTACAATACTTACAATTCTTTGCAGCAGAGTCTCCCTGCTACGAACGGAAATGGGTACCAGAACCACGAGAATGCAACTGCTGCCGCCCTTGCTGCCGTTCGCGCGAGTCAACAGAAGGCGACAAACGGTCATGGTACAGATTCGCCCGTGTCGCGCACTGCGACCCCGTCTTTGTATGATCCACATCTGACTGCCTTCCAAGCTATGGATCATTTCCAATCGGATGGTATGCCGCAATACCAAATCCCCGGCGGTTCTCCTGGACACCAGTCTCCTATGAATGGCGATCAGCAACAGATGGAGGTTCCGCAAACCCACGAGCAGCTCATCGCCGCCAATTCCAGCCTGAAGACACGCGTCAGTGAGCTTGAGCTAGTCAACGAGCTCTACCGAGGACGATTACAGCAATTAGAGCAGGATATGCAGAACGCTGACAACTACCGACATTCTGCGGAGAGTTCGGCTAAGGAAGCCGTAACCGAGCGAATGCAACGAGAAGAGACTCAGCGACAGCTAGAAGATAGCCACAGACGAGAGAATATCCTTAAGAGGCGACTTGACGAGATGGAGCAGGAGAATCAGGATCTGAAGAGCAAGATAGACGAGTCGGAATCGGAACGTGCCGCGAAGAAGCCAAAACTCGACGATATGAAAGTTGAAGAGCCCGAGGTACCGACACCACCTTCTGCATCCTGAACATCGAGCAGTGACAGGAATTGGTCTTGATGGCCCTGGTTTTCTTTCTAACCGTATTCAACGATACCTTTCGGCTATTCAATTCATCCTTTCCTTACCTGTAACACTATTTAGTCACGATTTCCCTTATGCTCAGTTGGTGCTTTCTTTATTCGGAAGTCCAGGGGGAGGAGACAGCAAAGGCATTTCCGACTCGGACAGGTCCATGGCTTCTTTAATCATTAGTTGATGCGGGACGATTACTTGTTGCGGCGGCCTACGGATTGATATGGTCAAAATCTCGAGCAGCTTCGCGACGTGGGATAAACTCCATTATGACGAAATGGCTTGGTCTTCGTGGCTATCGACCCTGCGATAGCTTGCTGGGAGAAAATGGGGAATACGAAAGGAGTTTTATGGAGTCACCAAACTTGCCGGGATACCACCCACTTACCGGCTAATGGTCAATAAAAGTTGATTTGCATTCTTAATAATGATACTAGAGACCTCACTAGTTTATAATTCCCGAGGTTCTATTCATGCGAATAATATCGTGGCATAGATAAACTAGAAAATTAAGCTCAAAGCAACGTGTTTCCGCAAGGCGATCTGATGTGCTTAGCCAATTACCATGTGCTAGCTTTCGGAGTATGTGCAAAGTAATTACTTAATATATTCATGGCGAGATATTTGTGGAGTGACGATTCTGATGCCGTAGACACCCATTGTGCCGTTTTATGATATATACAATTTACAGGGAGAAAGTCTTTGGGGGTGACTTTCCAATCCAATGCTGCCCTACGTATTATCACTCGCCCCCGTTTTACCCTCTTCTATTTTCGACTTGTTAAATCCCATTATGTCGCCAATGACACCTCCCGGTTTCGGGACAGGGCATTCTCTTTCCTTCCTTGCCCCCATAGCAGCGCCGCGCCTCACAGCAGCAATTTTCTCAAAATCCTCATTAGAACTCTCGAATTGGACGATACCGCTTTTCACTTCGGTTGGCTCGGTAGGTTTCCTCCGTCGGCGTCGCCTGGTACCGTCTGCGGCTATTTCTGAATCGGCATATTTTACGCGAGGCACCGGACATGGGAGGATGTGTGGGAGAGCTACGACAAAGAAGCTTGCTGCTACAGTCGTGGCGAAGAGCGAAGATGTCATCCGCGATCGCGGGTGTAGGTGCGGCGGCATGGCGGATAGCGGGGGTCGTCGGAAGGCTAAGGTTGAGATGTTAATGCATCTTCTTTGAGATCGCCAATTGGTATAATTGCACTAGATTCTTACTTATAATAGACCACTATGTATCCGCCACATGTCGATTGGAGGGATGTGAGGCGCGTGAAGATGCGGTATCGCTACAGCGTCGTGGATGTCCAAGATAGCGCATAACAGAAATATCGACGATATTTTGTAGCTTTTGCCTTGGCTGGGTGCCAAATACCAAATCCAATCAACCTGATTTGACGCTTGTTATCAACCGAGGATTTACCAGAAAGGTGGGACAATGGAGCTGCCCGAATTCTCAGGCAATTCATGTTACCTCATAACCTTAGTCAGTTTAAGCCTCAAAGCTCGGGCCATGCATCTCTTTACAGGGGGGTACCACGACGGTTCTAAAACTGCAGCGACTACCTAGTAACTGCCAGGACCCACTGAAATGACTTCAGAAATTTAGTCCAATTCGCGCCTGGTTCAATGCTGGGACTTTTCTAATTTTGGACGAACAATTATCACATCCCAACGCGCACGACCGCGGGAGCAGCACGAGCCGTCTATCGCGACTTAACACATTCGGCATCCTCCATTCTATCAACTATCATTTATTGGAACTAGTTAATGCAGGTGATATGTTATAAAAAAACTATTATCCGAGTCGCAAGATCAATTATAGGCTCGGCGATAAGTTTCAACGACCATCTCCGATCTTTGCCCCAGCCGTATTTCAACACTCTCTAATCCCAGATATGAGCGACCTTGATAAGTATGTCTCCGTCCAGAATATCCATGCGTGTGAGCTTTTGCTGACATATATCGAATAGGGCGATTGCTCAGCTTCGAGCATGTCGTCCGATACCCGAGCCTCAAGTCAGGGAGCTTTGTCACAAAGCGAGGGAGTTGTTAATCGAAGAGGGCAATGTTGTCACAGTTACGGCTCCAGTAACAGTATGTCGATATAAGCGATAACGATATATATACGGATCTATCCTGACAAACGTGCGCAGATATGTGGCGATATCCACGGTCAATTCCACGACTTGATGGAACTCTTTCGGGTTGGCGGTGATCCGCCGGACACCAACTATCTTTTTATGGGTACGAACCTCAAGCGCATCATCATTTTCCTTTAATAATGCATCGCTAACTAGATTTATTCATACAGGCGACTTCGTCGACCGTGGATTCTACTCATTGGAGTCTTTTCTCTTACTTTTGTGCCTAAAAGTCCGGTACCCCGATCGCATGACCCTTATCAGGGGCAATCATGAATCACGTCAAATAACGACTGTATATGGTTTCTACGACGAATGTCTACGGAAGTATGGTAGTGCAAATGTTTGGAGGTATTGTTGTGACGTTTTTGATTACCTAGCCCTCGGAGCCATAGTCCTCAACGCATCGAACACCTTGTCGCCTCCCAACGAGATGACGCCAATTATAGAGTACACCGAGCAGGATATCGAGATCGAAGTCTGTAATGCGGATGGGGACATCATGAGTCGATTTATGAGACGGAACCGTGAGCGAAAGAGCCCCAATGGAGCTCAACCGAAGACAGGTCCACCTGGGTCGGGAGCTTCGGGCTCCAGTGGAGGCACCATCGGAAATCCGACGGGGGCAGTATTGTGCGTACATGGTGGCCTATCGCCGCTTATTGATACGGTGGATAAAATTCGCCTATTGGACCGCAAACAAGAAGTCCCCCACGAAGGCGCCATGTGCGACCTACTATGGTCGGATCCGGACGAGATCGACGGGTGGGGTCTATCACCGCGTGGTGCAGGCTTTCTCTTCGGGGCAGATATTGTCAAGGTCTTCAATCACAAGAACGACCTCTCACTCATTGCACGAGCACACCAGCTTGTAATGGAAGGTTTTAAAGAAATGTTTGACGCAAGTATTGTTACCGTCTGGTCCGCGCCCAACTACTGTTATCGTTGCGGTAACGTGGCCGCCGTTCTAGAGCTGTCTGAAGATCCCACAGGAGAGAGCTTCTTCGCGCGCAGCAACGGCGATGTAGGCAGGAGCGATGGCGGTGGAGTTGAGGGAGTTATGATGGAGAGTGAGAAGAGACTTAAGAGCGGTCCATCCAGAAGATACCGCGTTTTCCAGGCGGCGCCGCAGGACTCACGGGGTATGCCTGCTAAGAAGCCTGTAGCAGATTACTTCCTATGAGTAGGGAGAATTCACAGGCATGAGAGGGGCGTTGTATAAAAAATGAGCAAACTTAGGTGGTCGTCAACAGTGTTTTTGCTGTCTTCTGTGGTAATGATACCTGATGGAGTTCCGGGAATACGGGAAAGAGAAATGGAATTTTGTTTACGTTGTATTCTGAACTACATGCACGATTACCTGGTAGTCAAGTTTGCTTCGAGATGGGTTAGTTACGAAGACAAACAGTCATAGTCAAATGAGGATATTGTTCCCCTACCCCTTCCCGCTTTAGTTCACTACGGTGGGCGAGGGAAGTCCGGATCAACGATGTATGAAAACCTAAGAATGCCGTTTATTTTCGCCTACTACCTACACAAAAGAAATAATGAAAAGTCTACAGAAAAAAAAAGAATGAAGTACCCTCTACACAACGCTCCCACCATATGTCTCACTCCTCCACCCCCCTAACTAGTAAACTACACTAATCCATCCATTTCTCTCATCGTACAAATACATCTCTCAATTTCTTTATCACCACGTCCTCCCATATCCACCCCCACACTCCTTCTCACTCACACGTCAGCAATCTGTTGTCCAGCTATCATTGTCCAAACCGGCGCAGGGTACTTCTGCGACCCCGTCCCCGTGAGCGGCGGCGCCGCGTAGCCCAGGCTTCCAGGGGTTCGCTGTCCTAGGGCCTGCTCGGCCACCTTCGCACGCCAGTACCCGCGGATCAGGTACTTCAAATCAGGCCAGCCGTTCTTACCTGGAACCGGCACCATCTGCGCCGCGGTTAGCACACCCTTGTTTCCTGCCGGATCTGGGGCCGTCGTACCTGGAGCTGGACCCTTAGGCTGCGGCTTCGGGAAGAGGTCCCCCGAGAACGGGTTGAAGGTCGATTGCTCTAGCTTCTTTTCCAGGTCGTCGGGCCCCGCCGAGCCGGAGAACGGGTTGAATGGTTGGACGATTGGTGCCGGTTGGGGCGGCATGGGGGGCGGTGCCACGGGGTTCAGGGGCGATGGCTGGTATCCGGTCCCCGGAGGGTTTGGGGGGGGTACCGGGTTTGATTTGGGTGTCGGAGGGTTCCATGGCTCTTTGGGCTTCGGCGCCTTGGTGACAGGGGCGGGAGTCACTGGCTGGCGTCTGTTTACATCGGTCTTGGTGGTGGGTCGCGGGATACTTGGGGGAGGGTTGTGCTTGGCGCGGGTTTTGGGGGTTTTGGGTGTTTGGGGAGCTTTGGGTGTCTGGGTGGGCTTGGTAACCCTGTTTTGTTTTTGCTGGAACTGGGTTCCTCTCTTGCCCCAGGAACCGTTGCCCTGCTTCGTGGTTACCCCGGTGCCTGTAGTCTTGGGGGTAGGTTGGGGCTGGGGAGCGCCCCCGGTACCCTTAGCTCTAGTTGGGGCCGGAGTCGTCAAGTCAATATCCGGGACGCCACGGTTTCCGAACACCTCCCGGATCCTATCCTCGATGGGCCTCTGTTTAACCTCGGTGGACTTGGCCAAAAGGTTGAAATGCTTGAATAGGGTGTTGTCCCCGGGCCCAGGGGCGCCAGTAGTAACACGTTGGCGATTGTCTGGGACCGTAACCTGCTTATTTGACGTGGGGCCAGATTGCTGCGTGGAGGGATCCAGAGTTGGTTTCGCACTGTCAATTTCCTGTTTCAAATCATTGAACTGCTGCTTTTTCTCCTCGATCTGCTTGAATATCTCCATTAATTCTTGTCTTCTGGCGTCATCCTGCGTTGTTGGAGGTTGTTTTGGAGGACCGGGTGCGGCATCGCCGTTATTTCCCGTACTGCCTTGCGATGTTAGTAGCTTGAACAAGTTATCGAAATTCTCCTGAGGCCTAGGAGCGGGTGGAGCCGGAGTTGGGACTGGAGCCGGGACTGGAGCCGGGACTGGGAGGGGGGCCGGGCCCGGAGCCGGGCCTGGAGGTGGGCCTGGGAGGGGAGCTGGAACTGGGAGGGGGACCGGGGCTGGAGCTGGAGTTGGGTAGGGGGCCGGGGCCGGGCCTGGAGGTGGGCCTGGAGGTGGGCCTGGAGGTGGGATTGGGAGGGGAGCTGTAACTGGGAGGGGGGCCGGGGCTGGAGCTGGAGCTGGGTAGGGGGCTGGAGCTGGGTAGGGGGCCGGGGCCGGGCCTGGTCCTGGTCCTGGGCCTTGAGTGGAACCGGAAGCCGGATCTTCACGGTTCTTCCTCAACCACCTTTCAAGTGCCGCCTGTCTCCAGATATGAAAATATCGTTCGGGATAACCATGTCTAGCTCGCTCCTCTTGGGCTAGGGCCCCCATATATGTAGACCAGTTGTTACCGTTGTTTCGCCAATTAGGCCAAGACCACGTGCTGGGATGTCCCAGTTCGCCGATCCCCTGTTCGCCGGTTTCCTGTCCGCCGTCTCCCTGTCCGCCGTCTCCCTGTCCGCCGTCTCCCTGTCCGCCGTCTCCCTGTCCGCCGTTCCCCTGTTCGCCGTTTCCCTGTTCGCCGTTTCCCTGTCCGCCGGTCCCTTGTCCGCCGGTCCCTTGTCCGCCGGTCCCTTGTCCGCCGGTCCCTTGTCCGCCGTTCCCTTGTCTAGAAGGCTCCTGGGGGTCTTCCGGCTGTCCCTGGTCCTTTTTAGCACCTGTCTCTAACTCGGGGACATTGGGGTCTTCGGGCGCCTGACCTTGGTTCCTTAGCTCATAATCGAGTGCCCATTGCCTCCAATTTAAATACATATTTTCGGGATAGCCGGGCCTGGACCGTTCCCAGGCATGTAGTCTCGCGAGGTACTCAGACCATCTATTTCCTAGACGTTTCCACTCGTCCCAAGTCCACGTGCTAGGGTGGCTCCGGCTGATTTTGGCGGGAATAGTAATAGGGACGAGAACAGGACCAGGTTGAAAGTCTTCTTGGTTCTGTCCGTCTTCGGGAGCAGGTTGAGAGTCTTCCTGGTTCTGTCCGTCCTCAGGAGCAAGCTGAGAGTCTTCCTGGTTCTGTCCATCCTCGGGAGCAGGTTGATAGTCTTCCTGGTTCTGTCCTTCCTCAGGAGCGCCTGTTCCAGAAGCATCCTGGGTTCCTTCTGGCAAGACGTTCCTGATCCTCTTCAGGCTATCTTTGATAAGTACCCAATCCTGGCGAGCATTTAGTGCGTCCCTCCTCGCTTCCGCTGACAGTGTTTTCCAAAAATCCTCGAAGGTCGCGCTTTCGATGTCTTTCATGGTCCACTGGCGAACCCCACCGGCCTTAGATCCCGACCCCCAACCAGGCTGAGTTGGCTGGGATGGAGCGACTACGGTAGGTGCTACGATAGGTTTAGCTGGTGTAGTAGGTTGAGGCCGCACTTTAGGTTTAGGTTGTACGTTAGTTTTATGTGTGGTTGGTCGAGGTCGTACGAAGGGGCTAGGTAGCACGGTAGGTTGAGGTGCTACGATAGGTCTAACTGGTGTAGTAGTAGGTTGAGGTCGCACTTTAG
Source organism: Annulohypoxylon maeteangense (assembly GCF_022496945.1). Lineage (NCBI taxonomy): Eukaryota > Fungi > Ascomycota > Sordariomycetes > Xylariales > Hypoxylaceae > Annulohypoxylon > Annulohypoxylon maeteangense. Next base: position 2,958,558 of record NW_025953248.1, on the reverse strand, counting down.
GTTGAGGTGGTGCGGTAGGTTGAGGCCGCACGCCAGGTGGTTGAGGCCGCTCGCCAGGTAGAGGCCCCACGGTAGGTCCAGGCCTCACGGTAGGTTGAGGTCTCACGGTAGGTTGAGGTGGTGCGGTAGGTTGAGGTCGTACAATGGGGTTAGGTCCCACGGTTCTATTAATTTTTTGCGCGCTTCTCCTGATAACTCTATGCTTATCAATGGCTTCTCCTAGGTCTTTTCGCAGTATTTGTGGTAGCGTACGGATATAATCTTCCAAGGTCATCGATGCTATTTCCTGCATGCTCCAGTGGACAGGGTCTACCGATTTCACTTGCCGCACTTCAGTCGCCGGGTCGCGATACGGCTCTGTGAGCAGAGGGCCACCACTAACGAACCATCGCGCTACCGCCAGAAGGTATGCAGCTACGGGAGATCGCCGGCCAAGTGCGGGAGAATGGGGCCCCGACATACGTGCGATGGCACATCCAGACACCAAAACAGCCATCCAATTATTTAGACCGGACTCTTGAAGAAACCTGGCCTGGGCACTTGCAAGCGCGTCGTAGTAATGTGCTTGTGTTCTCCCCCGCCCTGGGCCCTGATCAAAGCGCACGAAATCCCGAGCGACGAAGTCTTCCATAGTCCACTCAGTCAATAAACGAATCGGCTGCATCCTGCTGTTGAAGCCGCGAAGGACCCATGCACGTGTGAAGACATCTGCCCACACCTGTAAAGAGGCAGTCTCGTTGTTCCGCGTTGCTTGCGGCATTAATCTATCGTAGCCTTGGAGATCCGCTAAGACTTGTCCTATTGTCCACACTTTATCACCTTGGGGCTGCGGCGCTGGGGGTTTAGGTGCAATTTTTACCGTCTCCTCGTTTGACTCGTCACCTGGAGAATCCGTCATTTGCTGATCCGGCTTGACAGGTTGTCTACCATGTTGAGATGGCTTCGTAACGCGTATATCAGTCGTGTCGTAGCCAGGTACCACGTTAATCTCAGGCAGTCTCTCGGCATAAGAAGGTTGATGTTCGCCCAGATTACCTGGGTCGCCGACGATTACTCTAGGTATACCTGGAAGCGGATGCTCGCCAGGCATAAGGCCTGGTCCTAGTGTCTTAATGTTGGTAGGGAGATCCCTATTCCCTCGAACCCTCTTGGTGTCTCTCCAATAATCATCAGCAGCCGGCATGGTAATTCGATGTTGAGCTCCGAAGCCTAGTTTTCCCTCTTGGAGCGGATCAAGGCTCTTCGCGTTTTCGAGCTCTACGTCAATCCCCCATATGATCGAGTTCTTGGTTGCGATGTCGGTGTTGTTCAATCGTATTTTCTGGTGGTCACCTACGTCTCCCTCCGAAAGCTGCTCGTTCTCGGCAATTGTCTTCTCGCGAGCATCGACGTATTGCTTCCGCATTCTTAAAAGGGCTTCCGTTAAATCTACGTTGGGAACGGCGCCTTCAACGATACGCGGAGAAGGTTTAGAGTCATCTTTATCGACCCCATCCGATTCGCGTTTAGGAACCCACTTCTTCGCTTCTACCCCGAAACGCTCGAGAAGTTCATCCCAGTACGCAATTAGTTCTGTTCGTAATTCGACACGCCTGCTGACGGCCGTCACCATGTCCGTGGTCTTAATCCAGTCCGAGAGACGAAAGTTATCATACTCTCGCCAGAGTTCTTCATTCAACTTCAAAGTTCTTAAGAGGTTCATCTCCGAATGCAATAGCTCGAATATTTCTGCTCCGCCTTTTCTGAATATCTCACGTACAGCTGCGGTGTGAATGATACGGAATGCTCTCAAACTGAAGCCAGCTGTCAGGACCCTCCGGAATTCGTCGTTGTCGGCAGCTCTGTTTTTTAATAAGAACCGATCCTTGCCCGTTTGCTTTCTATCTATCGTGCTTCTCAGGAACTTCGTCACCTTAAGTCTCTCTCCGTCGCTTCTTCTCGCCACATTATCACGGTGTCGTCTAAGGTCTGCTAGCGATGCCGTTTTGACGGCGTCGAACGTTGGGCCATGGGCCTGGATCACATCTAGGAATCCGCGAGAGAGCTTCCCGCGCACATCGGAACCCATGTCATTGGTGGAATACATTAGAGGCACCTTCTTCACAATGTCGGCGAATTTCTGAGGGACCGGTCCCTGTGGGATTTTTGCATCCTTCTTGAGTTGGTTCCATGCAGTACTCGTCTTCGTATACGGAAGATCGCCTGGTTCTTCATCTCCTATTTCATCCGTCTCGGTTTTTCTCTTCTGAGCAGCGCCGCCTCTCAATGTTCCACGGCCACCACCAGTGCCTGCGCCATTGCGGGCGTCGGCGATGGCTTTGTAGCCGCTATGGGTGGCGCAGATCTTATCTATGAAGGCCGCCCAGCCTTCGTTAGATACGTAACTGGCGGGGTCATCCTCATGGGATGTCTTTACGAAGCCTGGACAGAAAAGCTTTGGAGGGCTGCCATTAACCGTGCCACGGATCGAGCCTTTGCTGTCTAAAGCGCTGAGTCTGTTTCCGAATCCTAGCGCCTCAAGACCTCGTTTGAGATAGTTATATAAATCCTCGGTCTGTTTTCGCGATCCATCGAACCCCGCCGGAACCGCATTGTTATATTTATTTTGGCATTCCTGGACGATGTCAACAAAGTCCTGATTCACACCCAGCACCGGGTTTTCTTCATCTCCTGCGAAAATTCCTACCCCGGGACCCTGGTACTGATTGTCGTTCTGTGATGCTGGAGCTCCTTGACCAGTGGCAGCCATAGGATATTGGAACCCGTCATCTTCATCGTCGAACCCGGTATAATAAGGGTTCTTAACTGATCTAGGCCTACTCGATGACGGAAAGGGGGCGCTCCAGGTCGACCTAGGGGTTGCCCGTCTCGAGGTTCTAATTGGTCCCGGTACATTGGACCTAGACATCACCCGACTAGATGGAAATAAATGGTCTTTGGCCTCTTGAGGTATGTTAAACCAGCCATCATAATCCATATTGCTTCTCGTACTAGAGGTCTAGTGCAATTGTTCTGGGCGTCAGCCCGAGGATGAATCGAGGTAAGATAAATTCAAAATCTCTTTGGCTAAGGGGAGACAACGGAATAACCAGATGTGGTAAAATTGTAGTTTTCGTAATGACAGAAATTTGTATGTATATTCTTTTTGTAGGTTGTTTTTGGTGGTTATGTTTGTCGGTGCTTACACACAGACTTGGTAGTTGAAAAGTGAGAGTTGGTGAAAATGATACAGCTTCACTACTAAATAATAATTCATTAAGATATTTTTTTTAGTATCAGATCTACGACGATATCGAAATTCGCCAATCTCGTTAATAATAAGACACTGGACAAAGAATCGCTGTTTAGCTTTGTAACATTCAACCCTTCTCCCCTTGCCGAAAACAGCGATAACGACAAGAACCGGCACCCATGTTTGCTTGCACGCGATATTCGCTTGCAGACCTTTTTTCGCGGGAATTATAAGACAAAGGCCCATAGTTTCCTCAGGAGGTAGGTTGCCAAATGCGGTCGTTGGTAGCAGACAACAGTTCTGGAATGCGGCTTTGAATCCACACTGACAGTCTGCAATTGGATTGTTCACAATCTACAGGAATTTAGTCAACTGGCTCAGGCATTGAATGATGTGCTTACATTATCATTTCTATCCCCCCTCCTATGCCTCCTCAGGCAAGAATATCCACGTTAGGTATTATCTGAAGAGCATAAATAGACACTCATCACATTGGCTACGTCTTTATCGTATTCCCCAATTGATGAATAATCAGAATAGGTGTAATTTTGATAATGAAAGTCCTGGTACACGTTCTCAGGCGATATAGAGTAGCTGATATCTCTCTCTCGTGCTGGATATGAAGCCATCACAGGCTCGTCCGTCATATGCCATTTCTTTCCCGCTTCCTCTTCGTGTGAGGTGCAGTCTATATCTGTCATATATTGAATAGAGTCTAAGAGTTGAGACCCTCTGGGCTGATAAGTCAGGCCAGGTGGATGTTGCTGCGATCCAGCGATGGGATAACTGGGAGGAAGATCGGATGCCGAGTACTCCGGGAGGCCATGGCTTTCGAGTTGAAGAGCAATATTACTCGTCGCGCATGGACTATGTAGCTGTACATGCTCTCCTACCCCAGTAGTAAAAGCTTGGGTTGGCTCCTGACCGTTTATAAGAGCATATGTAACATCGCCACCAATGCTGCTTAGCTCAGAAGGAGAGCAGGCGGTGCTTGTAGGGGTATTATAATCGAATGTGGAAAGGTCAGTCTGTTGCAGGCGGAGATCTGGTGTTTGGCTCATGCTTTCTGGGTCGTGAAGAAATTTTGGGGTTGTGACATTACTGACATCGAGCTGGCCGGTTTGAAGAAAGTAACTTATCTTCTCGTTGTCAAATCCTAGGTTATTAAGAAGACCTGAAAGTCTCCTATTTTCTTGTACGACCTTTCGGGCCGCTTGTTGAATCTGTGAGTTGGCTTCGACGCCCTTCGTCTCGCACTGCCTTAGTCGCTCTTCAAGGTCTGCCACGTACTTCTTGTGTCGAGCCCGTGATCTCCTTTGGTTATTTCGTATTCTAACAAGATCTGGCTCGCTTAATTTTGCCATGTTAAATACCTAATACATAGGTATAAAAACGGAAATGGGCAACCCTAGAGTAGTGGGCGATAGAACATCCTTAGTATCGGTATGATTTGAACTACTTGACTTGTGGGATCCTCCGTTCTCACAAGATTCTTGATATGTATTGATATATGTATTGATAGGTTCGAATAAGTGTTGATTTCAAGTCATCATAGCCTTGTGGAATATTGTGAGGCCCGACGAGGTAACGACGAGTATCATGATGATGAGCGATTGTTTATATAACCGTATAGCCCATGGTTAGGTAAACAAACTAGGCTGGAAGTTGGTTGGATCTGAATAGGGAATACAAAAGAGAAAAGAGTTGAATTGTATTTTATATAAGCCACCGCCAAGGATGGCTGCCCGTCTGCTGCTAGAATAAGAGGGGATACGCTTGAATGTCTACTTACCTAGATATTTATACTTCAAGTTGACCATGAGAGGTTTCATTCAAATGGTTCCTAACATCGAACACACCTAGCCTGTTTCGTGCGATTGCCGACCACCTATCAGATCTGCTGGATGTCTAATAGGGAATCTTCATATGATCTAGAGCTGTCTTGATTCCTTTAACATTGAACGGACTTAGGTATGGTGACCAAATCAGTCTAATGGTGGGCTATAAGCCGCCTTTCTCCCCGAACCTCACCGTAGATACGGTAGAGCGGTTCGGCATTTGCACGAAACATCTTTTTCTTGATATGGTTGTATCTACTTATCGTTTGGTGGACATGATATATGACTACAGCGGATCAATTGTAGCCAGACGAGTGCCATTACAGGTAGATGTTTGCGACGAGATGCATTTAAGACCCGCAGGAGGCTTATATGTATGCAGGTTGAAGTTGAGTTAGAGACTTGGAGAATACCGCATGCAAGACGCCAGTGGCGTTAGAGCATTGAATTTGGTGGTTCATTTAGTGAACCCTGATGTCTATTTCTCGCTAATGAACGGGTCGGGATTTGGGTGCGTAATGATGCTATACAATTAGTCTCACTCGACGATGTAGATCCGTGTGCAGGTAGTTGATTTGTTAGTGGAACTTGGTGAAGTAATACAATATGTTCTTTGAACGCGTAAATACATCAGATATGCCCAAATATCAAACCTTCATGTTATGATCCGAGTCCTGAGGAGGAAGCACTCTACGAAATACTTCGCATTGTATCATGTATCTGATATTTCTCAGCGGGTCTTAGACATGTACCTAACTAACAATTTCCATAGGATTCTATCGCCACAGACATCATCTTCCAGATAGGTACACCTGCAACAACAGCCGTCTCTGCCCTGCACCCACAATTGGCTTAAAACCTCCTTATATGTATTAGCCCAGTCGATGATCGACGAGTAAGGAGCGAAGTCCGCATCGCGATCACTACACAGCTGGCCGTTAATACATCGATCACCATATCTATTGCCATAATTCAGAGAGCCTAAAGATTAGCAATTAGGACCCCCATGCGAATTAAAAGGGTTCATTGGGTGAAACAGGACTTTTCTAAAGAATATCCGCTACCGGACTTTGACGATGCCACAAGGCTGTGAGGCGTGGTAATAGTATGCATACTTTGATTAGGTATCTACCTAGGTAGGGTATTAATCATCTAGCTGTACTTCTAATTAGCTGGCTATCTGTCAAGGGGGGGAACCGGTGACGAAAGTGGGGGTCCGAAAGAGGCTTTGTGGGATATCGGAATTACGAAACGGCAAAAAGATAATGACTGCAACTGTCGATTGCAACATTCTTCCCGATTTTGGAATATAGCCACCTGCATCTTGAGGTTGAGAAGATCCACGCTAGATGGATCTGAGATACGCCGACGGCTTGTCATGGGCTAAGCCTTTCCAAGGCCCATTCCTGCACAGTTTCATCTGCGGATGCTTTCTTGTTGTAGACAAAACGATCATGCAATCGACTCTGCCGACCTTGCCAAAATTCCATAGACTCGGGTATTATTCTCAAGCCGCCCCAAAAGTCAGGGACTGGGATGTCCTGTTCGCCCTCGAATCGTTTTTCGGTCTCTTCGACCCACGCGTCAAGAACTTTTCGTCCGTCGTCTTCTTCGGCACCGGTGTCCCCTCGGATCGGCTTTAAGACCTGGCTTTGACGACTTGACCAGGCACCAATCCGGCTGCCACGAACCCTCGTGTCAAAATACTTTTGACTCTCTTCGCGGGTCAGCCTGCTTGCTCGACCCTCTACTCTCACCTGGCGTTCAAGGTCTTCCCACCAGAAAGTAAGGCTAGCCCAAGGGTTTGTGCAAAGGTCCTGAGCTTTCTTGCTTGTCCCAAAGTTACTGTAGATGACGAATCCCTGGGGATCAAGTTCTTTTAGGTAGACCATGCGTGATGACACACGGCCAGAGGGTAGCGATGCTGTGGCTAAGCAGCATGTTTCAGGATGGGCGACAAGACCAGACCTTTGGGCCGCTTCAAACCATATATGAAATTGACGGATGGGCGAGGCTTGATCCAGATCTGAGCGAGTTAATGCGCCTCTGGTGAATTGTTCTGCCTGCCCGTGATCCTCTTTGCCTGCGGGCGCAACTAATCTAGTGATAAGCCTCTAAACCTGTTATGTGGTTGGATGAAGCAGTGTTACATACAGATGAGCTTGCTACTTACACTTGCAGAATGCAATGCCATCCTGCTATTTTGAAGTGGAAATCGCGAGAGAACTGAGAACATGAAGATGCGAAAATACAAATCAGCAAAGTGTTGATGACGAGTGCGAAAATATTAAAAGGAACTCAGTCACGTTGTTCTCATACCACTTAAACACATGCATTTTAGCGCATATCATTTTAACTTTTATAGGGGAATCGAAAGTTTGTACGGTACGAATGCTGCCTTTATGTACCTAGTACATTAGGTCGGTACATACTAGATACATACCTGCCTAGTGAATAAAATACTAAAACTTGACAGTACCTTCTCTATTAGTGGAATGGTATTTAAAAACCTTACTGCCTTAATTCAGATTAGAAAAGCTTTGTATTCTTCGTTTAAAAAGAATAAGTTAGGAAGGCAGATGGGAGGGAATGGTAATTAAAAAGAGAGGTCTCCCTGGGAATCGAACCCAGATTGGCGGAATCAGAATCCGCAGTGCTAGCCATTACACCAGGAAACCGACAAGTATGTTTAATTCATCTTGCAGCCATATCAGACATTGTTAAAAGTTGCTGGATCTAAGGACTATAACGTTTTGTTGCAATGAGCTCTACTAGCCAATGAAATGAAAATTTATCAACCTTGGAATTGCCTAGCGGACGGCGATACTCGCGTCGTACAGGGATCCGAGGCTTGGGTCTGCTATGTAGCTAGGTACCTTCAGTGCGATAGAGGGGTCGCCTGCCTTATCGTAAAATAAAAATAAACTTACATACAGAAGTCATCGCTTGAAATTTCGCAAAGCTAAAAGATTTGGTATTTTTAAAGGCTCAGTCTTTTCATCGCACTATTCTCTTCAATTTCACGAACTTTAAACTGATATCTGACTTCGCTAGCCAATAAAATCTAGCTATCACATATTTACAGATCATGGCATCCGAAACAGATAATTCAGCAACTATCGCGAGCCTTCGCGAATCTCTCTGCTCCGAAGCTACCCCACTACCCATCCGATTCCGCGCCCTATTCTCCCTCAAACATTTAGCACGACACGAGACAGGCGACAGAGCCCTCGCCGCCTTAGATGCTATCGCCGCTGGTTTCGCCTCCCCATCTGCGCTTCTTAAACATGAGCTGGCTTACTGCCTAGGTCAGTCGGCTAACCTAGCTGCTGTTCCCTACCTCGAGAAAGTCTTGGCAGATTTGCAAGAAGATCCAATGTGCCGACATGAAGCGGCGGAGGCTCTAGGCGCTCTAGGCGATGCTGGAAACTTGGATATCTTGCGCAAGTTCCGCGATCGCGAGGGCGAAGATGTGGTTATCATTGAGACTTGCGAGATTGCTATTGACAGAATCGAGTGGGAAAACTCGGAACAACGGAAAGCTGAAAAGCTACGCCAAAGGTATGCATAACATCTACTTGCTTACGTATTGACTACATGTGTGAGGTTCACGAGGCCTAACTGCAAGGGAAAATAATAGCGATTTCGCCTCGGTCGACCCCGCTCCTCCGATGCCTAACTCCGAGCAGACGGTCCAAGACTTGGAAAAGACTTTGATGGACACGAATCTACCCCTCTTCCTTAGATACCGAGCCATGTTTGCGCTTCGCGATCTTGCATCGCCGCCGGACCTCCCAACCGCCGTGCCTGCCGTCCTTGCCTTAGCTAAGGGTTTCGCCGACTCCTCGGCCTTATTTCGCCACGAGATTGCTTTTGTCTTCGGCCAACTCTCTCATCCAGCCTCAATCCCAGCTCTCACCTCCGCTCTAAGCGATCTCAAGGAGGCTAGTATGGTTCGACATGAAGCGGCAGAGGCACTTGGAAGTCTTGGTGAAGAGGAGGGTGTCGAGGAAGTCTTGAAGAAATTTCTTCATGATGAAGAGAAGGTTGTGCGCGAGAGCGTCGTCGTTGCTCTAGACATGGTTGATTATGAACAATCAAACCAAGCTGAGTATGCGCTTATTCCAGAAGCTCCAAAGGCAGTGGCATAGGATAGGTAGGATTGGCGTTATATGGGGGGTTGGCTGAAGGATACCAAAAAAGAACGCGCATGCGCATGGCTTTATTTTACACGACTTGCGTTTGAGTTTATGGCAACTACTCGAGAAATTTACAGGGTGCTCTCTATTAGAAAAATCTCAATTGTTTGTGTTCCATCTATTTTTAAGATTCCTGGTTAGCTGCGCTCGATCGGCAATAGAGAATAAAACATACTTATGACCACATTCGCAAGTGAAAAAGATTGTACTGCCTTCATCAGCACCGCGTAGCTGCACTGCTGTATATCTAACTTCAGTGCGCCCGCATTTCTCACACGTCTCGTTTATGACAGCTTCTGTCTGGACATCGTGTCGCTTTACTGATTGTACAATTGAGAGTTTCTGTCGAAGCAAGGAGGGGAAGTCCGAGGGTTTGCTCTCTGTCACAGTCGTCTTCGCTGCCGTATCTGCCGATTAACAATATTAATAAGTGTAACTGGTTAACATTTAAAAAAAGGAGCGTACGATATTGGATGCGTTGATATGACTAACCTTGATTCTCAGCACCACAGCAATCGCAATTGAGAATATTTTTTTCGTTTCCTTTGGATACAGGGAGTAGGTTCCCGCAGTCGGTACAAAAGATCAAGGAGCCTATAGCTGCCATTGTCGTGATGGAAGCTTGCTGTTCTGGAGAAGATTTTTGTAACAGAAGAGAAAATGTCATCTTGATTATCGATAGGTTAGTACTTCGTACTACTGTAGATTCACTTTATCGATAATCTAAATACCCACAAAGCTAGTGCTGATTGGTACTAGACTAGCTACATGGATCCGCTTTATTATATACAGGTACTTGGTTACATACATATGTAGATGTACATAAAACAAAGGCTACATAAAGCTGTGCATGGAATGTGCACATGTGCAAGCCTGTTATCCAGGCAGTACCTAGTACTCACCAATAGGTCGCAATGCAATCCACATGCGCCTCAATGAAATTACCTAAAGCTTCCTGACTTGCGCAAGGCTGGACTAGGTATCAGGCTGTTCCCGTCTAGCATCTCAAGTTAAACTTTCCATTCTCATCTTCCGCAATACATCAACCTTCGAAGTCGTAATTAGACCTGACCAGCCCAACAATCCCGACAAGCCCGAAAAGCCCGACAAAACTAGACAAACAACACCCAACTGCTACGTATGGCACAATTCACGCTCCGGTTACACATCTTACCGCGACGGTGATTGCGATGAGGTAGGAAACATACCTACTTCAGCACGGCTGGAAACCAAATAGCTTGATTGTAGTGTATCGGAGGCTTGTATAAGAGGCTTGGATCACGATGGCAAACCCTCAATCAAGCAATCAGAATGGCATCGCGCCTCACTTTCATCAACAAGGCTATCCGCAGCCCGGTCCTGGTTCAGGCGTATATCAACCACAGCCGAATATTTCGAAACCCTTCACCTTAGGCGAAGCCCTTCCTTATACTCCCTTCACGTCGGTCTTTCCATTTGAACCAGGTGAGTCTTAAATCCTCTGGTCGCTCCTGCCTCTCCCCTTCCTCTCTGTCGTTGTTGCACTTTGCGCGATTAGACATTAGACACTAGACGTTAAGCACTTTTCCCGCGTGACCTTGAACCTAACGAGAAGTTTAAATCTCGAAAAGATATCATTAGAAATCCTACGATTGGTTCTGGTCCTCTCGCACCATCTCTCGCCGGCCTAGTCTCTAGGGAAGATTACGATGCCTTAAATAAAGAAGCTGAGATATCTAGCCACTCGAAGCGTGTTGAGGGAAGCCTTGAATTCGTGCAGCATCTCCTGAAGACGGACAAGATCACGCACTTGTGAGCATATCCATTGAACTCTTCCAATTTATGTGTCTTGTCATATATCATGCATGTATTGACAGAAATTGTAACAGCCAGTTCAAAACTTCGCCGATAGCTACATTACCACTTAACAAGCCAACCAAAAGTGTCGCCGATGGAATTTCACCCTTCGCTAAGCTGATTTATGACAATACCTCCATCTCTTTCCGTTATTCCAACACCGAGACCACAGATGCTTCTACACCGAATGGCCACGGTCACAGCTACGGCCAAGGTCACGGTCACGGCATGTCTCCTCGAATCTCGAAGAAGTCGTCTCCCAAGGCACGCAGACAAGAGCCACCTAAGGTAGTTAAACATAATCCTGCTACCTCAAATGCGCAAGCAGTTGCTCATAACAAGTCTCGCATTGAAATTCATCTGCCCACCAGAAAAGAGCTAAATACTGCCGCTGCCATCTACACTCCTCCCAGACCTCCCGCTCCATCATCACCTATAGCAGCCCAAATTCAAGCCCAGACAGTTTCACTTGCCGATCTGATGGTGACACCAAAGCCACCCACACTTCCGGTTTCACAACCCTCACAAGTGCTACCTTCACCAGCCCCGAAGGTAGAACCAGAAACCCCAACACCGCAGGCTATCATACCCAAGACCGAATTATCGGATGCTCCTCAGCAGTTGTCGCATGTGCCGGAGCAAGATCAACCTCCACCATCATCGGCGTCTTCTCTTAAGCATGTTGCCATTCAAATCGAACTACCAGCGGCTAGCTTTGATAAAAACGAATTCGCTGTAGTTCCCGATGCGCCTGAACTTCCGGCACACTTATCTGCGAAAAGGAAACGCGCCGCACAAGATGAGTTCGAAGATGCCCTTGGAGGAGAGCTCAACCAGCGCGAACTTGCTAATGCCGCTTTTGGGGACTTGCGCAGATGTTTCCAGGAGATATTTTCTGCCGATGACTACCTATCGAACGAGCGAGGTGCTACATCGCATCTAATTACGTTGACGAATGATCAGGAACCTACCATGACAATAGCTGCGCATGATAAAGCTCATAAGCAAATAAATAGGGTCATTAGCCTTGGATGTTTCCGCCAAGCGCCTCTACATGATCTACTTCGAATCCAGACCTTGAGCGAAGGCTCTTTGAAGCAAACAGAATCGCTCGATTTCAAGCTAGATGAGGCGTGGGGAGAAACCGACATCGGGTTTTGGGCACAACAGCTCAATGGCATCGAGATGGGCCTCAAAGCTGCGCGCACATCGTTCCGCATCATGTGCGGCGGTCGGGAAGAGAGACAGCTGTATTCTGAAGACCTAATCCAACAAGGTTTAAATCTCTTCAGAAATGTCATCAGTGACATTATCATCCCAACAGCCGAGTTGCGGAGCACCGGTCCCACCAGTAACATATTCCGCCTGTTAACGATACACAAGAAAGTCATCGGCACTCTTTTCACTACTTGCCAGAAGGTCTTCTCTCTGATGTCTGACTTGATAGTTAGCATTGACCTCTCTGAGACCGTTGTACACACTCTAGAGTTCGTGGCATCGCGTCTAATATTCGTGGAGAATGCTCACACAGAGAGGGATTCGGTCGTAGGTGTCCAGAAATTTGATGCCCTTCGTCTGGTCGCCATGAACGTATTGTCGCAAATATTCTTGATGAACCCTGCCCAGAGAGAGGGAATCTTTAATGAAATCCTAACTTCTCTAGAGAAGTTGCCTATAGGAAAGCAGAGCGCGAGGCAGTTCAAACTTTCGGAAGGCAAAAGTATCCAGCCCGTTTCAGCACTGATCATGCGACTCATCCAGGCAAGTGCTGGAAAGGTAGATGATCGCAAAGAAAAGCTTCGTGGTCGGATGATGCAGAGTCTGGCAGAAGATGATGGGAGCGGTGGCCACACATTATCCGATGGCGTCAACGGCAAAGCAGAACCCACCTACGCGATCAAAACGGAGACCAATGCTGCAGTCCAGCACTCAACGGCCATCCAAGAGTTACAGGCTCTTGCGAAGACGCTTGCGGACGGCGCTTATCGCAACGCCACGTATGTCGTTAACTTCATAGTGAAGCGAGCACTGAAATCCACCAAGTCCGGAGATACGCCGTATCGAAACCTATTAGACTTGTTCATCGAAGACTTCACTACCTGTTTAGACTCTCCAGATTGGCCTGCGGCAGAACTGTTGCTTCGGCTCACAATGTACATGATGTTCCAACAGGTGGATGGTGATAAAAATGCGGCACCCGCAAGAAATATGGCCCTGGAACTTCTCGGTGTTATGGCTGCGGCTATCTCGAGATTGCGATCTTATGTCCGGAAGACCGCTACTAATTTTGAGGGAAGCGACTCGGATGAACTCGGTCGGTGGTTAGCTGATCTGACTCTCAACGTTCTTGAAGGCAACATGTCAACGGAAAAGACCATTAGTTGGCTAGGACCATATCGCGTTGTCTTGGAACACCTGCAAGATCGCCTAGGTGACGACCCTTATCTCAAAGGTGCCATCTCCTACCTTATCACAGACTGGGGATCACAGGTTAGCCTTGGTTATGACTCCGTTGCGAATGAGGAGCCAGAGGAACGGGATTCCGAGCTCGGGAGAATTGCATTTCGCCTTCGCAACATGATCGACGACCCGAAATGGCTCTCGCGCGAATACAGCTTCAAATCGGTGGTTCCTAGCCACGCAAAGCTTTCTCATTCAACGATCCTCCTCCGGTCAAACTTTTGCGCCTCATTCAAAAATATCCTAAACATACTGATGGGATCAATGACTACGGATCAGGCAACTGTGCGTAGTCGTAGTCTTAAGAGTATCAATCTCGTGCTCGACACAGATCCGACCATCCTGGACGGCGATAGTGTGTTCATCCAGCTCATCCTTCAGTGTTCTAATGACTCCTCGCCCCAAGTACGAGACTCGGCCCTGGGTCTCATCGGGAAGTGCATGGCCATGCGCCCTAGGCTAGAGGAGAAGATGACGCCAACAGTCATCCAAAGATTCATCGATTCCGGAATAGGTGTGCGAAAAAGAGCGATGAAGTTGGCCAAAGACATTTACCTCGGTAACGAGAGCAAAGTAGTTCGAAGCACCATTGCAAACGGACTGCTACATCGTACACAAGATCCGGATGAGGGCGTACGGGAGCTTGCAAGACAGATGATAGAAGAAGTTTGGATCTCCCCTTTTTACAAGGAGGACGACTCAGTTGCTTTCAAACAGGCTCTCACCGACCATGTTGCTCTAATGGTCCAGACCGTCAAGCAGGGAAATACCGCGCTCGTCCTAGACAAGGTCTTTCAGACAATCCTCTCGCCCGACTATAAGCTTGCAGAAGCTAACTCTCGAGTTTGCACAAGACTTGTGGCCGACTTGGTCGACCTTATCGGCAATCCCGAATCGGACGACCCATCAATTCCTTCCAGCAGAGATGCTTTCCAAGTCTTGATGATTTTCGCAAAAGCCGATCCCAAGCTGTTCACTTTTGAGCAGATCCGGCAACTACAGCCTCATATTGCTAGCGTCAGCACTAGCGAAGACTTGACGGTCTCGAGAGCTGTAGTCGTCATATATCGTCGTGTGCTGCCCCAGGTGTCAAGTGTGCATTCGAACTTCCTCGTCGAGGTTCAAAGATCCCTCATGCCCGCAACCTCCAAAGTCACGAGGGCACTACTGGACGATGTTGTGGCATGTGTCTGGATCATTAGCGAACTCCTCGAGACGTTCAAGCCACCTACTCACCTGGTGCTATCATGCCTTAAGAATATCCAGTTGATGAGTGGCAAGGGACCGCTTGACCGGACAAAGATCAGACAGTTTGACCGATATTCCCTCATCGTTGGAATGATTGGCAAACATTGCAGCCTAGACAGCCAAGAAGAGCACTTCAAGTCCAAGCCCAATCTGCCAAAGTGGAAGGGTTCCGTATCAAAACTCATGGTGGATGTTCTCGTCCCTTTTGCAAACCCTTCCCGGCCAGTTGATGTGAGGCGGCCAGCACTGGATGCCATTGGGCTCATCTGCCAATCCAACCCTAGGAATTACGTGTCTGCCAATGTCTATACCACCTTCCAACAAGCTTTCGATGAGCGCATGCCGGTTTTGGAGTCAATGATCCTTCGATCTTTCAAGGAATTCCTATTGATAGAAGAGCAGCGTTCCGAGCAAGCGGCCGCAGGCAAAGAATCCGTTAAGAGGGATCTCAAAGTTATGGGCGGCACCAGTTTCGATGACGTTGCCAGTGCGACCACGCAGCGGTTCCTAAAAGACATCACTCGTATTACGCTTGCGACTCATGATGACCACGCCTTTCTCGCCATGGAGGTATTAGCAAGCATCAATAGGCAAGGTCTCGTGCATCCGAAAGAGACCGGGGTCACACTTATTACTCTTGAGACCTGCCCAGTGCCCAAGATCTCGGAATTGGCATATCATGAGCATAGGGCACTTCACGAGAAATATGAGAGCGTGCTCGAGCGGGAGTATGCAAAAGCGATACAATCAGCTTTTCAGTACCAACGTGATATTATCAAAGACCCACGAGGCGCGACCGAGCACCCTTTTATGTCAAAACTTCATCTTCTCACTGAAGTGTTGAAAATCAGCAAATCGAAAAACCGCGTTCGATTTCTCGAGAAACTTGTTGGGCAAATCGACTTCGACCTTTCGAAGCTTCCCGCAGGTCAGGCATTATCTTCACACGTACAATTTTCTCGGTTTATAATCGAGAATATCGCATTCTTTGAGTTCGTCACGATCGGCGAGCTGCAGACTACAGTTATTACCATGGAGAAAATGGTGACTGGAACGGGATCTAGTATCGCTCAAGCAATCGAGTCCGAGATCTTTCATGTACGAATGGATCCGATCTCTATCTCCCAGCAAATCGTTAGTGGCGAAGAACAGCCTATTGCTCCGGCGCCGCCTACTGTCGATCCCCAACGGCTCCATCAACTAGCAGCTGGTTCAGTGATCCTTCTTGCCCTTTGGGAGGTCCGTACGTACCTACGCCGTTTGTATGGGCTTAGCTCCAGCCGGCGCGAGAGCAAGGGAAAGAGTGCCCCGAAGGATCTCGCCAAGTCCCCGGTCAAGGTTCAGGGTGTCACCGGAGACAAATTCTGGGATGACGTATCCAGAATTATGTCTGCATTCGACACACCGGAACACATGATCGAACAATGCCGGGCATTTGTGGAGCTCTTGAACGTCGACAACGAAGTCAAAGTTCCCGAGGAAGAGGACGAGTTTGATCTCGACGGGGAGGCAGCTTCTCCAGATGGAGACGACGATGAAGACGCGGCCGATCATGATCCCCGCGGTCGCAAGAGGAAGGCAGGCAATGCACCCGGCGGACGAAAGAAGCGGGCACGGTCTAACTCGAAGCCAAGACCCCGAGGCCGACCTAAAAAGCAGAGTACAGAGGCGATGGAAGCCGGCGCCGACGTCGATATGGAATGGATTTGATTAAGATCATTGTCAACGTCCGGGAAATTTCCATTAACACCTATGGATCTGGCTTCATTTCCACGTTTATGTTCCCATTACCACGCATAGACTAGGCAACCATCTCATCATACACGTGACGCAGGAAGGGGGTCTGCATTGAACTAAACGGCGCAACAGAGACACTGACGAACATGGAAACCGGCGTTTAGAAAAGGAAAAGGGAGAGAGGAGTTGGTCAATTACCTGGAATTCACATGAGATGTCCGAATGCATGCCATTGCTACTGCTGCTTGGCATTTTGAAGGGGGAATGATACTTTCTGTTTTGCTTTTTCTGCAATGATTCCTCAATGTATTATGCTTGCTTTGTACACTACTTAAGATCGGCGGAGGGTGGTAATTGGTCGCTAGCTACCTAGCTACATGTAGCTCTTGATACCTACGGGTACATGCGTGATCCGAGGTAAAATAAAGATTCCGGCCATCTCATATTCAGATGAACTCGTCTATGTACTTTCACACTGTGACCGTATTACAAACGATACCAATATACGTACCTAATATTTTAAAAAAAGCCACAAATGACGTCAGAGGCGATCTCTTTCAATTCGGCCTACCTGGGATCGCCGGTTTTCTGTTGAGTTGAGCCCGACCCACCAAGCATCTCGTTTACAATCACCTTAGGGCCATAACACCAGACAATTGAAACAGTACCTATTATTGCCCGCTCAGGTACCTGACTAGGTACACTAGGTAGGTAGGGAATAATACGTAACCAAGTCGCCTAGGTAAATATCGCTCAGGGCGAATATATCCTCTAACCATCTCACACCTACTCTAGAAGGCTATTACAAACACAACCGAAGGTGGTTACTAATTAAGGAGTCGTAAAATCCAATGGGATATATCCTCACCCCTTAATACCAAGAAAACTCGCTTGCTAGATCATCCCATCATGGCTCATATCTCCCACAACATAAAAGCGCCAAGAACGAAAAGAATTCATGAAGCCGCCATGCTACCTAATCAACAACATAAGTACCCCGGATTTGCCTTGGATGATTGAGCTTAAGGTTCTTCGACCTGAGACCAAGCCTCATCGCTGATTTCGTCGCTATCGTCGAATTCGAACGCATCGTCGGTATCATCGTCCAGCTCGTTTACGTCATCCACCATGACGATAGAGGATGTAGACATAGTGTTTGTTCCTCCCATAGATACGCCATCGTTTATAGTAGTAGGCACTGCGTTAGAAGGCACAGCGGCCAGCGACCGTCCGGCTGTTAGGGTAACGGTGCTAGCTTGACTGGGCGTCTTGTCCGATTGGCAGATACTCGAGACATCCGTCGTCACCGTCTCACCGGTGCGATATGCTGGGCCGGGTCCGATGGGGCCAAGGTCGGCGTCCGGTACAGTAGGTTCGAAAACACCACCCGTGCCATCATCAAATCCACCAGCCCAAAGTGGGAGGTACTGGAACTCCTCGTCCGATAA
Source organism: Annulohypoxylon maeteangense (assembly GCF_022496945.1). NCBI lineage: Eukaryota > Fungi > Ascomycota > Sordariomycetes > Xylariales > Hypoxylaceae > Annulohypoxylon > Annulohypoxylon maeteangense. Next base: position 2,940,560 of record NW_025953248.1, on the reverse strand, counting down.
TGCTAGAAGCAAATGCCTCGATCGGGTCAGAGGGGCTTCCGAGTCCGGTTTCGTCCAGATGAACATTAAACGCTCTATAGCAGTATGAAGTTGGTCGCGGAACTTAGGTAGATCAAAATAGAAGTTGTCATACACCCTAATTCCAAACAAATCTCCGCTGGTAGGAGCAAGATAGCGAATATTATTGTTCAGCTTGGCGTTGAACGCATCTATGGTATCGCCTAAAAAGTGGTCCGGATAGGTTTCTCTGGTATACGCGTAGGGTATTGATGTCAGCTCCTCCCAGAAGGTTGGAGTTAGCAGATGCTGAGCATCAGTGAAGTTTTTGTAGATGAGGGCAGTGGGGTTCCATCTCGTAGCTGGGACATAGCATCGACGGTCGCGATCGTAGTCTCTTTGCAGGTCATTACCAGGCGAGGAATCCATTGCCTCGCACACGATCCGACCATTATATTCTAGTAATCTATTAAGAAGGGCCGTGTACCGTGTGGATAATTCGCATAGTTCTTCTGGCGGTGATTGTTCGGTATCGTGGCTCGTATTGGCAGAAAGAGCGCTGCGAATGAGATTGCCCGTCTGCACGAACTTCTGATATTCCGATATTCCGAGCAGATCGTAAAACTGATCAGATTTCAACTTTGCGAGGATCTGCTGGACACGGTCGACAAGCTTAAGTGTTGCATATTGAACGACCGTTTGCAAATCGTCGGAAAGGTCTACACGAGGACGACCGAATATTGTATACCGAGCTGCGTCCACACGAGGCTCAGCAGCTAGAGTATCAAGGGCCCTCTCAACTACGAGAACACGAAAGGCGGCTCGGGTGACGTTGGATAGTTCCAGTTTCCATGCCATCGTGAAGGCAGCCTCGGTGTTGATATCAACAAAGTCGGTGTTAGGCTCTACCATCAACCATGTGCACACCGAGTCCCGCTAAAACATCAAGTTAGTACCCTTCTTGTGATAGGCAATTAGTTCGGGGATCCGCTTACAATGGCATTGGTACAATCCAGTATTCTCGCAATGCCGGTGAGAGTATATGCCCGCGGTGCAGAGTTCAAGACTAAGTCGTGGCCCTGGATGGCTAAGACGAGGCGAATGATGTTAGCGCGATGCCGGATTGGACAATAATCAAGGATGGCCCTAGATTCCGACAATATGATATGGTCCAGATCAATTTTTGGGAGTACCTCTCTTCCCATGTCATGATCAATATACTCATCAGTCTTCTTGCAGTCGATAGGGACTTCATTATGAGCAGGGCAGTGGTCGTCGTGTCCCGAAACAAAATATTTCGATATTCCAAGCCTCTCTTTGGACATCCACCAGTCTCTCACGCCGAGAGGGAGAGATAGTTCCATAAGCTGAGCTGCCAACTCATCTCCTTCGACCGAAGGTGTAAGATCAAGAACATATTTCTGTGGGAGAGGTTCACCGATCCTCTTCCGGATACGGGCCTGTCCCTCGGGGGACAATAGCTGTGCGAACACTTTCGAACCAGTAGCAAGAAGATTTTCCGAATTGGCGTGGAATCGTTTCGAGGTCCACTACGACGCACCCTGAATCAGCTCTATATCGAGATGCCCATTTGATCATAGGGTATTCCCTATCTGTTGTGTAGATGGATGGGCTTTATGAAGACATAAGAAAATATATATATATATATTTATATAGGTATATGATATTTGAATGTCTGGAAATGCGCCTACCGTTTCCCGTTTACAATTCTTATAGCCTTGAGGGAAGTTAACTATGATTAATGTATCACCGGATTGACATTCAATTGAAACTTGATGGATCAAATTGATATCTCGATGTTCTCGATGATCGGAATCGTAGGTTCTGCTCCCTTGACTTGGGTGCTCTTTGAGCAATTGGCTGATAGCCGCATCAAGTAGGGAACCTTGGGGAGGGGGTTGGGTTGACGGAATAGGCGAAGTAGATGGTATAGGAGAATCCGATCTTTCTTGCATGTTCTGCTCCTGGCCCTGTCCCTCTGTATCTTGTGTGGACATGGTGAGTATAAGGATCGTCTAAAGCGACCAAAGTAAGACGACGACCTGGGTTTGCCAGAGTAATTGGTGATAAGTTGCGCGTATGGATATTACGGAGGGGTATCCAAGACTAAGGCTGGGCAAAATGGAAAAGTATACAGGAAATTAAAGAGATGGAAGAAGTATATTGTGAGGGAAGAGATGAGATTTAAAAAGGAATGAGAAATCAAATAGATGGCAAGGCTGTAGTAGTAGCTGCCTTTTGGCTGATGCCTCACGACTGCCTTACCTGTAAGCTTCCAGAGCTCTTGTCTCGATGTGTAGATACCCCTGTACCCTGCACGAAGTGGCAAACTTTACCCATGTTCATGTATAACGTAGGTACCTACCACATGCCGTTACTGCAGAAAAGTCCGCGCCGCTTCAGCCACTATAACGCACCTCTCTCGTACCATGATTGGTCAACATTGTCTCGAAATATGACTGCATTTTAACTGTGTATTTAACACGGTCACTCTTTCTAGCCCTATGGCACCGTGCTGGTGCACTTCAGACGGACTGTGCCTAGGTACTAGGAAGTATAGGTTTTTCAGAAGTGGCTTAGATATATCTAATGAAGTAGGTACCTGTGCCGCGTCAATCAGAGGCTGTGTTTGGTATATAGTATCATGGTTTGGTATAGAAACAGGTATACATGTAAGTCATGGACACTTACCTTTCTTGAATACATCCATGGATACCTACTAGGTAAGTATCTACTATGTAGGTAGTATGCTAAGGTGAGAATCATATTTGACTGCTTTTAAAGCTGCCTACTACAAATGCATTGAGGTGGCGATTGGCTGGAGGTAGACGTATCAGTAGACATATTGCGAACAGACTGACAGGGTAGATTTAAGAATTGATATGTCATTTTAAGAGATGATTAATTGTAGGCACCTACCTATATACTAGGTACCTAAGCTGTTAGGCAGCTAAGTCAACTGGTTTTATAAATGAATAGTAGAACTGGTTTCTAAAGTTTTTGCTTCAGCCTACCCCGCATCTCCAATGGTTTCCAAGCTTTAAACGTCGCAACCCGTCCTTACCCGATAATCCAATACCGAATCCAACTCTAAATTCCCCCGCTAATGCAAACTCATGAGGTTTAGTAAGTTTCCAGGATTTCTTCTCAGTGCACCCCATTCGCTCGCGTGCTCCTTGTCCCTTTTCGGTCAAAGTTTAGGGCACCCACAACCAGGTTCCCTTAACTTCCCTTATTTTTTTCGTTCCGCATCCGATCGCACCATTAGGACCTCACCAGTATCTGCCCACTCAACCGAGAATCTGGGGAATCTAGACCGACTACCCCTTGTATGACATAAATATGGAGAATATCTTATCGGTTTTTGATGGCAGGCAGCTAGGGTGGCCATCGTGGTACACGCACATAGCGGTCAACACCCTGGGATCTGAATACATAAACCTCTGTCACCTTGTCTGGGCAAGCTTCAAAGTTTCTCAAGCTTCTCTTTGTCTAGATAAAAGGGTACATTACATAATACAACCATTTATATTCCTTGCTTAACACACAAGGTAACTATTACATGGATCCCTGAGTCGTATTTATTGTATACCATATACAAAGAATCATAATTCAAGCTATCATAGCCATAACAACCAATCCTCTGAGAGTACCAGGTTCCTAGGGCAGCGTATCCTTAGGCTGAACTCAAACAAGCATAATAATTGCTATTTCTATCCAAACAGCCTTCACAGCCGATACAATCATGGATCGAACCGGAGCATCACGAATTGTCAGCGGAGGACGTCTCAACATGTAAGTCTAGGAGTTTCGTTCTCACCCCCGGTTTCGGATCCCCTCTTCCAACAATCAGCGTGCAGACAATGGGTCTTGTTTCTTATACTACCTATACACATCCACGTAGACATGCAAGAACTTGCCAAACTAACCTTTGGCTCTGTAGCGCTCGCCACCCTGGTCTCGCTCTCGCTGCCGTCGCTGCAACGGGTATCGTAGCTGCCGTGAGATACCAACAATCCGCCATGAACCGCAACGAGAAAGCCCAGAAGAGCTCTGCCGAGCACCCGAACTTCTACGTTAGCGTCGATAGGAGTGGTGGCGGGATCTAGATCAGGGGAATCCGAGAGTAAAATCCAGAATGAGATGGGATCTACGACATATTGAAATATATACATATGAAGGGCAACCATGAGAACCTTAAGGGTGGATATGTTCAGATTCAATCAAATATTTGATGAATTGAACCTGATGTCTTACCATAAATTGGTAGGTTCGGTTGGCTTCAAATTAGACGAATACGTGTACCCAGAGACGTACGGACTAAGAATGGTTGATGTTTTTCAATATCACGTTAGAGACCGAATAGATGAAAATAGTATAACACCAAAGACACCAATAAAGTAAAATAATTTTAAAGGCCTGTTGATCGTGTTCATTGTTGCGAATAACCATCAGCCTTAGCAAGCTGTTTTATACAACCCAGTTCCGGCTAATAGTACAACCTACCACACGGCATATCATGACCATATCAGATGCACAGATGGCGGGTATGCCCTCAAACTCCTTCATGACGGCACCGAACCGGAGCTTAAGCTCGTTCACACCTGCCACCTGAACCTCGAAGCAAGCAAACCAAAAACGCCAGAATGCATGACTTTTATAGAGTCAGCAACCCTCAACACACCCCATATACATGTACCCGGATCAATTAAAACGAACTTCCTCTTCTTCTTAAGACACTTTTGGCCGGCTCAGTCTCAGATCTCGCAACCTCCTTGCCCTTATCCTTTGAATCTCCACTCTTTAGAACAGTCATAGTTGGCGGAAAGTTTTGTTCCTTGGAACTTCCGGGCCGGCTCTTTCTACCCTTAACCGCTTTCTCGGATTTATTTTTATTACTGGATAGCATCTCGCTACTTGTACTTGTCTTCCAGCTATTGTCGTCGCCTGAGTTCTGTGCTGTTGGTACTGTACTTCTCAAGACTCTCATCTCTTTGGCGACGTCCGCGAGGCCCTCCTCAAGAGTCTTCATTCGAGCTAAAACTAGCCGACTCATTCTATCAGCGTCCTCGCGATCTTGATTGCCTCGATGCAGAGCTTTCAATTGGCCAGTAGCCATAGCCATTTGCGTAGCAAAGGATGATGCAACCGCCCCAAATTCATGATGTCCATCAAGCCCCATGTCAGAATTGATATCCACATCGATAGAAGAGAGTTGCCGATGTCTCGGGTCGAGGTTAAGGAGGGTGGAGCGGTTAGGCGCCGATTTTATTGGTATCGACCTTGGCCGGATCGTGGATCTGGGCTCATTTGGTATCTTTCGTGGTGAGCGTGTCCCACTTGGGTCGGCCGATTCTGCGGTCTTAGTTAATCGGCTCGTTCGCGGCCGAGAACGTGTCCCGGATGGTTCTTCAGATATCGAAGATGGGCTAAGTCCGTGGCGACTAGGCCCTTGTGGAGCATAGAGAATGGTATTGGTAGAGAGTGTGCGGCTATGTAGACCTTGGCGGTTAGGTTGGTTGCCAGCCCTCGGTGACACGAAGGACGGGCTCTGGAGGTGCGAGGAAGAGCTTCGAGAGGACGGTACAGTCGATCTACGTCGTACCGCTGGAGGGGTTGTAAAGTAATCATCCTGTTCGTCTTCGTCAGTTTTGCCATCACGGCGATTTGCAGCGACTGCTGCTTCATCCTCTTCATCCTCGTCGTTTGTTACGAATTCGTCATCGCCGTCAGCTTCTGTTTGATCCCTATACCGTTCCTGTTGTTCCACAATTTGGCCATTTAATTCTCTAATGTTGGAGACGGGAAAGGCGTTATTCGATATAAGGTCCGCCGGGTCACTTGCAGCCGATCGAATATCAGAGACGTGCCTAAACCTCTTAGGAAAATCACGACTCATGCTCATTCTTCGCTGCGATAAACTCGGGCGACTATCGATTGTAGGCCAATGTGATAAGCGTTCCCCAATCTCATCATTGTTATCCATCCAATTTCGGATAGCTGTCTGCGTTTTCCTCCTTTCCTGTCTCCTCTGACTTCGTAGTGTGCCAGCATCTGGGGGGCGACGGAAAACCTCCTCAAGAGCACGATCTTTTTGGAAACCAGCAATCGATTCTTCGCGAGTTCGCAAAGTTGGGCTAAACAGGGCTGGGCCCCTGATACTGGGATCGGCGAAAGATATTCCTCTGGTTGTATGACGCCCTGGATTCTCAACTAGATCTGTAGGTTCATATATGGAGGAGGCGAGAAAGTATTTCTCGTAAAGAAATATACAGAACAACAGAGGAAAATGAGTGAGTTTGATGATGGTACGATTCAGAATGACAAATTGTCTTATAGGCATAACGTATCGTAATGGCATCAAGATCCAAGCGAAGATATTCCCAGGAGCAACGTAGGAAAAGAGTGCATCATTCTTAACCATGGATATGGTATTGATCGCGAATAAGAACCTAGGCTGGTGTTAATATATAAATTTAGTGATGCAGTAATGAAAATACTTACTGATGCTCTTCATTGGCGTTCGACGCAATGCGCATAAATGAATTTGTCAGAACAGTAATCAGGATTGTCCTATTTCTTGTTAGGACAGTAAATTAATTGTTAGAGGTGAACTTACACGACGACGTAATGAGTAAGGAAAAGGAAGAACGCCAGTACTGCCCTGCCTAGATAAGAATATCCGGGCCACCTAAGAATCATAGTAATTAGCTAATATTCGGGAACCAATGGTACGTTAAACATACGCGTCCCACGCAGCTGGCGTGAATCCCATCAATATCTGAAAGATCTTAAAAGCCACATCGGAAGCGTCGTTGTGGACGCCGGAGAGCGTGAAGAACACGAAGAATCCGGAGCAACAAATTAGGATAAGAAAAAAGCAAGAGGCCATTTCAGATGACATATATCGGAAGCCAATCAGGAGCTGGGAAAAGTATTCATAGTGGTCTAAGACGCTGAAGATGCGTGGCAACAAGAGAATTGCGTTTGCTGCCAGGACATCGTATGCCATCTCATTCCAATGAAAGGGGTTGACGAGGAAGACACCATAAACCCTCATGCAGTAATAAATGATGAGAAGTAACAGAATACCAAGGTCGAATATGTTCCAGAAGCTCATGATATACAGAGAAAATCCCTGCTCGTTGAAGCCGACGACCTCATCAAGCATGAAACCCGCGCTCCAAAACCAGAAAATTAATTCTAGCTCAGTAATGCGATTAGACCTCCGTATCAAGACAGCAAGGAAGAGGCATATCAATATAAATAAAGAGCATGTTGATAGAAATTGTCTATATCGCGGGACACGAAGACGAGATAGCTTCAGGGGAGAGGCTTGGCGCGGGTCATATAAAGTGACAGCCCGTCGAAGAGGTGCCGCATGTAATGGAAGTTGGGACTGTTCTTTAGCAGGTTGATGGCTGAGAAGAGGTGTTCTAGCATTAATTTGGCCGTTGCGAGTATTTCCACCCGAACCTGCAGGCGTAGAAGGCATCCTATGGATATTATCCTGGGTTGAATAAAAACTGATTGCGCCGTTCCATATAGCCTCAAGTTGCTGAACCACTAGCGGGTGCGCTAGAAAGTGTTTGGCATTGCTTCGGATAGCTACCTCGAGCGTCGAAGATCGAGCTGCAGCCGGGCGAGCTTTGCTGTCGGATGCCTTCGCATTGGGGATATTCGGCGTGTCGGGAGCTCCTTGGAGTGGGTAAAAGTCATAGGACAAAGCGTCGATAAGCTCCCTCGTGGTGTACTCTTTCAACAGTTTCAAGGCCAGGAGCTCACAAACTCTCGCTCGCGTGATACTGGTACCTGCGTTACCCGGATACAGTTGCCCCTCCTTCGCAAATTGTAGACAGTTTGCCATGAGGGCGTACAACGTCACGCGGCTGAAATGCAGAGTCCGAATTTGTTGTTGCATAGGCTTGACAAGGAATTGGGAAACCTGCGGCGACCGAATTTGGTCCCATGTTAAAGTAGTCTCGGTTTTTGTTTGGACGATTATTCTGATGGCATGGACGACATTGTAGACTGGTATTGAATCTAATCCAATTATAAGCGCATGTTCTTAATAATATAGGCTCATCGCGAAGCAATTGTAAACTTACCGAGGTGGCTGGCGGAAAATAGAGGTATAAGGGAAGCCGAATTCCTGCGCGCATTGGTTTCTTGATATGGCCAAGTCACGCGGGGACCAGACGGCCTATCGTCAAGATCAAAGTCGTCTTCATCATCCTCGTCGTCATCGTCGCCCTCAGTAAAATCGGCAGTGGCATGTCGTTGTCGTCGTTCGCCATAATCGCGGCTCGCCTGACCAGGAGAAGGTGTGTTCGGATTTGATTCGAAAAGATGCGCCGAGTCGACGCGCCGAACGGGCTGTCTTGGTCGCAACAGCGAGGAAAGCATTTCCTTCGCAGGAGGAACCATCTTCAACTCCTGTTCCCCCTACCTCCGCGGCAGTGGCTAGGGGAGATATAGAAGCATTGGAGGGACCGAAAAAGGTCAAGTGCAGTAGATTCGCCGACGGCTCTAGCTCGTTCGCTCGTGTGCGCGTGACGCTACACAGGATGAGTTGACCGCGAAGCGCGGAAAGACAGAATATGGGATACAGAAAGAAGTAGACAGGTAGAGTGAAAAAGACGACGATAAGGACGTTGTGAAGATCTTGACTAGTAGCATTGACCTTTGACAAGGAAAGCAGCTACGAGCTCCCAAGCTATCCCACCGAAGTAAAGAGCCAACAATTACTACCTGGTAGACAGGGATACAAGGGCTTACCTAGAACTGCTGGAAGTAGTAGCTCAGGTGGAACAATCCACTATTTGCGCCTCCTGCGCTCGCTGATAGCTAGTCTGCTAGTGCACACCATCACCTATCACGATCACAAAATGACACACCCACCTCCAACCTCTACCGCGTACTGAGTCAAGTGTGACTAGTACTTGGTTAGATATATATCGGAGCGGGTTCTCTATCTGCATAGTATAGCGGCAGGGACTCCATGACGAAGTTAGTCCGCAGATCTGCGAGGAGACTTTCGGGGCTTTGAAAGGGAGAAGGAATTTTTTAGCATTGACAGGAACGGAAGAGATGAGAGACGAGCTGGACGAGTTAAATTGTTAATGCAAGTAGTAATTATCCTCGGGAGCCACAAAATAGGAACTAGCTACACCACATGCCCCGGACGCTAGCTAAAAATCTTCATGCACGTTCTTACCTTCCTTCCCTCCTCTGCTTTTTACTTGCAGGAAGCTGCAGCATGCATTGCAGATTGCAGCGCGCAGCAGGCTCGACGTTACATCATTGATAGGATGATGTTATGATGTACGTAGTAGTACGGTAGCACAACATACTGCTCACCCTTGAACTCGCCTAGGAAATTTCCGCATCAAGCATCCTACACCACCATATTCGTCCACAATTGGTCACTAGATGCAGTCATCGCAGAGGGTTGCCTCCTACAGCTCCCATAAACTTGTGCGTATTTGCTCACACCGCTCACCTCCAGCTCTAATAATCCTTCAATCATATGCCACACAACAACATTAATATAAGCTCATCTTCATCTAGTTCCACTCAGTATTTACACACTACTAAATACTAAAAGTTGATATAAGAGAATTAGACCAAGGACTTCGGAATATACCTTAGGTGTTTCTTACATCTACAAAACCTACCGGACTACACACGGAAAAGTCCGCTCATCGACCTACATAACGGTAATTACCCCCCAAATAATACAAGATTTCGTGCAGGTAGGTGAGGAACTAGGTACACCACGTTGATCGACAGAAATACATACTCATTGCCTACCAACTCGGCGCTACAGTAGCCTGCATCTCTCGGTCTAGAGATTACGCCACTCGTTTGTATCCAGTCACTCGTCACTTACACGAGAACGCCTCCTTCGCCCTCCCCGAATAAGCTGTGCTACTGTCGAGGCCTATTTGAGAACTATCAATTTCTACCTCAACCAACCATTCTAATTGGCTAGGAGAATACTCTCCAAAGAGTGCCACATGCTACATATGTCTAACATTTCCAAGCGATAGCGAAACACCCAAGTCCCGGAGATGATAGTTCTCTTTTCTTTTCTTTCCTATCGTTCTTTAAGTTGAGGTTAATTCACCGCTCCTTCAACCACCTTCGAGTCCAAGTTTCCTGATTAGTACGATTTTAAGGTTACATCCATCTAGTCTGAGGATAGCCGACGATGGCACATGATGAGCATGCTCCCTTGCATCTAGACCCTTAGGACATACCACACACAAAATAACTTTTTAACTCTAATCTTCTACCCCACGTTTCTTAAGCATTGGTGCCGGAGATATATGAATAGTAATGCATTCATACATGTGGATATAGCCATACGATATCATACTATTTAAAACGAGAGCATCATAAGTTGAGATCAATTCTATTCGTGATAATAGTTCAATTAAGTGACACTCATAAAACTTCATGTTCTGAAAAAAGCATTACCCTTAATACTGTAACTAGTAGTCTTCATTGGAGAGATAAGCTTAGTCATCTTATATGCCAACCTTTAAATCCTCTCGTCTCGTCTTAGCAACCTTGAAGTCAAAAGGGGGAGGGGAGGGGTAAAAAGATTATCGACTGTTAGCAATGAAATAATGCCAGGATCGAGCTTTACGACTACGGCCTAGCGGACTCTAATGGTGACCTTCACAAAGAACGGGGGCGTACGCTGTAGTGGGTGGCTTGCGCCTCGAATGTTGCGTGTATGTTTAAAACCTGAAATCAACAGCAGGGCTAGAAATCACCTTAGACGCAGCTTAAATATCTAAATGTCGGCATCCGCGGATGCCTATGTTCACATTTACGTACGTAGTACTCGTTTAAACAAAATCGTGCCATATCATGGAGTTTTAGTTTCCTTGGCCGACCTCAACTCTTGTTTCCTCACAACATATGTTATCATTTCCTAGCAATAGAAAGATGAATTTGCTGGTTATCAGGTCAGGAGGCCTTAGAAAGCCGCTTGTGGTTATAAGGGATATTACGCGCTTTCTTATGCGGAACCGGTAAAGTACTATACTTAGGTGGGTAGGTACTTGGGCGTGCGTTATATTGAATACCATGAGTTCTATCTCAGAGTATAGATTCTTAAGAAGCTTAAATCATATTAGGTAAATGGGAAACGTGAAGTGGTAATAACCTTATCTACTAGGTATATAACTTACGTTTCTATTGATCTTCACACGAACGTGTAGTTACCTTCCATATAGATAATTTCGATAGGCAACAAGTTTATAGGTAGGTACAAGCAAGCAACTAAGTATCAGGCCTATGATGAACAATGCTATTCCAATACGCGCAAAAGTCGTCAAGTAACTGGCAAATGTATGGCAAGTTATCAATCAGATGTAGGTAAGTACCTAGTTATTCTTGAGATGTAGGCGTATTGGGGATGAAATGGAAAACGAACTTCGAACGCAAAGTGTTGTTTTTGGCCTCACTATCATGGACACTAAATCCTGGAACTTTATAGAGGGTAGGTTGCTTTCACCACTTTTAACCCAGCCGCCCAGTCGACTCCTTTAGCGGCTTCCACCTAAGAATTCGAGAAGTACCTACGTCACAAAGAAGAGGCTCATCTACGCCATAATGCAAGGATCACTAATACCTACCATACTTCATCAATCTTCCAAACCACGTCCGTGACAAGATCATTAGAGTCCTACAGATATATTGTATCGCGAGAGCTAGTAGTGTCAGGGGTTGAGAGGAGGAATCGAGGTAGCGGCGTACTAGCTGTAAATTGTGTAACGTGTGTGGTGGAATATAAAAGGGACCGAAGGCTCTCTAGAAAGATTAGCGAGATCTATAGCGAGCTTATAGCGAGCTAACTGCTACCATAGCTCCCTCTTTCCAACTTCCCTGACAAGTAGTAACAGCGTTGAGCCAACGAATAGGTCAATGGTAACTACCTAGTTCCGTCTTTTGGTACTTATATAGCCATGGGCACCGTTGATAGCTTAATATCGTCAATATAAGCCAATGACTTGCTTAGTATAAAATATAGCGACTTTCATTGTCGCCCTGGTTTGCCGGGGAAGGGTGTTAAAGTGAAGAATGTGACGAGCCCAATTTCTATGCTATGACGTAAGCATGTACCTACTAGGTAGGTAGCCATATGCACTTCTAAATGTTTTTAAAAAGTATTTTGAATAATCAAATCCATAGCTAGATTTAAGAATTGAGATCTCTCACTTTTGATAACAGGTAATGAGCTTTCATATAATGCTTATTGGTCCGGTAATTGAGGCTCCTTCGACAATTCTGGCAATTGATCACATACCTCCTATTTTTTAAGTTCCCTCCAAAACAAAACTTCCAGTCCCACCTTAATAAGTTTGAATAAATGTTTGACATATAAATATGTAATACAAAGCCTCTAGGAGATGAAGATATATTGATTTTATATTTCGACTATTGATTTCTTTCTTCGAAAATGGATTAATTTGTGTGTTTTCTAAGGTTATAACCTAGGTCTTTTAAAAGAGAGGGGCTTTTGGAGCTTGGTGGGATGCTAACCTGGAGCCATGCGGGAGAGTTTATATTGTACCCCGCTAAGCCATCGGCGCTTCTACGTAGATCTAGATGTCAGTACTTTAGAAGTCTCATTGAAGTTTACGAACCTTCTATTATTGAAATATCTATATGGATATAATATTAGAAAGAATACAGCACCTCCATAGGTAGGTACCCAGGTACCCAATAGGTAGTGGACTCGAGAAATCTTTTATGGTATGACATAATTTATCGGATGACAAGAAAAAGGTAGGTCAAAGATCGAGTTTGGGTTATACGCGCGACCGTAAAAGGAAAGGCCCTGGTGAACTAATGCTTAATTCGAGATTCTCACTGCTGATTGGCCTTTGCAGGGGACCTCTTACGTCGTATTGCATTACAATTGGTAGCCCCGCAAGCCATTCAAAGCGGGAGCTTGTATGTAGCACGAAAATAGAAGGGACGAACTGAAAAAAAAAATGATGAAAATTTCTTGGTCAGAGCTAAAACTTTTTTCTCTTCAGTTTCGGAGTCGAATCTTGTAGGAAACATTCTCTTGCAATCGTCAATTGAGTTTTGCGACGACATGATATTCTGAACTGACTACTTCTTTGCGGCCTTAGAAAGCTCTACTTATGAGCTTCCTAGTTGCTGCTTCCAATTAACCCCTCTCATCGCACTGTTCTAAACATTCCCAGTCGACTTTAACACCAACGTCCCCCACCGGCTAATAGCCATTACGAGTCGAAATGGTTGATTCCGTACACTATGAGCCCGCCTCTGCGCGGATTGTGGGCTCCGAGGATGAAGGTCTTATGTGCCTTGATCTCGAGGATCACTCTTCCTACCAGGGGTACAGTTTTGGTGCCAAGAAGAGCATCGCTGGAGAGTTGGTTTTCCAGACAGGTATGGTAGGATACCCAGAGTCGGTAACAGACCCTTCGTATCGTGGACAGATTCTTGTAATCACATTCCCTCTCGTGGGGAACTACGGTGTCCCTTCTAGGGAGACGATGGACGAATTACTTCGTGACCGTCCCGCACATTTCGAGTCTTCTCAAATCCATATCGCCGGTCTCGTCGTGTCTTCCTACGCTGGCGAAGATTTCTCACACTTCCTCGCGACCTCCTCCCTGGGAACATGGTTAAAAGAGCAGGGTGTCCCTGCTATGTATGGCGTCGATACTAGGGCTCTGACAGAACGTATTCGACAAGAAGGTAGTATGCTAGGCAGAATGTTGTTGCAAAAGCAAGGCTTGACAAATGGAACAACCAACGGTGTCAATGGCACTGTGAATCATCAAATTAAGCAAGACTGGAAATCGCACTTCGATTCGATCGACTGGGTCAATCCTAACACGAAGAACCTTGTGGCTGAGGGTGAGTGCCCCCATAGACAAAGTATCCGTCTTCGTATACTCATAGATTTCCAGTCTCTATCAAACAGCCCCAGCTCTATAAGCCGGTTCCATCTTCCGCGCTCAAACATCCTTCAGGACGTCCTCTTCGCGTACTCTGCCTAGATGTTGGCATGAAAAATAACCAACTCAGGTGTTTCTTAAACAGAGGAATCGAAGTTCTCGTGTGTCCATGGAATCATGACTTTGCAAATGGCGCCGGAGAGGAGTATGACGGTCTTTTCATCTCGAACGGCCCAGGTGATCCGGCCGTCATGCACGAACCCGTAGAGCAGATTGCCAAGGCGATGAAGGCTAACCGTACGCCGGTATTTGGTATTTGTCTTGGACACCAACTACTTGCCCAAGCTGCCGGTGCGAAGACTGCCAAGATGAAGTTTGGCAACCGAGGACACAATATCCCCTGCACAAGCATGGTAACCGGAAAATGTCACATTACTTCTCAGAATCACGGTTTCGCGGTTGATGCCGGATCCCTCCCAGAAGAATGGAAGGAACTGTTTGTGAATGCCAACGATGGCAGCAATGAAGGTATCATGCATGTCAGCAAGCCGTACTTCAGTGTACAGTTTCACCCGGAAAGTACACCGGGTCCTCGCGATACAGAATTTCTATTCGACGTTTTTATCAATACTATCGTCAGTTGTGCCAAGAACCCAGAACTTCTTGAATCTCCGGTTAAGTTTCCTGGAGGCACTACTGAAGAAAATGAGAGGTTGCATCCTCGTGTCAGCGTCAAGAAGATTCTAGTCCTTGGAAGCGGTGGCCTGAGTATTGGACAGGCAGGCGAATTCGACTACTCAGGAAGCCAAGCCATCAAGGCTTTGAAGGAAGAAGGTATCTACACCGTCCTAATCAATCCTAACATTGCGACGATCCAAACCTCGAAGGGTCTCGCCGATAAAGTCTACTTCCTCCCCGTTACAGCCGAGTTTGTCCGCAAAGTCATCGTTCATGAGCGGCCGGACGCAATATATGTTACATTTGGCGGCCAAACTGCTCTGCAAGTTGGCATTCAACTTAAGGATGAGTTTGAAGACCTCGGCGTCAAGGTGCTAGGCACTCCTATTGACACGATTATTACAACGGAAGACCGAGAATTATTTGCCCGCAGCATGGACTCAATTGGCGAGAAGTGTGCCAAATCTGCCTCTGCTAGCAGCGTAGATGAAGCAATGCGAGTTGTGAAGGACATTGGCTTTCCTGTTATCGTCAGGGCTGCTTATGCTCTGGGTGGGCTGGGCAGCGGCTTTGCCAACAACGAAGCTGAACTCCTGGATCTCTGCAATAAGGCTCTAGCGGCAAGCCCGCAGGTTCTAATCGAACGAAGTATGAAAGGCTGGAAGGAAATCGAATATGAGGTTGTGCGGGATGCCCAAGATAATTGCATCACCGTCTGCAACATGGAGAACTTTGACCCTCTTGGTATTCACACAGGCGACTCGATCGTTGTCGCGCCATCGCAGACATTGTCTGATGAAGACTATAACATGCTACGGACGACAGCAGTCAATGTTATCCGTCATCTAGGTGTAGTTGGAGAGTGTAACATTCAGTATGCCCTAAACCCATTTTCAAAGGAGTATTGCATCATCGAAGTCAACGCAAGACTTTCAAGATCATCCGCTCTCGCATCTAAAGCAACCGGATACCCACTCGCCTTCACCGCTGCCAAGTTAGGACTAGGGATCCCGTTGAAGGAAATTAAGAACTCGGTCACGAAAGTAACATGTGCCTGCTTCGAGCCGTCATTGGATTACGTCGTCGTCAAGATGCCCCGATGGGATTTGAAGAAGTTCACAAGAGTATCTACACAACTTGGATCATCAATGAAAAGCGTTGGTGAGGTTATGAGCATTGGAAGGACATTCGAAGAAGCTATCCAAAAGGCAATCCGAGCCATCGATTTCCACAACCTTGGCTTTGGCGAAACGAAAGCTCTCATGTCAATCGACGACGAGCTGCAAACTCCATCTGACCAACGTCTCTTCGCTATTGCAAATGCTATGCACGCTGGATATTCAGTAGATAGGATCTGGGAACTCACTAAGATTGATAAATGGTTCCTGCACAAACTCATGGGTCTAAGCCAATTCAGCAAAGAAATGGCCAAGTACAATACAAGCCAAATCTCGCAGCATATCGATCTGCTTCTTCAAGCAAAACGCCTCGGATTCAGCGATCGTCAACTAGCAAAGTTCTGGGATTCCAACGAACTAGCAGTAAGACGTATGAGACTCGAAGCCGGAATCACGCCATACGTGAAACAAATCGATACAGTCGCCGCTGAATTCCCCGCCTATACCAACTACCTTTACCTCACATACAACTCCTCCACACACGATCTCGACTTCAACGACCACGGCGTAATGGTTCTCGGATCAGGAGTCTACCGCATTGGGTCGTCGGTGGAGTTCGATTGGTGCTCTGTCAGAGCCATCCGCACGCTTAGAGAGTCCGGATTCAAGACAATCATGGTTAACTTTAACCCCGAGACTGTCTCGACTGATTATGACGAAGCGGATAGATTGTATTTCGAGAACATAAATCTAGAGACGGTTCTTGATATTTATCAAATGGAATCGGCTAGTGGGGTTTTGGGTGCTATGGGTGGTCAAACACCTAATAACATTGCTTTACCACTACTTCGTTCGGGTGTGAAGGTTTTAGGAACCTCTCCGGAAATGATCGACAGGGCTGAGAATCGTTATAAGTTCTCTCGTATGCTTGATGAGATTGCTGTCGATCAGCCAACGTGGAAAGAACTTACTAGCTTTGAAGATGCTAAAAGTTTTTGTAGGAAGGTCTCGTACCCAGTCTTGGTTCGACCTTCGTACGTCCTGTCCGGTGCTGCTATGAATACGGTGTATTCAGAAGCGGATCTCGAGTTATATCTTGAGCAAGCTGTTGAGGTGTCACGTGAACACCCTGTGGTTATCACGAAGTATATCGAGAATGCTAAGGAGATTGAAATGGACGCCATCGCTAAGAACGGAACTGTGGTTGGACATGTCATTTCCGAACATGTCGAGAATGCTGGTGTTCATTCCGGGGATGCGACTCTTATACTACCGCCTCAAGATCTTGAACCGACCACGATCCAACGTATCGAAGAGGCTACGCGAAAGATTGGTGCTAAACTTAATGTCACGGGTCCGTTCAACATTCAATTCATTGCAAAGGACAACGACATCAAAGTCATCGAATGTAATGTTCGTGCTTCACGTTCATTCCCTTTCGTATCAAAGGTCATGGGGGTTGACCTAATTGAGATGGCAACCAAGGCCATCATGGGGATTCCCTTCACGGAATACCCACCAACCACTTTGCAGCCGGATTGTATCGGAGTGAAGGTTCCACAATTCAGTTTCTCGAGACTTTCCGGGGCCGACCCAGTGTTGGGCGTGGAGATGGCTTCGACTGGAGAGGTTGCTTGTTTCGGTATGGACAAGTATGAGGCGTATCTTAAAGCGCTGATGTCAACGGGCTTCAAGATCCCCAAGAGTAACATCCTGTTATCGATTGGCTCTTACAAAGACAAAAAGGAGATGCTTCCATCGGTTGAGAAATTGCAGAAAATGGGATATAAGCTATTCGCTACTGCAGGTACTGCTGATTTCCTTCAGGAACATGGTATTCCCGTCCAATTCCTGGAGGTCCTCAGCAACGAGGAAGACGACCAAAGATCCGAGTTCTCGCTCACGCAACATTTGGCAAAGAATATGATCAATCTCTATATTAACTTGCCATCTAACAATAAGTACCGTCGACCTGCCAATTATATGAGCAAGGGATACCAGACTCGACGAATGGCCGTGGATTACCAGATCCCGCTGGTCACAAATGTCAAGAACGCGAAGATCCTCATTGAGGCAATTGCAAGACATTTCGAGCTAGAAATTAGCAATCGCGATTATCAGACAAGTCATCGTACCATCGTCTTACCAGGATTGATCAATATCGCCGCTTTTGTACCTGGAATTGGTACTCAGGGTAGCCACGATCTACAGGCCGTTACCAGAGCTTCAATTGCCTCCGGTTTCAGCATGATAAGAATCATGCCCATGGGCGTTGAAGGTGCTATTACTGATGCGAGGACATTGAAGATTGCTCAACAAAGCAGCAAGCGCGGCGGTTATTGCGATTACAACTTTTCCGTCACAGCCACCTCCAACAACTCCGACCAGATCAGCCAGGTGACAGGCGAAGTCGGATCGCTCTTCATACCGTTCAATCATCTGTCAGATAATATCAGCAAGGTTACGGCGGTCACCGCGCACTTTGATTCATGGCCCATTCACAAGCCCATCTTGACCGATGCGAAAACAACAGACCTCGCCTCTATTTTGCTGCTTGCGAGTCTCCACAATAGGCGCATCCACGTTACAAGTGTTACGACCAAGGAAGACATCCGTCTTATTTCCCTAAGCAAGCAGAAAGGCTTAAACGTTACTTGCGATGTATCGGTTTATTCGTTGTACTTGTCGCGAAAGGATTTCCCTGAGTGCCAATGTCTTCCCGATCCTGAAGACCAAAAGGCACTCTGGGATCATCTCAGCACGATAGATGTGTTCTCCATTGGCAGCCTTCCTTACCAGCTTGCGCGCCACATGCAATCTGATGCAAATTCGGTAGACATCGCGGACCCCACAGTCGGTATCGCTGATGCTTTACCTCTTTTGTTGACCTCTGTCACAGAAGGCAGGTTGACAATTGACGACGTGAAGACACGTCTTTACGATAATCCGAAGGAGATATTCGAACTCCACGAGCAAGTTGGAACCTCTGTTGAAGTTGAAATTGACCGCCCATACACTGTACCGAGAACATCGTCCTGGTCGCCATTCGCTGGCAAGACCATGCGCGGGGCAGTTCAAAGGGTTACTTTTAACAACAAGACCGTCTGCCTCGATGGAGAAATCATTCCGATCAGCCCACTTGGGAATGATATGTCTACTCATGGCAGTCTGCCTACACCTTTGTCGCCGCCTATGAAGTCGATCCCTCAACCATCGCACCCGCTCGACGTTCTCCGTGCCCGACGCCTTTCAAGCCTTGGTAAGCCAGCGGGTATTCCGCGGCTAGCTGATAGCGAGGTAGATACGGTACGCCCTACCTCGCGAAGTGCGCCCGCCTTGGATGAGTTTGGTTTGCCAGGTCCTGCGCGAGCGCCTTTTGTTGATTCCCTGCATGACCTTCTCATGCAGCCTTCCGCATTTAAAAGTGCGCATGTTCTCTCTGTTAAGCAATACACAAGGTCCGATCTTCATTTACTGTTCACGGTGGCCCAAGAGATGCGCCTCGGCGTTGACAGGGAGGGCGTTCTCAATATTTTGCGTGGTCGCGTGCTTTGCACTATGTTTTATGAACCGTCGACGCGCACCTCGGCATCTTTCGACGCCGCTATGCAACGCCTAGGTGGCAGGACCATCGCAATAACACCGACACATTCATCTGTTCAGAAAGGAGAGACTCTTCAAGATACGCTCAGGACGCTCGAATGTTACGGAGACGCCATTGTACTGCGCCACCCTGAAGAGTCGTCGGTGGATGTAGCGAAGAAGTATAGCAAGGTTCCTATCATCAATGGTGGGAATGGAAGCAAGGAACATCCCACTCAAGCTTTCCTCGACCTTTTCACGATTCGTGAAGAGCTTGGTACTGTACAGGGCTTGACGATCACCTTCATAGGTGACCTTCTTTACGGACGGCCAGTGCATTCGTTGGTGTACTTATTGCGACATTATCAAGTCCAGGTTCAGCTTGTTGCGCCAAAATCATTGGCACTTCCGGCCGAGGTTCGCAGCCTGCTAAAAGAATCTGGGCAGCTGCTTTGTGAGTCCGAAGAGCTCACACCAGAGATTCTATCTAGGAGCGACGTGCTGTATTGCACGAGAGTGCAAAAAGAGCGCTTCCCAAGCGTCGAAGCCTATGAGAAAGTCAAGAACTCATACCGTATCGACAACGCAACCCTCAAATATGCAAAGCAGACGACACGTGTGCTACACCCTCTCCCTAGGAATGAGGAGGTTGCGGAGGAGGTTGATTACGATCAACGCGCAGCTTATTTCAGACAAGTGAGTGCTTACGGAAGACCCATCGTGACAATGAAAGACATGCTAACATAATTATAGATGAGGTATGGCCTTTACTGCCGCATGGCCTTGCTCGCTTTGGTCATGTCTGGTTGAAAATTAGACATACTTTCTATTGTAATGGCCAACTCGCGCCTTTACGTTCGTAGACAATCTTTCTTATAAGATTGTGATATAAGGGTTTGTTTTCGAGGAGCATAAAAGTTAGATAGTCATATCGTCTCCTTTCGTAAAGGTTTATCAAAAACTACTAGGTACCCGACGTATATTTGTAGGAACACTACACTAGACATTGATTAGGCTCACGCCGTTTATGAGTGAATGATTTACGTATAAGGTATAGGTAGGTAGGTAGGCATATTACGTACTAGGTATGTATGTTAGGGGTATAGGTATGTATTGTATGTATTATAGGTATGTATTATACGTATATATATATATATATGTGTGTGTGTGTATGTGTATACGTGTATACGTATATACCTACGTATGTTTAGTATATAGAATCATTTAATTATAGAATTATCTGAATTATTATTTTGTTCCGTTATGTCTTTTCGTGATGTGTGGTGGCTTAGCGTTTAGTGGTTTAATTCTACTAAGGTTAGATGGTGACGGTGCGCTATAAATACTACCTAGCCTAGAGGTATTGGAATGCTCGGGTAATGACGGCATAGGGCTACTTTTCAGTTTACTCTCGAAAAGTGCTAGAGCCCCTCTAGAGACGCTCCAATAGAAGTGTTTAATCATCGTTATTAGACATAGCCGCCTACCCTCCTACCTGACTAAATCCACTTCTCCAATATCACACCACCGCCTAAAGGGGGCGACCACTCGTTTTTTTCAAACTGATGCAGCGCTTCGTCCGCCGACTAAGTACTATCTCATCATCTTCACGGCTAGCACAGATCGCATTTCACCTGGCCTACGAACCTATCACCCGTCGCACAATGGCTACGGTATCTACTTTAGGCCCGGCGCCTTGGCGAAAGCTCTTTCTGGACCACGTACAGACAATGCCGTCTCCGGAATTCAGCCTCGCCACAGTCCGCAAAACTTCTTCCCTCACGGGCCTCGCGTACGCGCCGCGGACCCGTACGTGCGTCTTCCGCGGCTTGTTCGCGGACTTACCCGTGAACCCTAAGAACGAGGCCGAGCTCAACCCGGATATCTACGAAAGCGACTTCCTGACGCTGACTACGGACTGCCGCATGGATAAGATGGCAGAGCTATTCGACGTGGACGCCGATGACGGCGCGAACGAGGGGCTGCTTAGGGGATCGGGGGGCGGCGCGCCTGTTGAAGCTGTGTTCTGGGCGAGGGAGAAAGGCACGCAGTGGCGCGTCAGAGGGAAGGCGTGGGTCCTCGCCCCGGACATCGAGGGCTCGGCTGAGGGCAGACAGGTGATCACGAAACTCCGCGCGCGCATGCGGAGGAGGAAAAACGCCGGGTCGGAGCCTGCGGACGGCAGGCTGTGGAGTTTCGGCCGCGAGGTCACGGCGCATTTCGGAAACTTGAGTCCGCAGATGCGAGGGACGTTCCGGAACCCGCCGCCGGGAACGCCGGTCGCGCTGCCGGTTAAGGATGGAAGGTTGGGGCTTGGGCAGAAGGTGGGGGATTTGGAGGATGAGGTTGCGAGGGGGAATTTTAGAGTCGTGGTTATTGTCCCGGATGAGCTGGACCAGGCTGATTTGAGCGATCCGGAGGCTCCGAGGAGGTGGTTGTATACGTTTGTCGGGGGTGGGAAGACGGAGTCTACGACGCGGGGCGGGAGTATACGGGATGGGTGGGAGAAGGTTGAGGTGTGGCCGTAGTTGGGAGGGGGGATGAGGAAAGAAATACCTACGTTGAGATGGGGGAATAGGTAGGAAGTGAGGTCTAGCTGTCGCGATAAAATTTACCTACGTAGGTAACTGAATATAAATATATACCTTCTTGCTCTAATGGCCGCTCTATTGCTTACGCTGACGGCTCGGGAAATGGGTTCCTGCCCTTACATGCAGTATGTAGTACACTCGATAGTGATGATGACGGCGGTTCGCGTCGTGCCGGTGTGCTACCCCCAACTTACCTAGGTACAGGAACGGGAACGGAGACGGGAACTATTAGATGATGTCTTGGCGTTGCAAGATTGCCGCGCTCAATCTAACTCAGCCCGGTAATTCCCTCATGAGGCTCATCTGAGCGACCTGCCTAGCGCGTCAGGGCCGGCGCGTATATGTGTGTGCCTCGAGTGTGATACGATAGGATCTGGTGTGATGTGATAGAAAGGGACGTCCCTTGCCGAGCCGACCACATGGCAATCCTACCTATCTGCGGTCCGAATGCCGCAACCTCGAATTTAAACCCTCTGCCGATCTTGCTCCCGGAAGAAACTACGATATGATCCTGGCTTGCTCTGACACATTCGAAAATACTGACCGCGGATGGCTTAGGTAGGTGGTACATATGTATGTATATACGAGACTTTGGCAGGTAGTAAGCAGATCTCAACCGATTGCTTTTCCTTGTTTTCGGCTTTCTACCTTGTTACCTACTAGGTATGGATGTTACTACGCATTTCCACATTCAGGCATGTGACCTCGTGGAGCTCATAGTGGAAGAGTCAAAAAGGGGTGGAATGGGTTTCTCTTAAATTACTGAGCTCTGATCGTGAATTTGCCATAGTGCTACCTATTGAAACTTAACGGCTGAAACCCTGGGATGTGATTAACCACCACACGTGGGGGATCTTGGGGGCCATTGTGGTTGAGGCCGCCACAGACATGTGTTTTTTCGCTGCGCTTTGAATTATTCCAGTCTTCTTCGAACGTCCGAGTGGGTAGAATCTAATGTTTCGGAGATGTTGTGTGTATGCACAATGCACATGGTAGAATACTGTATGGATGAGAAACCCCCCTTACCTCCGTGACCTGATGCATGATCCTAATTACGAGCCGGACCCTTGAATGACGAGATTTCGGATCTTATCCATCTGATGATGTTTTAGTACTAGAGGTTGAAAGTGGGGGTAAAAGAAGAAAAAAGATGCTTCCATTTCGAAGGGGACTGGGAATCGAAGTTATTCAGGCTACCTAGTAGGGGTCAAGGGGCACCATCACGACTTTTCCACGTGTTCGAGGCCGGGGTCCGTCCGGAAGGGGGAGGTGGTGGAGAAGAAGAGGGGGGCAGTCAGGGCAGTTCAGTTCAGTTTTGACCGCTCTTGTCTAGTTTGAGCACTGTCCTGACAGTATGAATTTTTTACGCAGTACGACGAGGCTGGGCGTTGAAAAATAGGTCGCTCATCTCCGCTCGATCAACGTTAAAAAGTCTCCTCTAGCAATCGCGATCTGTTGTTGAAGAAGCGCCTACGGGGCTCAGATGAACTCCTTCGTGGGTCGTACAGCATTTGCAACCGCATCTGCAGCATCGAACGAGCTGGCTAAACTCGATTCGGGTGATGTCAGCAGGCAGGAGTTCTCAACGATCATAACCTGATGTTGACGACACTAGGACAAAATCTTACTGCACAGATGCTGTGCGAAGACTATTAGGGTTTTATCTGCATTCCGCATTCTGCATTTGTGGAACGCCAGCCCCTGTGTATGATATATCGTATTCTCTCCAATACATACGATCGGTGATAGGAGTAACTATTGTGGGTAGTGTTTGCATTGTTGAAGATCCACAAGCTGACATGCTCAAGCAGTCAAGCCGGAGGTCAACCCCATACAACTATCATAAATGATCTAGTTGCCTTCTCATATCCTATATTTGGTTGAAAAAGAATGGGGAATATACTAGGCATAATTATCTGTCTGCTGTCTGTGTTCTGTAAGTAAGCTAGAGTCTCCTCTATGGTGACAGGGTCCCTAGCTCTGTTCCTCCTTAACAACACACATATACGTACCTAGGTACTTCCATTGGTAGGCAGGTAATAAACTAAACACACGATCGTTAAGTCAAAGACACACATTCGAGCGTCGTAAGCAAACGTTGAATAATCATGGCAAAGTCTGGAATCCTCGGATTCGCGAGCGGGGTCTTCTTCAACTGCCAGGTGATGTTTCAGGCATAAGCCAATCTGATCAGAATATGAAAGAAGAGGAAAAGGATTGGATAAGTATGATATATGCTGCATATATTCACCGCTTTATTCATGTAGGTATATGCAATGCCCAGTGTCGACTATGCGCGTTCCAAAGTTGTTTGTAGAATCCATTGGACAATTGGGGGTGGCTAACACGTATGAGCCTATGAGAAGTCGAGTTTAGGTCTATGTACCGAATATAAGCGGATATCGACATTGATAATATAACGTTGAACCTTATAGGTGAACTTTGTATTACCTGAGGTACCAGTACTTCTGAATCTATTAGTTGCTTTAGTTTTAGTACCTACCACTGGACAACGTTAAACATCCATCCGATGTTGGACATTCAAACAAAGTTGAAGTCATCGTCAGCCTTTAACTCTATATATTTCACTTGCCGAGACATGTATACGGATAAGCATGATTGCTGATCAGTAACTACGTATTAACGATGCAAGCCAGCGCATTCCATCCACATCCAAATCAGGAGCTGCATCTCCGATCACCCTCCAACTTCCTCTAGATTTCATTCATACATACAGTACCTCCATACGTGCGCTGTAATGCTTTCAATGTTGAGTAGTAGGTACATCGTAGTGGATTGTACTATGGTGCACTGCTACACAAGGCTATTCCCGCTTTGCCCGCTGTCCGCTGCCCGCTTCGCATAGACCCCATCGCGCCCCCAGCTTTTAGCTTACTTCCAGCCACTCCCGCTATGGCTACAACCGCTAAAAGCGGTCCTACGCGAAGTGACATGCATCTTAGCTAAAACTCTGTTCATCGTTCGTCGATTGCCGCCAATGGGCATTGCATTTCCAGGCTTGCGTTTGCCCTGTTGGCCGTCAAGGCAAATGCGACCGGATTACATCTTCATGATATTGGTCATTTGGATCATTTGTCGTAGCATCAATAATCCGACCAGATCCGAATGTTTTTTTAATCGTAAGACTCTTCTGAAAAAGGCCTGACTCGTGTAGGCCAATGAACTTGCAAATGCCAATAGAAACATGTTTAGAGACGTTACCTTCAAGTGCTGTCAAATTCATGGATCCAGAATGGGAATCGCGTTACTTGATACCTTAGAAGGTAACTTTTCGGGCCGTGTTGACCACCCTCCCATTAAGTTTTCCTTCTGTAAAGATTGAAAGACAAAAAACAAATCATATAAATGTTCCCCTTTCAGACCGAAGACCGAACAAGGTGACAAAAGAACATCGCAGCTCGGCTCCTTCGTTGAGTTTTGTGTGTATGTGTGTGTGACCCGAGTAGATTGGTTTCTTCCATGCGAATCAATCTGTATCAATCTGATTATCCACCCGTGGAACCAGATCTCTAAAATAAGTTGAACATCCTTTCTTGCCCAGTCCTTCCAGTCCTCTTAGTCCTGCCACTCCTGCCACTCCTGCCAGTCTTGCCCAGGTGAGCAAGTTGCAAGGTCGTTTTTTTAATAAACCGCCACGGGAGCTTGTTTATTAGTCGCCGACCAAATCCGTTAAAAGAGTAGGTTTGTACCGCCGTACACTTGCACGCAGTCTACAAGGGTCTTCCTTACCGCTATCCCTGGTCTTAGATATATCTACGAGAGTACTTGGATACATCAGTACTCAAATAATCATATTTTAATAATTGTAGTGCCTGCCGCGGCCAGCTAACGCCCACTCTGCCACTCTAGCTACGTAGTACGTACCGAAGTTACGAAGCTACATCTAGGTAAATGTAACAGTGTACCGTAGCAGGACCAACCTTGAACAATGTCTAGTACCCCACAACCTTAGGCTTGGGCAATTCTCAATTCTCATAATCTTTCCTTTCTCGATATCATCTCTATTTCCACTCGATCCGATTCCTTCCCGTCTCACAGCCATTACAACCATTCTTTCTCCCCACCATATCCGCCTGAATCTGAAGAGCAATTGATCGAGCTCTTCTATTATCTATATTGTGCCGACAACCCGATTTATAATTGGCTAATACTTTGGATACTTCGTACGGATGAAATAGGCCTCTTAAGGCCCTAAATTGTAGTGTATCGTCGAGTTTACCGAGTAGCTGCCCGCGTCCGCGTCCGCGCTGCATACTTGGCTCAACTAAATGCCAACTACTTTTTGATTGATGCCTTTCTTGGAACATCCAATTTAACGGTTACCTAGCTATTTGCTTTTCTCACCTTCTCACCTGGTTCCTCAACCTTGAATAATAATCAGATGCCGGGATACGACCGACCACTCGGTTCTTCATAGCATCAATCGCAGACAAACGACCATCTTTCCATATCTAAAATGTCGGTAGACTCGTTAAAATCGTTAATCAACAATATCCCCGACTGGGTAAAACGTCTGGAGGAGCTTAATGGACAAATCGACCAACGCCAGCAGGATCTGGCTCTGTTGCCCGAGAACCGGCCGCGATCTTCCGCGAAGTCAGTGAGGAATCGGGGGTCCACCGAATCTTTGAAGCCGCGAGATGAATGTCCTCCCATCAATCCAGCTGATATTACACGCTCCACGACACCGCCCCCTCTGACGCGACCCAATGCTCAAAAACGAGACGGTACCGGTGCCGAGGTACCTTCGAGTCCCGTAAGCGAACCTCGTTCTAAGGTATCGATACAGCGCCAGGAAGTAATGGCAACTGCACAACGTCGAGCGCGCGCAACGGTCCGCAAGAAGCAGAAGACAGATTCTATGATCAGTAATGAGAATACCGTCCAAAAATACAGATCACGGAATATGATTATTGTCTATTATGACAGCTATGTGCAGTCGTTCTTTGAAGAGTTGGTTAAGTTCGTATCGATGCAAAGGAACGCTATGCGCAAGGCTAAGATGGCCGCCAAGGTTGCTCGTATCAGGCGTATGGCTGAGTTGGAGATGCCCGACGAAGAGGATGACGATGATGAAGGCAACGGCGGAGGTAACAACGATCTGAATCCTAGAGATAGCCTACTCGCCGCCGACATCAAGGCTGCGCCCCTTAGAGCTCAAGATGAGTCGGAAGAACCTAGATTGCGTTTCGTGAGCACTCGACAGATGGGATTACGAAACATGGCGCCTGGTAGAATGAACCTGCGAATGTCTAGACTTAACGGCGGACTAGGCTCGTTCCAAGACAAGGGTGATATCTGGGAAGACCTCGATAGGGGCCTCGAGTTTGTCCAAGGCATGTGTGAACATGGGGCACATCAATTCCTTCGAGATGGAGACTGCACCGATGAAGTCGAGAAGATCAAAGCGCGACTAGCACAGACGAAGGAGATGGCCGACAAAGAGATGGCACGCGTTCTCGCCGAAGGTCCCGACGACTCGTCCGAACCCACCAAGTCGCGCAGTTTTCGCCCAATGACGATGCGAAGGGGTGCGTCAACTTCTAAGAGCCCTTCCAAGCAGGACTCTAAGGGCCCCTCTAGGCAGAACGTTGTAGAGATGGAGGATGAAGGAGTTCAAGATATGGACGGTATCAAGCCGATCTCCAAGTCAACGGAGCAGCTGAACGGATCTACATCTTAGGTTGATGAAGTCTTAATCTTTTGCCATATATTTCGCTCATTTAAGTCCACCTACCTACCGACCGATAACGACCAGCATCATTTTACGCATATATAACTGCCACATATCACTCATACACTCATATTTGCTCGCATACTACATCGCGATGGAGTTAGTTGGCTTACACAAAGAATGACAAATTTAACGGGTGTCATCGCGAAAGGACTATTTCAATCCGGATTCGGAGATGGCATCTTTAAACCCATACTTATTTTGATCCTTACTCGATTTTGGAGTCTAGGCAGAT